>NC_092414.1:45306959-46553209 GCF_040894005.1 Engystomops pustulosus
TGTGCGTCTTATCATTGAGGTTGTCTTGTTAGGAAAATGAGTTAGGAGACAAAGTAACGGTGTTCCTACATGAAGTTAGTGAGTCTCTCTTAGATTAGAGTTGAATAGCGTCCTAGCTCATTCAGCAACAGAGACAATCACGATCTTAGCTCCTATAGCAAGAAATGAGGAAAATGAGTTAGGAGACAAAGTAACGGTGTTCCTACATGAAGTTAGTGAGTCTCTCTTAGATTAGAGTTGAATAGCGTCCTAGCTCATTCAGCAACAGAGACAATCACGATCTTAGCTCTTTTAGCAAGAAATGCATTGAAAACAGTGTGCGTCTTATCATTGAGGTTGCCTTGTTAGGAAAATGAGTTAGGAGACAAAGTAACGGTGTCCCTACATGAAGTTAGTGAGTCTCTCTTAGATTAGAGTTGAATAGCGTCCTAGCTCATTCAGCAACAGAGACAATCACGATCTTAGCTCTTTTAGCAAGAAATGAGAAAAATGAGTTAGGAGACAAAGTAACGGTGTTCCTACATGAAGTTAGTGAGTCTCTCCTAGATTAAAGTTGAATAGCGTCCTAGCTCATTCAGCAACAGAGACAATCACGATCTTAGCTCTTTTAGCAAGAAATGCATTGAAAACAGTGTGCGTCTTATCATTGAGGTTGTCTTGTTAGGAAAATGAGTTAGGAGACAAAGTAACGGTGTTCCTACATGAAGTTAGTGAGTCTCTCTTAGATTAGAGTTGAATAGCGTCCTAGCTCATTCAGCAACAGAGACAATCACGATCTTAGCTCTTTTAGCAAGAAATGAGGAAAATGAGTTAGGAGACAAAGTAACGGTGTTCCTACATGAAGTTAGTGAGTCTCTCCTAGATTAGAGTTGAATAGCGTCCTAGCTCATTCAGCAACAGAGACAATCACGATCTTAGCTCTTTTAGCAAGAAATGCATTGAAAACAGTGTGCGTCTTATAATTGAGGTTGTCTTGTTAGGAAAATGAGTTAGGAGACAAAGTAACGGTGTTCCTACATGAAGTTAGTGAGTCTCTCCTAGATTAGAGTTGAATAGCGTCCTAGCTCATTCAGCAACAGAGACAATCACGATCTTAGCTCTTTTAGCAAGAAATGCATTGAAAACAGTGTGCGTCTTATCATTGAGGTTGTCTTGTTAGGAAAATGAGTTAGGAGACAAAGTAACGGTGTTCCTACATGAAGTTAGTGAGTCTCTCTTAGATAAGAGTTGAATAGCGTCCTAGCTCATTCAGCAACAGAGACAATCACGATCTTAGCTCTTTTAGCAAGAAATGAGGAAAATGAGTTAGGAGACAAAGTAACGGTGTTCCTACATGAAGTTAGTGAGTCTCTCCTAGATTAGAGTTGAATAGCGTCCTAGCTCATTCAGCAACAGAGACAATCACGATCTTAGCTCTTTTAGCAAGAAATGCATTGAAAACAGTGTGCGTCTTATCATTGAGGTTGTCTTGTTAGGAAAATGAGTTAGGAGACAAAGTAACGGTGTTCCTACAAGAAGTTAGTGAGTCTCTCTTAGATTAGAGTTGAATAGCGTCCTAGCTCATTCAGCAACAGAGACAATCACGATCTTAGCTCTTTTAGCAAGAAATGCATTGAAAACAGTGTGCGTCTTATCATTGAGGTTGTCTTGTTAGGAAAATGAGTTAGGAGACAAAGTAACGGTGTTCCTACATGAAGCTAGTGAGTCTCTCCTAGATTAGAGTTGAATAGCGTCCTAGCTCATTCAGCAACAGAGACAATCACGATCTTAGCTCTTTTAGCAAGAAATGAGGAAAATGAGTTAGGAGACAAAGTAACGGTGTTCCTACATGAAGTTAGTGAGTCTCTCCTAGATTAGAGTTGAATAGCGTCCTAGCTCATTCAGCAACAGAGACAATCACGATCTTAGCTCTTTTAGCAAGAAATGCATTGAAAACAGTGTGCGTCTTATCATTGAGGTTGTCTTGTTAGGAAAATGAGTTAGGAGACAAAGTAACGGTGTTCCTACATGAAGTTAGTGAGTCTCTCTTAGATTAGAGTTGAATAGCGTCCTAGCTCATTCAGCAACAGAGACAATCACGATCTTAGCTCTTTTAGCAAGAAATGAGGAAAATGAGTTAGGGGACAAAGTAACGGTGTTCCCACATGAAGTTAGTGAGTCTCTCCTAGATTAAAGTTGAATAGCTTCCTAGCTCATTCAGCAACAGAGACAATCACGATCTTAGCTCTTTTAGCAAGAAATGCATTAAAAACAGTGTGCGTCTTATCATTGAGGTTGTCTTGTTAGGAAAATGAGTTAGGAGACAAAGTAACGGTGTTCCTACATGAAGTTAGTGAGTCTCTCTTAGATTAGAGTTGAATAGCGTCCTAGCTCATTCAGCAACAGAGACAATCACGATCTTAGCTCCTATAGCAAGAAATGAGGAAAATGAGTTAGGAGACAAAGTAACGGTGTTCCTACATGAAGTTAGTGAGTCTCTCCTAGATTAAAGTTGAATAGCGTCCTAGCTCATTCAGCAACAGAGACAATCACGATCTCAGCTCTTTTAGCAAGAAATGCATTGAAAACAGTGTGCGTCTTATCATTGAGGTTGTCTTGTTAGGAAAATGAGTTAGGAGACAAAGTAACGGTGTTCCTACATGAAGTTAGTGAGTCTCTCTTAGATTAGAGTTGAATAGCGTCCTAGCTCATTCAGCAACAGAGACAATCACGATCTTAGCTCCTATAGCAAGAAATAAGGAAAATGAGTTAGGAGACAAGGTAACGGTGTTCCTACATGAAGTTAGTGAGTCTCTCCTAGATTAGAGTTGAATAGCGTCCTAGCTCATTCTGCAACAGAGACAATCACGATCTTAGCTCTTTTAGCAAGAAATGCATTGAAAACAGTGTGCGTCTTATCATTGAGGTTGTCTTGTTAGGAAAATGAGTTAGGAGACAAAGTAACGGTGTTCCTACATGAAGTTAGTGAGTCTCTCTTAGATTAGAGTTGAATAGCGTCCTAGCTCATTCAGCAACAGAGACAATCACGATCTTAGCTCTTTTAGCAAGAAATGCATTGAAAACAGTGTGCGTCTTATCATTGAGGTTGTCTTGTTAGGATAATGAGTTAGGAGACAAAGTAACGGTGTTCCTACATGAAGTTAGTGAGTCTCTCTTAGATTAGAGTTGAATAGCGTCCTAGCTCATTCAGCAACAGAGACAATCACGATCTTAGCTCCTATAGCAAGAAATGAGGAAAATGAGTTAGGAGACAAAGTAACGGTGTTCCTACATGAAGTTAGTGAGTCTCTCCTAGATTAGAGTTGAATAGCGTCCTAGCTCATTCAGCAACAGAGACAATCACGATCTTAGCTCTTTTAGCAAGAAATGCATTGAAAACAGTGTGCGTCTTATCATTGAGGTTGTCTTGTTAGGAAAATGAGTTAGGAGACAAAGTAACGGTGTTCCTACATGAAGTTAGTGAGTCTCTCCTAGATTAAAGTTGAATAGCGTCCTAGCTCATTCAGCAACAGAGACAATCACGATCTTAGCTCTTTTAGCAAGAAATGCATTGAAAACAGTGTGCGTCTTATCATTGAGGGTGCCTTGTTAGGAAAAAGAGTTAGGAGACAAAGTAACGGTGTCCCTACATGAAGTTAGTGAGTCTCTCTTAGATTAGAGTTGAATAGCGTCCTAGCTCATTCAGCAACAGAGACAATCACGATCTTAGCTCTTTTAGCAAGAAATGAGGAAAATGAGTTAGGAGACAAAGTAACGGTGTTCCTACATGAAGTTAGTGAGTCTCTCCTAGATTAAAGTTGAATAGCGTCCTAGCTCATTCAGCAACAGAGACAATCACGATCTTAGCTCTTTTAGCAAGAAATGAGGAAAATGAGTTAGGAGACAAAGTAACGGTGTTCCTACATGAAGTTAGTGAGTCTCTCCTAGATTAGAGTTGAATAGCGTCCTAGCTCATTCAGCAACAGAGACAATCACGATCTTAGCTCTTTTGGCAAGAAATGCATTGAAAACAGTGTGCGTCTTATCATTGAGGTTGTCTTGTTAGGAAAATGAGTTAGGAGACAAAGTAACGGTGTTCCTACATGAAGTTAGTGAGTCTCTCCTAGATTAGAGTTGAATAGCGTCCTAGCTCATTCAGCAACAGAGACAATCACGATCTTAGCTCTTTTAGCAAGAAATGAGGAAAATGAGTTAGGAGACAAAGTAACGGTGTTCCTACATGAAGTTAGTGAGTCTCTCCTAGATTAAAGTTGAATAGCGTCCTAGCTCATTCAGCAACAGAGACAATCACGATCTTAGCTCTTTTAGCAAGAAATGAGGAAAATGAGTTAGGAGACAAAGTAACGGTGTTCCTACATGAAGTTAGTGAGTCTCTCCTAGATTAGAGTTGAATAGCGTCCTAGCTCATTCAGCAACAGAGACAATCACGATCTTAGCTCTTTTGGCAAGAAATGCATTGAAAACAGTGTGCGTCTTATCATTGAGGTTGTCTTGTTAGGAAAATGAGTTAGGAGACAAAGTAACGGTGTTCCTACATGAAGTTAGTGAGTCTCTCCTAGATTAGAGTTGAATAGCGTCCTAGCTCATTCAGCAACAGAGACAATCACGATCTTAGCTCTTTTAGCAAGAAATGAGGAAAATGAGTTAGGAGACAAAGTAACGGTGTTCCTACATGAAGTTAGTGAGTCTCTCCTAGATTAGAGTTGAATAGCGTCCTAGCTCATTCAGCAACAGAGACAATCACGATCTTAGCTCTTTTAGCAAGAAATGCATTGAAAACAGTGTGCGTCTTATCATTGAGGTTGTCTTGTTAGGAAAATGAGTTAGGAGACAAAGTAACGGTGTTCCTACACGAAGTTAGTGAGTCTCTCTTAGATTAGAGTTAAATAGCGTCCTAGCTCATTCAGCAACAGAGACAATCACGATCTTAGCTCTTTTAGCAAGAAATGCATTGAAAACAGTGTGCGTCTTATCATTGAGGTTGTCTTGTTAGGAAAATGAGTTAGGAGACAAAGTAACGGTGTTCCTACATGAAGTTAGTGAGTCTCTCTTAGATTAGAGTTGAATAGCGTCCTAGCTCATTCAGCAACAGAGACAATCACGATCTTAGCTCCTATAGCAAGAAATAAGGAAAATGAGTTAGGAGACAAGGTAACGGTGTTCCTACATGAAGTTAGTGAGTCTCTCCTAGATTAGAGTTGAATAGCGTCCTAGCTCATTCAGCAACAGAGACAATCACGATCTTAGCTCTTTTAGCAAGAAATGCATTGAAAACAGTGTGCGTCTTATCATTGAGGTTGTCTTGTTAGGAAAATGAGTTAGGAGACAAAGTAACGGTGTTCCTACATGAAGTTAGTGAGTCTCTCTTAGATTAGAGTTGAATAGCGTCCTAGCTCATTCAGCAACAGAGACAATCACGATCTTAGCTCTTTTAGCAAGAAATGCATTGAAAACAGTGTGCGTCTTATCATTGAGGTTGTCTTGTTAGGATAATGAGTTAGGAGACAAAGTAACGGTGTTCCTACATGAAGTTAGTGAGTCTCTCTTAGATTAGAGTTGAATAGCGTCCTAGCTCATTCAGCAACAGAGACAATCACGATCTTAGCTCCTATAGCAAGAAATGAGGAAAATGAGTTAGGAGACAAAGTAACGGTGTTCCTACATGAAGTTAGTGAGTCTCTCTTAGATTAGAGTTGAATAGCGTCCTAGCTCATTCAGCAACAGAGACAATCACGATCTTAGCTCTTTTAGCAAGAAATGCATTGAAAACAGTGTGCGTCTTATCATTGAGGTTGCCTTGTTAGGAAAATGAGTTAGGAGACAAAGTAACGGTGTTCCTACATGAAGTTAGTGAGTCTCTCTTAGATTAGAGTTGAATAGCGTCCTAGCTCATTCAGCAACAGAGACAATCACGATCTTAGCTCTTTTAGCAAGAAATGCATTGAAAACAGTGTGCGTCTTATCATTGAGGTTGCCTTGTTAGGAAAATGAGTTAGGAGACAAAGTAACGGTGTTCCTACATGAAGTTAGTGAGTCTCTCTTAGATAAGAGTTGAATAGCGTCCTAGCTCATTCAGCAACAGAGACAATCACGATCTTAGCTCTTTTAGCAAGAAATGAGGAAAATGAGTTAGGAGACAAAGTAACGGTGTTCCTACATGAAGTTAGTGAGTCTCTCCTAG
Organism: Engystomops pustulosus; assembly: GCF_040894005.1. Taxonomy (NCBI): domain Eukaryota; kingdom Metazoa; phylum Chordata; class Amphibia; order Anura; family Leptodactylidae; genus Engystomops; species Engystomops pustulosus. The sequence continues at coordinate 45,313,141 of NC_092414.1, forward strand.
ATTAGAGTTGAATAGCGTCCTAGCTCATTCAGCAACAGAGACAATCACGATCTTAGCTCTTTTAGCAAGAAATGCATTGAAAACAGTGTGCGTCTTATCATTGAGGTTGTCTTGTTAGGAAAATGAGTTAGGAGACAAAGTAACGGTGTTCCTACATGAAGTTAGTGAGTCTCTCTTAGATTAGAGTTGAATAGCGTCCTAGCTCATTCAGCAACAGAGACAATCACGATCTTAGCTCTTTTAGCAAGAAATGAGGAAAATGAGTTAGGAGACAAAGTAACGGTGTTCCTACATGAAGTTAGTGAGTCTCTCTTAGATTAGAGTTGAATAGCGTCCTAGCTCATTCAGCAACAGAGACAATCACGATCTTAGCTCTTTTAGCAAGAAATGAGGAAAATGAGTTAGGAGACAAAGTAACGGTGTTCCTACATGAAGTTAGTGAGTCTCTCTTAGATTAGAGTTGAATAGCGTCCTAGCTCATTCAGCAACAGAGACAATCACGATCTTAGCTCCTATAGCAAGAAATGAGGAAAATGAGTTAGGAGGCAAAGTAACGGTGTTCCTACATGAAGTTAGTGAGTCTCTCCTAGATTAAAGTTGAATAGCGTCCTAGCTCATTCAGCAACAGAGACAATCACGATCTTAGCTCTTTTAGCAAGAAATGCATTGAAAACAGTGTGCGTCTTATCATTGAGGTTGCCTTGTTAGGAAAATGAGTTAGGAGACAAAGTAACGGTGTTCCTACATGAAGTTAGTGAGTCTCTCCTAGATTAGAGTTGAATAGCGTCCTAGCTCATTCAGCAACAGAGACAATCACGATCTTAGCTCTTTTAGCAAGAAATGAGGAAAATGAGTTAGGAGACAAAGTAACGGTGTTCCTACATGAAGTTAGTGAGTCTCTCTTAGATTAGAGTTGAATAGCGTCCTAGCTCATTCAGCAACAGAGACAATCACGATCTTAGCTCTTTTAGCAAGAAATGCATTGAAAACAGTGTGCGTCTTATCATTGAGGTTGCCTTGTTAGGAAAATGAGTTAGGAGACAAAGTAACGGTGTCCCTACATGAAGTTAGTGAGTCTCTCCTAGATTAGAGTTGAATAGCGTCCTAGCTCATTCAGCAACAGAGACAATCACGATCTTAGCTCTTTTAGCAAGAAATGAGGAAAATGAGTTAGGAGACAAAGTAACGGTGTTCCTACATGAAGTTAGTGAGTCTCTCTTAGATTAGAGTTGAATAGCGTCCTAGCTCATTCAGCAACAGAGACAATCACGATCTTAGCTCTTTTAGCAAGAAATGAGAAAAATGAGTTAGGAGACAAAGTAACGGTGTTCCTACATGAAGTTAGTGAGTCTCTCCTAGATTAAAGTTGAATAGCGTCCTAGCTCATTCAGCAACAGAGACAATCACGATCTTAGCTCTTTTAGCAAGAAATGCATTGAAAACAGTGTGCGTCTTATCATTGAGGTTGTCTTGTTAGGAAAATGAGTTAGGAGACAAAGTAACGGTGTTCCTACATGAAGTTAGTGAGTCTCTCTTAGATTAGAGTTGAATAGCGTCCTAGCTCATTCAGCAACAGAGACAATCACGATCTTAGCTCTTTTAGCAAGAAATGAGGAAAATGAGTTAGGAGACAAAGTAACGGTGTTCCTACATGAAGTTAGTGAGTCTCTCCTAGATTAGAGTTGAATAGCGTCCTAGCTCATTCAGCAACAGAGACAATCACGATCTTAGCTCTTTTAGCAAGAAATGCATTGAAAACAGTGTGCGTCTTATCATTGAGGTTGTCTTGTTAGGAAAATGAGTTAGGAGACAAAGTAACGGTGTTCCTACATGAAGTTAGTGAGTCTCTCCTAGATTAGAGTTGAATAGCGTCCTAGCTCATTCAGCAACAGAGACAATCACGATCTTAGCTCTTTTAGCAAGAAATGCATTGAAAACAGTGTGCGTCTTATCATTGAGGTTGTCTTGTTAGGAAAATGAGTTAGGAGACAAAGTAACGGTGTTCCTACATGAAGTTAGTGAGTCTCTCTTAGATTAGAGTTGAATAGCGTCCTAGCTCATTCAGCAACAGAGACAATCACGATCTTAGCTCTTTTAGCAAGAAATGCATTGAAAACAGTGTGCGTCTTATCATTGAGGTTGTCTTGTTAGGAAAATGAGTTAGGAGACAAAGTAACGGTGTTCCTACATGAAGTTAGTGAGTCTCTCTTAGATTAGAGTTGAATAGCGTCCTAGCTCATTCAGCAACAGAGACAATCACGATCTTAGCTCCTATAGCAAGAAATGAGGAAAATGAGTTAGGAGACAAAGTAACGGTGTTCCTACATGAAGTTAGTGAGTCTCTCCTAGATTAAAGTTGAATAGCGTCCTAGCTCATTCAGCAACAGAGACAATCACGATCTTAGCTCTTTTAGCAAGAAATGCATTGAAAACAGTGTGCGTCTTATCATTGAGGTTGTCTTGTTAGGAAAATGAGTTAGGAGACAAAGTAACGGTGTTCCTACATGAAGTTAGTGAGTCTCTCCTAGATTAGAGTTGAATAGCGTCCTAGCTCATTCAGCAACAGAGACAATCACGATCTTAGCTCTTTTAGCAAGAAATGAGGAAAATGAGTTAGGAGACAAAGTAACGGTGTTCCTACATGAAGTTAGTGAGTCTCTCCTAGATTAGAGTTGAATAGCGTCCTAGCTCATTCAGCAACAGAGACAATCACGATCTTAGCTCTTTTAGCAAGAAATGCATTGAAAACAGTGTGCGTCTTATCATTGAGGTTGTCTTGTTAGGAAAATGAGTTAGGAGACAAAGTAACGGTGTTCCTACATGAAGTTAGTGAGTCTCTCTTAGATTAGAGTTGAATAGCGTCCTAGCTCATTCAGCAACAGAGACAATCACGATCTTAGCTCCTATAGCAAGAAATGAGGAAAATGAGTTAGGAGACAAAGTAACGGTGTTCCTACATGAAGTTAGTGAGTCTCTCCTAGATTAAAGTTGAATAGCGTCCTAGCTCATTCAGCAACAGAGACAATCACGATCTTAGCTCTTTTAGCAAGAAATGCATTGAAAACAGTGTGCGTCTTATCATTGAGGTTGTCTTGTTAGGAAAATGAGTTAGGAGGCAAAGTAACGGTGTTCCTACATGAAGTTAGTGAGTCTCTCCTAGATTAGAGTTGAATAGCGTCCTAGCTCATTCAGCAACAGAGACAATCACGATCTTAGCTCTTTTAGCAAGAAATTAGGAAAATGAGTTAGGAGACAAAGTAACGGTGTTCCTACATGAAGTTAGTGAGTCTCTCCTAGATTAGAGTTGAATAGCGTCCTAGCTCATTCAGCAACAGAGACAATCACGATCTTAGCTCTTTTAGCAAGAAATGCATTGAAAACAGTGTGCGTCTTATCATTAAGGTTGTCTTGTTAGGAAAATGAGTTAGGAGACAAAGTAACGGTGTTCCTACATGAAGTTAGTGAGTCTCTCCTAGATTAGAGTTGAATAGCGTCCTAGCTCATTCAGCAACAGAGACAATCACGATCTTAGCTCTTTTAGCAAGAAATGCATTGAAAACAGTGTGCGTCTTATCATTGAGGTTGTCTTGTTAGGAAAATGAGTTAGGAGACAAAGTAACGGTGTTCCTACATGAAGTTAGTGAGTCTCTCTTAGATTAGAGTTGAATAGCGTCCTAGCTCATTCAGCAACAGAGACAATCACGATCTTAGCTCTTTTAGCAAGAAATGCATTGAAAACAGTGTGCGTCTTATCATTGAGGTTGCCTTGTTAGGAAAATGAGTTAGGAGACAAAGTAACGGTGTCCCTACATGAAGTTAGTGAGTCTCTCCTAGATTAGAGTTGAATAGCGTCCTAGCTCATTCAGCAACAGAGACAATCACGATCTTAGCTCTTTTAGCAAGAAATGAGGAAAATGAGTTAGGAGACAAAGTAACGGTGTTCCTACATGAAGTTAGTGAGTCTCTCTTAGATTAGAGTTGAATAGCGTCCTAGCTCATTCAGCAACAGAGACAATCACGATCTTAGCTCTTTTAGCAAGAAATGAGAAAAATGAGTTAGGAGACAAAGTAACGGTGTTCCTACATGAAGTTAGTGAGTCACTCCTAGATTAGAGTTGAATAGCGTCCTAGCTCATTCAGCAACAGAGACAATCACGATCTTAGCTCTTTTAGCAAGAAATGCATTGAAAACAGTGTGCGTCTTATCATTGAGGTTGTCTTGTTAGGAAAATGAGTTAGGAGACAAAGTAACGGTGTTCCTACATGAAGTTAGTGAGTCTCTCTTAGATTAGAGTTGAATAGCGTCCTAGCTCATTCAGCAACAGAGACAATCACGATCTTAGCTCTTTTAGCAAGAAATGCATTGAAAACAGTGTGCGTCTTATCATTGAGGTTGTCTTGTTAGGAAAATGAGTTAGGAGACAAAGTAACGGTGTTCCTACATGAAGTTAGTGAGTCTCTCTTAGATTAGAGTTGAATAGCGTCCTAGCTCATTCAGCAACAGAGACAATCACGATCTTAGCTCTTTTAGCAAGAAATGCATTGAAAACAGTGTGCGTCTTATCATTGAGGTTGTCTTGTTAGGAAAATGAGTTAGGAGACAAAGTAACGGTGTTCCTACATGAAGTTAGTGAGTCTCTCCTAGATTAGAGTTGAATAGCGTCCTAGCTCATTCAGCAACAGAGACAATCACGAACTTAGCTCTTTTAGCAAGAAATGAGGAAAATGAGTTAGGAGACAAAGTAACGGTGTTCCTACATGAAGTTAGTGAGTCTCTCCTAGATTAGAGTTGAATAGCGTCCTAGCTCATTCAGCAACAGAGACAATCACGATCTTAGCTCTTTTAGCAAGAAATGCATTGAAAACAGTGTGCGTCTTATCATTGAGGTTGTCTTGTTAGGAAAATGAGTTAGGAGACAAAGTAACGGTGTTCCTACATGAAGTTAGTGAGTCTCTCTTAGATTAGAGTTGAATAGCGTCCTAGCTCATTCAGCAACAGAGACAATCACGATCTTAGCTCCTATAGCAAGAAATGAGGAAAATGAGTTAGGAGACAAAGTAACGGTGTTCCTACATGAAGTTAGTGAGTCTCTCCTAGATTAAAGTTGAATAGCGTCCTAGCTCATTCAGCAACAGAGACAATCACGATCTTAGCTCTTTTAGCAAGAAATGCATTGAAAACAGTGTGCGTCTTATCATTGAGGTTGTCTTGTTAGGAAAATGAGTTAGGAGACAAAGTAACGGTGTTCCTACATGAAGATAGTGAGTCTTTCCTAGATTAGAGTTGAATAGCGTCCTAGCTCATTCAGCAACAGAGACAATCACGATCTTAGCTCTTTTAGCAAGAAATGCATTGAAAACAGTGTGCGTCTTATCATTGAGGTTGTCTTGTTAGGAAAATGAGTTAGGAGACAAAGTAACGGTGTTCCTACATGAAGTTAGTGAGTCTCTCTTAGATTAGAGTTGAGTAGCGTCCTAGCTCATTCAGCAACAGAGACAATCACGATCTTAGCTCTTTTAGCAAGAAATGCATTGAAAACAGTGTGCGTCTTATCATTGAGGTTGTCTTGTTAGGAAAATGAGTTAGGAGACAAAGTAACGGTGTTCCTACATGAAGTTAGTCAGTCTCTCTTAGATTAGAGTTGAATAGCGTCCTAGCTCATTCAGCAACAGAGACAATCACGATCTTAGCTCCTATAGCAAGAAATGAGGAAAATGAGTTAGGAGACAAAGTAACGGTGTTCCTACATGAAGTTAGTGAGTCTCTCCTAGATTAAAGTTGAATAGCGTCCTAGCTCATTCAGCAACAGAGACAATCACGATCTTAGCTCTTTTAGCAAGAAATGCATTGAAAACAGTGTGCGTCTTATCATTGAGGTTGTCTTGTTAGGAAAATGAGTTAGGAGACAAAGTAACGGTGTTCCTACATGAAGTTAGTGAGTCTCTCCTAGATTAGAGTTGAATAGCGTCCTAGCTCATTCAGCAAAAGAGACAATCACGATCTTAGCTCTTTTAGCAAGAAATGCATTGAAAACAGTGTGCGTCTTATCATTGAGGTTGTCTTGTTAGGAAAATGAGTTAGGAGACAAAGTAACGGTGTTCCTACATGAAGTTAGTGAGTCTCTCTTAGATTAGAGTTGAATAGCGTCCTAGCTCATTCAGCAACAGAGACAATCACGATCTTAGCTCTTTTAGCAAGAAATGCATTGAAAACAGTGTGCGTCTTATCATTGAGGTTGTCTTGTTAGGAAAATGAGTTAGGAGACAAAGTAACGGTGTTCCTACATGAAGTTAGTGAGTCTCTCTTAGATTAGAGTTGAATAGCGTCCTAGCTCATTCAGCAACAGAGACAATCACGATCTTAGCTCCTATAGCAAGAAATGAGGAAAATGAGTTAGGAGGCAAAGTAACGGTGTTCCTACATGAAGTTAGTGAGTCTCTCCTAGATTAAAGTTGAATAGCGTCCTAGCTCATTCAGCAACAGAGACAATCACGATCTTAGCTCTTTTAGCAAGAAATGCATTGAAAACAGTGTGCGTCTTATCATTGAGGTTGCCTTGTTAGGAAAATGAGTTAGGAGACAAAGTAACGGTGTTCCTACATGAAGTTAGTGAGTCTCTCCTAGATTAGAGTTGAATAGCGTCCTAGCTCATTCAGCAACAGAGACAATCACGATCTTAGCTCTTTTAGCAAGAAATGAGGAAAATGAGTTAGGAGACAAAGTAACGGTGTTCCTACATGAAGTTAGTGAGTCTCTCTTAGATTAGAGTTGAATAGCGTCCTAGCTCATTCAGCAACAGAGACAATCACGATCTTAGCTCTTTTAGCAAGAAATGCATTGAAAACAGTGTGCGTCTTATCATTGAGGTTGCCTTGTTAGGAAAATGAGTTAGGAGACAAAGTAACGGTGTCCCTACATGAAGTTAGTGAGTCTCTCCTAGATTAGAGTTGAATAGCGTCCTAGCTCATTCAGCAACAGAGACAATCACGATCTTAGCTCTTTTAGCAAGAAATGAGGAAAATGAGTTAGGAGACAAAGTAACGGTGTTCCTACATGAAGTTAGTGAGTCTCTCTTAGATTAGAGTTGAATAGCGTCCTAGCTCATTCAGCAACAGAGACAATCACGATCTTAGCTCTTTTAGCAAGAAATGAGAAAAATGAGTTAGGAGACAAAGTAACGGTGTTCCTACATGAAGTTAGTGAGTCTCTCCTAGATTAAAGTTGAATAGCGTCCTAGCTCATTCAGCAACAGAGACAATCACGATCTTAGCTCTTTTAGCAAGAAATGCATTGAAAACAGTGTGCGTCTTATCATTGAGGTTGTCTTGTTAGGAAAATGAGTTAGGAGACAAAGTAACGGTGTTCCTACATGAAGTTAGTGAGTCTCTCTTAGATTAGAGTTGAATAGCGTCCTAGCTCATTCAGCAACAGAGACAATCACGATCTTAGCTCTTTTAGCAAGAAATGAGGAAAATGAGTTAGGAGACAAAGTAACGGTGTTCCTACATGAAGTTAGTGAGTCTCTCCTAGATTAGAGTTGAATAGCGTCCTAGCTCATTCAGCAACAGAGACAATCACGATCTTAGCTCTTTTAGCAAGAAATGCATTGAAAACAGTGTGCGTCTTATCATTGAGGTTGTCTTGTTAGGAAAATGAGTTAGGAGACAAAGTAACGGTGTTCCTACATGAAGTTAGTGAGTCTCTCCTAGATTAGAGTTGAATAGCGTCCTAGCTCATTCAGCAACAGAGACAATCACGATCTTAGCTCTTTTAGCAAGAAATGCATTGAAAACAGTGTGCGTCTTATCATTGAGGTTGTCTTGTTAGGAAAATGAGTTAGGAGACAAAGTAACGGTGTTCCTACATGAAGTTAGTGAGTCTCTCTTAGATTAGAGTTGAATAGCGTTCTAGCTCATTCAGCAACAGAGACAATCACGATCTTAGCTCTTTTAGCAAGAAATGCATTGAAAACAGTGTGCGTCTTATCATTGAGGTTGTCTTGTTAGGAAAATGAGTTAGGAGACAAAGTAACGGTGTTCCTACATGAAGTTAGTGAGTCTCTCTTAGATTAGAGTTGAATAGCGTCCTAGCTCATTCAGCAACAGAGACAATCACGATCTTAGCTCCTATAGCAAGAAATGAGGAAAATGAGTTAGGAGACAAAGTAACGGTGTTCCTACATGAAGTTAGTGAGTCTCTCCTAGATTAAAGTTGAATAGCGTCCTAGCTCATTCAGCAACAGAGACAATCACGATCTTAGCTCTTTTAGCAAGAAATGCATTGAAAACAGTGTGCGTCTTATCATTGAGGTTGTCTTGTTAGGAAAATGAGTTAGGAGACAAAGTAACGGTGTTCCTACATGAAGTTAGTGAGTCTCTCCTAGATTAGAGTTGAATAGCGTCCTAGCTCATTCAGCAACAGAGACAATCACGATCTTAGCTCTTTTAGCAAGAAATGAGGAAAATGAGTTAGGAGACAAAGTAACGGTGTTCCTACATGAAGTTAGTGAGTCTCTCCTAGATTAGAGTTGAATAGCGTCCTAGCTCATTCAGCAACAGAGACAATCACGATCTTAGCTCTTTTAGCAAGAAATGCATTGAAAACAGTGTGCGTCTTATCATTGAGGTTGTCTTGTTAGGAAAATGAGTTAGGAGACAAAGTAACGGTGTTCCTACATGAAGTTAGTGAGTCTCTCTTAGATTAGAGTTGAATAGCGTCCTAGCTCATTCAGCAACAGAGACAATCACGATCTTAGCTCCTATAGCAAGAAATGAGGAAAATGAGTTAGGAGACAAAGTAACGGTGTTCCTACATGAAGTTAGTGAGTCTCTCCTAGATTAAAGTTGAATAGCGTCCTAGCTCATTCAGCAACAGAGACAATCACGATCTTAGCTCTTTTAGCAAGAAATGCATTGAAAACAGTGTGCGTCTTATCATTGAGGTTGTCTTGTTAGGAAAATGAGTTAGGAGGCAAAGTAACGGTGTTCCTACATGAAGTTAGTGAGTCTCTCCTAGATTAGAGTTGAATAGCGTCCTAGCTCATTCAGCAACAGAGACAATCACGATCTTAGCTCTTTTAGCAAGAAATTAGGAAAATGAGTTAGGAGACAAAGTAACGGTGTTCCTACATGAAGTTAGTGAGTCTCTCCTAGATTAGAGTTGAATAGCGTCCTAGCTCATTCAGCAACAGAGACAATCACGATCTTAGCTCTTTTAGCAAGAAATGCATTGAAAACAGTGTGCGTCTTATCATTAAGGTTGTCTTGTTAGGAAAATGAGTTAGGAGACAAAGTAACGGTGTTCCTACATGAAGTTAGTGAGTCTCTCCTAGATTAGAGTTGAATAGCGTCCTAGCTCATTCAGCAACAGAGACAATCACGATCTTAGCTCTTTTAGCAAGAAATGCATTGAAAACAGTGTGCGTCTTATCATTGAGGTTGTCTTGTTAGGAAAATGAGTTAGGAGACAAAGTAACGGTGTTCCTACATGAAGTTAGTGAGTCTCTCTTAGATTAGAGTTGAATAGCGTCCTAGCTCATTCAGCAACAGAGACAATCACGATCTAGCTCTTTTAGCAAGAAATGCATTGAAAACAGTGTGCGTCTTATCATTGAGGTTGTCTTGTTAGGAAAATGAGTTAGGAGACAAAGTAACGGTGTTCCTACATGAAGTTAGTGAGTCTCTCTTAGATTAGAGTTGAATAGCGTCCTAGCTCATTCAGCAACAGAGACAATCACGATCTTAGCTCCTATAGCAAGAAATGAGGAAAATGAGTTAGGAGACAAAGTAACGGTGTTCCTACATGAAGTTAGTGAGTCTCTCCTAGATTAAAGTTGAATAGCGTCCTAGCTCATTCAGCAACAGAGACAATCACGATCTTAGCTCTTTTAGCAAGAAATGCATTGAAAACAGTGTGCGTCTTATCATTGAGGTTGTCTTGTTAGGAAAATGAGTTAGGAGACAAAGTAACAGTGTTCCTACATGAAGTTAGTGAGTCTCTCCTAGATTAGAGTTGAATAGCGTCCTAGCTCATTCAGCAACAGAGACAATCACGATCTTAGCTCTTTTAGCAAGAAATGAGGAAAATGAGTTAGGAGACAAAGTAACGGTGTTCCTACATGAAGTTAGTGAGTCTCTCTTAGATTAGAGTTGAATAGCGTCCTAGCTCATTCAGCAACAGAGACAATCACGATCTTAGCTCTTTTAGCAAGAAATGCATTGAAAACAGTGTGCGTCTTATCATTGAGGTTGCCTTGTTAGGAAAATGAGTTAGGAGACAAAGTAACGGTGTCCCTACATGAAGTTAGTGAGTCTCTCCTAGATTAGAGTTGAATAGCGTCCTAGCTCATTCAGCAACAGAGACAATCACGATCTTAGCTCTTTTAGCAAGAAATGAGGAAAATGAGTTAGGAGACAAAGTAACGGTGTTCCTACATGAAGTTAGTGAGTCTCTCTTAGATTAGAGTTGAATAGCGTCCTAGCTCATTCAGCAACAGAGACAATCACGATCTTAGCTCTTTTAGCAAGAAATGAGAAAAATGAGTTAGGAGACAAAGTAACGGTGTTCCTACATGAAGTTAGTGAGTCACTCCTAGATTAGAGTTGAATAGCGTCCTAGCTCATTCAGCAACAGAGACAATCACGATCTTAGCTCTTTTAGCAAGAAATGCATTGAAAACAGTGTGCGTCTTATCATTGAGGTTGTCTTGTTAGGAAAATGAGTTAGGAGACAAAGTAACGGTGTTCCTACATGAAGTTAGTGAGTCTCTCTTAGATTAGAGTTGAATAGCGTCCTAGCTCATTCAGCAACAGAGACAATCACGATCTTAGCTCTTTTAGCAAGAAATGCATTGAAAACAGTGTGCGTCTTATCATTGAGGTTGTCTTGTTAGGAAAATGAGTTAGGAGACAAAGTAACGGTGTTCCTACATGAAGTTAGTGAGTCTCTCTTAGATTAGAGTTGAATAGCGTCCTAGCTCATTCAGCAACAGAGACAATCACGATCTTAGCTCTTTTAGCAAGAAATGCATTGAAAACAGTGTGCGTCTTATCATTGAGGTTGTCTTGTTAGGAAAATGAGTTAGGAGACAAAGTAACGGTGTTCCTACATGAAGTTAGTGAGTCTCTCCTAGATTAGAGTTGAATAGCGTCCTAGCTCATTCAGCAACAGAGACAATCACGATCTTAGCTCCTATAGCAAGAAATGAGGAAAATGAGTTAGGAGACAAAGTAACGGTGTTCCTACATGAAGTTAGTGAGTCTCTCCTAGATTAAAGTTGAATAGCGTCCTAGCTCATTCAGCAACAGAGACAATCACGATCTTAGCTCTTTTAGCAAGAAATGCATTGAAAACAGTGTGCGTCTTATCATTGAGGTTGTCTTGTTAGGAAAATGAGTTAGGAGACAAAGTAACGGTGTTCCTACATGAAGATAGTGAGTCTTTCCTAGATTAGAGTTGAATAGCGTCCTAGCTCATTCAGCAACAGAGACAATCACGATCTTAGCTCTTTTAGCAAGAAATGCATTGAAAACAGTGTGCGTCTTATCATTGAGGTTGTCTTGTTAGGAAAATGAGTTAGGAGACAAAGTAACGGTGTTCCTACATGAAGTTAGTGAGTCTCTCTTAGATTAGAGTTGAATAGCGTCCTAGCTCATTCAGCAACAGAGACAATCACGATCTTAGCTCTTTTAGCAAGAAATGCATTGAAAACAGTGTGCGTCTTATCATTGAGGTTGTCTTGTTAGGAAAATGAGTTAGGAGACAAAGTAACGGTGTTCCTACATGAAGTTAGTCAGTCTCTCTTAGATTAGAGTTGAATAGCGTCCTAGCTCATTCAGCAACAGAGACAATCACGATCTTAGCTCCTATAGCAAGAAATGAGGAAAATGAGTTAGGAGACAAAGTAACGGTGTTCCTACATGAAGTTAGTGAGTCTCTCCTAGATTAAAGTTGAATAGCGTCCTAGCTCATTCAGCAACAGAGACAATCACGATCTTAGCTCTTTTAGCAAGAAATGCATTGAAAACAGTGTTCGTCTTATCATTGAGGTTGTCTTGTTAGGAAAATGAGTTAGGAGACAAAGTAACGGTGTTCCTACATGAAGTTAGTGAGTCTCTCCTAGATTAGAGTTGAATAGCGTCCTAGCTCATTCAGCGACAGAGACAATCACGATCTTAGCTCTTTTAGCAAGAAATGAGGAAAATGAGTTAGGAGACAAAGTAACGGTGTTCCTACATGAAGTTAGTGAGTCTCTCCTAGATTAGAGTTGAATAGCGTCCTAGCTCATTCAGCAACAGAGACAATCACGATCTTAGCTCTTTTAGCAAGAAATGCATTGAAAACAGTGTGCGTCTTATCATTGAGGTTGTCTTGTTAGGAAAATGAGTTAGGAGACAAAGTAACGGTGTTCCTACATGAAGTTAGTGAGTCTCTCTTAGATTAGAGTTGAATAGCGTCCTAGCTCATTCAGCAACAGAGACAATCACGATCTTAGCTCCTATAGCAAGAAATGAGGAAAATGAGTTAGGAGACAAAGTAACGGTGTTCCTACATGAAGTTAGTGAGTCTCTCCTAGATTAAAGTTGAATAGCGTCCTAGCTCATTCAGCAACAGAGACAATCACGATCTTAGCTCTTTTAGCAAGAAATGCATTGAAAACAGTGTGCGTCTTATCATTGAGGTTGTCTTGTTAGGAAAATGAGTTAGGAGACAAAGTAACGGTGTTCCTACATGAAGTTAGTGAGTCTCTCCTAGATTAGAGTTGAATAGCGTCCTAGCTCATTCAGCAACAGAGACAATCACGATCTTAGCTCTTTTAGCAAGAAATGAGGAAAATGAGTTAGGAGACAAAGTAACGGTGTTCCTACATGAAGTTAGTGAGTCTCTCCTAGATTAGAGTTGAATAGCGTCCTAGCTCATTCAGCAACAGAGACAATCACGATCTTAGCTCTTTTAGCAAGAAATGCATTGAAAACAGTGTGCGTCTTATCATTGAGGTTGTCTTGTTAGGAAAATGAGTTAGGAGACAAAGTAACGGTGTTCCTACATGAAGTTAGTGAGTCTCTCTTAGATTAGAGTTGAATAGCGTCCTAGCTCATTCAGCAACAGAGACAATCACGATCTTAGCTCCTATAGCAAGAAATGAGGAAAATGAGTTAGGAGACAAAGTAACGGTGTTCCTACATGAAGTTAGTGAGTCTCTCCTAGATTAGAGTTGAATAGCGTCCTAGCTCATTCAGCAACAGAGACAATCACGATCTTAGCTCTTTTAGCAAGAAATGCATTGAAAACAGTGTGCGTCTTATCATTGAGGTTGTCTTGTTAGGAAAATGAGTTAGGAGACAAAGTAACGGTGTTCCTACATGAAGTTAGTGAGTCTCTCTTAGATTAGAGTTGAATAGCGTCCTAGCTCATTCAGCAACAGAGACCATTACGATCTTAGCTCCTATAGCAAGAAATGAGGAAAATGAGTTAGGAGACAAAGTAACGGTGTTCCTACATGAAGTTAGTGAGTCTCTCCTAGATTAAAGTTGAATAGCGTCCTAGCTCATTCAGCAACAGAGACAATCACGATCTTAGCTCTTTTAGCAAGAAATGCATTGAAAACAGTGTGCGTCTTATCATTGAGGTTGTCTTGTTAGGAAAATGAGTTAGGAGACAAAGTAACGGTGTTCCTACATGAAGTTAGTGAGTCTCTCCTAGATTAGAGTTGAATAGCGTCCTAGCTCATTCAGCAACAGAGACAATCACGTTTTTAGCTCTTTTAGCAAGAAATGAGGAAAATGAGTTAGGAGACAAAGTAACGGTGTTCCTACATGAAGTTAGTGAGTCTCTCCTAGATTAGAGTTGAATAGCGTCCTAGCTCATTCAGCAACAGAGACAATCACGATCTTAGCTCTTTTAGCAAGAAATGCATTGAAAACAGTGTGCGTCTTATCATTGAGGTTGTCTTGTTAGGAAAATGAGTTAGGAGACAAAGTAACGGTGTTCCTACATGAAGTTAGTGAGTCTCTCCTAGATTAGAGTTGAATAGCGTCCTAGCTCATTCAGCAACAGAGACAATCACGATCTTAGCTCTTTTAGCAAGAAATGCATTGAAAACAGTGTGCGTCTTATCATTGAGGTTGTCTTGTTAGGAAAATGAGTTAGGAGACAAAGTAACGGTGTTCCTACATGAAGTTAGTGAGTCTCTCCTAGATTAGAGTTGAATAGCGTCCTAGCTCATTCAGCAAAAGAGACAATCACGATCTTAGCTCTTTTAGCAAGAAATGCATTGAAAACAGTGTGCGTCTTATCATTGAGGTTGTCTTGTTAGGAAAATGAGTTAGGAGACAAAGTAACGGTGTTCCTACATGAAGTTAGTGAGTCTCTCTTAGATTAGAGTTGAATAGCGTCCTAGCTCATTCAGCAACAGAGACAATCACGATCTTAGCTCTTTTAGCAAGAAATGCATTGAAAACAGTGTGCGTCTTATCATTGAGGTTGTCTTGTTAGGAAAATGAGTTAGGAGACAAAGTAACGGTGTTCCTACATGAAGTTAGTGAGTCTCTCTTAGATTAGAGTTGAATAGCGTCCTAGCTCATTCAGCAACAGAGACAATCACGATCTTAGCTCCTATAGCAAGAAATGAGGAAAATGAGTTAGGAGGCAAAGTAACGGTGTTCCTACATGAAGTTAGTGAGTCTCTCCTAGATTAAAGTTGAATAGCGTCCTAGCTCATTCAGCAACAGAGACAATCACGATCTTAGCTCTTTTAGCAAGAAATGCATTGAAAACAGTGTGCGTCTTATCATTGAGGTTGCCTTGTTAGGAAAATGAGTTAGGAGACAAAGTAACGGTGTTCCTACATGAAGTTAGTGAGTCTCTCCTAGATTAGAGTTGAATAGCGTCCTAGCTCATTCAGCAACAGAGACAATCACGATCTTAGCTCTTTTAGCAAGAAATGAGGAAAATGAGTTAGGAGACAAAGTAACGGTGTTCCTACATGAAGTTAGTGAGTCTCTCTTAGATTAGAGTTGAATAGCGTCCTAGCTCATTCAGCAACAGAGACAATCACGATCTTAGCTCTTTTAGCAAGAAATGCATTGAAAACAGTGTGCGTCTTATCATTGAGGTTGCCTTGTTAGGAAAATGAGTTAGGAGACAAAGTAACGGTGTCCCTACATGAAGTTAGTGAGTCTCTCCTAGATTAGAGTTGAATAGCGTCCTAGCTCATTCAGCAACAGAGACAATCACGATCTTAGCTCTTTTAGCAAGAAATGAGGAAAATGAGTTAGGAGACAAAGTAACGGTGTTCCTACATGAAGTTAGTGAGTCTCTCTTAGATTAGAGTTGAATAGCGTCCTAGCTCATTCAGCAACAGAGACAATCACGATCTTAGCTCTTTTAGCAAGAAATGAGAAAAATGAGTTAGGAGACAAAGTAACGGTGTTCCTACATGAAGTTAGTGAGTCTCTCCTAGATTAAAGTTGAATAGCGTCCTAGCTCATTCAGCAACAGAGACAATCACGATCTTAGCTCTTTTAGCAAGAAATGCATTGAAAACAGTGTGCGTCTTATCATTGAGGTTGTCTTGTTAGGAAAATGAGTTAGGAGACAAAGTAACGGTGTTCCTACATGAAGTTAGTGAGTCTCTCTTAGATTAGAGTTGAATAGCGTCCTAGCTCATTCAGCAACAGAGACAATCACGATCTTAGCTCTTTTAGCAAGAAATGAGGAAAATGAGTTAGGAGACAAAGTAACGGTGTTCCTACATGAAGTTAGTGAGTCTCTCCTAGATTAGAGTTGAATAGCGTCCTAGCTCATTCAGCAACAGAGACAATCACGATCTTAGCTCTTTTAGCAAGAAATGCATTGAAAACAGTGTGCGTCTTATCATTGAGGTTGTCTTGTTAGGAAAATGAGTTAGGAGACAAAGTAACGGTGTTCCTACATGAAGTTAGTGAGTCTCTCCTAGATTAGAGTTGAATAGCGTCCTAGCTCATTCAGCAACAGAGACAATCACGATCTTAGCTCTTTTAGCAAGAAATGCATTGAAAACAGTGTGCGTCTTATCATTGAGGTTGTCTTGTTAGGAAAATGAGTTAGGAGACAAAGTAACGGTGTTCCTACATGAAGTTAGTGAGTCTCTCTTAGATTAGAGTTGAATAGCGTCCTAGCTCATTCAGCAACAGAGACAATCACGATCTTAGCTCCTATAGCAAGAAATGAGGAAAATGAGTTAGGAGACAAAGTAACGGTGTTCCTACATGAAGTTAGTGAGTCTCTCCTAGATTAAAGTTGAATAGCGTCCTAGCTCATTCAGCAACAGAGACAATCACGATCTTAGCTCTTTTAGCAAGAAATGCATTGAAAACAGTGTGCGTCTTATCATTGAGGTTGTCTTGTTAGGAAAATGAGTTAGGAGACAAAGTAACGGTGTTCCTACATGAAGTTAGTGAGTCTCTCTTAGATTAGAGTTGAATAGCGTCCTAGCTCATTCAGCAACAGAGACAATCACGATCTTAGCTCCTATAGCAAGAAATGAGGAAAATGAGTTAGGAGACAAAGTAACGGTGTTCCTACATGAAGTTAGTGAGTCTCTCTTAGATTAGAGTTGAATAGCGTCCTAGCTCATTCAGCAACAGAGACAATCACGATCTTAGCTCTTTTAGCAAGAAATGAGGAAAATGAGTTAGGGGACAAAGTAACGGTGTTCCCACATGAAGTTAGTGAGTCTCTCCTAGATTAAAGTTGAATAGCGTCCTAGCTCATTCAGCAACAGAGACAATCACGATCTTAGCTCTTTTAGCAAGAAATGCATTGAAAACAGTGTGCGTCTTATCATTGAGGTTGTCTTGTTAGGAAAATGAGTTAGGAGACAAAGTAACGGTGTTCCTACATGAAGTTAGTGAGTCTCTCTTAGATTAGAGTTGAATAGCGTCCTAGCTCATTCAGCAACAGAGACAATCACGATCTTAGCTCCTATAGCAAGAAATGAGGAAAATGAGTTAGGAGACAAAGTAACGGTGTTCCTACATGAAGTTAGTGAGTCTCTCCTAGATTAAAGTTGAATAGCGTCCTAGCTCATTCAGCAACAGAGACAATCACGATCTTAGCTCTTTTAGCAAGAAATGCATTGAAAACAGTGTGCGTCTTATCATTGAGGTTGTCTTGTTAGGAAAATGAGTTAGGAGACAAAGTAACGGTGTTCCTACATGAAGTTAGTGAGTCTCTCTTAGATTAGAGTTGAATAGCGTCCTAGCTCATTCAGCAACAGAGACAATCACGATCTTAGCTCCTATAGCAAGAAATGAGGAAAATGAGTTAGGAGACAAAGTAACGGTGTTCCTACATGAAGTTAGTGAGTCTCCTAGATTAAAGTTGAATAGCGTCCTAGCTCATTCAGCAACAGAGACAATCACGATCTTAGCTCTTTTAGCAAGAAATGCATTGAAAACAGTGTGCGTCTTATCATTGAGGTTGTCTTGTTAGGAAAATGAGTTAGGAGACAAAGTAACGGTGTTCCTACATGAAGTTAGTGAGTCTCTCCTAGATTAGAGTTGAATAGCGTCCTAGCTCATTCAGCAACAGAGACAATCACGATCTTAGCTCTTTTAGCAAGAAATGAGGAAAATGAGTTAGGAGACAAAGTAACGGTGTTCCTACATGAAGTTAGTGAGTCTCTCTTAGATTAGAGTTGAATAGCGTCCTAGCTCATTCAGCAACAGAGACAATCACGATCTTAGCTCTTTTAGCAAGAAATGAGGAAAATGAGTTAGGGGACAAAGTAACGGTGTTCCCACATGAAGTTAGTGAGTCTCTCCTAGATTAAAGTTGAATAGCGTCCTAGCTCATTCAGCAACAGAGACAATCACGATCTTAGCTCTTTTAGCAAGAAATGCATTGAAAACAGTGTGCGTCTTATCATTGAGGTTGTCTTGTTAGGAAAATGAGTTAGGAGACAAAGTAACGGTGTTCCTACATGAAGTTAGTGAGTCTCTCTTAGATTAGAGTTGAATAGCGCCCTAGCTCATTCAGCAACAGAGACAATCACGATCTTAGCTCCTATAGCAAGAAATGAGGAAAATGAGTTAGGAGACAAAGTAACGGTGTTCCTACATGAAGTTAGTGAGTCTCTCCTAGATTAAAGTTGAATAGCGTCCTAGCTCATTCAGCAACAGAGACAATCACGATCTTAGCTCTTTTAGCAAGAAATGCATTGAAAACAGTGTGCGTCTTATCATTGAGGTTGTCTTGTTAGGAAAATGAGTTAGGAGACAAAGTAACGGTGTTCCTACATGAAGTTAGTGAGTCTCTCCTAGATTAGAGTTGAATAGCGTCCTAGCTCATTCAGCAACAGAGACAACCACGATCTTAGCTCTTTTAGCAAGAAATGCATTGAAAACAGTGTGCGTCTTATCATTGAGGTTGTCTTGTTAGGAAAATGAGTTAGGAGACAAAGTAACGGTGTTCCTACATGAAGTTAGTGAGTCTCTCCTAGATTAGAGTTGAATAGCGTCCTAGCTCATTCAGCAACAGAGACAATCACGTTTTTAGCTCTTTTAGCAAGAAATGAGGAAAATGAGTTAGGAGACAAAGTAACGGTGTTCCTACATGAAGTTAGTGAGTCTCTCCTAGATTAGAGTTGAATAGCGTCCTAGCTCATTCAGCAACAGAGACAATCACGATCTTAGCTCTTTTAGCAAGAAATGCATTGAAAACAGTGTGCGTCTTATCATTGAGGTTGTCTTGTTAGGAAAATGAGTTAGGAGACAAAGTAACGGTGTTCCTACATGAAGTTAGTGAGTCTCTCCTAGATTAGAGTTGAATAGCGTCCTAGCTCATTCAGCAACAGAGACAATCACGATCTTAGCTCTTTTAGCAAGAAATGCATTGAAAACAGTGTGCGTCTTATCATTGAGGTTGTCTTGTTAGGAAAATGAGTTAGGAGACAAAGTAATGGTGTTCCTACATGAAGTTAGTGAGTCTCTCCTAGATTAGAGTTGAATAGCGTCCTAGCTCATTCAGCAAAAGAGACAATCACGATCTTAGCTCTTTTAGCAAGAAATGCATTGAAAACAGTGTGCGTCTTATCATTGAGGTTGTCTTGTTAGGAAAATGAGTTAGGAGACAAAGTAACGGTGTTCCTACATGAAGTTAGTGAGTCTCTCTTAGATTAGAGTTGAATAGCGTCCTAGCTCATTCAGCAACAGAGACAATCACGATCTTAGCTCTTTTAGCAAGAAATGCATTGAAAACAGTGTGCGTCTTATCATTGAGGTTGTCTTGTTAGGAAAATGAGTTAGGAGACAAAGTAACGGTGTTCCTACATGAAGTTAGTGAGTCTCTCTTAGATTAGAGTTGAATAGCGTCCTAGCTCATTCAGCAACAGAGACAATCACGATCTTAGCTCCTATAGCAAGAAATGAGGAAAATGAGTTAGGAGGCAAAGTAACGGTGTTCCTACATGAAGTTAGTGAGTCTCTCCTAGATTAAAGTTGAATAGCGTCCTAGCTCATTCAGCAACAGAGACAATCACGATCTTAGCTCTTTTAGCAAGAAATGCATTGAAAACAGTGTGCGTCTTATCATTGAGGTTGCCTTGTTAGGAAAATGAGTTAGGAGACAAAGTAACGGTGTTCCTACATGAAGTTAGTGAGTCTCTCCTAGATTAGAGTTGAATAGCGTCCTAGCTCATTCAGCAACAGAGACAATCACGATCTTAGCTCTTTTAGCAAGAAATGAGGAAAATGAGTTAGGAGACAAAGTAACGGTGTTCCTACATGAAGTTAGTGAGTCTCTCTTAGATTAGAGTTGAATAGCGTCCTAGCTCATTCAGCAACAGAGACAATCACGATCTTAGCTCTTTTAGCAAGAAATGCATTGAAAACAGTGTGCGTCTTATCATTGAGGTTGCCTTGTTAGGAAAATGAGTTAGGAGACAAAGTAACGGTGTCCCTACATGAAGTTAGTGAGTCTCTCCTAGATTAGAGTTGAATAGCGTCCTAGCTCATTCAGCAACAGAGACAATCACGATCTTAGCTCTTTTAGCAAGAAATGAGGAAAATGAGTTAGGAGACAAAGTAACGGTGTTCCTACATGAAGTTAGTGAGTCTCTCTTAGATTAGAGTTGAATAGCGTCCTAGCTCATTCAGCAACAGAGACAATCACGATCTTAGCTCTTTTAGCAAGAAATGAGAAAAATGAGTTAGGAGACAAAGTAACGGTGTTCCTACATGAAGTTAGTGAGTCTCTCCTAGATTAAAGTTGAATAGCGTCCTAGCTCATTCAGCAACAGAGACAATCACGATCTTAGCTCTTTTAGCAAGAAATGCATTGAAAACAGTGTGCGTCTTATCATTGAGGTTGTCTTGTTAGGAAAATGAGTTAGGAGACAAAGTAACGGTGTTCCTACATGAAGTTAGTGAGTCTCTCTTAGATTAGAGTTGAATAGCGTCCTAGCTCATTCAGCAACAGAGACAATCACGATCTTAGCTCTTTTAGCAAGAAATGAGGAAAATGAGTTAGGAGACAAAGTAACGGTGTTCCTACATGAAGTTAGTGAGTCTCTCCTAGATTAGAGTTGAATAGCGTCCTAGCTCATTCAGCAACAGAGACAATCACGATCTTAGCTCTTTTAGCAAGAAATGCATTGAAAACAGTGTGCGTCTTATCATTGAGGTTGTCTTGTTAGGAAAATGAGTTAGGAGACAAAGTAACGGTGTTCCTACATGAAGTTAGTGAGTCTCTCCTAGATTAGAGTTGAATAGCGTCCTAGCTCATTCAGCAACAGAGACAATCACGATCTTAGCTCTTTTAGCAAGAAATGCATTGAAAACAGTGTGCGTCTTATCATTGAGGTTGTCTTGTTAGGAAAATGAGTTAGGAGACAAAGTAACGGTGTTCCTACATGAAGTTAGTGAGTCTCTCTTAGATTAGAGTTGAATAGCGTCCTAGCTCATTCAGCAACAGAGACAATCACGATCTTAGCTCCTATAGCAAGAAATGAGGAAAATGAGTTAGGAGACAAAGTAACGGTGTTCCTACATGAAGTTAGTGAGTCTCTCCTAGATTAAAGTTGAATAGCGTCCTAGCTCATTCAGCAACAGAGACAATCACGATCTTAGCTCTTTTAGCAAGAAATGCATTGAAAACAGTGTGCGTCTTATCATTGAGGTTGTCTTGTTAGGAAAATGAGTTAGGAGACAAAGTAACGGTGTTCCTACATGAAGTTAGTGAGTCTCTCTTAGATTAGAGTTGAATAGCGTCCTAGCTCATTCAGCAACAGAGACAATCACGATCTTAGCTCCTATAGCAAGAAATGAGGAAAATGAGTTAGGAGACAAAGTAACGGTGTTCCTACATGAAGTTAGTGAGTCTCTCTTAGATTAGAGTTGAATAGCGTCCTAGCTCATTCAGCAACAGAGACAATCACGATCTTAGCTCTTTTAGCAAGAAATGAGGAAAATGAGTTAGGGGACAAAGTAACGGTGTTCCCACATGAAGTTAGTGAGTCTCTCCTAGATTAAAGTTGAATAGCGTCCTAGCTCATTCAGCAACAGAGACAATCACGATCTTAGCTCTTTTAGCAAGAAATGAGGAAAATGAGTTAGGAGACAAAGTAACGGTGTTCCTACATGAAGTTAGTGAGTCTCTCCTAGATTAGAGTTGAATAGCGTCCTAGCTCATTCAGCAACAGAGACAATCACGATCTTAGCTCTTTTAGCAAGAAATGCATTGAAAACAGTGTGCGTCTTATCATTGAGGTTGTCTTGTTAGGAAAATGAGTTAGGAGACAAAGTAACGGTGTTCCTACATGAAGTTAGTGAGTCTCTCCTAGATTAGAGTTGAATAGCGTCCTAGCTCATTCAGCAACAGAGACAATCACGATCTTAGCTCTTTTAGCAAGAAATGCATTGAAAACAGTGTGCGTCTTATCATTGAGGTTGTCTTGTTAGGAAAATGAGTTAGGAGACAAAGTAACGGTGTTCCTACATGAAGTTAGTGAGTCTCTCTTAGATTAGAGTTGAATAGCGTCCTAGCTCATTCAGCAACAGAGACAATCACGATCTTAGCTCCTATAGCAAGAAATGAGGAAAATGAGTTAGGAGACAAAGTAACGGTGTTCCTACATGAAGTTAGTGAGTCTCTCCTAGATTAAAGTTGAATAGCGTCCTAGCTCATTCAGCAACAGAGACAATCACGATCTTAGCTCTTTTAGCAAGAAATGCATTGAAAACAGTGTGCGTCTTATCATTGAGGTTGTCTTGTTAGGAAAATGAGTTAGGAGACAAAGTAACGGTGTTCCTACATGAAGTTAGTGAGTCTCTCTTAGATTAGAGTTGAATAGCGTCCTAGCTCATTCAGCAACAGAGACAATCACGATCTTAGCTCCTATAGCAAGAAATGAGGAAAATGAGTTAGGAGACAAAGTAACGGTGTTCCTACATGAAGTTAGTGAGTCTCTCTTAGATTAGAGTTGAATAGCGTCCTAGCTCATTCAGCAACAGAGACAATCACGATCTTAGCTCTTTTAGCAAGAAATGAGGAAAATGAGTTAGGGGACAAAGTAACGGTGTTCCCACATGAAGTTAGTGAGTCTCTCCTAGATTAAAGTTGAATAGCGTCCTAGCTCATTCAGCAACAGAGACAATCACGATCTTAGCTCTTTTAGCAAGAAATGCATTGAAAACAGTGTGCGTCTTATCATTGAGGTTGTCTTGTTAGGAAAATGAGTTAGGAGACAAAGTAACGGTGTTCCTACATGAAGTTAGTGAGTCTCTCTTAGATTAGAGTTGAATAGCGTCCTAGCTCATTCAGCAACAGAGACAATCACGATCTTAGCTCCTATAGCAAGAAATGAGGAAAATGAGTTAGGAGACAAAGTAACGGTGTTCCTACATGAAGTTAGTGAGTCTCTCCTAGATTAAAGTTGAATAGCGTCCTAGCTCATTCAGCAACAGAGACAATCACGATCTTAGCTCTTTTAGCAAGAAATGCATTGAAAACAGTGTGCGTCTTATCATTGAGGTTGTCTTGTTAGGAAAATGAGTTAGGAGACAAAGTAACGGTGTTCCTACATGAAGTTAGTGAGTCTCTCTTAGATTAGAGTTGAATAGCGTCCTAGCTCATTCAGCAACAGAGACAATCACGATCTTAGCTCCTATAGCAAGAAATGAGGAAAATGAGTTAGGAGACAAAGTAACGGTGTTCCTACATGAAGTTAGTGAGTCTCTCCTAGATTAAAGTTGAATAGCGTCCTAGCTCATTCAGCAACAGAGACAATCACGATCTTAGCTCTTTTAGCAAGAAATGCATTGAAAACAGTGTGCGTCTTATCATTGAGGTTGTCTTGTTAGGAAAATGAGTTAGGAGACAAAGTAACGGTGTTCCTACATGAAGTTAGTGAGTCTCTCCTAGATTAGAGTTGAATAGCGTCCTAGCTCATTCAGCAACAGAGACAATCACGATCTTAGCTCTTTTAGCAAGAAATGAGGAAAATGAGTTAGGAGACAAAGTAACGGTGTTCCTACATGAAGTTAGTGAGTCTCTCTTAGATTAGAGTTGAATAGCGTCCTAGCTCATTCAGCAACAGAGACAATCACGATCTTAGCTCTTTTAGCAAGAAATGAGGAAAATGAGTTAGGGGACAAAGTAACGGTGTTCCCACATGAAGTTAGTGAGTCTCTCCTAGATTAAAGTTGAATAGCGTCCTAGCTCATTCAGCAACAGAGACAATCACGATCTTAGCTCTTTTAGCAAGAAATGCATTGAAAACAGTGTGCGTCTTATCATTGAGGTTGTCTTGTTAGGAAAATGAGTTAGGAGACAAAGTAACGGTGTTCCTACATGAAGTTAGTGAGTCTCTCTTAGATTAGAGTTGAATAGCGCCCTAGCTCATTCAGCAACAGAGACAATCACGATCTTAGCTCCTATAGCAAGAAATGAGGAAAATGAGTTAGGAGACAAAGTAACGGTGTTCCTACATGAAGTTAGTGAGTCTCTCCTAGATTAAAGTTGAATAGCGTCCTAGCTCATTCAGCAACAGAGACAATCACGATCTTAGCTCTTTTAGCAAGAAATGCATTGAAAACAGTGTGCGTCTTATCATTGAGGTTGTCTTGTTAGGAAAATGAGTTAGGAGACAAAGTAACGGTGTTCCTACATGAAGTTAGTGAGTCTCTCCTAGATTAGAGTTGAATAGCGTCCTAGCTCATTCAGCAACAGAGACAATCACGATCTTAGCTCTTTTAGCAAGAAATGCATTGAAAACAGTGTGCGTCTTATCATTGAGGTTGTCTTGTTAGGAAAATGAGTTAGGAGACAAAGTAACGGTGTTCCTACATGAAGTTAGTGAGTCTCTCTTAGATTAGAGTTGAATAGCGTCCTAGCTCATTCAGCAACAGAGACAATCACGATCTTAGCTCTTTTAGCAAGAAATGCATTGAAAACAGTGTGCGTCTTATCATTGAGGTTGTCTTGTTAGGAAAATGAGTTAGGAGACAAAGTAACGGTGTTCCTACATGAAGTTAGTGAGTCTCTCTTAGATTAGAGTTGAATAGCGTCCTAGCTCATTCAGCAACAGAGACAATCACGATCTTAGCTCCTATAGCAAGAAATGAGGAAAATGAGTTAGGAGACAAAGTAACGGTGTTCCTACATGAAGTTAGTGAGTCTCTCCTAGATTAGAGTTGAATAGCGTCCTAGCTCATTCAGCAACAGAGACAATCACGATCTTAGCTCTTTTAGCAAGAAATGCATTGAAAACAGTGTGCGTCTTATCATTGAGGTTGTCTTGTTAGGAAAATGAGTTAGGAGACAAAGTAACGGTGTTCCTACATGAAGTTAGTGAGTCTCTCCTAGATTAAAGTTGAATAGCGTCCTAGCTCATTCAGCAACAGAGACAATCACGATCTTAGCTCTTTTAGCAAGAAATGCATTGAAAACAGTGTTCGTCTTATCATTGAGGTTGTCTTGTTAGGAAAATGAGTTAGGAGACAAAGTAACGGTGTTCCTACATGAAGTTAGTGAGTCTCTCCTAGATTAGAGTTGATTAGCGTCCTAGCTCATTCAGCAACAGAGACAATCACGATCTTAGCTCTTTTAGCAAGAAATGAGGAAAATGAGTTAGGAGACAAAGTAACGGTGTTCCTACATGAAGTTAGTGAGTCTCTCCTAGATTAGAGTTGAATAGCGTCCTAGCTCATTCAGCAACAGAGACAATCACGATCTTAGCTCTTTTAGCAAGAAATGCATTGAAAACAGTGTGCGTCTTATCATTGAGGTTGTCTTGTTAGGAAAATGAGTTAGGAGACAAAGTAACGGTGTTCCTACATGAAGTTAGTGAGTCTCTCTTAGATTAGAGTTGAATAGCGTCCTAGCTCATTCAGCAACAGAGACAATCACGATCTTAGCTCCTATAGCAAGAAATGAGGAAAATGAGTTAGGAGACAAAGTAACGGTGTTCCTACATGAAGTTAGTGAGTCTCTCCTAGATTAAAGTTGAATAGCGTCCTAGCTCATTCAGCAACAGAGACAATCACGATCTTAGCTCTTTTAGCAAGAAATGCATTGAAAACAGTGTGCGTCTTATCATTGAGGTTGTCTTGTTAGGAAAATGAGTTAGGAGACAAAGTAACGGTGTTCCTACATGAAGTTAGTGAGTCTCTCCTAGATTAGAGTTGAATAGCGTCCTAGCTCATTCAGCAACAGAGACAATCACGATCTTAGCTCTTTTAGCAAGAAATGAGGAAAATGAGTTAGGAGACAAAGTAACGGTGTTCCTACATGAAGTTAGTGAGTCTCTCCTAGATTAGAGTTGAATAGCGTCCTAGCTCATTCAGCAACAGAGACAATCACGATCTTAGCTCTTTTAGCAAGAAATGCATTGAAAACAGTGTGCGTCTTATCATTGAGGTTGTCTTGTTAGGAAAATGAGTTAGGAGACAAAGTAACGGTGTTCCTACATGAAGTTAGTGAGTCTCTCTTAGATTAGAGTTGAATAGCGTCCTAGCTCATTCAGCAACAGAGACAATCACGATCTTAGCTCCTATAGCAAGAAATGAGGAAAATGAGTTAGGAGACAAAGTAACGGTGTTCCTACATGAAGTTAGTGAGTCTCTCCTAGATTAGAGTTGAATAGCGTCCTAGCTCATTCAGCAACAGAGACAATCACGATCTTAGCTCTTTTAGCAAGAAATGCATTGAAAACAGTGTGCGTCTTATCATTGAGGTTGTCTTGTTAGGAAAATGAGTTAGGAGACAAAGTAACGGTGTTCCTACATGAAGTTAGTGAGTCTCTCTTAGATTAGAGTTGAATAGCGTCCTAGCTCATTCAGCAACAGAGACAATCACGATCTTAGCTCCTATAGCAAGAAATGAGGAAAATGAGTTAGGAGACAAAGTAACGGTGTTCCTACATGAAGTTAGTGAGTCTCTCCTAGATTAAAGTTGAATAGCGTCCTAGCTCATTCAGCAACAGAGACAATCACGATCTTAGCTCTTTTAGCAAGAAATGCATTGAAAACAGTGTGCGTCTTATCATTGAGGTTGTCTTGTTAGGAAAATGAGTTAGGAGACAAAGTAACGGTGTTCCTACATGAAGTTAGTGAGTCTCTCCTAGATTAGAGTTGAATATCGTCCTAGCTCATTCAGCAACAGAGACAATTACGATCTTAGCTCTTTTAGCAAGAAATGAGGAAAATGAGTTAGGAGACAAAGTAACGGTGTTCCTACATGAAGTTAGTGAGTCTCTCCTAGATTAGAGTTGAATAGCGTCCTAGCTCATTCAGCAACAGAGACAATCACGATCTTAGCTCTTTTAGCAAGAAATGCATTGAAAACAGTGTGCGTCTTATCATTGAGGTTGTCTTGTTAGGAAAATGAGTTAGGAGACAAAGTAACGGTGTTCCTACATGAAGTTAGTGAGTCTCTCCTAGATTAGAGTTGAATAGCGTCCTAGCTCATTCAGCAACAGAGACAATCACGATCTTAGCTCTTTTAGCAAGAAATGCATTGAAAACAGTGTGCGTCTTATCATTGAGGTTGTCTTGTTAGGAAAATGAGTTAGGAGACAAAGTAACGGTGTTCCTACATGAAGTTAGTGAGTCTCTCCTAGATTAGAGTTGAATAGCGTCCTAGCTCATTCAGCAACAGAGACAATCACGATCTTAGCTCTTTTAGCAAGAAATGCATTGAAAACAGTGTGCGTCTTATCATTGAGGTTGTCTTGTTAGGAAAATGAGTTAGGAGACAAAGTAACGGTGTTCCTACATGAAGTTAGTGAGTCTCTCCTAGATTAGAGTTGAATAGCGTCCTAGCTCATTCAGCAACAGAGACAATCACGATCTTAGCTCCTATAGCAAGAAATGAGGAAAATGAGTTAGGAGACAAAGTAACGGTGTTCCTACATGAAGTTAGTGAGTCTCTCCTAGATTAAAGTTGAATAGCGTCCTAGCTCATTCAGCAACAGAGACAATCACGATCTTAGCTCTTTTAGCAAGAAATGAGGAAAATGAGTTAGGAGACAAAGTAACGGTGTTCCTACATGAAGTTAGTGAGTCTCTCCTAGATTAGAGTTGAATAGCGTCCTAGCTCATTCAGCAACAGAGACAATCACGATCTTAGCTCTTTTAGCAAGAAATGCATTGAAAACAGTGTGCGTCTTATCATTGAGGTTGTCTTGTTAGGAAAATGAGTTAGGAGACAAAGTAACGGTGTTCCTACATGATGTTAGTGAGTCTCTCCTAGATTAGAGTTGAATATCGTCCTAGCTCATTCAGCAACAGAGACAATCACGATCTTAGCTCTTTTAGCAAGAAATGAGGAAAATGAGTTAGGAGACAAAGTAACGGTGTTCCTACATGAAGTTAGTGAGTCTCTCCTAGATTAGAGTTGAATAGCGTCCTAGCTCATTCAGCAACAGAGACAATCACGATCTTAGCTCTTTTAGCAAGAAATGAGGAAAATGAGTTAGGAGACAAAGTAACGGTGTTCCTACATGAAGTTAGTGAGTGTCTCCTAGATTAGAGTTGAATAGCGTCCTAGCTCATTCAGCAACAGAGACAATCACGATCTTAGCTCTTTTAGCAAGAAATGCATTGAAAACAGTGTGCGTCTTATCATTGAGGTTGTCTTGTTAGGAAAATGAGTTAGGAGACAAAGTAACGGTGTTCCTACATGAAGTTAGTGAGTCTCTCCTAGATTAGAGTTGAATAGCGTCCTAGCTCATTCAGCAACAGAGACAATCACGATCATAGCTCTTTTAGCAAGAAATGCATTGAAAACAGTGTGCGTCTTATCATTGAGGTTGTCTTGTTAGGAAAATGAGTTAGGAGACAAAGTAACGGTGTTCCTACATGAAGTTAGTGAGTCTCTCCTAGATTAGAGTTGAATAGCGTCCTAGCTCATTCAGCAACAGAGACAATCACGATCTTAGCTCTTTTAGCAAGAAATGCATTGAAAACAGTGTGCGTCTTATCATTGAGGTTGTCTTGTTAGGAAAATGAGTTAGGAGACAAAGTAACGGTGTTCCTACATGAAGTTAGTGAGTCTCTCTTAGATTAGAGTTGAATAGCGTCCTAGCTCATTCAGCAACAGAGACAATCACGATCTTAGCTCCTATAGCAAGAAATGAGGAAAATGAGTTAGGAGACAAAGTAACGGTGTTCCTACATGAAGTTAGTGAGTCTCTCCTAGATTAAAGTTGAATAGCGTCCTAGCTCATTCAGCAACAGAGACAATCACGATCTTAGCTCTTTTAGCAAGAAATGCATTGAAAACAGTGTGCGTCTTATCATTGAGGTTGTCTTGTTAGGAAAATGAGTTAGGAGACAAAGTAACGGTGTTCCTACATGAAGTTAGTGAGTCTCTCTTAGATTAGAGTTGAATAGCGTCCTAGCTCATTCAGCAACAGAGACAATCAAGATCTTAGCTCCTATAGCAAGAAATGAGGAAAATGAGTTAGGAGACAAAGTAACGGTGTTCCTACATGAAGTTAGTGAGTCTCTCTTAGATTAGAGTTGAATAGCGTCCTAGCTCATTCAGCAACAGAGACAATCACGATCTTAGCTCTTTTAGCAAGAAATGAGGAAAATGAGTTAGGAGACAAAGTAACGGTGTTCCTACATGAAGTTAGTGAGTCTCTCTTAGATTAAAGTTGAATAGCGTCCTAGCTCATTCAGCAACAAAGACAATCACGATCTTAGCTCTTTTAGCAAGAAATGCATTGAAAACAGTGTGCGTCTTATCATTGAGATTGTCTTGTTAGGAAAATGAGTTAGGAGACAAAGTAACGGTGTTCCTACATGAAGTTAGTGAGTCTCTCCTAGATTAGAGTTGAATAGCGTCCTAGCTCATTCAGCAACAGAGACAATCACGATCTTAGCTCTTTTAGCAAGAAATGAGGAAAATGAGTTAGGAGACAAAGTAACGGTGTTCCTACATGAAGTTAGTGAGTCTCTCCTAGATTAAAATTGAATAGCGTCCTAGCTCATTCAGCAACAGAGACAATCACGATCTTAGCTCTTTTAGCAAGAAATGAGGAAAATGAGTTAGGAGACAAAGTAACGGTGTTCCTACATGAAGTTAGTGAGTCTCTCCTAGATTAAAGTTGAATAGCGTCCTAGCTCATTCAGCAACAGAGACAATCACGATCTTAGCTCTTTTAGCAAGAAATGCATTGAAAACAGTGTGCGTCTTATCATTGAGGTTGTCTTGTTAGGAAAATGAGTTAGGAGACAAAGTAACGGTGTTCCGACATGAAGTTAGTGAGTCTCTCTTAGAT
Organism: Engystomops pustulosus; assembly: GCF_040894005.1. NCBI lineage: Eukaryota > Metazoa > Chordata > Amphibia > Anura > Leptodactylidae > Engystomops > Engystomops pustulosus. The sequence continues at coordinate 45,342,906 of NC_092414.1, forward strand.
TAGAGTTGAATAGCGTCCTAGCTCATTCAGCAACAGAGACAATCACGATCTTAGCTCTTTTAGCAAGAAATGCATTGAAAACAGTGTGCGTCTTATCATTGAGGTTGTCTTGTTAGGAAAATGAGTTAGGAGACAAAGTAACGGTGTTCCTACATGAAGTTAGTGAGTCTCTCTTAGATTAAAGTTAAATAGCGTCCTAGCTCATTCAGCAACAGAGACAATCACGATCTTAGCTCTTTTAGCAAGAAATGAGGAAAATGAGTTAGGAGACAAAGTAACGGTGTTCCTACATGAAGTTAGTGAGTCTCTCTTAGATTAGAGTTAAATAGCGTACTAGCTCATTCAGCAACAGAGACAATCACGATCTTAGCTCTTTTAGCAAGAAATGCATTGAAAACAGTGTGCGTCTTATCATTGAGGTTGTCTTGTTAGGAAAATGAGTTAGGAGACAAAGTAACGGTGTTCCTACATGAAGTTAGTGAGTCTCTCCTAGATTAGAGTTGAATAGCGTCCTAGCTCATTCAGCAACAGAGACAATCACGATCTTAGCTCTTTTAGCAAGAAATGCATTGAAAACAGTGTGCGTCTTATCATTGAGGTTGTCTTGTTAGGAAAATGAGTTAGGAGACAAAGTAACGGTGTTCCTACATGAAGTTAGTGAGTCTCTCTTAGATTAGAGTTGAATAGCGTCCTAGCTCATTCAGCAACAGAGACAATCACGATCTTAGCTTTTTTAGCAAGAAATGCATTGAAAACAGTGTGCGTCTTATCATTGAGGTTGCCTTGTTAGGAAAATGAGTTAGGAGACAAAGTAACGGTGTCCCTACATGAAGTTAGTGAGTCTCTCTTAGATTAGAGTTGAATAGCGTCCTAGCTCATTCAGCAACAGAGACAATCACGATCTTAGCTCTTTTAGCAAGAAATGCATTAAAAACAGTGTGCGTCTTATCATTGAGGTTGTCTTGTTAGGAAAATGAGTTAGGAGACAAAGTAACGGTGTTCCTACATGAAGTTATTGAGTCTCTCTTCGATTAGAGTTGAATAGCGTCCTAGCTCATTCAGCAACAGAGACAATCACGATCTTAGCTCTTTTAGCAAGAAATGTGGAAAATGAGTTAGGAGACAAAGTAACGGTGTTCCTACATGAAGTTAGTGAGTCTCTCTTAGATTAGAGTTGAATAGCGTCCTAGCTCATTCAGCAACAGAGACAATCACGATCTTAGCTCTTGTAGCAAGAAATGAGGAAAATGAGTTAGGAGACAAAGTAACGGTGTTCCTACATGAAGTTAGTGAGTCTCTCCTAGATTAAAGTTGAATAGCGTCCTAGCTCATTCAGCAACAGAGACAATCACGATCTTAGCTCTTTTAGCAAGAAATGCATTGAAAACAGTGTGCGTCTTATCATTGAGGTTGTCTTGTTAGGAAAATGAGTTAGGAGACAAAGTAACGGTGTTCCTACATGAAGTTAGTGAGTCTCTCTTAGATTAGAGTTGAATAGCGTCCTAGCTCATTCAGCAACAGAGACAATCACGATCTTAGCTCTTTTAGCAAGAAATGAGGAAAATGAGTTAGGAGACAAAGTAACGGTGTTCCTACATGAAGTTAGTGAGTCTCTCCTAGATTAGAGTTGAATAGCGTCCTAGCTCATTCAGCAACAGAGACAATCACGATCTTAGCTCTTTTAGCAAGAAATGCATTGAAAACAGTGTGCGTCTTATCATTGAGGTTGTCTTGTTAGGAAAATGAGTTAGGAGACAAAGTAACGGTGTTCCTACATGAAGTTAGTGAGTCTCTCTTAGATTAGAGTTGAATAGCGTCCTAGCTCATTCAGCAACAGAGACAATCACGATCTTAGCTCCTATAGCAAGAAATGAGGAAAATGAGTTAGGAGACAAAGTAACGGTGTTCCTACATGAAGTTAGTGAGTCTCTCTTAGATTAGAGTTGAATAGCGTCCTAGCTCATTCAGCAACAGAGACAATCACGATCTTAGCTCTTTTAGCAAGAAATGCATTGAAAACAGTGTGCGTCTTATCATTGAGGTTGTCTTGTTAGGAAAATGAGTTAGGAGACAAAGTAACGGTGTTCCTACATGAAGTTAGTGAGTCTCTCTTAGATTAGAGTTGAATAGCGTCCTAGCTCATTCAGCAACAGAGACAATCACGATCTTAGCTCTTTTAGCAAGAAATGAGGAAAATGAGTTAAGAGACAACGTAACGGTGTTCCTACATGAAGTTAGTGAGTCTCTCCTAGATTAAAGTTGAATAGCGTCCTAGCTCATTCAGCAACAGAGACAATCACGATCTTTGCTGTTTTAGCAAGAAATGCATTGAAAACAGTGTGCGTCTTATCATTGAGGTTGTCTTGTTAGGAAAATGAGTTAGGAGACAAAGTAACGGTGTTCCTACATGAAGTTAGTGAGTCTCTCCTAGATTAGAGTTGAATAGCGTCCTAGCTCATTCAGCAACAGAGACAATCACGATCTCTTTTAGCAAGAAATGCATTGAAAACAGTGTGCGTCTTATCATTGAGGTTGTCTTGTTAGGAAAATGAGTTAGGAGACAAAGTAACGGTGTTCCTACATGAAGTTAGTGAGTCTCTCTTAGATTAGAGTTGAATAGCGTCCTAGCTCATTCAGCAACAGAGACAATCAAGATCTTAGCTCCTATAGCAAGAAATGAGGAAAATGAGTTAGGAGACAAAGTAACGGTGTTCCTACATGAAGTTAGTGAGTCTCTCTTAGATTAGAGTTGAATAGCGTCCTAGCTCATTCAGCAACAGAGACAATCACGATCTTAGCTCTTTTAGCAAGAAATGAGGAAAATGAGTTAGGAGACAAAGTAACGGTGTTCCTACATGAAGTTAGTGAGTCTCTCTTAGATTAAAGTTGAATAGCGTCCTAGCTCATTCAGCAACAAAGACAATCACGATCTTAGCTCTTTTAGCAGGAAATGCATTGAAAACAGTGTGCGTCTTATCATTGAGATTGTCTTGTTAGGAAAATGAGTTAGGAGACAAAGTAACGGTGTTCCTACATGAAGTTAGTGAGTCTCTCTTAGATTAGAGTTGAATAGCGTCCTAGCTCATTCAGCAACAGAGACAATCACGATCTTAGCTCCTATAGCAAGAAATGAGGAAAATGAGTTAGGAGACAAAGTAACGGTGTTCCTACATGAAGTTAGTGAGTCTCTCCTAGATTAAAGTTGAATAGCGTCCTAGCTCATTCAGCAACAGAGACAATCACGATCTTAGCTCTTTTAGCAAGAAATGCCTTGAAAACAGTGTGCGTCTTATCATTGAGGTTGTCTTGTTAGGAAAATGAGTTAGGAGACAAAGTAACGGTGTTCCTACATGAAGTTAGTGAGTCTCTCCTAGATTAGAGTTGAATAGCGTCCTAGCTCATTCAGCAACAGAGACAAACACGATCTTAGCTCTTTTAGCAAGAAATGCATTGAAAACAGTGTGCGTCTTATCATTGAGGTTGTCTTGTTAGGAAAATGAGTTAGGAGACAAAGTAACGGTGTTCCTACATGAAGTTAGTGAGTCTCTCTTAGATTAGAGTTGAATAGCGTCCTAGCTCATTCAGCAACAGAGACAATCACGATCTTAGCTCCTATAGCAAGAAATGAGGAAAATGAGTTAGGAGACAAAGTAACGGTGTTCCTACATGAAGTTAGTGAGTCTCTCTTAGATTAGAGTTGAATAGCGTCCTAGCTCATTCAGCAACAGAGACAATCACGATCTTAGCTCTTTTAGCAAGAAATGCATTGAAAACAGTGTGCGTCTTATCATTGAGGTTGCCTTGTTAGGAAAATGAGTTAGGAGACAAAGTAACGGTGTCCCTACATGAAGTTAGTGAGTCTCTCTTAGATTAGAGTTGAATAGCGTCCTAGCTCATTCAGCAACAGAGACAATCACGATCTTAGCTCTTTTAGCAAGAAATGAGAAAAATGAGTTAGGAGACAAAGTAACGGTGTTCCTACATGAAGTTAGTGAGTCTCTCCTAGGTTAAAGTTGAATAGCGTCCTAGCTCATTCAGCAACAGAGACAATCACGATCTTAGCTCTTTTAGCAAGAAATGAGGAAAATGAGTTAGGAGACAAAGTAACGGTGTTCCTACATGAAGTTAGTGAGTCTCTCTTAGATTAGAGTTGAATAGCGTCCTAGCTCATTCAGCAACAGAGACAATCACGATCTTAGCTCTTTTAGCAAGAAATGCATTGAAAACAGTGTGCGTCTTATCATTGAGGTTGCCTTGTTAGGAAAATGAGTTAGGAGACAAAGTAACGGTGTCCCTACATGAAGTTAGTGAGTCTCTCTTAGATTAGAGTTGAATAGCGTCCTAGCTCATTCAGCAACAGAGACAATCACGATCTTAGCTCTTTTAGCAAGAAATGAGAAAAATGAGTTAGGAGACAAAGTAACGGTGTTCCTACATGAAGTTAGTGAGTCTCTCCTAGATTAAAGTTGAATAGCGTCCTAGCTCATTCAGCAACAGAGACAATCACGATCTTAGCTCTTTTAGCAAGAAATGCATTGAAAACAGTGTGCGTCTTATCATTGAGGTTGTCTTGTTAGGAAAATGAGTTAGGAGACAAAGTAACGGTGTTCCTACATGAAGTTAGTGAGTCTCTCTTAGATTAGAGTTGAATAGCGTCCTAGCTCATTCAGCAACAGAGACAATCACGATCTTAGCTCTTTTAGCAAGAAATGAGGAAAATGAGTTAAGAGACAACGTAACGGTGTTCCTACATGAAGTTAGTGAGTCTCTCCTAGATTAAAGTTGAATAGCGTCCTAGCTCATTCAGCAACAGAGACAATCACGATCTTAGCTGTTTTAGCAAGAAATGCATTGAAAACAGTGTGCGTCTTATCATTGAGGTTGTCTTGTTAGGAAAATGAGTTAGGAGACAAAGTAACGGTGTTCCTACATGAAGTTAGTGAGTCTCTCCTAGATTAGAGTTGAATAGCGTCCTAGCTCATTCAGCAACAGAGACAATCACGATCTCTTTTAGCAAGAAATGCATTGAAAACAGTGTGCGTCTTATCATTGAGGTTGTCTTGTTAGGAAAATGAGTTAGGAGACAAAGTAACGGTGTTCCTACATGAAGTTAGTGAGTCTCTCTTAGATTAGAGTTGAATAGCGTCCTAGCTCATTCAGCAACAGAGACAATCAAGATCTTAGCTCCTATAGCAAGAAATGAGGAAAATGAGTTAGGAGACAAAGTAACGGTGTTCCTACATGAAGTTAGTGAGTCTCTCTTAGATTAGAGTTGAATAGCGTCCTAGCTCATTCAGCAACAGAGACAATCACGATCTTAGCTCTTTTAGCAAGAAATGAGGAAAATGAGTTAGGAGACAAAGTAACGGTGTTCCTACATGAAGTTAGTGAGTCTCTCTTAGATTAAAGTTGAATAGCGTCCTAGCTCATTCAGCAACAAAGACAATCACGATCTTAGCTCTTTTAGCAGGAAATGCATTGAAAACAGTGTGCGTCTTATCATTGAGATTGTCTTGTTAGGAAAATGAGTTAGGAGACAAAGTAACGGTGTTCCTACATGAAGTTAGTGAGTCTCTCTTAGATTAGAGTTGAATAGCGTCCTAGCTCATTCAGCAACAGAGACAATCACGATCTTAGCTCCTATAGCAAGAAATGAGGAAAATGAGTTAGGAGACAAAGTAACGGTGTTCCTACATGAAGTTAGTGAGTCTCTCCTAGATTAAAGTTGAATAGCGTCCTAGCTCATTCAGCAACAGAGACAATCACGATCTTAGCTCTTTTAGCAAGAAATGCCTTGAAAACAGTGTGCGTCTTATCATTGAGGTTGTCTTGTTAGGAAAATGAGTTAGGAGACAAAGTAACGGTGTTCCTACATGAAGTTAGTGAGTCTCTCCTAGATTAGAGTTGAATAGCGTCCTAGCTCATTCAGCAACAGAGACAATCACGATCTTAGCTCTTTTAGCAAGAAATGCATTGAAAACAGTGTGCGTCTTATCATTGAGGTTGTCTTGTTAGGAAAATGAGTTAGGAGACAAAGTAACGGTGTTCCTACATGAAGTTAGTGAGTCTCTCTTAGATTAGAGTTGAATAGCGTCCTAGCTCATTCAGCAACAGAGACAATCACGATCTTAGCTCTTTTAGCAAGAAATGAGAAAAATGAGTTAGGAGACAAAGTAACGGTGTTCCTACATGAAGTTAGTGAGTCTCTCCTAGGTTAAAGTTGAATAGCGTCCTAGCTCATTCAGCAACAGAGACAATCACGATCTTAGCTCTTTTAGCAAGAAATGAGGAAAATGAGTTAGGAGACAAAGTAACGGTGTTCCTACATGAAGTTAGTGAGTCTCTCTTAGATTAGAGTTGAATAGCGTCCTAGCTCATTCAGCAACAGAGACAATCACGATCTTAGCTCTTTTAGCAAGAAATGCATTGAAAACAGTGTGCGTCTTATCATTGAGGTTGCCTTGTTAGGAAAATGAGTTAGGAGACAAAGTAACGGTGTCCCTACATGAAGTTAGTGAGTCTCTCTTAGATTAGAGTTGAATAGCGTCCTAGCTCATTCAGCAACAGAGACAATCACGATCTTAGCTCTTTTAGCAAGAAATGAGAAAAATGAGTTAGGAGACAAAGTAACGGTGTTCCTACATGAAGTTAGTGAGTCTCTCCTAGATTAAAGTTGAATAGCGTCCTAGCTCATTCAGCAACAGAGACAATCACGATCTTAGCTCTTTTAGCAAGAAATGCATTGAAAACAGTGTGCGTCTTATCATTGAGGTTGTCTTGTTAGGAAAATGAGTTAGGAGACAAAGTAACGGTGTTCCTACATGAAGTTAGTGAGTCTCTCTTAGATTAGAGTTGAATAGCGTCCTAGCTCATTCAGCAACAGAGACAATCACGATCTTAGCTCTTTTAGCAAGAAATGAGGAAAATGAGTTAGGAGACAAAGTAACGGTGTTCCTACATGAAGTTAGTGAGTCTCTCCTAGATTAGAGTTGAATAGCGTCCTAGCTCATTCAGCAACAGAGACAATCACGATCTTAGCTCTTTTAGCAAGAAATGCATTGAAAACAGTGTGCGTCTTATAATTGAGGTTGTCTTGTTAGGAAAATGAGTTAGGAGACAAAGTAACGGTGTTCCTACATGAAGTTAGTGAGTCTCTCTTAGATTAGAGTTGAATAGCGTCCTAGCTCATTCAGCAACAGAGACAATCACGATCTTAGCTCTTTTAGCAAGAAATGAGGAAAATGAGTTAGGAGACAAAGTAACGGTGTTCCTACATGAAGTTAGTGAGTCTCTCCTAGATTAGAGTTGAATAGCGTCCTAGCTCATTCAGCAACAGAGACAATCACGATCTTAGCTCTTTTAGCAAGAAATGCATTGAAAACAGTGTGCGTCTTATCATTGAGGTTGTCTTGTTAGGAAAATGAGTTAGGAGACAAAGTAACGGTGTTCCTACATGAAGTTAGTGAGTCTCTCCTAGATTAGAGTTGAATAGCGTCCTAGCTCATTCAGCAACAGAGACAATCACGATCTTAGCTCTTTTAGCAAGAAATGCATTGAAAACAGTGTGCGTCTTATCATTGAGGTTGTCTTGTTAGGAAAATGAGTTAGGAGACAAAGTAACGGTGTTCCTACATGAAGTTAGTGAGTCTCTCTTAGATTAGAGTTGAATAGCGTCCTAGCTCATTCAGCAACAGAGACAATCACGATCTTAGCTCCTATAGCAAGAAATGAGGAAAATGAGTTAGGAGACAAAGTAACGGTGTTCCTACATGAAGTTAGTGAGTCTCTCCTAGATTAAAGTTGAATAGCGTCCTAGCTCATTCAGCAACAGAGACAATCACGATCTTAGCTCTTTTAGCAAGAAATGCATTGAAAACAGTGTGCGTCTTATCATTGAGGTTGTCTTGTTAGGAAAATGAGTTAGGAGACAAAGTAACGGTGTTCCTACATGAAGTTAGTGAGTCTCTCCTAGATTAGAGTTGAATAGCGTCCTAGCTCATTCAGCAACAGAGACAATCACGATCTTAGCTCTTTAAGCAAGAAATGAGGAAAATGAGTTAGGAGACAAAGTAACGGTGTTCCTACATGAAGTTAGTGAGTCTCTCCTAGATTAGAGTTGAATAGCGTCCTAGCTCATTCAGCAACAGAGACAATCACGATCTTAGCTCTTTTAGCAAGAAATGCATTGAAAACAGTGTGCGTCTTATCATTGAGGTTGTCTTGTTAGGAAAATGAGTTAGGAGACAAAGTAACGGTGTTCCTACATGAAGTTAGTGAGTCTCTCTTAGATTAGAGTTGAATAGCGTCCTAGCTCATTCAGCAACAGAGACAATCACGATCTTAGCTCCTATAGCAAGAAATGAGGAAAATGAGTTAGGAGACAAAGTAACGGTGTTCCTACATGAAGTTAGTGAGTCTCTCCTAGATTAGAGTTGAATAGCGTCCTAGCTCATTCAGCAACAGAGACAATCACGATCTTAGCTCTTTTAGCAAGAAATGCATTGAAAACAGTGTGCGTCTTATCATTGAGGTTGTCTTGTTAGGAAAATGAGTTAGGAGACAAAGTAACGGTGTTCCTACATGAAGTTAGTGAGTCTCTCCTAGATTAGAGTTGAATAGCGTCCTAGCTCATTCAGCAACAGAGACAATCACGATCTTAGCTCTTTTAGCAAGAAATGCATTGAAAACAGTGTGCGTCTTATCATTGAGGTTGTCTTGTTAGGAAAATGAGTTAGGAGACAAAGTAACGGTGTTCCTACATGAAGTTAGTGAGTCTCTCTTAGATTAGAGTTGAATAGCGTCCTAGCTCATTCAGCAACAGAGACAATCACGATCTTAGCTCTTTTAGCAAGAAATGCATTGAAAACAGTGTGCGTCTTATCATTGAGGTTGTCTTGTTAGGAAAATGAGTTAGGAGACAAAGTAACGGTGTTCCTACATGAAGTTAGTGAGTCTCTCTTAGATTAGAGTTGAATAGCGTCCTAGCTCATTCAGCAACAGAGACAATCACGATCTTAGCTCCTATAGCAAGAAATGAGGAAAATGAGTTAGGAGACAAAGTAACGGTGTTCCTACATGAAGTTAGTGAGTCTCTCTTAGATTAGAGTTGAATAGCGTCCTAGCTCATTCAGCAACAGAGACAATCACGATCTTAGCTCTTTTAGCAAGAAATGCATTGAAAACAGTGTGCGTCTTATCATTGAGGTTGCCTTGTTAGGAAAATGAGTTAGGAGACAAAGTAACGGTGTCCCTACATGAAGTTAGTGAGTCTCTCTTAGATTAGAGTTGAATAGCGTCCTAGCTCATTCAGCAACAGAGACAATCACGATCTTAGCTCTTTTAGCAAGAAATGAGAAAAATGAGTTAGGAGACAAAGTAACGGTGTTCCTACATGAAGTTAGTGAGTCTCTCCTAGATTAAAGTTGAATAGCGTCCTAGCTCATTCAGCAACAGAGACAATCACGATCTTAGCTCTTTTAGCAAGAAATGCATTGAAAACAGTGTGCGTCTTATCATTGAGGTTGTCTTGTTAGGAAAATGAGTTAGGAGACAAAGTAACGGTGTTCCTACATGAAGTTAGTGAGTCTCTCTTAGATTAGAGTTGAATAGCGTCCTAGCTCATTCAGCAACAGAGACAATCACGATCTTAGCTCTTTTAGCAAGAAATGAGGAAAATGAGTTAGTAGACAAAGTAACGGTGTTCCTACATGAAGTTAGTGAGTCTCTCCTAGATTAGAGTTGAATAGCGTCCTAGCTCATTCAGCAACAGAGACAATCACGATCTTAGCTCTTTTAGCAAGAAATGCATTGAAAACAGTGTGCGTCTTATAATTGAGGTTGTCTTGTTAGGAAAATGAGTTAGGAGACAAAGTAACGGTGTTCCTACATGAAGTTAGTGAGTCTCTCCTAGATTAGAGTTGAATAGCGTCCTAGCTCATTCAGCAACAGAGACAATCACGATCTTAGCTCTTTTAGCAAGAAATGCATTGAAAACAGTGTGCGTCTTATCATTGAGGTTGTCTTGTTAGGAAAATGAGTTAGGAGACAAAGTAACGGTGTTCCTACATGAAGTTAGTGAGTCTCTCTTAGATAAGAGTTGAATAGCGTCCTAGCTCATTCAGCAACAGAGACAATCACGATCTTAGCTCTTTTAGCAAGAAATGAGGAAAATGAGTTAGGAGACAAAGTAACGGTGTTCCTACATGAAGTTAGTGAGTCTCTCCTAGATTAGAGTTGAATAGCGTCCTAGCTCATTCAGCAACAGAGACAATCACGATCTTAGCTCTTTTAGCAAGAAATGCATTGAAAACAGTGTGCGTCTTATCATTGAGGTTGTCTTGTTAGGAAAATGAGTTAGGAGACAAAGTAACGGTGTTCCTACAAGAAGTTAGTGAGTCTCTCTTAGATTAGAGTTGAATAGCGTCCTAGCTCATTCAGCAACAGAGACAATCACGATCTTAGCTCTTTTAGCAAGAAATGCATTGAAAACAGTGTGCGTCTTATCATTGAGGTTGTCTTGTTAGGAAAATGAGTTAGGAGACAAAGTAACGGTGTTCCTACATGAAGCTAGTGAGTCTCTCCTAGATTAGAGTTGAATAGCGTCCTAGCTCATTCAGCAACAGAGACAATCACGATCTTAGCTCTTTTAGCAAGAAATGAGGAAAATGAGTTAGGAGACAAAGTAACGGTGTTCCTACATGAAGTTAGTGAGTCTCTCCTAGATTAGAGTTGAATAGCGTCCTAGCTCATTCAGCAACAGAGACAATCACGATCTTAGCTCTTTTAGCAAGAAATGCATTGAAAACAGTGTGCGTCTTATCATTGAGGTTGTCTTGTTAGGAAAATGAGTTAGGAGACAAAGTAACGGTGTTCCTACATGAAGTTAGTGAGTCTCTCTTAGATTAGAGTTGAATAGCGTCCTAGCTCATTCAGCAACAGAGACAATCACGATCTTAGCTCTTTTAGCAAGAAATGAGGAAAATGAGTTAGGGGACAAAGTAACGGTGTTCCCACATGAAGTTAGTGAGTCTCTCCTAGATTAAAGTTGAATAGCTTCCTAGCTCATTCAGCAACAGAGACAATCACGATCTTAGCTCTTTTAGCAAGAAATGCATTGAAAACAGTGTGCGTCTTATCATTGAGGTTGTCTTGTTAGGAAAATGAGTTAGGAGACAAAGTAACGGTGTTCCTACATGAAGTTAGTGAGTCTCTCTTAGATTAGAGTTGAATAGCGTCCTAGCTCATTCAGCAACAGAGACAATCACGATCTTAGCTCCTATAGCAAGAAATGAGGAAAATGAGTTAGGAGACAAAGTAACGGTGTTCCTACATGAAGTTAGTGAGTCTCTCCTAGATTAAAGTTGAATAGCGTCCTAGCTCATTCAGCAACAGAGACAATCACGATCTCAGCTCTTTTAGCAAGAAATGCATTGAAAACAGTGTGCGTCTTATCATTGAGGTTGTCTTGTTAGGAAAATGAGTTAGGAGACAAAGTAACGGTGTTCCTACATGAAGTTAGTGAGTCTCTCTTAGATTAGAGTTGAATAGCGTCCTAGCTCATTCAGCAACAGAGACAATCACGATCTTAGCTCCTATAGCAAGAAATAAGGAAAATGAGTTAGGAGACAAGGTAACGGTGTTCCTACATGAAGTTAGTGAGTCTCTCCTAGATTAGAGTTGAATAGCGTCCTAGCTCATTCTGCAACAGAGACAATCACGATCTTAGCTCTTTTAGCAAGAAATGCATTGAAAACAGTGTGCGTCTTATCATTGAGGTTGTCTTGTTAGGAAAATGAGTTAGGAGACAAAGTAACGGTGTTCCTACATGAAGTTAGTGAGTCTCTCTTAGATTAGAGTTGAATAGCGTCCTAGCTCATTCAGCAACAGAGACAATCACGATCTTAGCTCTTTTAGCAAGAAATGCATTGAAAACAGTGTGCGTCTTATCATTGAGGTTGTCTTGTTAGGATAATGAGTTAGGAGACAAAGTAACGGTGTTCCTACATGAAGTTAGTGAGTCTCTCTTAGATTAGAGTTGAATAGCGTCCTAGCTCATTCAGCAACAGAGACAATCACGATCTTAGCTCCTATAGCAAGAAATGAGGAAAATGAGTTAGGAGACAAAGTAACGGTGTTCCTACATGAAGTTAGTGAGTCTCTCCTAGATTAGAGTTGAATAGCGTCCTAGCTCATTCAGCAACAGAGACAATCACGATCTTAGCTCTTTTAGCAAGAAATGCATTGAAAACAGTGTGCGTCTTATCATTGAGGTTGTCTTGTTAGGAAAATGAGTTAGGAGACAAAGTAACGGTGTTCCTACATGAAGTTAGTGAGTCTCTCCTAGATTAAAGTTGAATAGCGTCCTAGCTCATTCAGCAACAGAGACAATCACGATCTTAGCTCTTTTAGCAAGAAATGCATTGAAAACAGTGTGCGTCTTTTCATTGAGGGTGCCTTGTTAGGAAAAAGAGTTAGGAGACAAAGTAACGGTGTCCCTACATGAAGTTAGTGAGTCTCTCTTAGATTAGAGTTGAATAGCGTCCTAGCTCATTCAGCAACAGAGACAATCACGATCTTAGCTCTTTTAGCAAGAAATGAGGAAAATGAGTTAGGAGACAAAGTAACGGTGTTCCTACATGAAGTTAGTGAGTCTCTCCTAGATTAAAGTTGAATAGCGTCCTAGCTCATTCAGCAACAGAGACAATCACGATCTTAGCTCTTTTAGCAAGAAATGAGGAAAATGAGTTAGGAGACAAAGTAACGGTGTTCCTACATGAAGTTAGTGAGTCTCTCCTAGATTAGAGTTGAATAGCGTCCTAGCTCATTCAGCAACAGAGACAATCACGATCTTAGCTCTTTTAGCAAGAAATGCATTGAAAACAGTGTGCGTCTTATCATTGAGGTTGTCTTGTTAGGAAAATGAGTTAGGAGACAAAGTAACGGTGTTCCTACAAGAAGTTAGTGAGTCTCTCTTAGATTAGAGTTGAATAGCGTCCTAGCTCATTCAGCAACAGAGACAATCACGATCTTAGCTCTTTTAGCAAGAAATGCATTGAAAACAGTGTGCGTCTTATCATTGAGGTTGTCTTGTTAGGAAAATGAGTTAGGAGACAAAGTAACGGTGTTCCTACATGAAGCTAGTGAGTCTCTCCTAGATTAGAGTTGAATAGCGTCCTAGCTCATTCAGCAACAGAGACAATCACGATCTTAGCTCTTTTAGCAAGAAATGAGGAAAATGAGTTAGGAGACAAAGTAACGGTGTTCCTACATGAAGTTAGTGAGTCTCTCCTAGATTAGAGTTGAATAGCGTCCTAGCTCATTCAGCAACAGAGACAATCACGATCTTAGCTCTTTTAGCAAGAAATGCATTGAAAACAGTGTGCGTCTTATCATTGAGGTTGTCTTGTTAGGAAAATGAGTTAGGAGACAAAGTAACGGTGTTCCTACATGAAGTTAGTGAGTCTCTCTTAGATTAGAGTTGAATAGCGTCCTAGCTCATTCAGCAACAGAGACAATCACGATCTTAGCTCTTTTAGCAAGAAATGAGGAAAATGAGTTAGGAGACAAAGTAACGGTGTTCCTACATGAAGTTAGTGAGTCTCTCCTAGATTAAAGTTGAATAGCGTCCTAGCTCATTCAGCAACAGAGACAATCACAATCTTAGCTCTTTTAGCAAGAAATGCATTGAAAACAGTGTGCGTCTTATTATTGAGGTTGTCTTGTTAGGAAAATGAGTTAGGAGACAAAGTAACGGTGTTCCTACATGAAGTTAGTGAGTCTCTCCTAGATTAGAGTTGAATAGCGTCCTAGCTCATTCCGCAACAGAGACAATCACGATCTTAGCTCTTTTAGCAAGAAAAGCATTGAAAACAGTGTGCGTCTTATCATTGAGGTTGTCTTGTTAGGAAAATGAGTTAGGAGACAATGTAACGGTGTTCCTACATGAAGTTAGTGAGTCTCTCTTAGATTAGAGTTGAATAGCGTTCTAGCTCATTCAGCAACAGAGACAATCACGATCTTAGCTCTTTTAGCAAGAAATGAGGAAAATGAGTTAAGAGACAACGTAACGGTGTTCCTACATGAAGTTAGTGAGTCTCTCTTAGATTAGAGTTGAATAGCGTCCTAGCTCATTCAGCAACAGAGACAATCACGATCTTAGCTCTTTTAGCAAGAAATGAAGAAAATGAGTTAGGAGACAAAGTAACGGTGTTCCTACATGAAGTTAGTGAGTCTCTCTTAGATTAGAGTTGAATAGCGTCCTAGCTCATTCAGCAACAGAGACAATCACGATCTTAGCTCTTTTAGCAAGAAATGAGGAAAATGAGTTAAGAGACAACGTAACGGTGTTCCTACATGAAGTTAGTGAGTCTCTCCTAGATTAAAGTTGAATAGCGTCCTAGCTCATTCAGCAACAGAGACAATCACGATCTTAGCTCTTTTAGCAAGAAATGCATTGAAAACAGTGTGCGTCTTATCATTGAGGTTGTCTTGTTAGGAAAATGAGTTAGGAGACAAAGTAACGGTGTTCCTACATGAAGTTAGTGAGTCTCTCCTAGATTAGAGTTGAATAGCGTCCTAGCTCATTCAGCAACAGAGACAATCACGATCTTAGCTCCTTTAGCAAGAAATGCATTGAAAACAGTGTGCGTCTTATCATTGAGGTTGTCTTGTTAGGAAAATGAGTTAGGAGACAAAGTAACGGTGTTCCTACATGAAGTTAGTGAGTCTCTCTTAGATTAGAGTTGAATAGCGTCCTAGCTCATTCAGCAACAGAGACAATCACGATCTTAGCTCTTTTAGCAAGAAATGAGGAAAATGAGTTAGGAGACAAAGTAACGGTGTTCCTACATGAAGGTAGTGAGTCTCTCCTAGATTAAAGTTGAATAGCGTCCTAGCTCATTCAGCAACAGAGACAATCACGATCTTAGCTCTTTTAGCAAGAAATGAGGAAAATGAGTTAGGAGACAAAGTAACGGTGTTCCTACATGAAGTTAGTGAGTCTCTCCTAGATTAAAGTTGAATAGCGTCCTAGCTCATTCAGCAACAGAGACAATCACGATCTTAGCTCTTTTAGCAAGAAATGCATTGATAACAGTGTGCGTCTTATCATTGAGATTGTCTTGTTAGGAAAATGAGTTAGGAGACAAAGTAACGGTGTTCCTACATGAAGTTAGTGAGTCTCTCTTAGATTAGAGTTGAATAGCGTCCTAGCTCATTCAGCAACAGAGACAATCACGATCTTAGCTCTTTTAGCAAGAAATGCATTGAAAACAGTGTGCGTCTTATCATTGAGGTTGTCTTGTTAGGAAAATGAGTTAGGAGACAAAGTAACGGTGTTCCTACATGAAGTTAGTGAGTCTCTCTTAGATTAGAGTTGAATAGCGTCCTAGCTCATTCAGCAACAGAGACAATCACGATCTTAGCTCTTTTAGCAAGAAATGAGGAAAATGAGTTAGGAGACAAAGTAACGGTGTTCCTACATGAAGTTAGTGAGTCTCTCCTAGATTAAAGTTAAATAGCGTCCTAGCTCATTCAGCAACAGAGACAATCACGATCTTAGCTCTTTTAGCAAGAAATGAGGAAAATGAGTTAGGAGACAAAGTAACGGTGTTCCTACATGAAGTTAGTGAGTCTCTCTTAGATTAGAGTTAAATAGCGTCCTAGCTCATTCAGCAACAGAGACAATCACGATCTTAGCTCTTTTAGCAAGAAATGCATTGAAAACAGTGTGCGTCTTATCATTGAGGTTGTCTTGTTAGGAAAATGAGTTAGGAGACAAAGTAACGGTGTTCCTACATGAAGTTAGTGAGTCTCTCCTAGATTAAAGTTGAATAGCGTCCTAGCTCATTCAGCAACAGAGACAATCACGATCTTAGCTCTTTTAGCAAGAAATGCATTGAAAACAGTGTGCGTCTTATCATTGAGGTTGTCTTGTTAGGAAAATGAGTTAGGAGACAAAGTAACGGTGTTCCTACATGAAGTTAGTGAGTCTCTCTTAGATTAGAGTTGAATAGCGTCCTAGCTCATTCAGCAACAGAGACAATCACGATCTTAGCTCTTTTAGCAAGAAATGCATTGAAAACAGTGTGCGTCTTATCATTGAGGTTGCCTTGTTAGGAAAATAAGTTAGGAGACAAAGTAACGGTGTCCCTACATGAAGTTAGTGAGTCTCTCTTAGATTAGAGTTGAATAGCGTCCTAGCTCATTCAGCAACAGAGACAATCACGATCTTAGCTCTTTTAGCAAGAAATGCATTGAAAACAGTGTGCGTCTTATCATTGAGGTTGCCTTGTTAGGAAAATGAGTTAGGAGACAAAGTAACGGTGTCCCTACATGAAGTTAGTGAGTCTCTCTTAGATTAGAGTTGAATAGCGTCCTAGCTCATTCAGCAACAGAGACAATCACGATCTTAGCTCTTTTAGCAAGAAATGAGGAAAATGAGTTAGGAGACAAAGTAACGGTGTTCCTACATGAAGTTAGTGAGTCTCTCCTAGATTAGAGTTGAATAGCGTCCTAGCTCATTCAGCAACAGAGACAATCACGATCTTAGCTCTTTTAGCACGAAATACATTGAAAACAGTGTGCGTCTTATCATTGAGGTTGTCTTATTAGGAAAATGAGTTAGGAGACAAAGTAACGGTGTTCCTACATGATGTTAGTGAGTCTCTCTTAGATTAGAGTTGAATAGCGTCCTAGCTCATTCAGCAACAGAGACAATCACGATCTTAGCTCTTTTAGCAAGAAATGAGGAAAATGAGTTAGGAGACAAAGTAACGGTGTTCCTACATGAAGTTAGTGAGTCTCTCCTAGATTAAAGTTGAATAGCGTCCTAGCTCATTCAGCAACAGAGACAATCACGATCTTAGCTCTTTTAGCAAGAAATGCATTGAAAACAGTGTGCGTCTTATCATTGAGGTTGTCTTGTTAGGAAAATGAGTTAGGAGACAAAGTAACGGTGTTCCTACATGAAGTTAGTGAGTCTCTGTTAGATTAGAGTTGAATAGCGTCCTAGCTCATTCAGCAACAGAGACAATCACGATCTTAGCTCCTATAGCAAGAAATGAGGAAAATGAGTTAGGAGACAAAGTAACGGTGTTCCTACATGAAGTTAGTGAGTCTCTCGTAGATTAGAGTTGAATAGCGTCCTAGCTCATTCAGCAACAGAGACAATCACGATCTTAGCTCTTTTTGCAAGAAATGAGGAAAATGAGTTAGGAGACAAAGTAACGGTGTTCCTACATGAAGTTAGTGAGTCTCTCCTAGATTAAAGTTGAATAGCGTCCTAGCTCATTCAGCAACAGAGACAATCACGATCTTAGCTCTTTTAGCAAGAAATGCATTGAAAACAGTGTGCGTCTTATCATTGAGGTTGTCTTGTTAGGAAAATGAGTTAGGAGACAAAGTAACGGTGTTCCTACATGAAGTTAGTGAGTCTCTCTTAGATTAGAGTTGAATAGCGTCCTAGCTCATTCAGCAACAGAGACAATCACGATCTTAGCTCCTATAGCAAGAAATGAGGAAAATGAGTTAGGAGATAAAGTAACGGTGTTCCTACATGAAGTTAGTGAGTCTCTCTTAGATTAGAGTTGAATAGCGTCCTAGCTCATTCAGCAACAGAGACAATCACGATCTTAGCTCTTTTAGCAAGAAATGCATTGAAAACAGTGTGCGTCTTATCATTGAGGTTGTCTTGTTAGGAAAATGAGTTAGGAGACAAAGTAACGGTGTTCCTACATGAAGTTAGTGAGTCTCTCTTAGATTAGAGTTGAATAGCGTCCTAGCTCATTCAGCAACAGAGACAATCACGATCTTAGCTCTTTTAGCAAGAAATGAGGAAAATGAGTTAAGAGACAACGTAACGGTGTTCCTACATGAAGTTAGTGAGTCTCTCCTAGATTAAAGTTGAATAGCGTCCTAGCTCATTCAGCAACAGAGACAATCACGATCTTAGCTCTTTTAGCAAGAAATGCATTGAAAACAGTGTGCGTCTTATCATTGAGGTTGTCTTGTTAGGAAAATGAGTTAGGAGACAAAGTAACAGTGTTTCTACATGAAGTTAGTGAGTCTCTCCTAGATTAGAGTTGAATAGCGTCCTAGCTCATTCAGCAACAGAGACAATCACGATCTCTTTTAGCAAGAAATGCATTGAAAACAGTGTGCGTCTTATCATTGAGGTTGTCTTGTTAGGAAAATGAGTTAGGAGACAAAGTAACGGTGTTCCTACATGATGTTAGTGAGTCTCTCTTAGATTAGAGTTGAATAGCGTCCTAGCTCATTCAGCAACAGAGACAATCACGATCTTAGCTCTTTTAGCAAGAAATGAGGAAAATGAGTTAGGAGACAAAGTAACGGTGTTCCTACATGAAGTTAGTGAGTCTCTCCTAGATTAAAGTTGAATAGCGTCCTAGCTCATTCAGCAACAGAGACAATCACGATCTTAGCTCTTTTAGCAAGAAATGCATTGAAAACAGTGTGCGTCTTATCATTGAGGTTGTCTTGTTAGGAAAATGAGTTAGGAGACAAAGTAACGGTGTTCCTACATGAAGTTAGTGAGTCTCTCTTAGATTAGAGTTGAATAGCGTCCTAGCTCATTCAGCAACAGAGACAATCAAGATCTTAGCTCCTATAGCAAGAAATGAGGAAAATGAGTTAGGAGACAAAGTAACGGTGTTCCTACATGAAGTTAGTGAGTCTCTCTTAGATTAGAGTTGAATAGCGTCCTAGCTCATTCAGCAACAGAGACAATCACGATCTTAGCTCTTTTAGCAAGAAATGAGGAAAATGAGTTAGGAGACAAAGTAACGGTGTTCCTACATGAAGTTAGTGAGTCTCTCCTAGATTAGAGTTGAATAGCGTCCTAGCTCATTCAGCAACAGAGACAATCACGATCTTAGCTCTTTTAGCAAGAAATGCATTGAAAACAGTGTGCGTCTTATCGTTGAGGTTGTCTTGTTAGGAAAATGAGTTAGGAGACAAAGTAACGGTGTTCCCACATGAAGTTAGTGAGTCTCTCTTAGATTAGAGTTGAATAGCGTCCTAGCAACAGAGACAATCACGATCTGAGTTAGGAAAATGAGTTAGGAGACAAAGTAACGGTGTTCCCACATGAAGTTAGTGAGTCTCTCTTAGATTAGAGTTGAATAGCGTCCTAGCAACAGAGACAATCACGATCTTAGCTCTTTTAGCAAGAAATGAGGAAAATGAGTTAGGAGACAAAGTAACGGTGTTCCTACATGAAGTTAGTGAGTCTCTCCTAGATTAGAGTTGAATAGCGTCCTAGCTCATTCAGCAACAGAGACAATCACGATATTAGCTCTTTTAGCAAGAAATACATTGAAAACAGTGTGCGTCTTATCATTGAGGTTGTCTTGTTAGGAAAATGAGTTAGGAGACAAAGTAACGGTGTTCCTACATGAAGTTAGTGAGTCTCTCTTAGATTAGAGTTGAATAGCGTCCTAGCTCATTCAGCAACAGAGACAATCACGATCTTAGCTCTTTTAGCAAGAAAGGAGGAAAATGAGTTAGGAGACAAAGTAACGGTGTTCCTACATGAAGTTAGTGAGTCTCTCCTAGATTAGAGTTGAATAGCGTCCTAGCTCATTCAGCAACAGAGACAATCACGATCTTAGCTCTTTTAGCAAGAAATGCATTGAAAACAGTGTGCGTCTTATCATTGAGGTTGTCTTGTTAGGAAAATGAGTTAGGAGACAAAGTAACGGTGTTCCTACATGAAGTTAGTGAGTCTCTCTTAGATAAGAGTTGAATAGCGTCCTAGCTCATTCAGCAACAGAGACAATCACGATCTTAGCTCTTTTAGCAAGAAATGAGGAAAATGAGTTAGGAGACAAAGTAACGGTGTTCCTACATGAAGTTAGTGAGTCTCTCCTAGATTAGAGTTGAATAGCGTCCTAGCTCATTCAGCAACAGAGACAATCACGATCTTAGCTCTTTTAGCAAGAAATGCATTGAAAACAGTGTGCGTCTTATCATTGAGGTTGTCTTGTTAGGAAAATGAGTTAGGAGACAAAGTAACGGTGTTCCTACATGAAGTTAGTGAGTCTCTCTTAGATTAGAGTTGAATAGCGTCCTAGCTCATTCAGCAACAGAGACAATCACGATCTTAGCTCTTTTAGCAAGAAATGAGGAAAATGAGTTAGGAGACAAAGTAACGGTGTTCCTACATGAAGTTAGTGAGTCTCTCCTAGATTAGAGTTGAATAGCGTCCTAGCTCATTCAGCAACAGAGACAATCACGATCTTAGCTCTTTTAGCAAGAAATGCATTGAAAACAGTGTGCGTCTTATCGTTGAGGTTGTCTTGTTAGGAAAATGAGTTAGGAGACAAAGTAACGGTGTTCCCACATGAAGTTAGTGAGTCTCTCTTAGATTAGAGTTGAATAGCGTCCTAGCAACAGAGACAATCACGATCTGAGTTAGGAAAATGAGTTAGGAGACAAAGTAACGGTGTTCCCACATGAAGTTAGTGAGTCTCTCTTAGATTAGAGTTGAATAGCGTCCTAGCAACAGAGACAATCACGATCTTAGCTCTTTTAGCAAGAAATGAGGAAAATGAGTTAGGAGACAAAGTAACGGTGTTCCTACATGAAGTTAGTGAGTCTCTCCTAGATTAGAGTTGAATAGCGTCCTAGCTCATTCAGCAACAGAGACAATCACGATCTTAGCTCTTTTAGCAAGAAATGCATTGAAAACAGTGTGCGTCTTATCATTGAGGTTGTCTTGTTAGGAAAATGAGTTAGGAGACAAAGTAACGGTGTTCCTACATGAAGTTAGTGAGTCTCTCCTAGATTAGAGTTGAATAGCGTCCTAGCTTATTCAGCAACAGAGACAATCACGATCTTAGCTCTTTTAGCAAGAAATGCATTGAAAACAGTGTGCGTCTTATCATTGAGGTTGTCTTGTTAGGAGTTAGGAGACAAAGTAACGGTGTTCCTACATGAAGTTAGTGAGTCTCTCTTAGATTAGAGTTGAATAGCGTCCTAGCTCATTCAGCAACAGAGACAATCACGATCTTAGCTCTTTTAGCAAGAAATGAGGAAAATGAGTTAGGAGACAAAGTAACGGTGTTCCTACATGAAGTTAGTGAGTCTCTCCTAGATTAGAGTTGAATAGCGTCCTAGCTCATTCAGCAACAGAGACAATCACGATATTAGCTCTTTTAGCAAGAAATACATTGAAAACAGTGTGCGTCTTATCATTGAGGTTGTCTTGTTAGGAAAATGAGTTAGGAGACAAAGTAACGGTGTTCCTACATGATGTTAGTGAGTCTCTCTTAGATTAGAGTTGAATAGCGTCCTAGCTCATTCAGCAACAGAGACAATCACGATCTTAGCTCTTTTAGCAAGAAATGAGGAAAATGAGTTAGGAGACAAAGTAACGGTGTTCCTACATGAAGTTAGTGAGTCTCTCCTAGATTAGAGTTGAATAGCGTCCTAGCTCATTCAGCAACAGAGACAATCACGATATTAGCTCTTTTAGCAAGAAATACATTGAAAACAGTGTGCGTCTTATCATTGAGGTTGTCTTGTTAGGAAAATGAGTTAGGAGACAAAGTAACGGTGTTCCTACATGAAGTTAGTGAGTCTCTCTTAGATTAGAGTTGAATAGCGTCCTAGCTCATTCAGCAACAGAGACAATCACGATCTTAGCTCCTATAGCAAGAAATGAGAAAAATGAGTTAGGAGACAAAGTAACGGTGTTCCTACATGAAGTTAGTGAGTCTCTCTTAGATTAGAGTTGAATAGCGTCCTAGCTCATTCAGCAACAGAGACAATCACGATCTTAGCTCTTTTAGCAAGAAATGCATTGAAAACAGTGTGCGTCTTATCATTGAGGTTGTCTTGTTAGGAAAATGAGTTAGGAGACAAAGTAACGGTGTTCCTACATGAAGTTAGTGAGTCTCTCTTAGATTAGAGTTGAATAGCGTCCTAGCTCATTCAGCAACAGAGACAATCACGATCTTAGCTCTTTTAGCAAGAAATGAGGAAAATGAGTTAGGAGACAAAGTAACGGTGTTCCTACATGAAGTTAGTGAGTCTCTCCTAGATTAGAGTTGAATCGCGTCCTAGCTCATTCAGCAACAGAGACAATCACGATCTTAGCTCTTTTAGCAAGAAATGCATTGAAAACAGTGTGCGTCTTATCATTGAGGTTGTCTTGTTAGGAAAATGAGTTAGGAGACAAAGTAACGGTGTTCCTACATGAAGTTAGTCAGTCTCTCTTAGATTAGAGTTGAATAGCGTCCTAGCTCATTCAGCAACAGAGACAATCACGATCTTAGCTCTTTTAGCAAGAAATGAGGAAAATGAGTTAAGAGACAACGTAACGGTGTTCCTACATGAAGTTAGTGAGTCTCTCCTAGATTAAAGTTGAATAGCGTCCTAGCTCATTCAGCAACAGAGACAATCACGATCTTAGCTCTTTTAGCAAGAAATGCATTGAAAACAGTGTGCGTCTTATCATTGAGGTTGTCTTGTTAGGAAAATGAGTTAGGAGAGAAAGTAACGGTGTTCCTACATGAAGTTAGTGAGTCTCTCCTAGATTAGAGTTGAATAGCGTCCTAGCTCATTCAGCAACAGAGACAATCACGATCTTAGCTCTTTTAGCAAGAAATGCATTGAAAACAGTGTGCGTCTTATCATTGAGGTTGTCTTGTTAGGAAAATGAGTTAGGAGACAAAGTAACGGTGTTCCTACATGAAGTTAGTGAGTCTCTCTTAGATTAGAGTTGAATAGCGTCCTAGCTCATTCAGCAACAGAGACAATCACGATCTTAGCTCTTTTAGCAAGAAATGAGGAAAATGAGTTAGGAGACAAAGTAACGGTGTTCCTACATGAAGTTAGTGAGTCTCTCCTAGATTAGAGTTGAATAGCGTCCTAGCTCATTCAGCAACAGAGACAATCACGATCTTAGCTCTTTTAGCAAGAAATGCATTGAAAACAGTGTGCGTCTTATCATTGAGGTTGTCTTTTTAGGAAAATGAGTTAGGAGACAAAGTAACGGTGTTCCTACATGAAGTTAGTGAGTCTCTCTTAGATTAGAGTTGAATAGCGTCCTAGCTCATTCAGCAACAGAGACAATCACGATCTTAGCTCTTTTAGCAAGAAATGAGGAAAATGAGTTAGGAGACAAAGTAACGGTGATCCTAATCTAGTTAGTGAGTCTCTCCTAGATTAAAGTTGAATAGCGTCCTAGCTCATTCAGCAACAGAGACAATCACGATCTTAGCTCTTTTAGCAAGAAATGCATTGAAAACAGTGTGCGTCTTATCATTGAGGTTGTCTTGTTAGGAAAATGAGTTAGGAGACAAAGTAACGGTGTTCCTACATGAAGTTAGTGAGTCTCTCTTAGATTAGAGTTGAATAGCGTCCTAGCTCATTCAGCAACAGAGACAATCACGATCTTAGCTCTTTTAGCAAGAAATGAGGAAAATGAGTTAGGAGACAAAGTAACGGTGTTCCTAGATGAAGTTAGTGAGTCTCTCCTAGATTAGAGTTGAATAGCGTCCTAGCTCATTCAGCAACAGAGACAATCACGATCTTAGCTCTTTTAGCAAGAAAAGCATTGAAAACAGTGTGCGTCTTATCATTGAGGTTGTCTTGTTAGGAAAATGAGTTAGGAGACAAAGTAACGGTGTTCCTACATGAAGTTAGTGAGTCTCTCTTAGATTAGAGTTGAATAGCGTACTAGCTCATTCAGCAACAGAGACAATCACGATCTTAGCTCTTTTAGCAAGAAATGAGGAAAATGAGTTAGGAGACAAAGTAACGGTGTTCCTACATGAAGTTAGTGAGTCTCTCCTAGATTAAAGTTGAATAGCGTCCTAGCTCATTCAGCAACAGAGACAATCACGATCTTAGCTCTTTTAGCAAGAAATGCATTGAAAACAGTTTGCGTCTTATCATTGAGGTTGTCTTGTTAGGAAAATGAGTTAGGAGACAAAGTAACGGTGTTCCTACATGAAGTTAGTGAGTCTCTCTTAGATTAGAGTTGAATAGCGTCCTAGCTCATTCAGCAACAGAGACAATCACGATCTTAGCTCTTTTAGCAAGAAATGAGGAAAATGAGTTAGGAGACAAAGTAACGGTGTTCCTAGATGAAGTTAGTGAGTCTCTCCTAGATTAGAGTTGAATAGCGTCCTAGCTCATTCAGCAACAGAGACAATCACGATCTTAGCTCTTTTAGCAAGAAAAGCATTGAAAACAGTGTGCGTCTTATCATTGAGGTTGTCTTGTTAGGAAAATGAGTTAGGAGACAAAGTAACGGTGTTCCTACATGAAGTTAGTGAGTCTCTCTTAGATTAGAGTTGAATAGCGTCCTAGCTCATTCAGCAACAGAGACAATCACGATCTTAGCTCTTTTAGCAAGAAATGAGGAAAATGAGTTAGGAGACAAAGTAACGGTGTTCCTACATGAAGTTAGTGAGTCTCTCCTAGATTAAAGTTGAATAGCGTCCTAGCTCATTCAGCAACAGAGACAATCACGATCTTAGCTCTTTTAGCAAGAAATGAGGAAAATGAGTTAGGAGACAAAGTAACGGTGTTCCTAGATGAAGTTAGTAAGTCTCTCCTAGATTAGAGTTGAATAGCGTCCTAGCTCATTCAGCAACAGAGACAATCACGATCTTAGCTCTTTTAGCAAGAAAAGCATTGAAAACAGTGTGCGTCTTATCATTGAGGTTGTCTTGTTAGGAAAATGAGTTAGGAGACAAAGTAACGGTGTTCCTACATGAAGTTAGTGAGTCTCTCTTAGATTAGAGTTGAATAGCGTCCTAGCTCATTCAGCAACAGAGACAATCACGATCTTAGCTCTTTTAGCAAGAAATGAGGAAAATGAGTTAAGAGACAACGTAACGGTGTTCCTACATGAAGTTAGTGAGTCTCTCCTAGATTAGAGTTGAATAGCGTCCTAGCTCATTCAGCAACAGAGACAATCACGATCTTAGCTCTTTTAGCAAGAAATGCATTGAAAACAGTGTGCGTCTTATCATTGAGGTTGTCTTGTTAGGAAAATGAGTTAGGAGACAAAGTAACGGTGTTCCTACATGAAGTTAGTGAGTCTCTCTTAGATTAGAGTTGAATAGCGTCCTAGCTCATTCAGCAACAGAGACAACCACGATCTTAGCTCCTATAGCAAGAAATGAGGAAAATGAGTTAGGAGACAAAGTAACGGTGTTCCTACATGAAGTTAGTGAGTCTCTCTTAGATTAGAGTTGAATAGCGTCCTAGCTCATTCAGCAACAGAGACAATCACGATCTTAGCTCTTTTAGCAAGAAATGAGGAAAATGAGTTAGGAGACAAAGTAACGGTGTTCCTACATGAAGTTAGTGAGTCTCTCCTAGATTAAAGTTGAATAGCGTCCTAGCTCATTCAGCAACAGAGACAATCACAATCTTAGCTCTTTTAGCAAGAAATGCATTGAAAACAGTGTGCGTCTTATTATTGAGGTTGTCTTGTTAGGAAAATGAGTTAGGAGACAAAGTAACGGTGTTCCTACATGAAGTTAGTGAGTCTCTCCTAGATTAGAGTTGAATAGCGTCCTAGCTCATTCCGCAACAGAGACAATCACGATCTTAGCTCTTTTAGCAAGAAAAGCATTGAAAACAGTGTGCGTCTTATCATTGAGGTTGTCTTGTTAGGAAAATGAGTTAGGAGACAATGTAACGGTGTTCCTACATGAAGTTAGTGAGTCTCTCTTAGATTAGAGTTGAATAGCGTTCTAGCTCATTCAGCAACAGAGACAATCACGATCTTAGCTCTTTTAGCAAGAAATGAAGAAAATGAGTTAGGAGACAAAGTAACGGTGTTCCTACATGAAGTTAGTGAGTCTCTCTTAGATTAGAGTTGAATAGCGTCCTAGCTCATTCAGCAACAGAGACAATCACGATCTTAGCTCTTTTAGCAAGAAATGAGGAAAATGAGTTAAGAGACAACGTAACGGTGTTCCTACATGAAGTTAGTGAGTCTCTCCTAGATTAAAGTTGAATAGCGTCCTAGCTCATTCAGCAACAGAGACAATCACGATCTTAGCTCTTTTAGCAAGAAATGCATTGAAAACAGTGTGCGTCTTATCATTGAGGTTGTCTTGTTAGGAAAATGAGTTAGGAGACAAAGTAACGGTGTTCCTACATGAAGTTAGTGAGTCTCTCCTAGATTAGAGTTGAATAGCGTCCTAGCTCATTCAGCAACAGAGACAATCACGATCTTAGCTCCTTTAGCAAGAAATGCATTGAAAACAGTGTGCGTCTTATCATTGAGGTTGTCTTGTTAGGAAAATGAGTTAGGAGACAAAGTAACGGTGTTCCTACATGAAGTTAGTGAGTCTCTCTTAGATTAGAGTTGAATAGCGTCCTAGCTCATTCAGCAACAGAGACAATCACGATCTTAGCTCTTTTAGCAAGAAATGAGGAAAATGAGTTAGGAGACAAAGTAACGGTGTTCCTACATGAAGGTAGTGAGTCTCTCCTAGATTAAAGTTGAATAGCGTCCTAGCTCATTCAGCAACAGAGACAATCACGATCTTAGCTCTTTTAGCAAG
The DNA here is from genome assembly GCF_040894005.1 of Engystomops pustulosus. Classification (NCBI taxonomy): domain Eukaryota; kingdom Metazoa; phylum Chordata; class Amphibia; order Anura; family Leptodactylidae; genus Engystomops; species Engystomops pustulosus. The sequence continues at coordinate 45,369,458 of NC_092414.1, forward strand.
AAATGAGGAAAATGAGTTAGGAGACAAAGTAACGGTGTTCCTACATGAAGTTAGTGAGTCTCTCCTAGATTAAAGTTGAATAGCGTCCTAGCTCATTCAGCAACAGAGACAATCACGATCTTAGCTCTTTTAGCAAGAAATGCATTGATAACAGTGTGCGTCTTATCATTGAGATTGTCTTGTTAGGAAAATGAGTTAGGAGACAAAGTAACGGTGTTCCTACATGAAGTTAGTGAGTCTCTCTTAGATTAGAGTTGAATAGCGTCCTAGCTCATTCAGCAACAGAGACAATCACGATCTTAGCTCTTTTAGCAAGAAATGCATTGAAAACAGTGTGCGTCTTATCATTGAGGTTGTCTTGTTAGGAAAATGAGTTAGGAGACAAAGTAACGGTGTTCCTACATGAAGTTAGTGAGTCTCTCTTAGATTAGAGTTGAATAGCGTCCTAGCTCATTCAGCAACAGAGACAATCACGATCTTAGCTCTTTTAGCAAGAAATGAGGAAAATGAGTTAGGAGACAAAGTAACGGTGTTCCTACATGAAGTTAGTGAGTCTCTCCTAGATTAAAGTTAAATAGCGTCCTAGCTCATTCAGCAACAGAGACAATCACGATCTTAGCTCTTTTAGCAAGAAATGAGGAAAATGAGTTAAGAGACAACGTAACGGTGTTCCTACATGAAGTTAGTGAGTCTCTCCTAGATTAGAGTTGAATAGCGTCCTAGCTCATTCAGCAACAGAGACAATCACGATCTTAGCTCTTTTAGCAAGAAATGCATTGAAAACAGTGTGCGTCTTATCATTGAGGTTGTCTTGTTAGGAAAATGAGTTAGGAGACAAAGTAACGGTGTTCCTACATGAAGTTAGTGAGTCTCTCTTAGATTAGAGTTGAATAGCGTCCTAGCTCATTCAGCAACAGAGACAACCACGATCTTAGCTCCTATAGCAAGAAATGAGGAAAATGAGTTAGGAGACAAAGTAACGGTGTTCCTACATGAAGTTAGTGAGTCTCTCTTAGATTAGAGTTGAATAGCGTCCTAGCTCATTCAGCAACAGAGACAATCACGATCTTAGCTCTTTTAGCAAGAAATGAGGAAAATGAGTTAGGAGACAAAGTAACGGTGTTCCTACATGAAGTTAGTGAGTCTCTCCTAGATTAAAGTTGAATAGCGTCCTAGCTCATTCAGCAACAGAGACAATCACAATCTTAGCTCTTTTAGCAAGAAATGCATTGAAAACAGTGTGCGTCTTATTATTGAGGTTGTCTTGTTAGGAAAATGAGTTAGGAGACAAAGTAACGGTGTTCCTACATGAAGTTAGTGAGTCTCTCCTAGATTAGAGTTGAATAGCGTCCTAGCTCATTCCGCAACAGAGACAATCACGATCTTAGCTCTTTTAGCAAGAAAAGCATTGAAAACAGTGTGCGTCTTATCATTGAGGTTGTCTTGTTAGGAAAATGAGTTAGGAGACAATGTAACGGTGTTCCTACATGAAGTTAGTGAGTCTCTCTTAGATTAGAGTTGAATAGCGTTCTAGCTCATTCAGCAACAGAGACAATCACGATCTTAGCTCTTTTAGCAAGAAATGAAGAAAATAAGTTAGGAGACAAAGTAACGGTGTTCCTACATGAAGTTAGTGAGTCTCTCTTAGATTAGAGTTGAATAGCGTCCTAGCTCATTCAGCAACAGAGACAATCACGATCTTAGCTCTTTTAGCAAGAAATGAGGAAAATGAGTTAAGAGACAACGTAACGGTGTTCCTACATGAAGTTAGTGAGTCTCTCCTAGATTAAAGTTGAATAGCGTCCTAGCTCATTCAGCAACAGAGACAATCACGATCTTAGCTCTTTTAGCAAGAAATGCATTGAAAACAGTGTGCGTCTTATCATTGAGGTTGTCTTGTTAGGAAAATGAGTTAGGAGACAAAGTAACGGTGTTCCTACATGAAGTTAGTGAGTCTCTCCTAGATTAGAGTTGAATAGCGTCCTAGCTCATTCAGCAACAGAGACAATCACGATCTTAGCTCCTTTAGCAAGAAATGCATTGAAAACAGTGTGCGTCTTATCATTGAGGTTGTCTTGTTAGGAAAATGAGTTAGGAGACAAAGTAACGGTGTTCCTACATGAAGTTAGTGAGTCTCTCTTAGATTAGAGTTGAATAGCGTCCTAGCTCATTCAGCAACAGAGACAATCACGATCTTAGCTCTTTTAGCAAGAAATGAGGAAAATGAGTTAGGAGACAAAGTAACGGTGTTCCTACATGAAGGTAGTGAGTCTCTCCTAGATTAAAGTTGAATAGCGTCCTAGCTCATTCAGCAACAGAGACAATCACGATCTTAGCTCTTTTAGCAAGAAATGAGGAAAATGAGTTAGGAGACAAAGTAACGGTGTTCCTACATGAAGTTAGTGAGTCTCTCCTAGATTAAAGTTGAATAGCGTCCTAGCTCATTCAGCAACAGAGACAATCACGATCTTAGCTCTTTTAGCAAGAAATGCATTGATAACAGTGTGCGTCTTATCATTGAGATTGTCTTGTTAGGAAAATGAGTTAGGAGACAAAGTAACGGTGTTCCTACATGAAGTTAGTGAGTCTCTCTTAGATTAGAGTTGAATAGCGTCCTAGCTCATTCAGCAACAGAGACAATCACGATCTTAGCTCTTTTAGCAAGAAATGCATTGAAAACAGTGTGCGTCTTATCATTGAGGTTGTCTTGTTAGGAAAATGAGTTAGGAGACAAAGTAACGGTGTTCCTACATGAAGTTAGTGAGTCTCTCTTAGATTAGAGTTGAATAGCGTCCTAGCTCATTCAGCAACAGAGACAATCACGATCTTAGCTCTTTTAGCAAGAAATGAGGAAAATGAGTTAGGAGACAAAGTAACGGTGTTCCTACATGAAGTTAGTGAGTCTCTCCTAGATTAAAGTTAAATAGCGTCCTAGCTCATTCAGCAACAGAGACAATCACGATCTTAGCTCTTTTAGCAAGAAATGAGGAAAATGAGTTAGGAGACAAAGTAACGGTGTTCCTACATGAAGTTAGTGAGTCTCTCTTAGATTAGAGTTAAATAGCGTCCTAGCTCATTCAGCAACAGAGACAATCACGATCTTAGCTCTTTTAGCAAGAAATGCATTGAAAACAGTGTGCGTCTTATCATTGAGGTTGTCTTGTTAGGAAAATGAGTTAGGAGACAAAGTAACGGTGTTCCTACATGAAGTTAGTGAGTCTCTCCTAGATTAAAGTTGAATAGCGTCCTAGCTCATTCAGCAACAGAGACAATCACGATCTTAGCTCTTTTAGCAAGAAATGCATTGAAAACAGTGTGCGTCTTATCATTGAGGTTGTCTTGTTAGGAAAATGAGTTAGGAGACAAAGTAACGGTGTTCCTACATGAAGTTAGTGAGTCTCTCTTAGATTAGAGTTGAATAGCGTCCTAGCTCATTCAGCAACAGAGACAATCACGATCTTAGCTCTTTTAGCAAGAAATGCATTGAAAACAGTGTGCGTCTTATCATTGAGGTTGCCTTGTTAGGAAAATAAGTTAGGAGACAAAGTAACGGTGTCCCTACATGAAGTTAGTGAGTCTCTCTTAGATTAGAGTTGAATAGCGTCCTAGCTCATTCAGCAACAGAGACAATCACGATCTTAGCTCTTTTAGCAAGAAATGCATTGAAAACAGTGTGCGTCTTATCATTGAGGTTGCCTTGTTAGGAAAATGAGTTAGGAGACAAAGTAACGGTGTCCCTACATGAAGTTAGTGAGTCTCTCTTAGATTAGAGTTGAATAGCGTCCTAGCTCATTCAGCAACAGAGACAATCACGATCTTAGCTCTTTTAGCAAGAAATGAGGAAAATGAGTTAGGAGACAAAGTAACGGTGTTCCTACATGTAGTTAGTGAGTCTCTCCTAGATTAGAGTTGAATAGCGTCCTAGCTCATTCAGCAACAGAGACAATCACGATCTTAGCTCTTTTAGCACGAAATACATTGAAAACAGTGTGCGTCTTATCATTGAGGTTGTCTTATTAGGAAAATGAGTTAGGAGACAAAGTAACGGTGTTCCTACATGATGTTAGTGAGTCTCTCTTAGATTAGAGTTGAATAGCGTCCTAGCTCATTCAGCAACAGAGACAATCACGATCTTAGCTCTTTTAGCAAGAAATGAGGAAAATGAGTTAGGAGACAAAGTAACGGTGTTCCTACATGAAGTTAGTGAGTCTCTCCTAGATTAAAGTTGAATAGCGTCCTAGCTCATTCAGCAACAGAGACAATCACGATCTTAGCTCTTTTAGCAAGAAATGCATTGAAAACAGTGTGCGTCTTATCATTGAGGTTGTCTTGTTAGGAAAATGAGTTAGGAGACAAAGTAACGGTGTTCCTACATGAAGTTAGTGAGTCTCTGTTAGATTAGAGTTGAATAGCGTCCTAGCTCATTCAGCAACAGAGACAATCACGATCTTAGCTCCTATAGCAAGAAATGAGGAAAATGAGTTAGGAGACAAAGTAACGGTGTTCCTACATGAAGTTAGTGAGTCTCTCGTAGATTAGAGTTGAATAGCGTCCTAGCTCATTCAGCAACAGAGACAATCACGATCTTAGCTCTTTTTGCAAGAAATGAGGAAAATGAGTTAGGAGACAAAGTAACGGTGTTCCTACATGAAGTTAGTGAGTCTCTCCTAGATTAAAGTTGAATAGCGTCCTAGCTCATTCAGCAACAGAGACAATCACGATCTTAGCTCTTTTAGCAAGAAATGCATTGAAAACAGTGTGCGTCTTATCATTGAGGTTGTCTTGTTAGGAAAATGAGTTAGGAGACAAAGTAACGGTGTTCCTACATGAAGTTAGTGAGTCTCTCTTAGATTAGAGTTGAATAGCGTCCTAGCTCATTCAGCAACAGAGACAATCACGATCTTAGCTCCTATAGCAAGAAATGAGGAAAATGAGTTAGGAGACAAAGTAACGGTGTTCCTACATGAAGTTAGTGAGTCTCTCTTAGATTAGAGTTGAATAGCGTCCTAGCTCATTCAGCAACAGAGACAATCACGATCTTAGCTCTTTTAGCAAGAAATGCATTGAAAACAGTGTGCGTCTTATCATTGAGGTTGTCTTGTTAGGAAAATGAGTTAGGAGACAAAGTAACGGTGTTCCTACATGAAGTTAGTGAGTCTCTCTTAGATTAGAGTTGAATAGCGTCCTAGCTCATTCAGCAACAGAGACAATCACGATCTTAGCTCTTTTAGCAAGAAATGAGGAAAATGAGTTAAGAGACAACGTAACGGTGTTCCTACATGAAGTTAGTGAGTCTCTCCTAGATTAAAGTTGAATAGCGTCCTAGCTCATTCAGCAACAGAGACAATCACGATCTTAGCTCTTTTAGCAAGAAATGCATTGAAAACAGTGTGCGTCTTATCATTGAGGTTGTCTTGTTAGGAAAATGAGTTAGGAGACAAAGTAACGGTGTTTCTACATGAAGTTAGTGAGTCTCTCCTAGATTAGAGTTGAATAGCGTCCTAGCTCATTCAGCAACAGAGACAATCACGATCTCTTTTAGCAAGAAATGCATTGAAAACAGTGTGCGTCTTATCATTGAGGTTGTCTTGTTAGGAAAATGAGTTAGGAGACAAAGTAACGGTGTTCCTACATGATGTTAGTGAGTCTCTCTTAGATTAGAGTTGAATAGCGTCCTAGCTCATTCAGCAACAGAGACAATCACGATCTTAGCTCTTTTAGCAAGAAATGAGGAAAATGAGTTAGGAGACAAAGTAACGGTGTTCCTACATGAAGTTAGTGAGTCTCTCCTAGATTAAAGTTGAATAGCGTCCTAGCTCATTCAGCAACAGAGACAATCACGATCTTAGCTCTTTTAGCAAGAAATGCATTGAAAACAGTGTGCGTCTTATCATTGAGGTTGTCTTGTTAGGAAAATGAGTTAGGAGACAAAGTAACGGTGTTCCTACATGAAGTTAGTGAGTCTCTCTTAGATTAGAGTTGAATAGCGTCCTAGCTCATTCAGCAACAGAGACAATCAAGATCTTAGCTCCTATAGCAAGAAATGAGGAAAATGAGTTAGGAGACAAAGTAACGGTGTTCCTACATGAAGTTAGTGAGTCTCTCTTAGATTAGAGTTGAATAGCGTCCTAGCTCATTCAGCAACAGAGACAATCACGATCTTAGCTCTTTTAGCAAGAAATGAGGAAAATGAGTTAGGAGACAAAGTAACGGTGTTCCTACATGAAGTTAGTGAGTCTCTCTTAGATTAAAGTTGAATAGCGTCCTAGCTCATTCAGCAACAAAGACAATCACGATCTTAGCTCTTTTAGCAAGAAATGCATTGAAAACAGTGTGCGTCTTATCATTGAGATTGTCTTGTTAGGAAAATGAGTTAGGAGACAAAGTAACGGTGTTCCTACATGAAGTTAGTGAGTCTCTCCTAGATTAGAGTTGAATAGCGTCCTAGCTCATTCAGCAACAGAGACAATCACGATCTTAGCTCTTTTAGCAAGAAATGAGGAAAATGAGTTAGGAGACAAAGTAACGGTGTTCCTACATGAAGTTAGTGAGTCTCTCCTAGATTAAAATTGAATAGCGTCCTAGCTCATTCAGCAACAGAGACAATCACGATCTTAGCTCTTTTAGCAAGAAATGAGGAAAATGAGTTAGGAGACAAAGTAACGGTGTTCCTACATGAAGTTAGTGAGTCTCTCCTAGATTAAAGTTGAATAGCGTCCTAGCTCATTCAGCAACAGAGACAATCACGATCTTAGCTCTTTTAGCACGAAATACATTGAAAACAGTGTGCGTCTTATCATTGAGGTTGTCTTATTAGGAAAATGAGTTAGGAGACAAAGTAACGGTGTTCCTACATGATGTTAGTGAGTCTCTCTTAGATTAGAGTTGAATAGCGTCCTAGCTCATTCAGCAACAGAGACAATCACGATCTTAGCTCTTTTAGCAAGAAATGAGGAAAATGAGTTAGGAGACAAAGTAACGGTGTTCCTACATGAAGTTAGTGAGTCTCTCCTAGATTAAAGTTGAATAGCGTCCTAGCTCATTCAGCAACAGAGACAATCACGATCTTAGCTCTTTTAGCAAGAAATGCATTGAAAACAGTGTGCGTCTTATCATTGAGGTTGTCTTGTTAGGAAAATGAGTTAGGAGACAAAGTAACGGTGTTCCTACATGAAGTTAGTGAGTCTCTGTTAGATTAGAGTTGAATAGCGTCCTAGCTCATTCAGCAACAGAGACAATCACGATCTTAGCTCCTATAGCAAGAAATGAGGAAAATGAGTTAGGAGACAAAGTAACGGTGTTCCTACATGAAGTTAGTGAGTCTCTCGTAGATTAGAGTTGAATAGCGTCCTAGCTCATTCAGCAACAGAGACAATCACGATCTTAGCTCTTTTTGCAAGAAATGAGGAAAATGAGTTAGGAGACAAAGTAACGGTGTTCCTACATGAAGTTAGTGAGTCTCTCCTAGATTAAAGTTGAATAGCGTCCTAGCTCATTCAGCAACAGAGACAATCACGATCTTAGCTCTTTTTGCAAGAAATGCATTGAAAACAGTGTGCGTCTTATCATTGAGGTTGTCTTGTTAGGAAAATGAGTTAGGAGACAAAGTAACGGTGTTCCTACATGAAGTTAGTGAGTCTCTCTTAGATTAGAGTTGAATAGCGTCCTAGCTCATTCAGCAACAGAGACAATCACGATCTTAGCTCCTATAGCAAGAAATGAGGAAAATGAGTTAGGAGACAAAGTAACGGTGTTCCTACATGAAGTTAGTGAGTCTCTCTTAGATTAGAGTTGAATAGCGTCCTAGCTCATTCAGCAACAGAGACAATCACGATCTTAGCTCTTTTAGCAAGAAATGCATTGAAAACAGTGTGCGTCTTATCATTGAGGTTGTCTTGTTAGGAAAATGAGTTAGGAGACAAAGTAACGGTGTTCCTACATGAAGTTAGTGAGTCTCTCTTAGATTAGAGTTGAATAGCGTCCTAGCTCATTCAGCAACAGAGACAATCACGATCTTAGCTCTTTTAGCAAGAAATGAGGAAAATGAGTTAAGAGACAACGTAACGGTGTTCCTACATGAAGTTAGTGAGTCTCTCCTAGATTAAAGTTGAATAGCGTCCTAGCTCATTCAGCAACAGAGACAATCACGATCTTAGCTCTTTTAGCAAGAAATGCATTGAAAACAGTGTGCGTCTTATCATTGAGGTTGTCTTGTTAGGAAAATGAGTTAGGAGACAAAGTAACGGTGTTTCTACATGAAGTTAGTGAGTCTCTCCTAGATTAGAGTTGAATAGCGTCCTAGCTCATTCAGCAACAGAGACAATCACGATCTCTTTTAGCAAGAAATGCATTGAAAACAGTGTGCGTCTTATCATTGAGGTTGTCTTGTTAGGAAAATGAGTTAGGAGACAAAGTAACGGTGTTCCTACATGATGTTAGTGAGTCTCTCTTAGATTAGAGTTGAATAGCGTCCTAGCTCATTCAGCAACAGAGACAATCACGATCTTAGCTCTTTTAGCAAGAAATGAGGAAAATGAGTTAGGAGACAAAGTAACGGTGTTCCTACATGAAGTTAGTGAGTCTCTCCTAGATTAAAGTTGAATAGCGTCCTAGCTCATTCAGCAACAGAGACAATCACGATCTTAGCTCTTTTAGCAAGAAATGCATTGAAAACAGTGTGCGTCTTATCATTGAGGTTGTCTTGTTAGGAAAATGAGTTAGGAGACAAAGTAACGGTGTTCCTACATGAAGTTAGTGAGTCTCTCTTAGATTAGAGTTGAATAGCGTCCTAGCTCATTCAGCAACAGAGACAATCAAGATCTTAGCTCCTATAGCAAGAAATGAGGAAAATGAGTTAGGAGACAAAGTAACGGTGTTCCTACATGAAGTTAGTGAGTCTCTCTTAGATTAGAGTTGAATAGCGTCCTAGCTCATTCAGCAACAGAGACAATCACGATCTTAGCTCTTTTAGCAAGAAATGAGGAAAATGAGTTAGGAGACAAAGTAACGGTGTTCCTACATGAAGTTAGTGAGTCTCTCTTAGATTAAAGTTGAATAGCGTCCTAGCTCATTCAGCAACAAAGACAATCACGATCTTAGCTCTTTTAGCAAGAAATGCATTGAAAACAGTGTGCGTCTTATCATTGAGATTGTCTTGTTAGGAAAATGAGTTAGGAGACAAAGTAACGGTGTTCCTACATGAAGTTAGTGAGTCTCTCCTAGATTAGAGTTGAATAGCGTCCTAGCTCATTCAGCAACAGAGACAATCACGATCTTAGCTCTTTTAGCAAGAAATGAGGAAAATGAGTTAGGAGACAAAGTAACGGTGTTCCTACATGAAGTTAGTGAGTCTCTCCTAGATTAAAATTGAATAGCGTCCTAGCTCATTCAGCAACAGAGACAATCACGATCTTAGCTCTTTTAGCAAGAAATGAGGAAAATGAGTTAGGAGACAAAGTAACGGTGTTCCTACATGAAGTTAGTGAGTCTCTCCTAGATTAAAGTTGAATAGCGTCCTAGCTCATTCAGCAACAGAGACAATCACGATCTTAGCTCTTTTAGCAAGAAATGCATTGAAAACAGTGTGCGTCTTATCATTGAGGTTGTCTTGTTAGGAAAATGAGTTAGGAGACAAAGTAACGGTGTTCCGACATGAAGTTAGTGAGTCTCTCTTAGATTAGAGTTGAATAGCGTCCTAGCTCATTCAGCAACAGAGACAATCACGATCTTAGCTCTTTTAGCAAGAAATGCATTGAAAACAGTGTGCGTCTTATCATTGAGGTTGTCTTGTTAGGAAAATGAGTTAGGAGACAAAGTAACGGTGTTCCTACATGAAGTTAGTGAGTCTCTCTTAGATTAAAGTTAAATAGCGTCCTAGCTCATTCAGCAACAGAGACAATCACGATCTTAGCTCTTTTAGCAAGAAATGAGGAAAATGAGTTAGGAGACAAAGTAACGGTGTTCCTACATGAAGTTAGTGAGTCTCTCTTAGATTAGAGTTAAATAGCGTACTAGCTCATTCAGCAACAGAGACAATCACGATCTTAGCTCTTTTAGCAAGAAATGCATTGAAAACAGTGTGCGTCTTATCATTGAGGTTGTCTTGTTAGGAAAATGAGTTAGGAGACAAAGTAACGGTGTTCCTACATGAAGTTAGTGAGTCTCTCCTAGATTAGAGTTGAATAGCGTCCTAGCTCATTCAGCAACAGAGACAATCACGATCTTAGCTCTTTTAGCAAGAAATGCATTGAAAACAGTGTGCGTCTTATCATTGAGGTTGTCTTGTTAGGAAAATGAGTTAGGAGACAAAGTAACGGTGTTCCTACATGAAGTTAGTGAGTCTCTCTTAGATTAGAGTTGAATAGCGTCCTAGCTCATTCAGCAACAGAGACAATCACGATCTTAGCTTTTTTAGCAAGAAATGCATTGAAAACAGTGTGCGTCTTATCATTGAGGTTGCCTTGTTAGGAAAATGAGTTAGGAGAAAAAGTAACGGTGTCCCTACATGAAGTTAGTGAGTCTCTCTTAGATTAGAGTTGAATAGCGTCCTAGCTCATTCAGCAACAGAGACAATCACGATCTTAGCTCTTTTAGCAAGAAATGCATTAAAAACAGTGTGCGTCTTATCATTGAGGTTGTCTTGTTAGGAAAATGAGTTAGGAGACAAAGTAACGGTGTTCCTACATGAAGTTATTGAGTCTCTCTTCGATTAGAGTTGAATAGCGTCCTAGCTCATTCAGCAACAGAGACAATCACGATCTTAGCTCTTTTAGCAAGAAATGTGGAAAATGAGTTAGGAGACAAAGTAACGGTGTTCCTACATGAAGTTAGTGAGTCTCTCTTAGATTAGAGTTGAATAGCGTCCTAGCTCATTCAGCAACAGAGACAATCACGATCTTAGCTCTTGTAGCAAGAAATGAGGAAAATGAGTTAGGAGACAAAGTAACGGTGTTCCTACATGAAGTTAGTGAGTCTCTCCTAGATTAAAGTTGAATAGCGTCCTAGCTCATTCAGCAACAGAGACAATCACGATCTTAGCTCTTTTAGCAAGAAATGCATTGAAAACAGTGTGCGTCTTATCATTGAGGTTGTCTTGTTAGGAAAATGAGTTAGGAGACAAAGTAACGGTGTTCCTACATGAAGTTAGTGAGTCTCTCTTAGATTAGAGTTGAATAGCGTCCTAGCTCATTCAGCAACAGAGACAATCACGATCTTAGCTCTTTTAGCAAGAAATGAGGAAAATGAGTTAGGAGACAAAGTAACGGTGTTCCTACATGAAGTTAGTGAGTCTCTCCTAGATTAGAGTTGAATAGCGTCCTAGCTCATTCAGCAACAGAGACAATCACGATCTTAGCTCTTTTAGCACGAAATACATTGAAAACAGTGTGCGTCTTATCATTGAGGTTAGTGTAAAGGAGTCGTACCGCACACCTTTTGGATGGCTTGTTCAGGTGCTCTGGATAGGGACCCAATCCCATCAAAACATCTGATATGGAATCCAGTCACACTGATGGTTATCTTTAGATCAATAGTATTTATTTTTCACACAGGTGAGTGTAACGTTTCGGTCAAATATTGACCTTCGTCAGACACTGTAACAAGATGTAGTGGAGTAATACATAAGTGAGTGGTATCTTCACAATAAAGTTTTTTTACATGTCAATTGTCAATGTTACCGAAATAGAGGTACAGTGGTAGGTTAGGGGGAGGAAAGGAGGGAAAAAGGGAAGGGGGATGGGAGGGAGAGAAGGGAAGGAAAAGTAGGGCATACAAAATCATTAAAATATTATGGCATTTGTAGAGTAGTGGGTCCACTGGGTATTTGGAATGGGGAGTCCAGTGTGATGTTTTCGGTGGGCGGTTCCACCGTCCCAAGTGGTAGTTTGTGAATAGATGATATCATAGAGACGGCTTATGGAGAAAAATCCTGAGGGAGAGATAATAAAGTAAAATAAAACAAAGTCCGGCTTACCAATCTGTGGAGTATTAGGAGGAGTCAGGCTGCTGTGCAGGCGTTTAGCGCTATAGGGGAATGGCGGTATCTCCGCTCTGTGGTCTGGGAGCGCTAACATTGGTGTGTTTGGCCGGGATTTAAATAGCAACAAGTGTATTCGCGTCTTAGCGCGAGACTTCCGGTTTCGACCGGAAGTACGTCACTGTATGCGTTCCACCTGGAGTATCGTGGTGGAACGCAAGTGCCGTGTCGGGCATGCGTAGAGGAGGCACCTACTGATGTCTATTGGGATGAATCGGATCACTATAGTAATACACAGTAAGGGATATATTGCAGAAAAATAATAGAAAGATATATTGCTGGATATCATCTTATACAGCATGTTATGGTGTAGACATCTGGAGGATCACAAAATCAGCATAATTATCAAGGTCATTGTATTAAACATCTATACTCTAATCGTTCTATGTTATACTATGTTATACAATACCATGTTGGATGGTGGTATAACTGCTTCAGCGTCTCTGTAAAAGAATAGAATTTTTTTGTATTAATAAAAGTTCAGCAAAAGCTTTGAATATTATATTCTCTGTTCATTCCTCTGGGAAATAAAGTTTGTAAAGTGTGGATCCAGAACGATTCGCGTTTTTTAAGGATTGCCACTCGGTCCCCATTGCGTCTCGGGATCCCTACGTGCTCTATAACTTGAAATTTAAGTTGATTGACAGAATGATTTTTGTCTTGGAAATGAGCGGGTACTGGAAGTAAAATGTTTTTCAGTCTGATCGTAGATTTATGTTTTGATATTCTTTCTTTGATAGGTAATGTTGTCTCGCCGATGTATGCGAGACCGCAGGGGCATTTGATCATATAGATGACATGATCTGTGTTACATGTGAAGAAGTCGTGTATGGGAAACCTTTTTCCTGTGTGGGGATGTGTAAATGTATCGCCTTTTTGGACGTTGTTGCATTGCGAGCACGATAAGCATGGGAATGTGCCTTTTTTCTGAGTTTTCAGGTAAACTTGTCTAGGTATTTTGGTACATGAACCTATATCTGCCTTTACCAGTTTGTCCCGCAGGTTGTCTGGACGTTTGAAACAGGGTAGGAAAGGTTCTTTAAATTCAAGGATATTGGGGTGTCCTTTTTGGAGAAGTGGCCAATGTTTTCGAATGATTTTGTGGACTTTGAATGTGAAGGGGTGGTAGGTATGGACAAATGGTATGCGTTTATTGGAGAGTTTTTTAGGTCTTATGGGTCGTTTCTTATATTCTGTAAGGGTATTTGTGGGATATCCCCTTTGAGAAAATTTGTCTTGCATCTCTTCGAGTCTGATGTCTAGAATGTCAGGTTTACTGATAATTCTTTCAAGTCTCTTAAACTGGGAGATTGGAAGGGAGTTTTTTGTGGATGCGGGGTGACAACTGGTAAAATGAAGTAGGTTATTGCGGTCTGTGGGTTTGGTATATAAATCTGACCATAGTTTACCGTCTGTTTCTTTGATAATAAGGGTATCGAGAAAATTAATCCTATGGTGGTCGCTGTGTAGTGTAAACTGGAGCTCTGGCCATACTGAATTGAGATCGTTGAGGAATTGTTGTAGGGAGTCCAATGGGCCCCCCCATATGCAGAACACATCGTCTATATAGCGTTTCCAAGTGCGACAGAATGTGGAGAACAGGGGGTTGAGGTAGACAAAGCTTTCCTCGAAGGCTGCCATGTATGCGTTTGCGTATGGGGGTGCCACATTGGACCCCATTGCTGTGCCCTGCCGTTGGATGTAGAAGGAGTCCTGAAACATGAAGTGGTTTTCTGTTAGGACAATCTCTAGTAATTCAAGACATAAATCGATCGTATCGGTAGAGTAGGAGGTTTTAAGGAGTAGATCTTGTACTGCTCTAAGGCCTTTATCGTGAGTTATCGATGTGTAGAGGCTATTCACGTCAAGAGTGACCAGAAGGTCTGAGGGGTCTACTTTATCAATGGTTTTGATCAAATCCAGAAATCTGTTGGTGTCTAGTAGGAAGGATTTCGTTGTATGGACTAATGGGGTAAGTATTTTTTCAAGGAAGATGGATAGAGGTGAGAGTATGGATTCTGTGGATGCAACTATTGGGCGGCCTGGGGGGTTTGTGAGATTCTTGTGGATTTTTGGTAGGGTATAAAATACCGGAATGATGGGTGTTTTCTTAGTGAGAAAAGTGTGTGTTTGGAGGTCGATCGTACCTAGTGTTAGGTATTTGTCCAGGGTGTCTCGGTTGGCACTTTCTAGTCTACTCACATCCAAAGACATCGTCATAAAACCGGCCGACAAAGGCGGAGCCATTGTGATCCAGAACAAAGATAATTACACCAAAGAAATCCTCAACCAACTCAATGATACCAACATCTATAACAAAATAGAGAGAAACCCCACTGATAGGATCGCAGGCAAAATCCGAGACACCCTGGACAAATACCTAACACTAGGTACGATCGACCTCCAAACACACACTTTTCTCACTAAGAAAACACCCATCATTCCGGTATTTTATACCCTACCAAAAATCCACAAGAATCTCACAAACCCCCCAGGCCGCCCAATAGTTGCATCCACAGAATCCATACTCTCACCTCTATCCATCTTCCTTGAAAAAATACTTACCCCATTAGTCCATACAACGAAATCCTTCCTACTAGACACCAACAGATTTCTGGATTTGATCAAAACCATTGATAAAGTAGACCCCTCAGACCTTCTGGTCACTCTTGACGTGAATAGCCTCTACACATCGATAACTCACGATAAAGGCCTTAGAGCAGTACAAGATCTACTCCTTAAAACCTCCTACTCTACCGATACGATCGATTTATGTCTTGAATTACTAGAGATTGTCCTAACAGAAAACCACTTCATGTTTCAGGACTCCTTCTACATCCAACGGCAGGGCACAGCAATGGGGTCCAATGTGGCACCCCCATACGCAAACGCATACATGGCAGCCTTCGAGGAAAGCTTTGTCTACCTCAACCCCCTGTTCTCCACATTCTGTCGCACTTGGAAACGCTATATAGACGATGTGTTCTGCATATGGGGGGGCCCATTGGACTCCCTACAACAATTCCTCAACGATCTCAATTCAGTATGGCCAGAGCTCCAGTTTACACTACACAGCGACCACCATAGGATTAATTTTCTCGATACCCTTATTATCAAAGAAACAGACGGTAAACTATGGTCAGATTTATATACCAAACCCACAGACCGCAATAACCTACTTCATTTTACCAGTTGTCACCCCGCATCCACAAAAAACTCCCTTCCAATCTCCCAGTTTAAGAGACTTGAAAGAATTATCAGTAAACCTGACATTCTAGACATCAGACTCGAAGAGATGCAAGACAAATTTTCTCAAAGGGGATATCCCACAAATACCCTTACAGAATATAAGAAACGACCCATAAGACCTAAAAAACTCTCCAATAAACGCATACCATTTGTCCATACCTACCACCCCTTCACATTCAAAGTCCACAAAATCATTCGAAAACATTGGCCACTTCTCCAAAAAGGACACCCCAATATCCTTGAATTTAAAGAACCTTTCCTACCCTGTTTCAAACGTCCAGACAACCTGCGGGACAAACTGGTAAAGGCAGATATAGGTTCATGTACCAAAATACCTAGACAAGTTTACCTGAAAACTCAGAAAAAAGGCACATTCCCATGCTTATCGTGCTCGCAATGCAACAACGTCCAAAAAGGCGATACATTTACACATCCCCACACAGGAAAAAGGTTTCCCATACACGACTTCTTCACATGTAACACAGATCATGTCATCTATATGATCAAATGCCCCTGCGGTCTCGCATACATCGGCGAGACAACATTACCTATCAAAGAAAGAATATCAAAACATAAATCTACGATCAGACTGAAAAACATTTTACTTCCAGTACCCGCTCATTTCCAAGACAAAAATCATTCTGTCAATCAACTTAAATTTCAAGTTATAGAGCACGTAGGGATCCCGAGACGCAATGGGGACCGAGTGGCAATCCTTAAAAAACGCGAATCGTTCTGGATCCACACTTTACAAACTTTATTTCCCAGAGGAATGAACAGAGAATATAATATTCAAAGCTTTTGCTGAACTTTTATTAATACAAAAAAATTCTATTCTTTTACAGAGACGCTGAAGCAGTTATACCACCATCCAACATGGTATTGTATAACATAGTATAACATAGAACGATTAGAGTATAGATGTTTAATACAATGACCTTGATAATTATGCTGATTTTGTGATCCTCCAGATGTCTACACCATAACATGCTGTATAAGATGATATCCAGCAATATATCTTTCTATTATTTTTCTGCAATATATCCCTTACTGTGTATTACTATAGTGATCCGATTCATCCCAATAGACATCAGTAGGTGCCTCCTCTACGCATGCCCGACACGGCACTTGCGTTCCACCACGATACTCCAGGTGGAACGCATACAGTGACGTACTTCCGGTCGAAACCGGAAGTCTCGCGCTAAGACGCGAATACACTTGTTGCTATTTAAATCCCGGCCAAACACACCAATGTTAGCGCTCCCAGACCACAGAGCGGAGATACCGCCATTCCCCTATAGCGCTAAACGCCTGCACAGCAGCCTGACTCCTCCTAATACTCCACAGATTGGTAAGCCGGACTTTGTTTTATTTTACTTTATTATCTCTCCCTCAGGATTTTTCTCCATAAGCCGTCTCTATGATATCATCTATTCACAAACTACCACTTGGGACGGTGGAACCGCCCACCGAAAACATCACACTGGACTCCCCATTCCAAATACCCAGTGGACCCACTACTCTACAAATGCCATAATATTTTAATGATTTTGTATGCCCTACTTTTCCTTCCCTTCTCTCCCTCCCATCCCCCTTCCCTTTTTCCCTCCTTTCCTCCCCCTAACCTACCACTGTACCTCTATTTCGGTAACATTGACAATTGACATGTAAAAAAACTTTATTGTGAAGATACCACTCACTTATGTATTACTCCACTACATCTTGTTACAGTGTCTGACGAAGGTCAATATTTGACCGAAACGTTACACTCACCTGTGTGAAAAATAAATACTATTGATCTAAAGATAACCATCAGTGTGACTGGATTCCATATCAGATGTTATCATTGAGGTTGTCTTGTTAGGAAAATGAGTTAGGAGACAAAGTAACGGTGTTCCTACATGATGTTAGTGAGTCTCTCTTAGATTAGAGTTGAATAGCGTCCTAGCTCATTCAGCAACAGAGACAATCACGATCTTAGCTCTTTTAGCAAGAAATGAGGAAAATGAGTTAGGAGACAAAGTAACGGTGTTCCTACATGAAGTTAGTGAGTCTCTCCTAGATTAAAGTTGAATAGCGTCCTAGCTCATTCAGCAACAGAGACAATCACGATCTTAGCTCTTTTAGCAAGAAATGCATTGAAAACAGTGTGCGTCTTATCATTGAGGTTGTCTTGTTAGGAAAATGAGTTAGGAGACAAAGTAACGGTGTTCCTACATGAAGTTAGTGAGTCTCTCTTAGATTAGAGTTGAATAGCGTCCTAGCTCATTCAGCAACAGAGACAATCACGATCTTAGCTCCTATAGCAAGAAATGAGGAAAATGAGTTAGGAGACAAAGTAACGGTGTTCCTACATGAAGTTAGTGAGTCTCTCTTAGATTAGAGTTGAATAGCGTCCTAGCTCATTCAGCAACAGAGACAATCACGATCTTAGCTCTTTTAGCAAGAAATGCATTGAAAACAGTGTGCGTCTTATCATTGAGGTTGTCTTGTTAGGAAAATGAGTTAGGAGACAAAGTAACGGTGTTCCTACATGAAGTTAGTGAGTCTCTCTTAGATTAGAGTTGAATAGCGTCCTAGCTCATTCAGCAACAGAGACAATCACGATCTTAGCTCTTTTAGCAAGAAATGAGGAAAATGAGTTAAGAGACAACGTAACGGTGTTCCTACATGAAGTTAGTGAGTCTCTCCTAGATTAAAGTTGAATAGCGTCCTAGCTCATTCAGCAACAGAGACAATCACGATCTTAGCTGTTTTAGCAAGAAATGCATTGAAAACAGTGTGCGTCTTATCATTGAGGTTGTCTTGTTAGGAAAATGAGTTAGGAGACAAAGTAACGGTGTTCCTACATGAAGTTAGTGAGTCTCTCCTAGATTAGAGTTGAATAGCGTCCTAGCTCATTCAGCAACAGAGACAATCACGATCTCTTTTAGCAAGAAATGCATTGAAAACAGTGTGCGTCCTATCATTGAGGTTGTCTTGTTAGGAAAATGAGTTAGGAGACAAAGTAACGGTGTTCCTACATGAAGTTAGTGAGTCTCTCTTAGATTAGAGTTGAATAGCGTCCTAGCTCATTCAGCAACAGAGACAATCAAGATCTTAGCTCCTATAGCAAGAAATGAGGAAAATGAGTTAGGAGACAAAGTAACGGTGTTCCTACATGAAGTTAGTGAGTCTCTCTTAGATTAGAGTTGAATAGCGTCCTAGCTCATTCAGCAACAGAGACAATCACGATCTTAGCTCTTTTAGCAAGAAATGAGGAAAATGAGTTAGGAGACAAAGTAACGGTGTTCCTACATGAAGTTAGTGAGTCTCTCTTAGATTAAAGTTGAATAGCGTCCTAGCTCATTCAGCAACAAAGACAATCACGATCTTAGCTCTTTTAGCAAGAAATGCATTGAAAACAGTGTGCGTCTTATCATTGAGATTGTCTTGTTAGGAAAATGAGTTAGGAGACAAAGTAACGGTGTTCCTACATGAAGTTAGTGAGTCTCTCTTAGATTAGAGTTGAATAGCGTCCTAGCTCATTCAGCAACAGAGACAATCACGATCTTAGCTCTTTTAGCAAGAAATGAGGAAAATGAGTTAGGAGACAAAGTAACGGTGTTCCTACATGAAGTTAGTGAGTCTCTCCTAGATTAAAATTGAATAGCGTCCTAGCTCATTCAGCAACAGAGACAATCACGATCTTAGCTCTTTTAGCAAGAAATGCATTGAAAACAGTGTGCGTCTTATCATTGAGGTTGTCTTGTTAGGAAAATGAGTTAGGAGACAAAGTAACGGTGTTCCTACATGAAGTTAGTGAGTCTCTCTTAGATTAGAGTTAAATAGCGTCCTAGCTCATTCAGCAACAGAGACAATCACGATCTTAGCTCTTTTAGCAAGAAATGAGGAAAATGAGTTAGGAGACAAAGTAACGGTGTTCCTACATGAAGTTAGTGAGTCTCTCCTAGATTAAAGTTGAATAGCGTCCTAGCTCATTCAGCAACAGAGACAATCACGATCTTAGCTCTTTTAGCAAGAAATGCATTGAAAACAGTGTGCGTCTTATCATTGAGGTTGTCTTGTTAGGAAAATGAGTTAGGAGACAAAGTAACGGTGTTCCGACATGAAGTTAGTGAGTCTCTCTTAGATTAGAGTTGAATAGCGTCCTAGCTCATTCAGCAACAGAGACAATCACGATCTTAGCTCTTTTAGCAAGAAATGCATTGAAAACAGTGTGCGTCTTATCATTGAGGTTGTCTTGTTAGGAAAATGAGTTAGGAGACAAAGTAACGGTGTTCCTACATGAAGTTAGTGAGTCTCTCTTAGATTAAAGTTAAATAGCGTCCTAGCTCATTCAGCAACAGAGACAATCACGATCTTAGCTCTTTTAGCAAGAAATGAGGAAAATGAGTTAGGAGACAAAGTAACGGTGTTCCTACATGAAGTTAGTGAGTCTCTCTTAGATTAGAGTTAAATAGCGTACTAGCTCATTCAGCAACAGAGACAATCACGATCTTAGCTCTTTTAGCAAGAAATGCATTGAAAACAGTGTGCGTCTTATCATTGAGGTTGTCTTGTTAGGAAAATGAGTTAGGAGACAAAGTAACGGTGTTCCTACATGAAGTTAGTGAGTCTCTCCTAGATTAGAGTTGAATAGCGTCCTAGCTCATTCAGCAACAGAGACAATCACGATCTTAGCTCTTTTAGCAAGAAATGCATTGAAAACAGTGTGCGTCTTATCATTGAGGTTGTCTTGTTAGGAAAATGAGTTAGGAGACAAAGTAACGGTGTTCCTACATGAAGTTAGTGAGTCTCTCTTAGATTAGAGTTGAATAGCGTCCTAGCTCATTCAGCAACAGAGACAATCACGATCTTAGCTTTTTTAGCAAGAAATGCATTGAAAACAGTGTGCGTCTTATCATTGAGGTTGCCTTGTTAGGAAAATGAGTTAGGAGACAAAGTAACGGGGTCCCTACATGAAGTTAGTGAGTCTCTCTTAGATTAGAGTTGAATAGCGTCCTAGCTCATTCAGCAACAGAGACAATCACGATCTTAGCTCTTTTAGCAAGAAATGCATTAAAAACAGTGTGCGTCTTATCATTGAGGTTGTCTTGTTAGGAAAATGAGTTAGGAGACAAAGTAACGGTGTTCCTACATGAAGTTATTGAGTCTCTCTTCGATTAGAGTTGAATAGCGTCCTAGCTCATTCAGCAACAGAGACAATCACGATCTTAGCTCTTTTAGCAAGAAATGTGGAAAATGAGTTAGGAGACAAAGTAACGGTGTTCCTACATGAAGTTAGTGAGTCTCTCTTAGATTAGAGTTGAATAGCGTCCTAGCTCATTCAGCAACAGAGACAATCACGATCTTAGCTCTTTTAGCAAGAAATGAGGAAAATGAGTTAGGAGACAAAGTAACGGTGTTCCTACATGAAGTTAGTGAGTTTCTCCTAGATTAGAGTTGAATAGCGTCCTAGCTCATTCAGCAACAGAGACAATCACGATCTTAGCTCTTTTAGCACGAAATACATTGAAAACAGTGTGCGTCTTATCATTGAGGTTGTCTTGTTAGGAAAATGAGTTAGGAGACAAAGTAACGGTGTTCCTACATGATGTTAGTGAGTCTCTCTTAGATTAGAGTTGAATAGCGTCCTAGCTCATTCAGCAACAGAGACAATCACGATCTTAGCTCTTTTAGCAAGAAATGAGGAAAATGAGTTAGGAGACAAAGTAACGGTGTTCCTACATGAAGTTAGTGAGTCTCTCCTAGATTAAAGTTGAATAGCGTCCTAGCTCATTCAGCAACAGAGACAATCACGATCTTAGCTCTTTTAGCAAGAAATGCATTGAAAACAGTGTGCGTCTTATCATTGAGGTTGTCTTGTTAGGAAAATGAGTTAGGAGACAAAGTAACGG
Organism: Engystomops pustulosus; assembly: GCF_040894005.1. NCBI lineage: Eukaryota > Metazoa > Chordata > Amphibia > Anura > Leptodactylidae > Engystomops > Engystomops pustulosus. Next base: position 45,390,641 of record NC_092414.1, read on the forward strand.
TGTTCCTACATGAAGTTAGTGAGTCTCTCTTAGATTAGAGTTGAATAGCGTCCTAGCTCATTCAGCAACAGAGACAATCACGATCTTAGCTCCTATAGCAAGAAATGAGGAAAATGAGTTAGGAGACAAAGTAACGGTGTTCCTACATGAAGTTAGTGAGTCTCTCTTAGATTAGAGTTGAATAGCGTCCTAGCTCATTCAGCAACAGAGACAATCACGATCTTAGCTCTTTTTGCAAGAAATGAGGAAAAAGAGTTAGGAGACAAAGTAACGGTGTTCCTACATGAAGTTAGTGAGTCTCTCCTAGATTAAAGTAGAATAGCGTCCTAGCTCATTCAGCAACAGAGACAATCACGATCTTAGCTCTTTTAGCAAGAAATGCATTGAAAACAGTGTGCGTCTTATCATTGAGGTTGTCTTGTTAGGAAAATGAGTTAGGAGACAAAGTAACGGTGTTCCTACATGAAGTTAGTGAGTCTCTCTTAGATTAGAGTTGAATAGCGTCCTAGCTCATTCAGCAACAGAGACAATCACGATCTTAGCTCCTATAGCAAGAAATGAGGAAAATGAGTTAGGAGACAAAGTAACGGTGTTCCTACATGAAGTTAGTGAGTCTCTCTTAGATTAGAGTTGAATAGCGTCCTAGCTCATTCAGCAACAGAGACAATCACGATCTTAGCTCTTTTAGCAAGAAATGAGGAAAATGAGTTAGGAGACAAAGTAACGGTGTTCCTACATGAAGTTAGTGAGTCTCTCCTAGATTAAAGTTGAATAGCGTCCTAGCTCATTCAGCAACAGAGACAATCACGATCTTAGCTCTTTTAGCAAGAAATGCATTGAAAACAGTGTGCGTCTTATCATTGAGGTTGTCTTGTTAGGAAAATTTGTTAGGAGACAAAGTAACGTTGTTCCTACATGAAGTTAGTGTGTCTCTCTTAGATTAGAGTTGAATAGCGTCCTAGCTCATTCAGCAACAGAGACAATCACGATCTTAGCTCTTTTAGCAAGAAATGAGGAAAATGAGTTAGGAGACAAAGTAACGGTGTTCCTACATGAAGTTAGTGAGTCTCTCCTAGATTAAAGTTGAATAGCGTCCTAGCTCATTCAGCAACAGAGACAATCACGATCTTAGCTCTTTTAGCAAGAAATGCATTGAAAACAGTGTGCGTCTTATCATTGAGGTTGTCTTGTTAGGAAAATGAGTTAGGAGACAAAGTAACGGTGTTCCTACATGAAGTTAGTGAGTCTCTCTTAGATTAGAGTTGAATAGCGTCCTAGCTCATTCAGCAACAGAGACAATCACGATCTTAGCTCTTTTAGCAAGAAATGCATTGAAAACAGTGTGCGTCTTATCATTGAGGTTGTCTTGTTAGGAAAATGAGTTAGGAGACAAAGTAACGGTGTTCCTACATGAAGTTAGTGAGTCTCTCTTAGATTAGAGATGAATAGCGTCCTAGCTCATTCAGCAACAGAGACAATCACGATCTTAGCTCTTTTAGCAAGAAATGAGGAAAATGAGTTAAGAGACAAAGTAACGGTGTTCCTACATGAAGTTAGTGAGTCTCTCCTAGATTAAAGTTGAATAGCGTCCTAGCTCATTCAGCAACAGAGACAATCACGATCTTAGCTCTTTTAGCAAGAAATGCATTAAAAACAGTGTGCGTCTTATCATTGAGGTTGTCTTGTTAGGAAAATGAGTTAGGAGACAAAGTAACGGTGTTCCTACATGAAGTTAGTGAGTCTCTCCTAGATTAGAGTTGAATAGCGTCCTAGCTCATTCAGCAACAGAGACAATCACGATCTTAGCTCTTTTAGCAAGAAATGCATTGAAAACAGTGTGCGTCTTATCATTGAGGTTGTCTTGTTAGGAAAATGAGTTAGGAGACAAAGTAACGGTGTTCCTACATGAAGTTAGTGAGTCTCTCTTAGATTAGAGTTGAATAGCGTCCTAGCTCATTCAGCAACAGAGACAATCACGATCTTAGCTCCTATAGCAAGAAATGAGGAAAATGAGTTAGGAGACAAAGTAACGGTGTTCCTACATGAAGTTAGTGAGTCTCTATTAGATTAGAGTTGAATAGCGTCCTAGCTCTTTCAGCAACAGAGACAATCACGATCTTAGCTCTTTTAGCAAGAAATGAGGAAAATGAGTTAGGAGACAAAGTAACGGTGTTCCTACATGAAGTTAGTGAGTCTCTCTTAGATTAGAGTTGAATAGCGTCCTAGCTCATTCAGCAACAGAGACAATCACGATCTTAGCTCCTATAGCAAGAAATGAGGAAAATGAGTTAGGAGACAAAGTAACGGTGTTCCTACATGAAGTTAGTGAGTCTCTCCTAGATTAAAGTTGAATAGCGTCCTAGCTCATTCAGCAACAGAGACAATCACGATCTTAGCTCTTTTAGCAAGAAATGCATTGAAAACAGTGTGCGTCTTATCATTGAGGTTGTCTTGTTAGGAAAATGAGTTAGGAGACAAAGTAACGGTGTTCCTACATGAAGTTAGTGAGTCTCTCTTAGATTAGAGTTGAATAGCGTCCTAGCTCATTCAGCAACAGAGACAATCACGATCTTAGCTCTTTTAGCAAGAAATGAGGAAAATGAGTTAGGAGACAAAGTAACGGTGTTCCTACATGAAGTTAGTGAGTCTCTCCTAGATTAGAGTTGAATAGCGTCCTAGCTCATTCAGCAACAGAGACAATCACGATCTTAGCTCCTATAGCAAGAAATGAGGAAAATGAGTTAGGAGACAAAGTAACGGTGTTCCTACATGAAGTTAGTGAGTCTCTCCTAGATTAAAGTTGAATAGCGTCCTAGCTCATTCAGCAACAGAGACAATCACGATCTTAGCTCTTTTAGCAAGAAATGCATTGAAAACAGTGTGCGTCTTATCATTGAGGTTGTCTTGTTAGGAAAATGAGTTAGGAGACAAAGTAACGGTGTTCCTACATGAAGTTAGTGAGTCTCTCTTAGATTAGAGTTGAATAGCGTCCTAGCTCATTCAGCAACAGAGACAATCACGATCTTAGCTCCTATAGCAAGAAATGAGGAAAATGAGTTAGGAGACAAAGTAACGGTGTTCCTACATAAAGTTAGTGAGTCTCTCCTAGATTAGAGTTGAATAGCGTCCTAGCTCATTCAGCAACAGAGACAATCACGATCTTAGCTCTTTTAGCAAGAAATGCATTGAAAACAGTGTGCGTCTTATCATTGAGGTTGTCTTGTTAGGAAAATGAGTTAGGAGACAAAGTAACGGTGTTCCTACATGAAGTTAGTGAGTCTCTCTTAGATTAGAGTTGAATAGCGTCCTAGCTCATTCAGCAACAGAGACAATCACGATCTTAGCTCTTTTAGCAAGAAATGCATTGAAAACAGTGTGCGTCTTATCATTGAGGTTGTCTTGTTAGGAAAATGAGTTAGGAGACAAAGTAACGGTGTTCCTACATGAAGTTAGTGAGTCTCTCTTAGATTAGAGTTGAATAGCGTCCTAGCTCATTCAGCAACAGAGACAATCACGATCTTAGCTCTTTTAGCAAGAAATGAGGAAAATGAGTTAGGAGACAAAGTAACGGTGTTCCTACATGAAGTTAGTGAGTCTCTCCTAGATTAGAGTTGAATAGCGTCCTAGCTCATTCAGCAACAGAGACTATCACGATCTTAGCTCTTTTAGCAAGAAATGCATTGAAAACAGTGTGCGTCTTATCATTGAGGTTGTCTTGCTAGGAAAATGAGTTAGGAGACAAAGTAACGGTGTTCCTACATGAAGTTAGTGAGTCTCTCTTAGATTAGAGTTGAATAGCGTCCTAGCTCATTCAGCAACAGAGACAATCACGATCTTAGCTCATTTAGCAAGAAATTAGGAAAATGAGTTAGGAGACAAAGTAACGGTGTTCCTACATGAAGTTAGTGAGTCTCTCCTAGATTAAAGTTGAATAGCGTCCTAGCTCATTCAGCAACAGAGACAATCACGATCTTAGCTCTTTTAGCAAGAAATGAGGAAAATGAGTTAGGAGACAAAGTAACGGTGTTCCTACATGAAGTTAGTGAGTCTCTCCTAGATTAAAGTTGAATAGCGTCCTAGCTCATTCAGCAACAGAGACAATCACGATCTTAGCTCTTTTAGCAAGAAATGCATTGAAAACAGTGTGCGTCTTATCATTGAGGTTGTCTTGTTAGGAAAATGAGTTAGGAGACAAAGTAACGGTGTTCCTACATGAAGTTAGTGAGTCTCTCTTAGATTAGAGTTGAATAGCGTCCTAGCTCATTCAGCAACAGAGACAATCACGATCTTAGCTCTTTTAGCAAGAAATGAGGAAAATGAGTTAGGAGACAAAGTAACGGTGTTCCTACATGAAGTTAGTGAGTCTCTCCTAGATTAAAGTTGAATAGCGTCCTAGCTCATTCAGCAACAGAGACAATCACGATCTTAGCTCTTTTAGCAAGAAATGCATTGAAAACAGTGTGCGTCTTATCATTGAGGTTGTCTTGTTAGGAAAATGAGTTAGGAGACAAAGTAACGGTGTTCCTACATGAAGTTAGTGAGTCTCTCTTAGATTAGAGTTGAATAGCGTCCTAGCTCATTCAGCAACAGAGACAATCACGATCTTAGCTCTTTTAGCAAGAAATGAGGAAAATGAGTTAGGAGACAAAGTAACGGTGTTCCTACATGAAGATAGTGAGTCTCTCCTAGATTAAAGTTGAATAGCGTCCTAGCTCATTCAGCAACAGAGACAATCACGATCTTAGCTCTTTTAGCAAGAAATGCATTGAAAACAGTGTGTGTCTTATCATTGAGGTTGTCTTGTTAGGAAAATGAGTTAGGAGACAAAGTAACGGTGTTCCTACATGAAGTTAGTGAGTCTCTCTTAGATTAGAGTTGAATAGCGTCCTAGCTCATTCAGCAACAGAGACAATCACGATCTTAGCTCCTATAGCAAGAAATGAGGAAAATGAGTTAGGAGACAAAGTAACGGTGTTCCTACATGAAGTTAGTGAGTCTCTCTTAGATTAGAGTTGAATAGCTTCCTAGCTCATTCAGCAACAGAGACAATCACGATCTTAGCTCTTTTAGCAAGAAATGCATTGAAAACAGTGTGCGTCTTATCATTGAGGTTGTCTTGTTAGGAAAATGAGTTAGGAGACAAAGTAACGGTGTTCCTACATGAAGTTAGTGAGTCTCTCTTAGATTAGAGTTGAATAGCGTCCTAGCTCATTCAGCAACAGAGACAATCACGATCTTAGCTCTTTTAGCAAGAAATGAGGAAAATGAGTTAAGAGACAACGTAACGTTGTTCCTACATGAAGTTAGTGAGTCTCTCCTAGATTAAAGTTGAATAGCGTCCTAGCTCATTCAGCAACAGAGACAATCACGATCTTAGCTCTTTTAGCAAGAAATGCATTGAAAACAGTGTGCGTCTTATCATTGAGGTTGTCTTGTTAGGAAAATGAGTTAGGAGACAAAGTAACGGTGTTCCTACATGAAGTTAGTGAGTCTCTCCTAGATTAGAGTTGAATAGCGTCCTAGCTCATTCAGCAACAGAGACAATCACGATCTCTTTTAGCAAGAAATGCATTGAAAACAGTGTGCGTCTTATCATTGAGGTTGTCTTGTTAGGAAAATGAGTTAGGAGACAAAGTAACGGTGTTCCTACATGATGTTAGTGAGTCTCTCTTAGATTAGAGTTGAATAGCGTCCTAGCTCATTCAGCAACAGAGACAATCACGATCTTAGCTCTTTTAGCAAGAAATGAGGAAAATGAGTTAGGAGACAAAGTAACGGTGTTCCTACATGAAGTTAGTGAGTCTCTCCTAGATTAAAGTTGAATAGCGTCCTAGCTCATTCAGCAACAGAGACAATCACGATCTTAGCTCTTTTAGCAAGAAATGCATTGAAAACAGTGTGCGTCTTATCATTGAGGTTGTCTTGTTAGGAAAATGAGTTAGGAGACAAAGTAACGGTGTTCCTACATGAAGTTAGTGAGTCTCTCTTAGATTAGAGTTGAATAGCGTCCTAGCTCATTCAGCAACAGAGACAATCAAGATCTTAGCTCCTATAGCAAGAAATGAGGAAAATGAGTTAGGAGACAAAGTAACGGTGTTCCTACATGAAGTTAGTGAGTCTCTCTTAGATTAGAGTTGAATAGCGTCCTAGCTCATTCAGCAACAGAGACAATCACGATCTTAGCTCTTTTAGCAAGAAATGAGGAAAATGAGTTAGGAGACAAAGTAACGGTGTTCCTACATGAAGTTAGTGAGTCTCTCTTAGATTAAAGTTGAATAGCGTCCTAGCTCATTCAGCAACAAAGACAATCACGATCTTAGCTCTTTTAGCAAGAAATGCATTGAAAACAGTGTGCGTCTTATCATTGAGATTGTCTTGTTAGGAAAATGAGTTAGGAGACAAAGTAACGGTGTTCCTACATGAAGTTAGTGAGTCTCTCTTAGATTAGAGTTGAATAGCGTCCTAGCTCATTCAGCAACAGAGACAATCACGATCTTAGCTCTTTTAGCAAGAAATGAGGAAAATGAGTTAGGAGACAAAGTAACGGTGTTCCTACATGAAGTTAGTGAGTCTCTCCTAGATTAAAATTGAATAGCGTCCTAGCTCATTCAGCAACAGAGACAATCACGATCTTAGCTCTTTTAGCAAGAAATGCATTGAAAACAGTGTGCGTCTTATCATTGAGGTTGTCTTGTTAGGAAAATGAGTTAGGAGACAAAGTAACGGTGTTCCTACATGAAGTTAGTGAGTCTCTCTTAGATTAGAGTTAAATAGCGTCCTAGCTCATTCAGCAACAGAGACAATCACGATCTTAGCTCTTTTAGCAAGAAATGAGGAAAATGAGTTAGGAGACAAAGTAACGGTGTTCCTACATGAAGTTAGTGAGTCTCTCCTAGATTAAAGTTGAATAGCGTCCTAGCTCATTCAGCAACAGAGACAATCACGATCTTAGCTCTTTTAGCAAGAAATGAGGAAAATGAGTTAGGAGACAAAGTAACGGTGTTCCTACATGAAGTTAGTGAGTCTCTCTTAGATTAGAGTTAAAAAGCGTACTAGCTCATTCAGCAACAGAGACAATCACGATCTTAGCTCTTTTAGCAAGAAATGCATTGAAAACAGTGTGCGTCATATCATTGAGGTTGTCTTGTTAGGAAAATGAGTTAGGAGACAAAGTAACGGTGTTCCTACATGAAGTTAGTGAGTCTCTCCTAGATTAGAGTTGAATAGCGTCCTAGCTCATTCAGCAACAGAGACAATCACGATCTTAGCTCTTTTAGCAAGAAATGCATTGAAAACAGTGTGCGTCTTATCATTGAGGTTGTCTTGTTAGGAAAATGAGTTAGGAGACAAAGTAACGGTGTTCCTACATGAAGTTAGTGAGTCTCTCTTAGATTAGAGTTGAATAGCGTCCTAGCTCATTCAGCAACAGAGACAATCACGATCTTAGCTTTTTTAGCAAGAAATGCATTGAAAACAGTGTGCGTCTTATCATTGAGGTTGCCTTGTTAGGAAAATGAGTTAGGAGACAAAGTAACGGTGTCCCTACATGAAGTTAGTGAGTCTCTCTTAGATTAGAGTTGAATAGCGTCCTAGCTCATTCAGCAACAGAGACAATCACGATCTTAGCTCTTTTAGCAAGAAATGCATTAAAAACAGTGTGCGTCTTATCATTGAGGTTGTCTTGTTAGGAAAATGAGTTAGGAGACAAAGTAACGGTGTTCCTACATGAAGTTATTGAGTCTCTCTTCGATTAGAGTTGAATAGCGTCCTAGCTCATTCAGCAACAGAGACAATCACGATCTTAGCTCCTATAGCAAGAAATGAGGAAAATGAGTTAGGAGACAAAGTAACGGTGTTCCTACATGAAGTTAGTGAGTCTCTATTAGATTAGAGTTGAATAGCGTCCTAGCTCATTCAGCAACAGAGACAATCACGATCTTAGCTCTTTTAGCAAGAAATGAGGAAAATGAGTTAGGAGACAAAGTAACGGTGTTCCTACATGAAGTTAGTGAGTCTCTCTTAGATTAGAGTTGAATAGCGTCCTAGCTCATTCAGCAACAGAGACAATCACGATCTTAGCTCCTATAGCAAGAAATGAGGAAAATGAGTTAGGAGACAAAGTAACGGTGTTCCTACATGAAGTTAGTGAGTCTCTCCTAGATTAGAGTTGAATAGCGTCCTAGCTCATTCAGCAACAGAGACTATCACGATCTTAGCTCTTTTAGCAAGAAATGCATTGAAAACAGTGTACGTCTTATCATTGAGGTTGTCTTGCTAGGAAAATGAGTTAGGAGACAAAGTAACGGTGTTCCTACATGAAGTTAGTGAGTCTCTCTTAGATTAGAGTTGAATAGCGTCCTAGCTCATTCAGCAACAGAGACAATCACGATCTTAGCTCATTTAGCAAGAAATGAGGAAAATGAGTTAGGAGACAAAGTAACGGTGTTCCTACATGAAGTTAGTGAGTCTCTCCTAGATTAAAGTTGAATAGCGTCCTAGCTCATTCAGCAACAGAGACAATCACGATCTTAGCTCTTTTAGCAAGAAATGAGGAAAATGAGTTAGGAGACAAAGTAACGGTGTTCCTACATGAAGTTAGTGAGTCTCTCCTAGATTAAAGTTGAATAGCGTCCTAGCTCATTCAGCAACAGAGACAATCACGATCTTAGCTCTTTTAGCAAGAAATGAGGAAAATGAGTTAGGAGACAAAGTAACGGTGTTCCTACATGAAGTTAGTGAGTCTCTCTTAGATTAGAGTTGAATAGCGTCCTAGCTCATTCAGCAACAGAGACAATCACGATCTTAGCTCTTTTAGCAAGAAATGAGGAAAATGAGTTAGGAGACAAAGTAACGGTGTTCCTACATGAAGTTAGTGAGTCTCTCCTAGATTAAAGTTGAATAGCGTCCTAGCTCATTCAGCAACAGAGACAATCACGATCTTAGCTCTTTTAGCAAGAAATGCATTGAAAACAGTGTGCGTCTTATCATTGAGGTTGTCTTGTTAGGAAAATGAGTTAGGAGACAAAGTAACGGTGTTCCTACATGAAGTTAGTGAGTCTCTCTTAGATTAGAGTTGAATAGCGTCCTAGCTCATTCAGCAACAGAGACAATCACGATCTTAGCTCTTTTAGCAAGAAATGCATTGAAAACAGTGTGCGTCTTATCATTGAGGTTGTCTTGTTAGGAAAATGAGTTAGGAGACAAAGTAACGGTGTTCCTACATGAAGTTAGTGAGTCTCTCTTAGATTAGAGTTGAATAGCGTCCTAGCTCATTCAGCAACAGAGACAATCACGATCTTAGCTCTTTTAGCAAGAAATGAGGAAAATGAGTTAGGAGACAAAGTAACGGTGTTCCTACATGAAGTTAGTGAGTCTCTCCTAGATTAGAGTTGAATAGCGTCCTAGCTCATTCAGCAACAGAGACAATCACGATCTTAGCTCTTTTAGCAAGAAATGCATTGAAAACAGTGTGCGTCTTATCATTGAGGTTGTCTTGTTAGGAAAATGAGTTAGGAGACAAAGTAACGGTGTTCCTACATGAAGTTAGTGAGTCTCTCTTAGATTAGAGTTGAATAGCGTCCTAGCTCATTCAGCAACAGAGACAATCACGATCTTAGCTCTTTTAGCAAGAAATGAGGAAAATGAGTTAGGAGACAAAGTAACGGTGTTCCTACATGAAGTTAGTGAGTCTCTCCTAGATTAAAGTTGAATAGCGTCCTAGCTCATTCAGCAACAGAGACAATCACGATCTTAGCTCTTTTAGCAAGAAATGCATTGAAAACAGTGTGCGTCTTATCATTGAGGTTGTCTTGTTAGGAAAATGAGTTAGGAGACAAAGTAACGGTGTTCCTACATGAAGTTAGTGAGTCTCTCCTAGATTAAAGTTGAATAGCGTCCTAGCTCATTCAGCAACAGAGACAATCACGATCTTAGCTCTTTTAGCAAGAAATGCATTGAAAACAGTGTGCGTCTTATCATTGAGGTTGTCTTGTTAGGAAAATGAGTTAGGAGACAAAGTAACGGTGTTCCTACATGAAGTTAGTGAGTCTCTCTTAGATTAGAGTTGAATAGCGTCCTAGCTCATTCAGCAACAGAGACAATCACGATCTTAGCTCTTTTAGCAAGAAATGAGGAAAATGAGTTAGGAGACAAAGTAACGGTGTTCCTACATGATGTTAGTGAGTCTCTCCTAGATTAAAGTTGAATAGCGTCCTAGCTCATTCAGCAACAGAGACAATCACGATCTTAGCTCTTTTAGCAAGAAATGAGGAAAATGAGTTAGGAGACAAAGTAACGGTGTTCCTACATGAAGTTAGTGAGTCTCTCCTAGATTAAAGTTGAATAGCGTCCTAGCTCATTCAGCAACAGAGACAATCACGATCTTAGCTCTTTTAGCAAGAAATGCATTGAAAACAGTGTGCGTCTTATCATTGAGGTTGTCTTGTTAGGAAAATGAGTTAGGAGACAAAGTAACGGTGTTCCTACATGAAGTTAGTGAGTCTCTCCTAGATTAAAGTTGAATAGCGTCCTAGCTCATTCAGCAACAGAGACAATCACGATCTTAGCTCTTTTAGCAAGAAATGCATTGAAAACAGTGTGCGTCTTATCATTGAGGTTGTCTTGTTAGGAAAATGAGTTAGGAGACAAAGTAACGGTGTTCCTACATGAAGTTAGTGAGTCTCTCTTAGATTAGAGTTGAATAGCGTCCTAGCTCATTCAGCAACAGAGACAATCACGATCTTAGCTCTTTTAGCAAGAAATGAGGAAAATGAGTTAGGAGACAAAGTAACGGTGTTCCTACATGAAGTTAGTGAGTCTCTCCTAGATTAAAGTTGAATAGCGTCCTAGCTCATTCAGCAACAGAGACAATCACGATCTTAGCTCTTTTAGCAAGAAATGCATTGAAAACAGTGTGCGTCTTATCATTGAGGTTGTCTTGTTAGGAAAATGAGTTAGGAGACAAAGTAACGGTGTTCCTACATGAAGTTAGTGAGTCTCTCCTAGATTAAAGTTGAATAGCGTCCTAGCTCATTCAGCAACAGAGACAATCACGATCTTAGCTCTTTTAGCAAGAAATGCATTGAAAACAGTGTGCGTCTTATCATTGAGGTTGTCTTGTTAGGAAAATGAGTTAGGAGACAAAGTAACGGTGTTCCTACATGAAGTTAGTGAGTCTCTCTTAGATTAGAGTTGAATAGCGTCCTAGCTCATTCAGCAACAGAGACAATCACGATCTTAGCTCTTTTAGCAAGAAATGAGGAAAATGAGTTAGGACACAAAGTAACGGTGTTCCTACATGAAGTTAGTGAGTCTCTCCTAGATTAAAGTTGAATAGCGTCCTAGCTCATTCAGCAACAGAGACAATCACGATCTTAGCTCTTTTAGCAAGAAATGAGGAAAATGAGTTAGGAGACAAAGTAACGGTGTTCCTACATGAAGTTAGTGAGTCTCTCCTAGATTAAAGTTGAATAGCGTCCTAGCTCATTCAGCAACAGAGACAATCACGATCTTAGCTCTTTTAGCAAGAAATGCATTGAAAACAGTGTGCGTCTTATCATTGAGGTTGTCTTGTTAGGAAAATGAGTTAGGAGACAAAGTAACGGTGTTCCTACATGAAGTTAGTGAGTCTCTCTTAGATTAGAGTTGAATAGCGTCCTAGCTCATTCAGCAACAGAGACAATCACGATCTTAGCTCTTTTAGCAAGAAATGCATTGAAAACAGTGTGCGTCTTATCATTGAGGTTGTCTTGTTAGGAAAATGAGTTAGGAGACAAAGTAACGGTGTTCCTACATGAAGTTAGTGAGTCTCTCTTAGATTAGAGTTGAATAGCGTCCTAGCTCATTCAGCAACAGAGACAATCACGATCTTAGCTCTTTTAGCAAGAAATGAGGAAAATGAGTTAGGAGACAAAGTAACGGTGTTCCTACATGAAGTTAGTGAGTCTCTCCTAGATTAAAGTTGAATAGCGTCCTAGCTCATTCAGCAACAGAGACAATCACGATCTTAGCTCTTTTAGCAAGAAATGCATTGAAAACAGTGTGCGTCTTATCATTGAGGTTGTCTTGTTAGGAAAATGAGTTAGGAGACAAAGTAACGGTGTTCCTACATGAAGTTAGTGAGTCTCTCTTAGATTAGAGTTGAATAGCGTCCTAGCTCATTCAGCAACAGAGACAATCACGATCTTAGCTCTTTTAGCAAGAAATGAGGAAAATGAGTTAGGAGACAAAGTAACGGTGTTCCTACATGAAGTTAGTGAGTCTCTCCTAGATTAAAGTTAAATAGCGTCCTAGCTCATTCAGCAACAGAGACAATCACGATCTTAGCTCTTTTAGCAAGAAATGAGGAAAATGAGTTAGGAGACAAAGTAACGGTGTTCCTACATGAAGTTAGTGAGTCTCTCCTAGATTAGAGTTGAATAGCGTCCTAGCTCATTCAGCAACAGAGACAATCACGATCTTAGCTCTTTTAGCAAGAAATGCATTGAAAACAGTGTGCGTCTTATCATTGAGGTTGTCTTGTTAGGAAAATGAGTTAGGAGACAAAGTAACGGTGTTCCTACATGAAGTTAGTGAGTCTCTCTTAGATTAGAGTTGAATAGCGTCCTAGCTCATTCAGCAACAGAGACAATCACGATCTTAGCTCTTTTAGCAAGAAATGAGGAAAATGAGTTAGGAGACAAAGTAACGGTGTTCCTACATGAAGTTAGTGAGTCTCTCCTAGATTAAAGTTAAATAGCGTCCTAGCTCATTCAGCAACAGAGACAATCACGATCTTAGCTCTTTTAGCAAGAAATGAGGAAAATGAGTTAGGAGACAAAGTAACGGTGTTCCTACATGAAGTTAGTGAGTCTCTCTTAGATTAGAGTTAAATAGCGTCCTAGCTCATTCAGCAACAGAGACAATCACGATCTTAGCTCTTTTAGCAAGAAATGCATTGAAAACAGTGTGCGTCTTATCATTGAGGTTGTCTTGTTAGGAAAATGAGTTATGAGACAAAGTAACGGTGTTCCTACATGAAGTTAGTGAGTCTCTCCTAGATTAGAGTTGAATAGCGTCCTAGCTCATTCAGCAACAGAGACAATCACGATCTTAGCTCTTTTAGCAAGAAATGCATTGAAAACAGTGTGCGTCTTATCATTGAGGTTGTCTTGTTAGGAAAATGAGTTAGGAGACAAAGTAACGGTGTTCCTACATGAAGTTAGTGAGTCTCTCTTAGATTAGAGTTGAATAGCGTCCTAGCTCATTCAGCAACAGAGACAATCACGATCTTAGCTCTTTTAGCAAGGAATGCATTGAAAAAAGTGTGCGTCTTATCATTGAGGTTGCCTTGTTAGGAAAATGAGTTAGGAGACAAAGTAACGGTGTCCCTACATGAAGTTAGTGAGTCTCTCTTAGATTAGAGTTGAATAGCGTCCTAGCTCATTCAGCAACAGAGACAATCACGATCTTAGCTCTTTTAGCAAGAAATGCATTAAAAAAAGTGTGCGTCTTATCATTGAGGTTGTCTTGTTAGGAAAATGAGTTAGGAGACAAAGTAACGGTGTTCCTACATGAAGTTATTGAGTCTCTCTTCGATTAGAGTTGAATAGCGTCCTAGCTCATTCAGCAACAGAGACAATCACGATCTTAGCTCTTTTAGCAAGAAATGTGGAAAATGAGTTAGGAGACAAAGTAACGGTGTTCCTACATGAAGTTAGTGAGTCTCTCTTAGATTAGAGTTGAATAGCGTCCTAGCTCATTCAGCAACAGAGACAATCACGATCTTAGCTCTTGTAGCAAGAAATGAGGAAAATGAGTTAGGAGACAAAGTAACGGTGTTCCTACATGAAGTTAGTGAGTCTCTCCTAGATTAAAGTTGAATAGCGTCCTAGCTCATTCAGCAACAGAGACAATCACGATCTTAGCTCTTTTAGCAAGAAATGCATTGAAAACAGTGTGCGTCTTATCATTGAGGTTGTCTTGTTAGGAAAATGAGTTAGGAGACAAAGTAACGGTGTTCCTACATGAAGTTAGTGAGTCTCTCTTAGATTAGAGTTGAATAGCGTCCTAGCTCATTCAGCAACAGAGACAATCACGATCTTAGCTCTTGTAGCAAGAAATGAGGAAAATGAGTTAGGAGACAAAGTAACGGTGTTCCTACATGAAGTTAGTGAGTCTCTCCTAGATTAAAGTTGAATAGCGTCCTAGCTCATTCAGCAACAGAGACAATCACGATCTTAGCTCTTTTAGCAAGAAATGCATTGAAAACAGTGTGCGTCTTATCATTGAGGTTGTCTTGTTAGGAAAATTAGTTAGGAGACAAAGTAACGGTGTTCCTACATGAAGTTAGTGAGTCTCTCTTAGATTAGAGTTGAATAGCGTCCTAGCTCATTCAGCAACAGAGACAATCACGATCTTAGCTCTTTTAGCAAGAAATGAGGAAAATGAGTTAGGAGACAAAGTAACGGTGTTCCTACATGAAGTTAGTGAGTCTCTCCTAGATTAAAGTTGAATAGCGTCCTAGCTCATTCAGCAACAGAGACAATCACGATCTTAGCTCTTTTAGCAAGAAATGCATTGAAAACAGTGTGCGTCTTATCATTGAGGTTGTCTTGTTAGGAAAATGAGTTAGGAGACAAAGTAACGGTGTTCCTACATGAAGTTAGTGAGTCTCTCTTAGATTAGAGTTGAATAGCGTCCTAGCTCATTCAGCAACAGAGACAATCACGATCTTAGCTCTTTTAGCAAGAAATGAGGAAAATGAGTTAGGAGACAAAGTAACGGTGTTCCTACATGAAGTTAGTGAGTCTCTCCTAGATTAGAGTTGAATAGCGTCCTAGCTCATTCAGCAACAGAGACAATCACGATCTTAGCTCTTTTAGCAAGAAATGCATTGAAAACAGTGTGCGTCTTATCATTGAGGTTGTCTTGTTAGGAAAATGAGTTAGGAGACAAAGTAACGGTGTTCCTACATGAAGTTAGTGAGTCTCTCTTAGATTAGAGTTGAATAGCGTCCTAGCTCATTCAGCAACAGAGACAATCACGATCTTAGCTCTTTTAGCAAGAAATGAGGAAAATGAGTTAGGAGACAAAGTAACGGTGTTCCTACATGAAGTTAGTGAGTCTCTCCTAGATTAAAGTTGAATAGCGTCCTAGCTCATTCAGCAACAGAGACAATCACGATCTTAGCTCTTTTAGCAAGAAATGCATTGAAAACAGTGTGCGTCTTATCATTGAGGTTGTCTTGTTAGGAAAATGAGTTAGGAGACAAAGTAACGGTGTTCCTACATGAAGTTAGTGAGTCTCTCCTAGATTAAAGTTGAATAGCGTCCTAGCTCATTCAGCAACAGAGACAATCACGATCTTAGCTCTTTTAGCAAGAAATGCATTGAAAACAGTGTGCGTCTTATCATTGAGGTTGTCTTGTTAGGAAAATGAGTTAGGAGACAAAGTAACGGTGTTCCTACATGAAGTTAGTGAGTCTCTCTTAGATTAGAGTTGAATAGCGTCCTAGCTCATTCAGCAACAGAGACAATCACGATCTTAGCTCTTTTAGCAAGAAATGAGGAAAATGAGTTAGGAGACAAAGTAACGGTGTTCCTACATGAAGTTAGTGAGTCTCTCCTAGATTAAAGTTGAATAGCGTCCTAGCTCATTCAGCAACAGAGACAATCACGATCTTAGCTCTTTTAGCAAGAAATGCATTGAAAACAGTGTGCGTCTTATCATTGAGGTTGTCTTGTTAGGAAAATGAGTTAGGAGACAAAGTAACGGTGTTCCTACATGAAGTTAGTGAGTCTCTCTTAGATTAGAGTTGAATAGCGTCCTAGCTTATTCAGCAACAGAGACAATCACGATCTTAGCTCTTTTAGCAAGAAATGCATTGAAAACAGTGTGCGTCTTATCATTGAGGTTGTCTTGTTAGGAAAATGAGTTAGGAGACAAAGTAACGGTGTTCCTACATGAAGTTAGTGAGTCTCTCTTAGATAAGAGTTGAATAGCGTCCTAGCTCATTCAGCAACAGAGACAATCACGATCTTAGCTCTTTTAGCAAGAAATGAGGAAAATGAGTTAGGAGACAAAGTAACGGTGTTCCTACATGAAGTTAGTGAGTCTCTCCTAGATTAGAGTTGAATAGCGTCCTAGCTCATTCAGCAACAGAGACAATCACGATCTTAGCTCTTTTAGCAAGAAATGCATTGAAAACAGTGTGCGTCTTATCATTGAGGTTGTCTTGTTAGGAAAATGAGTTAGGAGACAAAGTAACGGTGTTCCTACATGAAGTTAGTGAGTCTCTCTTAGATTAGAGTTGAATAGCGTCCTAGCTCATTCAGCAACAGAGACAATCACGATCTTAGCTCTTTTAGCAAGAAATGAGGAAAATGAGTTAGGAGACAAAGTAACGGTGTTCCTACATGAAGTTAGTGAGTCTCTCCTAGATTAAAGTTGAATAGCGTCCTAGCTCATTCAGCAACAGAGACAATCACGATCTTAGCTCTTTTAGCAAGAAATGCATTGAAAACAGTGTGCGTCTTATCATTGAGGTTGTCTTGTTAGGAAAATGAGTTAGGAGACAAAGTAACGGTGTTCCTACATGAAGTTAGTGAGTCTCTCCTAGATTAAAGTTGAATAGCGTCCTAGCTCATTCAGCAACAGAGACAATCACGATCTTAGCTCTTTTAGCAAGAAATGCATTGAAAACAGTGTACGTCTTATCATTGAGGTTGTCTTGTTAGGAAAATGAGTTAGGAGACAAAGTAACGGTGTTCCTACATGAAGTTAGTGAGTCTCTCTTAGATTAGAGTTGAATAGCGTCCTAGCTCATTCAGCAACAGAGACAATCACGATCTTAGCTCTTTTAGCAAGAAATGAGGAAAATGAGTTAGGAGACAAAGTAACGGTGTTCCTACATGAAGTTAGTGAGTCTCTCCTAGATTAAAGTTGAATAGCGTCCTAGCTCATTCAGCAACAGAGACAATCACGATCTTAGCTCTTTTAGCAAGAAATGCATTGAAAACAGTGTGCGTCTTATCATTGAGGTTGTCTTGTTAGGAAAATGAGTTAGGAGACAAAGTAACGGTGTTCCTACATGAAGTTAGTGAGTCTCTCCTAGATTAAAGTTGAATAGCGTCCTAGCTCATTCAGCAACAGAGACAATCACGATCTTAGCTCTTTTAGCAAGAAATGCATTGAAAACAGTGTGCGTCTTATCATTGAGGTTGTCTTGTTAGGAAAATGAGTTAGGAGACAAAGTAACGGTGTTCCTACATGAAGTTAGTGAGTCTCTCTTAGATTAGAGTTGAATAGCGTCCTAGCTCATTCAGCAACAGAGACAATCACGATCTTAGCTCTTTTAGCAAGAAATGAGGAAAATGAGTTAGGAGACAAAGTAACGGTGTTCCTACATGAAGTTAGTGAGTCTCTCCTAGATTAAAGTTGAATAGCGTCCTAGCTCATTCAGCAACAGAGACAATCACGATCTTAGCTCTTTTAGCAAGAAATGCATTGAAAACAGTGTGCATCTTATCATTGAGTTTGTCTTGTTAGGAAAATGAGTTAGGAGACAAAGTAACGGTGTTCCTACATGAAGTTAGTGAGTCTCTCCTAGATTAAAGTTGAATAGCGTCCTAGCTCATTCAGCAACAGAGACAATCACGATCTTAGCTCTTTTAGCAAGAAATGCATTGAAAACAGTGTGCGTCTTATCATTGAGGTTGTCTTGTTAGGAAAATGAGTTAGGAGACAAAGTAACGGTGTTCCTACATGAAGTTAGTGAGTCTCTCTTAGATTAGAGTTAAATAGCGTCCTAGCTCATTCAGCAACAGAGACAATCACGATCTTAGCTCTTTTAGCAAGAAATGCATTGAAAACAGTGTGCGTCTTATCATTGAGGTTGTCTTGTTAGGAAAATGAGTTAGGAGACAAAGTAACGGTGTTCCTACATGAAGTTAGTGAGTCTCTCTTAGATTAGAGTTGAATAGCGTCCTAGCTCATTCAGCAACAGAGACAATCACGATCTTAGCTCTTTTAGCAAGAAATGAGGAAAATGAGTTAGGAGACAAAGTAACGGTGTTCCTACATGAAGTTAGTGAGTCTCTCCTAGATTAAAGTTGAATAGCGTCCTAGCTCATTCAGCAACAGAGACAATCACGATCTTAGCTCTTTTAGCAAGAAATGCATTGAAAACAGTGTGCGTCTTATCATTGAGGTTGTCTTGTTAGGAAAATGAGTTAGGAGACAAAGTAACGGTGTTCCTACATGAAGTTAGTGAGTCTCTCTTAGATTAGAGTTGAATAGCGTCCTAGCTCATTCAGCAACAGAGACAATCACGATCTTAGCTCTTTTAGCAAGAAATGAGGAAAATGAGTTAGGAGACAAAGTAATGGTGTTCCTACATGAAGTTAGTGAGTCTCTCCTAGATTAAAGTTAAATAGCGTCCTAGCTCATTCAGCAACAGAGACAATCACGATCTTAGCTCTTTTAGCAAGAAATGAGGAAAATGAGTTAGGAGACAAAGTAACGGTGTTCCTACATGAAGTTAGTGAGTCTCTCTTAGATTAGAGTTAAATAGCGTCCTAGCTCATTCAGCAACAGAGACAATCACGATCTTAGCTCTTTTAGCAAGAAATGCATTGAAAACAGTGTGCGTCTTATCATTGAGGTTGTCTTGTTAGGAAAATGAGTTAGGAGACAAAGTAACGGTGTTCCTACATGAAGTTAGTGAGTCTCTCCTAGATTAGAGTTGAATAGCGTCCTAGCTCATTCAGCAACAGAGACAATCACGATCTTAGCTCTTTTAGCAAGAAATGCATTGAAAACAGTGTGCGTCTTATCATTGAGGTTGTCTTGTTAGGAAAATGAGTTAGGAGACAAAGTAACGGTGTTCCTACATGAAGTTAGTGAGTCTCTCTTAGATTAGAGTTGAATAGCGTCCTAGCTCATTCAGCAACAGAGACAATCACGATCTTAGCTCTTTTAGCAAGAAATGAGGAAAATGAGTTAGGAGACAAAGTAACGGTGTTCCTACATGAAGTTAGTGAGTCTCTCCTAGATTAAAGTTAAATAGCGTCCTAGCTCATTCAGCAACTGAGACAATCACGATCTTAGCTCTTTTAGCAAGAAATGAGGAAAATGAGTTAGGAGACAAAGTAACGGTGTTCCTACATGAAGTTAGTGAGTCTCTCCTAGATTAAAGTTAAATAGCGTCCTAGCTCATTCAGCAACAGAGACAATCACGATCTTAGCTCTTTTAGCAAGAAATGAGGAAAATGAGTTAGGAGACAAAGTAACGGTGTTCCTACATGAAGTTAGTGAGTCTCTCCTAGATTAGAGTTAAATAGCGTCCTAGCTCATTCAGCAACAGAGACAATCACGATCTTAGTTCTTTTAGCAAGAAATGTGGAAAATGAGTTAGGAGACAAAGTAACGGTGTTCCTACATGAAGTTAGTGAGTCTCTCCTAGATTAAAGTTGAATAGCGTCCTAGCTCATTCAGCAACAGAGACAATCACGATCTTAGCTCTTTTAGCAAGAAATGCATTGAAAACAGTGTGCGTCTTATCATTGAGGTTGTCTTGTTAGGAAAATGAGTTAGGAGACAAAGTAACGGTGTTCCTACATGAAGTTAGTGAGTCTCTCTTAGATTAGAGTTGAATAGCGTCCTAGCTCATTCAGCAACAGAGACAATCACGATCTTAGCTCTTTTAGCAAGAAATGAGGAAAATGAGTTAGGAGACAAAGTAACGGTGTTCCTACATGAAGTTAGTGAGTCTCTCCTAGATTAAAGTTGAATAGCGTCCTAGCTCATTCAGCAACAGAGACAATCACGATCTTAGCTCTTTTAGCAAGAAATGCATTGAAAACAGTGTGCGTCTTATCATTGAGGTTGTCTTGTTAGGAAAATTAGTTAGGAGACAAAGTAACGGTGTTCCTACATGAAGTTAGTGAGTCTCTCTTAGATTAGAGTTGAATAGCGTCCTAGCTCATTCAGCAACAGAGACAATCACGATCTTAGCTCTTTTAGCAAGAAATGAGGAAAATGAGTTAGGAGACAAAGTAACGGTGTTCCTACATGAAGTTAGTGAGTCTCTCCTAGATTAAAGTTGAATAGCGTCCTAGCTCATTCAGCAACAGAGACAATCACGATCTTAGCTCTTTTAGCAAGAAATGCATTGAAAACAGTGTGCGTCTTATCATTGAGGTTGTCTTGTTAGGAAAATGAGTTAGGAGACAAAGTAACGGTGTTCCTACATGAAGTTAGTGAGTCTCTCTTAGATTAGAGTTGAATAGCGTCCTAGCTCATTCAGCAACAGAGACAATCACGATCTTAGCTCTTTTAGCAAGAAATGCATTGAAAACAGTGTGCGTCTTATCATTGAGGTTGTCTTGTTAGGAAAATGAGTTAGGAGACAAAGTAACGGTGTTCCTACATGAAGTTAGTGAGTCTCTCTTAGATAAGAGTTGAATAGCGTCCTAGCTCATTCAGCAACAGAGACAATCACGATCTTAGCTCTTTTAGCAAGAAATGAGGAAAATGAGTTAGGAGACAAAGTAACGGTGTTCCTACATGAAGTTAGTGAGTCTCTCCTAGATTAGAGTTGAATAGCGTCCTAGCTCATTCAGCAACAGAGACAATCACGATCTTAGCTCTTTTAGCAAGAAATGCATTGAAAACAGTGTGCGTCTTATCATTGAGGTTGTCTTGTTAGGAAAATGAGTTAGGAGACAAAGTAACGGTGTTCCTACATGAAGTTAGTGAGTCTCTCTTAGATTAGAGTTGAATAGCGTCCTAGCTCATTCAGCAACAGAGACAATCACGATCTTAGCACTTTTAGCAAGAAATGAGGAAAATGAGTTAGGAGACAAAGTAACGGTGTTCCTACATGAAGTTAGTGAGTCTCTCCTAGATTAAAGTTGAATAGCGTCCTAGCTCATTCAGCAACAGAGACAATCACGATCTTAGCTCTTTTAGCAAGAAATGCATTGAAAACAGTGTGCGTCTTATCATTGAGGTTGTCTTGTTAGGAAAATGAGTTAGGAGACAAAGTAACGGTGTTCCTACATGAAGTTAGTGAGTCTCTCCTAGATTAAAGTTGAATAGCGTCCTAGCTCATTCAGCAACAGAGACAATCACGATCTTAGCTCTTTTAGCAAGAAATGCATTGAAAACAGTGTGCGTCTTATCATTGAGGTTGTCTTGTTAGGAAAATGAGTTAGGAGACAAAGTAACGGTGTTCCTACATGAAGTTAGTGAGTCTCTCTTAGATTAGAGTTGAATAGCGTCCTAGCTCATTCAGCAACAGAGACAATCACGATCTAAGCTCTTTTAGCAAGAAATGAGGAAAATGAGTTAGGAGACAAAGTAACGGTGTTCCTACATGAAGTTAGTGAGTCTCTCCTAGATTAAAGTTGAATAGCGTCCTAGCTCATTCAGCAACAGAGACAATCACGATCTTAGCTCTTTTAGCAAGAAATGCATTGAAAACAGTGTGCGTCTTATCATTGAGGTTGTCTTGTTAGGAAAATGAGTTAGGAGACAAAGTAACCGTGTTCCTACATGAAGTTAGTGAGTCTCTCCTAGATTAAAGTTGAATAGCGTCCTAGCTCATTCAGCAACAGAGACAATCACGATCTTAGCTCTTTTAGCAAGAAATGCATTGAAAACAGTGTGCGTCTTATCATTGAGGTTGTCTTGTTAGGAAAATGAGTTAGGAGACAAAGTAACGGTGTTCCTACATGAAGTTAGTGAGTCTCTCTTAGATTAGAGTTGAATAGCGTCCTAGCTCATTCAGCAACAGAGACAATCACGATCTTAGCTCTTTTAGCAAGAAATGAGGAAAATGAGTTAGGACACAAAGTAACGGTGTTCCTACATGAAGTTAGTGAGTCTCTCTTAGATTAGAGTTGAATAGCGTCCTAGCTCATTCAGCAACAGAGACAATCACGATCTTAGCTCTTTTAGCAAGAAATGAGGAAAATGAGTTAGGAGACAAAGTAACGGTGTTCCTACATGAAGTTAGTGAGTCTCTCCTAGATTAAAGTTGAATAGCGTCCTAGCTCATTCAGCAACAGAGACAATCACGATCTTAGCTCTTTTAGCAAGAAATGCATTGAAAACAGTGTGCGTCTTATCATTGAGGTTGTCTTGTTAGGAAAATGAGTTAGGAGACAAAGTAACGGTGTTCCTACATGAAGTTAGTGAGTCTCTCTTAGATTAGAGTTGAATAGCGTCCTAGCTCATTCAGCAACAGAGACAATCACGATCTTAGCTCTTTTAGCAAGAAATGAGGAAAATGAGTTAGGAGACAAAGTAACGGTGTTCCTACATGAAGTTAGTGAGTCTCTCCTAGATTAAAGTTAAATAGCGTCCTAGCTCATTCAGCAACAGAGACAATCACGATCTTAGCTCTTTTAGCAAGAAATGAGGAAAATGAGTTAGGAGACAAAGTAACGGTGTTCCTACATGAAGTTAGTGAGTCTCTCTTAGATTAGAGTTAAATAGCGTCCTAGCTCATTCAGCAACAGAGACAATCACGATCTTAGCTCTTTTAGCAAGAAATGCATTGAAAACAGTGTGCGTCTTATCATTGAGGTTGTCTTGTTAGGAAAATGAGTTAGGAGACAAAGTAACGGTGTTCCTACATGAAGTTAGTGAGTCTCTCCTAGATTTGAGTTGAATAGCGTCCTAGCTCATTCAGCAACAGAGACAATCACGATCTTAGCTCTTTTAGCAAGAAATGCATTGAAAACAGTGTGCGTCTTATCATTGAGGTTGTCTTGTTAGGAAAATGAGTTAGGAGACAAAGTAACGGTGTTCCTACATGAAGTTAGTGAGTCTCTCTTAGATTAGAGTTGAATAGCGTCCTAGCTCATTCAGCAACAGAGACAATCACGATCTTAGCTCTTTTAGCAAGAAATGAGGAAAATGAGTTAGGAGACAAAGTAACGGTGTTCCTACATGAAGTTAGTGAGTCTCTCCTAGATTAAAGTTAAATAGCGTCCTAGCTCATTCAGCAACTGAGACAATCACGATCTTAGCTCTTTTAGCAAGAAATGAGGAAAATGAGTTAGGAGACAAAGTAACGGTGTTCCTACATGAAGTTAGTGAGTCTCTCCTAGATTAAAGTTAAATAGCGTCCTAGCTCATTCAGCAACAGAGACAATCACGATCTTAGCTCTTTTAGCAAGAAATGAGGAAAATGAGTTAGGAGACAAAGTAACGGTGTTCCTACATGAAGTTAGTGAGTCTCTCCTAGATTAGAGTTAAATAGCGTCCTAGCTCATTCAGCAACAGAGACAATCACGATCTTAGTTCTTTTAGCAAGAAATGTGGAAAATGAGTTAGGAGACAAAGTAACGGTGTTCCTACATGAAGTTAGTGAGTCTCTCTTAGATTAGAGTTGAATAGCGTCCTAGCTCATTCAGCAACAGAGACAATCACGATCTTAGCTCTTTTAGCAAGAAATGCATTGAAAACAGTGTGCGTCTTATCATTGAGGTTGTCTTGTTAGGAAAATGAGTTAGGAGACAAAGTAACGGTGTTCCTACATGAAGTTAGTGAGTCTCTCTTAGATTAGAGTTGAATAGCGTCCTAGCTCATTCAGCAACAGAGACAATCACGATCTTAGCTCTTTTAGCAAGAAATGAGAAAAATGAGTTAGGAGACAAAGTAACGGTGTTCCTACATGAAGTTAGTGAGTCTCTCCTAGATTAAAGTTGAATAGCGTCCTAGCTCATTCAGCAACAGAGACAATCACGATCTTAGCTCTTTTAGCAAGAAATGCATTGAAAACAGTGTGCGTCTTATCATTGAGGTTGTCTTGTTAGGAAAATGAGTTAGGAGACAAAGTAACGGTGTTCCTACATGAAGTTAGTGAGTCTCTCTTAGATTAGAGTTGAATAGCGTCCTAGCTCATTCAGCAACAGAGACAATCACGATCTTAGCTCTTTTAGCAAGAAATGAGGAAAATGAGTTAGGAGACAAAGTAACGGTGTTCCTACATGAAGTTAGTGAGTCTCTCCTAGATTAAAGTTAAATAGCGTCCTAGCTCATTCAGCAACAGAGACAATCAAGATCTTAGCTCTTTTAGCAAGAAATGAGGAAAATGAGTTAGGAGACAAAGTAACGGTGTTCCTACATGAAGTTAGTGAGTCTCTCTTAGATTAGAGTTAAATAGCGTCCTAGCTCATTCAGCAACAGAGACAATCACGATCTTAGCTCTTTTAGCAAGAAATGCATTGAAAACAGTGTGCGTCTTATCATTGAGGTTGTCTTGTTAGGAAAATGAGTTAGGAGACAAAGTAACGGTGTTCCTACATGAAGTTAGTGAGTCTCTCCTAGATTAGAGTTGAATAGCGTCCTAGCTCATTCAGCAACAGAGACAATCACGATCTTAGCTCTTTTAGCAAGAAATGCATTGAAAACAGTGTGCGTCTTATCATTGAGGTTGTTTTGTTAGGAAAATGAGTTAGGAGACAAAGTAACGGTGTTCCTACATGAAGTTAGTGAGTCTCTCTTAGATTAGAGTTGACTAGCGTCCTAGCTCATTCAGCAACAGAGACAATCACGATCTTAGCTCTTTTAGCAAGAAATGCATTGAAAACAGTGTGCGTCTTATCATTGAGGTTGTCTTGTTAGGAAAATGAGTTAGGAGACAAAGTAACGGTGTTCCTACATGAAGTTAGTGAGTCTCTCTTAGATAAGAGTTGAATAGCGTCCTAGCTCATTCAGCAACAGAGACAATCACGATCTTAGCTCTTTTAGCAAGAAATGAGGAAAATGAGTTAGGAGACAAAGTAACGGTGTTCCTACATGAAGTTAGTGAGTCTCTCCTAGATTAAAGTTGAATAGCGTCCTAGCTCATTCAGCAACAGAGACAATCACGATCTTAGCTCTTTTAGCAAGAAATGCATTGAAAACAGTGTGCGTCTTATCATTGAGGTTGTCTTGTTAGGAAAATGAGTTAGGAGACAAAGTAACGGTGTTCCTACATGAAGTTAGTGAGTCTCTCTTAGATTAGAGTTGAATAGCGTCCTAGCTCATTCAGCAACAGAGACAATCACGATCTTAGCTCTTTTAGCAAGAAATGAGGAAAATGAGTTAGGAGACAAAGTAACGGTGTTCCTACATGAAGTTAGTGAGTCTCTCCTAGATTAAAGTTGAATAGCGTCCTAGCTCATTCAGCAACAGAGACAATCACGATCTTAGCTCTTTTAGCAAGAAATGCATTGAAAACAGTGTGCGTCTTATCATTGAGGTTGTCTTGTTAGGAAAATGAGTTAGGAGACAAAGTAACGGTGTTCCTACATGAAGTTAGTGAGTCTCTCCTAGATTAGAGTTGAATAGCGTCCTAGCTCATTCAGCAACAGAGACAATCACGATCTTAGCTCTTTTAGCAAGAAATGCATTGAAAACAGTGTGCGTCTTATCATTGAGGTTGTCTTGTTAGGAAAATGAGTTAGGAGACAAAGTAACGGTGTTCCTACATGAAGTTAGTGAGTCTCTCTTAGATTAGAGTTGAATAGCGTCCTAGCTCATTCAGCAACAGAGACAATCACGATCTTAGCTCTTTTAGCAAGAAATGCATTAAAAACAGTGTGCGTCTTATCATTGAGGTTGTCTTGTTAGGAAAATGAGTTAGGAGACAAAGTAACGGTGTTCCTACATGAAGTTAGTGAGTCTCTCTTAGATTAGAGTTAAATAGCATCCTAGCTCATTCAGCAACAGAGACAATCACGATCTTATCTCTTTTAGCAAGAAATGCATTGAAAACAGTGTGCGTCTTATCATTGAGGTTGTCTTGTTAGGAAAATGAGTTAGGAGACAAAGTAACGGTGTTCCTACATGAAGTTAGTGAGTCTCTCTTAGATTAGAGTTGAATAGCGTCCTAGCTCATTCAGCAACAGAGACAATCACGATCTTAGCTCTTTTAGCAAGAAATGAGGAAAATGAGTTAGGAGACAAAGTAACGGTGTTCCTACATGAAGTTAGTGAGTCTCTCTTAGATTAGAGTTGAATAGCGTCCTAGCTCATTCAGCAACAGAGACAATCACGATCTTAGCTCTTTTAGCAAGAAATGCATTGAAAACAGTGTGCGTCTTATCATTGAGGTTGCCTTGTTAGGAAAATGAGTTAGGAGACAAAGTAACGGTGTCCCTACATGAAGTTAGTGAGTCTCTCTTAGATTAGAGTTGAATAGCGTCCTAGCTCATTCAGCAACAGAGACAATCACGATCTTAGCTCTTTTAGCAAGAAATGCATTGAAAACAGTGTGCGTCTTATCATTGAGGTTGTCTTGTTAGGAAAATGAGTTAGGAGACAAAGTAACGGTGTTCCTACATGAAGTTAGTGAGTCTCTCCTAGATTAGAGTTGAATAGCGTCCTAGCTCATTCAGCAACAGAGACAATCACGATCTTAGCTCTTTTAGCAAGAAATGCATTGAAAACAGTGTGCGTCTTATCATTGAGGTTGTCTTGTTAGGAAAATGAGTTAGGAGACAAAGTAACGGTGTTCCTACATGAAGTTAGTGAGTCTCTCTTAGATTAGAGTTGAATAGCGTCCTAGCTCATTCAGCAACAGAGACAATCACGATCTTAGCTCTTTTAGCAAGAAATGCATTAAAAACAGTGTGCGTCTTATCATTGAGGTTGTCTTGTTAGGAAAATGAGTTAGGAGACAAAGTAACGGTGTTCCTACATGAAGTTAGTGAGTCTCTCCTAGATTAAAGTTGAATAGCGTCCTAGCTCATTCAGCAACAGAGACAATCACGATCTTAGCTCTTTTAGCAAGAAATGCATTGAAAACAGTGTGCGTCTTATCATTGAGGTTGTCTTGTTAGGAAAATGAGTTAGGAGACAAAGTAACGGTGTTCCTACATGAAGTTAGTGAGTCTCTCTTAGATTAGAGTTGAATAGCGTCCTAGCTCATTCAGCAACAGAGACAATCACGATCTTAGCTCCTATAGCAAGAAATGAGGAAAATGAGTTAGGAGACAAAGTAACGGTGTTCCTACATGAAGTTAGTGAGTCTCTCTTAGATTAGAGTTGAATAGCGTCCTAGCTCATTCAGCAACAGAGACAATCACGATCTTAGCTCTTTTAGCAAGAAATGCATTGAAAACAGTGTGCGTCTTATCATTGAGGTTGCCTTGTTAGGAAAATGAGTTAGGAGACAAAGTAACGGTGTCCCTACATGAAGTTAGTGAGTCTCTCTTAGATTAGAGTTGAATAGCGTCCTAGCTCATTCAGCAACAGAGACAATCACGATCTTAGCTCTTTTAGCAAGAAATGCATTGAAAACAGTGTGCGTCTTATCATTGAGGTTGTCTTGTTAGGAAAATGAGTTAGGAGACAAAGTAACGGTGTTCCTACATAAAGTTAGTGAGTCTCTCCTAGATTAGAGTTGAATAGCGTCCTAGCTCATTCAGCAACAGAGACAATCACGATCTTAGCTCTTTTAGCAAGAAATGCATTGAAAACAGTGTGCGTCTTATCATTGAGGTTGTCTTGTTAGGAAAATGAGTTAGGAGACAAAGTAACGGTGTTCCTACATGAAGTTAGTGAGTCTCTCTTAGATTAGAGTTGAATAGCGTCCTAGCTCATTCAGCAACAGAGACAATCACGATCTTAGCTCTTTTAGCAAGAAATGCATTAAAAACAGTGTGCGTCTTATCATTGAGGTTGTCTTGTTAGGAAAATGAGTTAGGAGACAAAGTAACGGTGTTCCTACATGAAGTTAGTGAGTCTCTCTTAGATTAGAGTTAAATAGCATCCTAGCTCATTCAGCAACAGAGACAATCACGATCTTAGCTCTTTTAGCAAGAAATGCATTGAAAACAGTGTGCGTCTTATCATTGAGGTTGTCTTGTTAGGAAAATGAGTTAGGAGACAAAGTAACGGTGTTCCTACATGAAGTTAGTGAGTCTCTCCTAGATTAAAGTTGAATAGCGTCCTAGCTCATTCAGCAACAGAGACAATCACGATCTTAGCTCTTTTAGCAATAAATGCATTGAAAACAGTGTGCGTCTTATCATTGAGGTTGTCTTGTTAGGAAAATGAGTTAGGAGACAAAGTAACGGTGTTCCTACATGAAGTTAGTGAGTCTCTCTTAGATTAGAGTTGAATAGCGTCCTAGCTCATTCAGCAACAGAGACAATCACGATCTTAGCTCTTATAGCAAGAAATGAGGAAAATGAGTTAGGAGACAAAGTAACGGTGTTCCTACATGAAGTTAGTGAGTCTCTCCTAGATTAGAGTTGAATAGCGTCCTAGCTCATTCAGCAACAGAGACAATCACGATCTTAGCTCTTTTAGCAAGAAATGCATTGAAAACAGTGTGTGTCTTATCATTGAGGTTGTCTTGTTAGGAAAATGAGTTAGGAGACAAAGTAACGGTGTTCCTACATGAAGTTAGTGAGTCTCTCTTAGATTAGAGTTGAATAGCGTCCTAGCTCATTCAGCAACAGAGACAATCACGATCTTAGCTCTTATAGCAAGAAATGAGGAAAATGAGTTAGGAGACAAAGTAACGGTGTTCCTACATGAAGTTAGTGAGTCTCTCCTAGATTAAAGTTGAATAGCGTCCTAGCTCATTCAGCAACAGAGACAATCACGATCTTAGCTCTTTTAGCAAGAAATGCATTGAAAACAGTGTGCGTCTTATCATTGAGGTTGTCTTGTTAGGAAAATGAGTTAGGAGACAAAGTAACGGTGTTCCTACATGAAGTTAGTGAGTCTCTCTTAGATTAGAGTTGAATAGCGTCCTAGCTCATTCAGCAACAGAGACAATCACGATCTTAGCTCTTTTAGCAAGAAATGCATTGAAAACAGTGTACGTCTTATCATTGAGGTTGCCTTGTTAGGAAAATGAGTTAGGAGACAAAGTAACGGTGTCCCTACATGAAGTTAGTGAGTCTCTCTTAGATTAGAGTTGAATAGCGTCCTAGCTCATTCAGCAACAGAGACAATCACGATCTTAGCTCCTTTAGCAAGAAATGAGGAAAATGAGTTAGGAGACAAAGTAACGGTGTTCCTACATGAAGTTAGTGAGTCTCTCCTAGATTAAAGTTGAATAGCGTCCTAGCTCATTCAGCAACAGAGACAATCACGATCTTAGCGCTTTTAGCAAGAAATGCATTGAAAACAGTGTGCGTCTTATCATTGAGGTTGTCTTGTAAGGAAAATGAGTTAGGAGACAAAGTAACGGTGTTCCTACATGAAGTTAGTGAGTCTCTCCTAGATTAGAGTCTAATAGCGTCCTAGCTCATTCAGCAACAGAGACAATCACGATCTTAGCTCTTTTAGCAAGAAATGCATTGAAAACAGTGTGCGTCTTATCATTGAGGTTGTCTTGTTAGGAAAATGAGTTAGGAGACAAAGTAACGGTGTTCCTACATGAAGTTAGTAAGTCTCTCTTAGATTAGAGTTGAATAGCGTCCTAGCTCATTCAGCAACAGAGACAATCACGATCTTAGCTCTTTTAGCAGGAAATGAGGAAAATGAGTTAGGAGACAAAGTAACGGTGTTCCTACATGAAGTTAGTGAGTCTCTCCTAGATTAAAGTTGAATAGCGTCCTAGCTCATTCAGCAACAGAGACAATCACGATCTTAGCTCTTTTAGCAAGAAATGCATTGAAAACAGTGTGCGTCTTATCATTGAGGTTGTCTTGTTAGGAAAATGAGTTAGGAGACAAAGTAAAGGTGTTCCTACATGAAGTTAGTGAGTCTCTCTTAGATTAGAGTTGAATAGCGTCCTAGCTCATTCAGCAACAGAGACAATCACGATCTTAGCTCTTATAGCAAGAAATGAGGAAAATGAGTTAGGAGACAAAGTAACGGTGTTCCTACATGAAGTTAGTGAGTCTCTCTTAGATTAGAGTTGAATAGCGTCCTAGCTCATTCAGCAACAGAGACAATCACGATCTTAGCTCTTTTAGCAAGAAATGCATTAAAAACAGTGTGCGTCTTATCATTGAGGTTGTCTTGTTAGGAAAATGAGTTAGGAGACAAAGTAACGGTGTTCCTACATGAAGTTAGTGAGTCTCTCTTAGATTAGAGTTAAATAGCATCCTAGCTCATTCAGCAACAGAGACAATCACGATCTTAGCTCTTTTAGCAAGAAATGCATTGAAAACAGTGTGCGTCTTATCATTGAGGTTGTCTTGTTAGGAAAATGAGTTAGGAGACAAAGTAACGGTGTTCCTACATGAAGTTAGTGAGTCTCTCTTAGATTAGAGTTGAATAGCGTCCTAGCTCATTCAGCAACAGAGACAATCACGATCTTAGCTCTTTAAGCAAGAAATGAGGAAAATGAGTTAGGAGACAAAGTAACGGTGTTCCTACATGAAGTTAGTGAGTCTCTCCTAGATTAAAGTTGAATAGCGTCCTAGCTCATTCAGCAACAGAGACAATCACGATCTTAGCTCTTTTAGCAAGAAATGCATTGAAAACAGTGTGCGTCTTATCATTGAGGTTGTCTTGTTAGGAAAATGAGTTAGGAGACAAAGTAACGGTGTTCCTACATGAAGTTAGTGAGTCTCTCTTAGATTAGAGTTGAATAGCGTCCTAGCTCATTCAGCAACAGAGACAATCACGATCTTAGCTCTTATAGCAAGAAATGAGGAAAATGAGTTAGGAGACAAAGTAACGGTGTTCCTACATGAAGTTAGTGAGTCTCTCCTAGATTAAAGTTGAATAGCGTCCTAGCTCATTCAGCAACAGAGACAATCACGATCTTAGCTCTTTTAGCAAGAAATGCATTGAAAACAGGGTGCGTCTTATCATTGAGGTTGTCTTGTTAGGAAAATGAGTTAGGAGACAAAGTAACGGTGTTCCTACATGAAGTTAGTGAGTCTCTCTTAGATTAGAGTTGAATAGCGTCCTAGCTCATTCAGCAACAGAGACAATCACGATCTTAGCTCTTTTAGCAAGAAATGCATTGAAAACAGTGTGCGTCTTATCATTGAGGTTGCCTTGTTAGGAAAATGAGTTAGGAGACAAAGTAACGGTGTCCCTACATGAAGTTAGTGAGTCTCTCTTAGATTAGAGTTGAATAGCGTCCTAGCTGATTCAGCAACAGAGACAATCACGATCTTAGCTCTTTTAGCAAGAAATGAGGAAAATGAGTTAGGAGACAAAGTAACGGTGTTCCTACATGAAGTTAGTGAGTCTCTCCTAGATTAAAGTTGAATAGCGTCCTAGCTCATTCAGCAACAGAGACAATCACGATCTTAGCTCTTTTAGCAAGAAATGCATTGAAAACAGTGTGCGTCTTATCATTGAGGTTGTCTTGTTAGGAAAATGAGTTAGGAGACAAAGTAACGGTGTTCCTACATGAAGTTAGTGAGTCTCTCTTAGATTAGAGTTGAATAGCGTCCTAGCTCATTCAGCAACAGAGACAATCACGATCTTAGCTCTTATAGCAAGAAATGAGGAAAATGAGTTAGGAGACAAAGTAACGGTGTTCCTACATGAAGTTAGTGAGTCTCTCTTAGATTAGAGTTGAATAGCGTCCTAGCTCATTCAGCAACAGAGACAATCACGATCTTAGTTCTTTTAGCAAGAAATGCATTAAAAACAGTGTGCGTCTTATCATTGAGGTTGTCTTGTTAGGAAAATGAGTTAGGAGACAAAGTAACGGTGTTCCTACATGAAGTTAGTGAGTCTCTCTTAGATTAGAGTTAAATAGCATCCTAGCTCATTCAGCAACAGAGACAATCACGATCTTAGCTCTTTTAGCAAGAAATGCATTGAAAACAGTGTGCGTCTTATCATTGAGGTTGTCTTGTTAGGAAAATGAGTTAGGAGACAAAGTAACGGTGTTCCTACATGAAGTTAGTGAGTCTCTCTTAGATTAGAGTTGAATAGCGTCCTAGCTCATTCAGCAACAGAGACAATCACGATCTTAGCTCTTTTAGCAAGAAATGAGGAAAATGAGTTAGGAGACAAAGTAACGGTGTTCCTACATGAAGTTAGTGAGTCTCTCTTAGATTAGAGTTGAATAGCGTCCTAGCTCATTCAGCAACAGAGACAATCACGATCTTAGCTCTTTTAGCAAGAAATGCATTGAAAACAGTGTGCGTCTTATCATTGAGGTTGTCTTGTTAGGAAAATGAGTTAGGAGACAAAGTAACGGTGTTCCTACATGAAGTTAGTGAGTCTCTCCTAGATTAGAGTTGAATAGCGTCCTAGCTCATTCAGCAACAGAGACAATCACGATCTTAGCTCTTTTAGCAAGAAATGCATTGAAAACAGTGTGCGTCTTATCATTGAGGTTGTCTTGTTAGGAAAATGAGTTAGGAGACAAAGTAACGGTGTTCCTACATGAAGTTAGTGAGTCTCTCTTAGATTAGAGTTGAATAGCGTCCTAGCTCATTCAGCAACAGAGACAATCACGATCTTAGCTCTTTTAGCAAGAAATGCATTAAAAACAGTGTGCGTCTTATCATTGAGGTTGTCTTGTTAGGAAAATGAGTTAGGAGACAAAGTAACGGTGTTCCTACATGAAGTTAGTGAGTCTCTCCTAGATTAAAGTTGAATAGCGTCCTAGCTCATTCAGCAACAGAGACAATCACGATCTTAGCTCTTTTAGCAAGAAATGCATTGAAAACAGTGTGCGTCTTATCATTGAGGTTGTCTTGTTAGGAAAATGAGTTAGGAGACAAAGTAACGGTGTTCCTACATGAAGTTAGTGAGTCTCTCTTAGATGAGAGTTGAATAGCGTCCTAGCTCATTCAGCAACAGAGACAATCACGATCTTAGCTCCTATAGCAAGAAATGAGGAAAATGAGTTAGGAGACAAAGTAACGGTGTTCCTACATGAAGTTAGTGAGTCTCTCTTAGATTAGAGTTGAATAGCGTCCTAGCTCATTCAGCAACAGAGACAATCACGATCTTAGCTCTTATAGCAAGAAATGAGGAAAATGAGTTAGGAGACAAAGTAACGGTGTTCCTACATGAAGTTAGTGAGTCTCTCCTAGATTAAAGTTGAATAGCGTCCTAGCTCATTCAGTAACAGAGACAATCACGATCTTAGCTCTTTTAGCAAGAAATGCATTGAAAACAGTGTGCGTCTTATCATTGAGGTTGTCTTGTTAGGAAAATGAGTTAGGAGACAAAGTAACGGTGTTCCTACATGAAGTTAGTGAGTCTCTCTTAGATTAGAGTTGAATAGCGTCCTAGCTCATTCAGCAACAGAGACAATCACGATCTTAGCTCCTATAGCAAGAAATGAGGAAAATGAGTTAGGAGACAAAGTAACGGTGTTCCTACATGAAGTTAGTGAGTCTCTCTTAGATTAGAGTTGAATAGCGTCCTAGCTCATTCAGCAACAGAGACAATCACGATCTTAGCTCTTTTAGCAAGAAATGCATTGAAAACAGTGTGCGTCTTATCATTGAGGTTGCCTTGTTAGGAAAATGAGTTAGGAGACAAAGTAACGGTGTCCCTACATGAAGTTAGTGAGTCTCTCTTAGATTAGAGTTGAATAGCGTCCTAGCTCATTCAGCAACAGAGACAATCACGATCTTAGCTCTTTTAGCAAGAAATGCATTGAAAACAGTGTGCGTCTTATCATTGAGGTTGTCTTGTTAGGAAAATGAGTTAGGAGACAAAGTAACGGTGTTCCTACATGAAGTTAGTGAGTCTCTCCTAGATTAGAGTTGAATAGCGTCCTAGCTCATTCAGCAACAGAGACAATCACGATCTTAGCTCTTTTAGCAAGAAATGCATTGAAAACAGTGTGCGTCTTATCATTGAGGTTGTCTTGTTAGGAAAATGAGTTAGGAGACAAAGTAACGGTGTTCCTACATGAAGTTAGTGAGTCTCTCTTAGATTAGAGTTGAATAGCGTCCTAGCTCATTCAGCAACAGAGACAATCACGATCTTAGCTCTTTTAGCAAGAAATGAGGAAAATGAGTTAGGAGACAAAGTAACGGTGTTCCTACATGAAGTTAGTGAGTCTCTCCTAGATTAAAGTTGAATAGCGTCCTAGCTCATTCAGCAACAGAGACAATCACGATCTTAGCTCTTTTAGCAAGAAATGCATTGAAAACAGTGTGCGTCTTATCATTGAGGTTGTCTTGTTAGGAAAATGAGTTAGGAGACAAAGTAACGGTGTTCCTACATGAAGTTAGTGAGTCTCTCTTAGATTAGAGTTGAATAGCGTCCTAGCTCATTCAGCAACAGAGACAATCACGATCTTAGCTCTTTTAGCAAGAAATGCATTGAAAACAGTGTGCGTCTTATCATTGAGGTTGTCTTGTTAGGAAAATGAGTTAGGAGACAAAGTAACGGTGTTCCTACATGAAGTTAGTGAGTCTCTCCTAGATTAAAGTTGAATAGCGTCCTAGCTCATTCAGCAACAGAGACAATCACGATCTTAGCGCTTTTAGCAAGAAATGCATTGAAAACAGTGTGCGTCTTATCATTGAGGTTGTCTTGTTAGGAAAATGAGTTAGGAGACAAAGTAACGGTGTTCCTACATGAAGTTAGTGAGTCTCTCCTAGATTAGAGTTGAATAGCGTCCTAGCTCATTCAGCAACAGAGACAATCACGATCTTAGCTCTTTTAGCAAGAAATGCATTGAAAACAGTGTGCGTCTTATCATTGAGGTTGTCATGTTAGGAAAATGAGTTAGGAGACAAAGTAACGGTGTTCCTACATGAAGTTAGTGAGTCTCTCTTAGATTAGAGTTGAATAGCGTCCTAGCTCATTCAGCAACAGAGACAATCACGATCTTAGCTCTTTTAGCAGGAAATGAGGAAAATGAGTTAGGAGACAAAGTAACGGTGTTCCTACATGAAGTTAGTGAGTCTCTCCTAGATTAAAGTTGAATAGCGTCCTAGCTCATTCAGCAACAGAGACAATCACGATCTTAGCTCTTTTAGCAAGAAATGCATTGAAAACAGTGTGCGTCTTATCATTGAGGTTGTCTTGTTAGGAAAATGAGTTAGGAGACAAAGTAACGGTGTTCCTACATGAAGTTAGTGAGTCTCTCTTAGATTAGAGTTGAATAGCGTCCTAGCTCATTCAGCAACAGAGACAATCACGATCTTAGCTCTTATAGCAAGAAATGAGGAAAATGAGTTAGGAGACAAAGTAACGGTGTTCCTACATGAAGTTAGTGAGTCTCTCTTAGATTAAAATTGAATAGCGTCCTAGCTCATTCAGCAACAGAGACAATCACGATCTTAGCTCTTTTAGCAAGAAATGCATTAAAAACAGTGTGCGTCTTATCATTGAGGTGGTCTTGTTAGGAAAATGAGTTAGGAGACAAAGTAACGGTGTTCCTACATGAAGTTAGTGAGTCTCTCTTAGATTAGAGTTAAATAGCATCCTAGCTCATTCAGCAACAGAGACAATCACGATCTTAGCTCTTTTAGCAAGAAATGCATTGAAAACAGTGTGCGTCTTATCATTGAGGTTGTCTTGTTAGGAAAATGAGTTAGGAGACAAAGTAACGGTGTTCCTACATGAAGTTAGTGAGTCTCTCTTAGATTAGAGTTGAATAGCGTCCTAGCTCATTCAGCAACAGAGACAATCACGATCTTAGCTCTTTTAGCAAGAAATGAGGAAAATGAGTTAGGAGACAAAGTAACGGTGTTCCTACATGAAGTTAGTGAGTCTCTCCTAGATTAAAGTTGAATAGCGTCCTAGCTCATTCAGCAACAGAGACAATCACGATCTTAGCTCTTTTAGCAAGAAATGCATTGAAAACAGTGTGCGTCTTATCATTGAGGTTGTCTTGTTAGGAAAATAAGTTAGGAGACAAAGTAACGGTGTTCCTACATGAAGTTAGTGAGTCTCTCTTAGATTAGAGTTGAATAGCGTCCTAGCTCATTCAGCAACAGAGACAATCACGATCTTAGCTCCTATAGCAAGAAATGAGGAAAATGAGTTAGGAGACAAAGTAACGGTGTTCCTACATGAAGTTAGTGAGTCTCTCTTAGATTAGAGTTGAATAGCGTCCTAGCTCATTCAGCAACAGAGACAATCACGATCTTAGCTCTTTTAGCAAGAAATGCATTGAAAACAGTGTGCGTCTTATCATTGAGGTTGCCTTGTTAGGAAAATGAGTTAGGAGACAAAGTAACGGTGTCCCTACATGAAGTTAGTGAGTCTCTCTTAGATTAGAGTTGAATAGCGTCGTAGCTCATTCAGCAACAGAGACAATCACGATCTTAGCTCTTTTAGCAAGAAATGCATTGAAAACAGTGTGCGTCTTATCATTGAGGTTGTCTTGTTAGGAAAATGAGTTAGGAGACAAAGTAACGGTGTCCCTACATGAAGTTAGTGAGTCTCTCTTAGATTAGAGTTGAATAGCGTCCTAGCTTATTCAGCAACAGAGACAATCACGATCTTAGCTCTTTTAGCAAGAAATGCATTGAAAACAGTGTGCGTCTTATCATTGAGGTTGTCTTGTTAGGAAAATGAGTTAGGAGACAAAGTAACGGTGTTCCTACATGAAGTTAGTGAGTCTCTCTTAGATTAGAGTTGAATAGCGTCCTAGCTCATTCAGCAACAGAGACAATCACGATCTTAGCTCTTATAGCAAGAAATGAGGAAAATGAGTTAGGAGACAAAGTAACGGTGTTCCTACATGAAGTTAGTGAGTCTCTCCTAGATTAGAGTTGAATAGCGTCCTAGCTCATTCAGCAACAGAGACAATCACGATCTTAGCTCTTTTAGCAAGAAATGCATTGAAAACAGTGTGCGTCTTATCATTGAGGTTGTCTTGTTAGGAAAATGAGTTAGGAGACAAAGTAACGGTGTTCCTACATGAAGTTAGTGAGTCTCTCTTAGATTAGAGTTGAATAGCGTCCTAGCTCATTCAGCAACAGAGACAATCACGATCTTAGCTCTTATAGCAAGAAATGAGGAAAATGAGTTAGGAGACAAAGTAACGGTGTTCCTACATGAAGTTAGTGAGTCTCTCCTAGATTAAAGTTGAATAGCGTCCTAGCTCATTCAGCAACAGAGACAATCACGATCTTAGCTCTTTTAGCAAGAAATGCATTGAAAACAGTGTGCGTCTTATCATTGAGGTTGTCTTGTTAGGAAAATGAGTTAGGAGACAAAGTAACGGTGTTCCTACATGAAGTTAGTGAGTCTCTCTTAGATTAGAGTTGAATAGCGTCCTAGCTCATTCAGCAACAGAGACAATTACGATCTTAGCTCTTTTAGCAAGAAATGCATTGAAAACAGTGTGCGTCTTATCATTGAGGTTGCCTTGTTAGGAAAATGAGTTAGGAGACAAAGTAACGGTGTCCCTACATGAAGTTAGTGAGTCTCTCTTAGATTAGAGTGGAATAGCGTCCTAGCTCATTCAGCAACAGAGACAATCACGATCTTAGCTCTTTTAGCAAGAAATGAGGAAAATGAGTTAGGAGACAAAGTAACGGTGTTCCTACATGAAGTTAGTGAGTCTCTCCTAGATTAAAGTTGAGTAGCGTCCTAGCTCATTCAGCAACAGAGACAATCACGATCTTAGCGCTTTTAGCAAGAAATGCATTGAAAAAGGTGTGCGTCTTATCATTGAGGTTGTCTTGTTAGGAAAATGAGTTAGGAGACAAAGTAACGGTGTTCCTACATGAAGTTAGTGAGTCTCTCCTAGATTAGAGTTGAATAGCGTCCTAGCTCATTCAGCAACAGAGACAATCACGATCTTAGCTCTTTTAG
Source organism: Engystomops pustulosus (assembly GCF_040894005.1). Classification (NCBI taxonomy): domain Eukaryota; kingdom Metazoa; phylum Chordata; class Amphibia; order Anura; family Leptodactylidae; genus Engystomops; species Engystomops pustulosus. The sequence goes on from NC_092414.1 coordinate 45,428,294, forward strand.
CAAGAAATGCATTGAAAACAGTGTACGTCTTATCATTGAGGTTGTCTTGTTAGGAAAATGAGTTAGGAGACAAAGTAACGGTGTTCCTACATGAAGTTAGTGAGTCTCTCTTAGATTAGAGTTGAATAGCGTCCTAGCTCATTCAGCAACAGAGACAATCACGATCTTAGCTCTTTTAGCAGGAAATGAGGAAAATGAGTTAGGAGACAAAGTAACGGTGTTCCTACATGAAGTTAGTGAGTCTCTCCTAGATTAAAGTTGAATAGCGTCCTAGCTCATTCAGCAACAGAGACAATCACGATCTTAGCTCTTTTAGCAAGAAATGCATTGAAAACAGTGTGCGTCTTATCATTGAGGTTGTCTTGTTAGGAAAATGAGTTAGGAGACAAAGTAACGGTGTTCCTACATGAAGTTAGTGAGTCTCTCTTAGATTAGAGTTGAATAGCGTCCTAGCTCATTCAGCAACAGAGACAATCACGATCTTAGCTCTTATAGCAAGAAATGAGGAAAATGAGTTAGGAGACAAAGTAACGGTGTTCCTACATGAAGTTAGTGAGTCTCTCTTAGATTAGAGTTGAATAGCGTCCTAGCTCATTCAGCAACAGAGACAATCACGATCTTAGCTCTTTTAGCAAGAAATGCATTAAAAACAGTGTGTGTCTTATCATTGAGGTTGTCTTGTTAGGAAAATGAGTTAGGAGACAAAGTAACGGTGTTCCTACATGAAGTTAGTGAGTCTCTCTTAGATTAGAGTTAAATAGCATCCTAGCTCATTCAGCAACAGAGACAATCACGATCTTAGCTCTTTTAGCAAGAAATGCATTGAAAACAGTGTGCGTCTTATCATTGAGGTTGTCTTGTTAGGAAAATGAGTTAGGAGACAAAGTAACGGTGTTCCTACATGAAGTTAGTGAGTCTCTCTTAGATTAGAGTTGAATAGCGTCCTAGCTCATTCAGCAACAGAGACAATCACGATCTTAGCTCTTTTAGCAAGAAATGAGGAAAATGAGTTAGGAGACAAAGTAACGGTGTTCCTACATGAAGTTAGTGAGTCTCTCCTAGATTAAAGTTGAATAGCGTCCTAGCTCATTCAGCAACAGAGACAATCACGATCTTAGCTCTTTTAGCAAGAAATGAGGAAAATGAGTTAGGAGACAAAGTAACGGTGTTCCTACATGAAGTTAGTGAGTCTCTCCTAGATTAGAGTTGAATAGCGTCCTAGCTCATTCAGCAACAGAGACAATCACGATCTTAGCTCTTTTAGCAAGAAATGCATTGAAAACAGTGTGCGTCTTATCATTGAGGTTGTCTTGTTAGGAAAATGAGTTAGGAGACAAAGTAACGGTGTTCCTACATGAAGTTAGTGAGTCTCTCTTAGATTAGAGTTGAATAGCGTCCTAGCTCATTCAGCAACAGAGACAATCACGATCTTAGCTCTTTTAGCAAGAAATGAGGAAAATGAGTTAGGAGACAAAGTAACGGTGTTCCTACATGAAGTTAGTGAGTCTCTCCTAGATTAAAGTTGAATAGCGTCCTAGCTCATTCAGCAACAGAGACAATCACGATCTTAGCTCTTTTAGCAAGAAATGCATTGAAAACAGTGTGCGTCTTATCATTGAGGTTGTCTTGTTAGGAAAATGAGTTAGGAGACAAAGTAACGGTGTTCCTACATGAAGTTAGTGAGTCTCTCTTAGATTAGAGTTGAATAGCGTCCTAGCTCATTCAGCAACAGAGACAATCACGATCTTAGCTCCTATAGCAAGAAATGAGGAAAATGAGTTAGGAGACAAAGTAACGGTGTTCCTACATGAAGTTAGTGAGTCTCTCTTAGATTAGAGTTGAATAGCGTCCTAGCTCATTCAGCAACAGAGACAATCACGATCTTAGCTCTTTTAGCAAGAAATGCATTGAAAACAGTGTGCGTCTTATCATTGAGGTTGCCTTGTTAGGAAAATGAGTTAGGAGACAAAGTAACGGTGTCCCTACATGAAGTTAGTGAGTCTCTCTTAGATTAGAGTTGAATTGCGTCCTAGCTCATTCAGCAACAGAGACAATCACGATCTTAGCTCTTTTAGCAAGAAATGCATTGAAAACAGTGTGCGTCTTATCATTGAGGTTGTCTTGTTAGGAAAATGAGTTAGGAGACAAAGTAACGGTGTTCCTACATGAAGTTAGTGAGTCTCTCCTAGATTAGAGTTGAATAGCGTCCTAGCTCATTCAGCAACAGAGACAATCACGATCTTAGCTCTTTTAGCAAGAAATGCATTGAAAACAGTGTGCGTCTTATCATTGAGGTTGTCTTGTTAGGAAAATGAGTTAGGAGACAAAGTAACGGTGTTCCTACATGAAGTTAGTGAGTCTCTCTTAGATTAGAGTTGAATAGCGTCCTAGCTCATTCAGCAACAGAGACAATCACGATCTTAGCTCTTTTAGCAAGAAATGCATTAAAAACAGTGTGCGTCTTATCATTGAGGTTGTCTTGTTAGGAAAATGAGTTAGGAGACAAAGTAACGGTGTTCCTACATGAAGTTAGTGAGTCTCTCTTAGATTAGAGTTAAATAGCATCCTAGCTCATTCAGCAACAGAGACAATCACGATCTTAGCTCTTTTAGCAAGAAATGCATTGAAAACAGTGTGCGTCTTATCATTGAGGTTGTCTTGTTAGGAAAATGAGTTAGGAGACAAAGTAACGGTGTTCCTACATGAAGTTAGTGAGTCTCTCTTAGATTAGAGTTGAATAGCGTCCTAGCTCATTCAGCAACAGAGACAATCACGATCTTAGCTCTTTTAGCAAGAAATGAGGAAAATGAGTTAGGAGACAAAGTAACGGTGTTCCTACATGAAGTTAGTGAGTCTCTCCTAGATTAAAGTTGAATAGCGTCCTAGCTCATTCAGCAACAGAGACAATCACGATCTTAACTCTTTTAGCAAGAAATGCATTGAAAACAGTGTGCGTCTTATCATTGAGGTTGTCTTGTTAGGAAAATGAGTTAGGAGACAAAGTAACGGTGTTCCTACATGAAGTTAGTGAGTCTCTCTTAGATTAGAGTTGAATAGCGTCCTAGCTCATTCAGCAACAGAGACAATCACGATCTTAGCTCCTATAGCAAGAAATGAGGAAAATGAGTTAGGAGACAAAGTAACGGTGTTCCTACATGAAGTTAGTGAGTCTCTCTTAGATTAGAGTTGAATAGCGTCCTAGCTCATTCAGCAACAGGGACAATCACGATCTTAGCTCTTTTAGCAAGAAATGCATTGAAAACAGTGTGCGTCTTATCATTGAGGTTGCCTTGTTAGGAAAATGAGTTAGGAGACAAAGTAACGGTGTCCCTACATGAAGTTAGTGAGTCTCTCTTAGATTAGAGTTGAATAGCGTCCTAGCTCATTCAGCAACAGAGACAATCACGATCTTAGCTCTTTTAGCAAGAAATGAGGAAAATGAGTTAGGAGACAAAGTAACGGTGTTCCTACATGAAGTTAGTGAGTCTCTCCTAGATTAAAGTTGAATAGCGTCTTAGCTCATTCAGCAACAGAGACAATCACGATCTTAGCGCTTTTAGCAAGAAATGCATTGAAAACAGTGTGCGTCTTATCATTGAGGTTGTCTTGTTAGGAAAATGAGTTAGGAGACAAAGTAACGGTGTTCCTACATGAAGTTAGTGAGTCTCTCCTAGATTAGAGTTGAATAGCGTCCTAGCTCATTCAGCAACAGAGACAATCACGATCTTAGCTCTTTTAGCATGAAATGCATTGAAAACAGTGTGCGTCTTATCATTGAGGTTGTCTTGTTAGGAAAATGAGTTAGGAGACAAAGTAACGGTGTTCCTACATGAAGTTAGTGAGTCTCTCTTAGATTAGAGTTGAATAGCGTCCTAGCTCATTCAGCAACAGAGACAATCACGATCTTAGCTCTTTTAGCAAGAAATGAGGAAAATGAGTTAGGAGACAAAGTAACGGTGTTCCTACATGAAGTTAGTGAGTCTCTCCTAGATTAAAGTTGAATAGCGTCCTAGCTCATTCAGCAACAGAGACAATCACGATCTTAGCTCTTTTAGCAAGAAATGCATTGACAACAGTGTGCGTCTTATCATTGAGGTTGTCTTGTTAGGAAAATGAGTTAGGAGACAAAGTAACGGTGTTCCTACATGAAGTTAGTGAGTCTCTCTTAGATTAGAGTTGAATAGCGTCCTAGCTCATTCAGCAACAGAGACAATCACGATCTTAGCTCTTTTAGCAAGAAATGCATTAAAAACAGTGTGCGTCTTATCATTGAGGTTGTCTTGTTAGGAAAATGAGTTAGGAGACAAAGTAACGGTGTTCCTACATGAAGTTAGTGAGTCTCTCTTAGATTAGAGTTAAATAGCATCCTAGCTCATTCAGCAACAGAGACAATCACGATCTTAGCTCTTTTAGCAAGAAATGCATTGAAAACAGTGTGCGTCTTATCATTGAGGTTGTCTTGTTAGGAAAATGAGTTAGGAGACAAAGTAACGGTGTTCCTACATGAAGTTAGTGAGTCTCTCTTAGATTAGAGTTGAATAGCGTCCTAGCTCATTCAGCAACAGAGACAATCACGATCTTAGCTCTTTTAGCAAGAAATGAGGAAAATGAGTTAGGAGACAAAGTAACGGTGTTCCTACATGAAGTTAGTGAGTCTCTCCTAGATTAAAGTTGAATAGCGTCCTAGCTCATTCAGCAACAGAGACAATCACGATCTTAGCTCTTTTAGCAAGAAATGCATTGAAAACAGTGTGCGTCTTATCATTGAGGTTGTCTTGTTAGGAAAATGAGTTAGGAGACAAAGTAACGGTGTTCCTACATGAAGTTAGTGAGTCTCTCTTAGATTAGAGTTGAATAGCGTCCTAGCTCATTCAGCAACAGAGACAATCACGATCTTAGCTCCTATCGCAAGAAATGAGGAAAATGAGTTAGGAGACAAAGTAACGGTGTTCCTACATGAAGTTAGTGAGTCTCTCTTAGATTAGAGTTGAATAGCGTCCTAGCTCATTCAGCAACAGAGACAATCACGATCTTAGCTCTTTTAGCAAGAAATGCATTGAAAACAGTGTGCGTCTTATCATTGAGGTTGCCTTGTTAGGAAAATGAGTTAGGAGACAAAGTAACGGTGTCCCTACATGAAGTTAGTGAGTCTCTCTTAGATTAGAGTTGAATAGCGTCCTAGCTCATTCAGCAACAGAGACAATCACGATCTTAGCTCTTTTAGCAAGAAATGCATTGAAAACAGTGTGCGTCTTATCATTGAGGTTGTCTTGTTAGGAAAATGAGTTAGGAGACAAAGTAACGGTGTTCCTACATGAAGTTAGTGAGTCTCTCCTAGATTAGAGTTGAATAGCGTCCTAGCTCATTCAGCAACAGAGACAATCACGATCTTAGCTCTTTTAGCAAGAAATGCATTGAAAACAGTGTGCGTCTTATCATTGAGGTTGTCTTGTTAGGAAAATGAGTTAGGAGACAAAGTAACGGTGTTCCTACATGAAGTTAGTGAGTCTCTCTTAGATTAGAGTTGAATAGCGTCCTAGCTCATTCAGCAACAGAGACAATCACGATCTTAGCTCTTTTAGCAAGAAATGCATTAAAAACAGTGTGCGTCTTATCATTGAGGTTGTCTTGTTAGGAAAATGAGTTAGGAGACAAAGTAACGGTGTTCCTACATGAAGTTAGTGAGTCTCTCTTAGATTAGAGTTGAATAGCGTCCTAGCTCATTCAGCAATAGAGACAATCACGATCTTAGCTCCTATAGCAAGAAATGAGGAAAATGAGTTAGGAGACAAAGTAAAGGTGTTCCTACATGAAGTTAGTGAGTCTCTCTTAGATTAGAGTTGAATAGCGTCCTAGCTCATTCAGCAACAGAGACAATCACGATCTTAGCTCTTTTAGCAAGAAATGCATTGAAAACAGTGTGCGTCTTATCATTGAGGTTGCCTTGTTAGGAAAATGAGTTAGGAGACAAAGTAACGGTGTCCCTACATGAAGTTAGTGAGTCTCTCTTAGATTAGAGTTGAATAGCGTCCTAGCTCATTCAGCAACAGAGACAATCACGATCTTAGCTCTTTTAGCAAGAAATGCATTGAAAACAGTGTGCGTCTTATCATTGAGGTTGTCTTGTTAGGAAAATGAGTTAGGAGACAAAGTAACGGTGTTCCTACATGAAGTTAGTGAGTCTCTCCTAGATTAGAGTTGAATAGCGTCCTAGCTCATTCAGCAACAGAGACAATCACGATCTTAGCTCTTTTAGCAAGAAATGCTTTGAAAACAGTGTGCGTCTTATCATTGAGGTTGTCTTGTTAGGAAAATGAGTTAGGAGACAAAGTAACGGTGTTCCTACATGAAGTTAGTGAGTCTCTCTTAGATTAGAGTTGAATAGCGTCCTAGCTCATTCAGCAACAGAGACAATCACGATCTTAGCTCTTTTAGCAAGAAATGCATTAAAAACAGTGTGCGTCTTATCATTGAGGTTGTCTTGTTAGGAAAATGAGTTAGGAGACAAAGTAACGGTGTTCCTACATGAAGTTAGTGAGTCTCTCTTAGATTAGAGTTAAATAGCATCCTAGCTCATTCAGCAACAGAGACAATCACGATCTTAGCTCTTTTAGCAAGAAATGCATTGAAAACAGTGTGCGTCTTATCATTGAGGTTGTCTTGTTAGGAAAATGAGTTAGGAGACAAAGTAACGGTGTTCCTACATGAAGTTAGTGAGTCTCTCTTAGATTAGAGTTGAATAGCGTCCTAGCTCATTCAGCAACAGAGACAATCACGATCTTAGCTCTTTTAGCAAGAAATGAGGAAAATGAGTTAGGAGACAAAGTAACGGTGTTCCTACATGAAGTTAGTGAGTCTCTCCTAGATTAAAGTTGAATAGCGTCCTAGCTCATTCAGCAACAGAGACAATCACGATCTTAGCTCTTTTAGCAAGAAATGCATTGAAAACAGTGTGCGTCTTATCATTGAGGTTGTCTTGTTAGGAAAATGAGTTAGGAGACAAAGTAACGGTGTTCCTACATGAAGTTAGTGAGTCTCTCTTAGATTAGAGTTGAATAGCGTCCTAGCTCATTCAGCAACAGAGACAATCACGATCTTAGCTCCTATAGCAAGAAATGAGGAAAATGAGTTAGGAGACAAAGTAACGGTGTTCCTACATGAAGTTAGTGAGTCTCTCTTAGATTAGAGTTGAATAGCGTCCTAGCTCATTCAGCAACAGAGACAATCACGATCTTAGCTCTTTTAGCAAGAAATGCATTGAAAACAGTGTGCGTCTTATCATTGAGGTTGCCTTGTTAGGAAAATGAGTTAGGAGACAAAGTAACGGTGTCCCTACATGAAGTTAGTGAGTCTCTCTTAGATTAGAGTTGAATAGCGTCCTAGCTCATTCAGCAACAGAGACAATCACGATCTTAGCTCTTTTAGCAAGAAATGAGGAAAATGAGTTAGGAGACAAAGTAACGGTGTTCCTACATGAAGTTAGTGAGTCTCTCCTAGATTAAAGTTGAATAGCGTCCTAGCTCATTCAGCAACAGAGACAATCACGATCTTAGCGCTTTTAGCAAGAAATGCATTGAAAACAGTGTGCGTCTTATCATTGAGGTTGTCTTGTTAGGAAAATGAGTTAGGAGACAAAGTAACGGTGTTCCTACATGAAGTTAGTGAGTCTCTCTTAGATTAGAGTTGAATAGCGTCCTAGCTCATTCAGCAACAGAGACAATCACGATCTTAGCTCTTTTAGCAGGAAATGAGGAAAATGAGTTAGGAGACAAAGTAACGGTGTTCCTACATGAAGTTAGTGAGTCTCTCCTAGATTAAAGTTGAATAGCGTCCTAGCTCATTCAGCAACAGAGACAATCACGATCTTAGCTCTTTTAGCAAGAAATGCATTGAAAACAGTGTGCGTCTTATCATTGAGGTTGTCTTGTTAGGAAAATGAGTTAGGAGACAAAGTAACGGTGTTCCTACATGAAGTTAGTGAGTCTCTCTTAGATTAGAGTTGAATAGCGTCCTAGCTCAGTCAGCAACAGAGACAATCACGATCTTAGCTCTTATAGCAAGAAATGAGGAAAATGAGTTAGGAGACAAAGTAACGGTGTTCCTACATGAAGTTAGTGAGTCTCTCCTAGATTAAAGTTGAATAGCGTCCTAGCTCATTCAGCAACAGAGACAATCACGATCTTAGCTCTTTTAGCAAGAAATGCATTGAAAACAGTGTGCGTCTTATCATTGAGGTTGTCTTGTTAGGAAAATGAGTTAGGAGACAAAGTAACGGTGTTCCTACATGAAGTTAGTGAGTCTCTCTTAGATTAGAGTTGAATAGCGTCCTAGCTCATTCAGCAACAGAGACAATCACGATCTTAGCTCTTTTAGCAAGAAATGCATTGAAAACAGTGTGCGTCTTATCATTGAGGTTGCCTTGTTAGGAAAATGAGTTAGGAGACAAAGTAACGGTGTCCCTACATGAAGTTAGTGAGTCTCTCTTAGATTAGAGTTGAATAGCGTCCTAGCTCATTCAGCAACAGAGACAATCACGATCTTAGCTCTTTTAGCAAGAAATGAGGAAAATGAGTTAGGAGACAAAGTAACGGTGTTCCTACATGAAGTTAGTGAGTCTCTCCTAGATTAAAGTTGAATAGCGTCCTAGCTCATTCAGCAACAGAGACAATCACGATCTTAGCGCTTTTAGCAAGAAATGCATTGAAAAAGGTGTGCGTCTTATCATTGAGGTTGTCTTGTTAGGAAAATGAGTTAGGAGACAAAGTAACGGTGTTCCTACATGAAGTTAGTGAGTCTCTCCTAGATTAGAGTTGAATAGCGTCCTAGCTCATTCAGCAACAGAGACAATCACGATCTTAGCTCTTTTAGCAAGAAATGCATTGAAAACAGTGTGCGTCTTATCATTGAGGTTGTCTTGTTAGGAAAATGAGTTAGGAGACAAAGTAACGGTGTTCCTACATGAAGTTAGTGAGTCTCTCTTAGATTAGAGTTGAATAGCGTCCTAGCTCATTCAGCAACAGAGACAATCACGATCTTAGCTCTTATAGCAAGAAATGAGGAAAATGAGTTAGGAGACAAAGTAACGGTGTTCCTACATGAAGTTAGTGAGTCTCTCTTAGATTAGAGTTGAATAGCGTCCTAGCTCATTCAGCAACAGAGACAATCACGATCTTAGCTCTTTTAGCAAGAAATGCATTGAAAACAGTGTGCGTCTTATCATTGAGGTTGTCTTGTTAGGAAAATGAGTTAGGAGACAAAGTAACGGTGTTCCTACATGAAGTTAGTGAGTCTCTCTTAGATTAGAGTTAAATAGCATCCTAGCTCATTCAGCAACAGAGACAATCACGATCTTAGCTCTTTTAGCAAGAAATGCATTGAAAACAGTGTGCGTCTTATCATTGAGGTTGTCTTGTTAGGAAAATGAGTTAGGAGACAAAGTAACGGTGTTCCTACATGAAGTTAGTGAGTCTCTCTTAGATTAGAGTTGAATAGCGTCCTAGCTCATTCAGCAACAGAGACAATCACGATCTTAGCTCTTTTAGCAAGAAATGAGGAAAATGAGTTAGGAGACAAAGTAACGGTGTTCCTACATGAAGTTAGTGAGTCTCTCCTAGATTAAAGTTGAATAGCGTCCTAGCTCATTCAGCAACAGAGACAATCACGATCTTAGCTCTTTTAGCAAGAAATGCATTGAAAACAGTGTGCGTCTTATCATTGAGGTTGTCTTGTTAGGAAAATGAGTTAGGAGACAAAGTAACGGTGTTCCTACATGAAGTTAGTGAGTCTCTCTTAGATTAGAGTTGAATAGCGTCCTAGCTCATTCAGCAACAGAGACAATCACGATCTTAGCTCCTATAGCAAGAAATGAGGAAAATGAGTTAGGAGACAAAGTAACGGTGTTCCTACATGAAGTTAGTGAGTCTCTCTTAGATTAGAGTTGAATAGCGTCCTAGCTCATTCAGCAACAGAGACAATCACGATCTTAGCTCTTTTAGCAAGAAATGCATTGAAAACAGTGTGCGTCTTATCATTGAGGTTGCCTTGTTAGGAAAATGAGTTAGGAGACAAAGTAACGGTGTCCCTACATGAAGTTAGTGAGTCTCTCTTAGATTAGAGTTGAATAGCGTCCTAGCTCATTCAGCAACAGAGACAATCACGATCTTAGCTCTTTTAGCAAGAAATGCATTGAAAACAGTGTGCGTCTTATCATTGAGGTTGTCTTGTTAGGAAAATGAGTTAGGAGACAAAGTAACGGTGTTCCTACATGAAGTTAGTGAGTCTCTCCTAGATTAGAGTTGAATAGCGTCCTAGCTCATTCAGCAACAGAGACAATCACGATCTTAGCTCTTTTAGCAAGAAATGCATTGAAAACAGTGTGCGTCTTATCATTGAGGTTGTCTTGTTAGGAAAATGAGTTAGGAGACAAAGTAACGGTGTTCCTACATGAAGTTAGTGAGTCTCTCTTAGATTAGAGTTGAATAGCGTCCTAGCTCATTCAGCAACAGAGACAATCACGATCTTAGCTCTTTTAGCAAGAAATGCATTAAAAACAGTGTGCGTCTTATCATTGAGGTTGTCTTGTTAGGAAAATGAGTTAGGAGACAAAGTAACGGTGTTCCTACATGAAGTTAGTGAGTCTCTCTTAGATTAGAGTTAAATAGCATCCTAGCTCATTCAGCAACAGAGACAATCACGATCTTAGCTCTTTTAGCAAGAAATGCATTGAAAACAGTGTGCGTCTTATCATTGAGGTTGTCTTGTTAGGAAAATGAGTTAGGAGACAAAGTAACGGTGTTCCTACATGAAGTTAGTGAGTCTCTCTTAGATTAGAGTTGAATAGCGTCCTAGCTCATTCAGCAACAGAGACAATCACGATCTTAGCTCTTTTAGCAAGAAATGAGGAAAATGAGTTAGGAGACAAAGTAACGGTGTTCCTACATGAAGTTAGTGAGTCTCTCCTAGATTAAAGTTGAATAGCGTCCTAGCTCATTCAGCAACAGAGACAATCACGATCTTAGCTCTTTTAGCAAGAAATGCATTGAAAACAGTGTGCGTCTTATCATTGAGGTTGTCTTGTTAAGAAAATGAGTTAGGAGACAAAGTAACGGTGTTCCTACATGAAGTTAGTGAGTCTCTCTTAGATTAGAGTTGAATAGCGTCCTAGCTCATTCAGCAACAGAGACAATCACGATCTTAGCTCTTTTAGCAAGAAATGAGGAAAATGAGTTAGGAGACAAAGTAACGGTGTTCCTACATGAAGTTAGTGAGTCTCTCCTAGATTAAAGTTGAATAGCGTCCTAGCTCATTCAGCAACAGAGACAATCACGATCTTAGCGCTTTTAGCAAGAAATGCATTGAAAACAGTGTGCGTCTTATCATTGAGGTTGTCTTGTTAGGAAAATGAGTTAGGAGACAAAGTAACGGTGTTCCTACATGAAGTTAGTGAGTCTCTCCTAGATTAGAGTTGAATAGCGTCCTAGCTCATTCAGCAACAGAGACAATCACGATCTTAGCTCTTTTAGCATGAAATGCATTGAAAACAGTGTGCGTCTTATCATTGAGGTTGTCTTGTTAGGAAAATGAGTTAGGAGACAAAGTAACGGTGTTCCTACATGAAGTTAGTGAGTCTCTCTTAGATTAGAGTTGAATAGCGTCCTAGCTCATTCAGCAACAGAGACAATCACGATCTTAGCTCTTTTAGCAGGAAATGAGGAAAATGAGTTAGGAGACAAAGTAACGGTGTTCCTACATGAAGTTAGTGAGTCTCTCCTAGATTAAAGTTGAATAGCGTCCTAGCTCATTCAGCAACAGAGACAATCACGATCTTAGCTCTTTTAGCAAGAAATGCATTGAAAACAGTGTGCGTCTTATCATTGAGGTTGTCTTGTTAGGAAAATGAGTTAGGAGACAAAGTAACGGTGTTCCTACATGAAGTTAGTGAGTCTCTCTTAGATTAGAGTTGAATGGCGTCCTAGCTCAGTCAGCAACAGAGACAATCACGATCTTAGCTCTTATAGCAAGAAATGAGGAAAATGAGTTAGGAGACAAAGTAACGGTGTTCCTACATGAAGTTAGTGAGTCTCTCCTAGATTAAAGTTGAATAGCGTCCTAGCTCATTCAGCAACAGAGACAATCACGATCTTAGCTCTTTTAGCAAGAAATGCATTGAAAACAGTGTGCGTCTTATCATTGAGGTTGTCTTGTTAGGAAAATGAGTTAGGAGACAAAGTAACGGTGTTCCTACATGAAGTTAGTGAGTCTCTCTTAGATTAGAGTTGAATAGCGTCCTAGCTCATTCAGCAACAGAGACAATCACGATCTTAGCTCTTTTAGCAAGAAATGCATTGAAAACAGTGTGCGTCTTATCATTGAGGTTGCCTTGTTAGGAAAATGAGTTAGGAGACAAAGTAACGGTGTCCCTACATGAAGTTAGTGAGTCTCTCTTAGATTAGAGTTGAATAGCGTCCTAGCTCATTCAGCAACAGAGACAATCACGATCTTAGCTCTTTTAGCAAGAAATGAGGAAAATGAGTTAGGAGACAAAGTAACGGTGTTCCTACATGAAGTTAGTGAGTCTCTCCTAGATTAAAGTTGAATAGCGTCCTAGCTCATTCAGCAACAGAGACAATCACGATCTTAGCGCTTTTAGCAAGAAATGCATTGAAAAAGGTGTGCGTCTTATCATTGAGGTTGTCTTGTTAGGAAAATGAGTTAGGAGACAAAGTAACGGTGTTCCTACATGAAGTTAGTGAGTCTCTCCTAGATTAGAGTTGAATAGCGTCCTAGCTCATTCAGCAACAGAGACAATCACGATCTTAGCTCTTTTAGCAAGAAATGCATTGAAAACAGTGTGCGTCTTATCATTGAGGTTGTCTTGTTAGGAAAATGAGTTAGGAGACAAAGTAACGGTGTTCCTACATGAAGTTAGTGAGTCTCTCTTAGATTAGAGTTGAATAGCGTCCTAGCTCATTCAGCAACAGAGACAATCACGATCTTAGCTCTTATAGCAAGAAATGAGGAAAATGAGTTAGGAGACAAAGTAACGGTGTTCCTACATGAAGTTAGTGAGTCTCTCTTAGATTAGAGTTGAATAGCGTCCTAGCTCATTCAGCAACAGAGACAATCACGATCTTAGCTCTTTTAGCAAGAAATGCATTGAAAACAGTGTGCGTCTTATCATTGAGGTTGTCTTGTTAGGAAAATGAGTTAGGAGACAAAGTAACGGTGTTCCTACATGAAGTTAGTGAGTCTCTCTTAGATTAGAGTTAAATAGCATCCTAGCTCATTCAGCAACAGAGACAATCACGATCTTAGCTCTTTTAGCAAGAAATGCATTGAAAACAGTGTGCGTCTTATCATTGAGGTTGTCTTGTTAGGAAAATGAGTTAGGAGACAAAGTAACGGTGTTCCTACATGAAGTTAGTGAGTCTCTCTTAGATTAGAGTTGAATAGCGTCCTAGCTCATTCAGCAACAGAGACAATCACGATCTTAGCTCTTTTAGCAAGAAATGAGGAAAATGAGTTAGGAGACAAAGTAACGGTGTTCCTACATGAAGTTAGTGAGTCTCTCCTAGATTAAAGTTGAATAGCGTCCTAGCTCATTCAGCAACAGAGACAATCACGATCTTAGCTCTTTTAGCAAGAAATGCATTGAAAACAGTGTGCGTCTTATCATTGAGGTTGTCTTGTTAGGAAAATGAGTTAGGAGACAAAGTAACGGTGTTCCTACATGAAGTTAGTGAGTCTCTCTTAGATTAGAGTTGAATAGCGTCCTAGCTCATTCAGCAACAGAGACAATCACGATCTTAGCTCCTATAGCAAGAAATGAGGAAAATGAGTTAGGAGACAAAGTAACGGTGTTCCTACATGAAGTTAGTGAGTCTCTCTTAGATTAGAGTTGAATAGCGTCCTAGCTCATTCAGCAACAGAGACAATCACGATCTTAGCTCTTTTAGCAAGAAATGCATTGAAAACAGTGTGCGTCTTATCATTGAGGTTGCCTTGTTAGGAAAATGAGTTAGGAGACAAAGTAACGGTGTCCCTACATGAAGTTAGTGAGTCTCTCTTAGATTAGAGTTGAATAGCGTCCTAGCTCATTCAGCAACAGAGACAATCACGATCTTAGCTCTTTTAGCAAGAAATGCATTGAAAACAGTGTGCGTCTTATCATTGAGGTTGTCTTGTTAGGAAAATGAGTTAGGAGACAAAGTAACGGTGTTCCTACATGAAGTTAGTGAGTCTCTCCTAGATTAGAGTTGAATAGCGTCCTAGCTCATTCAGCAACAGAGACAATCACGATCTTAGCTCTTTTAGCAAGAAATGCATTAAAAACAGTGTGCGTCTTATCATTGAGGTTGTCTTGTTAGGAAAATGAGTTAGGAGACAAAGTAACGGTGTTCCTACATGAAGTTAGTGAGTCTCTCTTAGATTAGAGTTAAATAGCATCCTAGCTCATTCAGCAACAGAGACAATCACGATCTTAGCTCTTTTAGCAAGAAATGCATTGAAAACAGTGTGCGTCTTATCATTGAGGTTGTCTTGTTAGGAAAATGAGTTAGGAGACAAAGTAACGGTGTTCCTACATGAAGTTAGTGAGTCTCTCTTAGATTAGAGTTGAATAGCGTCCTAGCTCATTCAGCAACAGAGACAATCACGATCTTAGCTCTTTTAGCAAGAAATGAGGAAAATGAGTTAGGAGACAAAGTAACGGTGTTCCTACATGAAGTTAGTGAGTCTCTCCTAGATTAAAGTTGAATAGCGTCCTAGCTCATTCAGCAACAGAGACAATCACGATCTTAGCTCTTTTAGCAAGAAATGCATTGAAAACAGTGTGCGTCTTATCATTGAGGTTGTCTTGTTAGGAAAATGAGTTAGGAGACAAAGTAACGGTGTTCCTACATGAAGTTAGTGAGTCTCTCTTAGATTAGAGTTGAATAGCGTCCTAGCTCATTCAGCAACAGAGACAATCACGATCTTAGCTCTTTTAGCAAGAAATGAGGAAAATGAGTTAGGAGACAAAGTAACGGTGTTCCTACATGAAGTTAGTGAGTCTCTCCTAGATTAAAGTTGAATAGCGTCCTAGCTCATTCAGCAACAGAGACAATCACGATCTTAGCGCTTTTAGCAAGAAATGCATTGAAAACAGTGTGCGTCTTATCATTGAGGTTGTCTTGTTAGGAAAATGAGTTAGGAGACAAAGTAACGGTGTTCCTACATGAAGTTAGTGAGTCTCTCCTAGATTAGAGTTGAATAGCGTCCTAGCTCATTCAGCAACAGAGACAATCACGATCTTAGCTCTTTTAGCATGAAATGCATTGAAAACAGTGTGCGTCTTATCATTGAGGTTGTCTTGTTAGGAAAATGAGTTAGGAGACAAAGTAACGGTGTTCCTACATGAAGTTAGTGAGTCTCTCTTAGATTAGAGTTGAATAGCGTCCTAGCTCATTCAGCAACAGAGACAATCACGATCTTAGCTCTTTTAGCAGGAAATGAGGAAAATGAGTTAGGAGACAAAGTAACGGTGTTCCTACATGAAGTTAGTGAGTCTCTCCTAGATTAAAGTTGAATAGCGTCCTAGCTCATTCAGCAACAGAGACAATCACGATCTTAGCTCTTTTAGCAAGAAATGCATTGAAAACAGTGTGCGTCTTATCATTGAGGTTGTCTTGTTAGGAAAATGAGTTAGGAGACAAAGTAACGGTGTTCCTACATGAAGTTAGTGAGTCTCTCTTAGATTAGAGTTGAATAGCGTCCTAGCTCATTCAGCAACAGAGACAATCACGATCTTAGCTCTTTTAGCAAGAAATGAGGAAAATGAGTTAGGAGACAAAGTAACGGTGTTCCTACATGAAGTTAGTGAGTCTCTCCTAGATTAAAGTTGAATAGCGTCCTAGCTCATTCAGCAACAGAGACAATCACGATCTTAGCTCTTTTAGCAAGAAATGCATTGAAAACAGTGTGCGTCTTATCATTGAGGTTGTCTTGTTAGGAAAATGAGTTAGGAGACAAAGTAACGGTGTTCCTACATGAAGTTAGTGAGTCTCTCTTAGATTAGAGTTGAATAGCGTCCTAGCTCATTCAGCAACAGAGACAATCACGATCTTAGCTCTTTTAGCAAGAAATGAGGAAAATGAGTTAGGAGACAAAGTAACGGTGTTCCTACATGAAGTTAGTGAGTCTCTCCTAGATTAAAGTTGAATAGCGTCCTAGCTCATTCAGCAACAGAGACAATCACGATCTTAGCGCTTTTAGCAAGAAATGCATTGAAAACAGTGTGCGTCTTATCATTGAGGTTGTCTTGTTAGGAAAATGAGTTAGGAGACAAAGTAACGGTGTTCCTACATGAAGTTAGTGAGTCTCTCCTAGATTAGAGTTGAATAGCGTCCTAGCTCATTCAGCAACAGAGACAATCACGATCTTAGCTCTTTTAGCATGAAATGCATTGAAAACAGTGTGCGTCTTATCATTGAGGTTGTCTTGTTAGGAAAATGAGTTAGGAGACAAAGTAACGGTGTTCCTACATGAAGTTAGTGAGTCTCTCTTAGATTAGAGTTGAATAGCGTCCTAGCTCATTCAGCAACAGAGACAATCACGATCTTAGCTCTTTTAGCAGGAAATGAGGAAAATGAGTTAGGAGACAAAGTAACGGTGTTCCTACATGAAGTTAGTGAGTCTCTCCTAGATTAAAGTTGAATAGCGTCCTAGCTCATTCAGCAACAGAGACAATCACGATCTTAGCTCTTTTAGCAAGAAATGCATTGAAAACAGTGTGCGTCTTATCATTGAGGTTGTCTTGTTAGGAAAATGAGTTAGGAGACAAAGTAACGGTGTTCCTACATGAAGTTAGTGAGTCTCTCTTAGATTAGAGTTGAATAGCGTCCTAGCTCATTCAGCAACAGAGACAATCACGATCTTAGCTCTTTTAGCAAGAAATGCATTAAAAACAGTGTGCGTCTTATCATTGAGGTTGTCTTGTTAGGAAAATGAGTTAGGAGACAAAGTAACGGTGTTCCTACATGAAGTTAGTGAGTCTCTCTTAGATTAGAGTTAAATAGCATCCTAGCTCATTCAGCAACAGAGACAATCACGATCTTAGCTCTTTTAGCAAGAAATGCATTGAAAACAGTGTGCGTCTTATCATTGAGGTTGTCTTGTTAGGAAAATGAGTTAGGAGACAA
Organism: Engystomops pustulosus; assembly: GCF_040894005.1. Taxonomy (NCBI): domain Eukaryota; kingdom Metazoa; phylum Chordata; class Amphibia; order Anura; family Leptodactylidae; genus Engystomops; species Engystomops pustulosus. Next base: position 45,445,471 of record NC_092414.1, read on the forward strand.
AGTAACGGTGTTCCTACATGAAGTTAGTGAGTCTCTCTTAGATTAGAGTTGAATAGCGTCCTAGCTCATTCAGCAACAGAGACAATCACGATCTTAGCTCTTTTAGCAAGAAATGAGGAAAATGAGTTAGGAGACAAAGTAACGGTGTTCCTACATGAAGTTAGTGAGTCTCTCCTAGATTAAAGTTGAATAGCGTCCTAGCTCATTCAGCAACAGAGACAATCACGATCTTAGCTCTTTTAGCAAGAAATGCATTGAAAACAGTGTGCGTCTTATCATTGAGGTTGTCTTGTTAGGAAAATGAGTTAGGAGACAAAGTAACGGTGTTCCTACATGAAGTTAGTGAGTCTCTCTTAGATTAGAGTTGAATAGCGTCCTAGCTCATTCAGCAACAGAGACAATCACGATCTTAGCTCCTATAGCAAGAAATGAGGAAAATGAGTTAGGAGACAAAGTAACGGTGTTCCTACATGAAGTTAGTGAGTCTCTCTTAGATTAGAGTTGAATAGCGTCCTAGCTCATTCAGCAACAGAGACAATCACGATCTTAGCTCTTTTAGCAAGAAATGCATTGAAAACAGTGTGCGTCTTATCATTGAGGTTGCCTTGTTAGGAAAATGAGTTAGGAGACAAAGTAACGGTGTCCCTACATGAAGTTAGTGAGTCTCTCTTAGATTAGAGTTGAATAGCGTCCTAGCTCATTCAGCAACAGAGACAATCACGATCTTAGCTCTTTTAGCAAGAAATGAGGAAAATGAGTTAGGAGACAAAGTAACGGTGTTCCTACATGAAGTTAGTGAGTCTCTCCTAGATTAAAGTTGAATAGCGTCCTAGCTCATTCAGCAACAGAGACAATCACGATCTTAGCGCTTTTAGCAAGAAATGCATTAAAAACAGTGTGCGTCTTATCATTGAGGTTGTCTTGTTAGGAAAATGAGTTAGGAGACAAAGTAACGGTGTTCCTACATGAAGTTAGTGAGTCTCTTTTAGATTAGAGTTAAATAGCATCCTAGCTCATTCAGCAACAGAGACAATCACGATCTTAGCTCTTTTAGCAAGAAATGCATTGAAAACAGTGTGCGTCTTATCATTGAGGTTGTCTTGTTAGGAAAATGAGTTAGGAGACAAAGTAACGGTGTTCCTACATGAAGTTAGTGAGTCTCTCTTAGATTAGAGTTGAATAGCGTCCTAGCTCATTCAGCAACAGAGACAATCACGATCTTAGCTCTTTTAGCAAGAAATGAGGAAAATGAGTTAGGAGACAAAGTAACGGTGTTCCTACATGAAGTTAGTGAGTCTCTCCTAGATTAAAGTTGAATAGCGTCCTAGCTCATTCAGCAACAGAGACAATCACGATCTTAGCTCTTTTAGCAAGAAATGCATTGAAAACAGTGTGCGTCTTATCATTGAGGTTGTCTTGTTAGGAAAATGAGTTAGGAGACAAAGTAACGGTGTTCCTACATGAAGTTAGTGAGTCTCTCTTAGATTAGAGTTGAATAGCGTCCTAGCTCAGTCAGCAACAGAGACAATCACGATCTTAGCTCTTATAGCAAGAAATGAGGAAAATGAGTTAGGAGACAAAGTAACGGTGTTCCTACATGAAGTTAGTGAGTCTCTCCTAGATTAAAGTTGAATAGCGTCCTAGCTCATTCAGCAACAGAGACAATCACGATCTTAGCTCTTTTAGCAAGAAATGCATTGAAAACAGTGTGCGTCTTATCATTGAGGTTGTCTTGTTAGGAAAATGAGTTAGGAGACAAAGTAACGGTGTTCCTACATGAAGTTAGTGAGTCTCTCTTAGATTAGAGTTGAATAGCGTCCTAGCTCATTCAGCAACAGAGACAATCACGATCTTAGCTCTTTTAGCAAGAAATGCATTGAAAACAGTGTGCGTCTTATCATTGAGGTTGCCTTGTTAGGAAAATGAGTTAGGAGACAAAGTAACGGTGTCCCTACATGAAGTTAGTGAGTCTCTCTTAGATTAGAGTTGAATAGCGTCCTAGCTCATTCAGCAACAGAGACAATCACGATCTTAGCTCTTTTAGCAAGAAATGAGGAAAATGAGTTAGGAGACAAAGTAACGGTGTTCCTACATGAAGTTAGTGAGTCTCTCCTAGATTAAAGTTGAATAGCGTCCTAGCTCATTCAGCAACAGAGACAATCACGATCTTAGCGCTTTTAGCAAGAAATGCATTGAAAAAGGTGTGCGTCTTATCATTGAGGTTGTCTTGTTAGGAAAATGAGTTAGGAGACAAAGTAACGGTGTTCCTACATGAAGTTAGTGAGTCTCTCCTAGATTAGAGTTGAATAGCGTCCTAGCTCATTCAGCAACAGAGACAATCACGATCTTAGCTCTTTTAGCAAGAAATGCATTGAAAACAGTGTGCGTCTTATCATTGAGGTTGTCTTGTTAGGAAAATGAGTTAGGAGACAAAGTAACGGTGTTCCTACATGAAGTTAGTGAGTCTCTCTTAGATTAGAGTTGAATAGCGTCCTAGCTCATTCAGCAACAGAGACAATCACGATCTTAGCTCTTATAGCAAGAAATGAGGAAAATGAGTTAGGAGACAAAGTAACGGTGTTCCTACATGAATTTAGTGAGTCTCTCTTAGATTAGAGTTGAATAGCGTCCTAGCTCATTCAGCAACAGAGACAATCACGATCTTAGCTCTTTTAGCAAGAAATGCATTAAAAACAGTGTGCGTCTTATCATTGAGGTTGTCTTGTTAGGAAAATGAGTTAGGAGACAAAGTAACGGTGTTCCTACATGAAGTTAGTGAGTCTCTCTTAGATTAGAGTTAAATAGCATCCTAGCTCATTCAGCAACAGAGACAATCACGATCTTAGCTCTTTTAGCAAGAAATGCATTGAAAACAGTGTGCGTCTTATCATTGAGGTTGTCTTGTTAGGAAAATGAGTTAGGAGACAAAGTAACGGTGTTCCTACATGAAGTTAGTGAGTCTCTCTTAGATTAGAGTTGAATAGCGTCCTAGCTCATTCAGCAACAGAGACAATCACGATCTTAGCTCTTTTAGCAAGAAATGAGGAAAATGAGTTAGGAGACAAAGTAACGGTGTTCCTACATGAAGTTAGTGAGTCTCTCCTAGATTAAAGTTGAATAGCGTCCTAGCTCATTCAGCAACAGAGACAATCACGATCTTAGCTCTTTTAGCAAGAAATGCATTGAAAACAGTGTGCGTCTTATCATTGAGGTTGTCTTGTTAGGAAAATGAGTTAGGAGACAAAGTAACGGTGTTCCTACATGAAGTTAGTGAGTCTCTCTTAGATTAGAGTTGAATAGCGTCCTAGCTCATTCAGCAACAGAGACAATCACGATCTTAGCTCCTATAGCAAGAAATGAGGAAAATGAGTTAGGAGACAAAGTAACGGTGTTCCTACATGAAGTTAGTGAGTCTCTCTTAGATTAGAGTTGAATAGCGTCCTAGCTCATTCAGCAACAGAGACAATCACGATCTTAGCTCTTTTAGCAAGAAATGCATTGAAAACAGTGTGCGTCTTATCATTGAGGTTGCCTTGTTAGGAAAATGAGTTAGGAGACAAAGTAACGGTGTCCCTACATGAAGTTAGTGAGTCTCTCTTAGATTAGAGTTGAATAGCGTCCTAGCTCATTCAGCAACAGAGACAATCACGATCTTAGCTCTTTTAGCAAGAAATGCATTGAAAACAGTGTGCGTCTTATCATTGAGGTTGTCTTGTTAGGAAAATGAGTTAGGAGACAAAGTAACGGTGTTCCTACATGAAGTTAGTGAGTCTCTCCTAGATTAGAGTTGAATAGCGTCCTAGCTCATTCAGCAACAGAGACAATCACGATCTTAGCTCTTTTAGCAAGAAATGCATTGAAAACAGTGTGCGTCTTATCATTGAGGTTGTCTTGTTAGGAAAATGAGTTAGGAGACAAAGTAACGGTGTTCCTACATGAAGTTAGTGAGTCTCTCTTAGATTAGAGTTGAATAGCGTCCTAGCTCATTCAGCAACAGAGACAATCACGATCTTAGCTCTTTTAGCAAGAAATGCATTAAAAACAGTGTGCGTCTTATCATTGAGGTTGTCTTGTTAGGAAAATGAGTTAGGAGACAAAGTAACGGTGTTCCTACATGAAGTTAGTGAGTCTCTCTTAGATTAGAGTTAAATAGCATCCTAGCTCATTCAGCAACAGAGACAATCACGATCTTAGCTCTTTTAGCAAGAAATGCATTGAAAACAGTGTGCGTCTTATCATTGAGGTTGTCTTGTTAGGAAAATGAGTTAGGAGACAAAGTAACGGTGTTCCTACATGAAGTTAGTGAGTCTCTCTTAGATTAGAGTTGAATAGCGTCCTAGCTCATTCAGCAACAGAGACAATCACGATCTTAGCTCTTTTAGCAAGAAATGAGGAAAATGAGTTAGGAGACAAAGTAACGGTGTTCCTACATGAAGTTAGTGAGTCTCTCCTAGATTAAAGTTGAATAGCGTCCTAGCTCATTCAGCAACAGGGACAATCACGATCTTAGCTCTTTTAGCAAGAAATGCATTGAAAACAGTGTGCGTCTTATCATTGAGGTTGTCTTGTTAGGAAAATGAGTTAGGAGACAAAGTAACGGTGTTCCTACATGAAGTTAGTGAGTCTCTCTTAGATTAGAGTTGAATAGCGTCCTAGCTCATTCAGCAACAGAGACAATCACGATCTTAGCTCCTATAGCAAGAAATGAGGAAAATGAGTTAGGAGACAAAGTAACGGTGTTCCTACATGAAGTTAGTGAGTCTCTCTTAGATTAGAGTTGAATAGCGTCCTAGCTCATTCAGCAACAGGGACAATCACGATCTTAGCTCTTTTAGCAAGAAATGCATTGAAAACAGTGTGCGTCTTATCATTGAGGTTGCCTTGTTAGGAAAATGAGTTAGGAGACAAAGTAACGGTGTCCCTACATGAAGTTAGTGAGTCTCTCTTAGATTAGAGTTGAATAGCGTCCTAGCTCATTCAGCAACAGAGACAATCACGATCTTAGCTCTTTTAGCAAGAAATGAGGAAAATGAGTTAGGAGACAAAGTAACGGTGTTCCTACATGAAGTTAGTGAGTCTCTCCTAGATTAAAGTTGAATAGCGTCCTAGCTCATTCAGCAACAGAGACAATCACGATCTTAGCGCTTTTAGCAAGAAATGCATTGAAAACAGTGTGCGTCTTATCATTGAGGTTGTCTTGTTAGGAAAATGAGTTAGGAGACAAAGTAACGGTGTTCCTACATGAAGTTAGTGAGTCTCTCCTAGATTAGAGTTGAATAGCGTCCTAGCTCATTCAGCAACAGAGACAATCACGATCTTAGCTCTTTTAGCATGAAATGCATTGAAAACAGTGTGCGTCTTATCATTGAGGTTGTCTTGTTAGGAAAATGAGTTAGGAGACAAAGTAACGGTGTTCCTACATGAAGTTAGTGAGTCTCTCTTAGATTAGAGTTGAATAGCGTCCTAGCTCATTCAGCAACAGAGACAATCACGATCTTAGCTCTTTTAGCAGGAAATGAGGAAAATGAGTTAGGAGACAAAGTAACGGTGTTCCTACATGAAGTTAGTGAGTCTCTCCTAGATTAAAGTTGAATAGCGTCCTAGCTCATTCAGCAACAGAGACAATCACGATCTTAGCTCTTTTAGCAAGAAATGCATTGAAAACTGTGTGCGTCTTATCATTGAGGTTGTCTTGTTAGGAAAATGAGTTAGGAGACAAAGTAACGGTGTTCCTACATGAAGTTAGTGAGTCTCTCTTAGATTAGAGTTGAATAGCGTCCTAGCTCATTCAGCAACAGAGACAATCACGATCTTAGCTCTTTTAGCAAGAAATGAGGAAAATGAGTTAGGAGACAAAGTAACGGTGTTCCTACATGAAGTTAGTGAGTCTCTCCTAGATTAAAGTTGAATAGCGTCCTAGCTCATTCAGCAACAGAGACAATCACGATCTTAGCACTTTTAGCAAGAAATGCATTGAAAAAGGTGTGCGTCTTATCATTGAGGTTGTCTTGTTAGGAAAATGAGTTAGGAGACAAAGTAACGGTGTTCCTACATGAAGTTAGTGAGTCTCTCCTAGATTAGAGTTGAATAGCGTCCTAGCTCATTCAGCAACAGAGACAATCACGATCTTAGCTCTTTTAGCAAGAAATGCATTGAAAACAGTGTGCGTCTTATCATTGAGGTTGTCTTGTTAGGAAAATGAGTTAGGAGACAAAGTAACGGTGTTCCTACATGAAGTTAGTGAGTCTCTCTTAGATTAGAGTTGAATAGCGTTCTAGCTCATTCAGCATCAGAGACAATCACGATCTTAGCTCTTATAGCAAGAAATGAGGAAAATGAGTTAGGAGACAAAGTAACGGTGTTCCTACATGAAGTTAGTGAGTCTCTCTTAGATTAGAGTTGAATAGCGTCCTAGCTCATTCAGCAACAGAGACAATCACGATCTTAGCTCTTTTAGCAAGAAATGCATTAAAAACAGTGTGCGTCTTATCATTGAGGTTGTCTTGTTAGGGAAATGAGTTAGGAGACAAAGTAACGGTGTTCCTACATGAAGTTACTGAGTCTCTCTTAGATTAGAGTTAAATAGCATCCTAGCTCATTCAGCAACAGAGACAATCACGATCTTAGCTCTTTTAGCAAGAAATGCATTGAAAACAGTGTGCGTCTTATCATTGAGGTTGTCTTGTTAGGAAAATGAGTTAGGAGACAAAGTAACGGTGTTCCTACATGAAGTTAGTGAGTCTCTCTTAGATTAGAGTTGAATAGCGTCCTAGCTCATTCAGCAACAGAGACAATCACGATCTTAGCTCTTTTAGCAAGAAATGAGGAAAATGAGTTAGGAGACAAAGTAACGGTGTTCCTACATGAAGTTAGTGAGTCTCTCCTAGATTAAAGTTGAATAGCGTCCTAGCTCATTCAGCAACAGAGACAATCACGATCTTAGCTCTTTTAGCAAGAAATGCATTGAAAACAGTGTGCGTCTTATCATTGAGGTTGTCTTGTTAGGAAAATGAGTTAGGAGACAAAGTAACGGTGTTCCTACATGAAGTTAGTGAGTCTCTCTTAGATTAGAGTTGAATAGCGTCCTAGCTCATTCAGCAACAGAGACAATCACGATCTTAGCTCCTATAGCAAGAAATGAGGAAAATGAGTTAGGAGACAAAGTAACGGTGTTCCTACATGAAGTTAGTGAGTCTCTCTTAGATTAGAGTTGAATAGCGTCCTAGCTCATTCAGCAACAGAGACAATCACGATCTTAGCTCTTTTAGCAAGAAATGCATTGAAAACAGTGTGCGTCTTATCATTGAGGTTGCCTTGTTAGGAAAATGAGTTAGGAGACAAAGTAACGGTGTCCCTACATGAAGTTAGTGAGTCTCTCTTAGATTAGAGTTGAATAGCGTCCTAGCTCATTCAGCAACAGAGACAATCACGATCTTAGCTCTTTTAGCAAGAAATGCATTGAAAACAGTGTGCGTCTTATCATTGAGGTTGTCTTGTTAGGAAAATGAGTTAGGAGACAAAGTAACGGTGTTCCTACATGAAGTTAGTGAGTCTCTCCTAGATTAGAGTTGAATAGCGTCCTAGCTCATTCAGCAACAGAGACAATCACGATCTTAGCTCTTTTAGCAAGAAATGCATTGAAAACAGTGTGCGTCTTATCATTGAGGTTGTCTTGTTAGGAAAATGAGTTAGGAGACAAAGTAACGGTGTTCCTACATGAAGTTAGTGAGTCTCTCTTAGATTAGAGTTGAATAGCGTCCTAGCTCATTCAGCAACAGAGACAATCACGATCTTAGCTCTTTTAGCAAGAAATGCATTAAAAACAGTGTGCGTCTTATCATTGAGGTTGTCTTGTTAGGAAAATGAGTTAGGAGACAAAGTAACGGTGTTCCTACATGAAGTTAGTGAGTCTCTCTTAGATTAGAGTTAAATAGCATCCTAGCTCATTCAGCAACAGAGACAATCACGATCTTAGCTCTTTTAGCAAGAAATGCATTGAAAACAGTGTGCGTCTTATCATTGAGGTTGTCTTGTTAGGAAAATGAGTTAGGAGACAAAGTAACGGTGTTCCTACATGAAGTTAGTGAGTCTCTCTTAGATTAGAGTTGAATAGCGTCCTAGCTCATTCAGCAACAGAGACAATCACGATCTTAGCTCTTTTAGCAAGAAATGAGGAAAATGAGTTAGGAGACAAAGTAACGGTGTTCCTACATGAAGTTAGTGAGTCTCTCCTAGATTAAAGTTGAATAGCGTCCTAGCTCATTCAGCAACAGGGACAATCACGATCATAGCTCTTTTAGCAAGAAATGCATTGAAAACAGTGTGCGTCTTATCATTGAGGTTGTCTTGTTAGGAAAATGAGTTAGGAGACAAAGTAACGGTGTTCCTACATGAAGTTAGTGAGTCTCTCTTAGATTAGAGTTGAATAGCGTCCTAGCTCATTCAGCAACAGAGACAATCACGATCTTAGCTCCTATAGCAAGAAATGAGGAAAATGAGTTAGGAGACAAAGTAACGGTGTTCCTACATGAAGTTAGTGAGTCTCTCTTAGATTAGAGTTGAATAGCGTCCTAGCTCATTCAGCAACAGGGACAATCACGATCTTAGCTCTTTTAGCAAGAAATGCATTGAAAACAGTGTGCGTCTTATCATTGAGGTTGCCTTGTTAGGAAAATGAGTTAGGAGACAAAGTAACGGTGTCCCTACATGAAGTTAGTGAGTCTCTCTTAGATTAGAGTTGAATAGCGTCCTAGCTCATTCAGCAACAGAGACAATCACGATCTTAGCTCTTTTAGCAAGAAATGAGGAAAATGAGTTAGGAGACAAAGTAACGGTGTTCCTACATGAAGTTAGTGAGTCTCTCCTAGATTAAAGTTGAATAGCGTCCTAGCTCATTCAGCAACAGAGACAATCACGATCTTAGCGCTTTTAGCAAGAAATGCATTGAAAACAGTGTGCGTCTTATCATTGAGGTTGTCTTGTTAGGAAAATGAGTTAGGAGACAAAGTAACGGTGTTCCTACATGAAGTTAGTGAGTCTCTCCTAGATTAGAGTTGAATAGCGTCCTAGCTCATTCAGCAACAGAGACAATCACGATCTTAGCTCTTTTAGCATGAAATGCATTGAAAACAGTGTGCGTCTTATCATTGAGGTTGTCTTGTTAGGAAAATGAGTTAGGAGACAAAGTAACGGTGTTCCTACATGAAGTTAGTGAGTCTCTCTTAGATTAGAGTTGAATAGCGTCCTAGCTCATTCAGCAACAGAGACAATCACGATCTTAGCTCTTTTAGCAGGAAATGAGGAAAATGAGTTAGGAGACAAAGTAACGGTGTTCCTACATGAAGTTAGTGAGTCTCTCCTAGATTAAAGTTGAATAGCGTCCTAGCTCATTCAGCAACAGAGACAATCACGATCTTAGCTCTTTTAGCAAGAAATGCATTAAAAACAGTGTGCGTCTTATCATTGAGGTTGTCTTGTTAGGAAAATGAGTTAGGAGACAAAGTAACGGTGTTCCTACATGAAGTTAGTGAGTCTCTCTTAGATTAGAGTTAAATAGCATCCTAGCTCATTCAGCAACAGAGACAATCACGATCTTAGCTCTTTTAGCAAGAAATGCATTGAAAACAGTGTGCGTCTTATCATTGAGGTTGTCTTGTTAGGAAAATGAGTTAGGAGACAAAGTAACGGTGTTCCTACATGAAGTTAGTGAGTCTCTCTTAGATTAGAGTTGAATAGCGTCCTAGCTCATTCAGCAACAGAGACAATCACGATCTTAGCTCTTTTAGCAAGAAATGAGGAAAATGAGTTAGGAGACAAAGTAACGGTGTTCCTACATGAAGTTAGTGAGTCTCTCCTAGATTAAAGTTGAATAGCGTCCTAGCTCATTCAGCAACAGAGACAATCACGATCTTAGCTCTTTTAGCAAGAAATGCATTGAAAACAGTGTGCGTCTTATCATTGAGGTTGTCTTGTTAGGAAAATGAGTTAGGAGACAAAGTAACGGTGTTCCTACATGAAGTTAGTGAGTCTCTCTTAGATTAGAGTTGAATAGCGTCCTAGCTCATTCAGCAACAGAGACAATCACGATCTTAGCTCCTATAGCAAGAAATGAGGAAAATGAGTTAGGAGACAAAGTAACGGTGTTCCTACATGAAGTTAGTGAGTCTCTCTTAGATTAGAGTTGAATAGCGTCCTAGCTCATTCAGCAACAGAGACAATCACGATCTTAGCTCTTTTAGCAAGAAATGCATTGAAAACAGTGTGCGTCTTATCATTGAGGTTGCCTTGTTAGGAAAATGAGTTAGGAGACAAAGTAACGGTGTCCCTACATGAAGTTAGTGAGTCTCTCTTAGATTAGAGTTGAATAGCGTCCTAGCTCATTCAGCAACAGAGACAATCACGATCTTAGCTCTTTTAGCAAGAAATGCATTGAAAACAGTGTGCGTCTTATCATTGAGGTTGTCTTGTTAGGAAAATGAGTTAGGAGACAAAGTAACGGTGTTCCTACATGAAGTTAGTGAGTCTCTCCTAGATTAGAGTTGAATAGCGTCCTAGCTCATTCAGCAACAGAGACAATCACGATCTTAGCTCTTTTAGCAAGAAATGCTTTGAAAACAGTGTGCGTCTTATCATTGAGGTTGTCTTGTTAGGAAAATGAGTTAGGAGACAAAGTAACGGTGTTCCTACATGAAGTTAGTGAGTCTCTCTTAGATTAGAGTTGAATAGCGTCCTAGCTCATTCAGCAACAGAGACAATCACGATCTTAGCTCTTTTAGCAAGAAATGCATTAAAAACAGTGTGCGTCTTATCATTGAGGTTGTCTTGTTAGGAAAATGAGTTAGGAGACAAAGTAACGGTGTTCCTACATGAAGTTAGTGAGTCTCTCTTAGATTAGAGTTAAATAGCATCCTAGCTCATTCAGCAACAGAGACAATCACGATCTTAGCTCTTTTAGCAAGAAATGCATTGAAAACAGTGTGCGTCTTATCATTGAGGTTGTCTTGTTAGGAAAATGAGTTAGGAGACAAAGTAACGGTGTTCCTACATGAAGTTAGTGAGTCTCTCTTAGATTAGAGTTGAATAGCGTCCTAGCTCATTCAGCAACAGAGACAATCACGATCTTAGCTCTTTTAGCAAGAAATGAGGAAAATGAGTTAGGAGACAAAGTAACGGTGTTCCTACATGAAGTTAGTGAGTCTCTCCTAGATTAAAGTTGAATAGCGTCCTAGCTCATTCAGCAACAGAGACAATCACGATCTTAGCTCTTTTAGCAAGAAATGCATTGAAAACAGTGTGCGTCTTATCATTGAGGTTGTCTTGTTAGGAAAATGAGTTAGGAGACAAAGTAACGGTGTTCCTACATGAAGTTAGTGAGTCTCTCTTAGATTAGAGTTGAATAGCGTCCTAGCTCATTCAGCAACAGAGACAATCACGATCTTAGCTCCTATAGCAAGAAATGAGGAAAATGAGTTAGGAGACAAAGTAACGGTGTTCCTACATGAAGTTAGTGAGTCTCTCTTAGATTAGAGTTGAATAGCGTCCTAGCTCATTCAGCAACAGAGACAATCACGATCTTAGCTCTTTTAGCAAGAAATGCATTGAAAACAGTGTGCGTCTTATCATTGAGGTTGCCTTGTTAGGAAAATGAGTTAGGAGACAAAGTAACGGTGTCCCTACATGAAGTTAGTGAGTCTCTCTTAGATTAGAGTTGAATAGCGTCCTAGCTCATTCAGCAACAGAGACAATCACGATCTTAGCTCTTTTAGCAAGAAATGAGGAAAATGAGTTAGGAGACAAAGTAACGGTGTTCCTACATGAAGTTAGTGAGTCTCTCCTAGATTAAAGTTAAATAGCGTCCTAGCTCATTCAGCAACAGAGACAATCACGATCTTAGCTCTTTTAGCAAGAAATGAGGAAAATGAGTTAGGAGACAAAGTAACGGTGTTCCTACATGAAGTTAGTGAGTCTCTCCTAGATTAGAGTTAAATAGCGTCCTAGCTCATTCAGCAACAGAGACAATCACGATCTTAGTTCTTTTAGCAAGAAATGTGGAAAATGAGTTAGGAGACAAAGTAACGGTGTTCCTACATGAAGTTAGTGAGTCTCTCTTAGATTAGAGTTGAATAGCGTCCTAGCTCATTCAGCAACAGAGACAATCACGATCTTAGCTCTTTTAGCAAGAAATGCATTGAAAACAGTGTGCGTCTTATCATTGAGGTTGTCTTGTTAGGAAAATGAGTTAGGAGACAAAGTAACGGTGTTCCTACATGAAGTTAGTGAGTCTCTCTTAGATTAGAGTTGAATAGCGTCCTAGCTCATTCAGCAACAGAGACAATCACGATCTTAGCTCTTTTAGCAAGAAATGAGAAAAATGAGTTAGGAGACAAAGTAACGGTGTTCCTACATGAAGTTAGTGAGTCTCTCCTAGATTAAAGTTGAATAGCGTCCTAGCTCATTCAGCAACAGAGACAATCACGATCTTAGCTCTTTTAGCAAGAAATGCATTGAAAACAGTGTGCGTCTTATCATTGAGGTTGTCTTGTTAGGAAAATGAGTTAGGAGACAAAGTAACGGTGTTCCTACATGAAGTTAGTGAGTCTCTCTTAGATTAGAGTTGAATAGCGTCCTAGCTCATTCAGCAACAGAGACAATCACGATCTTAGCTCTTTTAGCAAGAAATGAGGAAAATGAGTTAGGAGACAAAGTAACGGTGTTCCTACATGAAGTTAGTGAGTCTCTCCTAGATTAAAGTTAAATAGCGTCCTAGCTCATTCAGCAACAGAGACAATCAAGATCTTAGCTCTTTTAGCAAGAAATGAGGAAAATGAGTTAGGAGACAAAGTAACGGTGTTCCTACATGAAGTTAGTGAGTCTCTCTTAGATTAGAGTTAAATAGCGTCCTAGCTCATTCAGCAACAGAGACAATCACGATCTTAGCTCTTTTAGCAAGAAATGCATTGAAAACAGTGTGCGTCTTATCATTGAGGTTGTCTTGTTAGGAAAATGAGTTAGGAGACAAAGTAACGGTGTTCCTACATGAAGTTAGTGAGTCTCTCCTAGATTAGAGTTGAATAGCGTCCTAGCTCATTCAGCAACAGAGACAATCACGATCTTAGCTCTTTTAGCAAGAAATGCATTGAAAACAGTGTGCGTCTTATCATTGAGGTTGTTTTGTTAGGAAAATGAGTTAGGAGACAAAGTAACGGTGTTCCTACATGAAGTTAGTGAGTCTCTCTTAGATTAGAGTTGACTAGCGTCCTAGCTCATTCAGCAACAGAGACAATCACGATCTTAGCTCTTTTAGCAAGAAATGCATTGAAAACAGTGTGCGTCTTATCATTGAGGTTGTCTTGTTAGGAAAATGAGTTAGGAGACAAAGTAACGGTGTTCCTACATGAAGTTAGTGAGTCTCTCTTAGATAAGAGTTGAATAGCGTCCTAGCTCATTCAGCAACAGAGACAATCACGATCTTAGCTCTTTTAGCAAGAAATGAGGAAAATGAGTTAGGAGACAAAGTAACGGTGTTCCTACATGAAGTTAGTGAGTCTCTCCTAGATTAAAGTTGAATAGCGTCCTAGCTCATTCAGCAACAGAGACAATCACGATCTTAGCTCTTTTAGCAAGAAATGCATTGAAAACAGTGTGCGTCTTATCATTGAGGTTGTCTTGTTAGGAAAATGAGTTAGGAGACAAAGTAACGGTGTTCCTACATGAAGTTAGTGAGTCTCTCTTAGATTAGAGTTGAATAGCGTCCTAGCTCATTCAGCAACAGAGACAATCACGATCTTAGCTCTTTTAGCAAGAAATGAGGAAAATGAGTTAGGAGACAAAGTAACGGTGTTCCTACATGAAGTTAGTGAGTCTCTCCTAGATTAAAGTTGAATAGCGTCCTAGCTCATTCAGCAACAGAGACAATCACGATCTTAGCTCTTTTAGCAAGAAATGCATTGAAAACAGTGTGCGTCTTATCATTGAGGTTGCCTTGTTAGGAAAATGAGTTAGGAGACAAAGTAACGGTGTCCCTACATGAAGTTAGTGAGTCTCTCTTAGATTAGAGTTGAATAGCGTCCTAGCTCATTCAGCAACAGAGACAATCACGATCTTAGCTCTTTTAGCAAGAAATGCATTGAAAACAGTGTGCGTCTTATCATTGAGGTTGTCTTGTTAGGAAAATGAGTTAGGAGACAAAGTAACGGTGTTCCTACATGAAGTTAGTGAGTCTCTCCTAGATTAGAGTTGAATAGCGTCCTAGCTCATTCAGCAACAGAGACAATCACGATCTTAGCTCTTTTAGCAAGAAATGCTTTGAAAACAGTGTGCGTCTTATCATTGAGGTTGTCTTGTTAGGAAAATGAGTTAGGAGACAAAGTAACGGTGTTCCTACATGAAGTTAGTGAGTCTCTCTTAGATTAGAGTTGAATAGCGTCCTAGCTCATTCAGCAACAGAGACAATCACGATCTTAGCTCTTTTAGCAAGAAATGCATTAAAAACAGTGTGCGTCTTATCATTGAGGTTGTCTTGTTAGGAAAATGAGTTAGGAGACAAAGTAACGGTGTTCCTACATGAAGTTAGTGAGTCTCTCTTAGATTAGAGTTAAATAGCATCCTAGCTCATTCAGCAACAGAGACAATCACGATCTTAGCTCTTTTAGCAAGAAATGCATTGAAAACAGTGTGCGTCTTATCATTGAGGTTGTCTTGTTAGGAAAATGAGTTAGGAGACAAAGTAACGGTGTTCCTACATGAAGTTAGTGAGTCTCTCTTAGATTAGAGTTGAATAGCGTCCTAGCTCATTCAGCAACAGAGACAATCACGATCTTAGCTCTTTTAGCAAGAAATGAGGAAAATGAGTTAGGAGACAAAGTAACGGTGTTCCTACATGAAGTTAGTGAGTCTCTCCTAGATTAAAGTTGAATAGCGTCCTAGCTCATTCAGCAACAGAGACAATCACGATCTTAGCTCTTTTAGCAAGAAATGCATTGAAAACAGTGTGCGTCTTATCATTGAGGTTGTCTTGTTAGGAAAATGAGTTAGGAGACAAAGTAACGGTGTTCCTACATGAAGTTAGTGAGTCTCTCTTAGATTAGAGTTGAATAGCGTCCTAGCTCATTCAGCAACAGAGACAATCACGATCTTAGCTCCTATAGCAAGAAATGAGGAAAATGAGTTAGGAGACAAAGTAACGGTGTTCCTACATGAAGTTAGTGAGTCTCTCTTAGATTAGAGTTGAATAGCGTCCTAGCTCATTCAGCAACAGAGACAATCACGATCTTAGCTCTTTTAGCAAGAAATGCATTGAAAACAGTGTGCGTCTTATCATTGAGGTTGCCTTGTTAGGAAAATGAGTTAGGAGACAAAGTAACGGTGTCCCTACATGAAGTTAGTGAGTCTCTCTTAGATTAGAGTTGAATAGCGTCCTAGCTCATTCAGCAACAGAGACAATCACGATCTTAGCTCTTTTAGCAAGAAATGAGGAAAATGAGTTAGGAGACAAAGTAACGGTGTTCCTACATGAAGTTAGTGAGTCTCTCCTAGATTAAAGTTGAATAGCGTCCTAGCTCATTCAGCAACAGAGACAATCACGATCTTAGCGCTTTTAGCAAGAAATGCATTGAAAACAGTGTGCGTCTTATCATTGAGGTTGTCTTGTTAGGAAAATGAGTTAGGAGACAAAGTAACGGTGTTCCTACATGAAGTTAGTGAGTCTCTCTTAGATTAGAGTTGAATAGCGTCCTAGCTCATTCAGCAACAGAGACAATCACGATCTTAGCTCTTTTAGCAGGAAATGAGGAAAATGAGTTAGGAGACAAAGTAACGGTGTTCCTACATGAAGTTAGTGAGTCTCTCCTAGATTAAAGTTGAATAGCGTCCTAGCTCATTCAGCAACAGAGACAATCACGATCTTAGCTCTTTTAGCAAGAAATGCATTGAAAACAGTGTGCGTCTTATCATTGAGGTTGTCTTGTTAGGAAAATGAGTTAGGAGACAAAGTAACGGTGTTCCTACATGAAGTTAGTGAGTCTCTCTTAGATTAGAGTTGAATAGCGTCCTAGCTCAGTCAGCAACAGAGACAATCACGATCTTAGCTCTTATAGCAAGAAATGAGGAAAATGAGTTAGGAGACAAAGTAACGGTGTTCCTACATGAAGTTAGTGAGTCTCTCCTAGATTAAAGTTGAATAGCGTCCTAGCTCATTCAGCAACAGAGACAATCACGATCTTAGCTCTTTTAGCAAGAAATGCATTGAAAACAGTGTGCGTCTTATCATTGAGGTTGTCTTGTTAGGAAAATGAGTTAGGAGACAAAGTAACGGTGTTCCTACATGAAGTTAGTGAGTCTCTCTTAGATTAGAGTTGAATAGCGTCCTAGCTCATTCAGCAACAGAGACAATCACGATCTTAGCTCTTTTAGCAAGAAATGCATTGAAAACAGTGTGCGTCTTATCATTGAGGTTGCCTTGTTAGGAAAATGAGTTAGGAGACAAAGTAACGGTGTCCCTACATGAAGTTAGTGAGTCTCTCTTAGATTAGAGTTGAATAGCGTCCTAGCTCATTCAGCAACAGAGACAATCACGATCTTAGCTCTTTTAGCAAGAAATGAGGAAAATGAGTTAGGAGACAAAGTAACGGTGTTCCTACATGAAGTTAGTGAGTCTCTCCTAGATTAAAGTTGAATAGCGTCCTAGCTCATTCAGCAACAGAGACAATCACGATCTTAGCGCTTTTAGCAAGAAATGCATTGAAAAAGGTGTGCGTCTTATCATTGAGGTTGTCTTGTTAGGAAAATGAGTTAGGAGACAAAGTAACGGTGTTCCTACATGAAGTTAGTGAGTCTCTCCTAGATTAGAGTTGAATAGCGTCCTAGCTCATTCAGCAACAGAGACAATCACGATCTTAGCTCTTTTAGCAAGAAATGCATTGAAAACAGTGTGCGTCTTATCATTGAGGTTGTCTTGTTAGGAAAATGAGTTAGGAGACAAAGTAACGGTGTTCCTACATGAAGTTAGTGAGTCTCTCTTAGATTAGAGTTGAATAGCGTCCTAGCTCATTCAGCAACAGAGACAATCACGATCTTAGCTCTTATAGCAAGAAATGAGGAAAATGAGTTAGGAGACAAAGTAACGGTGTTCCTACATGAAGTTAGTGAGTCTCTCTTAGATTAGAGTTGAATAGCGTCCTAGCTCATTCAGCAACAGAGACAATCACGATCTTAGCTCTTTTAGCAAGAAATGCATTGAAAACAGTGTGCGTCTTATCATTGAGGTTGTCTTGTTAGGAAAATGAGTTAGGAGACAAAGTAACGGTGTTCCTACATGAAGTTAGTGAGTCTCTCTTAGATTAGAGTTAAATAGCATCCTAGCTCATTCAGCAACAGAGACAATCACGATCTTAGCTCTTTTAGCAAGAAATGCATTGAAAACAGTGTGCGTCTTATCATTGAGGTTGTCTTGTTAGGAAAATGAGTTAGGAGACAAAGTAACGGTGTTCCTACATGAAGTTAGTGAGTCTCTCTTAGATTAGAGTTGAATAGCGTCCTAGCTCATTCAGCAACAGAGACAATCACGATCTTAGCTCTTTTAGCAAGAAATGAGGAAAATGAGTTAGGAGACAAAGTAACGGTGTTCCTACATGAAGTTAGTGAGTCTCTCCTAGATTAAAGTTGAATAGCGTCCTAGCTCATTCAGCAACAGAGACAATCACGATCTTAGCTCTTTTAGCAAGAAATGCATTGAAAACAGTGTGCGTCTTATCATTGAGGTTGTCTTGTTAGGAAAATGAGTTAGGAGACAAAGTAACGGTGTTCCTACATGAAGTTAGTGAGTCTCTCTTAGATTAGAGTTGAATAGCGTCCTAGCTCATTCAGCAACAGAGACAATCACGATCTTAGCTCCTATAGCAAGAAATGAGGAAAATGAGTTAGGAGACAAAGTAACGGTGTTCCTACATGAAGTTAGTGAGTCTCTCTTAGATTAGAGTTGAATAGCGTCCTAGCTCATTCAGCAACAGAGACAATCACGATCTTAGCTCTTTTAGCAAGAAATGCATTGAAAACAGTGTGCGTCTTATCATTGAGGTTGCCTTGTTAGGAAAATGAGTTAGGAGACAAAGTAACGGTGTCCCTACATGAAGTTAGTGAGTCTCTCTTAGATTAGAGTTGAATAGCGTCCTAGCTCATTCAGCAACAGAGACAATCACGATCTTAGCTCTTTTAGCAAGAAATGCATTGAAAACAGTGTGCGTCTTATCATTGAGGTTGTCTTGTTAGGAAAATGAGTTAGGAGACAAAGTAACGGTGTTCCTACATGAAGTTAGTGAGTCTCTCCTAGATTAGAGTTGAATAGCGTCCTAGCTCATTCAGCAACAGAGACAATCACGATCTTAGCTCTTTTAGCAAGAAATGCATTGAAAACAGTGTGCGTCTTATCATTGAGGTTGTCTTGTTAGGAAAATGAGTTAGGAGACAAAGTAACGGTGTTCCTACATGAAGTTAGTGAGTCTCTCTTAGATTAGAGTTGAATAGCGTCCTAGCTCATTCAGCAACAGAGACAATCACGATCTTAGCTCTTTTAGCAAGAAATGCATTAAAAACAGTGTGCGTCTTATCATTGAGGTTGTCTTGTTAGGAAAATGAGTTAGGAGACAAAGTAACGGTGTTCCTACATGAAGTTAGTGAGTCTCTCTTAGATTAGAGTTAAATAGCATCCTAGCTCATTCAGCAACAGAGACAATCACGATCTTAGCTCTTTTAGCAAGAAATGCATTGAAAACAGTGTGCGTCTTATCATTGAGGTTGTCTTGTTAGGAAAATGAGTTAGGAGACAAAGTAACGGTGTTCCTACATGAAGTTAGTGAGTCTCTCTTAGATTAGAGTTGAATAGCGTCCTAGCTCATTCAGCAACAGAGACAATCACGATCTTAGCTCTTTTAGCAAGAAATGAGGAAAATGAGTTAGGAGACAAAGTAACGGTGTTCCTACATGAAGTTAGTGAGTCTCTCCTAGATTAAAGTTGAATAGCGTCCTAGCTCATTCAGCAACAGAGACAATCACGATCTTAGCTCTTTTAGCAAGAAATGCATTGAAAACAGTGTGCGTCTTATCATTGAGGTTGTCTTGTTAAGAAAATGAGTTAGGAGACAAAGTAACGGTGTTCCTACATGAAGTTAGTGAGTCTCTCTTAGATTAGAGTTGAATAGCGTCCTAGCTCATTCAGCAACAGAGACAATCACGATCTTAGCTCTTTTAGCAAGAAATGAGGAAAATGAGTTAGGAGACAAAGTAACGGTGTTCCTACATGAAGTTAGTGAGTCTCTCCTAGATTAAAGTTGAATAGCGTCCTAGCTCATTCAGCAACAGAGACAATCACGATCTTAGCGCTTTTAGCAAGAAATGCATTGAAAACAGTGTGCGTCTTATCATTGAGGTTGTCTTGTTAGGAAAATGAGTTAGGAGACAAAGTAACGGTGTTCCTACATGAAGTTAGTGAGTCTCTCCTAGATTAGAGTTGAATAGCGTCCTAGCTCATTCAGCAACAGAGACAATCACGATCTTAGCTCTTTTAGCATGAAATGCATTGAAAACAGTGTGCGTCTTATCATTGAGGTTGTCTTGTTAGGAAAATGAGTTAGGAGACAAAGTAACGGTGTTCCTACATGAAGTTAGTGAGTCTCTCTTAGATTAGAGTTGAATAGCGTCCTAGCTCATTCAGCAACAGAGACAATCACGATCTTAGCTCTTTTAGCAGGAAATGAGGAAAATGAGTTAGGAGACAAAGTAACGGTGTTCCTACATGAAGTTAGTGAGTCTCTCCTAGATTAAAGTTGAATAGCGTCCTAGCTCATTCAGCAACAGAGACAATCACGATCTTAGCTCTTTTAGCAAGAAATGCATTGAAAACAGTGTGCGTCTTATCATTGAGGTTGTCTTGTTAGGAAAATGAGTTAGGAGACAAAGTAACGGTGTTCCTACATGAAGTTAGTGAGTCTCTCTTAGATTAGAGTTGAATGGCGTCCTAGCTCAGTCAGCAACAGAGACAATCACGATCTTAGCTCTTATAGCAAGAAATGAGGAAAATGAGTTAGGAGACAAAGTAACGGTGTTCCTACATGAAGTTAGTGAGTCTCTCCTAGATTAAAGTTGAATAGCGTCCTAGCTCATTCAGCAACAGAGACAATCACGATCTTAGCTCTTTTAGCAAGAAATGCATTGAAAACAGTGTGCGTCTTATCATTGAGGTTGTCTTGTTAGGAAAATGAGTTAGGAGACAAAGTAACGGTGTTCCTACATGAAGTTAGTGAGTCTCTCTTAGATTAGAGTTGAATAGCGTCCTAGCTCATTCAGCAACAGAGACAATCACGATCTTAGCTCTTTTAGCAAGAAATGCATTGAAAACAGTGTGCGTCTTATCATTGAGGTTGCCTTGTTAGGAAAATGAGTTAGGAGACAAAGTAACGGTGTCCCTACATGAAGTTAGTGAGTCTCTCTTAGATTAGAGTTGAATAGCGTCCTAGCTCATTCAGCAACAGAGACAATCACGATCTTAGCTCTTTTAGCAAGAAATGAGGAAAATGAGTTAGGAGACAAAGTAACGGTGTTCCTACATGAAGTTAGTGAGTCTCTCCTAGATTAAAGTTGAATAGCGTCCTAGCTCATTCAGCAACAGAGACAATCACGATCTTAGCGCTTTTAGCAAGAAATGCATTGAAAAAGGTGTGCGTCTTATCATTGAGGTTGTCTTGTTAGGAAAATGAGTTAGGAGACAAAGTAACGGTGTTCCTACATGAAGTTAGTGAGTCTCTCCTAGATTAGAGTTGAATAGCGTCCTAGCTCATTCAGCAACAGAGACAATCACGATCTTAGCTCTTTTAGCAAGAAATGCATTGAAAACAGTGTGCGTCTTATCATTGAGGTTGTCTTGTTAGGAAAATGAGTTAGGAGACAAAGTAACGGTGTTCCTACATGAAGTTAGTGAGTCTCTCTTAGATTAGAGTTGAATAGCGTCCTAGCTCATTCAGCAACAGAGACAATCACGATCTTAGCTCTTATAGCAAGAAATGAGGAAAATGAGTTAGGAGACAAAGTAACGGTGTTCCTACATGAAGTTAGTGAGTCTCTCTTAGATTAGAGTTGAATAGCGTCCTAGCTCATTCAGCAACAGAGACAATCACGATCTTAGCTCTTTTAGCAAGAAATGCATTGAAAACAGTGTGCGTCTTATCATTGAGGTTGTCTTGTTAGGAAAATGAGTTAGGAGACAAAGTAACGGTGTTCCTACATGAAGTTAGTGAGTCTCTCTTAGATTAGAGTTAAATAGCATCCTAGCTCATTCAGCAACAGAGACAATCACGATCTTAGCTCTTTTAGCAAGAAATGCATTGAAAACAGTGTGCGTCTTATCATTGAGGTTGTCTTGTTAGGAAAATGAGTTAGGAGACAAAGTAACGGTGTTCCTACATGAAGTTAGTGAGTCTCTCTTAGATTAGAGTTGAATAGCGTCCTAGCTCATTCAGCAACAGAGACAATCACGATCTTAGCTCTTTTAGCAAGAAATGAGGAAAATGAGTTAGGAGACAAAGTAACGGTGTTCCTACATGAAGTTAGTGAGTCTCTCCTAGATTAAAGTTGAATAGCGTCCTAGCTCATTCAGCAACAGAGACAATCACGATCTTAGCTCTTTTAGCAAGAAATGCATTGAAAACAGTGTGCGTCTTATCATTGAGGTTGTCTTGTTAGGAAAATGAGTTAGGAGACAAAGTAACGGTGTTCCTACATGAAGTTAGTGAGTCTCTCTTAGATTAGAGTTGAATAGCGTCCTAGCTCATTCAGCAACAGAGACAATCACGATCTTAGCTCCTATAGCAAGAAATGAGGAAAATGAGTTAGGAGACAAAGTAACGGTGTTCCTACATGAAGTTAGTGAGTCTCTCTTAGATTAGAGTTGAATAGCGTCCTAGCTCATTCAGCAACAGAGACAATCACGATCTTAGCTCTTTTAGCAAGAAATGCATTGAAAACAGTGTGCGTCTTATCATTGAGGTTGCCTTGTTAGGAAAATGAGTTAGGAGACAAAGTAACGGTGTCCCTACATGAAGTTAGTGAGTCTCTCTTAGATTAGAGTTGAATAGCGTCCTAGCTCATTCAGCAACAGAGACAATCACGATCTTAGCTCTTTTAGCAAGAAATGCATTGAAAACAGTGTGCGTCTTATCATTGAGGTTGTCTTGTTAGGAAAATGAGTTAGGAGACAAAGTAACGGTGTTCCTACATGAAGTTAGTGAGTCTCTCCTAGATTAGAGTTGAATAGCGTCCTAGCTCATTCAGCAACAGAGACAATCACGATCTTAGCTCTTTTAGCAAGAAATGCATTAAAAACAGTGTGCGTCTTATCATTGAGGTTGTCTTGTTAGGAAAATGAGTTAGGAGACAAAGTAACGGTGTTCCTACATGAAGTTAGTGAGTCTCTCTTAGATTAGAGTTAAATAGCATCCTAGCTCATTCAGCAACAGAGACAATCACGATCTTAGCTCTTTTAGCAAGAAATGCATTGAAAACAGTGTGCGTCTTATCATTGAGGTTGTCTTGTTAGGAAAATGAGTTAGGAGACAAAGTAACGGTGTTCCTACATGAAGTTAGTGAGTCTCTCTTAGATTAGAGTTGAATAGCGTCCTAGCTCATTCAGCAACAGAGACAATCACGATCTTAGCTCTTTTAGCAAGAAATGAGGAAAATGAGTTAGGAGACAAAGTAACGGTGTTCCTACATGAAGTTAGTGAGTCTCTCCTAGATTAAAGTTGAATAGCGTCCTAGCTCATTCAGCAACAGAGACAATCACGATCTTAGCTCTTTTAGCAAGAAATGCATTGAAAACAGTGTGCGTCTTATCATTGAGGTTGTCTTGTTAGGAAAATGAGTTAGGAGACAAAGTAACGGTGTTCCTACATGAAGTTAGTGAGTCTCTCTTAGATTAGAGTTGAATAGCGTCCTAGCTCATTCAGCAACAGAGACAATCACGATCTTAGCTCTTTTAGCAAGAAATGAGGAAAATGAGTTAGGAGACAAAGTAACGGTGTTCCTACATGAAGTTAGTGAGTCTCTCCTAGATTAAAGTTGAATAGCGTCCTAGCTCATTCAGCAACAGAGACAATCACGATCTTAGCGCTTTTAGCAAGAAATGCATTGAAAACAGTGTGCGTCTTATCATTGAGGTTGTCTTGTTAGGAAAATGAGTTAGGAGACAAAGTAACGGTGTTCCTACATGAAGTTAGTGAGTCTCTCCTAGATTAGAGTTGAATAGCGTCCTAGCTCATTCAGCAACAGAGACAATCACGATCTTAGCTCTTTTAGCATGAAATGCATTGAAAACAGTGTGCGTCTTATCATTGAGGTTGTCTTGTTAGGAAAATGAGTTAGGAGACAAAGTAACGGTGTTCCTACATGAAGTTAGTGAGTCTCTCTTAGATTAGAGTTGAATAGCGTCCTAGCTCATTCAGCAACAGAGACAATCACGATCTTAGCTCTTTTAGCAGGAAATGAGGAAAATGAGTTAGGAGACAAAGTAACGGTGTTCCTACATGAAGTTAGTGAGTCTCTCCTAGATTAAAGTTGAATAGCGTCCTAGCTCATTCAGCAACAGAGACAATCACGATCTTAGCTCTTTTAGCAAGAAATGCATTGAAAACAGTGTGCGTCTTATCATTGAGGTTGTCTTGTTAGGAAAATGAGTTAGGAGACAAAGTAACGGTGTTCCTACATGAAGTTAGTGAGTCTCTCTTAGATTAGAGTTGAATAGCGTCCTAGCTCATTCAGCAACAGAGACAATCACGATCTTAGCTCTTTTAGCAAGAAATGAGGAAAATGAGTTAGGAGACAAAGTAACGGTGTTCCTACATGAAGTTAGTGAGTCTCTCCTAGATTAAAGTTGAATAGCGTCCTAGCTCATTCAGCAACAGAGACAATCACGATCTTAGCTCTTTTAGCAAGAAATGCATTGAAAACAGTGTGCGTCTTATCATTGAGGTTGTCTTGTTAGGAAAATGAGTTAGGAGACAAAGTAACGGTGTTCCTACATGAAGTTAGTGAGTCTCTCTTAGATTAGAGTTGAATAGCGTCCTAGCTCATTCAGCAACAGAGACAATCACGATCTTAGCTCTTTTAGCAAGAAATGAGGAAAATGAGTTAGGAGACAAAGTAACGGTGTTCCTACATGAAGTTAGTGAGTCTCTCCTAGATTAAAGTTGAATAGCGTCCTAGCTCATTCAGCAACAGAGACAATCACGATCTTAGCGCTTTTAGCAAGAAATGCATTGAAAACAGTGTGCGTCTTATCATTGAGGTTGTCTTGTTAGGAAAATGAGTTAGGAGACAAAGTAACGGTGTTCCTACATGAAGTTAGTGAGTCTCTCCTAGATTAGAGTTGAATAGCGTCCTAGCTCATTCAGCAACAGAGACAATCACGATCTTAGCTCTTTTAGCATGAAATGCATTGAAAACAGTGTGCGTCTTATCATTGAGGTTGTCTTGTTAGGAAAATGAGTTAGGAGACAAAGTAACGGTGTTCCTACATGAAGTTAGTGAGTCTCTCTTAGATTAGAGTTGAATAGCGTCCTAGCTCATTCAGCAACAGAGACAATCACGATCTTAGCTCTTTTAGCAGGAAATGAGGAAAATGAGTTAGGAGACAAAGTAACGGTGTTCCTACATGAAGTTAGTGAGTCTCTCCTAGATTAAAGTTGAATAGCGTCCTAGCTCATTCAGCAACAGAGACAATCACGATCTTAGCTCTTTTAGCAAGAAATGCATTGAAAACAGTGTGCGTCTTATCATTGAGGTTGTCTTGTTAGGAAAATGAGTTAGGAGACAAAGTAACGGTGTTCCTACATGAAGTTAGTGAGTCTCTCTTAGATTAGAGTTGAATAGCGTCCTAGCTCATTCAGCAACAGAGACAATCACGATCTTAGCTCTTTTAGCAAGAAATGCATTAAAAACAGTGTGCGTCTTATCATTGAGGTTGTCTTGTTAGGAAAATGAGTTAGGAGACAAAGTAACGGTGTTCCTACATGAAGTTAGTGAGTCTCTCTTAGATTAGAGTTAAATAGCATCCTAGCTCATTCAGCAACAGAGACAATCACGATCTTAGCTCTTTTAGCAAGAAATGCATTGAAAACAGTGTGCGTCTTATCATTGAGGTTGTCTTGTTAGGAAAATGAGTTAGGAGACAAAGTAACGGTGTTCCTACATGAAGTTAGTGAGTCTCTCTTAGATTAGAGTTGAATAGCGTCCTAGCTCATTCAGCAACAGAGACAATCACGATCTTAGCTCTTTTAGCAAGAAATGAGGAAAATGAGTTAGGAGACAAAGTAACGGTGTTCCTACATGAAGTTAGTGAGTCTCTCCTAGATTAAAGTTGAATAGCGTCCTAGCTCATTCAGCAACAGAGACAATCACGATCTTAGCTCTTTTAGCAAGAAATGCATTGAAAACAGTGTGCGTCTTATCATTGAGGTTGTCTTGTTAGGAAAATGAGTTAGGAGACAAAGTAACGGTGTTCCTACATGAAGTTAGTGAGTCTCTCTTAGATTAGAGTTGAATAGCGTCCTAGCTCATTCAGCAACAGAGACAATCACGATCTTAGCTCCTATAGCAAGAAATGAGGAAAATGAGTTAGGAGACAAAGTAACGGTGTTCCTACATGAAGTTAGTGAGTCTCTCTTAGATTAGAGTTGAATAGCGTCCTAGCTCATTCAGCAACAGAGACAATCACGATCTTAGCTCTTTTAGCAAGAAATGCATTGAAAACAGTGTGCGTCTTATCATTGAGGTTGCCTTGTTAGGAAAATGAGTTAGGAGACAAAGTAACGGTGTCCCTACATGAAGTTAGTGAGTCTCTCTTAGATTAGAGTTGAATAGCGTCCTAGCTCATTCAGCAACAGAGACAATCACGATCTTAGCTCTTTTAGCAAGAAATGAGGAAAATGAGTTAGGAGACAAAGTAACGGTGTTCCTACATGAAGTTAGTGAGTCTCTCCTAGATTAAAGTTGAATAGCGTCCTAGCTCATTCAGCAACAGAGACAATCACGATCTTAGCGCTTTTAGCAAGAAATGCATTAAAAACAGTGTGCGTCTTATCATTGAGGTTGTCTTGTTAGGAAAATGAGTTAGGAGACAAAGTAACGGTGTTCCTACATGAAGTTAGTGAGTCTCTTTTAGATTAGAGTTAAATAGCATCCTAGCTCATTCAGCAACAGAGACAATCACGATCTTAGCTCTTTTAGCAAGAAATGCATTGAAAACAGTGTGCGTCTTATCATTGAGGTTGTCTTGTTAGGAAAATGAGTTAGGAGACAAAGTAACGGTGTTCCTACATGAAGTTAGTGAGTCTCTCTTAGATTAGAGTTGAATAGCGTCCTAGCTCATTCAGCAACAGAGACAATCACGATCTTAGCTCTTTTAGCAAGAAATGAGGAAAATGAGTTAGGAGACAAAGTAACGGTGTTCCTACATGAAGTTAGTGAGTCTCTCCTAGATTAAAGTTGAATAGCGTCCTAGCTCATTCAGCAACAGAGACAATCACGATCTTAGCTCTTTTAGCAAGAAATGCATTGAAAACAGTGTGCGTCTTATCATTGAGGTTGTCTTGTTAGGAAAATGAGTTAGGAGACAAAGTAACGGTGTTCCTACATGAAGTTAGTGAGTCTCTCTTAGATTAGAGTTGAATAGCGTCCTAGCTCAGTCAGCAACAGAGACAATCACGATCTTAGCTCTTATAGCAAGAAATGAGGAAAATGAGTTAGGAGACAAAGTAACGGTGTTCCTACATGAAGTTAGTGAGTCTCTCCTAGATTAAAGTTGAATAGCGTCCTAGCTCATTCAGCAACAGAGACAATCACGATCTTAGCTCTTTTAGCAAGAAATGCATTGAAAACAGTGTGCGTCTTATCATTGAGGTTGTCTTGTTAGGAAAATGAGTTAGGAGACAAAGTAACGGTGTTCCTACATGAAGTTAGTGAGTCTCTCTTAGATTAGAGTTGAATAGCGTCCTAGCTCATTCAGCAACAGAGACAATCACGATCTTAGCTCTTTTAGCAAGAAATGCATTGAAAACAGTGTGCGTCTTATCATTGAGGTTGCCTTGTTAGGAAAATGAGTTAGGAGACAAAGTAACGGTGTCCCTACATGAAGTTAGTGAGTCTCTCTTAGATTAGAGTTGAATAGCGTCCTAGCTCATTCAGCAACAGAGACAATCACGATCTTAGCTCTTTTAGCAAGAAATGAGGAAAATGAGTTAGGAGACAAAGTAACGGTGTTCCTACATGAAGTTAGTGAGTCTCTCCTAGATTAAAGTTGAATAGCGTCCTAGCTCATTCAGCAACAGAGACAATCACGATCTTAGCGCTTTTAGCAAGAAATGCATTGAAAAAGGTGTGCGTCTTATCATTGAGGTTGTCTTGTTAGGAAAATGAGTTAGGAGACAAAGTAACGGTGTTCCTACATGAAGTTAGTGAGTCTCTCCTAGATTAGAGTTGAATAGCGTCCTAGCTCATTCAGCAACAGAGACAATCACGATCTTAGCTCTTTTAGCAAGAAATGCATTGAAAACAGTGTGCGTCTTATCATTGAGGTTGTCTTGTTAGGAAAATGAGTTAGGAGACAAAGTAACGGTGTTCCTACATGAAGTTAGTGAGTCTCTCTTAGATTAGAGTTGAATAGCGTCCTAGCTCATTCAGCAACAGAGACAATCACGATCTTAGCTCTTATAGCAAGAAATGAGGAAAATGAGTTAGGAGACAAAGTAACGGTGTTCCTACATGAATTTAGTGAGTCTCTCTTAGATTAGAGTTGAATAGCGTCCTAGCTCATTCAGCAACAGAGACAATCACGATCTTAGCTCTTTTAGCAAGAAATGCATTAAAAACAGTGTGCGTCTTATCATTGAGGTTGTCTTGTTAGGAAAATGAGTTAGGAGACAAAGTAACGGTGTTCCTACATGAAGTTAGTGAGTCTCTCTTAGATTAGAGTTAAATAGCATCCTAGCTCATTCAGCAACAGAGACAATCACGATCTTAGCTCTTTTAGCAAGAAATGCATTGAAAACAGTGTGCGTCTTATCATTGAGGTTGTCTTGTTAGGAAAATGAGTTAGGAGACAAAGTAACGGTGTTCCTACATGAAGTTAGTGAGTCTCTCTTAGATTAGAGTTGAATAGCGTCCTAGCTCATTCAGCAACAGAGACAATCACGATCTTAGCTCTTTTAGCAAGAAATGAGGAAAATGAGTTAGGAGACAAAGTAACGGTGTTCCTACATGAAGTTAGTGAGTCTCTCCTAGATTAAAGTTGAATAGCGTCCTAGCTCATTCAGCAACAGAGACAATCACGATCTTAGCTCTTTTAGCAAGAAATGCATTGAAAACAGTGTGCGTCTTATCATTGAGGTTGTCTTGTTAGGAAAATGAGTTAGGAGACAAAGTAACGGTGTTCCTACATGAAGTTAGTGAGTCTCTCTTAGATTAGAGTTGAATAGCGTCCTAGCTCATTCAGCAACAGAGACAATCACGATCTTAGCTCCTATAGCAAGAAATGAGGAAAATGAGTTAGGAGACAAAGTAACGGTGTTCCTACATGAAGTTAGTGAGTCTCTCTTAGATTAGAGTTGAATAGCGTCCTAGCTCATTCAGCAACAGAGACAATCACGATCTTAGCTCTTTTAGCAAGAAATGCATTGAAAACAGTGTGCGTCTTATCATTGAGGTTGCCTTGTTAGGAAAATGAGTTAGGAGACAAAGTAACGGTGTCCCTACATGAAGTTAGTGAGTCTCTCTTAGATTAGAGTTGAATAGCGTCCTAGCTCATTCAGCAACAGAGACAATCACGATCTTAGCTCTTTTAGCAAGAAATGCATTGAAAACAGTGTGCGTCTTATCATTGAGGTTGTCTTGTTAGGAAAATGAGTTAGGAGACAAAGTAACGGTGTTCCTACATGAAGTTAGTGAGTCTCTCCTAGATTAGAGTTGAATAGCGTCCTAGCTCATTCAGCAACAGAGACAATCACGATCTTAGCTCTTTTAGCAAGAAATGCATTGAAAACAGTGTGCGTCTTATCATTGAGGTTGTCTTGTTAGGAAAATGAGTTAGGAGACAAAGTAACGGTGTTCCTACATGAAGTTAGTGAGTCTCTCTTAGATTAGAGTTGAATAGCGTCCTAGCTCATTCAGCAACAGAGACAATCACGATCTTAGCTCTTTTAGCAAGAAATGCATTAAAAACAGTGTGCGTCTTATCATTGAGGTTGTCTTGTTAGGAAAATGAGTTAGGAGACAAAGTAACGGTGTTCCTACATGAAGTTAGTGAGTCTCTCTTAGATTAGAGTTAAATAGCATCCTAGCTCATTCAGCAACAGAGACAATCACGATCTTAGCTCTTTTAGCAAGAAATGCATTGAAAACAGTGTGCGTCTTATCATTGAGGTTGTCTTGTTAGGAAAATGAGTTAGGAGACAAAGTAACGGTGTTCCTACATGAAGTTAGTGAGTCTCTCTTAGATTAGAGTTGAATAGCGTCCTAGCTCATTCAGCAACAGAGACAATCACGATCTTAGCTCTTTTAGCAAGAAATGAGGAAAATGAGTTAGGAGACAAAGTAACGGTGTTCCTACATGAAGTTAGTGAGTCTCTCCTAGATTAAAGTTGAATAGCGTCCTAGCTCATTCAGCAACAGGGACAATCACGATCTTAGCTCTTTTAGCAAGAAATGCATTGAAAACAGTGTGCGTCTTATCATTGAGGTTGTCTTGTTAGGAAAATGAGTTAGGAGACAAAGTAACGGTGTTCCTACATGAAGTTAGTGAGTCTCTCTTAGATTAGAGTTGAATAGCGTCCTAGCTCATTCAGCAACAGAGACAATCACGATCTTAGCTCCTATAGCAAGAAATGAGGAAAATGAGTTAGGAGACAAAGTAACGGTGTTCCTACATGAAGTTAGTGAGTCTCTCTTAGATTAGAGTTGAATAGCGTCCTAGCTCATTCAGCAACAGGGACAATCACGATCTTAGCTCTTTTAGCAAGAAATGCATTGAAAACAGTGTGCGTCTTATCATTGAGGTTGCCTTGTTAGGAAAATGAGTTAGGAGACAAAGTAACGGTGTCCCTACATGAAGTTAGTGAGTCTCTCTTAGATTAGAGTTGAATAGCGTCCTAGCTCATTCAGCAACAGAGACAATCACGATCTTAGCTCTTTTAGCAAGAAATGAGGAAAATGAGTTAGGAGACAAAGTAACGGTGTTCCTACATGAAGTTAGTGAGTCTCTCCTAGATTAAAGTTGAATAGCGTCCTAGCTCATTCAGCAACAGAGACAATCACGATCTTAGCGCTTTTAGCAAGAAATGCATTGAAAACAGTGTGCGTCTTATCATTGAGGTTGTCTTGTTAGGAAAATGAGTTAGGAGACAAAGTAACGGTGTTCCTACATGAAGTTAGTGAGTCTCTCCTAGATTAGAGTTGAATAGCGTCCTAGCTCATTCAGCAACAGAGACAATCACGATCTTAGCTCTTTTAGCATGAAATGCATTGAAAACAGTGTGCGTCTTATCATTGAGGTTGTCTTGTTAGGAAAATGAGTTAGGAGACAAAGTAACGGTGTTCCTACATGAAGTTAGTGAGTCTCTCTTAGATTAGAGTTGAATAGCGTCCTAGCTCATTCAGCAACAGAGACAATCACGATCTTAGCTCTTTTAGCAGGAAATGAGGAAAATGAGTTAGGAGACAAAGTAACGGTGTTCCTACATGAAGTTAGTGAGTCTCTCCTAGATTAAAGTTGAATAGCGTCCTAGCTCATTCAGCAACAGAGACAATCACGATCTTAGCTCTTTTAGCAAGAAATGCATTGAAAACTGTGTGCGTCTTATCATTGAGGTTGTCTTGTTAGGAAAATGAGTTAGGAGACAAAGTAACGGTGTTCCTACATGAAGTTAGTGAGTCTCTCTTAGATTAGAGTTGAATAGCGTCCTAGCTCATTCAGCAACAGAGACAATCACGATCTTAGCTCTTTTAGCAAGAAATGAGGAAAATGAGTTAGGAGACAAAGTAACGGTGTTCCTACATGAAGTTAGTGAGTCTCTCCTAGATTAAAGTTGAATAGCGTCCTAGCTCATTCAGCAACAGAGACAATCACGATCTTAGCACTTTTAGCAAGAAATGCATTGAAAAAGGTGTGCGTCTTATCATTGAGGTTGTCTTGTTAGGAAAATGAGTTAGGAGACAAAGTAACGGTGTTCCTACATGAAGTTAGTGAGTCTCTCCTAGATTAGAGTTGAATAGCGTCCTAGCTCATTCAGCAACAGAGACAATCACGATCTTAGCTCTTTTAGCAAGAAATGCATTGAAAACAGTGTGCGTCTTATCATTGAGGTTGTCTTGTTAGGAAAATGAGTTAGGAGACAAAGTAACGGTGTTCCTACATGAAGTTAGTGAGTCTCTCTTAGATTAGAGTTGAATAGCGTTCTAGCTCATTCAGCATCAGAGACAATCACGATCTTAGCTCTTATAGCAAGAAATGAGGAAAATGAGTTAGGAGACAAAGTAACGGTGTTCCTACATGAAGTTAGTGAGTCTCTCTTAGATTAGAGTTGAATAGCGTCCTAGCTCATTCAGCAACAGAGACAATCACGATCTTAGCTCTTTTAGCAAGAAATGCATTAAAAACAGTGTGCGTCTTATCATTGAGGTTGTCTTGTTAGGGAAATGAGTTAGGAGACAAAGTAACGGTGTTCCTACATGAAGTTACTGAGTCTCTCTTAGATTAGAGTTAAATAGCATCCTAGCTCATTCAGCAACAGAGACAATCACGATCTTAGCTCTTTTAGCAAGAAATGCATTGAAAACAGTGTGCGTCTTATCATTGAGGTTGTCTTGTTAGGAAAATGAGTTAGGAGACAAAGTAACGGTGTTCCTACATGAAGTTAGTGAGTCTCTCTTAGATTAGAGTTGAATAGCGTCCTAGCTCATTCAGCAACAGAGACAATCACGATCTTAGCTCTTTTAGCAAGAAATGAGGAAAATGAGTTAGGAGACAAAGTAACGGTGTTCCTACATGAAGTTAGTGAGTCTCTCCTAGATTAAAGTTGAATAGCGTCCTAGCTCATTCAGCAACAGAGACAATCACGATCTTAGCTCTTTTAGCAAGAAATGCATTGAAAACAGTGTGCGTCTTATCATTGAGGTTGTCTTGTTAGGAAAATGAGTTAGGAGACAAAGTAACGGTGTTCCTACATGAAGTTAGTGAGTCTCTCTTAGATTAGAGTTGAATAGCGTCCTAGCTCATTCAGCAACAGAGACAATCACGATCTTAGCTCCTATAGCAAGAAATGAGGAAAATGAGTTAGGAGACAAAGTAACGGTGTTCCTACATGAAGTTAGTGAGTCTCTCTTAGATTAGAGTTGAATAGCGTCCTAGCTCATTCAGCAACAGAGACAATCACGATCTTAGCTCTTTTAGCAAGAAATGCATTGAAAACAGTGTGCGTCTTATCATTGAGGTTGCCTTGTTAGGAAAATGAGTTAGGAGACAAAGTAACGGTGTCCCTACATGAAGTTAGTGAGTCTCTCTTAGATTAGAGTTGAATAGCGTCCTAGCTCATTCAGCAACAGAGACAATCACGATCTTAGCTCTTTTAGCAAGAAATGCATTGAAAACAGTGTGCGTCTTATCATTGAGGTTGTCTTGTTAGGAAAATGAGTTAGGAGACAAAGTAACGGTGTTCCTACATGAAGTTAGTGAGTCTCTCCTAGATTAGAGTTGAATAGCGTCCTAGCTCATTCAGCAACAGAGACAATCACGATCTTAGCTCTTTTAGCAAGAAATGCATTGAAAACAGTGTGCGTCTTATCATTGAGGTTGTCTTGTTAGGAAAATGAGTTAGGAGACAAAGTAACGGTGTTCCTACATGAAGTTAGTGAGTCTCTCTTAGATTAGAGTTGAATAGCGTCCTAGCTCATTCAGCAACAGAGACAATCACGATCTTAGCTCTTTTAGCAAGAAATGCATTAAAAACAGTGTGCGTCTTATCATTGAGGTTGTCTTGTTAGGAAAATGAGTTAGGAGACAAAGTAACGGTGTTCCTACATGAAGTTAGTGAGTCTCTCTTAGATTAGAGTTAAATAGCATCCTAGCTCATTCAGCAACAGAGACAATCACGATCTTAGCTCTTTTAGCAAGAAATGCATTGAAAACAGTGTGCGTCTTATCATTGAGGTTGTCTTGTTAGGAAAATGAGTTAGGAGACAAAGTAACGGTGTTCCTACATGAAGTTAGTGAGTCTCTCTTAGATTAGAGTTGAATAGCGTCCTAGCTCATTCAGCAACAGAGACAATCACGATCTTAGCTCTTTTAGCAAGAAATGAGGAAAATGAGTTAGGAGACAAAGTAACGGTGTTCCTACATGAAGTTAGTGAGTCTCTCCTAGATTAAAGTTGAATAGCGTCCTAGCTCATTCAGCAACAGGGACAATCACGATCTTAGCTCTTTTAGCAAGAAATGCATTGAAAACAGTGTGCGTCTTATCATTGAGGTTGTCTTGTTAGGAAAATGAGTTAGGAGACAAAGTAACGGTGTTCCTACATGAAGTTAGTGAGTCTCTCTTAGATTAGAGTTGAATAGCGTCCTAGCTCATTCAGCAACAGAGACAATCACGATCTTAGCTCCTATAGCAAGAAATGAGGAAAATGAGTTAGGAGACAAAGTAACGGTGTTCCTACATGAAGTTAGTGAGTCTCTCTTAGATTAGAGTTGAATAGCGTCCTAGCTCATTCAGCAACAGGGACAATCACGATCTTAGCTCTTTTAGCAAGAAATGCATTGAAAACAGTGTGCGTCTTATCATTGAGGTTGCCTTGTTAGGAAAATGAGTTAGGAGACAAAGTAACGGTGTCCCTACATGAAGTTAGTGAGTCTCTCTTAGATTAGAGTTGAATAGCGTCCTAGCTCATTCAGCAACAGAGACAATCACGATCTTAGCTCTTTTAGCAAGAAATGAGGAAAATGAGTTAGGAGACAAAGTAACGGTGTTCCTACATGAAGTTAGTGAGTCTCTCCTAGATTAAAGTTGAATAGCGTCCTAGCTCATTCAGCAACAGAGACAATCACGATCTTAGCGCTTTTAGCAAGAAATGCATTGAAAACAGTGTGCGTCTTATCATTGAGGTTGTCTTGTTAGGAAAATGAGTTAGGAGACAAAGTAACGGTGTTCCTACATGAAGTTAGTGAGTCTCTCCTAGATTAGAGTTGAATAGCGTCCTAGCTCATTCAGCAACAGAGACAATCACGATCTTAGCTCTTTTAGCATGAAATGCATTGAAAACAGTGTGCGTCTTATCATTGAGGTTGTCTTGTTAGGAAAATGAGTTAGGAGACAAAGTAACGGTGTTCCTACATGAAGTTAGTGAGTCTCTCTTAGATTAGAGTTGAATAGCGTCCTAGCTCATTCAGCAACAGAGACAATCACGATCTTAGCTCTTTTAGCAGGAAATGAGGAAAATGAGTTAGGAGACAAAGTAACGGTGTTCCTACATGAAGTTAGTGAGTCTCTCCTAGATTAAAGTTGAATAGCGTCCTAGCTCATTCAGCAACAGAGACAATCACGATCTTAGCTCTTTTAGCAAGAAATGCATTAAAAACAGTGTGCGTCTTATCATTGAGGTTGTCTTGTTAGGAAAATGAGTTAGGAGACAAAGTAACGGTGTTCCTACATGAAGTTAGTGAGTCTCTCTTAGATTAGAGTTAAATAGCATCCTAGCTCATTCAGCAACAGAGACAATCACGATCTTAGCTCTTTTAGCAAGAAATGCATTGAAAACAGTGTGCGTCTTATCATTGAGGTTGTCTTGTTAGGAAAATGAGTTAGGAGACAAAGTAACGGTGTTCCTACATGAAGTTAGTGAGTCTCTCTTAGATTAGAGTTGAATAGCGTCCTAGCTCATTCAGCAACAGAGACAATCACGATCTTAGCTCTTTTAGCAAGAAATGAGGAAAATGAGTTAGGAGACAAAGTAACGGTGTTCCTACATGAAGTTAGTGAGTCTCTCCTAGATTAAAGTTGAATAGCGTCCTAGCTCATTCAGCAACAGAGACAATCACGATCTTAGCTCTTTTAGCAAGAAATGCATTGAAAACAGTGTGCGTCTTATCATTGAGGTTGTCTTGTTAGGAAAATGAGTTAGGAGACAAAGTAACGGTGTTCCTACATGAAGTTAGTGAGTCTCTCTTAGATTAGAGTTGAATAGCGTCCTAGCTCATTCAGCAACAGAGACAATCACGATCTTAGCTCCTATAGCAAGAAATGAGGAAAATGAGTTAGGAGACAAAGTAACGGTGTTCCTACATGAAGTTAGTGAGTCTCTCTTAGATTAGAGTTGAATAGCGTCCTAGCTCATTCAGCAACAGAGACAATCACGATCTTAGCTCTTTTAGCAAGAAATGCATTGAAAACAGTGTGCGTCTTATCATTGAGGTTGCCTTGTTAGGAAAATGAGTTAGGAGACAAAGTAACGGTGTCCCTACATGAAGTTAGTGAGTCTCTCTTAGATTAGAGTTGAATAGCGTCCTAGCTCATTCAGCAACAGAGACAATCACGATCTTAGCTCTTTTAGCAAGAAATGCATTGAAAACAGTGTGCGTCTTATCATTGAGGTTGTCTTGTTAGGAAAATGAGTTAGGAGACAAAGTAACGGTGTTCCTACATGAAGTTAGTGAGTCTCTCCTAGATTAGAGTTGAATAGCGTCCTAGCTCATTCAGCAACAGAGACAATCACGATCTTAGCTCTTTTAGCAAGAAATGCTTTGAAAACAGTGTGCGTCTTATCATTGAGGTTGTCTTGTTAGGAAAATGAGTTAGGAGACAAAGTAACGGTGTTCCTACATGAAGTTAGTGAGTCTCTCTTAGATTAGAGTTGAATAGCGTCCTAGCTCATTCAGCAACAGAGACAATCACGATCTTAGCTCTTTTAGCAAGAAATGCATTAAAAACAGTGTGCGTCTTATCATTGAGGTTGTCTTGTTAGGAAAATGAGTTAGGAGACAAAGTAACGGTGTTCCTACATGAAGTTAGTGAGTCTCTCTTAGATTAGAGTTAAATAGCATCCTAGCTCATTCAGCAACAGAGACAATCACGATCTTAGCTCTTTTAGCAAGAAATGCATTGAAAACAGTGTGCGTCTTATCATTGAGGTTGTCTTGTTAGGAAAATGAGTTAGGAGACAAAGTAACGGTGTTCCTACATGAAGTTAGTGAGTCTCTCTTAGATTAGAGTTGAATAGCGTCCTAGCTCATTCAGCAACAGAGACAATCACGATCTTAGCTCTTTTAGCAAGAAATGAGGAAAATGAGTTAGGAGACAAAGTAACGGTGTTCCTACATGAAGTTAGTGAGTCTCTCCTAGATTAAAGTTGAATAGCGTCCTAGCTCATTCAGCAACAGAGACAATCACGATCTTAGCTCTTTTAGCAAGAAATGCATTGAAAACAGTGTGCGTCTTATCATTGAGGTTGTCTTGTTAGGAAAATGAGTTAGGAGACAAAGTAACGGTGTTCCTACATGAAGTTAGTGAGTCTCTCTTAGATTAGAGTTGAATAGCGTCCTAGCTCATTCAGCAACAGAGACAATCACGATCTTAGCTCCTATAGCAAGAAATGAGGAAAATGAGTTAGGAGACAAAGTAACGGTGTTCCTACATGAAGTTAGTGAGTCTCTCTTAGATTAGAGTTGAATAGCGTCCTAGCTCATTCAGCAACAGAGACAATCACGATCTTAGCTCTTTTAGCAAGAAATGCATTGAAAACAGTGTGCGTCTTATCATTGAGGTTGCCTTGTTAGGAAAATGAGTTAGGAGACAAAGTAACGGTGTCCCTACATGAAGTTAGTGAGTCTCTCTTAGATTAGAGTTGAATAGCGTCCTAGCTCATTCAGCAACAGAGACAATCACGATCTTAGCTCTTTTAGCAAGAAATGAGGAAAATGAGTTAGGAGACAAAGTAACGGTGTTCCTACATGAAGTTAGTGAGTCTCTCCTAGATTAAAGTTAAATAGCGTCCTAGCTCATTCAGCAACAGAGACAATCACGATCTTAGCTCTTTTAGCAAGAAATGAGGAAAATGAGTTAGGAGACAAAGTAACGGTGTTCCTACATGAAGTTAGTGAGTCTCTCCTAGATTAGAGTTAAATAGCGTCCTAGCTCATTCAGCAACAGAGACAATCACGATCTTAGTTCTTTTAGCAAGAAATGTGGAAAATGAGTTAGGAGACAAAGTAACGGTGTTCCTACATGAAGTTAGTGAGTCTCTCTTAGATTAGAGTTGAATAGCGTCCTAGCTCATTCAGCAACAGAGACAATCACGATCTTAGCTCTTTTAGCAAGAAATGCATTGAAAACAGTGTGCGTCTTATCATTGAGGTTGTCTTGTTAGGAAAATGAGTTAGGAGACAAAGTAACGGTGTTCCTACATGAAGTTAGTGAGTCTCTCTTAGATTAGAGTTGAATAGCGTCCTAGCTCATTCAGCAACAGAGACAATCACGATCTTAGCTCTTTTAGCAAGAAATGAGAAAAATGAGTTAGGAGACAAAGTAACGGTGTTCCTACATGAAGTTAGTGAGTCTCTCCTAGATTAAAGTTGAATAGCGTCCTAGCTCATTCAGCAACAGAGACAATCACGATCTTAGCTCTTTTAGCAAGAAATGCATTGAAAACAGTGTGCGTCTTATCATTGAGGTTGTCTTGTTAGGAAAATGAGTTAGGAGACAAAGTAACGGTGTTCCTACATGAAGTTAGTGAGTCTCTCTTAGATTAGAGTTGAATAGCGTCCTAGCTCATTCAGCAACAGAGACAATCACGATCTTAGCTCTTTTAGCAAGAAATGAGGAAAATGAGTTAGGAGACAAAGTAACGGTGTTCCTACATGAAGTTAGTGAGTCTCTCCTAGATTAAAGTTAAATAGCGTCCTAGCTCATTCAGCAACAGAGACAATCAAGATCTTAGCTCTTTTAGCAAGAAATGAGGAAAATGAGTTAGGAGACAAAGTAACGGTGTTCCTACATGAAGTTAGTGAGTCTCTCTTAGATTAGAGTTAAATAGCGTCCTAGCTCATTCAGCAACAGAGACAATCACGATCTTAGCTCTTTTAGCAAGAAATGCATTGAAAACAGTGTGCGTCTTATCATTGAGGTTGTCTTGTTAGGAAAATGAGTTAGGAGACAAAGTAACGGTGTTCCTACATGAAGTTAGTGAGTCTCTCCTAGATTAGAGTTGAATAGCGTCCTAGCTCATTCAGCAACAGAGACAATCACGATCTTAGCTCTTTTAGCAAGAAATGCATTGAAAACAGTGTGCGTCTTATCATTGAGGTTGTTTTGTTAGGAAAATGAGTTAGGAGACAAAGTAACGGTGTTCCTACATGAAGTTAGTGAGTCTCTCTTAGATTAGAGTTGACTAGCGTCCTAGCTCATTCAGCAACAGAGACAATCACGATCTTAGCTCTTTTAGCAAGAAATGCATTGAAAACAGTGTGCGTCTTATCATTGAGGTTGTCTTGTTAGGAAAATGAGTTAGGAGACAAAGTAACGGTGTTCCTACATGAAGTTAGTGAGTCTCTCTTAGATAAGAGTTGAATAGCGTCCTAGCTCATTCAGCAACAGAGACAATCACGATCTTAGCTCTTTTAGCAAGAAATGAGGAAAATGAGTTAGGAGACAAAGTAACGGTGTTCCTACATGAAGTTAGTGAGTCTCTCCTAGATTAAAGTTGAATAGCGTCCTAGCTCATTCAGCAACAGAGACAATCACGATCTTAGCTCTTTTAGCAAGAAATGCATTGAAAACAGTGTGCGTCTTATCATTGAGGTTGTCTTGTTAGGAAAATGAGTTAGGAGACAAAGTAACGGTGTTCCTACATGAAGTTAGTGAGTCTCTCTTAGATTAGAGTTGAATAGCGTCCTAGCT
This sequence comes from Engystomops pustulosus, assembly GCF_040894005.1. Lineage (NCBI taxonomy): Eukaryota > Metazoa > Chordata > Amphibia > Anura > Leptodactylidae > Engystomops > Engystomops pustulosus. The sequence continues at coordinate 45,484,443 of NC_092414.1, forward strand.
CATTCAGCAACAGAGACAATCACGATCTTAGCTCTTTTAGCAAGAAATGAGGAAAATGAGTTAGGAGACAAAGTAACGGTGTTCCTACATGAAGTTAGTGAGTCTCTCCTAGATTAAAGTTGAATAGCGTCCTAGCTCATTCAGCAACAGAGACAATCACGATCTTAGCTCTTTTAGCAAGAAATGCATTGAAAACAGTGTGCGTCTTATCATTGAGGTTGTCTTGTTAGGAAAATGAGTTAGGAGACAAAGTAACGGTGTTCCTACATGAAGTTAGTGAGTCTCTCCTAGATTAGAGTTGAATAGCGTCCTAGCTCATTCAGCAACAGAGACAATCACGATCTTAGCTCTTTTAGCAAGAAATGCATTGAAAACAGTGTGCGTCTTATCATTGAGGTTGTCTTGTTAGGAAAATGAGTTAGGAGACAAAGTAACGGTGTTCCTACATGAAGTTAGTGAGTCTCTCTTAGATTAGAGTTGAATAGCGTCCTAGCTCATTCAGCAACAGAGACAATCACGATCTTAGCTCTTTTAGCAAGAAATGCATTAAAAACAGTGTGCGTCTTATCATTGAGGTTGTCTTGTTAGGAAAATGAGTTAGGAGACAAAGTAACGGTGTTCCTACATGAAGTTAGTGAGTCTCTCTTAGATTAGAGTTAAATAGCATCCTAGCTCATTCAGCAACAGAGACAATCACGATCTTATCTCTTTTAGCAAGAAATGCATTGAAAACAGTGTGCGTCTTATCATTGAGGTTGTCTTGTTAGGAAAATGAGTTAGGAGACAAAGTAACGGTGTTCCTACATGAAGTTAGTGAGTCTCTCTTAGATTAGAGTTGAATAGCGTCCTAGCTCATTCAGCAACAGAGACAATCACGATCTTAGCTCTTTTAGCAAGAAATGAGGAAAATGAGTTAGGAGACAAAGTAACGGTGTTCCTACATGAAGTTAGTGAGTCTCTCTTAGATTAGAGTTGAATAGCGTCCTAGCTCATTCAGCAACAGAGACAATCACGATCTTAGCTCTTTTAGCAAGAAATGCATTGAAAACAGTGTGCGTCTTATCATTGAGGTTGCCTTGTTAGGAAAATGAGTTAGGAGACAAAGTAACGGTGTCCCTACATGAAGTTAGTGAGTCTCTCTTAGATTAGAGTTGAATAGCGTCCTAGCTCATTCAGCAACAGAGACAATCACGATCTTAGCTCTTTTAGCAAGAAATGCATTGAAAACAGTGTGCGTCTTATCATTGAGGTTGTCTTGTTAGGAAAATGAGTTAGGAGACAAAGTAACGGTGTTCCTACATGAAGTTAGTGAGTCTCTCCTAGATTAGAGTTGAATAGCGTCCTAGCTCATTCAGCAACAGAGACAATCACGATCTTAGCTCTTTTAGCAAGAAATGCATTGAAAACAGTGTGCGTCTTATCATTGAGGTTGTCTTGTTAGGAAAATGAGTTAGGAGACAAAGTAACGGTGTTCCTACATGAAGTTAGTGAGTCTCTCTTAGATTAGAGTTGAATAGCGTCCTAGCTCATTCAGCAACAGAGACAATCACGATCTTAGCTCTTTTAGCAAGAAATGCATTAAAAACAGTGTGCGTCTTATCATTGAGGTTGTCTTGTTAGGAAAATGAGTTAGGAGACAAAGTAACGGTGTTCCTACATGAAGTTAGTGAGTCTCTCCTAGATTAAAGTTGAATAGCGTCCTAGCTCATTCAGCAACAGAGACAATCACGATCTTAGCTCTTTTAGCAAGAAATGCATTGAAAACAGTGTGCGTCTTATCATTGAGGTTGTCTTGTTAGGAAAATGAGTTAGGAGACAAAGTAACGGTGTTCCTACATGAAGTTAGTGAGTCTCTCTTAGATTAGAGTTGAATAGCGTCCTAGCTCATTCAGCAACAGAGACAATCACGATCTTAGCTCCTATAGCAAGAAATGAGGAAAATGAGTTAGGAGACAAAGTAACGGTGTTCCTACATGAAGTTAGTGAGTCTCTCTTAGATTAGAGTTGAATAGCGTCCTAGCTCATTCAGCAACAGAGACAATCACGATCTTAGCTCTTTTAGCAAGAAATGCATTGAAAACAGTGTGCGTCTTATCATTGAGGTTGCCTTGTTAGGAAAATGAGTTAGGAGACAAAGTAACGGTGTCCCTACATGAAGTTAGTGAGTCTCTCTTAGATTAGAGTTGAATAGCGTCCTAGCTCAATCAGCAACAGAGACAATCACGATCTTAGCTCTTTTAGCAAGAAATGCATTGAAAACAGTGTGCGTCTTATCATTGAGGTTGTCTTGTTAGGAAAATGAGTTAGGAGACAAAGTAACGGTGTTCCTACATAAAGTTAGTGAGTCTCTCCTAGATTAGAGTTGAATAGCGTCCTAGCTCATTCAGCAACAGAGACAATCACGATCTTAGCTCTTTTAGCAAGAAATGCATTGAAAACAGTGTGCGTCTTATCATTGAGGTTGTCTTGTTAGGAAAATGAGTTAGGAGACAAAGTAACGGTGTTCCTACATGAAGTTAGTGAGTCTCTCTTAGATTAGAGTTGAATAGCGTCCTAGCTCATTCAGCAACAGAGACAATCACGATCTTAGCTCTTTTAGCAAGAAATGCATTAAAAACAGTGTGCGTCTTATCATTGAGGTTGTCTTGTTAGGAAAATGAGTTAGGAGACAAAGTAACGGTGTTCCTACATGAAGTTAGTGAGTCTCTCTTAGATTAGAGTTAAATAGCATCCTAGCTCATTCAGCAACAGAGACAATCACGATCTTAGCTCTTTTAGCAAGAAATGCATTGAAAACAGTGTGCGTCTTATCATTGAGGTTGTCTTGTTAGGAAAATGAGTTAGGAGACAAAGTAACGGTGTTCCTACATGAAGTTAGTGAGTCTCTCCTAGATTAAAGTTGAATAGCGTCCTAGCTCATTCAGCAACAGAGACAATCACGATCTTAGCTCTTTTAGCAATAAATGCATTGAAAACAGTGTGCGTCTTATCATTGAGGTTGTCTTGTTAGGAAAATGAGTTAGGAGACAAAGTAACGGTGTTCCTACATGAAGTTAGTGAGTCTCTCTTAGATTAGAGTTGAATAGCGTCCTAGCTCATTCAGCAACAGAGACAATCACGATCTTAGCTCTTATAGCAAGAAATGAGGAAAATGAGTTAGGAGACAAAGTAACGGTGTTCCTACATGAAGTTAGTGAGTCTCTCCTAGATTAGAGTTGAATAGCGTCCTAGCTCATTCAGCAACAGAAACAATCACGATCTTAGCTCTTTTAGCAAGAAATGCATTGAAAACAGTGTGTGTCTTATCATTGAGGTTGTCTTGTTAGGAAAATGAGTTAGGAGACAAAGTAACGGTGTTCCTACATGAAGTTAGTGAGTCTCTCTTAGATTAGAGTTGAATAGCGTCCTAGCTCATTCAGCAACAGAGACAATCACGATCTTAGCTCTTATAGCAAGAAATGAGGAAAATGAGTTAGGAGACAAAGTAACGGTGTTCCTACATGAAGTTAGTGAGTCTCTCCTAGATTAAAGTTGAATAGCGTCCTAGCTCATTCAGCAACAGAGACAATCACGATCTTAGCTCTTTTAGCAAGAAATGCATTGAAAACAGTGTGCGTCTTATCATTGAGGTTGTCTTGTTAGGAAAATGAGTTAGGAGACAAAGTAACGGTGTTCCTACATGAAGTTAGTGAGTCTCTCTTAGATTAGAGTTGAATAGCGTCCTAGCTCATTCAGCAACAGAGACAATCACGATCTTAGCTCTTTTAGCAAGAAATGCATTGAAAACAGTGTACGTCTTATCATTGAGGTTGCCTTGTTAGGAAAATGAGTTAGGAGACAAAGTAACGGTGTCCCTACATGAAGTTAGTGAGTCTCTCTTAGATTAGAGTTGAATAGCGTCCTAGCTCATTCAGCAACAGAGACAATCACGATCTTAGCTCCTTTAGCAAGAAATGAGGAAAATGAGTTAGGAGACAAAGTAACGGTGTTCCTACATGAAGTTAGTGAGTCTCTCCTAGATTAAAGTTGAATAGCGTCCTAGCTCATTCAGCAACAGAGACAATCACGATCTTAGCGCTTTTAGCAAGAAATGCATTGAAAACAGTGTGCGTCTTATCATTGAGGTTGTCTTGTAAGGAAAATGAGTTAGGAGACAAAGTAACGGTGTTCCTACATGAAGTTAGTGAGTCTCTCCTAGATTAGAGTCTAATAGCGTCCTAGCTCATTCAGCAACAGAGACAATCACGATCTTAGCTCTTTTAGCAAGAAATGCATTGAAAACAGTGTGCGTCTTATCATTGAGGTTGTCTTGTTAGGAAAATGAGTTAGGAGACAAAGTAACGGTGTTCCTACATGAAGTTAGTAAGTCTCTCTTAGATTAGAGTTGAATAGCGTCCTAGCTCATTCAGCAACAGAGACAATCACGATCTTAGCTCTTTTAGCAGGAAATGAGGAAAATGAGTTAGGAGACAAAGTAACGGTGTTCCTACATGAAGTTAGTGAGTCTCTCCTAGATTAAAGTTGAATAGCGTCCTAGCTCATTCAGCAACAGAGACAATCACGATCTTAGCTCTTTTAGCAAGAAATGCATTGAAAACAGTGTGCGTCTTATCATTGAGGTTGTCTTGTTAGGAAAATGAGTTAGGAGACAAAGTAAAGGTGTTCCTACATGAAGTTAGTGAGTCTCTCTTAGATTAGAGTTGAATAGCGTCCTAGCTCATTCAGCAACAGAGACAATCACGATCTTAGCTCTTATAGCAAGAAATGAGGAAAATGAGTTAGGAGACAAAGTAACGGTGTTCCTACATGAAGTTAGTGAGTCTCTCTTAGATTAGAGTTGAATAGCGTCCTAGCTCATTCAGCAACAGAGACAATCACGATCTTAGCTCTTTTAGCAAGAAATGCATTAAAAACAGTGTGCGTCTTATCATTGAGGTTGTCTTGTTAGGAAAATGAGTTAGGAGACAAAGTAACGGTGTTCCTACATGAAGTTAGTGAGTCTCTCTTAGATTAGAGTTAAATAGCATCCTAGCTCATTCAGCAACAGAGACAATCACGATCTTAGCTCTTTTAGCAAGAAATGCATTGAAAACAGTGTGCGTCTTATCATTGAGGTTGTCTTGTTAGGAAAATGAGTTAGGAGACAAAGTAACGGTGTTCCTACATGAAGTTAGTGAGTCTCTCTTAGATTAGAGTTGAATAGCGTCCTAGCTCATTCAGCAACAGAGACAATCACGATCTTAGCTCTTTAAGCAAGAAATGAGGAAAATGAGTTAGGAGACAAAGTAACGGTGTTCCTACATGAAGTTAGTGAGTCTCTCCTAGATTAAAGTTGAATAGCGTCCTAGCTCATTCAGCAACAGAGACAATCACGATCTTAGCTCTTTTAGCAAGAAATGCATTGAAAACAGTGTGCGTCTTATCATTGAGGTTGTCTTGTTAGGAAAATGAGTTAGGAGACAAAGTAACGGTGTTCCTACATGAAGTTAGTGAGTCTCTCTTAGATTAGAGTTGAATAGCGTCCTAGCTCATTCAGCAACAGAGACAATCACGATCTTAGCTCTTATAGCAAGAAATGAGGAAAATGAGTTAGGAGACAAAGTAACGGTGTTCCTACATGAAGTTAGTGAGTCTCTCCTAGATTAAAGTTGAATAGCGTCCTAGCTCATTCAGCAACAGAGACAATCACGATCTTAGCTCTTTTAGCAAGAAATGCATTGAAAACAGGGTGCGTCTTATCATTGAGGTTGTCTTGTTAGGAAAATGAGTTAGGAGACAAAGTAACGGTGTTCCTACATGAAGTTAGTGAGTCTCTCTTAGATTAGAGTTGAATAGCGTCCTAGCTCATTCAGCAACAGAGACAATCACGATCTTAGCTCTTTTAGCAAGAAATGCATTGAAAACAGTGTGCGTCTTATCATTGAGGTTGCCTTGTTAGGAAAATGAGTTAGGAGACAAAGTAACGGTGTCCCTACATGAAGTTAGTGAGTCTCTCTTAGATTAGAGTTGAATAGCGTCCTAGCTGATTCAGCAACAGAGACAATCACGATCTTAGCTCTTTTAGCAAGAAATGAGGAAAATGAGTTAGGAGACAAAGTAACGGTGTTCCTACATGAAGTTAGTGAGTCTCTCCTAGATTAAAGTTGAATAGCGTCCTAGCTCATTCAGCAACAGAGACAATCACGATCTTAGCTCTTTTAGCAAGAAATGCATTGAAAACAGTGTGCGTCTTATCATTGAGGTTGTCTTGTTAGGAAAATGAGTTAGGAGACAAAGTAACGGTGTTCCTACATGAAGTTAGTGAGTCTCTCTTAGATTAGAGTTGAATAGCGTCCTAGCTCATTCAGCAACAGAGACAATCACGATCTTAGCTCTTATAGCAAGAAATGAGGAAAATGAGTTAGGAGACAAAGTAACGGTGTTCCTACATGAAGTTAGTGAGTCTCTCTTAGATTAGAGTTGAATAGCGTCCTAGCTCATTCAGCAACAGAGACAATCACGATCTTAGTTCTTTTAGCAAGAAATGCATTAAAAACAGTGTGCGTCTTATCATTGAGGTTGTCTTGTTAGGAAAATGAGTTAGGAGACAAAGTAACGGTGTTCCTACATGAAGTTAGTGAGTCTCTCTTAGATTAGAGTTAAATAGCATCCTAGCTCATTCAGCAACAGAGACAATCACGATCTTAGCTCTTTTAGCAAGAAATGCATTGAAAACAGTGTGCGTCTTATCATTGAGGTTGTCTTGTTAGGAAAATGAGTTAGGAGACAAAGTAACGGTGTTCCTACATGAAGTTAGTGAGTCTCTCTTAGATTAGAGTTGAATAGCGTCCTAGCTCATTCAGCAACAGAGACAATCACGATCTTAGCTCTTTTAGCAAGAAATGAGGAAAATGAGTTAGGAGACAAAGTAACGGTGTTCCTACATGAAGTTAGTGAGTCTCTCTTAGATTAGAGTTGAATAGCGTCCTAGCTCATTCAGCAACAGAGACAATCACGATCTTAGCTCTTTTAGCAAGAAATGCATTGAAAACAGTGTGCGTCTTATCATTGAGGTTGTCTTGTTAGGAAAATGAGTTAGGAGACAAAGTAACGGTGTTCCTACATGAAGTTAGTGAGTCTCTCCTAGATTAGAGTTGAATAGCGTCCTAGCTCATTCAGCAACAGAGACAATCACGATCTTAGCTCTTTTAGCAAGAAATGCATTGAAAACAGTGTGCGTCTTATCATTGAGGTTGTCTTGTTAGGAAAATGAGTTAGGAGACAAAGTAACGGTGTTCCTACATGAAGTTAGTGAGTCTCTCTTAGATTAGAGTTGAATAGCGTCCTAGCTCATTCAGCAACAGAGACAATCACGATCTTAGCTCTTTTAGCAAGAAATGCATTAAAAACAGTGTGCGTCTTATCATTGAGGTTGTCTTGTTAGGAAAATGAGTTAGGAGACAAAGTAACGGTGTTCCTACATGAAGTTAGTGAGTCTCTCCTAGATTAAAGTTGAATAGCGTCCTAGCTCATTCAGCAACAGAGACAATCACGATCTTAGCTCTTTTAGCAAGAAATGCATTGAAAACAGTGTGCGTCTTATCATTGAGGTTGTCTTGTTAGGAAAATGAGTTAGGAGACAAAGTAACGGTGTTCCTACATGAAGTTAGTGAGTCTCTCTTAGATGAGAGTTGAATAGCGTCCTAGCTCATTCAGCAACAGAGACAATCACGATCTTAGCTCCTATAGCAAGAAATGAGGAAAATGAGTTAGGAGACAAAGTAACGGTGTTCCTACATGAAGTTAGTGAGTCTCTCTTAGATTAGAGTTGAATAGCGTCCTAGCTCATTCAGCAACAGAGACAATCACGATCTTAGCTCTTATAGCAAGAAATGAGGAAAATGAGTTAGGAGACAAAGTAACGGTGTTCCTACATGAAGTTAGTGAGTCTCTCCTAGATTAAAGTTGAATAGCGTCCTAGCTCATTCAGTAACAGAGACAATCACGATCTTAGCTCTTTTAGCAAGAAATGCATTGAAAACAGTGTGCGTCTTATCATTGAGGTTGTCTTGTTAGGAAAATGAGTTAGGAGACAAAGTAACGGTGTTCCTACATGAAGTTAGTGAGTCTCTCTTAGATTAGAGTTGAATAGCGTCCTAGCTCATTCAGCAACAGAGACAATCACGATCTTAGCTCCTATAGCAAGAAATGAGGAAAATGAGTTAGGAGACAAAGTAACGGTGTTCCTACATGAAGTTAGTGAGTCTCTCTTAGATTAGAGTTGAATAGCGTCCTAGCTCATTCAGCAACAGAGACAATCACGATCTTAGCTCTTTTAGCAAGAAATGCATTGAAAACAGTGTGCGTCTTATCATTGAGGTTGCCTTGTTAGGAAAATGAGTTAGGAGACAAAGTAACGGTGTCCCTACATGAAGTTAGTGAGTCTCTCTTAGATTAGAGTTGAATAGCGTCCTAGCTCATTCAGCAACAGAGACAATCACGATCTTAGCTCTTTTAGCAAGAAATGCATTGAAAACAGTGTGCGTCTTATCATTGAGGTTGTCTTGTTAGGAAAATGAGTTAGGAGACAAAGTAACGGTGTTCCTACATGAAGTTAGTGAGTCTCTCCTAGATTAGAGTTGAATAGCGTCCTAGCTCATTCAGCAACAGAGACAATCACGATCTTAGCTCTTTTAGCAAGAAATGCATTGAAAACAGTGTGCGTCTTATCATTGAGGTTGTCTTGTTAGGAAAATGAGTTAGGAGACAAAGTAACGGTGTTCCTACATGAAGTTAGTGAGTCTCTCTTAGATTAGAGTTGAATAGCGTCCTAGCTCATTCAGCAACAGAGACAATCACGATCTTAGCTCTTTTAGCAAGAAATGAGGAAAATGAGTTAGGAGACAAAGTAACGGTGTTCCTACATGAAGTTAGTGAGTCTCTCCTAGATTAAAGTTGAATAGCGTCCTAGCTCATTCAGCAACAGAGACAATCACGATCTTAGCTCTTTTAGCAAGAAATGCATTGAAAACAGTGTGCGTCTTATCATTGAGGTTGTCTTGTTAGGAAAATGAGTTAGGAGACAAAGTAACGGTGTTCCTACATGAAGTTAGTGAGTCTCTCTTAGATTAGAGTTGAATAGCGTCCTAGCTCATTCAGCAACAGAGACAATCACGATCTTAGCTCTTTTAGCAAGAAATGCATTGAAAACAGTGTGCGTCTTATCATTGAGGTTGTCTTGTTAGGAAAATGAGTTAGGAGACAAAGTAACGGTGTTCCTACATGAAGTTAGTGAGTCTCTCCTAGATTAAAGTTGAATAGCGTCCTAGCTCATTCAGCAACAGAGACAATCACGATCTTAGCGCTTTTAGCAAGAAATGCATTGAAAACAGTGTGCGTCTTATCATTGAGGTTGTCTTGTTAGGAAAATGAGTTAGGAGACAAAGTAACGGTGTTCCTACATGAAGTTAGTGAGTCTCTCCTAGATTAGAGTTGAATAGCGTCCTAGCTCATTCAGCAACAGAGACAATCACGATCTTAGCTCTTTTAGCAAGAAATGCATTGAAAACAGTGTGCGTCTTATCATTGAGGTTGTCATGTTAGGAAAATGAGTTAGGAGACAAAGTAACGGTGTTCCTACATGAAGTTAGTGAGTCTCTCTTAGATTAGAGTTGAATAGCGTCCTAGCTCATTCAGCAACAGAGACAATCACGATCTTAGCTCTTTTAGCAGGAAATGAGGAAAATGAGTTAGGAGACAAAGTAACGGTGTTCCTACATGAAGTTAGTGAGTCTCTCCTAGATTAAAGTTGAATAGCGTCCTAGCTCATTCAGCAACAGAGACAATCACGATCTTAGCTCTTTTAGCAAGAAATGCATTGAAAACAGTGTGCGTCTTATCATTGAGGTTGTCTTGTTAGGAAAATGAGTTAGGAGACAAAGTAACGGTGTTCCTACATGAAGTTAGTGAGTCTCTCTTAGATTAGAGTTGAATAGCGTCCTAGCTCATTCAGCAACAGAGACAATCACGATCTTAGCTCTTATAGCAAGAAATGAGGAAAATGAGTTAGGAGACAAAGTAACGGTGTTCCTACATGAAGTTAGTGAGTCTCTCTTAGATTAAAATTGAATAGCGTCCTAGCTCATTCAGCAACAGAGACAATCACGATCTTAGCTCTTTTAGCAAGAAATGCATTAAAAACAGTGTGCGTCTTATCATTGAGGTGGTCTTGTTAGGAAAATGAGTTAGGAGACAAAGTAACGGTGTTCCTACATGAAGTTAGTGAGTCTCTCTTAGATTAGAGTTAAATAGCATCCTAGCTCATTCAGCAACAGAGACAATCACGATCTTAGCTCTTTTAGCAAGAAATGCATTGAAAACAGTGTGCGTCTTATCATTGAGGTTGTCTTGTTAGGAAAATGAGTTAGGAGACAAAGTAACGGTGTTCCTACATGAAGTTAGTGAGTCTCTCTTAGATTAGAGTTGAATAGCGTCCTAGCTCATTCAGCAACAGAGACAATCACGATCTTAGCTCTTTTAGCAAGAAATGAGGAAAATGAGTTAGGAGACAAAGTAACGGTGTTCCTACATGAAGTTAGTGAGTCTCTCCTAGATTAAAGTTGAATAGCGTCCTAGCTCATTCAGCAACAGAGACAATCACGATCTTAGCTCTTTTAGCAAGAAATGCATTGAAAACAGTGTGCGTCTTATCATTGAGGTTGTCTTGTTAGGAAAATAAGTTAGGAGACAAAGTAACGGTGTTCCTACATGAAGTTAGTGAGTCTCTCTTAGATTAGAGTTGAATAGCGTCCTAGCTCATTCAGCAACAGAGACAATCACGATCTTAGCTCCTATAGCAAGAAATGAGGAAAATGAGTTAGGAGACAAAGTAACGGTGTTCCTACATGAAGTTAGTGAGTCTCTCTTAGATTAGAGTTGAATAGCGTCCTAGCTCATTCAGCAACAGAGACAATCACGATCTTAGCTCTTTTAGCAAGAAATGCATTGAAAACAGTGTGCGTCTTATCATTGAGGTTGCCTTGTTAGGAAAATGAGTTAGGAGACAAAGTAACGGTGTCCCTACATGAAGTTAGTGAGTCTCTCTTAGATTAGAGTTGAATAGCGTCGTAGCTCATTCAGCAACAGAGACAATCACGATCTTAGCTCTTTTAGCAAGAAATGCATTGAAAACAGTGTGCGTCTTATCATTGAGGTTGTCTTGTTAGGAAAATGAGTTAGGAGACAAAGTAACGGTGTCCCTACATGAAGTTAGTGAGTCTCTCTTAGATTAGAGTTGAATAGCGTCCTAGCTTATTCAGCAACAGAGACAATCACGATCTTAGCTCTTTTAGCAAGAAATGCATTGAAAACAGTGTGCGTCTTATCATTGAGGTTGTCTTGTTAGGAAAATGAGTTAGGAGACAAAGTAACGGTGTTCCTACATGAAGTTAGTGAGTCTCTCTTAGATTAGAGTTGAATAGCGTCCTAGCTCATTCAGCAACAGAGACAATCACGATCTTAGCTCTTATAGCAAGAAATGAGGAAAATGAGTTAGGAGACAAAGTAACGGTGTTCCTACATGAAGTTAGTGAGTCTCTCCTAGATTAGAGTTGAATAGCGTCCTAGCTCATTCAGCAACAGAGACAATCACGATCTTAGCTCTTTTAGCAAGAAATGCATTGAAAACAGTGTGCGTCTTATCATTGAGGTTGTCTTGTTAGGAAAATGAGTTAGGAGACAAAGTAACGGTGTTCCTACATGAAGTTAGTGAGTCTCTCTTAGATTAGAGTTGAATAGCGTCCTAGCTCATTCAGCAACAGAGACAATCACGATCTTAGCTCTTATAGCAAGAAATGAGGAAAATGAGTTAGGAGACAAAGTAACGGTGTTCCTACATGAAGTTAGTGAGTCTCTCCTAGATTAAAGTTGAATAGCGTCCTAGCTCATTCAGCAACAGAGACAATCACGATCTTAGCTCTTTTAGCAAGAAATGCATTGAAAACAGTGTGCGTCTTATCATTGAGGTTGTCTTGTTAGGAAAATGAGTTAGGAGACAAAGTAACGGTGTTCCTACATGAAGTTAGTGAGTCTCTCTTAGATTAGAGTTGAATAGCGTCCTAGCTCATTCAGCAACAGAGACAATTACGATCTTAGCTCTTTTAGCAAGAAATGCATTGAAAACAGTGTGCGTCTTATCATTGAGGTTGCCTTGTTAGGAAAATGAGTTAGGAGACAAAGTAACGGTGTCCCTACATGAAGTTAGTGAGTCTCTCTTAGATTAGAGTGGAATAGCGTCCTAGCTCATTCAGCAACAGAGACAATCACGATCTTAGCTCTTTTAGCAAGAAATGAGGAAAATGAGTTAGGAGACAAAGTAACGGTGTTCCTACATGAAGTTAGTGAGTCTCTCCTAGATTAAAGTTGAGTAGCGTCCTAGCTCATTCAGCAACAGAGACAATCACGATCTTAGCGCTTTTAGCAAGAAATGCATTGAAAAAGGTGTGCGTCTTATCATTGAGGTTGTCTTGTTAGGAAAATGAGTTAGGAGACAAAGTAACGGTGTTCCTACATGAAGTTAGTGAGTCTCTCCTAGATTAGAGTTGAATAGCGTCCTAGCTCATTCAGCAACAGAGACAATCACGATCTTAGCTCTTTTAGCAAGAAATGCATTGAAAACAGTGTACGTCTTATCATTGAGGTTGTCTTGTTAGGAAAATGAGTTAGGAGACAAAGTAACGGTGTTCCTACATGAAGTTAGTGAGTCTCTCTTAGATTAGAGTTGAATAGCGTCCTAGCTCATTCAGCAACAGAGACAATCACGATCTTAGCTCTTTTAGCAGGAAATGAGGAAAATGAGTTAGGAGACAAAGTAACGGTGTTCCTACATGAAGTTAGTGAGTCTCTCCTAGATTAAAGTTGAATAGCGTCCTAGCTCATTCAGCAACAGAGACAATCACGATCTTAGCTCTTTTAGCAAGAAATGCATTGAAAACAGTGTGCGTCTTATCATTGAGGTTGTCTTGTTAGGAAAATGAGTTAGGAGACAAAGTAACGGTGTTCCTACATGAAGTTAGTGAGTCTCTCTTAGATTAGAGTTGAATAGCGTCCTAGCTCATTCAGCAACAGAGACAATCACGATCTTAGCTCTTATAGCAAGAAATGAGGAAAATGAGTTAGGAGACAAAGTAACGGTGTTCCTACATGAAGTTAGTGAGTCTCTCTTAGATTAGAGTTGAATAGCGTCCTAGCTCATTCAGCAACAGAGACAATCACGATCTTAGCTCTTTTAGCAAGAAATGCATTAAAAACAGTGTGTGTCTTATCATTGAGGTTGTCTTGTTAGGAAAATGAGTTAGGAGACAAAGTAACGGTGTTCCTACATGAAGTTAGTGAGTCTCTCTTAGATTAGAGTTAAATAGCATCCTAGCTCATTCAGCAACAGAGACAATCACGATCTTAGCTCTTTTAGCAAGAAATGCATTGAAAACAGTGTGCGTCTTATCATTGAGGTTGTCTTGTTAGGAAAATGAGTTAGGAGACAAAGTAACGGTGTTCCTACATGAAGTTAGTGAGTCTCTCTTAGATTAGAGTTGAATAGCGTCCTAGCTCATTCAGCAACAGAGACAATCACGATCTTAGCTCTTTTAGCAAGAAATGAGGAAAATGAGTTAGGAGACAAAGTAACGGTGTTCCTACATGAAGTTAGTGAGTCTCTCCTAGATTAAAGTTGAATAGCGTCCTAGCTCATTCAGCAACAGAGACAATCACGATCTTAGCTCTTTTAGCAAGAAATGCATTGAAAACAGTGTGCGTCTTATCATTGAGGTTGTCTTGTTAGGAAAATGAGTTAGGAGACAAAGTAACGGTGTTCCTACATGAAGTTAGTGAGTCTCTCTTAGATTAGAGTTGAATAGCGTCCTAGCTCATTCAGCAACAGAGACAATCACGATCTTAGCTCCTATAGCAAGAAATGAGGAAAATGAGTTAGGAGACAAAGTAACGGTGTTCCTACATGAAGTTAGTGAGTCTCTCTTAGATTAGAGTTGAATAGCGTCCTAGCTCATTCAGCAACAGAGACAATCACGATCTTAGCTCTTTTAGCAAGAAATGCATTGAAAACAGTGTGCGTCTTATCATTGAGGTTGTCTTGTTAGGAAAATGAGTTAGGAGACAAAGTAACGGTGTCCCTACATGAAGTTAGTGAGTCTCTCTTAGATTAGAGTTGAATTGCGTCCTAGCTCATTCAGCAACAGAGACAATCACGATCTTAGCTCTTTTAGCAAGAAATGCATTGAAAACAGTGTGCGTCTTATCATTGAGGTTGTCTTGTTAGGAAAATGAGTTAGGAGACAAAGTAACGGTGTTCCTACATGAAGTTAGTGAGTCTCTCCTAGATTAGAGTTGAATAGCGTCCTAGCTCATTCAGCAACAGAGACAATCACGATCTTAGCTCTTTTAGCAAGAAATGCATTGAAAACAGTGTGCGTCTTATCATTGAGGTTGTCTTGTTAGGAAAATGAGTTAGGAGACAAAGTAACGGTGTTCCTACATGAAGTTAGTGAGTCTCTCTTAGATTAGAGTTGAATAGCGTCCTAGCTCATTCAGCAACAGAGACAATCACGATCTTAGCTCTTTTAGCAAGAAATGAGGAAAATGAGTTAGGAGACAAAGTAACGGTGTTCCTACATGAAGTTAGTGAGTCTCTCCTAGATTAAAGTTGAATAGCGTCCTAGCTCATTCAGCAACAGAGACAATCACGATCTTAGCTCTTTTAGCAAGAAATGCATTGAAAACAGTGTGCGTCTTATCATTGAGGTTGTCTTGTTAGGAAAATGAGTTAGGAGACAAAGTAACGGTGTTCCTACATGAAGTTAGTGAGTCTCTCTTAGATTAGAGTTGAATAGCGTCCTAGCTCATTCAGCAACAGAGACAATCACGATCTTAGCTCCTATAGCAAGAAATGAGGAAAATGAGTTAGGAGACAAAGTAACGGTGTTCCTACATGAAGTTAGTGAGTCTCTCTTAGATTAGAGTTGAATAGCGTCCTAGCTCATTCAGCAACAGAGACAATCACGATCTTAGCTCTTTTAGCAAGAAATGCATTGAAAACAGTGTGCGTCTTATCATTGAGGTTGCCTTGTTAGGAAAATGAGTTAGGAGACAAAGTAACGGTGTCCCTACATGAAGTTAGTGAGTCTCTCTTAGATTAGAGTTGAATTGCGTCCTAGCTCATTCAGCAACAGAGACAATCACGATCTTAGCTCTTTTAGCAAGAAATGCATTGAAAACAGTGTGCGTCTTATCATTGAGGTTGTCTTGTTAGGAAAATGAGTTAGGAGACAAAGTAACGGTGTTCCTACATGAAGTTAGTGAGTCTCTCCTAGATTAGAGTTGAATAGCGTCCTAGCTCATTCAGCAACAGAGACAATCACGATCTTAGCTCTTTTAGCAAGAAATGCATTGAAAACAGTGTGCGTCTTATCATTGAGGTTGTCTTGTTAGGAAAATGAGTTAGGAGACAAAGTAACGGTGTTCCTACATGAAGTTAGTGAGTCTCTCTTAGATTAGAGTTGAATAGCGTCCTAGCTCATTCAGCAACAGAGACAATCACGATCTTAGCTCTTTTAGCAAGAAATGCATTAAAAACAGTGTGCGTCTTATCATTGAGGTTGTCTTGTTAGGAAAATGAGTTAGGAGACAAAGTAACGGTGTTCCTACATGAAGTTAGTGAGTCTCTCTTAGATTAGAGTTAAATAGCATCCTAGCTCATTCAGCAACAGAGACAATCACGATCTTAGCTCTTTTAGCAAGAAATGCATTGAAAACAGTGTGCGTCTTATCATTGAGGTTGTCTTGTTAGGAAAATGAGTTAGGAGACAAAGTAACGGTGTTCCTACATGAAGTTAGTGAGTCTCTCTTAGATTAGAGTTGAATAGCGTCCTAGCTCATTCAGCAACAGAGACAATCACGATCTTAGCTCTTTTAGCAAGAAATGAGGAAAATGAGTTAGGAGACAAAGTAACGGTGTTCCTACATGAAGTTAGTGAGTCTCTCCTAGATTAAAGTTGAATAGCGTCCTAGCTCATTCAGCAACAGAGACAATCACGATCTTAACTCTTTTAGCAAGAAATGCATTGAAAACAGTGTGCGTCTTATCATTGAGGTTGTCTTGTTAGGAAAATGAGTTAGGAGACAAAGTAACGGTGTTCCTACATGAAGTTAGTGAGTCTCTCTTAGATTAGAGTTGAATAGCGTCCTAGCTCATTCAGCAACAGAGACAATCACGATCTTAGCTCCTATAGCAAGAAATGAGGAAAATGAGTTAGGAGACAAAGTAACGGTGTTCCTACATGAAGTTAGTGAGTCTCTCTTAGATTAGAGTTGAATAGCGTCCTAGCTCATTCAGCAACAGGGACAATCACGATCTTAGCTCTTTTAGCAAGAAATGCATTGAAAACAGTGTGCGTCTTATCATTGAGGTTGCCTTGTTAGGAAAATGAGTTAGGAGACAAAGTAACGGTGTCCCTACATGAAGTTAGTGAGTCTCTCTTAGATTAGAGTTGAATAGCGTCCTAGCTCATTCAGCAACAGAGACAATCACGATCTTAGCTCTTTTAGCAAGAAATGAGGAAAATGAGTTAGGAGACAAAGTAACGGTGTTCCTACATGAAGTTAGTGAGTCTCTCCTAGATTAAAGTTGAATAGCGTCTTAGCTCATTCAGCAACAGAGACAATCACGATCTTAGCGCTTTTAGCAAGAAATGCATTGAAAACAGTGTGCGTCTTATCATTGAGGTTGTCTTGTTAGGAAAATGAGTTAGGAGACAAAGTAACGGTGTTCCTACATGAAGTTAGTGAGTCTCTCCTAGATTAGAGTTGAATAGCGTCCTAGCTCATTCAGCAACAGAGACAATCACGATCTTAGCTCTTTTAGCATGAAATGCATTGAAAACAGTGTGCGTCTTATCATTGAGGTTGTCTTGTTAGGAAAATGAGTTAGGAGACAAAGTAACGGTGTTCCTACATGAAGTTAGTGAGTCTCTCTTAGATTAGAGTTGAATAGCGTCCTAGCTCATTCAGCAACAGAGACAATCACGATCTTAGCTCTTTTAGCAAGAAATGAGGAAAATGAGTTAGGAGACAAAGTAACGGTGTTCCTACATGAAGTTAGTGAGTCTCTCCTAGATTAAAGTTGAATAGCGTCCTAGCTCATTCAGCAACAGAGACAATCACGATCTTAGCTCTTTTAGCAAGAAATGCATTGACAACAGTGTGCGTCTTATCATTGAGGTTGTCTTGTTAGGAAAATGAGTTAGGAGACAAAGTAACGGTGTTCCTACATGAAGTTAGTGAGTCTCTCTTAGATTAGAGTTGAATAGCGTCCTAGCTCATTCAGCAACAGAGACAATCACGATCTTAGCTCTTTTAGCAAGAAATGCATTAAAAACAGTGTGCGTCTTATCATTGAGGTTGTCTTGTTAGGAAAATGAGTTAGGAGACAAAGTAACGGTGTTCCTACATGAAGTTAGTGAGTCTCTCTTAGATTAGAGTTAAATAGCATCCTAGCTCATTCAGCAACAGAGACAATCACGATCTTAGCTCTTTTAGCAAGAAATGCATTGAAAACAGTGTGCGTCTTATCATTGAGGTTGTCTTGTTAGGAAAATGAGTTAGGAGACAAAGTAACGGTGTTCCTACATGAAGTTAGTGAGTCTCTCTTAGATTAGAGTTGAATAGCGTCCTAGCTCATTCAGCAACAGAGACAATCACGATCTTAGCTCTTTTAGCAAGAAATGAGGAAAATGAGTTAGGAGACAAAGTAACGGTGTTCCTACATGAAGTTAGTGAGTCTCTCCTAGATTAAAGTTGAATAGCGTCCTAGCTCATTCAGCAACAGAGACAATCACGATCTTAGCTCTTTTAGCAAGAAATGCATTGAAAACAGTGTGCGTCTTATCATTGAGGTTGTCTTGTTAGGAAAATGAGTTAGGAGACAAAGTAACGGTGTTCCTACATGAAG
The DNA here is from genome assembly GCF_040894005.1 of Engystomops pustulosus. NCBI lineage: Eukaryota > Metazoa > Chordata > Amphibia > Anura > Leptodactylidae > Engystomops > Engystomops pustulosus. The sequence goes on from NC_092414.1 coordinate 45,502,441, forward strand.
TTAGTGAGTCTCTCTTAGATTAGAGTTGAATAGCGTCCTAGCTCATTCAGCAACAGAGACAATCACGATCTTAGCTCCTATCGCAAGAAATGAGGAAAATGAGTTAGGAGACAAAGTAACGGTGTTCCTACATGAAGTTAGTGAGTCTCTCTTAGATTAGAGTTGAATAGCGTCCTAGCTCATTCAGCAACAGAGACAATCACGATCTTAGCTCTTTTAGCAAGAAATGCATTGAAAACAGTGTGCGTCTTATCATTGAGGTTGCCTTGTTAGGAAAATGAGTTAGGAGACAAAGTAACGGTGTCCCTACATGAAGTTAGTGAGTCTCTCTTAGATTAGAGTTGAATAGCGTCCTAGCTCATTCAGCAACAGAGACAATCACGATCTTAGCTCTTTTAGCAAGAAATGCATTGAAAACAGTGTGCGTCTTATCATTGAGGTTGTCTTGTTAGGAAAATGAGTTAGGAGACAAAGTAACGGTGTTCCTACATGAAGTTAGTGAGTCTCTCCTAGATTAGAGTTGAATAGCGTCCTAGCTCATTCAGCAACAGAGACAATCACGATCTTAGCTCTTTTAGCAAGAAATGCATTGAAAACAGTGTGCGTCTTATCATTGAGGTTGTCTTGTTAGGAAAATGAGTTAGGAGACAAAGTAACGGTGTTCCTACATGAAGTTAGTGAGTCTCTCTTAGATTAGAGTTGAATAGCGTCCTAGCTCATTCAGCAACAGAGACAATCACGATCTTAGCTCTTTTAGCAAGAAATGCATTAAAAACAGTGTGCGTCTTATCATTGAGGTTGTCTTGTTAGGAAAATGAGTTAGGAGACAAAGTAACGGTGTTCCTACATGAAGTTAGTGAGTCTCTCTTAGATTAGAGTTGAATAGCGTCCTAGCTCATTCAGCAATAGAGACAATCACGATCTTAGCTCCTATAGCAAGAAATGAGGAAAATGAGTTAGGAGACAAAGTAAAGGTGTTCCTACATGAAGTTAGTGAGTCTCTCTTAGATTAGAGTTGAATAGCGTCCTAGCTCATTCAGCAACAGAGACAATCACGATCTTAGCTCTTTTAGCAAGAAATGCATTGAAAACAGTGTGCGTCTTATCATTGAGGTTGCCTTGTTAGGAAAATGAGTTAGGAGACAAAGTAACGGTGTCCCTACATGAAGTTAGTGAGTCTCTCTTAGATTAGAGTTGAATAGCGTCCTAGCTCATTCAGCAACAGAGACAATCACGATCTTAGCTCTTTTAGCAAGAAATGCATTGAAAACAGTGTGCGTCTTATCATTGAGGTTGTCTTGTTAGGAAAATGAGTTAGGAGACAAAGTAACGGTGTTCCTACATGAAGTTAGTGAGTCTCTCCTAGATTAGAGTTGAATAGCGTCCTAGCTCATTCAGCAACAGAGACAATCACGATCTTAGCTCTTTTAGCAAGAAATGCTTTGAAAACAGTGTGCGTCTTATCATTGAGGTTGTCTTGTTAGGAAAATGAGTTAGGAGACAAAGTAACGGTGTTCCTACATGAAGTTAGTGAGTCTCTCTTAGATTAGAGTTGAATAGCGTCCTAGCTCATTCAGCAACAGAGACAATCACGATCTTAGCTCTTTTAGCAAGAAATGCATTAAAAACAGTGTGCGTCTTATCATTGAGGTTGTCTTGTTAGGAAAATGAGTTAGGAGACAAAGTAACGGTGTTCCTACATGAAGTTAGTGAGTCTCTCTTAGATTAGAGTTAAATAGCATCCTAGCTCATTCAGCAACAGAGACAATCACGATCTTAGCTCTTTTAGCAAGAAATGCATTGAAAACAGTGTGCGTCTTATCATTGAGGTTGTCTTGTTAGGAAAATGAGTTAGGAGACAAAGTAACGGTGTTCCTACATGAAGTTAGTGAGTCTCTCTTAGATTAGAGTTGAATAGCGTCCTAGCTCATTCAGCAACAGAGACAATCACGATCTTAGCTCTTTTAGCAAGAAATGAGGAAAATGAGTTAGGAGACAAAGTAACGGTGTTCCTACATGAAGTTAGTGAGTCTCTCCTAGATTAAAGTTGAATAGCGTCCTAGCTCATTCAGCAACAGAGACAATCACGATCTTAGCTCTTTTAGCAAGAAATGCATTGAAAACAGTGTGCGTCTTATCATTGAGGTTGTCTTGTTAGGAAAATGAGTTAGGAGACAAAGTAACGGTGTTCCTACATGAAGTTAGTGAGTCTCTCTTAGATTAGAGTTGAATAGCGTCCTAGCTCATTCAGCAACAGAGACAATCACGATCTTAGCTCCTATAGCAAGAAATGAGGAAAATGAGTTAGGAGACAAAGTAACGGTGTTCCTACATGAAGTTAGTGAGTCTCTCTTAGATTAGAGTTGAATAGCGTCCTAGCTCATTCAGCAACAGAGACAATCACGATCTTAGCTCTTTTAGCAAGAAATGCATTGAAAACAGTGTGCGTCTTATCATTGAGGTTGCCTTGTTAGGAAAATGAGTTAGGAGACAAAGTAACGGTGTCCCTACATGAAGTTAGTGAGTCTCTCTTAGATTAGAGTTGAATAGCGTCCTAGCTCATTCAGCAACAGAGACAATCACGATCTTAGCTCTTTTAGCAAGAAATGAGGAAAATGAGTTAGGAGACAAAGTAACGGTGTTCCTACATGAAGTTAGTGAGTCTCTCCTAGATTAAAGTTGAATAGCGTCCTAGCTCATTCAGCAACAGAGACAATCACGATCTTAGCGCTTTTAGCAAGAAATGCATTGAAAACAGTGTGCGTCTTATCATTGAGGTTGTCTTGTTAGGAAAATGAGTTAGGAGACAAAGTAACGGTGTTCCTACATGAAGTTAGTGAGTCTCTCTTAGATTAGAGTTGAATAGCGTCCTAGCTCATTCAGCAACAGAGACAATCACGATCTTAGCTCTTTTAGCAGGAAATGAGGAAAATGAGTTAGGAGACAAAGTAACGGTGTTCCTACATGAAGTTAGTGAGTCTCTCCTAGATTAAAGTTGAATAGCGTCCTAGCTCATTCAGCAACAGAGACAATCACGATCTTAGCTCTTTTAGCAAGAAATGCATTGAAAACAGTGTGCGTCTTATCATTGAGGTTGTCTTGTTAGGAAAATGAGTTAGGAGACAAAGTAACGGTGTTCCTACATGAAGTTAGTGAGTCTCTCTTAGATTAGAGTTGAATAGCGTCCTAGCTCAGTCAGCAACAGAGACAATCACGATCTTAGCTCTTATAGCAAGAAATGAGGAAAATGAGTTAGGAGACAAAGTAACGGTGTTCCTACATGAAGTTAGTGAGTCTCTCCTAGATTAAAGTTGAATAGCGTCCTAGCTCATTCAGCAACAGAGACAATCACGATCTTAGCTCTTTTAGCAAGAAATGCATTGAAAACAGTGTGCGTCTTATCATTGAGGTTGTCTTGTTAGGAAAATGAGTTAGGAGACAAAGTAACGGTGTTCCTACATGAAGTTAGTGAGTCTCTCTTAGATTAGAGTTGAATAGCGTCCTAGCTCATTCAGCAACAGAGACAATCACGATCTTAGCTCTTTTAGCAAGAAATGCATTGAAAACAGTGTGCGTCTTATCATTGAGGTTGCCTTGTTAGGAAAATGAGTTAGGAGACAAAGTAACGGTGTCCCTACATGAAGTTAGTGAGTCTCTCTTAGATTAGAGTTGAATAGCGTCCTAGCTCATTCAGCAACAGAGACAATCACGATCTTAGCTCTTTTAGCAAGAAATGAGGAAAATGAGTTAGGAGACAAAGTAACGGTGTTCCTACATGAAGTTAGTGAGTCTCTCCTAGATTAAAGTTGAATAGCGTCCTAGCTCATTCAGCAACAGAGACAATCACGATCTTAGCGCTTTTAGCAAGAAATGCATTGAAAAAGGTGTGCGTCTTATCATTGAGGTTGTCTTGTTAGGAAAATGAGTTAGGAGACAAAGTAACGGTGTTCCTACATGAAGTTAGTGAGTCTCTCCTAGATTAGAGTTGAATAGCGTCCTAGCTCATTCAGCAACAGAGACAATCACGATCTTAGCTCTTTTAGCAAGAAATGCATTGAAAACAGTGTGCGTCTTATCATTGAGGTTGTCTTGTTAGGAAAATGAGTTAGGAGACAAAGTAACGGTGTTCCTACATGAAGTTAGTGAGTCTCTCTTAGATTAGAGTTGAATAGCGTCCTAGCTCATTCAGCAACAGAGACAATCACGATCTTAGCTCTTATAGCAAGAAATGAGGAAAATGAGTTAGGAGACAAAGTAACGGTGTTCCTACATGAAGTTAGTGAGTCTCTCTTAGATTAGAGTTGAATAGCGTCCTAGCTCATTCAGCAACAGAGACAATCACGATCTTAGCTCTTTTAGCAAGAAATGCATTGAAAACAGTGTGCGTCTTATCATTGAGGTTGTCTTGTTAGGAAAATGAGTTAGGAGACAAAGTAACGGTGTTCCTACATGAAGTTAGTGAGTCTCTCTTAGATTAGAGTTAAATAGCATCCTAGCTCATTCAGCAACAGAGACAATCACGATCTTAGCTCTTTTAGCAAGAAATGCATTGAAAACAGTGTGCGTCTTATCATTGAGGTTGTCTTGTTAGGAAAATGAGTTAGGAGACAAAGTAACGGTGTTCCTACATGAAGTTAGTGAGTCTCTCTTAGATTAGAGTTGAATAGCGTCCTAGCTCATTCAGCAACAGAGACAATCACGATCTTAGCTCTTTTAGCAAGAAATGAGGAAAATGAGTTAGGAGACAAAGTAACGGTGTTCCTACATGAAGTTAGTGAGTCTCTCCTAGATTAAAGTTGAATAGCGTCCTAGCTCATTCAGCAACAGAGACAATCACGATCTTAGCTCTTTTAGCAAGAAATGCATTGAAAACAGTGTGCGTCTTATCATTGAGGTTGTCTTGTTAGGAAAATGAGTTAGGAGACAAAGTAACGGTGTTCCTACATGAAGTTAGTGAGTCTCTCTTAGATTAGAGTTGAATAGCGTCCTAGCTCATTCAGCAACAGAGACAATCACGATCTTAGCTCCTATAGCAAGAAATGAGGAAAATGAGTTAGGAGACAAAGTAACGGTGTTCCTACATGAAGTTAGTGAGTCTCTCTTAGATTAGAGTTGAATAGCGTCCTAGCTCATTCAGCAACAGAGACAATCACGATCTTAGCTCTTTTAGCAAGAAATGCATTGAAAACAGTGTGCGTCTTATCATTGAGGTTGCCTTGTTAGGAAAATGAGTTAGGAGACAAAGTAACGGTGTCCCTACATGAAGTTAGTGAGTCTCTCTTAGATTAGAGTTGAATAGCGTCCTAGCTCATTCAGCAACAGAGACAATCACGATCTTAGCTCTTTTAGCAAGAAATGCATTGAAAACAGTGTGCGTCTTATCATTGAGGTTGTCTTGTTAGGAAAATGAGTTAGGAGACAAAGTAACGGTGTTCCTACATGAAGTTAGTGAGTCTCTCCTAGATTAGAGTTGAATAGCGTCCTAGCTCATTCAGCAACAGAGACAATCACGATCTTAGCTCTTTTAGCAAGAAATGCATTGAAAACAGTGTGCGTCTTATCATTGAGGTTGTCTTGTTAGGAAAATGAGTTAGGAGACAAAGTAACGGTGTTCCTACATGAAGTTAGTGAGTCTCTCTTAGATTAGAGTTGAATAGCGTCCTAGCTCATTCAGCAACAGAGACAATCACGATCTTAGCTCTTTTAGCAAGAAATGCATTAAAAACAGTGTGCGTCTTATCATTGAGGTTGTCTTGTTAGGAAAATGAGTTAGGAGACAAAGTAACGGTGTTCCTACATGAAGTTAGTGAGTCTCTCTTAGATTAGAGTTAAATAGCATCCTAGCTCATTCAGCAACAGAGACAATCACGATCTTAGCTCTTTTAGCAAGAAATGCATTGAAAACAGTGTGCGTCTTATCATTGAGGTTGTCTTGTTAGGAAAATGAGTTAGGAGACAAAGTAACGGTGTTCCTACATGAAGTTAGTGAGTCTCTCTTAGATTAGAGTTGAATAGCGTCCTAGCTCATTCAGCAACAGAGACAATCACGATCTTAGCTCTTTTAGCAAGAAATGAGGAAAATGAGTTAGGAGACAAAGTAACGGTGTTCCTACATGAAGTTAGTGAGTCTCTCCTAGATTAAAGTTGAATAGCGTCCTAGCTCATTCAGCAACAGAGACAATCACGATCTTAGCTCTTTTAGCAAGAAATGCATTGAAAACAGTGTGCGTCTTATCATTGAGGTTGTCTTGTTAAGAAAATGAGTTAGGAGACAAAGTAACGGTGTTCCTACATGAAGTTAGTGAGTCTCTCTTAGATTAGAGTTGAATAGCGTCCTAGCTCATTCAGCAACAGAGACAATCACGATCTTAGCTCTTTTAGCAAGAAATGAGGAAAATGAGTTAGGAGACAAAGTAACGGTGTTCCTACATGAAGTTAGTGAGTCTCTCCTAGATTAAAGTTGAATAGCGTCCTAGCTCATTCAGCAACAGAGACAATCACGATCTTAGCGCTTTTAGCAAGAAATGCATTGAAAACAGTGTGCGTCTTATCATTGAGGTTGTCTTGTTAGGAAAATGAGTTAGGAGACAAAGTAACGGTGTTCCTACATGAAGTTAGTGAGTCTCTCTTAGATTAGAGTTGAATAGCGTCCTAGCTCATTCAGCAACAGAGACAATCACGATCTTAGCTCTTTTAGCAAGAAATGAGGAAAATGAGTTAGGAGACAAAGTAACGGTGTTCCTACATGAAGTTAGTGAGTCTCTCCTAGATTAAAGTTGAATAGCGTCCTAGCTCATTCAGCAACAGAGACAATCACGATCTTAGCGCTTTTAGCAAGAAATGCATTGAAAACAGTGTGCGTCTTATCATTGAGGTTGTCTTGTTAGGAAAATGAGTTAGGAGACAAAGTAACGGTGTTCCTACATGAAGTTAGTGAGTCTCTCTTAGATTAGAGTTGAATAGCGTCCTAGCTCATTCAGCAACAGAGACAATCACGATCTTAGCTCTTTTAGCAAGAAATGAGGAAAATGAGTTAGGAGACAAAGTAACGGTGTTCCTACATGAAGTTAGTGAGTCTCTCCTAGATTAAAGTTGAATAGCGTCCTAGCTCATTCAGCAACAGAGACAATCACGATCTTAGCGCTTTTAGCAAGAAATGCATTGAAAACAGTGTGCGTCTTATCATTGAGGTTGTCTTGTTAGGAAAATGAGTTAGGAGACAAAGTAACGGTGTTCCTACATGAAGTTAGTGAGTCTCTCTTAGATTAGAGTTGAATAGCGTCCTAGCTCATTCAGCAACAGAGACAATCACGATCTTAGCTCTTTTAGCAAGAAATGAGGAAAATGAGTTAGGAGACAAAGTAACGGTGTTCCTACATGAAGTTAGTGAGTCTCTCCTAGATTAAAGTTGAATAGCGTCCTAGCTCATTCAGCAACAGAGACAATCACGATCTTAGCGCTTTTAGCAAGAAATGCATTGAAAACAGTGTGCGTCTTATCATTGAGGTTGTCTTGTTAGGAAAATGAGTTAGGAGACAAAGTAACGGTGTTCCTACATGAAGTTAGTGAGTCTCTCTTAGATTAGAGTTGAATAGCGTCCTAGCTCATTCAGCAACAGAGACAATCACGATCTTAGCTCTTTTAGCAAGAAATGAGGAAAATGAGTTAGGAGACAAAGTAACGGTGTTCCTACATGAAGTTAGTGAGTCTCTCCTAGATTAGAGTTGAATAGCGTCCTAGCTCATTCAGCAACAGAGACAATCACGATCTTAGCTCTTTTAGCATGAAATGCATTGAAAACAGTGTGCGTCTTATCATTGAGGTTGTCTTGTTAGGAAAATGAGTTAGGAGACAAAGTAACGGTGTTCCTACATGAAGTTAGTGAGTCTCTCTTAGATTAGAGTTGAATAGCGTCCTAGCTCATTCAGCAACAGAGACAATCACGATCTTAGCTCTTTTAGCAGGAAATGAGGAAAATGAGTTAGGAGACAAAGTAACGGTGTTCCTACATGAAGTTAGTGAGTCTCTCCTAGATTAAAGTTGAATAGCGTCCTAGCTCATTCAGCAACAGAGACAATCACGATCTTAGCTCTTTTAGCAAGAAATGCATTGAAAACAGTGTGCGTCTTATCATTGAGGTTGTCTTGTTAGGAAAATGAGTTAGGAGACAAAGTAACGGTGTTCCTACATGAAGTTAGTGAGTCTCTCTTAGATTAGAGTTGAATGGCGTCCTAGCTCAGTCAGCAACAGAGACAATCACGATCTTAGCTCTTATAGCAAGAAATGAGGAAAATGAGTTAGGAGACAAAGTAACGGTGTTCCTACATGAAGTTAGTGAGTCTCTCCTAGATTAAAGTTGAATAGCGTCCTAGCTCATTCAGCAACAGAGACAATCACGATCTTAGCTCTTTTAGCAAGAAATGCATTGAAAACAGTGTGCGTCTTATCATTGAGGTTGTCTTGTTAGGAAAATGAGTTAGGAGACAAAGTAACGGTGTTCCTACATGAAGTTAGTGAGTCTCTCTTAGATTAGAGTTGAATAGCGTCCTAGCTCATTCAGCAACAGAGACAATCACGATCTTAGCTCTTTTAGCAAGAAATGCATTGAAAACAGTGTGCGTCTTATCATTGAGGTTGCCTTGTTAGGAAAATGAGTTAGGAGACAAAGTAACGGTGTCCCTACATGAAGTTAGTGAGTCTCTCTTAGATTAGAGTTGAATAGCGTCCTAGCTCATTCAGCAACAGAGACAATCACGATCTTAGCTCTTTTAGCAAGAAATGAGGAAAATGAGTTAGGAGACAAAGTAACGGTGTTCCTACATGAAGTTAGTGAGTCTCTCCTAGATTAAAGTTGAATAGCGTCCTAGCTCATTCAGCAACAGAGACAATCACGATCTTAGCGCTTTTAGCAAGAAATGCATTGAAAAAGGTGTGCGTCTTATCATTGAGGTTGTCTTGTTAGGAAAATGAGTTAGGAGACAAAGTAACGGTGTTCCTACATGAAGTTAGTGAGTCTCTCCTAGATTAGAGTTGAATAGCGTCCTAGCTCATTCAGCAACAGAGACAATCACGATCTTAGCTCTTTTAGCAAGAAATGCATTGAAAACAGTGTGCGTCTTATCATTGAGGTTGTCTTGTTAGGAAAATGAGTTAGGAGACAAAGTAACGGTGTTCCTACATGAAGTTAGTGAGTCTCTCTTAGATTAGAGTTGAATAGCGTCCTAGCTCATTCAGCAACAGAGACAATCACGATCTTAGCTCTTATAGCAAGAAATGAGGAAAATGAGTTAGGAGACAAAGTAACGGTGTTCCTACATGAAGTTAGTGAGTCTCTCTTAGATTAGAGTTGAATAGCGTCCTAGCTCATTCAGCAACAGAGACAATCACGATCTTAGCTCTTTTAGCAAGAAATGCATTGAAAACAGTGTGCGTCTTATCATTGAGGTTGTCTTGTTAGGAAAATGAGTTAGGAGACAAAGTAACGGTGTTCCTACATGAAGTTAGTGAGTCTCTCTTAGATTAGAGTTAAATAGCATCCTAGCTCATTCAGCAACAGAGACAATCACGATCTTAGCTCTTTTAGCAAGAAATGCATTGAAAACAGTGTGCGTCTTATCATTGAGGTTGTCTTGTTAGGAAAATGAGTTAGGAGACAAAGTAACGGTGTTCCTACATGAAGTTAGTGAGTCTCTCTTAGATTAGAGTTGAATAGCGTCCTAGCTCATTCAGCAACAGAGACAATCACGATCTTAGCTCTTTTAGCAAGAAATGAGGAAAATGAGTTAGGAGACAAAGTAACGGTGTTCCTACATGAAGTTAGTGAGTCTCTCCTAGATTAAAGTTGAATAGCGTCCTAGCTCATTCAGCAACAGAGACAATCACGATCTTAGCTCTTTTAGCAAGAAATGCATTGAAAACAGTGTGCGTCTTATCATTGAGGTTGTCTTGTTAGGAAAATGAGTTAGGAGACAAAGTAACGGTGTTCCTACATGAAGTTAGTGAGTCTCTCTTAGATTAGAGTTGAATAGCGTCCTAGCTCATTCAGCAACAGAGACAATCACGATCTTAGCTCCTATAGCAAGAAATGAGGAAAATGAGTTAGGAGACAAAGTAACGGTGTTCCTACATGAAGTTAGTGAGTCTCTCTTAGATTAGAGTTGAATAGCGTCCTAGCTCATTCAGCAACAGAGACAATCACGATCTTAGCTCTTTTAGCAAGAAATGCATTGAAAACAGTGTGCGTCTTATCATTGAGGTTGCCTTGTTAGGAAAATGAGTTAGGAGACAAAGTAACGGTGTCCCTACATGAAGTTAGTGAGTCTCTCTTAGATTAGAGTTGAATAGCGTCCTAGCTCATTCAGCAACAGAGACAATCACGATCTTAGCTCTTTTAGCAAGAAATGCATTGAAAACAGTGTGCGTCTTATCATTGAGGTTGTCTTGTTAGGAAAATGAGTTAGGAGACAAAGTAACGGTGTTCCTACATGAAGTTAGTGAGTCTCTCCTAGATTAGAGTTGAATAGCGTCCTAGCTCATTCAGCAACAGAGACAATCACGATCTTAGCTCTTTTAGCAAGAAATGCATTGAAAACAGTGTGCGTCTTATCATTGAGGTTGTCTTGTTAGGAAAATGAGTTAGGAGACAAAGTAACGGTGTTCCTACATGAAGTTAGTGAGTCTCTCTTAGATTAGAGTTGAATAGCGTCCTAGCTCATTCAGCAACAGAGACAATCACGATCTTAGCTCTTTTAGCAAGAAATGCATTAAAAACAGTGTGCGTCTTATCATTGAGGTTGTCTTGTTAGGAAAATGAGTTAGGAGACAAAGTAACGGTGTTCCTACATGAAGTTAGTGAGTCTCTCTTAGATTAGAGTTAAATAGCATCCTAGCTCATTCAGCAACAGAGACAATCACGATCTTAGCTCTTTTAGCAAGAAATGCATTGAAAACAGTGTGCGTCTTATCATTGAGGTTGTCTTGTTAGGAAAATGAGTTAGGAGACAAAGTAACGGTGTTCCTACATGAAGTTAGTGAGTCTCTCTTAGATTAGAGTTGAATAGCGTCCTAGCTCATTCAGCAACAGAGACAATCACGATCTTAGCTCTTTTAGCAAGAAATGAGGAAAATGAGTTAGGAGACAAAGTAACGGTGTTCCTACATGAAGTTAGTGAGTCTCTCCTAGATTAAAGTTGAATAGCGTCCTAGCTCATTCAGCAACAGAGACAATCACGATCTTAGCTCTTTTAGCAAGAAATGCATTGAAAACAGTGTGCGTCTTATCATTGAGGTTGTCTTGTTAGGAAAATGAGTTAGGAGACAAAGTAACGGTGTTCCTACATGAAGTTAGTGAGTCTCTCTTAGATTAGAGTTGAATAGCGTCCTAGCTCATTCAGCAACAGAGACAATCACGATCTTAGCTCTTTTAGCAAGAAATGAGGAAAATGAGTTAGGAGACAAAGTAACGGTGTTCCTACATGAAGTTAGTGAGTCTCTCCTAGATTAAAGTTGAATAGCGTCCTAGCTCATTCAGCAACAGAGACAATCACGATCTTAGCGCTTTTAGCAAGAAATGCATTGAAAACAGTGTGCGTCTTATCATTGAGGTTGTCTTGTTAGGAAAATGAGTTAGGAGACAAAGTAACGGTGTTCCTACATGAAGTTAGTGAGTCTCTCCTAGATTAGAGTTGAATAGCGTCCTAGCTCATTCAGCAACAGAGACAATCACGATCTTAGCTCTTTTAGCATGAAATGCATTGAAAACAGTGTGCGTCTTATCATTGAGGTTGTCTTGTTAGGAAAATGAGTTAGGAGACAAAGTAACGGTGTTCCTACATGAAGTTAGTGAGTCTCTCTTAGATTAGAGTTGAATAGCGTCCTAGCTCATTCAGCAACAGAGACAATCACGATCTTAGCTCTTTTAGCAGGAAATGAGGAAAATGAGTTAGGAGACAAAGTAACGGTGTTCCTACATGAAGTTAGTGAGTCTCTCCTAGATTAAAGTTGAATAGCGTCCTAGCTCATTCAGCAACAGAGACAATCACGATCTTAGCTCTTTTAGCAAGAAATGCATTGAAAACAGTGTGCGTCTTATCATTGAGGTTGTCTTGTTAGGAAAATGAGTTAGGAGACAAAGTAACGGTGTTCCTACATGAAGTTAGTGAGTCTCTCTTAGATTAGAGTTGAATAGCGTCCTAGCTCATTCAGCAACAGAGACAATCACGATCTTAGCTCTTTTAGCAAGAAATGAGGAAAATGAGTTAGGAGACAAAGTAACGGTGTTCCTACATGAAGTTAGTGAGTCTCTCCTAGATTAAAGTTGAATAGCGTCCTAGCTCATTCAGCAACAGAGACAATCACGATCTTAGCTCTTTTAGCAAGAAATGCATTGAAAACAGTGTGCGTCTTATCATTGAGGTTGTCTTGTTAGGAAAATGAGTTAGGAGACAAAGTAACGGTGTTCCTACATGAAGTTAGTGAGTCTCTCTTAGATTAGAGTTGAATAGCGTCCTAGCTCATTCAGCAACAGAGACAATCACGATCTTAGCTCTTTTAGCAAGAAATGAGGAAAATGAGTTAGGAGACAAAGTAACGGTGTTCCTACATGAAGTTAGTGAGTCTCTCCTAGATTAAAGTTGAATAGCGTCCTAGCTCATTCAGCAACAGAGACAATCACGATCTTAGCGCTTTTAGCAAGAAATGCATTGAAAACAGTGTGCGTCTTATCATTGAGGTTGTCTTGTTAGGAAAATGAGTTAGGAGACAAAGTAACGGTGTTCCTACATGAAGTTAGTGAGTCTCTCCTAGATTAGAGTTGAATAGCGTCCTAGCTCATTCAGCAACAGAGACAATCACGATCTTAGCTCTTTTAGCATGAAATGCATTGAAAACAGTGTGCGTCTTATCATTGAGGTTGTCTTGTTAGGAAAATGAGTTAGGAGACAAAGTAACGGTGTTCCTACATGAAGTTAGTGAGTCTCTCTTAGATTAGAGTTGAATAGCGTCCTAGCTCATTCAGCAACAGAGACAATCACGATCTTAGCTCTTTTAGCAGGAAATGAGGAAAATGAGTTAGGAGACAAAGTAACGGTGTTCCTACATGAAGTTAGTGAGTCTCTCCTAGATTAAAGTTGAATAGCGTCCTAGCTCATTCAGCAACAGAGACAATCACGATCTTAGCTCTTTTAGCAAGAAATGCATTGAAAACAGTGTGCGTCTTATCATTGAGGTTGTCTTGTTAGGAAAATGAGTTAGGAGACAAAGTAACGGTGTTCCTACATGAAGTTAGTGAGTCTCTCTTAGATTAGAGTTGAATAGCGTCCTAGCTCATTCAGCAACAGAGACAATCACGATCTTAGCTCTTTTAGCAAGAAATGCATTAAAAACAGTGTGCGTCTTATCATTGAGGTTGTCTTGTTAGGAAAATGAGTTAGGAGACAAAGTAACGGTGTTCCTACATGAAGTTAGTGAGTCTCTCTTAGATTAGAGTTGAATAGCGTCCTAGCTCATTCAGCAACAGAGACAATCACGATCTTAGCTCCTATAGCAAGAAATGAGGAAAATGAGTTAGGAGACAAAGTAACGGTGTTCCTACATGAAGTTAGTGAGTCTCTCTTAGATTAGAGTTGAATAGCGTCCTAGCTCATTCAGCAACAGAGACAATCACGATCTTAGCTCTTTTAGCAAGAAATGCATTGAAAACAGTGTGCGTCTTATCATTGAGGTTGCCTTGTTAGGAAAATGAGTTAGGAGACAAAGTAACGGTGTCCCTACATGAAGTTAGTGAGTCTCTCTTAGATTAGAGTTGAATAGCGTCCTAGCTCATTCAGCAACAGAGACAATCACGATCTTAGCTCTTTTAGCAAGAAATGAGGAAAATGAGTTAGGAGACAAAGTAACGGTGTTCCTACATGAAGTTAGTGAGTCTCTCCTAGATTAAAGTTGAATAGCGTCCTAGCTCATTCAGCAACAGAGACAATCACGATCTTAGCGCTTTTAGCAAGAAATGCATTAAAAACAGTGTGCGTCTTATCATTGAGGTTGTCTTGTTAGGAAAATGAGTTAGGAGACAAAGTAACGGTGTTCCTACATGAAGTTAGTGAGTCTCTTTTAGATTAGAGTTAAATAGCATCCTAGCTCATTCAGCAACAGAGACAATCACGATCTTAGCTCTTTTAGCAAGAAATGCATTGAAAACAGTGTGCGTCTTATCATTGAGGTTGTCTTGTTAGGAAAATGAGTTAGGAGACAAAGTAACGGTGTTCCTACATGAAGTTAGTGAGTCTCTCTTAGATTAGAGTTGAATAGCGTCCTAGCTCATTCAGCAACAGAGACAATCACGATCTTAGCTCTTTTAGCAAGAAATGAGGAAAATGAGTTAGGAGACAAAGTAACGGTGTTCCTACATGAAGTTAGTGAGTCTCTCCTAGATTAAAGTTGAATAGCGTCCTAGCTCATTCAGCAACAGAGACAATCACGATCTTAGCTCTTTTAGCAAGAAATGCATTGAAAACAGTGTGCGTCTTATCATTGAGGTTGTCTTGTTAGGAAAATGAGTTAGGAGACAAAGTAACGGTGTTCCTACATGAAGTTAGTGAGTCTCTCTTAGATTAGAGTTGAATAGCGTCCTAGCTCAGTCAGCAACAGAGACAATCACGATCTTAGCTCTTATAGCAAGAAATGAGGAAAATGAGTTAGGAGACAAAGTAACGGTGTTCCTACATGAAGTTAGTGAGTCTCTCCTAGATTAAAGTTGAATAGCGTCCTAGCTCATTCAGCAACAGAGACAATCACGATCTTAGCTCTTTTAGCAAGAAATGCATTGAAAACAGTGTGCGTCTTATCATTGAGGTTGTCTTGTTAGGAAAATGAGTTAGGAGACAAAGTAACGGTGTTCCTACATGAAGTTAGTGAGTCTCTCTTAGATTAGAGTTGAATAGCGTCCTAGCTCATTCAGCAACAGAGACAATCACGATCTTAGCTCTTTTAGCAAGAAATGCATTGAAAACAGTGTGCGTCTTATCATTGAGGTTGCCTTGTTAGGAAAATGAGTTAGGAGACAAAGTAACGGTGTCCCTACATGAAGTTAGTGAGTCTCTCTTAGATTAGAGTTGAATAGCGTCCTAGCTCATTCAGCAACAGAGACAATCACGATCTTAGCTCTTTTAGCAAGAAATGAGGAAAATGAGTTAGGAGACAAAGTAACGGTGTTCCTACATGAAGTTAGTGAGTCTCTCCTAGATTAAAGTTGAATAGCGTCCTAGCTCATTCAGCAACAGAGACAATCACGATCTTAGCGCTTTTAGCAAGAAATGCATTGAAAAAGGTGTGCGTCTTATCATTGAGGTTGTCTTGTTAGGAAAATGAGTTAGGAGACAAAGTAACGGTGTTCCTACATGAAGTTAGTGAGTCTCTCCTAGATTAGAGTTGAATAGCGTCCTAGCTCATTCAGCAACAGAGACAATCACGATCTTAGCTCTTTTAGCAAGAAATGCATTGAAAACAGTGTGCGTCTTATCATTGAGGTTGTCTTGTTAGGAAAATGAGTTAGGAGACAAAGTAACGGTGTTCCTACATGAAGTTAGTGAGTCTCTCTTAGATTAGAGTTGAATAGCGTCCTAGCTCATTCAGCAACAGAGACAATCACGATCTTAGCTCTTATAGCAAGAAATGAGGAAAATGAGTTAGGAGACAAAGTAACGGTGTTCCTACATGAATTTAGTGAGTCTCTCTTAGATTAGAGTTGAATAGCGTCCTAGCTCATTCAGCAACAGAGACAATCACGATCTTAGCTCTTTTAGCAAGAAATGCATTAAAAACAGTGTGCGTCTTATCATTGAGGTTGTCTTGTTAGGAAAATGAGTTAGGAGACAAAGTAACGGTGTTCCTACATGAAGTTAGTGAGTCTCTCTTAGATTAGAGTTAAATAGCATCCTAGCTCATTCAGCAACAGAGACAATCACGATCTTAGCTCTTTTAGCAAGAAATGCATTGAAAACAGTGTGCGTCTTATCATTGAGGTTGTCTTGTTAGGAAAATGAGTTAGGAGACAAAGTAACGGTGTTCCTACATGAAGTTAGTGAGTCTCTCTTAGATTAGAGTTGAATAGCGTCCTAGCTCATTCAGCAACAGAGACAATCACGATCTTAGCTCTTTTAGCAAGAAATGAGGAAAATGAGTTAGGAGACAAAGTAACGGTGTTCCTACATGAAGTTAGTGAGTCTCTCCTAGATTAAAGTTGAATAGCGTCCTAGCTCATTCAGCAACAGAGACAATCACGATCTTAGCTCTTTTAGCAAGAAATGCATTGAAAACAGTGTGCGTCTTATCATTGAGGTTGTCTTGTTAGGAAAATGAGTTAGGAGACAAAGTAACGGTGTTCCTACATGAAGTTAGTGAGTCTCTCTTAGATTAGAGTTGAATAGCGTCCTAGCTCATTCAGCAACAGAGACAATCACGATCTTAGCTCCTATAGCAAGAAATGAGGAAAATGAGTTAGGAGACAAAGTAACGGTGTTCCTACATGAAGTTAGTGAGTCTCTCTTAGATTAGAGTTGAATAGCGTCCTAGCTCATTCAGCAACAGAGACAATCACGATCTTAGCTCTTTTAGCAAGAAATGCATTGAAAACAGTGTGCGTCTTATCATTGAGGTTGCCTTGTTAGGAAAATGAGTTAGGAGACAAAGTAACGGTGTCCCTACATGAAGTTAGTGAGTCTCTCTTAGATTAGAGTTGAATAGCGTCCTAGCTCATTCAGCAACAGAGACAATCACGATCTTAGCTCTTTTAGCAAGAAATGCATTGAAAACAGTGTGCGTCTTATCATTGAGGTTGTCTTGTTAGGAAAATGAGTTAGGAGACAAAGTAACGGTGTTCCTACATGAAGTTAGTGAGTCTCTCCTAGATTAGAGTTGAATAGCGTCCTAGCTCATTCAGCAACAGAGACAATCACGATCTTAGCTCTTTTAGCAAGAAATGCATTGAAAACAGTGTGCGTCTTATCATTGAGGTTGTCTTGTTAGGAAAATGAGTTAGGAGACAAAGTAACGGTGTTCCTACATGAAGTTAGTGAGTCTCTCTTAGATTAGAGTTGAATAGCGTCCTAGCTCATTCAGCAACAGAGACAATCACGATCTTAGCTCTTTTAGCAAGAAATGCATTAAAAACAGTGTGCGTCTTATCATTGAGGTTGTCTTGTTAGGAAAATGAGTTAGGAGACAAAGTAACGGTGTTCCTACATGAAGTTAGTGAGTCTCTCTTAGATTAGAGTTAAATAGCATCCTAGCTCATTCAGCAACAGAGACAATCACGATCTTAGCTCTTTTAGCAAGAAATGCATTGAAAACAGTGTGCGTCTTATCATTGAGGTTGTCTTGTTAGGAAAATGAGTTAGGAGACAAAGTAACGGTGTTCCTACATGAAGTTAGTGAGTCTCTCTTAGATTAGAGTTGAATAGCGTCCTAGCTCATTCAGCAACAGAGACAATCACGATCTTAGCTCTTTTAGCAAGAAATGAGGAAAATGAGTTAGGAGACAAAGTAACGGTGTTCCTACATGAAGTTAGTGAGTCTCTCCTAGATTAAAGTTGAATAGCGTCCTAGCTCATTCAGCAACAGGGACAATCACGATCTTAGCTCTTTTAGCAAGAAATGCATTGAAAACAGTGTGCGTCTTATCATTGAGGTTGTCTTGTTAGGAAAATGAGTTAGGAGACAAAGTAACGGTGTTCCTACATGAAGTTAGTGAGTCTCTCTTAGATTAGAGTTGAATAGCGTCCTAGCTCATTCAGCAACAGAGACAATCACGATCTTAGCTCCTATAGCAAGAAATGAGGAAAATGAGT
Source organism: Engystomops pustulosus (assembly GCF_040894005.1). Classification (NCBI taxonomy): domain Eukaryota; kingdom Metazoa; phylum Chordata; class Amphibia; order Anura; family Leptodactylidae; genus Engystomops; species Engystomops pustulosus. The sequence goes on from NC_092414.1 coordinate 45,520,281, forward strand.
TAGGAGACAAAGTAACGGTGTTCCTACATGAAGTTAGTGAGTCTCTCTTAGATTAGAGTTGAATAGCGTCCTAGCTCATTCAGCAACAGGGACAATCACGATCTTAGCTCTTTTAGCAAGAAATGCATTGAAAACAGTGTGCGTCTTATCATTGAGGTTGCCTTGTTAGGAAAATGAGTTAGGAGACAAAGTAACGGTGTCCCTACATGAAGTTAGTGAGTCTCTCTTAGATTAGAGTTGAATAGCGTCCTAGCTCATTCAGCAACAGAGACAATCACGATCTTAGCTCTTTTAGCAAGAAATGAGGAAAATGAGTTAGGAGACAAAGTAACGGTGTTCCTACATGAAGTTAGTGAGTCTCTCCTAGATTAAAGTTGAATAGCGTCCTAGCTCATTCAGCAACAGAGACAATCACGATCTTAGCGCTTTTAGCAAGAAATGCATTGAAAACAGTGTGCGTCTTATCATTGAGGTTGTCTTGTTAGGAAAATGAGTTAGGAGACAAAGTAACGGTGTTCCTACATGAAGTTAGTGAGTCTCTCCTAGATTAGAGTTGAATAGCGTCCTAGCTCATTCAGCAACAGAGACAATCACGATCTTAGCTCTTTTAGCATGAAATGCATTGAAAACAGTGTGCGTCTTATCATTGAGGTTGTCTTGTTAGGAAAATGAGTTAGGAGACAAAGTAACGGTGTTCCTACATGAAGTTAGTGAGTCTCTCTTAGATTAGAGTTGAATAGCGTCCTAGCTCATTCAGCAACAGAGACAATCACGATCTTAGCTCTTTTAGCAGGAAATGAGGAAAATGAGTTAGGAGACAAAGTAACGGTGTTCCTACATGAAGTTAGTGAGTCTCTCCTAGATTAAAGTTGAATAGCGTCCTAGCTCATTCAGCAACAGAGACAATCACGATCTTAGCTCTTTTAGCAAGAAATGCATTGAAAACTGTGTGCGTCTTATCATTGAGGTTGTCTTGTTAGGAAAATGAGTTAGGAGACAAAGTAACGGTGTTCCTACATGAAGTTAGTGAGTCTCTCTTAGATTAGAGTTGAATAGCGTCCTAGCTCATTCAGCAACAGAGACAATCACGATCTTAGCTCTTTTAGCAAGAAATGAGGAAAATGAGTTAGGAGACAAAGTAACGGTGTTCCTACATGAAGTTAGTGAGTCTCTCCTAGATTAAAGTTGAATAGCGTCCTAGCTCATTCAGCAACAGAGACAATCACGATCTTAGCACTTTTAGCAAGAAATGCATTGAAAAAGGTGTGCGTCTTATCATTGAGGTTGTCTTGTTAGGAAAATGAGTTAGGAGACAAAGTAACGGTGTTCCTACATGAAGTTAGTGAGTCTCTCCTAGATTAGAGTTGAATAGCGTCCTAGCTCATTCAGCAACAGAGACAATCACGATCTTAGCTCTTTTAGCAAGAAATGCATTGAAAACAGTGTGCGTCTTATCATTGAGGTTGTCTTGTTAGGAAAATGAGTTAGGAGACAAAGTAACGGTGTTCCTACATGAAGTTAGTGAGTCTCTCTTAGATTAGAGTTGAATAGCGTTCTAGCTCATTCAGCATCAGAGACAATCACGATCTTAGCTCTTATAGCAAGAAATGAGGAAAATGAGTTAGGAGACAAAGTAACGGTGTTCCTACATGAAGTTAGTGAGTCTCTCTTAGATTAGAGTTGAATAGCGTCCTAGCTCATTCAGCAACAGAGACAATCACGATCTTAGCTCTTTTAGCAAGAAATGCATTAAAAACAGTGTGCGTCTTATCATTGAGGTTGTCTTGTTAGGGAAATGAGTTAGGAGACAAAGTAACGGTGTTCCTACATGAAGTTACTGAGTCTCTCTTAGATTAGAGTTAAATAGCATCCTAGCTCATTCAGCAACAGAGACAATCACGATCTTAGCTCTTTTAGCAAGAAATGCATTGAAAACAGTGTGCGTCTTATCATTGAGGTTGTCTTGTTAGGAAAATGAGTTAGGAGACAAAGTAACGGTGTTCCTACATGAAGTTAGTGAGTCTCTCTTAGATTAGAGTTGAATAGCGTCCTAGCTCATTCAGCAACAGAGACAATCACGATCTTAGCTCTTTTAGCAAGAAATGAGGAAAATGAGTTAGGAGACAAAGTAACGGTGTTCCTACATGAAGTTAGTGAGTCTCTCCTAGATTAAAGTTGAATAGCGTCCTAGCTCATTCAGCAACAGAGACAATCACGATCTTAGCTCTTTTAGCAAGAAATGCATTGAAAACAGTGTGCGTCTTATCATTGAGGTTGTCTTGTTAGGAAAATGAGTTAGGAGACAAAGTAACGGTGTTCCTACATGAAGTTAGTGAGTCTCTCTTAGATTAGAGTTGAATAGCGTCCTAGCTCATTCAGCAACAGAGACAATCACGATCTTAGCTCCTATAGCAAGAAATGAGGAAAATGAGTTAGGAGACAAAGTAACGGTGTTCCTACATGAAGTTAGTGAGTCTCTCTTAGATTAGAGTTGAATAGCGTCCTAGCTCATTCAGCAACAGAGACAATCACGATCTTAGCTCTTTTAGCAAGAAATGCATTGAAAACAGTGTGCGTCTTATCATTGAGGTTGCCTTGTTAGGAAAATGAGTTAGGAGACAAAGTAACGGTGTCCCTACATGAAGTTAGTGAGTCTCTCTTAGATTAGAGTTGAATAGCGTCCTAGCTCATTCAGCAACAGAGACAATCACGATCTTAGCTCTTTTAGCAAGAAATGCATTGAAAACAGTGTGCGTCTTATCATTGAGGTTGTCTTGTTAGGAAAATGAGTTAGGAGACAAAGTAACGGTGTTCCTACATGAAGTTAGTGAGTCTCTCCTAGATTAGAGTTGAATAGCGTCCTAGCTCATTCAGCAACAGAGACAATCACGATCTTAGCTCTTTTAGCAAGAAATGCATTGAAAACAGTGTGCGTCTTATCATTGAGGTTGTCTTGTTAGGAAAATGAGTTAGGAGACAAAGTAACGGTGTTCCTACATGAAGTTAGTGAGTCTCTCTTAGATTAGAGTTGAATAGCGTCCTAGCTCATTCAGCAACAGAGACAATCACGATCTTAGCTCTTTTAGCAAGAAATGCATTGAAAACAGTGTGCGTCTTATCATTGAGGTTGTCTTGTTAGGAAAATGAGTTAGGAGACAAAGTAACGGTGTTCCTACATGAAGTTAGTGAGTCTCTCTTAGATTAGAGTTGAATAGCGTCCTAGCTCATTCAGCAACAGAGACAATCACGATCTTAACTCCTATAGCAAGAAATGAGGAAAATGAGTTAGGAGACAAAGTAACGGTGTTCCTACATGAAGTTAGTGAGTCTCTCCTAGATTAGAGTTGAATAGCGTCCTAGCTCATTCAGCAACAGAGACAATCACGATCTTAGCTCTTTTAGCAAGAAATGCTTTGAAAACAGTGTGCGTCTTATCATTGAGGTTGTCTTGTTAGGAAAATGAGTTAGGAGACAAAGTAACGGTGTTCCTACATGAAGTTAGTGAGTCTCTCTTAGATTAGAGTTGAATAGCGTCCTAGCTGATTCAGCAACAGAGACAATCACGATCTTAGCTCTTTTAGCAAGAAATGCATTAAAAACAGTGTGCGTCTTATCATTGAGGTTGTCTTGTTAGGAAAATGAGTTAGGAGACAAAGTAACGGTGTTCCTACATGAAGTTAGTGAGTCTCTCTTAGATTAGAGTTAAATAGCATCCTAGCTCATTCAGCAACAGAGACAATCACGATCTTAGCTCTTTTAGCAAGAAATGCATTGAAAACAGTGTGCGTCTTATCATTGAGGTTGTCTTGTTAGGAAAATGAGTTAGGAGACAAAGTAACGGTGTTCCTACATGAAGTTAGTGAGTCTCTCTTAGATTAGAGTTGAATAGCGTCCTAGCTCATTCAGCAACAGAGACAATCACGATCTTAGCTCTTTTAGCAAGAAATGAGGAAAATGAGTTAGGAGACAAAGTAACGGTGTTCCTACATGAAGTTAGTGAGTCTCTCCTAGATTAAAGTTGAATAGCGTCCTAGCTCATTCAGCAACAGAGACAATCACGATCTTAGCTCTTTTAGCAAGAAATGCATTGAAAACAGTGTGCGTCTTATCATTGAGGTTGTCTTGTTAGGAAAATGAGTTAGGAGACAAAGTAACGGTGTTCCTACATGAAGTTAGTGAGTCTCTCTTAGATTAGAGTTGAATAGCGTCCTAGCTCATTCAGCAACAGAGACAATCACGATCTTAGCTCCTATAGCAAGAAATGAGGAAAATGAGTTAGGAGACAAAGTAACGGTGTTCCTACATGAAGTTAGTGAGTCTCTCTTAGATTAGAGTTGAATAGCGTCCTAGCTCATTCAGCAACAGAGACAATCACGATCTTAGCTCTTTTAGCAAGAAATGCATTGAAAACAGTGTGCGTCTTATCATTGAGGTTGCCTTGTTAGGAAAATGAGTTAGGAGACAAAGTAACGGTGTCCCTACATGAAGTTAGTGAGTCTCTCTTAGATTAGAGTTGAATAGCGTCCTAGCTCATTCAGCAACAGAGACAATCACGATCTTAGCTCTTTTAGCAAGAAATGAGGAAAATGAGTTAGGAGACAAAGTAACGGTGTTCCTACATGAAGTTAGTGAGTCTCTCCTAGATTAAAGTTGAATAGCGTCCTAGCTCATTCAGCAACAGAGACAATCACGATCTTAGCGCTTTTAGCAAGAAATGCATTGAAAACAGTGTGCGTCTTATCATTGAGGTTGTCTTGTTAGGAAAATGAGTTAGGAGACAAAGTAACGGTGTTCCTACATGAAGTTAGTGAGTCTCTCCTAGATTAGAGTTGAATAGCGTCCTAGCTCATTCAGCAACAGAGACAATCACGATCTTAGCTCTTTTAGCAAGAAATGCATTGAAAACAGTGTGCGTCTTATCATTGAGGTTGTCTTGTTAGGAAAATGAGTTAGGAGACAAAGTAACGGTGTTCCTACATGAAGTTAGTGAGTCTCTCCTAGATTAAAGTTGAATAGCGTCCTAGCTCATTCAGCAACAGAGACAATCACGATCTTAGCTCTTTTAGCAAGAAATGCATTGAAAACAGTGTGCGTCTTATCATTGAGGTTGTCTTGTTAGGAAAATGAGTTAGGAGACAAAGTAACGGTGTTCCTACATGAAGTTAGTGAGTCTCTCTTAGATTAGAGTTGAATAGCGTCCTAGCTCATTCAGCAACAGAGACAATCACGATCTTAGCTCTTTTAGCAAGAAATGCATTGAAAACAGTGTGCGTCTTATCATTGAGGTTGTCTTGTTAGGAAAATGAGTTAGGAGACAAAGTAACGGTGTTCCTACATGAAGTTAGTGAGTCTCTCTTAGATTAGAGTTAAATAGCGTCCTAGCTCATTCAGCAACAGAGACAATCACGATCTTCGCTCTTTTAGCAAGAAATGCATTGAAAACAGTGTGCGTCTTATCATTGAGGTTGTCTTGTTAGGAAAATGAGTTAGGAGACAAAGTAACGGTGTTCCTACATGAAGTTAATGAGTCTCTCTTAGATTAGAGTTGAATAGCGTCCTAGCTCATTCAGCAACAGAGACAATCACGATCTTAGCTCTTTTAGCAAGAAATGAGGAAAATGAGTTAGGAGACAAAGTAACGGTGTTCCTACATGAAGTTAGTGAGTCTCTCCTAGATTAAAGTTGAATAGCGTCCTAGCTCATTCAGCAACAGAGACAATCACGATCTTAGCTCTTTTAGCAAGAAATGCATTGAAAACAGTGTGCGTCTTATCATTGAGGTTGTCTTGTTAGGAAAATGAGTTAGGAGACAAAGTAACGGTGTTCCTACATGAAGTTAGTGAGTCTCTCTTAGATTAGAGTTGAATAGCGTCCTAGCTCATTCAGCAACAGAGACAATCACGATCTTAGCTCCTATAGCAAGAAATGAGGAAAATGAGTTAGGAGACAAAGTAACGGTGTTCCTACATGAAGTTAGTGAGTCTCTCTTAGATTAGAGTTGAATAGCGTCCTAGCTCATTCAGCAACAGAGACAATCACGATCTTAGCTCTTTTAGCAAGAAATGCATTGAAAACAGTGTGCGTCTTATCATTGAGGTTGCCTTGTTAGGAAAATGAGTTAGGAGACAAAGTAACGGTGTCCCTACATGAAGTTAGTGAGTCTCTCTTTAGATTAGAGTTGAATAGCGTCCTAGCTCATTCAGCAACAGAGACAATCACGATCTTACCTCTTTTAGCAAGAAATGCATTGAAAACAGTGTGCGTCTTATCATTGAGGTTGTCTTGTTAGGAAAATGAGTTAGGAGACAAAGTAACGGTGTTCCTACATGAAGTTAGTCTCTCCTAGATTAGAGTTGAATAGCGTCCTAGCTCATTCAGCAACAGAGACAATCACGATCTTAGCTCTTTTAGCAAGAAATGCATTGAAAACAGTGTGCGTCTTATCATTGAGGTTGTCTTGTTAGGAAAATGAGTTAGGAGACAAAGTAACGGTGTTCCTACATGAAGTTAGTGAGTCTCTCTTAGATTAGAGTTAAATAGCATCCTAGCTCATTCAGCAACAGAGACAATCACGATCTTAGCTCTTTTAGCAAGAAATGCATTGAAAACAGTGTGCGTCTTATCATTGAGGTTGTCTTGTTAGGAAAATGAGTTAGGAGACAAAGTAACGGTGTTCCTACATGAAGTTAGTGAGTCTCTCTTAGATTAGAGTTGAATAGCGTCCTAGCTCATTCAGCAACAGAGACAATCACGATCTTAGCTCTTTTAGCAAGAAATGAGGAAAATGAGTTAGGAGACAAAGTAACGGTGTTCCTACATGAAGTTAGTGAGTCTCTCCTAGATTAAAGTTGAATAGCGTCCTAGCTCATTCAGCAACAGAGACAATCACGATCTTAGCTCTTTTAGCAAGAAATGCATTGAAAACAGTGTGCGTCTTATCATTGAGGTTGTCTTGTTAGGAAAATGAGTTAGGAGACAAAGTAACGGTGTTCCTACATGAAGTTAGTGAGTCTCTCTTAGATTAGAGTTGAATAGCGTCCTAGCTCATTCAGCAACAGAGACAATCACGATCTTAGCTCCTATAGCAAGAAATGAGGAAAATGAGTTAGGAGACAAAGTAACGGTGTTCCTACATGAAGTTAGTGAGTCTCTCTTAGATTAGAGTTGAATAGCGTCCTAGCTCATTCAGCAACAGAGAATCACGATCTTAGCTCTTTTAGCAAGAAATGCATTGAAAACAGTGTGCGTCTTATCATTGAGGTTGTCTTGTTAGGAAAATGAGTTAGGAGACAAAGTAACGGTGTCCCTACATGAAGTTAGTGAGTCTCTCTTAGATTAGAGTTGAATAGCGTCCTAGCTCATTCAGCAACAGAGACAATCACGATCTTAGCTCTTTTAGCAAGAAATGAGGAAAATGAGTTAGGAGACAAAGTAACGGTGTTCCTACATGAAGTTAGTGAGTCTCTCCTAGATTAAAGTTGAATAGCGTCCTAGCTCATTCAGCAACAGAGACAATCACGATCTTAGCGCTTTTAGCAAGAAATGCATTGAAAACAGTGTGCGTCTTATCATTGAGGTTGTCTTGTTAGGAAAATGAGTTAGGAGACAAAGTAACGGTGTTCCTACATGAAGTTAGTGAGTCTCTCCTAGATTAGAGTTGAATAGCGTCCTAGCTCATTCAGCAACAGAGACAATCACGATCTTAGCTCTTTTAGCAAGAAATGCATTGAAAACAGTGTGCGTCTTATCATTGAGGTTGTCTTGTTAGGAAAATGAGTTAGGAGACAAAGTAACGGTGTTCCTACATGAAGTTAGTGAGTCTCTCCTAGATTAAAGTTGAATAGCGTCCTAGCTCATTCAGCAACAGAGACAATCACGATCTTAGCTCTTTTAGCAAGAAATGCATTGAAAACAGTGTGCGTCTTATCATTGAGGTTGTCTTGTTAGGAAAATGAGTTAGGAGACAAAGTAACGGTGTTCCTACATGAAGTTAGTGAGTCTCTCTTAGATTAGAGTTGAATAGCGTCCTAGCTCATTCAGCAACAGAGACAATCACGATCTTAGCTCTTATAGCAAGAAATGAGGAAAATGAGTTAGGAGACAAAGTAACGGTGTTCCTACATGAAGTTAGTGAGTCTCTCCTAGATTAGAGTTGAATAGCGTCCTAGCTCATTCAGCAACAGAGACAATCACGATCTTAGCTCTTTTAGCAAGAAATGCATTAAAAACAGTGTGCGTCTTATCATTGAGGTTGTCTTGTTAGGAAAATGAGTTAGGAGACAAAGTAACGGTGTTCCTACATGAAGTTAGTGAGTCTCTCTTAGATTAGAGTTGAATAGCGTCCTAGCTCATTCAGCAACAGAGACAATCACGATCTTAGCTCTTTTAGCAAGAAATGCATTGAAAACAGTGTGCGTCTTATCATTGAGGTTGTCTTGTTAGGAAAATGAGTTAGGAGACAAAGTAACGGTGTTCCTACATGAAGTTAGTGAGTCTCTCTTAGATTAGAGTTAAATAGCGTCCTAGCTCATTCAGCAACAGAGACAATCACGATCTTAGCTCTTTTAGCAAGAAATGCATTGAAAACAGTGTGCGTCTTATCATTGAGGTTGTCTTGTTAGGAAAATGAGTTAGGAGACAAAGTAACGGTGTTCCTACATGAAGTTAGTGAGTCTCTCTTAGATTAGAGTTGAATAGCGTCCTAGCTCATTCAGCAACAGAGACAATCACGATCTTAGCTCTTTTAGCAAGAAATGAGGAAAATGAGTTAGGAGACAAAGTAACGGTGTTCCTACATGAAGTTAGTGAGTCTCTCCTAGATTAAAGTTGAATAGCGTCCTAGCTCATTCAGCAACAGAGACAATCACGATCTTAGCTCTTTTAGCAAGAAATGCATTGAAAACAGTGTGCGTCTTATCATTGAGGTTGTCTTGTTAGGAAAATGAGTTAGGAGACAAAGTAACGGTGTTCCTACATGAAGTTAGTGAGTCTCTCTTAGATTAGAGTTGAATAGCGTCCTAGCTCATTCAGCAACAGAGACAATCACGATCTTAGCTCCTATAGCAAGAAATGAGGAAAATGAGTTAGGAGACAAAGTAACGGTGTTCCTACATGAAGTTAGTGAGTCTCTCTTAGATTAGAGTTGAATAGCGTCCTAGCTCATTCAGCAACAGAGACAATCACGATCTTAGCTCTTTTAGCAAGAAATGCATTGAAAACAGTGTGCGTCTTATCATTGAGGTTGCCTTGTTAGGAAAATGAGTTAGGAGACAAAGTAACGGTGTCCCTACATGAAGTTAGTGAGTCTCTCTTAGATTAGAGTTGAATAGCGTCCTAGCTCATTCAGCAACAGAGACAATCACGATCTTAGCTCTTTTAGCAAGAAATGAGGAAAATGAGTTAGGAGACAAAGTAACGGTGTTCCTACATGAAGTTAGTGAGTCTCTCCTAGATTAAAGTTGAATAGCGTCCTAGCTCATTCAGCAACAGAGACAATCACGATCTTAGCGCTTTTAGCAAGAAATGCATTGAAAACAGTGTGCATCTTATCATTGAGGTTGTCTTGTTAGGAAAATGAGTTAGGAGACAAAGTAACGGTGTTCCTACATGAAGTTAGTGAGTCTCTCCTAGATTAGAGTTGAATAGCGTCCTAGCTCATTCAGCAACAGAGACAATCACGATCTTAGCTCTTTTAGCAAGAAATGCATTGAAAACAGTGTGCGTCTTATCATTGAGGTTGTCTTGTTAGGAAAATGAGTTAGGAGACAAAGTAACGGTGTTCCTACATGAAGTTAGTGAGTCTCTCTTAGATTAGAGTTGAATAGCGTCCTAGCTCATTCAGCAACAGAGACAATCACGATCTTAGCTCTTTTAGCAGGAAATGAGGAAAATGAGTTAGGAGACAAAGTAACGGTGTTCCTACATGAAGTTAGTGAGTCTCTCCTAGATTAAAGTTGAATAGCGTCCTAGCTCATTCAGCAACAGAGACAATCACGATCTTAGCTCTTTTAGCAAGAAATGCATTGAAAACTGTGTGCGTCTTATCATTGAGGTTGTCTTGTTAGGAAAATGAGTTAGGAGACAAAGTAACGGTGTTCCTACATGAAGTTAGTGAGTCTCTCTTAGATTAGAGTTGAATAGCGTCCTAGCTCATTCAGCAACAGAGACAATCACGATCTTAGCTCTTTTAGCAAGAAATGCATTGAAAACAGTGTGCGTCTTATCATTGAGGTTGTCTTGTTAGGAAAATGAGTTAGGAGACAAAGTAACGGTGTTCCTACATGAAGTTAGTGAGTCTCTCTTAGATTAGAGTTAAATAGCGTCCTAGCTCATTCAGCAACAGAGACAATCACGATCTTAGCTCTTTTAGCAAGAAATGCATTGAAAACAGTGTGCGTCTTATCATTGAGGTTGTCTTGTTAGGAAAATGAGTTAGGAGACAAAGTAACGGTGTTCCTACATGAAGTTAGTGAGTCTCTCTTAGATTAGAGTTGAATAGCGTCCTAGCTCATTCAGCAACAGAGACAATCACGATCTTAGCTCTTTTAGCAAGAAATGCATTGAAAACAGTGTGCGTCTTATCATTGAGGTTGTCTTGTTAGGAAAATGAGTTAGGAGACAAAGTAACGGTGTTCCTACATGAAGTTAGTGAGTCTCTCTTAGATTAGAGTTGAATAGCGTCCTAGCTCATTCAGCAACAGAGACAATCACGATCTTAACTCCTATATCAAGAAATGAGGAAAATGAGTTAGGAGACAAAGTAACGGTGTTCCTACATGAAGTTAGTGAGTCTCTCCTAGATTAAAGTTGAATAGCGTCCTAGCTCATTCAGCAACAGAGACAATCACGATCTTAGAGCTTTTAGCAAGAAATGCATTGAAAACAGTGTGCGTCTTATCATTGAGTTTGTCTTGTTAGGAAAATGAGTTAGGAGACAAAGTAACGGTGTTCCTACATGAAGTTAGTGAGTCTCTCCTAGATTAGAGTTGAATAGCGTCCTAGCTCATTCAGCAACAGAGACAATCACGATCTTAGCTCTTTTAGCAAGAAATGCATTGAAAACAGTGTGCGTCTTATCATTGAGGTTGTCTTGTTAGGAAAATGAGTTAGGAGACAAAGTAACGGTGTTCCTACATGAAGTTAGTGAGTCTCTCTTAGATTAGAGTTGAATAGCGTCCTAGCTCATTCAGCAACAGAGACAATTACTATCTTAGCTCTTTTAGCAAGAAATGCATTGAAAACAGTGTGCGTCTTATCATTGAGGTTGTCTTGTTAGGAAAATGAGTTAGGAGACAAAGTAACGGTGTTCCTACATGAAGTTAGTGAGTCTCTCTTAGATTAGAGTTGAATAGCGTCCTAGCTCATTCAGCAACAGAGACAATCACGATCTTAGCTCTTTTAGCAAGAAATGAGGAAAATGAGTTAGGAGACAAAGTAACGGTGTTCCTACATGAAGTTAGTGAATCTCTCCTAGATTAGAGTTGAATAGCGTCCTAGCTCATTCAGCAACAGAGACAATCACGATCTTAGCTCTTTTAGCAAGAAATGCATTGAAAACAGTGTGCGTCTTATCATTGAGGTTGTCTTGTTAGGAAAATGAGTTAGGAGACAAAGTAACGGTGTTCCTACATGAAGTTAGTGAGTCTCTCTTAGATTAGAGTTGAATAGCGTCCTAGCTCATTCAGCAACAGAGACAATCACGATCTTAGCTCTTTTAGCAGGAAATGAGGAAAATGAGTTAGGAGACAAAGTAACGGTGTTCCTACATGAAGTTAGTGAGTCTCTCCTAGATTAAAGTTGAATAGCGTCCTAGCTCATTCAGCAACAGAGACAATCACGATCTTAGCTCTTATAGCAAGAAATGAGGAAAATGAGTTAGGAGACAAAGTAACGGTGTTCCTACATGAAGTTAGTGAGTCTCTCTTAGATTAGAGTTGAATAGCGTCCTAGCTCATTCAGCAACAGAGACAATTACTATCTTAGCTCTTTTAGCAAGAAATGCATTGAAAACAGTGTGCGTCTTATCATTGAGGTTGTCTTGTTAGGAAAATGAGTTAGGAGACAAAGTAACGGTGTTCCTACATGAAGTTAGTGAGTCTCTCTTAGATTAGAGTTGAATAGCGTCCTAGCTCATTCAGCAACAGAGACAATCACGATCTTAGCTCCTATAGCAAGAAATGAGGAAAATGAGTTAGGAGACAAAGTAACGGTGTTCCTACATGAAGTTAGTGAGTCTCTCCTAGATTAAAGTTGAATAGCGTCCTAGCTCATTCAGCAACAGAGACAATCACGATCTTAGCTCTTTTAGCAAGAAATGCATTGAAAACAGTGTGCGTCTTATCATTGAGGTTGTCTTGTTAGGAAAATGAGTTAGGAGACAAAGTAACGGTGTTCCTACATGAAGTTAGTGAGTCTCTCCTAGATTAGAGTTGAATAGCGTCCTAGCTCATTCAGCAACAGAGACAATCACGATCTTAGCTCTTTTAGCAAGAAATGCATTGAAAACAGTGTGCGTCTTATCATTGAGGTTGTCTTGTTAGGAAAATGAGTTAGGAGACAAAGTAACGGTGTTCCTACATGAAGTTAGTGAGTCTCTCTTAGATTAGAGTTGAATAGCGTCCTAGCTCATTCAGCAACAGAGACAATCACGATCTTAGCTCCTATAGCAAGAAATGAGGAAAATGAGTTAGGAGACAAAGTAACGGTGTTCCTACATGAAGTTAGTGAGTCTCTCCTAGATTAAAGTTGAATAGCGTCCTAGCTCATTCAGCAACAGAGACAATCACGATCTTAGCTCTTTTAGCAAGAAATGCATTGAAAACAGTGTGCGTCTTATCATTGAGGTTGTCTTGTTAGGAAAATGAGTTAGGAGACAAAGTAACGGTGTTCCTACATGAAGTTAGTGAGTCTCTCCTAGATTAGAGTTGAATAGCGTCCTAGCTCATTCAGCAACAGAGACAATCACGATCTTAGCTCTTTTAGCAAGAAATGAGGAAAATGAGTTAGGAGACAAAGTAACGGTGTTCCTACATGAAGTTAGTGAGTCTCTCCTAGATTAGAGTTGAATAGCGTCCTAGCTCATTCAGCAACAGAGACAATCACGATCTTAGCTCTTTTAGCAAGAAATGCATTGAAAACAGTGTGCGTCTTATCATTGAGGTTGTCTTGTTAGGAAAATGAGTTAGGAGACAAAGTAACGGTGTTCCTACATGAAGTTAGTGAGTCTCTCTTAGATTAGAGTTGAATAGCGTCCTAGCTCATTCAGCAACAGAGACAATCACGATCTTAGCTCCTATAGCAAGAAATGAGGAAAATGAGTTAGGAGACAAAGTAACGGTGTTCCTACATGAAGTTAGTGAGTCTCTCTTAGATTAGAGTTGAATAGCGTCCTAGCTCATTCAGCAACAGAGACAATCACGATCTTAGCTCTTTTAGCAAGAAATGCATTGAAAACAGTGTGCGTCTTATCATTGAGGTTGCCTTGTTAGGAAAATGAGTTAGGAGACAAAGTAACGGTGTCCCTACATGAAGTTAGTGAGTCTCTCTTAGATTAGAGTTGAATAGCGTCCTAGCTCATTCAGCAACAGAGACAATCACGATCTTAGCTCTTTTATCAAGAAATGAGGAAAATGAGTTAGGAGACAAAGTAACGGTGTTCCTACATGAAGTTAGTGAGTCTCTCCTAGATTAAAGTTGAATAGCGTCCTAGCTCATTCAGAAACAGAGACAATCACGATCTTAGCGCTTTTAGCAAGAAATGCATTGAAAACAGTGTGCGTCTTATCATTGAGGTTGTCTTGTTAGGAAAATGAGTTAGGAGACAAAGTAACGGTGTTCCTACATGAAGTTAGTGAGTCTCTCTTAGATTAGAGTTGAATAGCGTCCTAGCTCATTCAGCAACAGAGACAATCACGATCTTAGCTCTTTTAGCAAGAAATGCATTGAAAACAGTGTGCGTCTTATCATTGAGGTTGTCTTGTTAGGAAAATGAGTTAGGAGACAAAGTAACGGTGTTCCTACATGAAGTTAGTGAGTCTCTCTTAGATTAGAGTTGAATAGCGTCCTAGCTCATTCAGCAACAGAGACAATCACGATCTTAGCTCCTATAGCAAGAAATGAGGAAAATGAGTTAGGAGACAAAGTAACGGTGTTCCTACATGAAGTTAGTGAGTCTCTCCTAGATTAAAGTTGAATAGCGTCCTAGCTCATTCAGCAACAGAGACAATCACGATCTTAGCTCTTTTAGCAAGAAATGCATTGAAAACAGTGTGCGTCTTATCATTGAGGTTGTCTTGTTAGGAAAATGAGTTAGGAGACAAAGTAACGGTGTTCCTACATGAAGTTAGTGAGTCTCTCCTAGATTAGAGTTGAATAGCGTCCTAGCTCATTCAGCAACAGAGACAATCACGATCTTAGCTCTTTTAGCAAGAAATGCATTGAAAACAGTGTGCGTCTTATCATTGAGGTTGTCTTGTTAGGAAAATGAGTTAGGAGACAAAGTAACGGTGTTCCTACATGAAGTTAGTGAGTCTCTCTTAGATTAGAGTTGAATAGCGTCCTAGCTCATTCAGCAACAGAGACAATCACGATCTTAGCTCCTATAGCAAGAAATGAGGAAAATGAGTTAGGAGACAAAGTAACGGTGTTCCTACATGAAGTTAGTGAGTCTCTCCTAGATTAAAGTTGAATAGCGTCCTAGCTCATTCAGCAACAGAGACAATCACGATCTTAGCTCTTTTAGTAAGAAATGCATTGAAAACAGTGTGCGTCTTATCATTGAGGTTGTCTTGTTAGGAAAATGAGTTAGGAGACAAAGTAACGGTGTTCCTACATGAAGTTAGTGAGTCTCTCCTAGATTAGAGTTGAATAGCGTCCTAGCTCATTCAGCAACAGAGACAATCACGATCTTAGCTCTTTTAGCAAGAAATGAGGAAAATGAGTTAGGAGACAAAGTAACGGTGTTCCTACATGAAGTTAGTGAGTCTCTCCTAGATTAGAGTTGAATAGCGTCCTAGCTCATTCAGCAACAGAGACAATCACGATCTTAGCTCTTTTAGCAAGAAATGCATTGAAAACAGTGTGCGTCTTATCATTGAGGTTGTCTTGTTAGGAAAATGAGTTAGGAGACAAAGTAACGGTGTTCCTACATGAAGTTAGTGAGTCTCTCTTAGATTAGAGTTGAATAGCGTCCTAGCTCATTCAGCAACAGAGACAATCACGATCTTAGCTCCTATAGCAAGAAATGAGGAAAATGAGTTAGGAGACAAAGTAACGGTGTTCCTACATGAAGTTAGTGAGTCTCTCTTAGATTAGAGTTGAATAGCGTCCTAGCTCATTCAGCAACAGAGACAATCACGATCTTAGCTCTTTTAGCAAGAAATGCATTGAAAACAGTGTGCGTCTTATCATTGAGGTTGTCTTGTTAGGAAAATGAGTTAGGAGACAAAGTAACGGTGTTCCTACATGAAGTTAGTGAGTCTCTCTTAGATTAGAGTTGAATAGCGTCCTAGCTCATTCAGCAACAGAGACAATCACGATCTTAGCTCTTTTAGCAAGAAATGCATTGAAAACAGTGTGCGTCTTATCATTGAGGTTGTCTTGTTAGGAAAATGAGTTAGGAGACAAAGTAACGGTGTTCCTACATGAAGTTAGTGAGTCTCTCTTAGATTAGAGTTGAATAGCGTCCTAGCTCATTCAGCAACAGAGACAATCACGATCTTAGCTCTTTTAGCAGGAAATGAGGAAAATGAGTTAGGAGACAAAGTAACGGTGTTCCTACATGAAGTTAGTGAGTCTCTCCTAGATTAGAGTTGAATAGCGTCCTAGCTCATTCAGCAACAGAGACAATCACGATCTTAGCTCTTTTAGCAAGAAATGAGGAAAATGAGTTAGGAGACAAAGTAACGGTGTTCCTACATGAAGTTAGTGAGTCTCTCTTAGATTAGAGTTGAATAGCGTCCTAGCTCATTCAGCAACAGAGACAATCACGATCTTAGCTCTTATAGCAAGAAATGAGGAAAATGAGTTAGGAGACAAAGTAACGGTGTTCCTACATGAAGTTAGTGAGTCTCTCCTAGATTAGAGTTGAATAGCGTCCTAGCTCATTCAGCAACAGAGACAATCACGATCTTAGCTTTTTTAGCAAGAAATGCATTAAAAACAGTGTGCGTCTTATCATTGAGGTTGTCTTGTTAGGAAAATGAGTTAGGAGACAAAGTAACGGTGTTCCTACATGAAGTTAGTGAGTCTCTCTTAGATTAGAGTTGAATAGCGTCCTAGCTCATTCAGCAACAGAGACAATCACGATCTTAGCTCTTTTAGCAAGAAATGCATTGAAAACAGTGTGCGTCTTATCATTGAGGTTGTCTTGTTAGGAAAATGAGTTAGGAGACAAAGTAACGGTGTTCCTACATGAAGTTAGTGAGTCTCTCTTAGATTAGAGTTAAATAGCGTCCTAGCTCATTCAGCAACAGAGACAATCACGATCTTAGCTCTTTTAGCAAGAAATGCATTGAAAACAGTGTGCGTCTTATCATTGAGGTTGTCTTGTTAGGAAAATGAGTTAGGAGACAAAGTAACGGTGTTCCTACATGAAGTTAGTGAGTCTCTCTTAGATTAGAGTTGAATAGCGTCCTAGCTCATTCAGCAACAGAGACAATCACGATCTTAGCTCTTTTAGCAAGAAATGCATTGAAAACAGTGTGCGTCTTATCATTGAGGTTGTCTTGTTAGGAAAATGAGTTAGGAGACAAAGTAACGGTGTTCCTACATGAAGTTAGTGAGTCTCTCTTAGATTAGAGTTGAATAGCGTCCTAGCTCATTCAGCAACAGAGACAATCACGATCTTAACTCCTATAGCAAGAAATGAGGAAAATGAGTTAGGAGACAAAGTAACGGTGTTCCTACATGAAGTTAGTGAGTCTCTCCTAGATTAAAGTTGAATAGCGTCCTAGCTCATTCAGCAACAGAGACAATCACGATCTTAGAGCTTTTAGCAAGAAATGCATTGAAAACAGTGTGCGTCTTATCATTGAGGTTGTCTTGTTAGGAAAATGAGTTAGGAGACAAAGTAACGGTGTTCCTACATGAAGTTAGTGAGTCTCTCCTAGATTAGAGTTGAATAGCGTCCTAGCTCATTCAGCAACAGAGACAATCACGATCTTAGCTCTTTTAGCAAGAAATGCATTGAAAACAGTGTGCGTCTTATCATTGAGGTTGTCTTGTTAGGAAAATAAATTAGGAGACAAAGTAACGGTGTTCCTACATGAAGTTAGTGAGTCTCTCGTAGATTAGAGTTGAATAGCGTCCTAGCTCATTCAGCAACAGAGACAATTACTATCTTAGCTCTTTTAGCAAGAAATGCATTGAAAACAGTGTGCGTCTTATCATTGAGGTTGTCTTGTTAGGAAAATGAGTTAGGAGACAAAGTAACGGTGTTCCTACATGAAGTTAGTGAGTCTCTCTTAGATTAGAGTTGAATAGCGTCCTAGCTCATTCAGCAACAGAGACAATCACGATCTTAGCTCTTTTAGCAGGAAATGAGGAAAATGAGTTAGGAGACAAAGTAACGGTGTTCCTACATGAAGTTAGTGAGTCTCTCCTAGATTAAAGTTGAATAGCGTCCTAGCTCATTCAGCAACAGAGACAATCACGATCTTAGCTCTTTTAGCAAGAAATGCATTGAAAACAGTGTGCGTCTTATCATTGAGGTTGTCTTGTTAGGAAAATGAGTTAGGAGACAAAGTAACGGTGTTCCTACATGAAGTTAGTGAGTCTCTCTTAGATTAGAGTTGAATAGCGTCCTAGCTCATTCAGCAACAGAGACAATCACGATCTTAGCTCTTTTAGCAAGAAATGCATTGAAAACAGTGTGCGTCTTATCATTGAGGTTGTCTTGTTAGGAAAATGAGTTAGGAGACAAAGTAACGGTGTTCCTACATGAAGTTAGTGAGTCTCTCTTAGATTAGAGTTGAATAGCGTCCTAGCTCATTCAGCAACAGAGACAATCACGATCTTAGCTCCTATAGCAAGAAATGAGGAAAATGAGTTAGGAGACAAAGTAACGGTGTTCCTACATGAAGTTAGTGAGTCTCTCCTAGATTAAAGTTGAATAGCGTCCTAGCTCATTCAGCAACAGAGACAATCACGATCTTAGCTCTTTTAGCAAGAAATGCATTGAAAACAGTGTGCGTCTTATCATTGAGGTTGTCTTGTTAGGAAAATGAGTTAGGAGACAAAGTAACGGTGTTCCTACATGAAGTTAGTGAGTCTCTCCTAGATTAGAGTTGAATAGCGTCCTAGCTCATTCAGCAACAGAGACAATCACGATCTTAGCTCTTTTAGCAAGAAATGCATTGAAAACAGTGTGCGTCTTATCATTGAGGTTGTCTTGTTAGGAAAATGAGTTAGGAGACAAAGTAACGGTGTTCCTACATGAAGTTAGTGAGTCTCTCTTAGATTAGAGTTGAATAGCGTCCTAGCTCATTCAGCAACAGAGACAATCACGATCTTAGCTCCTATAGCAAGAAATGAGGAAAATGAGTTAGGAGACAAAGTAACGGTGTTCCTACATGAAGTTAGTGAGTCTCTCCTAGATTAAAGTTGAATAGCGTCCTAGCTCATTCAGCAACAGAGACAATCACGATCTTAGCTCTTTTAGCAAGAAATGCATTGAAAACAGTGTGCGTCTTATCATTGAGGTTGTCTTGTTAGGAAAATGAGTTAGGAGACAAAGTAACGGTGTTCCTACATGAAGTTAGTGAGTCTCTCCTAGATTAGAGTTGAATAGCGTCCTAGCTCATTCAGCAACAGAGACAATCACGATCTTAGCTCTTTTAGCAAGAAATGAGGAAAATGAGTTAGGAGACAAAGTAACGGTGTTCCTACATGAAGTTAGTGAGTCTCTCCTAGATTAGAGTTGAATAGCGTCCTAGCTCATTCAGCAACAGAGACAATCACGATCTTAGCTCTTTTAGCAAGAAATGCATTGAAAACAGTGTGCGTCTAATCATTGAGGTTGTCTTGTTAGGAAAATGAGTTAGGAGACAAAGTAACGGTGTTCCTACATGAAGTTAGTGAGTCTCTCTTAGATTAGAGTTGAATAGCGTCCTAGCTCATTCAGCAACAGAGACAATCACGATCTTAGCTCCTATAGCAAGAAATGAGGAAAATGAGTTAGGAGACAAAGTAACGGTGTTCCTACATGAAGTTAGTGAGTCTCTCTTAGATTAGAGTTGAATAGCGTCCTAGCTCATTCAGCAACAGAGACAATCACGATCTTAGCTCTTTTAGCAAGAAATGCATTGAAAACAGTGTGCGTCTTATCATTGAGGTTGTCTTGTTAGGAAAATGAGTTAGGAGACAAAGTAACGGTGTTCCTACATGAAGTTAGTGAGTCTCTCTTAGATTAGAGTTGAATAGCGTCCTAGCTCATTCAGCAACAGAGACAATCACGATCTTAGCTCTTTTAGCAAGAAATGCATTGAAAACAGTGTGCGTCTTATCATTGAGGCTGTCTTGTTAGGAAAATGAGTTAGGAGACAAAGTAACGGTGTTCCTACATGAAGTTAGTGAGTCTCTCTTAGATTAGAGTTGAATAGCGTCCTAGCTCATTCAGCAACAGAGACAATCACGATCTTAGCTCTTTTAGCAGGAAATGAGGAAAATGAGTTAGGAGACAAAGTAACGGTGTTCCTACATGAAGTTAGTGAGTCTCTCCTAGATTAGAGTTGAATAGCGTCCTAGCTCATTCAGCAACAGAGACAATCACGATCTTAGCTCTTTTAGCAAGAAATGAGGAAAATGAGTTAGGAGACAAAGTAACGGTGTTCCTACATGAAGTTAGTGAGTCTCTCTTAGATTAGAGTTGAATAGCGTCCTAGCTCATTCAGCAACAGAGACAATCACGATCTTAGCTCTTATAGCAAGAAATGAGGAAAATGAGTTAGGAGACAAAGTAACGGTGTTCCTACATGAAGTTAGTGAGTCTCTCCTAGATTAGAGTTGAATAGCGTCCTAGCTCATTCAGCAACAGAGACAATCACGATCTTAGCTTTTTTAGCAAGAAATGCATTAAAAACAGTGTGCGTCTTATCATTGAGGTTGTCTTGTTAGGAAAATGAGTTAGGAGACAAAGTAACGGTGTTCCTACATGAAGTTAGTGAGTCTCTCTTAGATTAGAGTTGAATAGCGTCCTAGCTCATTCAGCAACAGAGACAATCACGATCTTAGCCCTTTTAGCAAGAAATGCATTGAAAACAGTGTGCGTCTTATCATTGAGGTTGTCTTGTTAGGAAAATGAGTTAGGAGACAAAGTAACGGTGTTCCTACATGAAGTTAGTGAGTCTCTCTTAGATTAGAGTTAAATAGCGTCCTAGCTCATTCAGCAACAGAGACAATCACGATCTTAGCTCTTTTAGCAAGAAATGCATTGAAAACAGTGTGCGTCTTATCATTGAGGTTGTCTTGTTAGGAAAATGAGTTAGGAGACAAAGTAACGGTGTTCCTACATGAAGTTAGTGAGTCTCTCTTAGATTAGAGTTGAATAGCGTCCTAGCTCATTCAGCAACAGAGACAATCACGATCTTAGCTCTTTTAGCAAGAAATGCATTGAAAACAGTGTGCGTCTTATCATTGAGGTTGTCTTGTTAGGAAAATGAGTTAGGAGACAAAGTAACGGTGTTCCTACATGAAGTTAGTGAGTCTCTCTTAGATTAGAGTTGAATAGCGTCCTAGCTCATTCAGCAACAGAGACAATCACGATCTTAACTCCTATAGCAAGAAATGAGGAAAATGAGTTAGGAGACAAAGTAACGGTGTTCCTACATGAAGTTAGTGAGTCTCTCCTAGATTAAAGTTGAATAGCGTCCTAGCTCATTCAGCAACAGAGACAATCACGATCTTAGAGCTTTTAGCAAGAAATGCATTGAAAACAGTGTGCGTCTTATCATTGAGGTTGTCTTGTTAGGAAAATGAGTTAGGAGACAAAGTAACGGTGTTCCTACATGAAGTTAGTGAGTCTCTCCTAGATTAGAGTTGAATAGCGTCCTAGCTCATTCAGCAACAGAGACAATCACGATCTTAGCTCTTTTAGCAAGAAATGCATTGAAAACAGTGTGCGTCTTATCATTGAGGTTGTCTTGTTAGGAAAATGAGTTAGGAGACAAAGTAACGGTGTTCCTACATGAAGTTAGTGAGTCTCTCGTAGATTAGAGTTGAATAGCGTCCTAGCTCATTCAGCAACAGAGACAATTACTATCTTAGCTCTTTTAGCAAGAAATGCATTGAAAACAGTGTGCGTCTTATCATTGAGGTTGTCTTGTTAGGAAAATGAGTTAGGAGACAAAGTAACGGTGTTCCTACATGAAGTTAGTGAGTCTCTCTTAGATTAGAGTTGAATAGCGTCCTAGCTCATTCAGCAACAGAGACAATCACGATCTTAGCTCTTTTAGCAGGAAATGAGGAAAATGAGTTAGGAGACAAAGTAACGGTGTTCCTACATGAAGTTAGTGAGTCTCTCCTAGATTAAAGTTGAATAGCGTCCTAGCTCATTCAGCAACAGAGACAATCACGATCTTAGCTCTTTTAGCAAGAAATGCATTGAAAACAGTGTGCGTCTTATCATTGAGGTTGTCTTGTTAGGAAAATGAGTTAGGAGACAAAGTAACGGTGTTCCTACATGAAGTTAGTGAGTCTCTCTTAGATTAGAGTTGAATAGCGTCCTAGCTCATTCAGCAACAGAGACAATCACGATCTTAGCTCTTATAGCAAGAAATGAGGAAAATGAGTTAGGAGACAAAGTAACGGTGTTCCTACATGAAGTTAGTGAGTCTCTCTTAGATTAGAGTTGAATAGCGTCCTAGCTCATTCAGCAACAGAGACAATCACGATCTTAGCTCTTTTAGCAAGAAATGCATTAAAAACAGTGTGCGTCTTATCATTGAGGTTGTCTTGTTAGGAAAATGAGTTAGGAGACAAAGTAACGGTGTTCCTACATGAAGTTAGTGAGTCTCTCTTAGATTAGAGTTAAATAGCATCCTAGCTCATTCAGCAACAGAGACAATCACGATCTTAGCTCTTTTAGCAAGAAATGCATTGAAAACAGTGTGCGTCTTATCATTGAGGTTGTCTTGTTAGGAAAATGAGTTAGGAGACAAAGTAACGGTGTTCCTACATGAAGTTAGTGAGTCTCTCTTAGATTAGAGTTGAATAGCGTCCTAGCTCATTCAGCAACAGAGACAATCACGATCTTAGCTCTTTTAGCAAGAAATGAGGAAAATGAGTTAGGAGACAAAGTAACGGTGTTCCTACATGAAGTTAGTGAGTCTCTCCTAGATTAAAGTTGAATAGCGTCCTAGCTCATTCAGCAACAGAGACAATCACGATCTTAGCTCTTTTAGCAAGAAATGCATTGAAAACAGTGTGCGTCTTATCATTGAGGTTGTCTTGTTAGGAAAATGAGTTAGGAGACAAAGTAACGGTGTTCCTACATGAAGTTAGTGAGTCTCTCTTAGATTAGAGTTGAATAGCGTCCTAGCTCATTCAGCAACAGAGACAATCACGATCTTAGCTCTTATAGCAAGAAATGAGGAAAATGAGTTAGGAGACAAAGTAACGGTGTTCCTACATGAAGTTAGTGAGTCTCTCCTAGATTAGAGTTGAATAGCGTCCTAGCTCATTCAGCAACAGAGACAATCACGATCTTAGCTTTTTTAGCAAGAAATGCATTAAAAACAGTGTGCGTCTTATCATTGAGGTTGTCTTGTTAGGAAAATGAGTTAGGAGACAAAGTAACGGTGTTCCTACATGAAGTTAGTGAGTCTCTCTTAGATTAGAGTTGAATAGCGTCCTAGCTCATTCAGCAACAGAGACAATCACGATCTTAGCTCTTTTAGCAAGAAATGCATTGAAAACAGTGTGCGTCTTATCATTGAGGTTGTCTTGTTAGGAAAATGAGTTAGGAGACAAAGTAACGGTGTTCCTACATGAAGTTAGTGAGTCTCTCTTAGATTAGAGTTAAATAGCGTCCTAGCTCATTCAGCAACAGAGACAATCACGATCTTAGCTCTTTTAGCAAGAAATGCATTGAAAACAGTGTGCGTCTTATCATTGAGGTTGTCTTGTTAGGAAAATGAGTTAGGAGACAAAGTAACGGTGTTCCTACATGAAGTTAGTGAGTCTCTCTTAGATTAGAGTTGAATAGCGTCCTAGCTCATTCAGCAACAGAGACAATCACGATCTTAGCTCTTTTAGCAAGAAATGCATTGAAAACAGTGTGCGTCTTATCATTGAGGTTGTCTTGTTAGGAAAATGAGTTAGGAGACAAAGTAACGGTGTTCCTACATGAAGTTAGTGAGTCTCTCTTAGATTAGAGTTGAATAGAGTCCTAGCTCATTCAGCAACAGAGACAATCACGATCTTAACTCCTATAGCAAGAAATGAGGAAAATGAGTTAGGAGACAAAGTAACGGTGTTCCTACATGAAGTTAGTGAGTCTCTCCTAGATTAAAGTTGAATAGCGTCCTAGCTCATTCAGCAACAGAGACAATCACGATCTTAGAGCTTTTAGCAAGAAATGCATTGAAAACAGTGTGCGTCTTATCATTGAGGTTGTCTTGTTAGGAAAATGAGTTAGGAGACAAAGTAACGGTGTTCCTACATGAAGTTAGTGAGTCTCTCCTAGATTAGAGTTGAATAGCGTCCTAGCTCATTCAGCAACAGAGACAATCACGATCTTAGCTCTTTTAGCAAGAAATGCATTGAAAACAGTGTGCGTCTTATCATTGAGGTTGTCTTGTTAGGAAAATGAGTTAGGAGACAAAGTAACGGTGTTCCTACATGAAGTTAGTGAGTCTCTCGTAGATTAGAGTTGAATAGCGTCCTAGCTCATTCAGCAACAGAGACAATTACTATCTTAGCTCTTTTAGCAAGAAATGCATTGAAAACAGTGTGCGTCTTATCATTGAGGTTGTCTTGTTAGGAAAATGAGTTAGGAGACAAAGTAACGGTGTTCCTACATGAAGTTAGTGAGTCTCTCTTAGATTAGAGTTGAATAGCGTCCTAGCTCATTCAGCAACAGAGACAATCACGATCTTAGCTCTTTTAGCAGGAAATGAGGAAAATGAGTTAGGAGACAAAGTAACGGTGTTCCTACATGAAGTTAGTGAGTCTCTCCTAGATTAAAGTTGAATAGCGTCCTAGCTCATTCAGCAACAGAGACAATCACGATCTTAGCTCTTTTAGCAAGAAATGCATTGAAAACAGTGTGCGTCTTATCATTGAGGTTGTCTTGTTAGGAAAATGAGTTAGGAGACAAAGTAACGGTGTTCCTACATGAAGTTAGTGAGTCTCTCTTAGATTAGAGTTGAATAGCGTCCTAGCTCATTCAGCAACAGAGACAATCACGATCTTAGCTCTTATAGCAAGAAATGAGGAAAATGAGTTAGGAGACAAAGTAACGGTGTTCCTACATGAAGTTAGTGAGTCTCTCTTAGATTAGAGTTGAATAGCGTCCTAGCTCATTCAGCAACAGAGACAATCACGATCTTAGCTCTTTTAGCAAGAAATGCATTAAAAACAGTGTGCGTCTTATCATTGAGGTTGTCTTGTTAGGAAAATGAGTTAGGAGACAAAGTAACGGTGTTCCTACATGAAGTTAGTGAGTCTCTCTTAGATTAGAGTTAAATAGCATCCTAGCTCATTCAGCAACAGAGACAATCACGATCTTAGCTCTTTTAGCAAGAAATGCATTGAAAACAGTGTGCGTCTTATCATTGAGGTTGTCTTGTTAGGAAAATGAGTTAGGAGACAAAGTAACGGTGTTCCTACATGAAGTTAGTGAGTCTCTCTTAGATTAGAGTTGAATAGCGTCCTAGCTCATTCAGCAACAGAGACAATCACGATCTTAGCTCTTTTAGCAAGAAATGAGGAAAATGAGTTAGGAGACAAAG
This sequence comes from Engystomops pustulosus, assembly GCF_040894005.1. Classification (NCBI taxonomy): domain Eukaryota; kingdom Metazoa; phylum Chordata; class Amphibia; order Anura; family Leptodactylidae; genus Engystomops; species Engystomops pustulosus. The sequence goes on from NC_092414.1 coordinate 45,545,228, forward strand.
TAACGGTGTTCCTACATGAAGTTAGTGAGTCTCTCCTAGATTAAAGTTGAATAGCGTCCTAGCTCATTCAGCAACAGAGACAATCACGATCTTAGCTCTTTTAGCAAGAAATGCATTGAAAACAGTGTGCGTCTTATCATTGAGGTTGTCTTGTTAGGAAAATGAGTTAGGAGACAAAGTAACGGTGTTCCTACATGAAGTTAGTGAGTCTCTCTTAGATTAGAGTTGAATAGCGTCCTAGCTCATTCAGCAACAGAGACAATCACGATCTTAGCTCCTATAGCAAGAAATGAGGAAAATGAGTTAGGAGACAAAGTAACGGTGTTCCTACATGAAGTTAGTGAGTCTCTCTTAGATTAGAGTTGAATAGCGTCCTAGCTCATTCAGCAACAGAGACAATCACGATCTTAGCTCTTTTAGCAAGAAATGCATTGAAAACAGTGTGCGTCTTATCATTGAGGTTGCCTTGTTAGGAAAATGAGTTAGGAGACAAAGTAACGGTGTCCCTACATGAAGTTAGTGAGTCTCTCTTTAGATTAGAGTTGAATAGCGTCCTAGCTCATTCAGCAACAGAGACAATCACGATCTTAGCTCTTTTAGCAAGAAATGCATTGAAAACAGTGTGCGTCTTATCATTGAGGTTGTCTTGTTAGGAAAATGAGTTAGGAGACAAAGTAACGGTGTTCCTACATGAAGTTAGTCTCTCCTAGATTAGAGTTGAATAGCGTCCTAGCTCATTCAGCAACAGAGACAATCACGATCTTAGCTCTTTTAGCAAGAAATGCATTGAAAACAGTGTGCGTCTTATCATTGAGGTTGTCTTGTTAGGAAAATGAGTTAGGAGACAAAGTAACGGTGTTCCTACATGAAGTTAGTGAGTCTCTCTTAGATTAGAGTTAAATAGCATCCTAGCTCATTCAGCAACAGAGACAATCACGATCTTAGCTCTTTTAGCAAGAAATGCATTGAAAACAGTGTGCGTCTTATCATTGAGGTTGTCTTGTTAGGAAAATGAGTTAGGAGACAAAGTAACGGTGTTCCTACATGAAGTTAGTGAGTCTCTCTTAGATTAGAGTTGAATAGCGTCCTAGCTCATTCAGCAACAGAGACAATCACGATCTTAGCTCTTTTAGCAAGAAATGAGGAAAATGAGTTAGGAGACAAAGTAACGGTGTTCCTACATGAAGTTAGTGAGTCTCTCCTAGATTAAAGTTGAATAGCGTCCTAGCTCATTCAGCAACAGAGACAATCACGATCTTAGCTCTTTTAGCAAGAAATGCATTGAAAACAGTGTGCGTCTTATCATTGAGGTTGTCTTGTTAGGAAAATGAGTTAGGAGACAAAGTAACGGTGTTCCTACATGAAGTTAGTGAGTCTCTCTTAGATTAGAGTTGAATAGCGTCCTAGCTCATTCAGCAACAGAGACAATCACGATCTTAGCTCCTATAGCAAGAAATGAGGAAAATGAGTTAGGAGACAAAGTAACGGTGTTCCTACATGAAGTTAGTGAGTCTCTCTTAGATTAGAGTTGAATAGCGTCCTAGCTCATTCAGCAACAGAGACAATCACGATCTTAGCTCTTTTAGCAAGAAATGCATTGAAAACAGTGTGCGTCTTATCATTGAGGTTGTCTTGTTAGGAAAATGAGTTAGGAGACAAAGTAACGGTGTTCCTACATGAAGTTAGTGAGTCTCTCTTAGATTAGAGTTGAATAGCGTCCTAGCTCATTCAGCAACAGAGACAATCACGATCTTAGCTCTTTTAGCAGGAAATGAGGAAAATGAGTTAGGAGACAAAGTAACGGTGTTCCTACATGAAGTTAGTGAGTCTCTCCTAGATTAAAGTTGAATAGCGTCCTAGCTCATTCAGCAACAGAGACAATCACGATCTTAGCTCTTTTAGCAAGAAATGCATTGAAAACAGTGTGCGTCTTATCATTGAGGTTGTCTTGTTAGGAAAATGAGTTAGGAGACAAAGTAACGGTGTTCCTACATGAAGTTAGTGAGTCTCTCTTAGATTAGAGTTGAATAGCGTCCTAGCTCATTCAGCAACAGAGACAATCACGATCTTAGCTCTTTTAGCAAGAAATGCATTGAAAACAGTGTGCGTCTTATCATTGAGGTTGTCTTGTTAGGAAAATGAGTTAGGAGACAAAGTAACGGTGTTCCTACATGAAGTTAGTGAGTCTCTCTTAGATTAGAGTTAAATAGCGTCCTAGCTCATTCAGCAACAGAGACAATCACGATCTTAGCTCTTTTAGCAAGAAATGCATTGAAAACAGTGTGCGTCTTATCATTGAGGTTGTCTTGTTAGGAAAATGAGTTAGGAGACAAAGTAACGGTGTTCCTACATGAAGTTAGTGAGTCTCTCTTAGATTAGAGTTGAATAGCGTCCTAGCTCATTCAGCAACAGAGACAATCACGATCTTAGCTCTTTTAGCAAGAAATGCATTGAAAACAGTGTGCGTCTTATCATTGAGGTTGTCTTGTTAGGAAAATGAGTTAGGAGACAAAGTAACGGTGTTCCTACATGAAGTTAGTGAGTCTCTCTTAGATTAGAGTTGAATAGCGTCCTAGCTCATTCAGCAACAGAGACAATCACGATCTTAACTCCTATATCAAGAAATGAGGAAAATGAGTTAGGAGACAAAGTAACGGTGTTCCTACATGAAGTTAGTGAGTCTCTCCTAGATTAAAGTTGAATAGCGTCCTAGCTCATTCAGCAACAGAGACAATCACGATCTTAGCTCTTTTAGCAAGAAATGAGGAAAATGAGTTAGGAGACAAAGTAACGGTGTTCCTACATGAAGTTAGTGAGTCTCTCCTAGATTAAAGTTGAATAGCGTCCTAGCTCATTCAGCAACAGAGACAATCACGATCTTAGCTCTTTTAGCAAGAAATGCATTGAAAACAGTGTGCGTCTTATCATTGAGGTTGTCTTGTTAGGAAAATGAGTTAGGAGACAAAGTAACGGTGTTCCTACATGAAGTTAGTGAGTCTCTCTTAGATTAGAGTTGAATAGCGTCCTAGCTCATTCAGCAACAGAGACAATCACGATCTTAGCTCCTATAGCAAGAAATGAGGAAAATGAGTTAGGAGACAAAGTAACGGTGTTCCTACATGAAGTTAGTGAGTCTCTCTTAGATTAGAGTTGAATAGCGTCCTAGCTCATTCAGCAACAGAGACAATCACGATCTTAGCTCTTTTAGCAAGAAATGCATTGAAAACAGTGTGCGTCTTATCATTGAGGTTGCCTTGTTAGGAAAATGAGTTAGGAGACAAAGTAACGGTGTCCCTACATGAAGTTAGTGAGTCTCTCTTTAGATTAGAGTTGAATAGCGTCCTAGCTCATTCAGCAACAGAGACAATCACGATCTTAGCTCTTTTAGCAAGAAATGCATTGAAAACAGTGTGCGTCTTATCATTGAGGTTGTCTTGTTAGGAAAATGAGTTAGGAGACAAAGTAACGGTGTTCCTACATGAAGTTAGTCTCTCCTAGATTAGAGTTGAATAGCGTCCTAGCTCATTCAGCAACAGAGACAATCACGATCTTAGCTCTTTTAGCAAGAAATGCATTGAAAACAGTGTGCGTCTTATCATTGAGGTTGTCTTGTTAGGAAAATGAGTTAGGAGACAAAGTAACGGTGTTCCTACATGAAGTTAGTGAGTCTCTCTTAGATTAGAGTTAAATAGCATCCTAGCTCATTCAGCAACAGAGACAATCACGATCTTAGCTCTTTTAGCAAGAAATGCATTGAAAACAGTGTGCGTCTTATCATTGAGGTTGTCTTGTTAGGAAAATGAGTTAGGAGACAAAGTAACGGTGTTCCTACATGAAGTTAGTGAGTCTCTCTTAGATTAGAGTTGAATAGCGTCCTAGCTCATTCAGCAACAGAGACAATCACGATCTTAGCTCTTTTAGCAAGAAATGAGGAAAATGAGTTAGGAGACAAAGTAACGGTGTTCCTACATGAAGTTAGTGAGTCTCTCCTAGATTAAAGTTGAATAGCGTCCTAGCTCATTCAGCAACAGAGACAATCACGATCTTAGCTCTTTTAGCAAGAAATGCATTGAAAACAGTGTGCGTCTTATCATTGAGGTTGTCTTGTTAGGAAAATGAGTTAGGAGACAAAGTAACGGTGTTCCTACATGAAGTTAGTGAGTCTCTCTTAGATTAGAGTTGAATAGCGTCCTAGCTCATTCAGCAACAGAGACAATCACGATCTTAGCTCCTATAGCAAGAAATGAGGAAAATGAGTTAGGAGACAAAGTAACGGTGTTCCTACATGAAGTTAGTGAGTCTCTCTTAGATTAGAGTTGAATAGCGTCCTAGCTCATTCAGCAACAGAGACAATCACGATCTTAGCTCTTTTAGCAAGAAATGCATTGAAAACAGTGTGCGTCTTATCATTGAGGTTGCCTTGTTAGGAAAATGAGTTAGGAGACAAAGTAACGGTGTCCCTACATGAAGTTAGTGAGTCTCTCTTTAGATTAGAGTTGAATAGCGTCCTAGCTCATTCAGCAACAGAGACAATCACGATCTTAGCTCTTTTAGCAAGAAATGCATTGAAAACAGTGTGCGTCTTATCATTGAGGTTGTCTTGTTAGGAAAATGAGTTAGGAGACAAAGTAACGGTGTTCCTACATGAAGTTAGTCTCTCCTAGATTAGAGTTGAATAGCGTCCTAGCTCATTCAGCAACAGAGACAATCACGATCTTAGCTCTTTTAGCAAGAAATGCATTGAAAACAGTGTGCGTCTTATCATTGAGGTTGTCTTGTTAGGAAAATGAGTTAGGAGACAAAGTAACGGTGTTCCTACATGAAGTTAGTGAGTCTCTCTTAGATTAGAGTTAAATAGCATCCTAGCTCATTCAGCAACAGAGACAATCACGATCTTAGCTCTTTTAGCAAGAAATGCATTGAAAACAGTGTGCGTCTTATCATTGAGGTTGTCTTGTTAGGAAAATGAGTTAGGAGACAAAGTAACGGTGTTCCTACATGAAGTTAGTGAGTCTCTCTTAGATTAGAGTTGAATAGCGTCCTAGCTCATTCAGCAACAGAGACAATCACGATCTTAGCTCTTTTAGCAAGAAATGAGGAAAATGAGTTAGGAGACAAAGTAACGGTGTTCCTACATGAAGTTAGTGAGTCTCTCCTAGATTAAAGTTGAATAGCGTCCTAGCTCATTCAGCAACAGAGACAATCACGATCTTAGCTCTTTTAGCAAGAAATGCATTGAAAACAGTGTGCGTCTTATCATTGAGGTTGTCTTGTTAGGAAAATGAGTTAGGAGACAAAGTAACGGTGTTCCTACATGAAGTTAGTGAGTCTCTCTTAGATTAGAGTTGAATAGCGTCCTAGCTCATTCAGCAACAGAGACAATCACGATCTTAGCTCCTATAGCAAGAAATGAGGAAAATGAGTTAGGAGACAAAGTAACGGTGTTCCTACATGAAGTTAGTGAGTCTCTCTTAGATTAGAGTTGAATAGCGTCCTAGCTCATTCAGCAACAGAGACAATCACGATCTTAGCTCTTTTAGCAAGAAATGCATTGAAAACAGTGTGCGTCTTATCATTGAGGTTGCCTTGTTAGGAAAATGAGTTAGGAGACAAAGTAACGGTGTCCCTACATGAAGTTAGTGAGTCTCTCTTAGATTAGAGTTGAATAGCGTCCTAGCTCATTCAGCAACAGAGACAATCACGATCTTAGCTCTTTTAGCAAGAAATGAGGAAAATGAGTTAGGAGACAAAGTAACGGTGTTCCTACATGAAGTTAGTGAGTCTCTCCTAGATTAAAGTTGAATAGCGTCCTAGCTCATTCAGCAACAGAGACAATCACGATCTTACCGCTTTTAGCAAGAAATGCATTGAAAACAGTGTGCGTCTTATCACTGAGGTTGTCTTGTTAGGAAAATGAGTTAGGAGACAAAGTAACGGTGTTCCTACATGAAGTTAGTGAGTCTCTCCTAGATTAGAGTTGAATAGCGTCCTAGCTCATTCAGCAACAGAGACAATCACGATCTTAGCTCTTTTAGCAAGAAATGCATTGAAAACAGTGTGCGTCTTATCATTGAGGTTGTCTTGTTAGGAAAATGAGTTAGGAGACAAAGTAACGGTGTTCCTACATGAAGTTAGTGAGTCTCTCCTAGATTAAAGTTGAATAGCGTCCTAGCTCATTCAGCAACAGAGACAATCACGATCTTAGCTCTTTTAGCAAGAAATGCATTGAAAACAGTGTGCGTCTTATCATTGAGGTTGTCTTGTTAGGAAAATGAGTTAGGAGACAAAGTAACGGTGTTCCTACATGAAGTTAGTGAGTCTCTCTTAGATTAGAGTTGAATAGCGTCCTAGCTCATTCAGCAACAGAGACAATCACGATCTTAGCTCTTATAGCAAGAAATGAGGAAAATGAGTTAGGAGACAAAGTAACGGTGTTCCTACATGAAGTTAGTGAGTCTCTCCTAGATTAGAGTTGAATAGCGTCCTAGCTCATTCAGCAACAGAGACAATCACGATCTTAGCTCTTTTAGCAAGAAATGCATTAAAAACAGTGTGCGTCTTATCATTGAGGTTGTCTTGTTAGGAAAATGAGTTAGGAGACAAAGTAACGGTGTTCCTACATGAAGTTAGTGAGTCTCTCTTAGATTAGAGTTGAATAGCGTCCTAGCTCATTCAGCAACAGAGACAATCACGATCTTAGCTCTTTTAGCAAGAAATGCATTGAAAACAGTGTGCGTCTTATCATTGAGGTTGTCTTGTTAGGAAAATGAGTTAGGAGACAAAGTAACGGTGTTCCTACATGAAGTTAGTGAGTCTCTCCTAGATTAAAGTTGAATAGCGTCCTAGCTCATTCAGCAACAGAGACAATCACGATCTTAGCTCTTTTAGCAAGAAATGCATTGAAAACAGTGTGCGTCTTATCATTGAGGTTGTCTTGTTAGGAAAATGAGTTAGGAGACAAAGTAACGGTGTTCCTACATGAAGTTAGTGAGTCTCTCTTAGATTAGAGTTGAATAGCGTCCTAGCTCATTCAGCAACAGAGACAATCACGATCTTAGCTCCTATAGCAAGAAATGAGGAAAATGAGTTAGGAGACAAAGTAACGGTGTTCCTACATGAAGTTAGTGAGTCTCTCTTAGATTAGAGTTGAATAGCGTCCTAGCTCATTCAGCAACAGAGACAATCACGATCTTAGCTCTTTTAGCAAGAAATGCATTGAAAACAGTGTGCGTCTTATCATTGAGGTTGCCTTGTTAGGAAAATGAGTTAGGAGACAAAGTAACGGTGTCCCTACATGAAGTTAGTGAGTCTCTCTTAGATTAGAGTTGAATAGCGTCCTAGCTCATTCAGCAACAGAGACAATCACGATCTTAGCTCTTTTAGCAAGAAATGAGGAAAATGAGTTAGGAGACAAAGTAACGGTGTTCCTACATGAAGTTAGTGAGTCTCTCCTAGATTAAAGCTGAATAGCGTCCTAGCTCATTCAGCAACAGAGACAATCACGATCTTAGCGCTTTTAGCAAGAAATGCATTGAAAACAGTGTGCATCTTATCATTGAGGTTGTCTTGTTAGGAAAATGAGTTAGGAGACAAAGTAACGGTGTTCCTACATGAAGTTAGTGAGTCTCTCCTAGATTAGAGTTGAATAGCGTCCTAGCTCATTCAGCAACAGAGACAATCACGATCTTAGCTCTTTTAGCAAGAAATGCATTGAAAACAGTGTGCGTCTTATCATTGAGGTTGTCTTGTTAGGAAAATGAGTTAGGAGACAAAGTAACGGTGTTCCTACATGAAGTTAGTGAGTCTCTCTTAGATTAGAGTTGAATAGCGTCCTAGCTCATTCAGCAACAGAGACAATCACGATCTTAGCTCTTTTAGCAGGAAATGAGGAAAATGAGTTAGGAGACAAAGTAACGGTGTTCCTACATGAAGTTAGTGAGTCTCTCTTAGATTAGAGTTAAATAGCGTCCTAGCTCATTCAGCAACAGAGACAATCACGATCTTAGCTCTTTTAGCAAGAAATGCATTGAAAACAGTGTGCGTCTTATCATTGAGGTTGTCTTGTTAGGAAAATGAGTTAGGAGACAAAGTAACGGTGTTCCTACATGAAGTTAGTGAGTCTCTCTTAGATTAGAGTTGAATAGCGTCCTAGCTCATTCAGCAACAGAGACAATCACGATCTTAGCTCTTTTAGCAAGAAATGCATTGAAAACAGTGTGCGTCTTATCATTGAGGTTGTCTTGTTAGGAAAATGAGTTAGGAGACAAAGTAACGGTGTTCCTACATGAAGTTAGTGAGTCTCTCTTAGATTAGAGTTGAATAGCGTCCTAGCTCATTCAGCAACAGAGACAATCACGATCTTAACTCCTATATCAAGAAATGAGGAAAATGAGTTAGGAGACAAAGTAACGGTGTTCCTACATGAAGTTAGTGAGTCTCTCCTAGATTAAAGTTGAATAGCGTCCTAGCTCATTCAGCAACAGAGACAATCACGATCTTAGAGCTTTTAGCAAGAAATTCATTGAAAACAGTGTGCGTCTTATCATTGAGTTTGTCTTGTTAGGAAAATGAGTTAGGAGACAAAGTAACGGTGTTCCTACATGAAGTTAGTGAGTCTCTCCTAGATTAGAGTTGAATAGCGTCCTAGCTCATTCAGCAACAGAGACAATCACGATCTTAGCTCTTATAGCAAGAAATGAGGTAAATGAGTTAGGAGACAAAGTAACGGTGTTCCTACATGAAGTTAGTGAGTCTCTCCTAGATTAGAGTTGAATAGCGTCCTAGCTCATTCAGCAACAGAGACAATCACGATCTTAGCTCTTTTAGCAAGAAATGCATTGAAAACAGTGTGCGTCTTATCATTGAGGTTGTCTTGTTAGGAAAATGAGTTAGGAGACAAAGTAACGGTGTTCCTACATGAAGTTAGTGAGTCTCTCTTAGATTAGAGTTGAATAGCGTCCTAGCTCATTCAGCAACAGAGACAATCACGATCTTAGCTCTTTTAGCAAGAAATGCATTGAAAACAGTGTGCGTCTTATCATTGAGGTTGTCTTGTTAGGAAAATGAGTTAGGAGACAAAGTAACGGTGTTCCTACATGAAGTTAGTGAGTCTCTCTTAGATTAGAGTTGAATAGCGTCCTAGCTCATTCAGCAACAGAGACAATCACGATCTTAGCTCCTATAGCAAGAAATGAGGAAAATGAGTTAGGAGACAAAGTAACGGTGTTCCTACATGAAGTTAGTGAGTCTCTCTTAGATTAGAGTTGAATAGCGTCCTAGCTCATTCAGCAACAGAGACAATCACGATCTTAGCTCTTTTAGCAAGAAATGCATTGAAAACAGTGTGCGTCTTATCATTGAGGTTGCCTTGTTAGGAAAATGAGTTAGGAGACAAAGTAACGGTGTCCCTACATGAAGTTAGTGAGTCTCTCTTAGATTAGAGTTGAATAGCGTCCTAGCTCATTCAGCAACAGAGACAATCACGATCTTAGCTCTTTTAGCAAGAAATGAGGAAAATGAGTTAGGAGACTAAGTAACGGTGTTCCTACATGAAGTTAGTGAGTCTCTCCTAGATTAAAGTTGAATAGCGTCCTAGCTCATTCAGCAACAGAGACAATCACGATCTTAGCGCTTTTAGCAAGAAATGCATTGAAAACAGTGTGCATCTTATCATTGAGGTTGTCTTGTTAGGAAAATGAGTTAGGAGACAAAGTAACGGTGTTCCTACATGAAGTTAGTGAGTCTCTCCTAGATTAGAGTTGAATAGCGTCCTAGCTCATTCAGCAACAGAGACAATCACGATCTTAGCTCTTTTAGCAAGAAATGCATTGAAAACAGTGTGCGTCTTATCATTGAGGTTGTCTTGTTAGGAAAATGAGTTAGGAGACAAAGTAACGGTGTTCCTACATGAAGTTAGTGAGTCTCTCTTAGATTAGAGTTGAATAGCGTCCTAGCTCATTCAGCAACAGAGACAATCACGATCTTAGCTCTTTTAGCAGGAAATGAGGAAAATGAGTTAGGAGACAAAGTAACGGTGTTCCTACATGAAGTTAGTGAGTCTCTCCTAGATTAAAGTTGAATAGCGTCCTAGCTCATTCAGCAACAGAGACAATCACGATCTTAGCGCTTTTAGCAAGAAATGCATTGAAAACAGTGTGCATCTTATCATTGAGGTTGTCTTGTTAGGAAAATGAGTTAGGAGACAAAGTAACGGTGTTCCTACATGAAGTTAGTGAGTCTCTCCTAGATTAGAGTTGAATAGCGTCCTAGCTCATTCAGCAACAGAGACAATCACGATCTTAGCTCTTTTAGCAAGAAATGCATTGAAAACAGTGTGCGTCTTATCATTGAGGTTGTCTTGTTAGGAAAATGAGTTAGGAGACAAAGTAACGGTGTTCCTACATGAAGTTAGTGAGTCTCTCTTAGATTAGAGTTAAATAGCGTCCTAGCTCATTCAGCAACAGAGACAATCACGATCTTAGCTCTTTTAGCAAGAAATGCATTGAAAACAGTGTGCGTCTTATCATTGAGGTTGTCTTGTTAGGAAAATGAGTTAGGAGACAAAGTAACGGTGTTCCTACATGAAGTTAGTGAGTCTCTCTTAGATTAGAGTTGAATAGCGTCCTAGCTCATTCAGCAACAGAGACAATCACGATCTTAGCTCTTTTAGCAAGAAATGCATTGAAAACAGTGTGCGTCTTATCATTGAGGTTGTCTTGTTAGGAAAATGAGTTAGGAGACAAAGTAACGGTGTTCCTACATGAAGTTAGTGAGTCTCTCTTAGATTAGAGTTGAATAGCGTCCTAGCTCATTCAGCAACAGAGACAATCACGATCTTAACTCCTATATCAAGAAATGAGGAAAATGAGTTAGGAGACAAAGTAACGGTGTTCCTACATGAAGTTAGTGAGTCTCTCCTAGATTAAAGTTGAATAGCGTCCTAGCTCATTCAGCAACAGAGACAATCACGATCTTAGAGCTTTTAGCAAGAAATGCATTGAAAACAGTGTGCGTCTTATCATTGAGTTTGTCTTGTTAGGAAAATGAGTTAGTAGACAAAGTAACGGTGTTCCTACATGAAGTTAGTGAGTCTCTCCTAGATTAGAGTTGAATAGCGTCCTAGCTCATTCAGCAACAGAGACAATCACGATCTTAGCTCTTTTAGCAAGAAATGCATTGAAAACAGTGTGCGTCTTATCATTGAGGTTGTCTTGTTAGGAAAATGAGTTAGGAGACAAAGTAACGGTGTTCCTACATGAAGTTAGTGAGTCTCTCTTTAGATTAGAGTTGAATAGCGTCCTAGCTCATTCAGCAACAGAGACAATTACTATCTTAGCTCTTTTAGCAAGAAATGCATTGAAAACAGTGTGCGTCTTATCATTGAGGTTGTCTTGTTAGGAAAATGAGTTAGGAGACAAAGTAACGGTGTTCCTACATGAAGTTAGTGAGTCTCTCTTAGATTAGAGTTGAATAGCGTCCTAGCTCATTCAGCAACAGAGACAATCACGATCTTAGCTCTTTTAGCAAGAAATGAGGAAAATGAGTTAGGAGACAAAGTAACGGTGTTCCTACATGAAGTTAGTGAATCTCTCCTAGATTAGAGTTGAATAGCGTCCTAGCTCATTCAGCAACAGAGACAATCACGATCTTAGCTCTTTTAGCAAGAAATGCATTGAAAACAGTGTGCGTCTTATCATTGAGGTTGTCTTGTTAGGAAAATGAGTTAGGAGACAAAGTAACGGTGTTCCTACATGAAGTTAGTGAGTCTCTCTTAGATTAGAGTTGAATAGCGTCCTAGCTCATTCAGCAACAGAGACAATCACGATCTTAGCTCTTTTAGCAGGAAATGAGGAAAATGAGTTAGGAGACAAAGTAACGGTGTTCCTACATGAAGTTAGTGAGTCTCTCCTAGATTAAAGTTGAATAGCGTCCTAGCTCATTCAGCAACAGAGACAATCACGATCTTAGCTCTTTTAGCAAGAAATGCATTGAAAACAGTGTGCGTCTTATCATTGAGGTTGTCTTGTTAGGAAAATGAGTTAGGAGACAAAGTAACGGTGTTCCTACATGAAGTTAGTGAGTCTCTCTTAGATTAGAGTTGAATAGCGTCCTAGCTCATTCAGCAACAGAGACAATCACGATCTTAGCTCTTTTAGCAAGAAATGCATTGAAAACAGTGTGCGTCTTATCATTGAGGTTGTCTTGTTAGGAAAATGAGTTAGGAGACAAAGTAACGGTGTTCCTACATGAAGTTAGTGAGTCTCTCTTAGATTAGAGTTGAATAGCGTCCTAGCTCATTCAGCAACAGAGACAATCACGATCTTAGCTCTTTTAGCAAGAAATGCATTGAAAACAGTGTGCGTCTTATCATTGAGGTTGTCTTGTTAGGAAAATGAGTTAGGAGACAAAGTAACGGTGTTCCTACATGAAGTTAGTGAGTCTCTCTTAGATTAGAGTTGAATAGCGTCCTAGCTCATTCAGCAACAGAGACAATCACGATCTTAGCTCTTTTAGCAAGAAATGCATTGAAAACAGTGTGCGTCTTATCATTGAGGTTGTCTTGTTAGGAAAATGAGTTAGGAGACAAAGTAACGGTGTTCCTACATGAAGTTAGTGAGTCTCTCTTAGATTAGAGTTGAATAGCGTCCTAGCTCATTCAGCAACAGAGACAATCACGATCTTAACTCCTATATCAAGAAATGAGGAAAATGAGTTAGGAGACAAAGTAACGGTGTTCCTACATGAAGTTAGTGAGTCTCTCCTAGATTAAAGTTGAATAGCGTCCTAGCTCATTCAGCAACAGAGACAATCACGATCTTAGAGCTTTTAGCAAGAAATGCATTGAAAACAGTGTGCGTCTTATCATTGAGTTTGTCTTGTTAGGAAAATGAGTTAGGAGACAAAGTAACGGTGTTCCTACATGAAGTTAGTGAGTCTCTCCTAGATTAGAGTTGAATAGCGTCCTAGCTCATTCAGCAACAGAGACAATCACGATCTTAGCTCTTTTAGCAAGAAATGCATTGAAAACAGTGTGCGTCTTATCATTGAGGTTGTCTTGTTAGGAAAATGAGTTAGGAGACAAAGTAACGGTGTTCCTACATGAAGTTAGTGAGTCTCTCTTAGATTAGAGTTGAATAGCGTCCTAGCTCATTCAGCAACAGAGACAATTACTATCTTAGCTCTTTTAGCAAGAAATGCATTGAAAACAGTGTGCGTCTTATCATTGAGGTTGTCTTGTTAGGAAAATGAGTTAGGAGACAAAGTAACGGTGTTCCTACATGAAGTTAGTGAGTCTCTCTTAGATTAGAGTTGAATAGCGTCCTAGCTCATTCAGCAACAGAGACAATCACGATCTTAGCTCTTTTAGCAAGAAATGAGGAAAATGAGTTAGGAGACAAAGTAACGGTGTTCCTACATGAAGTTAGTGAATCTCTCCTAGATTAGAGTTGAATAGCGTCCTAGCTCATTCAGCAACAGAGACAATCACGATCTTAGCTCTTTTAGCAAGAAATGCATTGAAAACAGTGTGCGTCTTATCATTGAGGTTGTCTTGTTAGGAAAATGAGTTAGGAGACAAAGTAACGGTGTTCCTACATGAAGTTAGTGAGTCTCTCTTAGATTAGAGTTGAATAGCGTCCTAGCTCATTCAGCAACAGAGACAATCACGATCTTAGCTCTTTTAGCAAGAAATGCATTGAAAACAGTGTGCGTCTTATCATTGAGGTTGTCTTGTTAGGAAAATGAGTTAGGAGACAAAGTAACGGTGTTCCTACATGAAGTTAGTGAGTCTCTCTTAGATTAGAGTTGAATAGCGTCCTAGCTCATTCAGCAACAGAGACAATCACTATCTTAACTCCTATATCAAGAAATGAGGAAAATGAGTTAGGAGACAAAGTAACGGTGTTCCTACATGAAGTTAGTGAGTCTCTCCTAGATTAAAGTTGAATAGCGTCCTAGCTCATTCAGCAACAGAGACAATCACGATCTTAGAGCTTTTAGCAAGAAATGCATTGAAAACAGTGTGCGTCTTATCATTGAGTTTGTCTTGTTAGGAAAATGAGTTAGGAGACAAAGTAACGGTGTTCCTACATGAAGTTAGTGAGTCTCTCCTAGATTAGAGTTGAATAGCGTCCTAGCTCATTCAGCAACAGAGACAATCACGATCTTAGCTCTTTTAGCAAGAAATGCATTGAAAACAGTGTGCGTCTTATCATTGAGGTTGTCTTGTTAGGAAAATGAGTTAGGAGACAAAGTAACGGTGTTCCTACATGAAGTTAGTGAGTCTCTCTTAGATTAGAGTTGAATAGCGTCCTAGCTCATTCAGCAACAGAGACAATTACTATCTTAGCTCTTTTAGCAAGAAATGCATTGAAAACAGTGTGCGTCTTATCATTGAGGTTGTCTTGTTAGGAAAATGAGTTAGGAGACAAAGTAACGGTGTTCCTACATGAAGTTAGTGAGTCTCTCTTAGATTAGAGTTGAATAGCGTCCTAGCTCATTCAGCAACAGAGACAATCACGATCTTAGCTCTTTTAGCAAGAAATGAGGAAAATGAGTTAGGAGACAAAGTAACGGTGTTCCTACATGAAGTTAGTGAATCTCTCCTAGATTAGAGTTGAATAGCGTCCTAGCTCATTCAGCAACAGAGACAATCACGATCTTAGCTCTTTTAGCAAGAAATGCATTGAAAACAGTGTGCGTCTTATCATTGAGGTTGTCTTGTTAGGAAAATGAGTTAGGAGACAAAGTAACGGTGTTCCTACATGAAGTTAGTGAGTCTCTCTTAGATTAGAGTTGAATAGCGTCCTAGCTCATTCAGCAACAGAGACAATCACGATCTTAGCTCTTTTAGCAGGAAATGAGGAAAATGAGTTAGGAGACAAAGTAACGGTGTTCCTACATGAAGTTAGTGAGTCTCTCCTAGATTAAAGTTGAATAGCGTCCTAGCTCATTCAGCAACAGAGACAATCACGATCTTAGCTCTTTTAGCAAGAAATGCATTGAAAACAGTGTGCGTCTTATCATTGAGGTTGTCTTGTTAGGAAAATGAGTTAGGAGACAAAGTAACGGTGTTCCTACATGAAGTTAGTGAGTCTCTCTTAGATTAGAGTTGAATAGCGTCCTAGCTCATTCAGCAACAGAGACAATCACGATCTTAGCTCTTTTAGCAAGAAATGCATTGAAAACAGTGTGCGTCTTATCATTGAGGTTGTCTTGTTAGGAAAATGAGTTAGGAGACAAAGTAACGGTGTTCCTACATGAAGTTAGTGAGTCTCTCTTAGATTAGAGTTGAATAGCGTCCTAGCTCATTCAGCAACAGAGACAATCACGATCTTAACTCCTATATCAAGAAATGAGGAAAATGAGTTAGGAGACAAAGTAACGGTGTTCCTACATGAAGTTAGTGAGTCTCTCCTAGATTAAAGTTGAATAGCGTCCTAGCTCATTCAGCAACAGAGACAATCACGATCTTAGCTCTTTTAGCAAGAAATGCATTGAAAACAGTGTGCGTCTTATCATTGAGGTTGTCTTGTTAGGAAAATGAGTTAGGAGACAAAGTAACGGTGTTCCTACATGAAGTTAGTGAGTCTCTCTTAGATTAGAGTTGAATAGCGTCCTAGCTCATTCAGCAACAGAGACAATTACTATCTTAGCTCTTTTAGCAAGAAATGCATTGAAAACAGTGTGCGTCTTATCATTGAGGTTGTCTTGTTAGGAAAATGAGTTAGGAGACAAAGTAACGGTGTTCCTACATGAAGTTAGTGAGTCTCTCTTAGATTAGAGTTGAATAGCGTCCTAGCTCATTCAGCAACAGAGACAATCACGATCTTAGCTCTTTTAGCAAGAAATGAGGAAAATGAGTTAGGAGACAAAGTAACGGTGTTCCTACATGAAGTTAGTGAATCTCTCCTAGATTAGAGTTGAATAGCGTCCTAGCTCATTCAGCAACAGAGACAATCACGATCTTAGCTCTTTTAGCAAGAAATGCATTGAAAACAGTGTGCGTCTTATCATTGAGGTTGTCTTGTTAGGAAAATGAGTTAGGAGACAAAGTAACGGTGTTCCTACATGAAGTTAGTGAGTCTCTCTTAGATTAGAGTTGAATAGCGTCCTAGCTCATTCAGCAACAGAGACAATCACGATCTTAGCTCTTTTAGCAAGAAATGAGGAAAATGAGTTAGGAGACAAAGTAACGGTGTTCCTACATGAAGTTAGTGAATCTCTCCTAGATTAGAGTTGAATAGCGTCCTAGCTCATTCAGCAACAGAGACAATCACGATCTTAGCTCTTTTAGCAAGAAATGCATTGAAAACAGTGTGCGTCTTATCATTGAGGTTGTCTTGTTAGGAAAATGAGTTAGGAGACAAAGTAACGGTGTTCCTACATGAAGTTAGTGAGTCTCTCTTAGATTAGAGTTGAATAGCGTCCTAGCTCATTCAGCAACAGAGACAATCACGATCTTAGCTCTTTTAGCAGGAAATGAGGAAAATGAGTTAGGAGACAAAGTAACGGTGTTCCTACATGAAGTTAGTGAGTCTCTCCTAGATTAAAGTTGAATAGCGTCCTAGCTCATTCAGCAACAGAGACAATCACGATCTTAGCTCTTTTAGCAAGAAATGCATTGAAAACAGTGTGCGTCTTATCATTGAGGTTGTCTTGTTAGGAAAATGAGTTAGGAGACAAAGTAACGGTGTTCCTACATGAAGTTAGTGAGTCTCTCTTAGATTAGAGTTGAATAGCGTCCTAGCTCATTCAGCAACAGAGACAATCACGATCTTAGCTCTTTTAGCAAGAAATGCATTGAAAACAGTGTGCGTCTTATCATTGAGGTTGTCTTGTTAGGAAAATGAGTTAGGAGACAAAGTAACGGTGTTCCTACATGAAGTTAGTGAATCTCTCCTAGATTAGAGTTGAATAGCGTCCTAGCTCATTCAGCAACAGAGACAATCACGATCTTAGCTCTTTTAGCAAGAAATGCATTGAAAACAGTGTGCGTCTTATCATTGAGGTTGTCTTGTTAGGAAAATGAGTTAGGAGACAAAGTAACGGTGTTCCTACATGAAGTTAGTGAGTCTCTCTTAGATTAGAGTTGAATAGCGTCCTAGCTCATTCAGCAACAGAGACAATCACGATCTTAGCTCTTTTAGCAGGAAATGAGGAAAATGAGTTAGGAGACAAAGTAACGGTGTTCCTACATGAAGTTAGTGAGTCTCTCCTAGATTAAAGTTGAATAGCGTCCTAGCTCATTCAGCAACAGAGACAATCACGATCTTAGCTCTTTTAGCAAGAAATGCATTGAAAACAGTGTGCGTCTTATCATTGAGGTTGTCTTGTTAGGAAAATGAGTTAGGAGACAAAGTAACGGTGTTCCTACATGAAGTTAGTGAGTCTCTCTTAGATTAGAGTTGAATAGCGTCCTAGCTCATTCAGCAACAGAGACAATCACGATCTTAGCTCTTTTAGCAAGAAATGCATTGAAAACAGTGTGCGTCTTATCATTGAGGTTGTCTTGTTAGGAAAATGAGTTAGGAGACAAAGTAACGGTGTTCCTACATGAAGTTAGTGAGTCTCTCTTAGATTAGAGTTGAATAGCGTCCTAGCTCATTCAGCAACAGAGACAATCACGATCTTAACTCCTATATCAAGAAATGAGGAAAATGAGTTAGGAGACAAAGTAACGGTGTTCCTACATGAAGTTAGTGAGTCTCTCCTAGATTAAAGTTGAATAGCGTCCTAGCTCATTCAGCAACAGAGACAATCACGATCTTAGAGCTTTTAGCAAGAAATGCATTGAAAACAGTGTGCGTCTTATCATTGAGTTTGTCTTGTTAGGAAAATGAGTTAGGAGACAAAGTAACGGTGTTCCTACATGAAGTTAGTGAGTCTCTCCTAGATTAGAGTTGAATAGCGTCCTAGCTCATTCAGCAACAGAGACAATCACGATCTTAGCTCTTTTAGCAAGAAATGCATTGAAAACAGTGTGCGTCTTATCATTGAGGTTGTCTTGTTAGGAAAATGAGTTAGGAGACAAAGTAACGGTGTTCCTACATGAAGTTAGTGAGTCTCTCTTAGATTAGAGTTGAATAGCGTCCTAGCTCATTCAGCAACAGAGACAATTACTATCTTAGCTCTTTTAGCAAGAAATGCATTGAAAACAGTGTGCGTCTTATCATTGAGGTTGTCTTGTTAGGAAAATGAGTTAGGAGACAAAGTAACGGTGTTCCTACATGAAGTTAGTGAGTCTCTCTTAGATTAGAGTTGAATAGCGTCCTAGCTCATTCAGCAACAGAGACAATCACGATCTTAGCTCTTTTAGCAAGAAATGAGGAAAATGAGTTAGGAGACAAAGTAACGGTGTTCCTACATGAAGTTAGTGAATCTCTCCTAGATTAGAGTTGAATAGCGTCCTAGCTCATTCAGCAACAGAGACAATCACGATCTTAGCTCTTTTAGCAAGAAATGCATTGAAAACAGTGTGCGTCTTATCATTGAGGTTGTCTTGTTAGGAAAATGAGTTAGGAGACAAAGTAACGGTGTTCCTACATGAAGTTAGTGAGTCTCTCTTAGATTAGAGTTGAATAGCGTCCTAGCTCATTCAGCAACAGAGACAATCACGATCTTAGCTCTTTTAGCAGGAAATGAGGAAAATGAGTTAGGAGACAAAGTAACGGTGTTCCTACATGAAGTTAGTGAGTCTCTCCTAGATTAAAGTTGAATAGCGTCCTAGCTCATTCAGCAACAGAGACAATCACGATCTTAGCTCTTTTAGCAAGAAATGCATTGAAAACAGTGTGCGTCTTATCATTGAGGTTGTCTTGTTAGGAAAATGAGTTAGGAGACAAAGTAACGGTGTTCCTACATGAAGTTAGTGAGTCTCTCTTAGATTAGAGTTGAATAGCGTCCTAGCTCATTCAGCAACAGAGACAATCACGATCTTAGCTCTTTTAGCAAGAAATGCATTGAAAACAGTGTGCGTCTTATCATTGAGGTTGTCTTGTTAGGAAAATGAGTTAGGAGACAAAGTAACGGTGTTCCTACATGAAGTTAGTGAGTCTCTCTTAGATTAGAGTTGAATAGCGTCCTAGCTCATTCAGCAACAGAGACAATCACGATCTTAACTCCTATATCAAGAAATGAGGAAAATGAGTTAGGAGACAAAGTAACGGTGTTCCTACATGAAGTTAGTGAGTCTCTCCTAGATTAAAGTTGAATAGCGTCCTAGCTCATTCAGCAACAGAGACAATCACGATCTTAGCTCTTTTAGCAAGAAATGCATTGAAAACAGTGTGCGTCTTATCATTGAGGTTGTCTTGTTAGGAAAATGAGTTAGGAGACAAAGTAACGGTGTTCCTACATGAAGTTAGTGAGTCTCTCTTAGATTAGAGTTGAATAGCGTCCTAGCTCATTCAGCAACAGAGACAATTACTATCTTAGCTCTTTTAGCAAGAAATGCATTGAAAACAGTGTGCGTCTTATCATTGAGGTTGTCTTGTTAGGAAAATGAGTTAGGAGACAAAGTAACGGTGTTCCTACATGAAGTTAGTGAGTCTCTCTTAGATTAGAGTTGAATAGCGTCCTAGCTCATTCAGCAACAGAGACAATCACGATCTTAGCTCTTTTAGCAAGAAATGAGGAAAATGAGTTAGGAGACAAAGTAACGGTGTTCCTACATGAAGTTAGTGAATCTCTCCTAGATTAGAGTTGAATAGCGTCCTAGCTCATTCAGCAACAGAGACAATCACGATCTTAGCTCTTTTAGCAAGAAATGCATTGAAAACAGTGTGCGTCTTATCATTGAGGTTGTCTTGTTAGGAAAATGAGTTAGGAGACAAAGTAACGGTGTTCCTACATGAAGTTAGTGAGTCTCTCTTAGATTAGAGTTGAATAGCGTCCTAGCTCATTCAGCAACAGAGACAATCACGATCTTAGCTCTTTTAGCAAGAAATGAGGAAAATGAGTTAGGAGACAAAGTAACGGTGTTCCTACATGAAGTTAGTGAATCTCTCCTAGATTAGAGTTGAATAGCGTCCTAGCTCATTCAGCAACAGAGACAATCACGATCTTAGCTCTTTTAGCAAGAAATGCATTGAAAACAGTGTGCGTCTTATCATTGAGGTTGTCTTGTTAGGAAAATGAGTTAGGAGACAAAGTAACGGTGTTCCTACATGAAGTTAGTGAGTCTCTCTTAGATTAGAGTTGAATAGCGTCCTAGCTCATTCAGCAACAGAGACAATCACGATCTTAGCTCTTTTAGCAGGAAATGAGGAAAATGAGTTAGGAGACAAAGTAACGGTGTTCCTACATGAAGTTAGTGAGTCTCTCCTAGATTAAAGTTGAATAGCGTCCTAGCTCATTCAGCAACAGAGACAATCACGATCTTAGCTCTTTTAGCAAGAAATGCATTGAAAACAGTGTGCGTCTTATCATTGAGGTTGTTTTGTTAGGAAAATGAGTTAGGAGACAAAGTAACGGTGTTCCTACATGAAGTTAGTGAGTCTCTCTTAGATTAGAGTTGAATAGCGTCCTAGCTCATTCAGCAACAGAGACAATCACGATCTTAGCTCTTTTAGCAAGAAATGCATTGAAAACAGTGTGCGTCTTATCATTGAGGTTGTCTTGTTAGGAAAATGAGTTAGGAGACAAAGTAACGGTGTTCCTACATGAAGTTAGTGAATCTCTCCTAGATTAGAGTTGAATAGCGTCCTAGCTCATTCAGCAACAGAGACAATCACGATCTTAGCTCTTTTAGCAAGAAATGCATTGAAAACAGTGTGCGTCTTATCATTGAGGTTGTCTTGTTAGGAAAATGAGTTAGGAGACAAAGTAACGGTGTTCCTACATGAAGTTAGTGAGTCTCTCTTAGATTAGAGTTGAATAGCGTCCTAGCTCATTCAGCAACAGAGACAATCACGATCTTAGCTCTTTTAGCAGGAAATGAGGAAAATGAGTTAGGAGACAAAGTAACGGTGTTCCTACATGAAGTTAGTGAGTCTCTCCTAGATTAAAGTTGAATAGCGTCCTAGCTCATTCAGCAACAGAGACAATCACGATCTTAGCTCTTTTAGCAAGAAATGCATTGAAAACAGTGTGCGTCTTATCATTGAGGTTGTCTTGTTAGGAAAATGAGTTAGGAGACAAAGTAACGGTGTTCCTACATGAAGTTAGTGAGTCTCTCTTAGATTAGAGTTGAATAGCGTCCTAGCTCATTCAGCAACAGAGACAATCACGATCTTAGCTCTTTTAGCAAGAAATGCATTGAAAACAGTGTGCGTCTTATCATTGAGGTTGTCTTGTTAGGAAAATGAGTTAGGAGACAAAGTAACGGTGTTCCTACATGAAGTTAGTGAGTCTCTCTTAGATTAGAGTTGAATAGCGTCCTAGCTCATTCAGCAACAGAGACAATCACGATCTTAACTCCTATATCAAGAAATGAGGAAAATGAGTTAGGAGACAAAGTAACGGTGTTCCTACATGAAGTTAGTGAGTCTCTCCTAGATTAAAGTTGAATAGCGTCCTAGCTCATTCAGCAACAGAGACAATCACGATCTTAGAGCTTTTAGCAAGAAATGCATTGAAAACAGTGTGCGTCTTATCATTGAGTTTGTCTTGTTAGGAAAATGAGTTAGGAGACAAAGTAACGGTGTTCCTACATGAAGTTAGTGAGTCTCTCCTAGATTAGAGTTGAATAGCGTCCTAGCTCATTCAGCAACAGAGACAATCACGATCTTAGCTCTTTTAGCAAGAAATGCATTGAAAACAGTGTGCGTCTTATCATTGAGGTTGTCTTGTTAGGAAAATGAGTTAGGAGACAAAGTAACGGTGTTCCTACATGAAGTTAGTGAGTCTCTCTTAGATTAGAGTTGAATAGCGTCCTAGCTCATTCAGCAACAGAGACAATTACTATCTTAGCTCTTTTAGCAAGAAATGCATTGAAAACAGTGTGCGTCTTATCATTGAGGTTGTCTTGTTAGGAAAATGAGTTAGGAGACAAAGTAACGGTGTTCCTACATGAAGTTAGTGAGTCTCTCTTAGATTAGAGTTGAATAGCGTCCTAGCTCATTCAGCAACAGAGACAATCACGATCTTAGCTCTTTTAGCAAGAAATGCATTGAAAACAGTGTGCGTCTTATCATTGAGGTTGTCTTGTTAGGAAAATGAGTTAGGAGACAAAGTAACGGTGTTCCTACATGAAGTTAGTGAGTCTCTCTTAGATTAGAGTTGAATAGCGTCCTAGCTCATTCAGCAACAGAGACAATCACGATCTTAGCTCTTTTAGCAAGAAATGCATTGAAAACAGTGTGCGTCTTATCATTGAGGTTGTCTTGTTAGGAAAATGAGTTAGGAGACAAAGTAACGGTGTTCCTACATGAAGTTAGTGAGTCTCTCTTAGATTAGAGTTGAATAGCGTCCTAGCTCATTCAGCAACAGAGACAATCACGATCTTAACTCCTATATCAAGAAATGAGGAAAATGAGTTAGGAGACAAAGTAACGGTGTTCCTACATGAAGTTAGTGAGTCTCTCCTAGATTAAAGTTGAATAGCGTCCTAGCTCATTCAGCAACAGAGACAATCACGATCTTAGAGCTTTTAGCAAGAAATGCATTGAAAACAGTGTGCGTCTTATCATTGAGTTTGTCTTGTTAGGAAAATGAGTTAGGAGACAAAGTAACGGTGTTCCTACATGAAGTTAGTGAGTCTCTCCTAGATTAGAGTTGAATAGCGTCCTAGCTCATTCAGCAACAGAGACAATCACGATCTTAGCTCTTTTAGCAAGAAATGCATTGAAAACAGTGTGCGTCTTATCATTGAGGTTGTCTTGTTAGGAAAATGAGTTAGGAGACAAAGTAACGGTGTTCCTACATGAAGTTAGTGAGTCTCTCTTAGATTAGAGTTGAATAGCGTCCTAGCTCATTCAGCAACAGAGACAATTACTATCTTAGCTCTTTTAGCAAGAAATGCATTGAAAACAGTGTGCGTCTTATCATTGAGGTTGTCTTGTTAGGAAAATGAGTTAGGAGACAAAGTAACGGTGTTCCTACATGAAGTTAGTGAGTCTCTCTTAGATTAGAGTTGAATAGCGTCCTAGCTCATTCAGCAACAGAGACAATCACGATCTTAGCTCTTTTAGCAAGAAATGAGGAAAATGAGTTAGGAGACAAAGTAACGGTGTTCCTACATGAAGTTAGTGAATCTCTCCTAGATTAGAGTTGAATAGCGTCCTAGCTCATTCAGCAACAGAGACAATCACGATCTTAGCTCTTTTAGCAAGAAATGCATTGAAAACAGTGTGCGTCTTATCATTGAGGTTGTCTTGTTAGGAAAATGAGTTAGGAGACAAAGTAACGGTGTTCCTACATGAAGTTAGTGAGTCTCTCTTAGATTAGAGTTGAATAGCGTCCTAGCTCATTCAGCAACAGAGACAATCACGATCTTAGCTCTTTTAGCAGGAAATGAGGAAAATGAGTTAGGAGACAAAGTAACGGTGTTCCTACATGAAGTTAGTGAGTCTCTCCTAGATTAAAGTTGAATAGCGTCCTAGCTCATTCAGCAACAGAGACAATCACGATCTTAGCTCTTTTAGCAAGAAATGCATTGAAAACAGTGTGCGTCTTATCATTGAGGTTGTCTTGTTAGGAAAATGAGTTAGGAGACAAAGTAACGGTGTTCCTACATGAAGTTAGTGAGTCTCTCTTAGATTAGAGTTGAATAGCGTCCTAGCTCATTCAGCAACAGAGACAATCACGATCTTAGCTCTTTTAGCAAGAAATGCATTGAAAACAGTGTGCGTCTTATCATTGAGGTTGTCTTGTTAGGAAAATGAGTTAGGAGACAAAGTAACGGTGTTCCTACATGAAGTTAGTGAGTCTCTCTTAGATTAGAGTTGAATAGCGTCCTAGCTCATTCAGCAACAGAGACAATCACGATCTTAACTCCTATATCAAGAAATGAGGAAAATGAGTTAGGAGACAAAGTAACGGTGTTCCTACATGAAGTTAGTGAGTCTCTCCTAGATTAAAGTTGAATAGCGTCCTAGCTCATTCAGCAACAGAGACAATCACGATCTTAGAGCTTTTAGCAAGAAATGCATTGAAAACAGTGTGCGTCTTATCATTGAGTTTGTCTTGTTAGGAAAATGAGTTAGGAGACAAAGTAACGGTGTTCCTACATGAAGTTAGTGAGTCTCTCCTAGATTAGAGTTGAATAGCGTCCTAGCTCATTCAGCAACAGAGACAATCACGATCTTAGCTCTTTTAGCAAGAAATGCATTGAAAACAGTGTGCGTCTTATCATTGAGGTTGCCTTGTTAGGAAAATGAGTTAGGAGACAAAGTAACGGTGTTCCTACATGAAGTTAGTGAGTCTCTCTTAGATTAGAGTTGAATAGCGTCCTAGCTCATTCAGCAACAGAGACAATTACTATCTTAGCTCTTTTAGCAAGAAATGCATTGAAAACAGTGTGCGTCTTATCATTGAGGTTGTCTTGTTAGGAAAATGAGTTAGGAGACAAAGTAACGGTGTTCCTACATGAAGTTAGTGAGTCTCTCTTAGATTAGAGTTGAATAGCGTCCTAGCTCATTCAGCAACAGAGACAATCACGATCTTAGCTCTTTTAGCAAGAAATGAGGAAAATGAGTTAGGAGACAAAGTAACGGTGTTCCTACATGAAGTTAGTGAATCTCTCCTAGATTAGAGTTGAATAGCGTCCTAGCTCATTCAGCAACAGAGACAATCACGATCTTAGCTCTTTTAGCAAGAAATGCATTGAAAACAGTGTGCGTCTTATCATTGAGGTTGTCTTGTTAGGAAAATGAGTTAGGAGACAAAGTAACGGTGTTCCTACATGAAGTTAGTGAGTCTCTCTTAGATTAGAGTTGAATAGCGTCCTAGCTCATTCAGCAACAGAGACAATCACGATCTTAGCTCTTTTAGCAGGAAATGAGGAAAATGAGTTAGGAGACAAAGTAACGGTGTTCCTACATGAAGTTAGTGAGTCTCTCCTAGATTAAAGTTGAATAGCGTCCTAGCTCATTCAGCAACAGAGACAATCACGATCTTAGCTCTTTTAGCAAGAAATGCATTGAAAACAGTGTGCGTCTTATCATTGAGGTTGTCTTGTTAGGAAAATGAGTTAGGAGACAAAGTAACGGTGTTCCTACATGAAGTTAGTGAGTCTCTCTTAGATTAGAGTTGAATAGCGTCCTAGCTCATTCAGCAACAGAGACAATCACGATCTTAGCTCTTTTAGCAAGAAATGCATTGAAAACAGTGTGCGTCTTATCATTGAGGTTGTCTTGTTAGGAAAATGAGTTAGGAGACAAAGTAACGGTGTTCCTACATGAAGTTAGTGAGTCTCTCTTAGATTAGAGTTGAATAGCGTCCTAGCTCATTCAGCAACAGAGACAATCACGATCTTAACTCCTATATCAAGAAATGAGGAAAATGAGTTAGGAGACAAAGTAACGGTGTTCCTACATGAAGTTAGTGAGTCTCTCCTAGATTAAAGTTGAATAGCGTCCTAGCTCATTCAGCAACAGAGACAATCACGATCTTAGAGCTTTTAGCAAGAAATGCATTGAAAACAGTGTGCGTCTTATCATTGAGTTTGTCTTGTTAGGAAAATGAGTTAGGAGACAAAGTAACGGTGTTCCTACATGAAGTTAGTGAGTCTCTCCTAGATTAGAGTTGAATAGCGTCCTAGCTCATTCAGCAACAGAGACAATCACGATCTTAGCTCTTTTAGCAAGAAATGCATTGAAAACAGTGTGCGTCTTATCATTGAGGTTGCCTTGTTAGGAAAATGAGTTAGGAGACAAAGTAACGGTGTTCCTACATGAAGTTAGTGAGTCTCTCTTAGATTAGAGTTGAATAGCGTCCTAGCTCATTCAGCAACAGAGACAATTACTATCTTAGCTCTTTTAGCAAGAAATGCATTGAAAACAGTGTGCGTCTTATCATTGAGGTTGTCTTGTTAGGAAAATGAGTTAGGAGACAAAGTAACGGTGTTCCTACATGAAGTTAGTGAGTCTCTCTTAGATTAGAGTTGAATAGCGTCCTAGCTCATTCAGCAACAGAGACAATCACGATCTTAGCTCTTTTAGCAAGAAATGAGGAAAATGAGTTAGGAGACAAAGTAACGGTGTTCCTACATGAAGTTAGTGAATCTCTCCTAGATTAGAGTTGAATAGCGTCCTAGCTCATTCAGCAACAGAGACAATCACGATCTTAGCTCTTTTAGCAGGAAATGAGGAAAATGAGTTAGGAGACAAAGTAACGGTGTTCCTACATGAAGTTAGTGAGTCTCTCCTAGATTAAAGTTGAATAGCGTCCTAGCTCATTCAGCAACAGAGACAATCACGATCTTAGCTCTTTTAGCAAGAAATGCATTGAAAACAGTGTGCGTCTTATCATTGAGGTTGTCTTGTTAGGAAAATGAGTTAGGAGACAAAGTAACGGTGTTCCTACATGAAGTTAGTGAGTCTCTCCTAGATTAGAGTTGAATAGCGTCCTAGCTCATTCAGCAACAGAGACAATCACGATCTTAGCTCTTTTAGCAAGAAATGCATTGAAAACAGTGTGCGTCTTATCATTGAGGTTGTCTTGTTAGGAAAATGAGTTAGGAGACAAAGTAACGGTGTTCCTACATGAAGTTAGTGAGTCTCTCTTAGATTAGAGTTGAATAGCGTCCTAGCTCATTCAGCAACAGAGACAATCACGATCTTAGCTCTTTTAGCAGGAAATGAGGAAAATGAGTTAGGAGACAAAGTAACGGTGTTCCTACATGAAGTTAGTGAGTCTCTCCTAGATTAAAGTTGAATAGCGTCCTAGCTCATTCAGCAACAGAGACAATCACGATCTTAGCTCTTTTAGCAAGAAATGCATTGAAAACAGTGTGCGTCTTATCATTGAGGTTGTCTTGTTAGGAAAATGAGTTAGGAGACAAAGTAACGGTGTTCCTACATGAAGTTAGTGAGTCTCTCTTAGATTAGAGTTGAATAGCGTCCTAGCTCATTCAGCAACAGAGACAATCACGATCTTAGCTCTTTTAGCAAGAAATGCATTGAAAACAGTGTGCGTCTTATCATTGAGGTTGTCTTGTTAGGAAAATGAGTTAGGAGACAAAGTAACGGTGTTCCTACATGAAGTTAGTGAGTCTCTCTTAGATTAGAGTTAAATAGCGTCCTAGCTCATTCAGCAACAGAGACAATCACGATCTTAGCTCTTTTAGCAAGAAATGCATTGAAAACAGTGTGCGTCTTATCATTGAGGTTGTCTTGTTAGGAAAATGAGTTAGGAGACAAAGTAACGGTGTTCCTACATGAAGTTAGTGAGTCTCTCTTAGATTAGAGTTGAATAGCGTCCTAGCTCATTCAGCAACAGAGACAATCACGATCTTAGCTCTTTTAGCAAGAAATGCATTGAAAACAGTGTGCGTCTTATCATTGAGGTTGTCTTGTTAGGAAAATGAGTTAGGAGACAAAGTAACGGTGTTCCTACATGAAGTTAGTGAGTCTCTCTTAGATTAGAGTTGAATAGCGTCCTAGCTCATTCAGCAACAGAGACAATCACGATCTTAACTCCTATATCAAGAAATGAGGAAAATGAGTTAGGAGACAAAGTAACGGTGTTCCTACATGAAGTTAGTGAGTCTCTCCTAGATTAAAGTTGAATAGCGTCCTAGCTCATTCAGCAACAGAGACAATCACGATCTTAGAGCTTTTAGCAAGAAATGCATTGAAAACAGTGTGCGTCTTATCATTGAGTTTGTCTTGTTAGGAAAATGAGTTAGGAGACAAAGTAACGGTGTTCCTACATGAAGTTAGTGAGTCTCTCCTAGATTAGAGTTGAATAGCGTCCTAGCTCATTCAGCAACAGAGACAATCACGATCTTAGCTCTTTTAGCAAGAAATGCATTGAAAACAGTGTGCGTCTTATCATTGAGGTTGTCTTGTTAGGAAAATGAGTTAGGAGACAAAGTAACGGTGTTCCTACATGAAGTTAGTGAGTCTCTCTTAGATTAGAGTTGAATAGCGTCCTAGCTCATTCAGCAACAGAGACAATTACTATCTTAGCTCTTTTAGCAAGAAATGCATTGAAAACAGTGTGCGTCTTATCATTGAGGTTGTCTTGTTAGGAAAATGAGTTAGGAGACAAAGTAACGGTGTTCCTACATGAAGTTAGTGAGTCTCTCTTAGATTAGAGTTGAATAGCGTCCAAGCTCATTCAGCAACAGAGACAATCACGATCTTAGCTCTTTTAGCAAGAAATGAGGAAAATGAGTTAGGAGACAAAGTAACGGTGTTCCTACATGAAGTTAGTGAGTCTCTCTTAGATTAGAGTTGAATAGCGTCCTAGCTCATTCAGCAACAGAGACAATCACGATCTTAGCTCTTTTAGCAAGAAATGCATTGAAAACAGTGTGCGTCTTATCATTGAGGTTGTCTTGTTAGGAAAATGAGTTAGGAGACAAAGTAACGGTGTTCCTACATGAAGTTAGTGAGTCTCTCTTAGATTAGAGTTGAATAGCGTCCTAGCTCATTCAGCAACAGAGACAATCACGATCTTAGCTCTTTTAGCAAGAAATGCATTGAAAACAGTGTGCGTCTTATCATTGAGGTTGTCTTGTTAGGAAAATGAGTTAGGAGACAAAGTAACGGTGTTCCTACATGAAGTTAGTGAGTCTCTCTTAGATTAGAGTTGAATAGCGTCCTAGCTCATTCAGCAACAGAGACAATCACGATCTTAGCTCTTTTAGCAGGAAATGAGGAAAATGAGTTAGGAGACAAAGTAACGGTGTTCCTACATGAAGTTAGTGAGTCTCTCCTAGATTAAAGTTGAATAGCGTCCTAGCTCATTCAGCAACAGAGACAATCACGATCTTAGCTCTTTTAGCAAGAAATGCATTGAAAACAGTGTGCGTCTTATCATTGAGGTTGTCTTGTTAGGAAAATGAGTTAGGAGACAAAGTAACGGTGTTCCTACATGAAGTTAGTGAGTCTCTCTTAGATTAGAGTTGAATAGCGTCCTAGCTCATTCAGCAACAGAGACAATCACGATCTTAGCTCTTTTAGCAAGAAATGCATTGAAAACAGTGTGCGTCTTATCATTGAGGTTGTCTTGTTAGGAAAATGAGTTAGGAGACAAAGTAACGGTGTTCCTACATGAAGTTAGTGAGTCTCTCTTAGATTAGAGTTAAATAGCGTCCTAGCTCATTCAGCAACAGAGACAATCACGATCTTAGCTCTTTTAGCAAGAAATGCATTGAAAACAGTGTGCGTCTTATCATTGAGGTTGTCTTGTTAGGAAAATGAGTTAGGAGACAAAGTAACGGTGTTCCTACATGAAGTTAGTGAGTCTCTCTTAGATTAGAGTTGAATAGCGTCCTAGCTCATTCAGCAACAGAGACAATCACGATCTTAGCTCTTTTAGCAAGAAATGCATTGAAAACAGTGTGCGTCTTATCATTGAGGTTGTCTTGTTAGGAAAATGAGTTAGGAGACAAAGTAACGGTGTTCCTACATGAAGTTAGTGAGTCTCTCTTAGATTAGAGTTGAATAGCGTCCTAGCTCATTCAGCAACAGAGACAATCACGATCTTAACTCCTATATCAAGAAATGAGGAAAATGAGTTAGGAGACAAAGTAACGGTGTTCCTACATGAAGTTAGTGAGTCTCTCCTAGATTAAAGTTGAATAGCGTCCTAGCTCATTCAGCAACAGAGACAATCACGATCTTAGAGCTTTTAGCAAGAAATGCATTGAAAACAGTGTGCGTCTTATCATTGAGTTTGTCTTGTTAGGAAAATGAGTTAGGAGACAAAGTAACGGTGTTCCTACATGAAGTTAGTGAGTCTCTCCTAGATTAGAGTTGAATAGCGTCCTAGCTCATTCAGCAACAGAGACAATCACGATCTTAGCTCTTTTAGCAAGAAATGCATTGAAAACAGTGTGCGTCTTATCATTGAGGTTGTCTTGTTAGGAAAATGAGTTAGGAGACAAAGTAACGGTGTTCCTACATGAAGTTAGTGAGTCTCTCTTAGATTAGAGTTGAATAGCGTCCTAGCTCATTCAGCAACAGAGACAATTACTATCTTAGCTCTTTTAGCAAGAAATGCATTGAAAACAGTGTGCGTCTTATCATTGAGGTTGTCTTGTTAGGAAAATGAGTTAGGAGACAAAGTAACGGTGTTCCTACATGAAGTTAGTGAGTCTCTCTTAGATTAGAGTTGAATAGCGTCCTAGCTCATTCAGCAACAGAGACAATCACGATCTTAGCTCTTTTAGCAAGAAATGAGGAAAATGAGTTAGGAGACAAAGTAACGGTGTTCCTACATGAAGTTAGTGAATCTCTCCTAGATTAGAGTTGAATAGCGTCCTAGCTCATTCAGCAACAGAGACAATCACGATCTTAGCTCTTTTAGCAAGAAATGCATTGAAAACAGTGTGCGTCTTATCATTGAGGTTGTCTTGTTAGGAAAATGAGTTAGGAGACAAAGTAACGGTGTTCCTACATGAAGTTAGTGAGTCTCTCTTAGATTAGAGTTGAATAGCGTCCTAGCTCATTCAGCAACAGAGACAATCACGATCTTAGCTCTTTTAGCAGGAAATGAGGAAAATGAGTTAGGAGACAAAGTAACGGTGTTCCTACATGAAGTTAGTGAGTCTCTCCTAGATTAAAGTTGAATAGCGTCCTAGCTCATTCAGCAACAGAGACAATCACGATCTTAGCTCTTTTAGCAAGAAATGCATTGAAAACAGTGTGCGTCTTATCATTGAGGTTGTCTTGTTAGGAAAATGAGTTAGGAGACAAAGTAACGGTGTTCCTACATGAAGTTAGTGAGTCTCTCTTAGATTAGAGTTGAATAGCGTCCTAGCTCATTCAGCAACAGAGACAATCACGATCTTAGCTCTTTTAGCAAGAAATGCATTGAAAACAGTGTGCGTCTTATCATTGAGGTTGTCTTGTTAGGAAAATGAGTTAGGAGACAAAGTAACGGTGTTCCTACATGAAGTTAGTGAGTCTCTCTTAGATTAGAGTTGAATAGCGTCCTAGCTCATTCAGCAACAGAGACAATCACGATCTTAGCTCTTTTAGCAAGAAATGCATTGAAAACAGTGTGCGTCTTATCATTGAGGTTGTCTTGTTAGGAAAATGAGTTAGGAGACAAAGTAACGGTGTTCCTACATGAAGTTAGTGAGTCTCTCTTAGATTAGAGTTGAATAGCGTCCTAGCTCATTCAGCAACAGAGACAATCACGATCTTAGCTCTTTTAGCAAGAAATGCATTGAAAACAGTGTGCGTCTTATCATTGAGGTTGTCTTGTTAGGAAAATGAGTTAGGAGACAAAGTAACGGTGTTCCTACATGAAGTTAGTGAGTCTCTCTTAGATTAGAGTTGAATAGCGTCCTAGCTCATTCAGCAACAGAGACAATCACGATCTTAGCTCTTTTAGCAAGAAATGCATTGAAAACAGTGTGCGTCTTATCATTGAGGTTGTCTTGTTAGGAAAATGAGTTAGGAGACAAAGTAACGGTGTTCCTACATGAAGTTAGTGAGTCTCTCTTAGATTAGAGTTGAATAGCGTCCTAGCTCATTCAGCAACAGAGACAATCACGATCTTAGCTCTTTTAGCAAGAAATGCATTGAAAACAGTGTGCGTCTTATCATTGAGGTTGTCTTGTTAGGAAAATGAGTTAGGAGACAAAGTAACGGTGTTCCTACATGAAGTTAGTGAGTCTCTCTTAGATTAGAGTTGAATAGCGTCCTAGCTCATTCAGCAACAGAGACAATCACGATCTTAGCTCTTTTAGCAGGAAATGAGGAAAATGAGTTAGGAGACAAAGTAACGGTGTTCCTACATGAAGTTAGTGAGTCTCTCCTAGATTAAAGTTGAATAGCGTCCTAGCTCATTCAGCAACAGAGACAATCACGATCTTAGCTCTTTTAGCAAGAAATGCATTGAAAACAGTGTGCGTCTTATCATTGAGGTTGTCTTGTTAGGAAAATGAGTTAGGAGACAAAGTAACGGTGTTCCTACATGAAGTTAGTGAGTCTCTCTTAGATTAGAGTTGAATAGCGTCCTAGCTAATTCAGCAACAGAGACAATCACGATCTTAGCTCTTTTAGCAAGAAATGCATTGAAAACAGTGTGCGTCTTATCATTGAGGTTGTCTTGTTAGGAAAATGAGTTAGGAGACAAAGTAACGGTGTTCCTACATGAAGTTAGTGAGTCTCTCTTAGATTAGAGTTGAATAGCGTCCTAGCTCATTCAGCAACAGAGACAATCACGATCTTAACTCCTATATCAAGAAATGAGGAAAATGAGTTAGGAGACAAAGTAACGGTGTTCCTACATGAAGTTAGTGAGTCTCTCCTAGATTAAAGTTGAATAGCGTCCTAGCTCATTCAGCAACAGAGACAATCACGATCTTAGAGCTTTTAGCAAGAAATGCATTGAAAACAGTGTGCGTCTTATCATTGAGTTTGTCTTGTTAGGAAAATGAGTTAGGAGACAAAGTAACGGTGTTCCTACATGAAGTTAGTGAGTCTCTCCTAGATTAGAGTTGAATAGCGTCCTAGCTCATTCAGCAACAGAGACAATCACGATCTTAACTCCTATATCAAGAAATGAGGAAAATGAGTTAGGAGACAAAGTAACGGTGTTCCTACATGAAGTTAGTGAGTCTCTCCTAGATTAAAGTTGAATAGCGTCCTAGCTCATTCAGCAACAGAGACAATCACGATCTTAGAGCTTTTAGCAAGAAATGCATTGAAAACAGTGTGCGTCTTATCATTGAGTTTGTCTTGTTAGGAAAATGAGTTAGGAGACAAAGTAACGGTGTTCCTACATGAAGTTAGTGAGTCTCTCCTAGATTAGAGTTGAATAGCGTCCTAGCTCATTCAGCAACAGAGACAATCACGATCTTAGCTCTTTTAGCAAGAAATGCATTGAAAACAGTGTGCGTCTTATCATTGAGGTTGTCTTGTTAGGAAAATGAGTTAGGAGACAAAGTAACGGTGTTCCTACATGAAGTTAGTGAGTCTCTCTTAGATTAGAGTTGAATAGCGTCCTAGCTCATTCAGCAACAGAGACAATTACTATCTTAGCTCTTTTAGCAAGAAATGCATTGAAAACAGTGTGCGTCTTATCATTGAGGTTGTCTTGTTAGGAAAATGAGTTAGGAGACAAAGTAACGGTGTTCCTACATGAAGTTAGTGAGTCTCTCTTAGATTAGAGTTGAATAGCGTCCTAGCTCATTCAGCAACAGAGACAATCACGATCTTAGCTCTTTTAGCAAGAAATGAGGAAAATGAGTTAGGAGACAAAGTAACGGTGTTCCTACATGAAGTTAGTGAATCTCTCCTAGATTAGAGTTGAATAGCGTC
This sequence comes from Engystomops pustulosus, assembly GCF_040894005.1. Taxonomy (NCBI): domain Eukaryota; kingdom Metazoa; phylum Chordata; class Amphibia; order Anura; family Leptodactylidae; genus Engystomops; species Engystomops pustulosus. The sequence goes on from NC_092414.1 coordinate 45,578,611, forward strand.
CTAGCTCATTCAGCAACAGAGACAATCACGATCTTAGCTCCTATAGCAAGAAATGAGGAAAATGAGTTAGGAGACAAAGTAACGGTGTTCCTACATGAAGTTAGTGAGTCTCTCTTAGATTAGAGTTGAATAGCGTCCTAGCTCATTCAGCAACAGAGACAATCACGATCTTAGCTCTTTTAGCAAGAAATGCATTGAAAACAGTGTGCGTCTTATCATTGAGGTTGCCTTGTTAGGAAAATGAGTTAGGAGACAAAGTAACGGTGTCCCTACATGAAGTTAGTGAGTCTCTCTTAGATTAGAGTTGAATAGCGTCCTAGCTCATTCAGCAACAGAGACAATCACGATCTTAGCTCTTTTATCAAGAAATGAGGAAAATGAGTTAGGAGACAAAGTAACGGTGTTCCTACATGAAGTTAGTGAGTCTCTCCTAGATTAAAGTTGAATAGCGTCCTAGCTCATTCAGAAACAGAGACAATCACGATCTTAGCGCTTTTAGCAAGAAATGCATTGAAAACAGTGTGCGTCTTATCATTGAGGTTGTCTTGTTAGGAAAATGAGTTAGGAGACAAAGTAACGGTGTTCCTACATGAAGTTAGTGAGTCTCTTCTAGATTAGAGTTGAATAGCGTCCTAGCTCATTCAGCAACAGAGACAATCACGATCTTAGCTCTTTTAGCAAGAAATGCATTGAAAACAGTGTGCGTCTTATCATTGAGGTTGTCTTGTTAGGAAAATGAGTTAGGAGACAAAGTAACGGTGTTCCTACATGAAGTTAGTGAGTCTTTATTAGATTAGAGTTGAATAGCCTCCTAGCTCATTCAGCAACAGAGATAATCACGAACTTAACTCTTTTAGCAAGAAATGCATGGAAAACAATGTGCGTCTTATCATTGAGGTTGTCTTGTTAGTAAAATGAGTTTGGAGACAAAATAACGGTGTTTCTACATTAAGTTAGTGTGTCTCTTTTAGATCGGAGTTGAATAGCCCCCTAGCTAATTCAGCAACAGAGATAATCACGATCTTAGCTCTTTTAGCAAGAAAGGCATGGAAAACAGTGTGCGTCTTATCATTGAGGTTGTCTTGTTAGGAAAATGAGTTAGGAGACAAAATAACGGTGTTTCTACATGAAGTTAGTGTGTCTCTTTTAGATTAGAGTTGAATAGCCTCCTAGCTCATTCCGCAACAGAGATAATCACGAACTTAGCTCTTTTAGCAAGAAATGCATGGAAAACAATGCGCGTCTTATCATTGAGGTTGTCTTGTTAGTAAAATGAGTTTGGAGACAAAATAACGGTGTTTCTACATTAAGTGTGTCTCTTTTAGATTGGAGTTGAACAGCCCCCTAGCTCATTCAGCAACAGAGATAATCACGATCTTAGCTCTTTTAGCAAGAAATGCATGGAAAACAGTGTGCGTCTTATCATTGAGGTTGTCTTGTTAGGAAAATGAGTTAGGAGACAAAATAACGGTGTTTTTTACATGAAGTTAGTGTGTCTCTTTTAGATCAGAGTTGAATAGCCCCCTAGCTCATTCAGCAACAGAGATAATCACGATCTTTTAGCAAGAAATGCATGGAAAACAGTGTGCGTCTTATCATTGAGGTTGTCTTGTTAGGAAAATGAGTTAGAAGACAAAATAACGGTGTTTCTATATTAAGTTAGTGTGTCTCTTTTAGATCGGAGTTGAATAGCCCCCTAGCTCATTCAGCAACAGAGATAATCACGATCTTAGCTCTTTTAGCAAGAAATGCATGGAAAACAGTGTGCGTCTTATCATTGAGGTTGTCTTGTTAGGAAAATGAGTTAGGAGACAAAATAACGGTGTTTCTACATTAAGTTAGTGTGTGTCTTTTAGATCGGCGTTGAGTAGCCCCTAGCTCATTCAGCAACAGAGATAATCACGATCTTAGCACTTTTAGCAAGAAATGCATTGAAAACAATGTGCGCCTTATCATTGAGGTTGTCTTGTTAGGAAAATGAGTTAGGAGACAAAATAACGGTGTTTTTACATTAAGTTAGTGTGTGTCTTTTAGATCGGCGTTGAATAGCCCCCTAGCTCATTCAGCAACAGAGATAATCACGATCTTAGCTCTTTTAGCAAGAAATGCATGGAAAACAGTGTGCGTCTTATCATTGAGGTTGTCTTGTTAGGAAAATGAGTTAGGAGGCAAAGTAGCAGTGTTTCTACATAAATTCAGTTGGTGTTTCTTACATCTGAACTAAATAACCTCTTTGCTCATTCAGGAACAGAGAAAATCTAAATTTTCTCCCCATGATCGAGAAATGCAAGGAAAACGATGTGCGTCTTTCACTGCCTATCATTGAGGTTGTCTTGTTAGGAAAATGATTTCGGAGGCAAAATACCAGTGTTTCTACATGAAGTCAGTTGGTCTTTATTAGATCTGAGCTTAATAACCTCCTAGCTCATTCAGCAACAGAGACAATCACAAACTTAGCTCCTTTAGCAAGAAATGCATGAAAAGCAATGTGCGTCTGTGATGGCAGGACACAAACAAATACAGTGAGTCCTGACACCTAGACCCCCATTCTGTCCCTACCTACTTATTGGGTCCCCCTAAACGGAGGCCAATAACTGGGCGATGTTCCTTCTCTGGGTAAGCTGTGAACACATAACAATACAGACAAACAAACACAATAAGGCAGAGAATACAATATTCTGCAACAGCGGGAATATCAATAACCAAATCACAATCCAAATAGACTAGTCAATAAACAGGCAAGAATTCAGAAACCAGAAGTCAGAAATACAAGAGAGCTAGAAACACAGCAAGGTAGCAGTTTCTACATGAAGTCAGTTGGTCTCTCTTAGATGTGAGCTAAATAACCTCCTAGCTCATTCAGCAACAGAGATAATCACGAACTTAGCTCCTTTAGCAAGAAATGCATGAAAAACAATGTGCGTCTATCATTGAGATTGTCTCGTTAGGAAAATGAGTTAGAAGACAAAGTATCAGTGTTTCTACATGAAGTCAGTTGGTCTCTCTTAGATCTGAGCTGAATAACCTCTTAGCTCATTCAGCAACAGAGATAATCAGGAACTTAGCTCCTTTAGCAAGAAATGCATGAAAAACAATGTACGTCTATTATTGCCTATCATTAAGGTTGTCTCGTTAGGAAAATGAGTTAGGAGGCAAAGTAACAGTTTTTCTACATGAAGTCAGTTGGTCTCTCTTTGATCTGAACTAAATAACCTCTTTGCTCATTCAGGAACAGAGAAAATTACGATTTTATCTCCGTTAGCAAGAAATGCAAGAAAAACAATGTGCGTCTATCATTGAGGTTGTCCTTGTAGGAAAATGACTTAGGAGGCCAAAATCGACTGCAAATTAAATGGTGCAGAGTAAAAAATGTGTTTTTATCTAAAAAATGTCATTTTAGTGCCTTATATATTGTTCCCAACCCATGCCAAACACCCAAAAAATCATTCTGTGGGTTGTCCCGAGTAAGGCAATACTACACATGTGCGAATAATTGACAGGCTGGTCACAAAGCAGGGAAGGCAAGAATCGAAATTTCGCTTGTGGAGCTGTTTTCACGTGTTTGGATTTGGAGTGCCATGACATGTTCGCAGGGCCCGTGAGGTACCAGTGCAATAGAAACCCCATAAAAAGTATACCATTTTGGAAACTAGACCCCTAAAAGAATTCATCAGGTCTTTTTTTTTTGTTTAACTGTATTTTTATTGATTTTTCCTTTTATAGTCATTCCAGTTAACGTAGCAAAGTATAGCATTGTACATTGTATTATGACAGGAATACCTCTGGTCGCAGCCAGGATGGTATATTATTATAAAACATCAAACCATACAACAAGAGAACAGTGTAACAGTAAGGCAGTGTTATCTGAACACTATATGAACACGAGACAGGGGTAAGACACAGAAGGGATGTTGGGGGTCAGACCAGGTATCTCTAATACGGCGCACTAGAAGGTCTACTAGCCATTGATAGAGCACGTTACTTAAAGACTACTTCTGCTTCTCCAGAAATCGTCCCACGGGGCCCACACTAAATTAAAACTCTCCAGTTTGTTATTTAATAAAGCTGTCAGATGCTCCATTGTGCGGACATCCTGTATGCTAATACAATAATCTTTTCAGGAAGGGGGGGGGGGGGCGCTTGCTTCCACTTCGTGGAGATTAGGCATTTCGCCGCTGTGTGGAGGTGTAACAGTAGTTTACCTGATTGCTTGCCTAAGATTTCAGGGAGGATATTCAGAAGATATACGCTGGGGTCTGTGGTAAATGCTGTGCCAAGGGTAGATTCTATCACTGATCCCACCATTTTCCAATAGCTACTTATTTGGGGACAGGACCAGAAGATGTGCGTTATATTAGCTCCATGGGAGTCACAGTGCCAGCACACATCTCTAGTCTCAGGATAGATTTTTTGTAGCAGAGCAGGGGTATGGTACCACCACATCAGGAGTTTATATTGATTTTCCTTGTACTGTACACATTGTGATGTCTTGGCCCCTCTGTCCCAGACCCTTTTCCAGACTGTAGGTGGGAGTTTTTTTGCCCAGAAAGGTCTCCCATTTTAGCATATAATCGTGCTGGGGATTGTGATCAGGGTGGGGGTTGCTAACCAGGGCATATATGGCTGATATTAATCCCTTGGTGCTCGTCTCTTCCTTACAAATAATTTCAAAGAGAGTAGGTAGTGATACCGCTGGTGAATTGTAAAGGGAAAGCATATAGGATTTAATCTGCAAGTACCCATACTGGGCAGTGGTGGGAGTGAGAATTTATTCCTAAGAGTTGAGAAGCTAAGCGGTTCTCTACTCTGGAAATCAGCAATATCCGCAAATCTGAATAAGCCTGCTTTGTGCCAAGGTTTCGTAATTTGTCCAGTAAGACTAGAGAGTAGGGTCGGGTTATAGAGGAAGGATGTCATAGGGGAGTGTTCCGAGGCCAGAGGGAAGTTTTTGGCACAACGTAGCCAAATTGATTTGGTATGATTCATCGGGCCAAGTAAAAGAGAGGGGGGTGGTATGTGAGATGTCGCCCACAGGAAAGAATTGGGATGTATTGGGACGCTCCAGAGCTTTTCAGTTTCCATCCATTTGGAGTAGGCTAGGAGTGTTGACCATGCTGGGATTCTTCGGAGGTGAGCTGCCCAATAGTACTTAAGCAGATCAGGGACTGACAGTCCTCCTCTATCTCTTGGCTGCATTAGGAGTTTCTGAGCTAATCTATGCCTCTTATGGGCCCAAATAAATTGAAGCATGGAGGTCTGGAGTGACCTCAATGCATTCAAAGGGACTGGGACCGGCAGTGTTTCAAAATAATACATTAATTTTGCAAGTATGGTCATCTTAACTGCATTTATTCTGCCAAAGAAGGAAAGAGGTAGTTTGTGCCAATTAGTCATCAGCTGTTTTAAAGTTTCAAATAGTGTGGGGAAATTTTGGGAATATAGAGTCACGTAGGATGAGGTGATCTGGATCCCCAGGTATGTCAGTGATCTGGTTTGCCAGTTAAAGTTAAATTTGGAGTGAAGTCTTGTCAGTTGAGTCTGGGGAATATTTATTGGGAGGGCCTCTGTCTTATTTACATTTACCTTGTACCCTAATAGTTTTCCGTATGTGTCCAGTAGGTCGTGGGGATTGGGGAGTGAGATATGGGGTTGTCAACAGTACATCATCTGCGAACAAGGATAATTTAAACTCTTTGTCCTTTACCATGACACCTTTAATATTCTCCGACTTCCTGATTGCTGCTGCTAGGGGTTCTATACACAAGACGAACAACAGAGGAGACACAAGACGAACAACCTGCCCGGTTCCATTATGAATGCTAAAGATGAGATAGAGTGGGGCAATTTTATCATGGCTGAGGGGTTGCTATAGAGACTTTCAACAGCTTGTACTAAGGGGCCCTTCAGCCCATAGGCCCAGAGGGTCCGGAACAGGAATGGCCAACCTAAGCGATTAACCCCTAGGCGCACCAGGACGTTATAGTACGTCCCCGGGGCTAGATGCTTAGCGCACGGGGACGTTCTATAACGTCCTGCTTCTGGCACCGGCTCGCGAACGGAGCCGGCACCAGAAGCAGCGGCTGTCAGCTGTCTAGTACAGCTGACAGCCTGCGCTAACACCCGCGATCGGAGCCGGCTCCGATCGCGGGTGTTAACCCCTTACACGCCGCGGTCAAGCATGACCGCGGCGTGTAAGGGTGTCTGCGCCGTGAATCGGATCCCCCGTGCCGCTTACCGGGGGATCCGATCCACTTCTGGGCAGCTCCGAGGACTGGCATGTGCCTCGGAGCTGCCCGGTTGCCATGGCAGCCAGACCCCTTCCGGGTCTGACTGTAAACTGTCTGAGCATGCGCAAGCTTGCTCAGACAGTTTACACTGCTCTACAATAAAATAGTATTGTAGAGCAGTGTATTGAACTTAAACCGGTGATCAGAGCATCACTGGTTTAAGTTCAAGTATGTATAAGTAAAAAAAAGTAAAAAACACTAAAGTTATCACATTACAATAAATAAAAAATAAATACATTAAAATATAAGCCCCTAAAATGTCACTTTCCTATAAAAACACTTAATAAAGTATAAAAAACACAAAAACACAAAAAAAACCCGCATATTTGGTATTGCCGCGTCCGTAACAATCTGTATAATAAAACCGAATCGTTACTGGACCCGCACGGTAAACGCCGTAGAAAAAAAAACGCAAAAACGTTCCGAAAAAAGATAATTTTTAATTAATACCCTATAAAAAATGCTCTAAAAAGTGATTTAAAAAATGTTATGCACTCCAAAATAAGCCCACTAAAAAGAACAACTCTTCTCGCAAAAAATAAGCCCCTAACTAGATTTGTCAGCCGAAAAATAAAAAAGTTATGCATATGAAAAGATGGTGATGCTAAAATGAACAAGATTTTCTCCAAATTGGTTTTTATTCAGTACAATTGAATAAAATACACAAAACCCCCACATATTTGGTATCCCTGCGTCCGTAACAATCTGAATAATAAAACAGAATCATTATTAGATTCGCCAAGTGAACCCCGTTAAAAAAACCCCAAAAAAAGCTCCAAAAAAAAGACAATTTTCAATTAATACCCTATAAAAAATGCTCTAAAAATTAATTTAAAAAATGTTATGCAATCTAAAATAAGACCACTAAAAAGAACCATCCTTCTCGCAAAAAATAAGCCCTTAAACAGATTTGTGAGGCGAAAAATAAAAAAGTTATGCATATGAAAGTCGGTGATGCTAAAATTAACAACATTTTTGCCAAATTACTTTTTATTCAGTAAAAATGGGAAAAAATAAAAAATCTATATAAATGAGGTCTTTTCGTAATCGTGGCGACCCATAGAATAAAAATAATATACTATTTTTATGGTATGGTAAACGGCCAAAAAAAAACAAACAAAAATCTTCCTAAAAAGTGATGATTTTCATTTCCTCCACCAACAAAGAGTTAATAAAATCTCACCAATTAGCCTATAGATTCCCCGAAATTACGTACCAGAAAAGTGCATCTCATGTGGCAAAAGAAATAAGCCCCTAAAGGTCCACATTAAAAAAAGAAAAAAATTTTAGCCTGTACAATGTGACATAGCAAATCTGATCTGCATGGCACCTCCTTCCCTTCTATGCCCGGCCGTGCGCCCATACAGCAGGTTACCACCACATATGGGGTATCCGTGTACTCGGGAGAGATTGGGTAACAAACTTTGTGGAGCCTTTTTTAATTTAATCCATTGTAAATGTTTAATTTTCCACCCAAAATGAGTGTATTGTGAAAAAATATTACAATTTGCAGACTGCACCTCCATTTTGTTTTAACCCCTATAAAACACCTAAAGGGTTAACAAACTTCTTAAAAGTGGTTGTTCATACATTGAGTGGTGTAGTTTCCACAATGGGGTAATTTATGAGTCTCGCTATTATTTAGGCCTCTCGGTGTCAATTAGAAGTTGAGCAGGTCCATCTAAGTACGGGTTTTGGTGATTTTACAAAAAATGTGAAAAATGATACCTAAATTCTGAGCCTCATAACATTCTAGTAAAATATGTGGAATCTTAAAAAACCATGCCAACATAAAGCAGACATTTGGGAAATGTAAGTTATGAATTTATTTGGGTGCTATGACTATCTGCATCAAAAGTAGAGAATTTAGAATGTTGAAAATAAAGAATTTTTCCAAATTTTTGCCAAATTTTGGTTTTTTTCATAACTAAACGCAAAAGATTTCATCCAAATTTTTAAACTAATTTGAAGTACAATGTGTCACGAGAAAACAATCTCAAAATCCCCTGGATATCTTATAGCGTTCCAAAGCTATAACCACTTATAGTGACACAGGTCAGATTTGAAAAATGGGACCGCGTCCTTAAGGCCAAAAGAGGCTGCGTCCCGTAGGGGTTAAATTTTTCAGCGTCTAGACTTAAAAGCAAGGCCTCCCCTTTTGTTTTGTTAACTACATCAATCAGGTCTATAGTTCATATGGTGTTATCCCCCCCCCTGCCTACATGGCATAAAGCCTACTTGGTCTTTATGAACTATTTGCGGAAACCATTGGATCAAACTATTGGCCAGTATTTTGGTAAATAATTTATAGTCCGCGTTCAGCAGTGCTATGGGTCTGTAGTTGGAACAGTCTGTATGATCTTTATTCGATTTGGGAAGCAGAGTAATATATGAATGTGTCATGTTTAGACATGAGCGAGCACTAAAATGCTTGGGTACTCATTATTCGAGACGAACATTTCCCGATGCTCGAGTGCTCGTCTCGAATAACGAGCCCCATTGAAGTCAATGGGAGACTCGAGCATTTTTCAAGGGGACCAAGGCTCTGCACAGGGAAGCTTGGCCAAACACCTGGGAACCTCAGAAAAGGATGGAAACACCACGGAAATGGACAGGAAACAGCAGGGGCAGCATGCATGGATGCCTCTGAGGCTGCTTAATCACACCATTATGCCAAAATTATGGGCAACAGCATGGCCATGACAGAGTGACCGAATAAGGCTAGATAGCTAGAGAGTGTCATGACGACATACCCTAAATGGACTCAGGTTTCACCAAAGGAGGTGAAATGATTTCCTACGTGAACAAAAGGTTGACGGTATATTTAGTCGATAACACAGCATGGTGGCGACATAGTGACCAAGTTCCATAACGTATCTGGTGAAACACCCGAAAAATGAGCCTGACACAGCTCTTTTGATAAGGGGACGACATGTGGAGGCAGCCATGGAGACGACTTCCATGATTAAGAGCGACAGTATGGGGCATTCATATTGCGCTGCTATGATTGCAACTTCAGGTCTCCAGCATGGCGGTGACAGATGGGCCGAGTTCCACTATGTATCTGGTGAAACACCTGAAAATTCTGCCTGACACAGCTCGTTTGATAAGGGGATGATGTGCTGCATATCCTCTTGTGCTCCAGCGTCTGGGGTATAGAGAGTTGAAATGAGACATTGGTGGACGCTGTGGAGGATAGTGGAGGCAAAATGGACAGGAAACAGCAGGGGCAGCATGCATGGATGCCTCTGAGGCTGCCTAATCTTGGGATGGAGCTGGCGGTCCACTGCCAGGCGAGCTTTCGCCTGTCCAAGCCCCTGTCTCTCGGCTCCTCCCCACCCAAAATGGGCCTGGGGGCCAGAAGCGTTTACTTTGAAAAAATTATAATTTTCAAAGCAGGCCGGGTCGTTTGAATATTTCACCTAGGAATAATGGAATAGCATAGTGGTTCTATTTTTAATAGTTTTTACGACAGTATGGGGCATCCATATTGCGCTGCTATGATTGCAACTTCAGGTCTCCAGCATGGCGGCGACAGATGGGCCGCGTTCCACTATGTATCTGGTGAAACACCTGAAAATTCTGCCTGACACAGCTCGTTTGATAAGGGGACGATGTATGGAGGCAGTGAACTAGTAGTAGATTAAAGGTGCTGCAGTTAAAACTATGTTACTTGGATCTATAGATGGAACTGGCACTCCGCAGCCAGGCGAGCTTTTGCCAATCCAAGCCCCTGTCTCTAGGCTACTCCCCAAACAGCACTTCTAAGAACCTTTTGTATAAGATCAAGTGTAGTAGCGTTCTTATAAGTTTAGGATATGGCGGGTGAGGGAATTGTAAACAGATGCGCAAGAAGCGCTGAAATAATATTGGTAAATGATAAAAGTTTGCCAGTATATTTTGTGGATTACACAGCAGGGTGGCGACAAAGTTAACAAGTTTGATGTGGAAGCCATGAAAACAACCCAAAATTCTGCCTGACACAGTTCGTTTGATAAGGAGACCATGTATGGAGGCAGCTATATGGACGACTTTGGAGGCAGCTATGGCGATGACGTGTGGAGGTAGCAATGGAGACAACGTGTGGAGCCAGCTAAAAAGACGACATGTGGAGGCTGCTATGGAGACAATTTAATTTGGATAGTGCCTGTATGTGGCAGTCCAAAAAAGTTTTCAAACCAGAGGAGCAGGTAGGTGGTCCTCCAGAAAAATGTAATAAATTGAGTGCCTGTATGTGGCAGTCCAAAAATGTTTTCAAACCAGAGGAGCAGGTAGGTGGTCCTCCAGAAAAATTAAATAAATTGAGTGCCTGTATGTGGCAGTCCAAAAAAGTTTTCAAACCAGAGGAGCAGGTAGGTGGTCCTCCAGAAAAATTAAATAGATTTAGTGCCTGTATGTGGCACTCCCAAAAATTGCTTAAAACAGAGGACCGGGTAGGTGGCCCTCCAGAAAAATTAAATACATAGAGTACTATAGCTAGAGCCAGTTGGCCCTGGCAAAAAATAGCCAGTTTCCTATGCTTTAGTGTACAAAGAGGAGGAGAAGGAGGACAATGAGGAGGAGGAGTGCATACATTATTCAGGTTGAGCTTCTTTCATCTGTTGGAGAATGAAACTCCGGAGAAATCCAGGCTTTATTCATCTTGATAAGCGTCAGCCTGTCAGCGCTGTCAGTCGACAGGCGTGTACGCTTATCGGTGATGATGCCACCAGCTGCACTGAAAACCCGCTCTGACAACACGCTAGCGGCAGGGCAGGCAAGAACCTCCAAGGCGTACAGCACCAGTTCGTGCCACATATCCAGCTTTGAAACCCAGTAGTTGTAGGGAGCTGTGTGATCATTTAGGACGATGGTATGGTCAGCTACGTACTCCCTCACCATCTTTCTGTAAAGATCAGCCCTACTCTGCCGAGACTGGGGACAGGTGACAGTGTCTTGCTGGGGTGACATAAAACTGGCAAAGGCCTTGTAAAGCGTACCCCTGCCAGTGCTGGACAAGCTGCCTGCTTGCCTACTCTCCCTCGCTACTTGTCCCGCAGAAGTACGCCCTCTGCCGCTAGCGCTGTCAGAAGGGAAATACTGTTTCAGCTTGTGCACCAGGGCCTGCTGGTATTCATGCATTCTCACACTCCTTTCCTCTCCAGGGATGAGAGTGGAAAGATTTTGCTTGTACCGTGGGTCCAGGAGAGTGAATACCCAGTAATCGGTGCTGGAATAAATTCTTTGAACGCGAAGGCAGCCTAGCATGAAATCTGCCATATGCGCCAGAGTCCCAACGCGCAAGAATTCACTCCCCTCACTGGCCTGACTGCCCATTTCCTCCTCCTCCAACTCCTCCAATTCCTCTTCTTCTGCCCATACACGCTGAACAGTGAAGGACTGAACAATGGTCCCCTCTTCTGTCTCGCCAACATTCTCCTCCTCCTCCTCCTCATCCTCCTCCACCTCCTCCGATATGCGCTGAGAAACAGACCTAAGGGTGCTTTGGCGATCAACAAGGGAATCTTCTTCCCCCGTCTCTTGTGACGAGCGCAAAGCTTCCGACTTCATGCTGACCAGAGAGTTTTTCAACAGGCCAAGCACCTACGTGAGCAAATCAGACAGATTGGGGTATGTCTTGAGGAAACGCTGAACTATGAGATTTAACACATGGGCCAGGCATGGCACATGTGTCAGTCTGCCGAGTTGCAGAGCTGCCACCAGGTTACGGCCGTTGTCACACACAACCATGCCTGGCTTCAGGTTCAGCGGTGCCAGGCACAGATCAGTCTGTGCCGTGATGCCCTGTAATAACTCTTGGGCGGTGTGCCTTTTATCGCCTAGGCTCAGCAGTTTGAGCACCGCCTGCTGTCGCTTAGCGATGGCACTGCTGCTGTGCCTAGAGCTACCGACTGATGGCGCCATGCCCACGGATGGTAATTCAGAGGAGGAGGTGGAGGAGGGGTGGGAGGAGGAGGAGGCATAGTAGGCCTTTGAGACCTGGACCGAGGTAGGCCCCGCAATCCTCGGCGTCGGCAGTATATGACCAGCCCCAGGGTCAGACTCGGTCCCAGCCTCCACCAAGTTAACCCAATGTGCCGTCAGCGATATATAGTGGCCCTGCCCGGCAGCACTCGTCCACGTGTCCGTGGTCAGGTGGACCTTGTCAGAAACGGCGTTGGTCAGGGCACGGAGGATGTTCTCTGACACGTGCTTGTGCAGGGCTGGGACGGCACATCGGGAAAAGTAGTGGCGGCTGGGGACCGAATACCGAGGGGCGGACGCCGCCATGAGGTTTCGAAAGGCCTCGGTCTCTACCAGCCTATAGGGCAGCATCTCCAGGCTAAGCAACTTTGAGATGTGGATGTTGAGGGCTTGGGCGTGTGGGTGGGTTGTGCTATACCTCCTTTTGCGCTCCAGCGTCTGGGGTATGGAGAGCTGAACGCTGGTGGATGCTGTGGAGGATCGTGGAGGCGAAGATGGGGTTTTCGCACGGGAGGTGTTTGGGCTGGGGTCCTGGGCAGGGGACTGACTAGCAGATGACACAGGGGAAGGAGCAGTGGTGTGCCCGGCCGGATGTGAACGGGCTTGGTGCCATTGAGTGGGGTTTTTAGCACTCAGATGCTTGCGCATACTGGTGGTAGTTAAGCTAGTAGTGGTGGAACCCCTGCTGATCCTGGTTTGGCAAAGGTTGCACACCACAGTCCGTCGGTCATCCGGTGTTTCTTTAAAGAACCTCCAGACTTCTGAAAATCTAGCCCTCGCCACGGGAGCTTGACTACGGGCAACATTTGGCGCTGATGCACCAGCTCTGGCCCTGCCTCTCCGTCTGGCCCCACCACTGCCTCTTCCAACCTGTTCTGCTATAGGACTCGCCTCCGTCTCAGAAGCACTGTGTCTCCCCGGCCTATCAACCCAGCTTGGGTCTGTCACCTCATCATCCTCCGATCCCTCAGTCTGCTCCCCCCTCGGACTTCCTGCCCTGACAACAACTTCACCACTGTCTGACAACTGTGTCTCCTCATCGTCCGACACCTCTTTACACACTTCTTCAACTACGTGAATAATGTCATCATCACCCACAGACTGCGACTGGTGGAAAACCTGGGCATCGGAAAATAGCTCAGCAGCAGCAGGACAAGTGGTTTTTGACTGTGGGAAGGGTCCAGAAAACAGTTCCTCAGAGTATGCCGGTTCAAATGCCAAATTTTGGTGGGAGGGGGCAGACTGGGGGGAAGGAGGCTGAGGTGGAGGAGCTGGAGGAGTGCCGATTTCGGTGACATGGGTGGACTGCGTGGAAGACTGACTGGTGGACAAATGGCTAGAAGCATTGTCCGCAATCCACGACATCACCTCTTCGCACTGTTCTGGCCTCAACAGTGCTCTACCACGAGTCCCAGTAACTTGAGACATGATGAACCTAGGGAGTGTACCTCTGCGGCGTTCCCCTGCTCCCCCATCAGCAGGTGGTGTCTCACCCTGCCCAGGACCACGGCCTCTGACCCCTGCAGTAGTTGGACGCCCACGTCCACGCCCTCGTCCTCTACCCCTAGCCCTTGGGTTAAACATTTTCCAAATTAAAGTGTAAACTTGAAAAAAAAAATTTTTGTGTTTATTTTTTTTTTAGTTTTTTATTTTTTTTAACAAAACGATGCTATCCTATTGCTATGGCTAGTTTCTAACCTACACTGAGAGCACACAACTGGATTTTGTGCTTTGCAAGATGAGTTTGAGCTATAAAATGAAATACAGCCAAAGAAAAAAAATCAGCAGACTCTGCCTAATTCTACTCAAACCCCTAATAAATTGTCCCACTTTGGTGTTTGAGGTGGATATGCGTGTCACTAAGAGCTAAACACAACGGTCGCAGGTCTCCCAGCAAATTCCTCACAGTATGGTACTAACTGCACTACTAGTGCCAGCAAGCCCAGCCACAAGCAAACAAAAAAAAGGAAAATATAACGCTATTGTAGGCCTAAGTAAGCCGTTGGGGTTCTCCTATGGCTATTTTGTAGCCTACAATGAGAGCACACTGCTTTGCAAGATGAGTTTGAGCTATAAAATGAAATACAGCTAAAAAAAAAAAATCAGCAGACTCTGCCTAATTCTACTCAAACCCCTAATAAATTGTCCCACTTTGGTGTTTGAGGTGGATATGCGTGTCACTAAGAGCTAAACACAACGCTCGCAGGTCTCCCAGCAAATTCCTCACAGTATGGTACTAGCTGCACTACTAGTGACAGCATGCCCAGCCACAAGCAAACAAAAAAAAGGAAAATATAACGCTATTGTAGGCCTAAGTAAGCCGTTGGGGTTCTCCTATGGCTATTTTGTAGCCTACAATGAGAGCACACTGCTTTGCAAGATGAGTTTGAGCTATAAAATGAAATACAGCTAAAAAAAAAAAAAAAATCAGCAGACTCTGCCTAATTCTACTCAAACCCCTAATAAATTGTCCCACTTCGGTGTTTGAGGTGGATATGCGTGTCACTAAGAGCTAAACACAACGGTCGCAGGTCTCCCAGCAAATTCCTCACAGTATGGTACTAGCTGCACTACTAGTGCCAGCAAGCCCAGCCACAAGCAAACAAAAAAAAGGAAAATATAACGCTATTGTAGGCCTAAGTAAGCCGTTGGGGTTCTCCTATGGCTATTTTGTAGCCTACAATGAGAGCACACTGCTTTGCAAGATGAGTTTGAGCTATAAAATGAAATACAGCTAAAAAAAAAAAAATCAGCAGACTCTGCCTAATTCTACTCAAACCCCTAATAA
Organism: Engystomops pustulosus; assembly: GCF_040894005.1. Lineage (NCBI taxonomy): Eukaryota > Metazoa > Chordata > Amphibia > Anura > Leptodactylidae > Engystomops > Engystomops pustulosus. The sequence continues at coordinate 45,593,650 of NC_092414.1, forward strand.
ATTGTCCCACTTTGGTGTTTGAGGTGGATATGCGTGTCACTAAGAGCTAAACACAACGGTCGCAGGTCTCCCAGCAAATTCCTCACAGTATGGTACTAGCTGCACTACTAGTGCCAGCAAGCCCAGCCACAAGCAAACAAAAAAAAGGAAAATATAACGCTATTGTAGGCCTAAGTAAGCCGTTGGGGTTCTCCTATGGCTATTTTGTAGCCTACAATGAGAGCACACTGCTTTGCAAGATGAGTTTGAGCTATAAAATGAAATACAGCTAAAAAAAAAAAAATCAGCAGACTCTGCCTAATTCTACTCAAACCCCTAATAAATTGTCCCACTTCGGTGTTTGAGGTGGATATGCGTGTCACTAAGAGCTAAACACAACGGTCGCAGGTCTCCCAGCAAATTCCTCACAGTATGGTACTAGCTGCACTACTAGTGCCAGCAAGCCCAGCCACCAGCAAACAAAAAAAGGAAAATATTACGCTATTGTAGGCCTAAGTAAGCCGTTGGGGTTCTCCTATGGCTATTTTGTAGCCTACAATGAAAGCACACTGCTTTGCAAGATGAGTTTGAGTTTAAAATGAAATAAAGATTAAAAAAAAATATTAAATCAGCAGACTCTGCCTAATTCTAATCAAACCCCTAATAAATTGTCCCACTTTGGTGTTTGAGGTGGATATGCGTGTCACTAAGAGCTAAACACAACGCTCGCAGGTCTCCCAGCAAATTCCTCACAGTATGGTACTAGCTGCACTACTAGTGCCAGCAAGCCCAGCCACAAGCAAACAAAAAAAAGTTAAATATAACGCTATTGTAGGCCTAAGTAAGCCGTTGGGGTTCTCCTATGGCTATTTTGTAGCCTACAATGAGAGCACACTGCTTTGTAAGATGAGTTCGAGCTATAAAATGAAATAAAGGTAAAAAATAAATAAATCAGCAGACTCTGCCTAATTCTAATCAAAGCCCTAATAAATTGTCCCACTTTGGTGTTTGAGGTGGATATGTGTGTCACTAAGAGCTAAACACAACGGTAGCAAGTCCCCCTGCAAATTCCTCACAATATGGTACCAGCAAGCCCAGCCACAAGCAAATAAAAAAAAAAAAAGTATAACGTTAATGTAGCCCTAAGAAGGGCTGTTGGATTCTTGTAGAATCACTCCTGCCTAACACTATTCTAATAGAACACCCTAACGCTTTCCCTGACCAGCAGCAGCTCTCTCCCTAGCGGCATCCAGACACAGAATGATCCGAGCAGCGCAGGCAGGGGCTAGTCTATTCCAGGGTCACCTGATCTGGCCAGCCAACCACTGCTATCGACGTGTAAGGGTACCACATCATGCTGGGTGGAGTGCAGAGTCTCTTGGCTTGTGATTGGCTCTGTTTCTGGCCGCCAAAAAGCAAAACGGCGGGAGATGCCATTTTCTCGAGCGGGCGAAGTATACGTCCGAGCAACGAGCAGTTTCGAGTACGCTAATGCTCGAACGAGCATCAAGCTCGGACGAGTACGTTCGCTCATCTCTAGTCATGTTGCCTGGAATTGGGGAGCCCTCTAAGACAGTATTGAATAGGGGAAGTAAATAGGGAGTCAGGATGGACTGGTACGTCTAATAGTACAGGTAAGTTAACCCGTCTGGGCTGGGCGTCTTGCCTCCAGGGAGTGCTTTCAGGGTTTCAGCTAATTCGTCGGCATCTATGGGGGCATTTAAAGCGGTGCACTGTCCAGTAAGTGTGGGAGATTGCATTCCTGTAAGAAAGAATCTAGTCCGGCGTCTCTAGTCGTTGGGTCTTGGGGTAGTGTGTCGGGTAGATGGTAAAGCTTAGAATAGTAGTCATGAAAAATATTTCCCTCGGGTGAAAGCGGATAGGACTCAACAAGAAATTCAGTTGACCTCCGAGCTTAAAGCATTGGCTAGAGAGATGCACTGTCCCCGCACCATGATCTTGTGAGCTTCCCATAGCGCCGGTAGAGCCACATCATTGGCATTGGATTGGAAAAATTCCGTGATTGCTGAGGCCAGCGCATCCCTCTGTATGGGTTTTTTGATAAGTGACTCATTCAGTCACCAGGGCATGCACGCGATACGGCAAAATTATCCGCCGTTTCCAGTGTCAGTGGGGCATGGTCTGACCATGTGAGGGGGCCCAGGGTAGTTTTGCGCATGAGTCGGAGGAATTGTATGGTTCCAAATAGTAAGTCTCTTGGATTGTCAATCCTCCAGAGATCATACAATCCATGAAGGCGTAGGAGTTTTCTAAATTCTCTAGTCATAGATACCAGGGGTGTGGGTGGGGGTCTCCTATTAACAGTCAGTCTGTCCATCTGTGGCGAAAATGGTAGGTTCAAGTCACCCCCTATTAGTAGTGCATCCCGGGGTAGTTTTGAGAGAAGAGCAAAAACGGATTTGGCCTTTGTTTGGGGCATAAATGTTACAAAGGATGAGCAGGGTAGCCTGTAGCGTACCTTATACAATAAGATATCTCCCTTTCGGATCTGATATTACGTTTGAGGCCTGAAGGGGACAGGAGGCGGCTATCAGGATGTCTACTCCCCCTTTATTCCTCTCCCCAGATGCTGTATAAGATGTGGGATATAGTCCCTTAGCAAAGGAACAGGAGCCAGATGCATCGAAGTCTGTCTCTTGTAGGAGTACTACATCCGCTTTCTGGCTTCTCATTTCTGTTAGGGCTAAACACCTTTTAGCAGGGGAATTAAGCCCCTTGACATTCAGGGTGAGAAACTTAAAAATAGTAGAAAATAAGTGTCTGGAAACCGCTATAATATAATTCACTTACTGTACTGTAGAGGCACTCGTACTGATCAAAAATTGTGTGACATGCGCAGGAGGATCGACTCACTGGATCACCTACGTGATACCTGGGGAGAACACATAAGGGAGGTAGGGGTAGGGTACACAAGACAGCAGTAAAATCAATACATTGCATCGGACATAACCAATATGCGCCTATGGGCACAGTGATCAGTAGGGGCATCCTTTAGGTTCGGGTGGAAGCCAAGGGAGGTTAACAGCCTTCTCAGCTCTCAGGCCCGGCCAAGGATAGCCAAGAACAAGTAATCGTTATGTAGGTAACTACAGAAGAGGAGAATAAATCTCCTTAGAAAATTGAAACGTTAGGACAGATATGAAAAAAAGAATAGTCAAAAAAAAGGGAGATGTAGAGACGAGTCACCTCAAAACCGTCCCTGTGCAGCACCTATTCCGGATGTGCAAACCTGGACTCTCCACCAAAAGGCTTCTAGATGGGGGAGTAAAAAGCTGTCTCTGGGGGAAAATGGTAACAGCGATTCTGTCATCTCAGCAAGCTGAAGAGTTTAAGCTGCTTATTCTTGTGTGGTGTTTCTTGGAGATGAGCGGCGCCTCTTCTTCTGCACCGGGTCCATTCCAGGGGAGGAGCTGGCGGTGGAAGAGTGATCTCCCAGTCCGGGATGTCCGGGGGATTGAGGCCCAGGGCCTTGCAGAATCCAGGCATGTCTGTGTATGAGGTTAACGGGACTGTCTGTCCATTGTGCAGGGCGAGCAGGGCAAAGGGAAAGCCCCATCTATATGGGATGCCACGATCTCTGAGCTGACACAGAAGTGGTTTCAGTTGGGGTCTCTTGTGCAGGGTGATCCATGATAAATCCGCGAAGACTTGTATAGAGGCCCCTTTGTACGACAGAGAATCTTTCTTTCTAGCATTTAGCATAATTCTTTCCATTAGCTCATAATCTGTGACACAACAGATAATGTCCCTGGGTCTTGTAGTAGAGCCCCTTGCTCCCAGAGCTCGTGGGCTCTGTCAAACTTGATCTTATGCGATTCTGGCTCATTCAAAATGGTGTTAAAGATAAGTTCCAGGATAGTTCTGACGTCTTCAGGGCCCTTGGGTTCTGGGACCCCTCGCACTCTGATATTATTGCGTCTATGTGACGATTCATGTCACGTAGAGCATAAGTTTGGTCCACCACGGATTCACGTAGCTGGGCCACGCAGGTTCTTGTGTCATTGTGGGCCACCTCCAGTCTCTCCACTCTGTTCACTAGGGAATGCAGGTCATCTCTGACCGAGTTTAATTCAGTACGGAATGTATCTTTCACTTCTTCCACCAATTCTCTAAAGTCCTGCTTAGTAGGTAGACTCTGGAGCACACTTTGCATGTTCTGATGTACTGATCCCAGGCCAGTGAGGGAGGGGGTGGCACTCAGATCTTCTCCCAAGGAGTCTGGCCAGTCCCTAGAAGTGCCAATAACAGCAGTTGGAGTGTCTCCTGAGGCATGGGTAAGCCTTTGCTGTCTTTGGGGGAGAGAGGGAGGCATATCCGTTGAGGATTTGTTCCTGGCACTCTTGGCTAAGAAGGAGTAGGAGATTGAGGGCATATGAGGTGGAGAATTTTCTCCATTACTGGCTCCAGATGGCTTATTTGAGCCTTTATGGGGGTTCTGCTGCTTGTGGGTGCCCTGTCCTGTCGCCTGCTCTTGACCCTGCTGTGATGGCGACACAGGAGAGGACTGCTGCCTTTTTTGGCGGGAAGGACTCGCCGGCTGATGCAGAGGGGCTGCACTTACTTGGGCCGCCATGCTCGGCTGGTTCGCGGCCTCTTCTTCCCGGTCCCTGATGTCCGGCAGTGGGTTCGGATCCGGCACCTTGGAACGGGCACCTGGCCCCTGCTTCTGCTCCCTCGGTGTTGCAGAGCTGCGTGTCTGCGGCGGGGAGAGAAAGGGAGAGAAATTATACCATTTTGGAAACTAGACCCCTCAAAGAATATATTTTGTGGTGAGCATTTTAACCCCTGAAATGCTGGCCAAATTCTACTGCAAATTAAATGGTGCAGAGTAAAAAATGTGTTTTTATCTCTAAAATTACATTTTAGTGCCTTATATATTGTTCCCAACTCATGCCAAACACCCAAAAAATTATTTAACAGGTTGTCCCAATTGGGACAAATACCACACATGTGCCAATATTTGACAGGCTGTTCACACAGCAGGGAAGGCAAGAAGCTAAATTTCAGTTCTGGAGCTGTTTTAACATATTTGGATTTGGAGTGCAATGCCATGTTCGCAGTGGCAGTGAGGTACCAGTGCAATAGGAGATCCCAAAAAATTATACCATTTTGGAAACTAGACCGCTCAAAGAATTCATGAGGGGTTGTGATGAGCATTTTCACCACCTACATGCTGGTCAAAATCTAATGCAAAATAAATGGTGCAGAGTAAAAAATGTGTTTTTATCTCAAAAATGTCCTTAGTGCCTTATATATTGTTCCCAAACCATGAAAAACCCCCTAAATCATTCAGCAGGTTGTCCCGAATATCGCAATACCACTCATGTGCCAATAATTGATAGGCTGGTCATACAGCAGGGAAGGCAAGAAGCTAAATTTCAGTTCTGGAGCTGTTTTCACATGTTTGGATTTGGAGTGCCATGCCATGCTCGTAAAGACTGGTGAGGTACCAGTGAAATAGAAACTCCCAAAATTTTATACCATTTTGGAAACAAGACCCCTCAACGAAATCATAAGGGATTCTGGTGAGCATTTTCACCAGCTACATACTGGTCAAAATCTAATGCAAAATAATTGGTACAGAGTATAAAAATGTGCTTTTATCTCAAAAATGTCATTGTAGGGCCTATTATATTCTTCCCAACCCATGCTACTTTAGACACGCACCCCAAAAATCATTCTGTGGGTTGTCCAGAGTAAGGCAATGCCATACATGTACTATTCATTGACAGGCTGGCCACACAGCAGGGAAGGCAAGAAGCGCAATTTCAGTTCTGGAGCTGTTTTCACATGTTTGGATTTGGAGTACCATGCCATATTTGCAGGACCCGTGAGGTACCAGTGCAATAGAAACCCCCAAAATATATACGATTTTGGAAACTAGACCCTCAAAGAATTCAACAGGGATTGTGGTGAGCATTTTCATCCCCTACATGCTGGTCAAAGTCTAATGCAAAATAAATGGTAAAGAATGTGTATTTATCTGAAAAATGTCATTTGAGGGCCTATTATATTCTTCCCAACCCATGGTACTTTAGACAAACAACCCAAAAATCATTCTGCGGGTTGTCCCAAGAAGGGCAATAGCACACATGTGCCAATAATAGACAGGCTGGTCACACAGCAGGGAAGGCAAGAAGCGAAATTTCGCTTGTGGAGCTGTTTTCATATGTTTGGATTTGGAGTGCCATGCCATGTTGCAGGGCCCATGAGGTACCATTGCAATAGAAACCCCCAAAATATATACCATTTTGGAAACTAGACCCCTCAAAGAATTCAACAGTGATTGTGGTGAGCATTTTTATCCCTTACATGGTGGTCAAAATCTAATGCAAAATAAATGGTGCAGAGTAAAGAATGTGTTTTTATCTCAAAAATGTCATTTTAGGGCCTATTATATTCTTCCCAACCCATGCTATTTTGGACAACCCGCAGAATGATTTTTGGGGTGTTTGTGTAGGGTAAGGCAATGCCATACATGTGAAAGGCTTGGCACACAGCAAAAAAGGCAATAAGCAAAATCTTGCATTTGGAGCTCCGTTTTCACATGCTTGGATCTAAAGAGTGCCATGCCATGTTTGCAGGACCCGTGAGGTACCAGTACAATAGAAACCAACGAGAAATTATAACATTTTGGAAACTAGACCCCTTTAAAGAATATATTTTGTTTTGCGTAGAGCATTTTAACCCCCAAAATGCAGGACAAAATCAGCAGGGAAGGCAAGAAGCCAATTTTCGCTTGTGGAGCTGTTTTGCTGTTTTGCAATAGAAACCCCATAAAAATTATACCATTTTGGAAACTAGACCCCTCAAAGAATTCATTGGGCATTGTTTTGAGCATTTTAACTCCCTACATGATGGTCAAAATCTATTGCAAAATAAATGGTGCAGAGTAAAGAATGTGTTTTTATCTCAAAAATGTCATTTTAGGGCCTATTATACTCTTCCCAACCCATGCTATTTTGGACAACCCGCAGAATGATTTTTGGGGTGTTTGTGTAGGGTAAGGCAATGCCATACATGTGAAAGGCTTGGCACACAGCAAAAAAGGCAATAAGCTAAATCTTGCATTTGGAGCTCCGTTTTCACATGCTTGGATCTAAAGAGTGCCATGCCATGTTTGCAGGACCCGTGAGGTACCAGTACAATAGAAACCACCGAGAAATTATAACATTTTGGAAACTAGACCCCTTTAAAGAATATATTTTGTTTTGCGTAGAGCATTTTAACCCCCAAAATGCAGGACAAAATCAGCAGGGAAGGCAAGAAGCCAATTTTCGCTTGTGGAGCTGTTTTGCTGTTTTGCAATAGAAACCCCATAAAAATTATACCATTTTGGAAACTAGACCCCTCAAAGAATTCATTGGGCATTGTTTTGAGCATTTTAACTCCCTACATGATGGTCAAAATCTATTGCAAAATAAATGGTGCAGAGTAAAGAATGTGTTTTTATCTCAAAAATGTAATTTTAGGGCCTATTATATTCTTCCCAACCCATGCTACTTTAGAAAAACAACCCACAAATCATTCTGTGGGTTGTCATGAGTACGGCAATACCACTCATGTGCCAATAATTGATAGGCTTGGCACACAGCAGGGAAGGTAAGAAGCGAAATTTCAGTTCTGGAGCTGTTTTAACATGTTTGGATTTGGAGTGCCATGCCATGTTCGCAGGGCCGCTGAGATACCAGTGCAATAGAAACCCCTGAAAAAGTTACCATTTTGGAAACAAGACCCCTGAAAGAATTCATCAGGGATTGTGGTGAGCACCTACATGCTGGTCAAAATCTAATGCAAAATAAATGGTGCAGAGTAAAAAATGTGTTTTTATCTCAAAAATGTCATTTTACGGCATATAATATTCTTCCCAACTCTTGCTACTTTGGACAACCCGCAGATTTATATTTGGGGTGTTTGTCTAGAGTTAGGCTATGCCATACCATACTTGTGCCAATAATTGACAAGCTTGAATTTGGAGTGCCATGCCATGTTTTCAGGACCAGTGCACAAGAAACCATCGAGAAATTATACCATTTTGGAAACTAGAACCCTCAAAGAATATATATTGTTTTGCAGTGAGTACTTTAACCCCTGAAATTCTGGCCAAAATCTACTGCAAATTAAATGGTGCAAAGTAAAAAATGTGTTTTTATTTCTAAAATGTCATTTTAGTGCCTTACATATTGTTCCCAACCCATGCCAAACACCCAAAAAATCATTCTTAGGGTTGTCACGAGTAGGGCAATACCACACATGTGCCTATAATTGATAGGCTGGTCATACAGCAGGGAAGACAAGAAGCCAAATTTTGCTTTTGGAGCTGTTTTCACATGTTTGGATTTGGAGTGCCATGCCACGTTCGCAGGGCCCCCGAGGTACCAGTGCAATAGAACCCCCCCCAAAATTATTCCATTTTGGAAACTAGACCCCTTACAGAATATATTTTATTTTGCAGTGAGCATTTTGACCTCCAAAATGCTGGCCATAATTGACTACAAATTAAATGGTGCAGAGTAAAAAATGTGTTTTTATCTCAAAAATATCATTTTATTGCCATATATTTTGTTGCAAACCCATTTCAAACACCCAAAAAATAATTCTTTATGTTGTCCCGAGTCATTTCTGGTGATGGCCTGAGTGCCCACAGAAAGGGCTCAGAGTGCCACCTCTGGCACCAGTGCCATAGGTTAGCCATCACTGACCTACATGATGGTCAAAATCTAATGCAAAATAAACGGTGCAAAGTAAAGAATGTGTATTTATCTCAAAAATGTCATTTCAGGGCCTATTATATTCCTCCCAACCCATGCTACTTTAGACAAACAACCCACAAATCATTCTGAGGTTGTCCAGGGTAAGGCAATGCCATACATGTGCCAATAATTGACAGGCTTGGCACACAGTAGGAAAGGAAATAAGGAAAATTTTGCATTTGGAGCTCCGTTTTCACACGCTTGGATTTTGAGTGCCATGCCATGTTTGCAGGACTCGTAAGGTACCATTGCAAAAGAAAACACCGAGAAATTATACCATTTTGGAAACTAGACCCCTCAAAGAATATATTTTGTTTTGCAGTGAGCATTTTGGCGCCCAAAATGCTGGCGAAAATCAACTGCAAATGAAATGGTGCAGAGTAAAAAATGTGTTTTTATCTCAAAAATGTCATTTTATTGCTTTATATATTGTTCCCATCCCATGCCAAACACCACAAATTTCATTCTGCAAGTTGTCCCGAGTCGGGCAATACCAGACATGTTCCAATAATTGATAGGCTGGTCACACAACAGGGAAGGCAAGATGCAAAATTTTGTTTATGGAGCTGTTTGCACATGCTTGGATTTGGAGTGCCATTCCATGTTCGCAGGGCCCATGAGGTACCAGTGCAGCAGAAAACTTCCAAATATTATACCATTTTGGAAACTAGACCCCTCAAAGAATATAGGTTGTTTTGGGTTGAGCATTTTAACCCCCAAAATGCTGGCCAAAATCGACTGCAAATTAAATGGTGCAGAGTAAAAAATTTATTTTTTGACAATAATTGACAGGCTGGTAATACAGTAGGGAAGGCAAGAAGTGAAATTTCGCTTGTGGAGCTGTTTTCACATGTTTGGATTTGGAGTGCCATGCCATGTTCGCAGGCCCAAGAGGTACCAGTGCAATAGAAACCCCCAAAATTTTATACCATTTTGGAAACTAGACCCCTCATCGAAATTATCAGGGCTTATGTTGAGCATTTTCACCACCTACATGATGGTCAAAATCTAATGCAAAATAAATGGTGCAGAGTAAAAAAATGTGTTTTTATCTCAAAAATGTCAGTATAGGGCCTATTATATTGTTTCCAACCCATGCTACTTTAGACACGCACACCAAAAATCATTCTGCGGGTTGTCCAGAGTAAGGCAATGCCATACATGTGCCATTAATTGACAGACTTGGCACACAACAGGAAAGGCAATAAGCAAAATTTTGCATTTGGAGCTCCGTTTTCAAACGCTTGGATTTGGAGTGCCATGCCATGTTTGCAGGACCCATGAGGTACCAATGCAATAGAACCCCCCGAGAAATTATACCACTTTGGAAACTAGACCTCTTAAAGAATATATTTTGTTTTGCGGTGAGCATTTTAACCCTGAAAGGCTGGCCAAAATCTAATACAAATTAAATGGTGCAGAGTAAAAAATTTATTTTTATCTCTAAAATGTCATTTTAATGCCTTATATATTGTTCCCAACTCATGCCAAACACCCCAAAACTCATTCTGCGGGTTGTCCCGAGTAGGCCAATACCACACATGTGCCAATAATAGACAGGCTGGTCACACAGCAGGGAAGGCAAGAAGCGAAATTTCGCTTGTGGAGCTGTTTTCACATGCTTGGATTTGGAGTGCCATTCCATGTTCGCAGGGCCCATGAGGTACCAGTGCAACAGAAAACTTCCAAATATTATACCATTTTGGAAACTAGACCCCCTAAAAGAATATATGTTGTTTTGCATTAAGCATTTTAACCCCCAAAATGCTGGCCAAAATCGACTGCAAATTAAATGGTGCAGAGTAAAAAATTTATTTTTTGACAATAATTGACAGGCTGGTCATACAGTAGGGAAGGCAAGAAGTGAAATTTCGCTTGTGGAGCTGTTTTCACATGTTTGGATTTGGAGTGCCATGCCATGTTCGCAGGCCCAAGAGGTACCAGTGCAATAGAAACCCCCAAAATTTTATACCATTTTGGAAACTAGACCCCTCATCGAAATTATCAGGGCTTATGTTGAGCATTTTCACCACCTACATGATGGTCAAAATCTAATGCAAAATAAATGGTGCAGAGTAAAAAAATGTGTTTTTATCTAAAAATTTCATTGTAGGGCCTATTATATTGTTTCCAACCCATGCTACTTTAGACACGCACCCCAAAAATCATTCTGTGGGTTGTCCAGAGTAAGGCAATGCCATACATGTGCCATTAATTGACAAACTTGGCACACAACAGGAAAGGCAATAAGCAAAATTTTGCATTTGGAGCTCCGTTTTCACACGCTTGGATTTGGAGTGCCATGCCATGTTTGCAGGACCTGTGAGGTACCAATGCAATAGAACCCCCCGAGAAATTATACCACTTTGGAAACTAGACCTCTTAAAGAATATATTTTGTTTTGCGGTGAGCATTTTAACCCTGAAAGGCTGGACAAAATCTAATACAAATTAAATGGTGCAGAGTAAAAAATGTGTTTTTGTGTCTAAAATGTCATTTTAGTGCCTTATATATTGTTCCCAACCCATGCCAAACACCCAAAAAATCATTCTGAGGGTTGTCCCGAGCAGGGCGATATCACACATGTGCCAATAATAAACAGGCTGGTCACACAGCAGGAAAGGCAAGAAGCTAATTTTTGCTTTTGGAGCTGTTTTCACATGTTTGGATTTGGAGTGCCATGCCATATTTGCAGGGCCCGTGCGGTACCAGTGCAAAAGAAACCCCATAAAAATTATACCATTTTGGAAACTAGATCCCTCAAAGAATTCAACAGGAATTGTGGTGAGCATTTTAACCCCCTACATGATGGTCAAAATCTAATGTAAAATCAATGGTGCAGGGTAAAAAATTTGTTTTTATCTCTAAAATGTCATTTTAGTGTCTTATATATTGTTCCCAACTCATGCCAAACACCCCAAAACTCATTCTGCGGGTTGTCCCGAGTAGGCCAATACCACACATGTGCCAATATTAGACAGACTGGTCACACAGCAGGGAAGGCAAGAAGCGAAATTTCGCTTGTGGAGCTGTTTTCACATGTTTGGAGTGCCATGCCATGTTGCAGGGACGTGAGGTACCAGTGCATTAAAAACCCCAGAAAATTATATCATTTTGGAAACTAGACCCCTCAAAGAATTTAACTGGGGTTGCAATGAGCATTTTAACACCCACAATGCTCTCCACAATCTAATGCAAAATAAATGGTGCAGAGTAAAAAATTAGTTTTTCTCTAAAATATGTCATTTTAGTCCCTTATTTATTGTTCCCAACCAATGCCAAACACCCCAAAAATCACGCAGCTGGAAGTCCCAAGTAGGGCAATACCACACTTGTGCCAATAATTGATAGGCTGGTCACACAGCTGAGAAGGCAAGAAGCGAAATTTCACCTTTAGAGCTGTTTTCACAGGTTCGGATTTGGAGTGCCATGCCATGTTCGCGGGGCCCGTGAGGTACCTGTGCAATAGAAACCCCCAAAAATTATACCATTTTGGAAACTAGACCCCTCAAAGAATACATTTTGTTTTGCAGTGAGCATTTTGACCCACAAAATGCTGGCTAAAATTGAGTGCAAATTAAATGGTGCAGAGTAAAAAAAATGTGTTTTTATCTCAAAAATGTCATTTTATTTTCTTATATATTGTTCCAAACCCATGCCAGGCACCCAAAAAATCATTCTGCGGGTTGTCCTGAGTAGGGCAATACCACACATTTTCAGCCCCTGAATGCTGGCGAAAATCTAATGCAATGCAAATATTGCAGAGTAAAAAATGCTTTTTTTTATCTCAAACATGTCATTTTAGTGCCTTATATTGTTCCCAACCCATGCCACTTTAGACAAACACCCCAAGTACGGAAATACGGAAATACCACACATATGACAATAATTAACAGGCTGGGTACACAGCAGGGAAAGCAAGAAGCGAAATTTTGCATTTGGAGCTGTTTTGGAGTGCCATGCCATGTTTGCAGTGCTTTTGAGGTACTAGTGCAATAGAATCCCCCAAGAAATTATAACATTTTAGAAACTAGACCCCTCAATGAATTTATCTGGGGTTGTGGTCAGCATTTTCACCCCGTACATAATGGCTAAAATCTACTGCAAATAAATGGTGCAAAGTAAAAAATGATTTTTATCTCGAAAAGAGATGAGCGAGCACTAGAATGCTCGAGTGCTTGTTACTCGAGGTGAACTTTTTCCGATGCTCGAGTGCTCGTTTCGAATAACGAACCCCATTGAAGTCAATGGGAAACTCGAGCATATTTCAAGGGGACCAAGGCTTTGCACAGGGAAGCTTGGCCAAACAGCTGGAAACCTCAGAGAATGATGGAAACACCACGGAAATGGACAGGAAACAGCAAGGGCAGCATGCATGGATGCCTCTGAGGCTGCCTAATCGCACCATTATAGGGCAACAGCATGAGGCGAGATAGCATCTAAAACCCAATAATTGACCCTGACCCTATAGGGGACAGCATTTGGAGGCAGCGGCAGCAGCGGCAGGCTAGAGAGTGGCATGGCGACATACCCCAAATGGACTTCAAACCAATTAAAAAAATTCCTTTTGGCGAGGATAATGTGTAGCACTGTATGTATCAGTATTTGGCCTGGTTATGGCGGCAGAGAGGAACCAAAGGAGGTGAACAACAAGCGCTGAAATGATGTGAACAAAAGGTTGACGGTATATTTAGTTGATAACACAGCATGGCGGCAACAGAGTAACCAAGTTCCATAACGTATCTGGGGAAACACCCAAAAAATGCTCGTTTTAGCTCGTTTGCTAAGGGGACGACATGTGGAGGCAGCTATGGAGACAACTTTTGGAGGCTGCTATGGAGACAATGTGTGGAGGCAGCTATGGAGACGGCGTGTGGAGGCAGCTGTAGAGACGGCATCTGGAGGCTGCTATGGAGATGACGTCTGGAGGCAACGGGGACGGTTATGGCACCCGAGGTGAACGTAAGGTGGTGAGAAAAGAGGAGTGAACAGATGGGCCGAGTTCCATTATGTATCTGGTGAAACACCCGAAAATTCTGCCTAGCACAGCTTGTTTGCTAAGGGGACGATGTATGGAGGCAGTAAGGTAGTAGTAGATTAAAGGTGCTGCAGTAAAAACTATGTCAATTGGATCTTGGGATGGAGCTGGCGGTCCGCTGCCAGGTGAGCTTTCGCCTGTCCAAGCCCCTGCTTCTCGGCTCCTCCCCACCCAAAATGGGCCTGGGGGCCAGAAGCGTTTACTTTGAAAAAATAATAATTTTCAAAGCAGGCGGGGGCTACAAACAGCACTTCTAAGAACCTTTTGTATAAGATCAAGTGTAGTACTGTTCTTATAAGTAATTGGCCTGGTTATGTCGGGAGAGGGGAACAAGTAGCGCTGAAATAATATCGGTCGAAGACAAAAGTTTGGCGGAATATTTTGTGGATAACACAGCAGGGTGGTGCAAAGTTAACAAGTTTGATGGGGAAGCAGTTAAAACAACCCAAAATTCTGCCTGACAGAGCTCGTGTGCTAAGGGGACGATGTATGGAGGCAGTAAGGTAGTAGTAGATTAAAGGTGCTGCAGTTCAAACGATGTAACTTGGATCTTGGGATGGAGCTGGCGGTCCGCTGCCAGGTGAGCTGTCGCCTGTGCAAGCCCCTGCCTCTCGGCTCCTCCCCACCCAAAATGGGCCTGGGGGCCAGAAGCGTTTATTTTGAAAAAATTATAATTTTCAAAGCAGGCGGGGTCGTTTGAATATTTCATCTAGGAATAATGGAATAGCATAGCGGTTCTATTTTTTTATTTTTTGGGGAAATGGTTCCATGATTAAGAGCGACAGTATGGGGCATCCATATTGCGCTGCTATGATTGCAACTTCAGGTCTTCAGCATGGCGGCGACAGATGGGCCGAGTTCCACTATGTATCTGGTGAAACACCTGAAAATTCTGCCTGACACAGCTCGTTTGATAAGGGGACGATGTATGGAGGCAGTGAAGTAGTAGCAGATTAAAGGTGCTGCAGTTTAAACTATGTTAGTTGGATCTTGGGATCTTGGGATAGATGTGCCTATATGTGGCAGTCCAAAAAAGTTTTCAAAACAGAGGAGCAGGGTAGGTGGCCCTCCAGAAAAATTAAATACATAGAGTACTATAGATAGAGCCAGTTGGCCCTAGCAAAAAATATCCAGCTTCCTCTGCTTTAGTGTACAAAGAGGAGGAGAAGGAGGAGAATGAAGAGGAGGAGTGCATACATTGTTCAGGTTGAGCTGCTTTCACCTGGTGGAGAATGGAAATCATGAGAAATCCAGGCTTTATTCATCTTGATAAGCGTCAGCCTGTCAGCGCTGTCAGTCGACAGGCGTGTACAGTTCTTGCCTGCCCTGCCGCTAGCGTGTTGTCAGAGCAGGTTTTCAGTGCAGCTGGTGGCATCATCACCAATAAGTATATAAAGGCTTATTGGTGATGATGCCACCAGCTGCACTGAAAACCCGCTCTGACAACACGCTAGCGGCAGGGCAGGCAAGACCCTCCAAGGCGTACAGCACCAGTTCGGGGCCACATGTCCAGCTTTGAAACCCAGTAGTTGTAGGGAGCTGTGTGATCATTTAGGACAATGGTAAGGTCAGCTACGTACTCCCTCACCATCTTTCTGTAAAGATCAGCCCTACTCTGCCGAGACTGGGGACAGGTGACAGTGTCTTGTTGGGGTGACATAAAACTGGCAAAGGCCTTGTAAAGCATACCCCTGCCAGTGCTGGACAAGCTGCCTGCTTGCCTACTCTCCCTCGCTACTTGTCCTGCAGAAGTACGCCCTCTGCCGCTAGCGCTGTCAGAAGGGAAATACTGTTTCAGCTTGTGCACCAGGGCCTGCTGGTATTCATGCATTCTCACACTCCTTTCCTCTACAGGGATGAGAGTGGAAAGATTTTGCTTGTACCATGGGTCCAGGAGAGTGAATACCCAGTAATCGGTGCGGGAATAAATTCTTTGAACGCGAAGGTCACAGGATAGGCAGCCTAGCATAAAATCTGCCATATGCGCCAGAGTCCCAACGCGCAAGAATTCATTCCCCTCACTGGCCTGGCACTCCATTTCCTCCTCCTCCTCCAACTCCTCTTCTTCTGCCCATACATGCTGAACAGTTAAGGACTGAGCAATGCTCCCCTCTTCTGTCTCGCCAACATTCTCCTCCACTTCCTCCTCATCCTCCTCCACCTCTTCCGATACGCGTTGAGAAACAGACCGGAGGGTGCTTTGGCTGTCAACAAGGGAATCTTCTTCCCCCGTCTCTTGTGACGAGCGCAAAGCTTCCGACTTCATGCTGACCAGGAAGTTTTTCAACAGGTCTAGCTGTGGGATGATGAGGCTGATAATGGCGGCATCGCCACTGACCATCTGTGTTGACTCCTCAAAGTTACTCAGCACCTGACAGATATCAGACATCCACGTCCACTCCTCATTGTAGACTTGAGGAAGCTGACTGACCTGACTACCAGTTCTGGTGGAAGTTGACATCTGGCAGTCTACAATCACTCTGCACTGCTGGTAATCTCTAGGTAACATGGTTAATGTTGAATTCCACCTCGTGGGCACGTCGCACAACAGTCGATGCGGCGCACCTTCGTGAGCAAATCAGACAGATTGGGGTATGTCTTGAGGAACCGCTGAACTATGAGATTTAATACATGGGCCAGGCATGGCACATGTGTCAGTCTGCCGAGTTGCAGAGCCACCACCAGGTTACGGCCCTTGTCACACACAACCATGCCTGGCTTCAGGTTCAGCGGTGCCAGCCACAGATCGGTCTATGCCATGATGCCCGGTAATAGTTCTTGGGCGGTGTGCCTTTTATCGCCTAGGCTCAGCAATTTGAGCACCGCCTGCTGTCACTTAGCGACGGCACTGCTGCTGTGCCTAGAGCTACCGACTGATGGCACCATGCCCACGGATGGTAATTCAGAGGAGGAGGTGGAGGAGGCATAGTAGGCCTTCGAGACCTGGACCGAGGTAGGCCCCGCAATCCTCGGCGCCGCCAGTATATGAGCGGCCCCAGGGTCAGACTCAATTCCAGTCTCCACCAAGTTCACCCAATGTGCCGTCAGTGATATATAGTTGCCCTGCCCGGCAGCACTCGTCCACGTGTCCGTGGTTAGGTGGACCTTGTCAGAAACGGCGTTGGTCAGGGCACGGATGATGTTGTCTGACACGTGCTGGTGCAGGGCTGGGACGGCATATCGGGAAAAGTAGTGGCAGCTGGGGACCGAATACTGAGGGGCGGACGCCACCATGAGGTTGCGAAAGGCCTCAGTCTCTACCAGCCTATAGGGCAGCATCTCCAGGCTGAGTAATTTGGAGATGTGGACGTTGAGGGCTTGGGCGTGTGGGTGGGTACAACTGTATTTCCTCTTGCGCTCCAGCGTCTGGGGTGTAGAGAGCTGGACGCTGCGCTTGGAGACATTGGTGGACGCTGTGGAGGATCGTGAAGGCGAAGGTATGGTTTTCGCCCGGGAGGTGTTTGTGCTGGGGTCCTGGGAAGGGGGCTGACTAGAAGAGGCAGCAAATAACACAGGGGAACGAGCAGTGGTGGACCAGGCCAGAGGTGACCGGCCTTGGTTCCATTGAGTGGAGTGTTTAGCATTCATATGCCTGCGCATACTGGTGCGGGTTAAGCTAATAGTGGTGGAACCCCTGCTGATCCTAGTGTGGCACAGGTTGCACACTTCTTCCACTACGTCAAGAAGGTCATCATAACCCACAGACTGCAACCGGTGGAAAACCTGGGCATCGGGAAAGAGCTCAGCAGCAACCTGACAAGTGGTTTGTGACTCTGGGAAGGGTCCAGAAAACAGTTCCTCAGAGTATGCCGCCTCAAATGGCAAATTTTCCTGGGAGGGGGCAGACTAGGGGGAAGGAGGTTGAGGAGCTGGAGGAGTGCTCACTTGGGTAACATGGGTGGACTGCGTGGAAGACTGACTGGTGGACAAATGGCTAGAACCATTGTTCGCAATCCACGACATCACCTGTTCGCACTGTTCCGGCTTCAACAGTGCTCTACCAGGAGTCCCATTAACTTGAGACATGAAGCTAGGGAGTGTAGCTCTGCGGCGTTCCCCTGCTCCCTCATCAGCAGGTGGAGTCTCACCCCGCCCAGGACCACGGCCTCTGACCCCTGCAGTAATTAGACGCCCACGCCTTCGTCCTCTACCCCTAACCCTCGGGTTCAACATTTTCAAAATTAAAGTCTACTATACAGCCAAAACAGCAAAATAAACTGTAATTTTCTTGTGTTTTTTTTTTATTTTTTGTGTTTTTTTTTTTTTAATAGAACATAACATGCAGAAGGAATCAGACAACAACCACAGAAGATGATTGCTATGGCTAGTTTCTAACCTACACTGACAGCACACAAAAGGATTTTGTGCTGTGACTGAGTCTGTCACTTTAACTTTTGAAAAACACTAATGTAGCTCTAACAAGGGCTTTTGGGTTCTTGGAGAATCACTCCTGCCTAACAGTACGGTTCTTGGAGAATCACTCCTGCCTAACAGTAATCTACTAGCCCCCTAACGCTATCCCAGACCAACTGCAGCTCTCTCCCTAATGGCATCCAGACATGATACGAGCAGTGCGGTCAGGGGCTAGTCTATTCCAGGGTCACCTGATCAGGCCAGCCAACCACTGCTATCGACATGTAAGTGTACCACGTGATGCTGGGTGTGCTGTAGAGTCTCCTGGCTTGTGATTGGCTCTATTTTGGCCGCCAAAAATCTAAACGCCGCGAGATGACATTTTCTCGAGCGGGCGAATGAGTATGTTCGCTCATCTCTATTCCCAACCCATGCCAAACACCCAAAAAATCATTCAGCAGGTTCTCCCGAGTAGGGTGATACCACATATGTGCCAGTAGTAGACAGGCTGGTCAAACTGCAGGGAAGGCAATAAGCAAAATTTTGCTTTTGGAACTGTTTTCACATGTTTGGATTTGGAGTGTCATGCCATGTTTGCAGGGCCTGTGAGGTACCAGTGCAAAAGAAACCCCATAAAAATAATACAATTTTGGAAACTAGACCCCTCAAAGAATTCAACAGGGATTGTGATGAACCCCCTACATGATGGTCAAAATCTAATGCAAAATTAATGGTGCAGGGTAAAAAATTTGTTTTTATCTCTAAAATGTCATTTTAGTGCCTTAGAAATTGTTCCCTACCCATGCAAAACACCCAAAAAAATCATTATGAGTATTGTCACGAGTTGGGAAATACCACACATGTGCCAATAATTGATAGGCTGGTCACACAGCAGGGAAGACAAGATGCAAAATTTTGCTTTGGAGCGGTTTTCACATGTATGGATTTGGAGTGCCATACCATGTTCGCAGGGCCCCTGAGGTACCAGTGCTATAGAACCCCCCCCAAAAAATTATACCATTTTGGAAACTAGACCCCTTAAAGAATATATTTTGTTTTGCAGTGAGCATTTTGACCCACAAAATGCTGGC
This sequence comes from Engystomops pustulosus, assembly GCF_040894005.1. Taxonomy (NCBI): domain Eukaryota; kingdom Metazoa; phylum Chordata; class Amphibia; order Anura; family Leptodactylidae; genus Engystomops; species Engystomops pustulosus. The sequence goes on from NC_092414.1 coordinate 45,612,885, forward strand.
CAAAATCGACTGCAAATTAAATGGTGCAGAGTAAAAAATGTGTTTTTATCTCAAAAATATGTCATTTTATTGTGGTGCCCGTGAGGTACCAGTGCAATAGAAACCCCAGAAAATTGTACCATTTTGGAAACTAGACCTCTCAAAGAATTCATCAGTGATTGTCGTGAGCATTTTCACCCCCTACATGCTGGTCAAAATCTAATGCAAAATAAATGGTGCCGAGTAAAATATGTGTTTTTATCTCTAAAATGTCATTTTAGTGCCTTATATATTGTTTCCAACCCATGCCAAACACCCAAAAAATCATTCAGCAGGTTCTCCCGAGTATGGACCTACCACACATGTGCTAATATTTGACAGGTTGCTCACACAGCAGGGAAGGCAAGAAGTGAAATTTTGCTTGTGGAGCTATTTTCACATGTTTGGATTTGGAGTGCCATGCCATGTTCGCAGGGCCCATGAGGTACCAGTGCATTAGAAACCCTATAAAAATTATACCAATCGGGAAACTAGATCCCTCAAAGAATTCATCGGGCATTGTTTTGAGCATTTTAACCTCCTACATGATGGTCAAAATCTAATTCAAATTAAATGGTGCAGTGTAAAGAATGTGTTTTTATCTCAAAAATGTAATTTTACGGCCTATTATATTCTTCCCAACCCATGCTACTTTAGACAAACAACCCAAAAGTCATTCTGCGGGTTGTCCCGAGTAGGGCAATACCACACATGTGCCAATAATTGATAGGCACACAGCAGGGAAGGCAAGTGGAGCTGTTTTAACATGTTTGGATTTGGAGTGCCATGCCATGTTCGCAGGGCCGGTGATGTACCAGTGCAATAGAAACCCCAAAAAATTATACTATTTTGGAAACTAGACCCCTCAAAGATTTCATCAGGGATTGTGGTGAGTATTTTAACCACTTACATGCTGGTCAAAAAATGGTGCAGAGTAAAAAATTTGTTTTTTTCTCTAAAATGTCATTTTAGTGCCCAACCCATGCCAAACACCCCAAAACTCATTCAACGTGTTATCTCGAGTAGGCCAATATCACACATGTGCCAATAATAGACAGGCTGGTCACACAGCAGGGAAGGCAAGAAGCGAAATTTCGCTTGTGGAGCTGTTTTCACATGTTTGGATTTGGAGTGCCATGCCATGTTCGCAGGGCCGGTGAGGTACCAGTGCAATAGAAACCCCCGGGAAATTATACTATTTTGGAAACTAAACACCACAAAGAAGGTACCAGTGCATTAAAAACCCCAGAAAATTATATCATTTTGGAAACTAGACCCCTAATAGAATTCATCAGGAATTGTGGTGAGCATTTTAACCCCCAAATGCTGGCCAAAATCTACTGCAAATTAAATGGTGCAGAGTAAAAAATATGTTTTTATCTCTAAAATGTCATTTTAGTGCCTTATATATTGTTCCCAACTTATGCCAAACACCCCAACAATCATTCTGCGGGTTGTCCCGAGTAGGGCAATACCACACATGTGCCAATAATTGACAAGCTGGCTACACAGCGGGGAAGGCAAGAAGCAAAATTTCAGTTCTGGAACTGTTTTTACACGCTTGGAATTGGAGTGCCATGCCATGTTCGCAGGGCCGGTGAGGTACCAGTGCAATAGAAACCCCCGGGAAATTATACTATTTTGGAAACTAAACACCACAAAGAATTTATCTGGGGTTGGGCTGAGCATTGTAACCCCCAAAATGCTGGCCAAATTCTAATGTAAATTAAATGGTGCAGACTAAATCAGTGGGGACAAACCTGTGGCACTCAGAGCCCCCCTTTCTGTGGGCACTCCGGCCATCACCACAGGAGAGAGCTCACCAAACAGGACCAAATCCACCAAATCTAACTGCGGTTCCAGACAACTAATGAGATGCTGCTCTCAGCACTATTCTAAAACGACACTTCATTAGCTGTTTATAACTGCAGGAAAAGTGAAGTGGTGTTGACAGAACCGTGTCATTTTTGGAGGTCATCCTGCTGGATTCACCATTCTTCTTCTACAGAGAGATCCTATTTCTTTCAACTGTATTGGTGGCCTTAGGCGGTAGATACAATTGAAACATGTGGTAGAACATGTAGTAATAAGTTATTGCTTAAAATGCCACGTTGGCACTTTACAGTAAATTTGGGCACTCGTAGTTTGGGCACTCGGCCTCTAAAAGGTTTGCCATCACTGCCCTACATGCTGGCCAAAATGTAATGCAAAGTAAATGGTGACTTGTGAAAAATGTGCCCCCGAGGTACCAGTGTAATAGAAACCCCCCCCAAAATTATACCATTTTGGAAACTAGACCCCTTAAAGAATATATTTTGTTTTGCAGTGAGCATTTTGACCCACAAAATGCTGGCCAAAATTGACTGCAAATTAAATGGTGCAGAGTAAAAAATGTGTTTTTATCTCAAAAATGTCATTTTATTTTCTTATATATTGTTCCAAACCCATGCCAAGCATCCAAAAAATCATTCTGCGGGTTGTCCTGAGTAGGGCAATACCACACATTTTCAGCCCCTGAGTGCTGGCGAAAATATAATGCAATGCAAATATGCTTTTTTTTTATCTCAAACATGTCATTTTAGTGCCTTATATTGTTCCCAACCCATGCCACTTTAGACAACACACCCCAAAAATCATTCTGCGGGTTGTCCCAAGTACGGAAATACTACACATATGACAATAATTAACAGGCTGGGTACACAGCAGGGAAAGCAAGAAGCGAAATTTTGCATTTGGAGCTGTTTTCACACGTTTGGATTTTGAGTGCCATGTTTGCAGTGCTTTTGAGGTACTAGTGCAATAGAAACCCCCAAGAAATTATACCATTTTGGAAACTAGACCCCTCAATGAATTTATCTGGGGTTGTGGTAAGCATTTTCACCCCGTACATAATGGCTAAAATCTACTGCAAATAAATGGTGCAGAGTAAAAAATGTTTTTTATCTCGAAAATGTCATTTTAGGGCCTCATATATTATTCCCAACCCATGCCATTTTAGACAGACACCCCAAAAATTATTCTGAGGGTTGTCCGAGTACGGAAATACTACACATGTGCCAATAATTGACAGGAAAAATTGACAGGCTGGGTACACAACAGGGAAGATAAGAAGCAAAATTCTGCTTTCAGAGCTGTTTTCATATGTTTGGATTTGGAGTGCCATGCCATGTTTGCAGGACCCGTGAGGTACCAGTGTAATAGAAGCCCCCAAGAAATTATACCATTTTGGAAACTAGACCCTTCAGTGAATTTATCTGGGGTTGTGGTGAACATGTTCACCCCCTACATGCTGGCCAAAATCTACTGCAAATAAATGTTGCAGAGTAGAAAATGTGTTTTTATCTCAAAAATGTCATTTTAGGGCCAATTATATTGTTCCCAACCCATGCCAATTTAGACAAACAACCCAGAGATCATTCTACATGTTGTCCCGAGTAGGGGAATACCACAAATGTGTCAATAATTGATAGTCTGGTCACACAGCAGGGAAGGCAAAAAGCAAAATTCTGCTTTTGGAGCTGTTTTCATACATTTGGATTTGGAGTGCCATGCAATGTTTGCAGGAGCCTTAAGGTACCAGTGCAATAGAAACCCGTGAGAAGTTAGACCCTTTTGGAAACTAGACCCCTGAAAGAATTTATTTGGGGTTGTGTTGAGCATTTTCACCCCCTAAATGATGGCCAAAATCTACTGCAAATTAAATGGTGCAGAGTAAAAAATGCTTTTTATCTCAAAAATGTAATTTTAGGGCCTATTATATTGCTCCCAACCCATACCAATTTTGGCAAACACCCCATAAATCACTGAGCTTGTTGTCCCAAGTACTGCAATACTATACATGTGCCAATAATTGACTGGCTGAGAACACAGCAGGGAAGGCAAGAAGTGAAATTTTGCTTTTGGAGCTGTTCTTACATGTTTGGATTTGGAGTGCCGTGCCATGTTCGCCGGGCACATGAGGTACCTCGAATCCCCCGAGAAACCATACCATTTTGGAAACTATAGACCCCTCAAAATATTTATCTGGAGTTGTGTTGAGCATTTTAACCCCCAACATGCTGGCCAAAAGCTAATGCAAATTAAATGGTGCAGAACAATAAATGCGTTTTATCTCAAAAATGTCATTTTAGTGCCTTATATCGTTCCCAACCCATGTCACTTTAGAAAAACAACACAAAAATCATTCTGGGGGTTGTCCGGAGTAGGGCAATGCCATACATGTGCCAATAATTGACAGGCTGGGCACACAGCAGGGAAGGCAAGAAGCAAAATTTTGTGTTTTGAGCTCCGTTTTCACACGCTTTAGTGCTATGCCATGTTCGCAGGGCCCATGAGGTACCAGAGCAATAAAAACCATTAACAAATTATACCATTTTTGAAACTAGACCCCTCAATGAATTCATCTGGGGTTGTGCTGAGCATTTTCACCCCCTACATGCTGGCCAAAATCTACAGATAAATTCTATGAGGGGTCTTTTTTCCAAAATGGTATAATTTCTCGGGGGTTTCTATTGCACTGGTACCTCACAGCCCCTGCGAACGTGGCAAGGCACTCCAAATCCAAGCGTGTGAAAACAGCTCCAAACGCAAAATTTTGCTTCTTCCTTTCCATGCTATGTGCCCAGTCTGTAAATTATTGTCACATGTGTAGTATTGCGGTACTCTGGACCATCCATAGAATGATTTTTGGGGTATTTTCTAAGGTGGCATGGGTTGGTAACATATAATAGGCCCTAAAATGACATTTTTGAGATTAAAAATGCATTTTTTACTCTGAACCATTTACTTTACATTAGATTTTGGCCAGCATGTAGGGAGTGAAAATGCTCCACCATTCTAATGGTCCGAGCAGCTCCTCTTCTATCTTCATGTGCGCGGCAGTTCCGCGACAACTCTGTGGGCAGCGCATCTTCTTCCTTCATGCCTTTATATTAGAGATGCCGTTGGGAATATACAGTGAAAAGATATAAAAACCGAGCCCACAAGAAAATGGCACAAATGTGGTTTTACCACAATTCATATTGTTTTTCCACTTCCCAGCATGGAATATAAAATACTGTCACTAGGAAACACAATCTGTTACGCAGAAAATAAGCCACCATGCAGCTCTGTCCATGGAAAAATAAAAAAGTTATCATCAGAGGACAAGGTGTTAATATGCCCCCTATATCACCTGATAAATAGTTTACAAATTCTCTGGGATAAAGGTTTGTGGTACCTGAGGCCATGTTCACACATGATGTAAAGGAAACCACGACGTTCCGGACCCCTGAAGGGTAAGCAAGGTCACTCAGTTATCCTTTTACAGACATTCCTAGAACGCACGGGTTCTGAGAGGCGCAGGAAGTGATTTAAGTTGTCCACACAACTTCCGGATATGGCACAACAAAAATCAAAGCCCTGAATGGCTATAAGATCCCGCTCTCAAGCCTCAGTGAGACAGAATATTATCAGCCTTATGCTGCCACCTATTCTCCTTTAACCCCTTAAGGACGCAGCCTGTTTGTACGTTAAGGCTCGGTCCTATTGTTAGAAATTTGAACAGTGTATCTTCCTGTGGTAATAAGTTTTCAACGCTTTAAGATATCCCTGTAATTTTGAGAATATTTTCTTGTGAGACATTGTAGTTTTTGTTAGTAGTGTCATTTTGGTGATCCGTTCCTTTTTTGGGGTGTAAAAATTCACACATTTAGGAAAAAATGTTAAAAAAATAAAATTTTCAAAGTTTCAAATGTTATACTTTTTAGACAAAAAGTCACACCACAAATTTTTTTTGGTAGAAACCTTTTGCCATTGGTGTCTTCTTTTTATTTCCATTATTTGTTTTATGTTTCCATTTTTTTTTACGGACGTGAGAAGGTTTGAAGTTTTAGTAGCAACTTCTTAAATTTTTAAAAATGCTAAATTTTTGGTGATCAATTCAGTTTGGAAGTGCCCTATGAAGGCTTCTGTACTATATACCCCCAAAAGTAATTTTATGAACCTAACATCTCAATCTATTCAAATAAGCATTTAAGAAATCTGTTAACCCTTTTATTATTTTTCCGGAAGCAAACAAAAACTGATTTGAAATTCTGAAATCTCAATTTTTGATTACGATTTTTCTAATTTATCCCTAAAATGGATACATTCCGAAGGAATGTGTGGTAAATATACATCCCAAAATTTTTGCCCTGCTTCTTACAACTACAGCAATATCAGACATGTGGATGTCAACTGTTGCTTTGTCGCACAGCGATGTCCAGAACAAGGTTCGTACTATTGCGTATTTGGAAGGCCAATTTTGCTGCAAATGTTTTGTGGTGCCACAGTGTAACTGAAGAGCCCCTGAATTAACAGTACAATAGAAAACCCCCAAAGATGTCACCATTTTGGAAACTAGACCCCTCAAAGAATTTATCTGAGGTTGTGGTGAGCATTTTAAAGCCCAACATGCTGGCCAAAATCTAATGTAAAGGAAATGGTGCAGAGTAAAAATTGAGTTTTTATCTGAAAAATGTCATTTTAGTGCCTATTATCTGGGGCGTAACTATAGGGGTTGCATAGTTTGCGGTCATACCTGGGCCCAAAAGGTTTAGAGAGCCCTTTGGTGTCACTTTACCATAGGAGAAGACTATTACTATAAACAATACATTATAGTCGAGAGCCTGGCACAGACTTTGCACTGGGGCCCATAAGCTTCTAGTTACGCATTACGGTCATTTACTAAGGGCCCGGGTTTCCCGACGTGTTACCCGAATATTTCCGATTTGCGCCGATTCCCCTGTATTGCCCCGGGATTGTGGCGCATTGGCGCCGGCATGAGCGCGACGGAAAACGGGGGGCGTGGCCGAACGAAAACCTGACGTATTCGGAAAAACTGCCACATTTAAAAACCGAAAATGTGTCGATTGGGACGCTCTTACCTTCACTTGGTCTGGGTCGGTGAATTTCAGGGCATCCGGATGCTTTTCAGCGCAGCAGCGCCACCTGGTGGACGGCAGAGGAACTACCTTAGTGAATCCCGGCCGGACCCGAATCCACCGCAGAGAACGCGCCGCTGGATCGCGAATGGGCCGGGTAAGTAAATCTGCCCCACTGTGTCCAACCCATGCCACTTTAGACAAACACCGCAAAAATCATTCTGCGGGTTGTCCCGAGTACGGCAATACCACACATGTGCCAATAATTGACAGGCTTGGCACACAACAGGGCTGAACCCTCACACTGTATAACCCCCCATTACACTGTATAATTCTTGGCACTTGCTTTTATAAAACTGTTTGGTGGTGAATACTGTTCAGCCTGTTAATAAATGTTAATTTTATGGTTAAAACAAAAATGTACAATTTTTTTTTCCAATATATACCCCGAAAGTAAGACATAGTGGGACTTTTTGGGGTAAAAAAGAATGTAAGACACTGTCTTACTTTCGGGGAAACACAGTATGTACAGGGGGGTCTGGCTGTATACTAGGGGGGCTGTTTGGCTATGTACAGGGGGTCTGGCTGTATACTGGGGGGCTGTTTGGCTATATAAAGGGGGCTGGCTGTATACTGGGGGGGCTGTTTGGCTATATACAGGGGGGCTGGCTGTATACTGGGGGGCTCTTTGGCTATATACAGGGGGGCTGGCTGTATACTGGGGGGGCTGTTTGGCTATAAACATGGTGGCTGGCTGTATACTGGGGGCTGTTTGGCTATGTACAGGGGGGTCTGACTGTATACTGGGGGCGGCTGTTTGGCTATGTACAGGGGAGCTGGCTATACTGAGGGGATTGGCTTGAAATATACAGGGGCGCTGGCTGTATGGTGGGGGGGCAGTATGGCTATTTACAGGGGGGCTGGGTGTATTCTGGAGGGACTGGCTGGCAATATACGGTGGGCTGACTGTATACTGGGGGGCTGTTTGGCTATATACGGGGGGGGGGGCTAGATATATACTGCCAATACTTCTCCATCTCTGCTGCATCAACAGGGGTCCACCTGTGGGGTTGCAAATAAAAAGAAGTGGGGTTTTGGGCAACATATTGTGCAGCATAGAGATTGGTCTGGGGCACCATCAAACCAAATAGCTCCTAAAAAAAAAAACCTTAAAGTAGTCTATTGGTCCAAGCCCTGCGTGTTTCTGCGTATCCCAGGACTGGCTGTAAAATCAGGGACCTGAGGGGCATAACTACTGGGAGTCACCCATGTGGGGTCAGAAATCCCAGGCAGTACAGCAGAAGTCCCGGGCACTACAGCAGAAGTCTCTGGAACTACAGTAAAAGTCCTGGGTGCTTCGGCACTGCTACGTAAGCGCCTTCTCGGAGGTTCCTCAGAGTCACTTTGTGAGGAGAAGGTGGACAAATAAAACGGACACTCGTCCCCACTAGCTGACTCTGTATCGGAGGCCATATAGTTATACACCTCCAAGTCAGTGTATGATTTCTGTGATATGATGGGGGAGATACACCACACCTACTCCACTACACTACACAACACCTACTCCTCTGCAGAACAACGCCTACTCCACTCCACACCACTACTCCACTCCACACAAAGCCTGCTCCTCCACACAACGCCTGCTTCTCCACACAACGCCTGCTCCTCCACACAACGCCTGCTCCTCCACACAACGCCTTCTTCTCCACACAACGCCTGCTCCTCCACACAACGCCTCCTCCTCCACACAACGCCTGCTCCTACACGCTAGTCCTACTCCTAAACGCTACTCCTGCAACTCCTAACAGATCGCACTGAAAAGTGCGGTTGTGGGGGATAGGGAAAACGGACAATGGGAGGGGTAATTGAGGGTTTTTGGGATACAGTAAAGGACAGCACACTAGCACAACTCTCTCTCACAACTCCAACACCAAAATGGTGCTGTTAGAGAGGGTTGTGCTAGCTAGATCAGCCCCCCAGCGTCACAGATCGCTGTCATTGGCCAATCGCGATTGATTGACCAATGGCGGCAATCAACGTCACAGGACCAATTAAATCGTTCCTGTGATGTCATCGGTGGGGTGTCCGCAAGCGAAGCTGACACCTCCCACCGCAGTGTTAGCCAGCGAACGTCATGGATCACTGTCATTGGGCAATCGCGATTGATTGGTCAATGGCGGCGATCAACATGAAATCAAATAGGTCCAATCAAATAGGTCTTGTGATGTCATTGGTGGGGTCTCGGCTAGCGACAGGGTGATGTCCTAAATGAAGATAGCGCCAGCGTCTGATATATCGGACGCTGAGCTTTAAGTCACCTTGCTCTGCGTCCGATATATCGGATGTGGAGCGCTAAGGGGTTAATATAAGCCCGGTCCGTAACGGGATTATATAGGGTGAGGAACCAACCCGGTAGCATGTATATAAGCGAGAAACCCGGATGTGGGGATTTCGTAGATCGAGATAAAAGAGCAACGTAGGTGAAATTTTATATTTAATTGCCTTAAGGATGGAGCCATTTTGTAGCTTAAGGCTCAGTCCCATTTTCTGGATTCTGACTTGCGTTGCTTTATATGGTTATAACTTTTGAACTCTGTTACTTATCTAAATGATTCTGAGAATGGTTTTTCCCCACATGTTGAACTTCATTTTAGTGGTAAATGTTGGCTGATAAGTTTTGCTTTTTAAGTTTAAGTTTATTTACAAAAAAATAAAAAATTATGAATTTTTTGAAAAATTTGCCATTTTCAAAATTTTAAATCATTGCGTTTTCAGGCAGATAGATTTACCACCTAAATAACTTGCTGAATAACATTTCCCTTATGTCTACTTTATATTTTCATCATTTTTGAAATTTATTTTGATGTCACGCAGCTTACAAATAGATTATTGATTTTCTGTATTTTCAGCATTTACTATTTTGGGGATATATACAGATTTAAATGAAATTTTACATATTTAGCATTAAAACCCCTTAGATACTCATTTTCAAATCTGCACAGCTCAAGCTATCAGAAACAGCTTTTAGGAAGATTGTTAACCCCTTCAGATCTTCATAGTAATTACATCAAAATGGAGGTGATATTTAGCCGGTTATACGTTCATTTAGCCCTAAAATTTACACATTTCCAAAAGATAAAAAGAGAAAACCCACCATACAATTTGTTATGAAATTTCTCCCGAGTACAGAGACCCCCAACATGTGGCCGTTACTTGTTTTATGGGCGTATGGCGAGGCGCAGAAAGGAAGGAGGGACCTGCAGCTGCCAGGATTTTAGTTTCCTCATTAGTCCCTTTGTAGGCTATAAAATCTTAGCTTTTTTTCGTTATTGGGGCCATGTTTTTTTGCAGGACAAGATGCTTTTTCCATAGTCACATTTGTTGAGAATTTAGGAACTTTTTTTTGAGGTCACGAGTAGAAAAGCATCAATTCTGTACTGGATTTTTTACTTTTTCTTTTTTCTTTACTTTTTTTTGTGTTCACCGTATAGGCTAATAATCATGTTATCTTTATTCTATGGGTCGATACTTCCAAACAAGGAAGCAGCACTCCGTGGAAAAAATCTGAGTTTTATTTCGCCAGTGGGCAGATGCAACGTTTCAGCTGTCTCAATGCAGCCATTTTAAAGCATAGTTAGTGATAGGACAAGGCGGGTTTATATCCCCCACAGGATGTGACATCATCAATCAAGTTACACTGGATATAACAATTAAAAGGCATAAATACATATTGTGCACTGATAATATAGTGTTACAGTGTTACAATAAACCGTAAGTGAATACATAATTAGTATATTTACAATGTTGCCAACAGACTGGGCTCCGTCATGCCTGCATGAGTGAATGAACCAATAGTGCATGTCACAGGGGTTGCCAAGGCAACCAGGTCAACAGAAAGGAGATATGATACAGCACAAAAAAGGGAATAAAGAAATCGGTAGCGGCAGAAACAGCTATAGGACCCACACATCAAGAGTCAGAGCATACCTCATTTCGGACCAGACAAAGCTCCCGGAAGGACTTGCTGGGACGGTGCGATAGTGTTGCGGAGTGCCCTAGGAGCACCCGCCGCATTTGATCAAGTCACTCTGCAACGTCACTCTTACAGTGACGCCTCTATTCTCGCGTGAGTGTCCAGACAGGGCAGCGGCCATCTTGGAAGTGGTAAAGCAAGTTCAAGTGCCACGGACCAGCTAAGTGGGGTAACTTCTAGCTAAAAATTTATGTTCAATCATTTTATTGAAATAGAAGAACTTTAAGTTACAAGTCGGGGATAAATAACAATCACATACAAGTTACAGTCGTTGTACATATTGGATACAATTACAGTTATAAGCGCGTCCCTCCTTAGTTTTTATCAGATCAACAGTGGAGGTGATCGGCTGTTAGAGTCGCGGGTTTTAGCCTGGTCATATGTTGTGGTCAACTGTGTTCCTGTGTAAGTCCTGCTTTCCCAATTTAGTTCTGGAGACAGAAGACTAGGATGTATATGGGAATAGTCTGCCATTGACGTTCTAAATCGAGGAGTGTTTTCCATGAAAGTTTGTCTTGGCATTGACTTATGGTCGGGATGGCATTACTCGTGGACCCGGTTTATGTAACCTCACTTATGGAGCCATGTGGAGAGACAATATAGAGGTACTCAGACAATCACAATCATACTATCCACACTGGGGAAGGGGGTTAGGGCTACAACACATACTGTAACAATAAGGGACTTTAAAAGTAATGGGAGGGGGGGGGATGAGAAGGGGAGGTAAGGCTTCTTTACGAATTGTATGGGGAAGTGACAGCCAATTTAGGGGAAAATTGCAGTGTTACAAAGGCAGATCTGGTTGCTGGTCTGTATTGAGGAGGTCCCGGAATCTCACAGATTCACGGAATACTATCCAGGATTGCCATATCTTTATGAATTGCTCTGATGTGCCTGCGGAGTCGGCCACCACCTCTTCCATACGGTATATGGATAACATTTCTTGTGCCCAGTCAGAGATGGTGGGAGCTACGCTCGAGCGCCATTTACGAGGAATTACTGATCGTGCTGCAATTAGAGCGAATCTCAAGAGGCTACGTTTTTGTTTTCCTATAGCTCCCGGAAGCACAGATAGTAAGGCCAGTAAGGAGTTTTAGGGTTTGGAATCTCTGTAAGTTCAGAAGATACTTCAAAGACCTGGTCCCAGAAGGAAGAAATTGCGCTGCATGACCACCATATGTGGAGCATGTCACCTTTGTCTGCGTTACATCTCCAACACGTGTCTTGTACCTCAGGATAGATAGAATGCAGTAGGGCTGGCACTCTATACCACCTTGCAAGGATCTTAAAATTGCATTCCTGTGCTGCACTGGCCACCGATAGCTTATGGGTAAACAAAAATGCTTTTCCCCATTCCTCTGTGGATAATGTGCTACCTAGGTCCCTGGACCATCCTGCTACGTAGGGCAGGGGTGTGGTGTCCGATTCCTTCGAGAGAAGATTATAAATCTGAGAGATACAGTGTTCCGGGGGGGACTCCAACTGAAATAGGGCCTCAAAGGGAGTGGGTCGCGTATTAAAAGCTGCTTCGGGTCCTGGGCTTCTAAGGAACGATTCCAACTGGGTCAGTTCCAACCATGATAATTTAGCGGAGGTCGCTAGCTCCAGAAATTCATTGTGCAGGGGAATCAGTGCCTCCCCCAGGATATCGCACATTCGAAGGTCTTCATGGCTGTAGCGGCCCAAAAACATTGTTTTGGAAAATGCCGGCGGGAAATCTGGATTGCGAAACAGTGGTGTAAGAGGGCCCCATGGACGAGACAATATTTTACGTTTGAAGAGACCATTCCATGTTTTCAATGTTTGAGCTAAGAAAAGGGTTTGGGGTTCTATTTCTGTGTGTTGGGGGGAAACCCACGGCAACAGTTTGATAGGAATTGGAGCGCTGTATTGCTCCAAGCGCACCCATTGTTTGGTGGTCAAGTGGTAGTGCCAGTCAAGTAAACGTACCAATATGGAGGCCTGATGGTACAGTTTAAAGTCAGGTACACTCGTCCCGCCTGCCGATTTAGCCCTGGTCCTGAATCGCCAACCGATCCGCGGGCGTGAGGAGCCCCATATGAAATGGATGAGGGCTGACCGTATGGACTTAAAAAATGAGGACGGTGGAGTGATTGGTATGCCCTGAAAGATGTATAAGAACCGAGGCAATATGTCCATTTTTATAACGTTGATATGGCCAAACCAAGACAGCTGTTTCCTACTATATCCCCCCAGATCTTTTAATGTGCGTTCCAACAGGGGTAGGTAATTAAGGGTGTAAAGTTTTGATAAGTCGCTTGGTACCTGTATGCCTAGGTATTTAATGGATGTGGCTCGCCAGCAGAACGGAAAGTGTTCTTTGATGTGTTGGGTGTCTGCGGGTGTCAAGGATACATTTAACATTTCGGATTTGTTGTAATTGATTTTAAAATTGCTTAGGTGACCATACTTTTCAAATTCCTTCATAAGGGATGGGAGCGATATTCTTGGTTGCGTGACATACAGCATGAGATCGTCCGCAAAAAGGGCAAGTTTGTATTGTCTCTGTCCTACCTGTATCCCATGTATGTTTGGGTTGTGCCTAATGGCTGTGGCCAGGTGTTCCATGACTATCACGTATAGCAGGGGTGATAGGGGACACCCCTGACGGGTTCCATTTCCAATGCATATTGTCTGAGAAAAAAACCCGTTAGCCCTGACTCTGGCGGTGGGATGATTGTAAAGGGCCATAACCCTTCCCATAAACCGAGGTCCAAATCCCAGTTGTTTGAGTGCCGCGGCCATAAAGCCCCAATGCACCCTGTCAAAGGCTTTTTCCGCGTCTATAGCGAGAAGGCACGAGGGGATTGCTCTTTTTTGGGCATGCCTCATCAAGAGGAAGGTTTTAACCAAATTATCCCTAGCTTCCCTGCTTCTAACGAATCCTACCTGATCTGTGTTGATTATGTGTGGGAGAGTTGGGGCTAAGCGGTCTGCCAATATTTTGGAGTATAATTTCAGGTCAACATTTAAGAGGGAAATGGGTCTGTAACTTGCCACAGTCAGGGGATCCTTATCTGGCTTCAAAAGCACACTGATGTTGGCTTCTAGGGATTGAGGGTAGAAGGCTGCGGGTTGAGAAATGGAATTAAAAAGCCTTGTCAAAAGTGGGGTCAAGGATTCCCTGAACATTTTATAAAAGGCCGGGGAGAATCCATCTGGACCCGGGCTTTTCCCTGCAGGTGTGTTTTGAATGGCTTTGGTTACTTCTTCTTCGCTAAAGTCCTGTTCTAACTCCTCAACATCCTTATCAGCGAGAGATGGCAGGGCCGTGTCCCTCATATAGTCGTCTATTTTTCTGGCTAGAATGGATGGATCCATGTCAGAGAATTGGCCCTTGATGTTATATAATTGGGAATAATAGGAGCCGAATTCTGAACTAATATCTGCCGGATTGTGTATGTCCGTGCCCCCAGGGGTTCTAATGTGGGGTATGTGTGTCATATCCGTTTTAGGATGTAAAAGTCTGGAGAGTTGGCGCCCGCATTTGTTTGCATATTCATATATACGGCCTTTAAACCTTAAGCGCTGTGCCCGATTTTTCTGATCCATTAGAGCTTTTATTTCGTCTCTTATTATGATGAGGTCTGCTAAGACTTCTGGGGATTGGGTCTGTTTGTGTTGTTGCTCGAGTTCGTGCAACCGTCACAGTAAGGCGGTGAGTTTAAACGCATTTTCTCTTTTTAAACGAACCCCATGATCTGTGAAGCGGCTGCGCAGTTCGCATTTAAGAGCTTCCCATTTCATTGGCAAGTCCTCAGGGCGGGTGTTGGGTGCGGGAGAAAGGCGTTCAATGGTTTGTCTAATTTCTTGTACACATAAGGCGTCTTTGAGTAAGTAATCATTGAGGCGCCAAGTCCAAGGGCGTTGTGTTACCGTGGGTATAGTGACCGCCAGGTATATTGGTGCGTGATCTGATAGGACAATATTGCCTATCGTTGCCGAGGGTTCCCAGGTCAGTGCCCTGTGCTGTATCATGAAAAGGTCGATTCGGCTATATGAGTCATGCGCCGGGGAGTAGTAAGTATAGTCTCTGTCCTTGGGGTGGAGGATCCGCCACGCGTCTACCAATTGGAGATTATACAGATCTTTTTTGAGGGAGTCTAACTGCCGCGTGGGGACATGATTCCTCCCCGAAGAGGTGTCTAACTTAACATCAAATGGGAAGTTGAAGTCCCCCCCAAGGATCAGCATCCCCTCCGAAAATCCTGCCAGATCCCGTAAAATTTTCCTACATGCGGGGACTGGAGAGCGATTAGGTAAATATATATTGGCCAGCGTAAATATTTGGCCGAATAATTGTATTTTGACAAAGGCATACCTTCCACGTTCATCTAAAATACGATCCAATATCACATGTGGGAGAGTGCGATGAATAGCGATAGAAACACCCTTGGAGCGGGAGTCTATATTTGCACTATGGAACCAGGTGTTGTAGTATCTGTTTCTGATTTCTGGAATGTGCCCGGTTTTGAAGTGTGTCTCTTGTAAGAATAATATTTTTGCTCCCTGCCTATGCATTCCATAGAGTATCTGAGATCTCTTCTGGGGCACATTTAAGCCTCTGGCGTTCAGGGACCCGATCTTTAAAGTTGCCATGAGGCGTGTGTGGTTGGGGATTTGTGTGTTGGAAGCACAAAGAGAAGCCTAGGAGCGGGAGGAGACAAGAGGGAAAACAGACAGGGGGTTCAGACGCGGACAAGGACAAACACGAACTCGGGGAAAAACCGTAGAGATATTAACGTATCTCAGAAAACTAAAAAAGAAAAACTAAACTTATAACCTATTTGGCTATATTTAAAGCCCACAGTAGTGGTAGGGAGGTGTATATCACGTGTGCAGACTAGCTGAACACGCTACCCCAGATGGAACGAAGCCTAACTATCTAGCAAGCTCTCGCCCAGTGCTCCCGTGGTGTATAAAATGAACTTTTGACTCTCATCAACAGGTGCAACCCAGTGAACCGATTATACATGCAGCATAAAACATTGAAAAGAGAAATCAAGTCATTAATAAACATTTTGCATAACAATCAATGTGTAATCAAAGGATACTCCAGCCGAAGGTCTGTAAGCCGTAACCAGTACAGCTTTCAGTCCCGGGGGTCATTTGGATGTCGTCTCTGACGCCGGGGACCCCTTGGGCCCATTTCCTCCATCCCGCGTGGCGGACGCTGAGGGAGCGGGCGAGGACCCTGTGCCCCCGATGTCGGCATTGTTGGCCATTCTGTAAGCTCTGGCGCATGCAGATTAAGGATCTCCGCCACGGGAGGAACATCTCTGGGATGTCGGATAAGGTGTGTGAGACCGCCATGACGGATCTGAAGTTTGAATGGGAAACCCCAGGTGTATGGTATATTGCGCCGTCTCAAGATCTCCAAGAAGGGACGTAGAGCTTTCCTTTTGAGCAGGGTCAATCTCGATAGGTCGGGCAGGAGTTGGATATTAGTCCCTTGGAAGGAGATTCGTTCCATGGTTCTAGCTTTAAGCATTATGGCGTCCTTCAGCTGGTACCTATGTACCCGGCAAATGACATCTCGTGGAGGATCATGTGCTGAAGGGCGCGCTTGTAGGGCTCTATGTGCTCTGTCCAACTCAACTGGAGAGTCTTCCGGTACCTGTAATACCGAGTTAAAGAGGCATCGTAAGGTGTCATGGAGGTGGGCTGATTCCACGGATTCTGGTAAGCCCCGTATGCGGATGTTGTTCCTCCTGCCCCTATTCTCGGTGTCGTCTAGTTGATCCGTGAGGAGCTGAAGTTGGTGGGTATGCGTAGCTAGTAGAGCTGTGTGTGCGTTGATCTGCTCTTGCGTAGCGACCTGGGCTGCTTCGGTTGCTGTTGTTCTGGCCTGTATCTGTTGTACTTCCTCTCTCAAGGTGGCTATCTCTGCTCCATAGGACTGTTCTAGGCGGGAAACGTAGCATTCCATATCTTCCTTGGTTGGTATTGCCTTCAAATGAGTCTTAAAGTTACGTAATTCTGTCAACCCTTCCAGGAGCTGAGCTAACACAGCGGATTGCTGGATATCAGTTGATGGAGACATACAGGCTAACGATGTAGGAGAGGAGCCCGTAGGGCTGAAGGAAAATATCTGTGGAGTTGCCATAACCTCTGGCGATTGTGTAGCCATGAACAATCTCGGGGACGCACTAGGAGAGGACAAAGCTTGGTTGTAGGTTCCGGACCTCCATGGAGCAGGATGCAGCAGTGGAGAATCTGGCTGGGCGGCTGGGGAGTATGGTGGTCCCTTTACCCGGGTGGCCTCTGATGAGTGTGAGGATTTGTGGTCTGCTCCTAGGCCATTTGCTTGCTGGGTCTGTGCCCCCTTTGGTGTTCCTAAAGAGCTCTCTCCCCTCTGGCATTGCATCTGCCTAAGTGCTGGATTCAGCACTTCTCCTCCCTGGACCGTTTCAGACCAGCGTCCCTGTGATAGTGGAGGGGACTGTGGCGGAGGTCCCTGAGATGCCGAATAGTGCACCTCTGCCTGTACCTGAATGGAGGGTCGGGGGGGTGTTTGTGGGGCCTGGACATTGGCCTCCTGCCGACCTGTACTCGGGCCAGATCCATCTGAGGGGAGCGAGGGGGGCTTTCCTGCAGGCACCTGTTGTGTCCCGTCGGCCAGTATCCCTTCTGACCTGCACTGCTGCTCTGCCTCCATAACCAGGTCTTCCCCCCGCCCGGCCTGTGTGTCGGGGCCGCATTGACCTCCTACCTCTCCAGCTGAGGCCGGACGCGCTGCCGTGTTTTTCTCCCCTTCACCTTGTTTTGGCGCGAAGCCGCCATGTTCCATCTGCGGGGACACCTGCCGGCTCTTTGTCACTGTTCCTCGCAGTGTCCCCGTGTGGGGGTCTGGTGTCGATCGCGGCTCCCCCTGCCGCGGAGAGGTGGCTGGTCTCGTGCCTCCCGCGGATCCGCGAGAAGCGCTCGGCGCCACCATGTCGGCGCCGGCGGGCCGCGTGCTGGCGGTGCGGCTGGGCGCCAGGTACTTATCGATGCCCCTCGTCGTGGCCCTAGAAGGCATCACAGGTGGGTCCTGGGGGTCTTTCTTTTTCTTTGGGGCCATGCTGGAGTGTGTAACTGTGTTGGGTTGCACTTTAAGTCCACGGGAGCCTGGAAACGAGCCGGAGCTAATGTGTGCTGCGACCGCTCGCCTCCATAGCCAGGCCACGCCCCTTCTAGCTAAAAATGTAGCACGTGGGAGGTGGTACTAGCCGACCTGGGACCGGAGTCTAAGTGGAACTCGGTGTTCACCAGAGCCCGCCGCAAAGCGGGATGGACTTGCTGCGGCGGGAAACCACCAGGTCGTTCCACAGGTGCGACAAGCCTGCGGTGGCTGCCAAGGTATAAACACAGGAGACAATCTGTACCTGGAGTGACGGCAGGAGAATAGCACAGGAAGGCACACCAGGACTCACGTCCGGAATCTGAGGAGCTGGCACGCAGGTATGGAGGACCACGGGGTCAGACTGGCACACAGGAACGCAGGACCACAGGGACGGACTGGCACACAGGAAAGCATGACCAGAGGAACGGACTGGCACACAGGAGCGCAGGACCACAGGAACGGACTGGCACACAGGAACGCAGGACCATAGGAACGGACTGGCACACAGGAACGTAGGACCACAGGAACGGACTGGCACACAGGAACGCAGGACCACAGGAATGGACTGGAACGCAGGACCACAGGAACAGACTGGCACACAGGAATCACAGGAACGCAGGAATCACAGGAACGGACTGGCACACAGGAACACAGGAATCACAGGAACGCAGGAATCACAGAAGCTTTCTCTTCAGGGGAGTTTGAAGATCCGGCAAGGGTCACAGGAAGAGGCAGAAACTTATAGCAGGCGAGCGCCAAATACCGTCGCGCTGGCCCTTTGAGCGAGCTCAAAGGCCTCCACGGGTGACAACAGTGGTGGATGATCGCCGCATACTTTCTTTGGTGAAGAAGAACCCGTTCACAACATCAACTGAAGTTCAGAACACTCTCATTGAAGTAGGTGTATCTGTCTCTAAGTTAACAGTAAAGAGAAGACTCCATGAAAGTAAATACAAAGGGTTCACATCTAGATGCAAACCATTCATCAATTCCAAAAATAGACAGGCCAGAGTTAAATTTGTCGAAAAACACCTCAAGAAGCCAGCTCAGTTCTGGAAAAGTATTCTGTGGACAGATGAGACAAAGATCAACCTGTACCAGAATGATGGGAAGAAAAAAGTTTGGAGAAGAAAGGGAACGGCACATGATCCAAGGCACAACACATCCTCTGTAAAACATGGTGGAGGCAACGTGATGGCATGGGCATGCATGGCTTTCAATGACACTGGGTCACTTGTGTTTATTGATGACATAACAGCAGACAAGAGTAGCCGAATGAATGCTGATGTGTACCGGGATATACTTTCAGCCCAGATTCAGCCAAATGCTGCAAAGTTGATCAGACGGCGCTTCATAGTACAGATGGACAATGACCCCAAGCATACAGCCAAAGCTACCCAGGAGTTCATGAGTGCAAAAAAGTGGAACATTCTGCAATGGCCAAGTCAATCACCAGATCTTAACCCAATTGAGCATGCATTTCACTTGCTCAAATCCAGACTTAAGACGGAAAGATCCACAAACAAGCAAGACCTGAAGACTGCGGCTGTAAAGGCCTGGCAAAGCATTAAGGAGGAAACCCAGCGTTTGGTGATGTCCATGGGTTCCAGACTTAAGGCAGTGATTGCCTCCAAAGGATTCGCAACAAAATATTGAAAATAAAAATATTTTGTTTGGGTTATGTTTATTTGTCCAAATACTTTTGAGGTCTTAAAATGTGGAGTGTTTGTAAAGAAATGTGTACAATTCCTACATGTTCATCAGATATTTTTGGTCAACCCTTCAAATTAAACGTTACAATCTGCACTTGAATTCTGTTGTAGAGGTTTCAATTCAAATCCAATGTGGTGGCATGCAGAGCCCAACTCGCGAAAATTGTGTCACTGTCCAAATATTTCTGGCCCTAACTGTACATATGACGTTGTAATGAAGTTTTTCTTGTTTTTGTACATTAATATTATTATTAGCAATTTTTATTTTTCTCTTCTCTTTTGTAGATCATGTTGTGTATGGGGCCGTGGACATCCAACCCTGTGTGTTTCGCATTATGTTTACTTATCATACATATCATCATGTAACCTGCGCATATATGATCACCTCTAATTGATACAGCAACGCTACGAGCCACACAGGATACCGAAGGGCACTTGATTGGGTGGATCTTTTTTAATGTTGGTCCAAGTGGCCTGATGGCACAGATTTGCTACTGCTGGTAGCCTCCTATTATGTATTACTTGTCTTTCACCCTGTACCCTGTGATCAGTCATCATAGTATCATAGTATCATAGTATATAAGGCTGGTAAAAGACGCAAGTCCATCAAGTCCAACCTTTAAGAATTAAATAAATGTTTTATCCCCATAACCTGTGATATTTTTGCTCTCCAGAAAGGTATCCAGGCCTCTCTTCAACATGTACATAGAGACCGCCATCTCTCCTGCGGCAGAGAGTTCCATAGTCTCACTGCTCGTACAGTAAAGAACCTTTGTCTATGTTGATGGTAAAATTGCCTCTCCTCTAGGTGCAGAGGATGTCCCCTTGTTCTGGTCACAGGCCTAGGTATAAAAAGATCTTTGGAGAGATCCTTGTACTGTCCGTTCAGGTATTTGTACATTGTAATGGGGTCTCCCCTCAATCGTCTTTTTTCTAAACTGAATAATCCCAAATTTTGTAATCTGTCAGTGTATTCTAATCCCCCCATTCCCCTAATAATCCTGGTTGCTCTCCTTTGCACCCGTTCCAGCTCTACTATATCCTTTTTATACACTGGGGCCCAAAACTGTACACAATATTCCATGTGTGGTCTGACCAGCGATTTGTATAAGGGCAAAACTATGTCTTTACCATGAGAATCTATTCCTCTCTTGATACATCCCATAATTTTATTTGCTTTAGCAGCAGCTGCCTGGCTCTGGTCACTAAAATTAAGTTTACCATCCACCAATACCCCCAAGTCCTTTTCAGTTTCAGTTTTACCAAGTAATTGACCGTCTAGAACATAATTATACTTTTTGTTTCCATGGCCCAAGTGCATAACTTTACATTTATCTACATTAAACTTCATCAACCATTTCTCTGCCCATTCCTCAAGCTTCCACAAATCCCTCTGTAATGCTAAACTATCAACCTCAGTATTTATTCCTTTACACAGCTTAGTATCATCTGCAAATATTGAAACTTGACTGTGTAAACCCACTACTAGGTCATTAATAAAAATATTAAAAAGAAGTGGCCCCAATACTGACCCCTGTGGCACTCCACTGGTAACGTCAACCCAATCTGAGAATGTGCCATTAATGACGACCCTCTTTTTTCTATCACTAAGCCAATTACTTACCCAAATACACAGATTTTCTCCTATTCCCACCAGTCTCATTTTATATACCAACCTTTTATGTGGCACGGTGTCAAATGCCTTTGAAAAGTCCAGATATACAACATCCACAGCGTCCCCCAGATCCAGTCTTGAACTTACCTCCTCGTAGAAACCAATCAGATTAGTCTGACAGGACCGATCTCTCATAAACCCATGCTGACGCTGGGTTATAAGGTTGTGCACAGTGAGATACTCCAGGATAGCATCTCTAACAAACCCCCCAAATATTTTCCCCACCACAGAAGTTAGACTCACGGGTCTGTAGTTTCCAGGATTGCTATTTGATCCTTTTTTGTATATTGGTACCACATTTGCTATGCGCCAGTCCTGTGGAACATAACCAGTCCTCAGTGAATCTTCAAATATTAAAAATAACGGTATGTCTATCACGGTACATAGTTCATGCAGAACCCGGGGGTGTATGCAATCTGGCCCCGGTCATTTATCTATCTTAGTGGTTGCGAGGCGGCGCCGTACCTCTTCCTGGGTTAAACTGTTGACATTCCAAAAATAATTTACATTATTCCTCATTGTGTCTTCCACCAGGGGATTTTCCTGGGTAAAGACAGTTGAGAAGGTGACATTCAGTAGGCTGGCCCTTTCCTCATCCCCTTCCAACATGACCCCCATGTTATTTCTAAGGGGGCCCACACTCTCTGTTTTTAGTTTCTTATCATTTATATACTTGAAAAATAATTTGGGATTATTTTTCTCTCGGTCTCTATTTTTGCAGCCTTTATCTGCTTTTTACAGGATTTATTTTTCTCTCTATAATCCTGTAATGCCTCATCGCTACTTTTACGTTTTAGCACCTTAAACGCCTTATCTTTCTCGCTTATTGCTTTCCTTACAAGACTAGTTAGCCACATTGGCTGTTTCTTGTTCCTCTTATGCTTTTTTCCATAAGGTATGTGTTTCTCACAGGACTTTTTCAGAATATATGAGAAAAATTCCCATTTTTCAGTCATATTCCTGTGTCCCCGGCCTCAGCTCTTCTCTCCATAATTACCTGTGTACTGGCACTTGAACTTGCTTTACCACTTCCAAGATGGCCGCTGCCCTGTCTGGACACTCTTGTGAGAGTAGAGGCGTCCCTGTGAGAGTGACGTTGCTGAGCGACATGATTGAACGTGGTGGGTGCTCCTAGGACTGTCTGTTGGCAACATTGTAAATACACTAATTATGTATTCACTTACGGTTTATTATAACACTGTAACACTGTCACATCCTGTGGGGGATATAAACCCGCCTTGTACAATCACTAACTATGCTTGAAAATGGCTGCATTGAGACAGCTGAAACGTTGCATCTACCCACTGACGAAATAAAATACTGATTTTTTCCACCCTGCGCTGCTTCCTTGTTTGGAATTTTTGCTACTTATGGGATTTTGAGTCGGATCCTTTTGAAGCCTGCACCCACCTCGAATCTTAATTCGTTTTTTCATTGTGCTGCTCCTCCAACCTTCTCGTTGATACGATTATGGAGATAAATTTGCCAAATAAAACCCTAATGTGAGGGAAATCTATCATTTTTGCATTGCCGTCCAGGCAGCATAACATTTAAAAAAAAAAACAAACAAAAGGAAAATGTAGTCAGCTCACCTGTATACAGAAGAACATGCGGCAACAGCGTGGTGATTCGTGAGCACGGAAGACTATGGCTCTGGAGTGCACACAATGGCAAAAAGAAAGGAATCCAGCTTCAAACAAAACCCACGTGGATATAAAAAGTACAAATTTACTTAGAAAAACTTCATAAAACGTCAGATCGACATGCAGAAAACTGCACAAAAAGTTTGTGTGAAGGGTAGTGAGGAGACCATCCGTCACCTACGCATTTCAGAGAAACATCTCCTTAATCATGGCTGTCACGGGTGCTCCCATGATCCCTGTTTCGGATCGCGGGCGCATCCGTGCTCCCCGTGTGCCCCTGCTGCAGCCTGGTCTCCTCACTCACCTCTCCCGGCTCCTGCTCTTCCCCGGACTGCTGTGCGCGCGTGTCCCCTGCCGAAAATTTAAAGGGCCAGCGCACCGCTAATTGGTGCACTGGCTGAACAACTCTTTGTGCCTCATAGCCTTAGAGAAAGCTTCCAAGCGAGTATTGCTGCGTTCCTGTGTATTCCTGCGTTCCTGTGTATTCCTGCGTTCCTTTGTGTCTCCGCCCTTGAGTCCTGTGTTGCCGTGTTACCTAAGTTCCTCCGTGTTGCTGTGTTCAGTGTGCCTATGTTCCCGTTCCCACCTGCCTGGACCTCCTGTTGCTGACCCCGGACTTGGACTTGACGTTGCATCTCTGCCGCCTGCCCTGACCCTGTGCCTGGACCTGACTACGAGATTGTCATCCGATAAGGTACCTCGACCTCGGCTGCCACCGCGGGCTAGTCGCACCTGGGAATGACCTAGTGGTATCCTGCCGCAGCAAGTCCAACCCTCTTTGCGGCGGGCTCTGGTGAATACCAGGTGCCGCTGGGCTCCGGTCCCGGGTGTTGGCTAGTTCCATCTCCCGCGGTGGTCCAGAGGATCCACTGATCCTAACAGTAAGATCCGGCCATGGATTCCGCCGAGGTTCCGCTTGCAACTCGACCAAACTTTGCCGCCATAGTGGTCCAGCAATCGCGGGAGATTGACGCTCAATGCGAACAACTGGATCAAGTCACCACCATGCTGCAACAGCTGCTAGCCGCCCAGCAACAGGTTCCCGTGTCTGCTCCCGTGGCTCCTGCAACCCCGGTCTGCCTTCCTGCTGCTGAACCACCACTACAGCTGTCTATGCCCAGCAAATTTAACAGAGATCCCAAACAGTGCAGGGGTTTTATTACTCAATGCTCTCTACAAATAGAATTCATGCCTCCGCAATTTGTCATGGAGCGTTCCAAGGTGGCATTCTTCGTCAGTCTTCTCTGGGAAAGCCCTGGCCTGGGCCACTCCTCTTTGGGACAGAGGCGACCCGGTCACAGCTACTCTTGCAGCTTTTCTGGCGGAATTCCGGGCCGTTTTTGAGGAACCAGCACGGGCTTCTTCTGCCGAGACTGCATTGTTGAACCTGCGCCAAGGCAACTCATCTGTGGGAGAGTATGCAGTTCAATTCCGCACCCTGGCCTCTGAACTTGCCTGGAACGATGCAGCTCTCATCGCCACCTTTAAGAAAGGACTCTCGCCGCAGGTCAAAGATGCGCAGGCGGCTCGGGATCTACCATCAACTCTGGGTGGTCTCATCACACTGTCCACTCGGATTGATGTCCGGTTTAAGGAACGCGCCGAGGAACTTCGCTCTGAGCATCCTCAAGCTCTGGTAAGATGTTTTCCTCGCCTAGCACCTGCTTTCCAAAGGCCGCTCTAGCCTCTGCCTGTATCGTCTGCTGAGGAACCCATGCAGGTGGACAGAATCCGGCTCTCTCTACAAGAGCGTTCCAGAAGACGACAGGAGAACCTTTGTCTGTATTGTGCCAATCCAGGGCACTTCATCTGGACTTGTCCTGTTCGCCCCCAAAGTCCGGAAAACGCCAGCACCTAGGGCTCTTGGGAGAAGCCAAGCTTCTCCACGTCTGATTATTCCTGTGCTCCTCAGCATAGACACCGGCACCCAAATCCAAGTTTCTGCTTTCCTGGATTCAGGCTCTACAGCAAACTTTATGGACGCAGCCCTTGAGAAACCATTGTCCATTGCCTCAGTCAGTGGCTAGATTCTTTCCGTGCCCATCCGGTTTCGCACGGAACCCCTGCAAATGCAAGACAGCAAAGTTTTTGAATGAAAACATAAAAAATAATAAATAATAGATACAATTCCATACAGAAAGTGAATACAAAATCTAAAACTATAAAAAAATATAAAAAAACATATCTGCATATCAGCATTTGCAAGTAGGTTTGTGGGACTGGTCTGTGGGTGGTTCAGGTCTGGATGACCTGACAGTATCAGGTGTCAGGCTCCGGGTGATTCTTTCACTCATGGATACATTTCTTTGCATCCTTTTTGATGTTTGATATATGTCCATGTTGTTAATCTAATAAATTTTGCCTTTTTGCTACCTAACACATGCCTCTTTGTTTTTGCATATTTACCCTTTGCATGTGTGTAGCCCTTCATAGGGTTTAAAGATTGTGTTCAGATCCCAAATCTGTTTACATGTCATTTTGTCAGGGGTGAGGTCGAGGCACTCTCACCCCTAATTTTTGGGACCTTCTTACCCAATTGATTTAGATTTTTGTTATAAAGTATAGGCATTGCCGCCTCAGAATCTACATATTTTTGTGTGATATATATTTCTACGATTTTTGGCTTGTGTATATTTGCAGGAAGTGATGGATTTGGAGGCCAGGGAGGCAGCCTGGAACAGCCAGGTATCCACAGTCTTTGACACCCCGGGAGACACGGGACAAAATGTGGAGTCTAAAATTGTTATGGAGGAACTCACTGATGCACACAAGAGCATCACTTGTTTATGGTGGAACATTCGAAGTCTGGAGGAATATCGTAAATTGAATATTGTTCCGAGGGGTCTCCGGATCCAAATCTTCCCAGCCTTGGAGGTACAGGGGGAATTCAAAACGTCCTGGGAGAGGGGCCTACATCAAGACTCTCTCTTTCTCCTAGATCTACTTCTTAAACATGATTATGAGTTGCTAAAACAAACAAAAGATGAAATACAGCTCTTGGAAACCAAACTGTCTAAATTTGATCAAAGCACGTGCAAAGCCATTTTGGCAAAAATTAAAGGATTCAATAGATAAGTATGAGAAAGACATCATACAAAAGAAACGCGACAAATTCGCAAGGGATCGAAGCAATTACAACAAGAAAAGAGCCTATAGATGGACACATACGGGTAACAAGAGACGATTTCCGAAACGTATGACCAGACAGAAGGATAATAAGGAGATGTCCTCTAGCGATGATTTTTTATCCTCGGACACAAGCAAACCGGAGGGCGATCCGGGGAGTCCAGATACAAACACGCCCAACATAAGAAAAAGGGGCCTACGGAATCAGTGGTCACCGAGCTACAAGAGGGCTCCTCAGAAATCCCAGCACAACAATTGAGTACTGAGGGTAAGCATGACCTACAAATTGTCAATCTTTCTACTTATAAGCTTTCTGATATTGAACAGAGGGTCTTGAGTAAAGGTTTAAGCTTCTCCCCAATGCAAAAAGTTTACAAATTTACCCTAATAAAGGATGTAGACTAGAGATGAGCGAACATACTCGTCCGAGCTTGATGCTCGTTCGAGCATTAGCGTACTCGAAACTGCTCGTTGCTCGGATGAATACTTCGCCCGCTCGAGAAAATGGCAGCTCCCGCCGTTTTGCTTTTTGGCGGCCAGAAACAGAGCCAATCACAAGCCAGGAGACTCTGCACTCCACCCAGCATGACGTGGTACCCTTACACGTCGATAGCAGTGGTTGGCTGGCCAGATCAGGTGACCCTGGGATAGACTAGCCGCTGCCCGCGCTGCTCGGATCATTCTGTGTCTGGATGCCGCTAGGGAGAGAGCTGCTGCTGGTCAGGGAAAGCGTTAGGGTGTTCTATTAGAATAGTGTTAGGCAGGAGTGATTCAACAAGAACCCAACAGCCCTTCTTAGGGCTACAATAACGTTATACTTTTTTTTTTTGTTTGCTTGTGGCTGGGCTTGCTGGCACTAGTAGTGGAGCTAGTACCATATTGTGAGGAATTTGCAGGGGGACTTGCTACCGTTGTGTTTAGCTCTTAGTGACACACATATCCACCTCAAACACCAAAGTGGGAAAATTTATTAGGGGTTTGATTTCAATTAGGCACAGTCTGCCATTTACTTTTTATTTTACGTTTATTTTTTTAATAACTCAGTGTCATCTCATCTGGCATAGCAGTGTGCTTTCATACTTGGCTAGAAAATAGCCATAGGCGAATCCAAACGGCTTACTTACGCCTACAGTAGCGTTATATATATTTGATTTCTGGTTGATCTGCTGGTGGCTGTCCTTGCTGCAGTGCATCTACTAGCAAATTGTGAGCAATTTGTAGTGAGAGTTGCGACCGCTGTGTTTTGCGCTTAGTGACGCACATATCCATCGCAAAGACCGAAGTGGGAAAATTTATTAGGGGTTGGATTTCAATTAGGCACAGTCTGGCAGTTTCTTTTTATTTTACGTTTATTTTTTCATAACTCAGCGTCATCTCATCAGTGTGCTTTCATACTTGGCTAGAAAATAGCCATAGGAGAATCCAAACGGCTTACTTACGCCTACAGTAGCGTTATATATATTTGATTTCTGGTTGATCTGCTGGTGGCTGTCCTTGCTGCAGTGCATCTACTAGCAAATTGTGAGCAATTTGTAGTGAGAGTTGCGACCGCTGTGTTTTGCGCTTAGTGACGCACATATCCATCGCAAAGACCGAAGTGGGAAAATTTATTAGGGGTTGGATTTCAATTAGGCACAGTCTGGCAGTTTCTTTTTATTTTACGTTTATTTTTTCATAACTCAGCGTCATCTCATCAGTGTGCTTTCATACTTGGCTAGAAAATAGCCATAGGAGAATCCAAACAGCTTACTTACGCCTACAGTAGCGTTATATATATTTGATTTCTGGTTGATCTGCTGGTGGCTGTCCTTGCTGCAGTGCATCTACTAGCAAATTGTGAGCAATTTGTAGTGAGAGTTGCGACCGCTGTGTTTTGCGCTTAGTGACGCACATATCCATCGCAAAGACCGAAGTGGGAAAATTTATTAGGGGTTGGATTTCAATTAGGCACAGTCTGCCATTTCCTTTTTTATTTTACGTTTATTTTTTTAATAACTCAGCGTCATCTCATCTGGCATAGCAGTGTGCTTTCATACTTGGCTAGAAAATAGCCATAGGAGAATCCAAACGGCTTACTTACGCCTACAGTAGCGTTATATATATTTGATTTCTGGTTGATCTGCTGGTGGCTGTCCTTGCTGCAGTGCATCTACTAGCAAATTGTGAGCAATTTGTAGTGAGAGTTGCGACCGCTGTGTTTTGCGCTTAGTGACGCACATATCCATCGCAAAGACCGAAGTGGGAAAATTTATTAGGGGTTGGATTTCAATTAGGCACAGTCTGCCATTTCCTTTTTTATTTTACGTTTATTTTTTTAATAACTCAGCGTCATCTCATCTGGCATAGCAGTGTGCTTTCATACTTGGCTAGAAAATAGCCATAGGAGAATCCAAACGGCTTACTTACGCCTACAGTAGCGTTATTTATATTTGATTTCTGGTTGATCTGCTGGTGGCTGTCCTTGCTGCAGTGCATCTACTAGCAAATTGTGAGCAATTTGTAGTGAGAGTTGCGACCGCTGTGTTTTGCGCTTAGTGACGCACATATCCATCGCAAAGACCGAAGTGGGAAAATTTATTAGGGGTTGGATTTCAATTAGGCACAGTCTGCCATTTCCTTTTTTATTTTACGTTTATTTTTTTAATAACTCAGCGTCATCTCATCTGGCATAGCAGTGTGCTTTCATACTTGGCTAGAAAATAGCCATAGGAGAATCCAAACGGCTTACTTACGCCTACAGTAGCGTTATATATATTTGATTTCTGGTTGATCTGCTGGTGGCTGTCCTTGCTGCAGTGCATCTACTAGCAAATTGTGAGCAATTTGTAGTGAGAGTTGCGACCGCTGTGTTTTGCGCTTAGTGACGCACATATCCATCGCAAAGACCGAAGTGGGAAAATTTATTAGGGGTTGGATTTCAATTAGGCACAGTCTGGCAGTTTCTTTTTATTTTACGTTTATTTTTTCATAACTCAGCGTCATCTCATCAGTGTGCTTTCATACTTGGCTAGAAAATAGCCATAGGAGAATCCAAACAGCTTACTTACGCCTACAGTAGCGTTATATATATTTGATTTCTGGTTGATCTGCTGGTGGCTGTCCTTGCTGCAGTGCATCTACTAGCAAATTGTGAGCAATTTGTAGTGAGAGTTGCGACCGCTGTGTTTTGCGCTTAGTGACGCACATATCCATCGCAAAGACCGAAGTGGGAAAATTTATTAGGGGTTGGATTTCAATTAGGCACAGTCTGCCATTTCCTTTTTTATTTTACGTTTATTTTTTTAATAACTCAGCGTCATCTCATCTGGCATAGCAGTGTGCTTTCATACTTGGCTAGAAAATAGCCATAGCAATAGGATAGCATTGTTTGGTTTTAAAAACTAAAAAACACAAAAAAAACTAAAAAACACAAAAAAACACAAAAAAAAGTAAAAAAAAAATTAAAGTTATAACTTTCATTTTCAAAATGTTTAACCCGAGGGCTAGGGGTAGAGGACGAGGGCGGGGACGTGGGCGTCCAACTACTGCAGGAATCAGAGGCCGTGGTCCTGGGCGGGGTGAGACACCACCTGCTGATGAGGGAGCAGGGGAACGCCGCAGAGCTACACTCCCTAGGTTCATGTCTGAAGTTACTGGGACTCGTGGTAGAGCACTGTTGAGGCCAGAACAGTGCGAACAGGTGATGTCGTGGATTGCCGACAATGCTTCGAGCAATTTGTCCACCAGTCAGTCTTCCACGCAGTCCACCCATGTCACCGAAATCGGCACTCCTCCAGCTCCTGCACCTCAGCCTCCTCCCCCCCAGTCTGCCCCCTCCCAGGAAAATTTGGTATTTGAACCGGCATACTCTGAGGAACTGTTTTCTGGACCCTTCCCACAGTCACAAACCACTTGTCCGGTTGCTGCTGAGCAATTTTCCGATGCCCAGGTTTTCCACCAGTCGCAGTCTGTGGGTGATGATGACCTTCTTGACGTAGTGGAAGAAGTGTGTAAAGAGGTGTCCGACGATGAGGAGACACGGTTGTCAGACAGTGGGGAAGTTGTTGTCAGGGCAGGAAGTCCGAGGGGGGAGCAGACTGAGGGATCGGAGGATGATGAGGTGACAGACCCAAGCTGGGTTGATAGGCCGGGTGAACACAGTGCTTCTGAGAGGGAGGAGAGTCCTTGACCAGAACAGGTTGGAAGAGGCAGTGGTGGGGCCAGACGGAGAGGCAGGGCCAGACCTGGTGCATCAGCGCCAAATGTGTCAACTAGTGTAGCTCCCGTGGCGAGGGCTCCTGCGGCGAGGGCTAGATTTTCAGAAGTCTGGAGGTTCTTTAAGGAAACACCGGATGACCGACGGACTGTGGTGTGCAACATTTGCCAAACCAGGATCAGCAGGGGTTCCACCACTAATAGCTTAACTACCACCAGTATGCGCAGGCATATGAATGCTAAACACCCCACTCAGTGGCAACAAGCCCGTTCACCTCCGGCCGTGCACACCACTGCTCCTTCCCCTGTGTCAGCTGATAGTCAGCCCCCTGCCCAGGACCCTGCCACAAAAACCCCATCGTCGCCTCCACGATCCTCCACAGCATCCACCAGCGTTCAGCTCTCCATACCCCAGACGCTGGAGCGGAAACGCAAATATAGTGCAACCCACCCGCACGCCCAAGCCCTTAATGTCCACATCTCCAGATTGCTCAGCCTGGAGATGCTGCCCTATAGGCTAGTAGAGACCGAGGCCTTTCGCAACCTCATGGCGGCGGCCGCCCCTCGGTATTCGGTCCCCAGCCGCCACTACTTTTCCCGATGTGCCGTCCCAGCCCTGCACCAGCACGTGTCAGACAACATCATCCGTGCCCTGACCAACGCCGTTTCTGACAAGGTCCACCTGACCACGGACACGTGGACGAGTGCTGCCGGGCAGGGCCACTATATATCACTGACGGCACATTGGGTTAACTTGGTGGAGGCTGGGACCGAGTCTGACCCTGCGGCTGGTCATATACTGCCGACGCCAAGGATTGCGGGGCCTACCTCGGTCCAGGTGTTTCAGGCCTACTATGCCTCCTCCTCCTCCCACCCCTCCTCCACCTCCTCCTCCGAACTACCATCCGTGGGCATGGCGCCATCAGTCGGTAGCTCTAGGCACAGCAGCAGTGCCGTCGCTAAGCGACAGCAGGCGGTGCTCAAACTGCTGAGCCTAGGCGATAAAAGGCACACCGCCCAAGAACTATTACAGGGCATCACGGCGCAGACTGATCTGTGGCTGGCACCGCTGAACCTGAAGCCAGGCATGGTTGTGTGTGACAACGGCCGTAACCTGGTGGCGGCTCTGCAACTCGGCAGACTGACACATGTGCCATGCCTGGCCCATGTGTTAAATCTGATAGTTCAGCGTTTCCTCAAGACATACCCCAATCTGTCTGATTTGCTCACGAAGGTGCGCCGCATCTGTGCGCATTTCAGGAAGTCCAGCACAGATGCTGCCACTCTCAGGGCAGCGCAGCGCCGCCTCCAACTGCCCGCTCACCGACTGTTGTGCGACGTGCCCACGAGGTGGAATTCAACACTGACCATGTTATCCAGAGTTTACCAGCAGCGCAGAGCGATTGTAGACTGCCAGATGTCAACTTCCACCAGAACTGGTAGTCAGGTCAGTCAGCTTCCTCAAGTCTACAATGAGGAGTGGACGTGGATGTCTGATATCTGTCAGGTGCTGAGTAACTTTGAGGAGTCAACACAGATGGTCAGTGGCGATGCCGCCATCATCAGCCTCACCATCCCGCTGCTTGGCCTGTTGAAAAAATCTCTGATCAGCATGAAGTCGGAAGCTTTGCGCTCGTCACAAGAGACGGGGGAAGAAGATTCCCTTGTTGATAGCCAAAGCACCCTTAGGTCTGTTTCTCAGCGCATATCGGAGGAGGTGGAGGTGGAGGAGGATGAGGAGGAAGAGGAGGAGAATGTTGGCGAGACACAAGAGGGGACCATTGTTGAGTCCTTCACTGTTCAGCGTGTATGGGCAGAAGAAGAGGAGTTGGAGGAGTTGGAGGAGGAGGAAATGGACAGTCAGGCCAGTGAGGGGAGTGAATTCTTACGCGTTGGTACTCTGGCGCATATGGCAGATTTCATGCTAGGCTGCCTATCCAGTGACCCTCGCGTTCAAAGAATTTATTCCAGCACCGATTACTGGGTGTTCACTCTCCTGGACCCACGGTACAAGCAAAATCTTTCCACTCTCATCCCTGGAGAGGAAAGGAGTGTGAGAATGCATGAATACCAGCAGGCCCTGGTGCACAAGCTGAAACAGTATTTCCCTTCTGACAGCGCTAGCGGCAGAGTGCGTAGTTCTGCGGGACAAGTAGCGAGGGAGAGTAGGCGAGCAGGCAGCTTGTCCAGCACTGGCAAGGGTACGCTTTACAAGGCTTTTGCCAGCTTTATGTCACCCCAGCAAGACACTGTCACCTGTCCCCAGTCTCGGCAGAGTAGGGCTGATCTTTACAGAAAGATGGTGAGGGAGTACATAGCTGACCATACCATCGTCCTAAATGATCACACAGCTCCCTACAACTACTGGGTTTCAAAGCTGGACATGTGGCACGAACTGGCGCTGTACGCCTTGGAGGTTCTTGCCTGCCCTGCCGCTAGCGTCTTGTCCGAGCTGGTTTTCAGTGCAGCTGGTGGCATCATCACCGATAAGCGTACACGCCTGTCGACTGACAGCGCTGACAGGCTGACGCTTATTAAGATGAATAAAGCCTGGATTTCTCATAATTTCCAATCTCCACCAGGTGAAGGAAGCTCAACCTGAATAATTTATCCACTCCTCCTCCTCCTCATTTTCCTCCTTCTCCTCCTCTTTGTACCGTAAAGCAGAGGAAACTGGCTATTTTTTGACACGGCCCACTGGCTCTAGCTATAGTACTTTATGCATTTAATTTTTCTGGAGGGCCACCGACCCGGTCCTCTGTTTTAAACAATTTTTGGGAGTGCCACATACAGGCACTCAATCTATTCAATTTTTCTGGAGGGCCACCTACCTGCTCCTCTGGTTTGAAAACTTTTTTGGACTGCCACATACAGGCACTCAATCTATTCCATTTTTCTGGAGGGCCACCTACCTGCTCCTCTGGTTTGAAAACTTTTTTGGACTGCCACATACAGGCACTCAATCTATTCCATTTTTCTGGAGGGCCACCTACCTGCTCCTCTGGTTTGAAAACTTTTTTGGACTGCCACATACAGGCACTCAATCTATTCCATTTTTCTGGAGGGCCACCTACCTGCTCCTCTGGTTTGAAAACTTTTTTGGACTGCCACATACAGGCACTCAATCTATTCCATTTTTCTGGAGGGCCACCTACCTGCTCCTCTGGTTTGAAAACTTTTTTGGACTGCCACATACAGGCACTATCCAAATTAAATTGTCTCCATAGCAGCCTCCACACGTTGTCTCCATTGCTACCTCCAAAAGTCGTCCATATAGCTGCCTCCATACATCGTCCCTTTATCAAACGAGGTGTGTCAGGCAGAAATTTGGGTTGTTTTCATGGATTCCACATCAAAGTTGTTAACTTTGTCGCCACCCAGCTGTGTTATCCACAAAATATACTGGCAAACTTTTATCATTTACCAATATTATTTCAGCGCTTCTTGCGCTTCTGTTTACATTCCCCTCACCCGCCATATCCTAAACTTATAAGAACGCTACTACACTTGATCTTATACAAAAGGTTCTTAGAAGTGCTGTTTGGGGAGTAGCCTAGAGACACGGGCTTGGATTGGCGAAAGCTCGCCTGGCAGCGGAGCGCCAGCTCCATGCCAAGATCCAACTAACATAGTTTTAACTGCAGCACCTTTAATCTACTACTAGTTCACTGCCTCCATACATGGTCCCCTTATCAAACGAGCTTTGTCAGGCAGAATTTTGGGTTGTTTTCATGGCTTCCACAACAAACTTGTTAACTTTGTCGCCACCCTGCTGTGTTATCCACAAAATATACTGGCAAACTTTTATCATTTACCAATATTATTTCAGCGCTTCTTGCGCATCTGTTTACATTCCCCTCACCCGCCATATCCCAAACTTATAAGAACGCTACTACACTTAACTTGGTGCACGCTGGGACCGAGTCTGACCCTGGGGCTGGTGATATACTGCCGACGCAGAGGATTGCGGGGCCTACCTCGGTCCAGGTCTCAAAGGCCTACTATACCTCCTCCTCCTCCCACCCCTCCTCCACCTCCTCCTCCTCCGAATTACCATCCGTGGCCATGGCGGCATCAGTCGGTAGCTCTAGGCACAGCAGCAGTGCCGTCGCTAAGCGACAGCAGGCGGTGCTCAAACTGCTGAGCCTAGCCGATAGAAGGCACACCGCCCAAGAGCTATTACAGGGCATTCCACATCAAACTTGTTAACTTTCTCGCCACCCTGCTGTGTAATCCACAAAAGATACTGGCAAACTTTTATCATTTAC
Source organism: Engystomops pustulosus (assembly GCF_040894005.1). Classification (NCBI taxonomy): domain Eukaryota; kingdom Metazoa; phylum Chordata; class Amphibia; order Anura; family Leptodactylidae; genus Engystomops; species Engystomops pustulosus. The sequence continues at coordinate 45,647,582 of NC_092414.1, forward strand.
CGATATTATTTCAGCGCTTCTTGCGCATCTGTTTACATTCCCCTCTCTCGCCATATCCCAAACTTATAAGAACGCTACTACACTTGATCTTATACAAAAGGTTCTTAGAAGTGCTGTTTGGGGAGTAGCCTAGAGACAGGGGCTTGGATTGGCGAAAGCTCGCCTGGAAGCGGAGCGCCAGCTCCATCCCAAGATACAACTAACATAGTTTTAAGTGCAGCACCTTTAATCTACTACTAGTTCACTGCCTCCATAATAATAATAATAATAATAATCTTTATTTATATAGCGCCATCATATTCCGTAGCGCTTTACAAATCATAGGAAACAAATACAAATGTAATGTAACAGAGCACAACATTTGTATGGAACAACAGGAGTGAGGTCCCTGCTCGCCAGAGCTTACGGTTTATGAAGATGATGGGGTAACACGAGGTAAAAGAATTTTTAATGGTCAAGCCATTCTTCTTAGGGAATAGAACAAAATATAATAAATGGAATTGCTGTCGCTTGAACCACTCAGCCGTCACCAGGTCCAGGGTGAATGGGACTGCATAGAAGTCTGGTGCCTGTTGGTTGCTGGATAACAGATGGGAGGACAACACAGGACGGGTTAGTAGAAGAGTTAAAACTTCATGCAGTTAATGAGTGTTATAGGCTTGCCTAAAGAAATGGGTTTTAAGAGCACGTTTGAAACTTTGGAGGTTAGGTATTAGTCTTATAGTCCGCGGCAGAGCATTCCATAGAATTGGTGCAGGTCTAGAGAAGTCTTGGAGACGCGAGTGGGAGGTCCGCACTAGGGTAGAGGTTGATCTAAGATCACTGGCGGATCTAAGAGCACGGGTTGGGCGATAGACTGAGATAAGAGAGGAGAGGTAGGGGGGTGCAGCATTATACAGAGCTTTATGGATGAGGGTTATTATTTTAAACTGTATTCGAAAGGAGACTGGCAGCCAGAGCAGCGACTGGCATGAACTGTAGGCATACATGGTCCCCTTATCAAACGAGCTGTGTCAGGCATAATTTTGGGTTGTTTTCATGGCTTCCACAACAAACTTGTTAACTTTGTCGCCACCCTGCTGTGTAATCCACAAAATATACTGGCAAACTTTTATCATTTACCAATATTATTTCAGCGCTTCTTGCGCATCTGTTTCCATTCCCCTCACCCGCCATATCCTAAACTTATAAGAACGCTATTACACTTGATCTTATACAAAAGGTTCTTAGAAGTGCTGTTTGGGGAGTAGCCTAGAGACAGGGGCTTGGATTGGCGAAAGCTCGCCTGGCAGCGGCGCGCCAGCTCCATGCCAAGATCCAACTAACATAGTTTTAACTGCAGCACCTTTAATCTACTACTAGTTCACTGCCTCCATACATGGTCCCCTTATCAAACGAGCTGTGTCAGGCAGAATTTTGGGTTGTTTTCATGGCTTCCATGTTAACTTTGTTGCCACCCTGCTGTGTAATCCACAAAATATACTGGCAAACTTTTATCATGTACCGATATTATTTGAGCGCTTCTTGCTCACCTCCTTTGGTTCCTCTCTGCCACCCATTGGTTTGAAGCCTGAGTCCATTTAGGGTATGTCGCCATGCCACTCTCTAGCCTGCCGCTGCTGCCGCTGCCTCTGCATGAAGTCCCCTATAGTGTCAGGGTCAATTATTGGATGTTTTAGATGCTATCTAGCTTCATTCTGTCACTCTGTCATGGCCATGCTGTTGCCCATAATTTTGGCATAATGGTGCGATTAAGCAGCCTCAGAGGCATCCATGCATGCTGCCCCTGCTGTTTCCTGTCCATTTCCGTGGTGTTTCCATCCTTTTCTGAGGTTCCCAGGTGTTTGGCCAAGCTTCCCTGTGCAGAGCCTTGGTCCCCTTGAAAAATGCTCGAGTCTCCCATTGACTTCAATGGGGCTCGTTATTCGAGACGAGCACTCGAGCATCGGGAAAAGTTCGTCTCGAATAACGAGTACCCGAGCATTTTAGTGCTCGCTCATCTCTAATGTATACCTATATTGTAGACAGTTGACTTTCAAACTCCTTTATCATCAACCTTCCCTCAACAGTCAGATGTGGATCGCAGGACCTTCTCAGACCTCTTGGAGCTGTTAAGAGAAAGTGAAGACACACAAGGTCCCACAACAGATAGGTCACAGTTTACATTGCGAACGCCCTCACAAGCTACTCATAATTTACGTTTATTTCCAGCTATTCAGATATTTTTCGAGTGTATGGTTCGGGACATACGAGACCTGAAAGAGACAAGCAATCCAGAACTTACGTAAAACACTGAGTTTGTGATAAAAGAGGCCGATAAAGGCGGAAATGTTGTCTTATGGCCGACAGAACAATATATCTCAGAAGCCAATAGACAACTACGTAACCGACAGCATTACTCTGCTTTACCCTCAGACCCTACCAGTGTTTTCAAGGGCAAATTGGACCGTCTAATAGACTCCGCTTGGAGGTAGGGCATCATCACACGACGAGAGAAGGATTTTCTCACGGTAAAAATTCCGGTGACGCCCACCTTCTATGTTACCGAAGGTACACAAAGCAGTGGAAAACCCCCCCGGGAGACCAATTGTGGCGGGAATTGGCAGCCTATGTGAAAAGTCATGTATTTACACAGACTTCTTTTTGCAGGATCGCGTCACCAGATTGACCTCATATATCAGGGACTCTTCATATCTGATCGATCAACTGAACAAATTGGACCTCTCATCCATTGAAGAGGAGATCTGGATTATCTCTATGGACGTCGAGTCCCTTTATACTAATATCCTACACGAGGTGGGTGAAAATGCGGTTTCTTATTTCATGCAACAGGATCTGGACGGGGATGAGCGCCACCAGGGTTTCCTTCAGGAACTTTTGGGGTTTGTGCTCAGACACAATCACTTTGTCTTTCATAGAACCCATTGCTGGCAGGTCTCGGGCACAGCGATGGGTGCACGCTGTGCTCCTTCCTATGCCAACCTATTTTTAGGTTGGTGGGAGGAGACCAGAGTGTACCCTTCCGCTGACTTCCAGAGGCATGTCGTTGGTTGGTACCGCTACATCGACGACGTGCTTGTTTTCTGGAGGGGTTCGCCCGAGACCTGCCATGCTTTTGTGGGGGCTCTTAACAATAATGATTGGCAAATACGGCTGACACCGGTGTTTTCCCAAACAGAAGTGAACTTACTGGATCTACGAATCTCTATCAAACAAAAAGTTATTGAAACAACGCTGTACAGGAAAGAAACCGCGACGAATAGCTTATTACACTACCGGAGCTTTCATCCCCATCATCCCCGTCATACATAATGCAGAACGGGACTTTAATGATGGTAAACAATTATCTACCGTTGCAAAACACTATCTCAAGGTGCATCGGGGGGGCCCTTCCAGATTGAAAATCATAGGCCTCGATAAGCTGCAACCGAACATACGGGGAGGAGACTTGATGCCGGCCTTACTCCGTTCAGAAGCCAAATGGATTTTTGAGCTGTCAGCACTGGCTTCACGGGGGATGAATGAAGAAATGCTCTTTTCTGGCTTCTATAAAAAGTAGGTATCAGCTCTACATCAGTTCCCTTGGTGCCCAGGACACTCATTCTTTTCTTTCTTTTTTTCTTTCCTCCCCCTTTGCCTCTCCACCTCCCCCTGGCAGCTCCCGCCTCGCTTTCTTCCCCTTTCTATCCCCTCTCTCTCCCTTCCTTCCCACACCCATTTTTTACACTGGTTGGCACTGTCTGGGTCACCTTATGCACCAGTGACCCCTTCCTGGCACTCACACTTGCACTGTTTTCGCTTTTCCTCACTCTCACTGCCCTTTCGGGCTCACTCACTCTCTCTGCCTCTGTCCTTCTGCCCCTTCCTTGCACAGCACTGCACAATCTTTCCTTGGCCCCCTCCACTCTTTTCTCGTCCCCTTTTTTTCTCACCCTTTCTCTTCCTTTTTCCGCTTTGGTCACCCGGGCCACATATAGACACACATATCGCCCACACATACATGCTTATGCTCCCCCTCCCCCCCCCACTCACAATTTTCACCTACATCCACGCATCACATTATCCTGTCTCTGGGGGTCCATATTCACGTTCCCCCACCTTCTTTTTTCCTCCTTTTTCTTTTCTTTCCCTTCCTTTTTCTTCTTTCTCTCTTTTTCCTTTTCTTCCGTTTTTTTCCTCTATTGCTCCATATCCAGGCATGAGTGCACTGCATCCATCTCCACACACAGCTTTCACCATCGTTCCCCTGCATGCATCTGCGCTTACGTTACCGGTCCTTCCCGATTGCCCGTAAGATCGCGGTTGGACTGATCTATTGCTTGTACAATTACGTTATAACTCCCAGTTGTTTTCTGACTCCATCCAGATTTGGGTCCTGTTCCAATAGAAGACTTCCTTTTGTGTCTCCCTCCATGGTTTCCAACGACAAGACTGTCTGAGCTGCATTATCCTTGACCCCCACTCCATCACCATGCGAATTCAAGCCTGACTTCAAGCATAAATATGCCCATAGTACCCACTACGTACATTGATATTGTGGAAATCTAACTTGAAATATTGCGTGATTGTATATATTGTATGTATGAGTGATGGCCGAGTGTGCATGGACCCATGCATATATCCTGTATGAGTGGATGCTATTGTGTGCCTGTTATAATTGGGTTTTTTTCCCCAGGGATTTATTTTATATAGTTTTCATAAAACAAAAAGATTTTTTTTTCTCACCTGGCCTAAAAACATGAATTAAAGTTCTTTTTATTTTTTTTTTATATTTTTATATTTTGTATTCACTTTCTGTATGGGATTGTATCTATTTATTTTTTCATTCAAAAACTTTGCTGTCTTGCATTTCCATTTTTGTAGGAAATTAGCACTTCTATGCACTATGTTTATATCACCTGTTTTCATAATTCTAACTATAATCATGCACTTGCACTTTATTAGTAATTTGCCCATACAGGCACATACCTCCCATCCATCGTCATTTTCATCATCGGCATCTGGCAGCGTTGCCGGCGTTGCCCGGATACTCGCTTGCAGCGCGCATGCGCGGGCGGCTGTCCGCATCAGCGGATGTGACGTTGCCCTGCACACACGCACCGGCAGCACATCTACATCAGGCACTACAGATATTTATACGTGGGTACTACATCCATGGGGCACCCCTGAGGAAGCTGCGGTAAGCGGCGGAACGCGTGGGGCAACCTTTCCTGAGCCCTCATCACCACCCCACATCCTTTCGGTAATCTACAGGCATGGGTGCATTTGGGTGGTATGTTATTTAAAAGGCTCCATCATCTTGTCCAGGCATAGTAGGATAACCGGCACAAGTTGTGCATAGATTTTCACATGGTCCCTATGCCCAGCCCGCTGTTGTGGATACCCCACTTCAGTTTCCATACATGCACCCAGCCGTCACATATCTGCATATCAGCATTTGCAAGTAGGTTTTTGGGACTGGTCTGTGGGTGGTTCAGGTCTGGATGACCTGACAGTATCAGGTGTCAGGCTCCGGGTGATTCTTTCACTCATGGATGCATTTCTTTGTATCCTTTTTAAATGTTTTTATACTGTCCTATTGATGTTTGTTATATGTCCATGTTGTTAATCTAATAAATTTTGCCTTTTTGCTACCTGACACATGCCTCTTTGTTTTTGCATATTTACCCTTTGCATGTGTGTAGCCCTTCATAGGGTTTAAAGATTGTGTTCTGATCCCAAATCTGTTTACATGTGCTTTACCTGGATGACATCCTCGTGTTTTCTGCTGATCTCGAGTCCCATCTGTCCCATGTACGGCAAGTGCTCAGTCGCCTCAGGACTAACCATCTCTATGCCAAACTGGAAAAATGCCACTTTCATCAAAGGAGCCTCCGATTCCTTGGCTACATTATTTCCGACAGAGGCCTGTAGATGGATCCCGCTAAACTATCCGCAGTTCTTCAGTGGCCACGTCCAGTGGGACTGCGTGCTATCCAAAGATTCCTGGGCTTTGCCAATTATTATAGGCAATTCATTCCACATTTTTCATCCTTGGTAGCTCCATTGGTGGCGCTAACAAAGAAAGGTGTAAATTCTCGTCTCTGGCCTCCAGCGGCTGAGGAGGCCTTCACAAGATTAAAGACTGCTTTTTCCTCTGCATCTGTTCTTACCAGACCTGATACCGAAAAGCCATTCTTTCTGGAAGTCGATGCCTCTTCCGTAGGAGCTGGAGCGGTTCTTACCCAGAAGGGGCCTAGGGGCCGAACTCTCTCCTGCGGCTTCTTCTCCAAAACTTTTTCCTCTGCAGAAAAGAATTATTCTATTGGGGATCGTGAGCTTCTGGCTATCAAGCTTGCCTTGGAGGAATGGCGTCATCTGCTGGAGGGAGCTCGATTTCCAGTCAGCATTTTCACGGACCACAAGAACCTCCAGTACCTACAGACAGCTCAACGGTTGAACCCACGTCAAGCCCGGTGGTCCCTCTTCTTTTCCCGTTTTGACTTCCAAATACATTTTTGCCCTGCCGAAAAAAACATCAAGGCTGACACCCTGTCACGTGCTTCCGATGTTATGGGGGAGGACTATGCTCCGAGACACATCATTCCTCCAGAGAGGCTTGTGCTGGCAGCACTGGTGGACCTTCAGCAATTACCTCCCGGCAAGACTTATGTACGACCTGGGCTTCGAAAGAGGATCCTGACCTGGGGACATTCTTCTCGAGTGGCTGGGCACCCTGGGGTGCAGCGCTCGGTGGCCCTGATTTCCCGTTTCTATTGGTGGCCTGATTTGGTCAAGGACATTCAGGATTTTGTGCGGTCTTGTGCCTCTTGTGCTCGCAATAAGCCCTCACGACAAAAACCAGCTGGTCTTCTGTTGCCGTTACCCGTGCCTACCTGCCCGTGGTCTCACATGGCTATGGACTTCATTACTGATCTGCCACTATCATCTGGCAATACCGTTATCTGGGTGGTAACAGACCGCTTTTCTAAGATGTCCCATTTTGTCCTTCTAACAGGTTTGCCTTCCGCCCCACGTCTTGCCAGTCTCTTCTTCCAGCACGTCTTCCGGCTTCACGGCCTTCCCCGGCACATCGTTTCTGATCGAGGTGTTCAGTTCGTGTCCAAGTTCTGGAGATCTCTGTGCAACCAGCTGCAAGTAAAATTGGACTTTTCCTCTGCCTATTATCCTCAGTCCAACGGCCAAGTGGAGAGGGTGAATCAGACTTTGGGGTGCTATCTCCGCCACTTTGTGTCCGCCCGTCAGGACGACTGGGCTTCTCTTTTACCATGGGCGGAGTTTTCCTACAATTCCTTGGACTCCACTTCTGCTGGTTCTGCTCCCTTCTTTATTAATTACAGACTGCATCCACGGCCTCCTCTTCCGTTACCTGTGTCTGCAGATGTTCCTGCTGTGGAGGACTTGGTACAGGATCTAAAAGCCATCTGGGAACAAGTCCGTACCTCATTGCTCCAAACCTCTGCCAAGACCAAGCGTCAAGTGGACAAGATACGTCGGCCTTTTCCCGTCTTAGCTCCTGGTGACAGGGTTTGGTTATCCTCAAGGTACGTCCGACTGAAGATCACTGGCTACAAATTGGGACCCCGGTTCTTGGGTCCATTTGAAATCCTCAGTCGCATTAACCCAGTGGCCTACAAATTGCGGCTGCCTCCTAGCATGCGCATACCCAACTCCTTCCACGTTTCCCTCCTCAAGCCAGTCATCTTAAACCGCTTTGCCCGACAAGTTCCTCTCCCTCCGGCACCACAAGCGGACTCTACTGATGTCTTCGAGGTGAAGGAGATCCTGGATACTATGACAGTGAGAGGTAGGCAGTTGTTTCTGGTAGACTGGAAAGGATTTGGTCCTGAGGAGAGATCTTGGGAGCCAGAGGATAACATTCTGGACAAGAGGCCCAAGAGGAGGGGGAGGCCGAGGGGGGGGGGTACTGTCACAGGTGCTCCCGCAATCCCTGTCTCGGATCGCGGGCGCATCCGTGCTCCCCCGTGTGCCCCTGCTGCAGCCCGGTCTCCTCACTCACCTCTCCCGGCTCCTGCTCTTCTCCGGACTGCCGTGCCCCTGCCGGATCTTTGTGCCTCATAGCCTTAGAGAAAGCTTCCAAGAGAGTATTCCTGCGTTCCTGTGTATTCCTGCATTCCTGTGTATTCCTGCGTTCCTGTGTATTCCTGCCCCTGAGTCCTGTGTTGCCGTGTTAACTAAGTTCCTCTGTGTTGCTGTGTTCCCGTCCCCACCTGCCTGGACCTCCTGTTGCTGAGCCCGGACTTGGACTTGACATTGCATCTCTGCCGCCTGCCCTGACCCTGTGCCTGGATCTGACTACGAGATTGTCATCCGATAAGGCTGCCACCGCGGGCTAGTCGCACCTGGAAACGACCTAGTGGTATCCTGCCACAGCAAGTCCAACCCGCTTTGCGGCGGGCTCTGGTGAATACCAGGTGCCACTGGGCTCCGGTCCCGGGTGTTGGCTAGTTCCATCTCCCGCGGTGGTCCAGAGGATCCACTGATCCTAACAATGGCTAGTGTGGAAACACAAACGGGAAGTAGATATTCACATTTCCCACGATCACGTGAGAAACACAGCCGTTATCTCAAATTCACCAGGGATGGGGAGCATTTGCCCCCCATTGCTGCCCCACATCTCTGAATGTAGTATTCACCATCAAAAGAAAAATAATTATTTTCTAACAAAAAACACACTGCTAAAATTAAGAACTCCTTAGTAGCATTCGGATATGTGCTGAATCTGTGGATAAAAGATGTTAAACTTTCATGCTTAAGGGAAGGGTATAGCCCCACCACATCACACGTGAGCCATAGATAATGCGGCTCCCATTTGAAGCCATCCAATAAACCAACAACATGCTTGGTATCCCTGATATAACCCGGTAACAATGTTACCAATGGCTGTAGCAGATGATCAATCCACTCCCCAAGTTTTTCTCCAAGCGAGTCAATGCCGGCCACGGTGGTATGGTCGTTATATCGACGACCTCCTCCTGGTGTGGGAGGGAACGGAGTCAGAGGTGGGAGATTTCTCCAAATACATTAATAATAACAGTATGAATCTTAGGTTCACACATGAGTTGTCCAGCCAACAAGTACATTATTTAGACATCACCCTCATCAGTACTAAACATGTAAAGGTAGAACCCCATTCTAAATCTGTAGCCCTCAATTCTACATTAAACGCTAAATCGTGCCATCCCAAGCATGTTATAAAGAACATCCCAGTGGGTGAGATGATCAGCACAAAACGAAATTGTATAGATACCAATACTCTAATCGATAAAATCAATAAGAAAAAGAGAGACCTGTCACCAAGGGATTATCCAAACTGGATGTTAAATAGGGCACATAAAATAGTAGAGGAAATCCCTAGAAAAAAGTTATTGATAGAAAAAAATGGAATAGAAAAAGTTGAGGCCAAACACAACAACGTGCGTGTTCCCGTTTGATTGACATACCTTTCAAATCCAAACAATGCATAAAAACATTATATTACAATTAAAACAACAAGGCAAGCATGATACATATAGTATACGACATAAAGCATGTTGTGGAAAAACAGAGGAGAATACTGGTAAATTACGTCCTGTCTTTTGTTCAAACCTTCGGGGTTTACAGTGTAAAAATCCAGAAGGTTTCTCTATTGAGAAGTTTCCTTCTCTGGTCACCTCCTCTAGCAGGACGTTTCACCTTTTCAATAGCTGTAACAGATAATCCTGAACAGTCACCCTTATGAATATTCTGAAAATGGAAACATTTATTGCATCTTTTCTACCGGCATCAGATATATGGCGATGTATCCTGGTTTTAAGCGAACATGTGGCGCAGCCAACATATTGGAGATCACAAGTAGTACAGGTAAGTAAATATATGACAAAAGTTGTGTTACAATTAATGTAATTAAGTATTTTGTACACTTTTTTCGTGTGCATTGATTTAAAGTATTCCTTTGGTGCGGAAAAATTACAACATGTACATTTCTTGTGACCGCACTTGAAGAACCCCTTAACCTGGAGCCAACCGCCCTGTAAAACATGTTTAGACAAAAATAAACTTGGGGATAACTGCATGTCAAGAGTTGGGTTCTTCAAGTGCGGTCACACGAAATGTACATGTTGTAATTTTTCCGCACCAGAGGAATACTTTAAATCAGTGTGCATGAAACAAGTGTACAAAATACATAATTACATTAATTGTAACACAACTTTAGTCATATATTTAATTACCTGTACTACTTGTGATCTCCAATATGTTGGCTGCACTACGGTCGCTTAAAACCAGGATACGTCGCCATTAGAGATGAGCGAGTATACTTGTCCGAGTATACTGCTCGGTCGAGTATTAGCATACTCGGACCAGCTTGTTGCTCGGACGAGTATCTTGCTGGCTCGAGATTGAGCATTAAATTTATAAAAGACAGTGAAGAACAGTGTTTACAGTGAAGAATAACACATTACAGATGTTTTCCTTGTAAGAACACATTGAAATAACACTATTCTTCACTTTGCAGGTGTTCGCGCGTGTCTTCCGCTAAGTTAGGAGATGTGCACGAACATCTGGAATGTTTTCACTGTTTTTATTCTATTCTTCACTTTGCAGATGTGCGCGCACCTCTCTTATCGGAAGACATGCGCGAACACCTGCAATGTGAAGAATAGAATAAAAACTGTGAAAACAGTGAACACAGGACCATTTAAGTGCAGAACACATTGAAAGAACACCATTCTTCACATTCCAGATGTTCGTGCACATCTCCTAACTTAGCGGAAGACACGCGCGAACACCTGCAAAGTACTTCTTGTGTTCTTTCAATGTGTTCTTACAAGGAAAACATCTGTAAACATCTGTAATGTGTTATTCTGCACTGTTCTTTTAATGTGTTCTTTCAGTAAAAAAATGCTCGGGTCTCCCTTTGACTTTAATGGGGTTCGTTATTCAATACGAGCACTTGAACATCGGGAAAAGTTTGTATCGAATAACGAGCACCCGAGCATTTTAGTGCTCGCTCATCTCTAGTCGCCATATATCTGATGCCGGTAGAAAAGATGCAATAAATGTTTCCATGGTGTCCCGGCATTTTCAGAATATTCATAAGGGTGACTGTTCAGGATTATCTGTTACAGCTATTGAAAAGGTGAAACGTCCTGCTAGAGAAGGTGACCACAGAAGGAAACTTCTCAATAGAGAAACCTGGATTTTTACACTGCAAACTCGGGTCCCCAAAGGTTTGAACAAAAGACAGGACATAATTTACCAGTATTAGCCTCTGTTTTTCCGCAACATTTCATCATGCTTTATGTCGTATACTATATGTATCATAATTGCATTGATGTTTTAATTGTAATATAATGTTTTTATGCATTGTTTGGATTTGAAAGGTATGTCAATCAAACGGGAACACGCACGTGCCATTTTTATTTTTTTGACTACGGAGCTGGTTGATGCCTTGTTTTTTGAGGGACATGTTGTACTTTGCACCAGTATCATTCTGGAGTACATATGTTTTGTTGATTTGTGGGATTCAATCGGTTTTACAGGTTTTTTTTTTACGGCGTTCATCGTACGGGTTCAATATTTATTTAATTTTATTCTACGGATTGTTACGGACGCGGTGATACTATATATGTGGGGTTTGTGTTATGATTTAGACTTTTTTGAGCGTTATATGTCTCTTTATATATTTTGGGGCTTATGGGAATTTTTAGCGATTTATTACTTTATTTTTTATTGAAAAACTTTTTTTTTTTACTTTTTCCAGCATGGGACATGAACAAGCAATCACCTGATTGCTTGTTTACGGTAATATTCTGTAATACTTACAGGGTATTAGCGGTGTCAGCCTATGCACATGCATAGGCTGGCACTGTGCCTTTAAAATGACGTCACAGACGTCGTCTTAAAGGCACTGCCTTCAGGCATCTCTGGGGTCCTGATCAGACAACAGAGATGCCGTAGCAACGATCGGCGCCCCCGAAAACGATCATGGGGGAAAGACCCCCTGTTAAATGACGCGGTTGCGCTGACTGCAGCATTTAATGGTTAAACACCCGCGGTCGGAGTGGGTTCGGGGGGGGTCCCTGGGGATATCAGCGGTAGATTACCCCTGACGTCCCGTAACCCCTGATGCCGGTTCGGCTGCTGTGCAGAGCTGAACCGGCATCGTCTCTGAGCAGTAGCTGTACTGCGCTGAACGCTATTCGCAGGACTCAGCGCAGTACAGCTATGGCGCAGAGCGCTAAGGGGTTTGGGGCACACTAGACAAAACAATATATACAGTTGGGATATATACGGTTACACAGAGAACAAACTACAAGGTGGCACTAGTTACAGTTACAGTAGGTTAGTTACCTTTGTGTGTGTGTGGCTAATGGAAACGATAGACCAAACCTTAAGTTCCCTCTCTGCTCTTGGTGGTAAAATGGTTCCCAGAAAAAGGCAAGGCCCATTCAGTGGTGCCTGATTATATCTGGTGTGGACACACCTCTGTCCACTCCAAGGAGGAGTCATGAATATAGTGGCGTAAAGGAACTGCATATTAACTGCAAATCTACCAATGTTATCTATGCACTCATCTGCCCTTGCCAAAAACTCTACGTGGGTCAAACAACTCAACAACTACGGAAGAGAATACAACAGCACCTGTCTACAATCAATAACGCGGAATCCAGCTTCTCACAGGGGAAGACCCTGTCGACTGTTGCGATGCATTTTGGTATACACCATTCAGGTAGGACACAGGGACTCAAAGTGGTGGCCCTGGACATGATTCGCCCCTCGATTCGGGGTGGCAACCTGGTACCTGAACTCTTACGCAGAGAGGCTAGATGGATTTTCAGGCTGGGTAGTCTGGCCCCTCGGGGCATTAACAAAGACCTTCTTTTTACAGGCTTTTATAAGCAGAAATAGAACGTCAACTTCTCGATACATCTGCCAATAGAAGCCTGGTAAATATGTCATATTGGTTATGCATCTCACTTTATGTTTTGGGTGTATAGTGGAGGTCTCTTCCTCCCCTAACTGATTTTTAATACAAATATTAGTTTTTTCACTTAACCATTCTGTCACAGCACGGTTGATCAATATTCACTACTTTGGTGTCCATTTTTTACACATTTTTACAAGTCTTTTTCACACGCTTTGGGACCATGTGGTCGCTCTTAACCAGCACATCAGTCTATCCTTATACTACACGGTCTTCAGGATTATCTTGTAGCACGTTGATTAGTTTTCTACACACACACTTTTCTCTTTTGGGGATACAGGGGATATTCTTGGTCTAGGACCTTATTTTATATTGATACTTTTTCCTCTTTCCTCTTTTCATCCCCCCTTTCGTCTTTGCATAACTTTGGGATTACATCTTACTCATTTTGGCCCCACTTCTTCTCTTTTCTCTTTGAGGAATAGAAACTTCTAACCTTTATTTCTCCAGGATTAACACTCAGTTGAATAGACCTTGCACCCTGGACCCGTAGAATCGCTCATCTGTCCCTCACATCATTGAATTATTGCTGTTTTGTAACTTTGAAATGGACTTGTAGTGGATTTACTATTTCACACTTGTGTTATTACTATATGAAAGAAATGTTTTTTTGACTTATCTGTACCATCTATGTTCATTATTTGTCATTACGTACCAGGTGTGACAGCTATGGCTTTATGGCAGTGGGGGTCCCCACAGACTGTACCTGAATGAGGGTCCGCTCTGTACTTATAGGTTAACATGATAAACATGTAATTTCAACATCGACACTAATATGCGCCATGTTTTTAATATGCATGCTCTAGTTATAGTTCATGGATCTTTAGCTCGCCGATACAGACTTCCGTATGCGTGTTACATGTTCGGAACTACACATACATGTCTGGGTCAGCGTAAATCTTGTATATACGTGCCTATATACTCTGTTCAGTGGGAATCCATGTTGATATGGGTTGGAGAGGCTATACTCCTATTTACATGCGCCGACTAGAGAGAATTTTGCATTTATGTGCCGCACAATGTAAATTCGAATTATAAGTACTATTTAGTGCAAGACCTGCACCAAGGCGCCGAATAGTGAACACTTTGTACTCATACGACGTATGGTGAGATCTCATGCTTTTTTGTTTTTTCAACTTTAGTCTCACGCGCCGTATTGTGAACATACTGCATTCATATAATGAGAACTTTCGTATTTATGCGTCAAATATTGGGCAATATATTCGCCTATACCGGACAATAATATCTTGTATCTTATGGGGACCCAAAAAAAATAGAGAAGAAAGAGACATTCACTAGAATGATAATCGGTTATTTTATTTAATGTCTTTCTTCTCTATTTTTTTGGGGTTTCTTACTTTTTCCCTCACTGTTTCTTGTTTTCATATTTGTGTTACTATATATCATATATTTTTCACTGTAACGTATTATTTAATTCGATATGTAACATGGTGATGGGCTTCTTGCTTATGCCAATTACTATGATGGCATTTATAGGATTTGATGTATTGGTTTTCGGCTGGTTAAACCAACCAAAGTATTGTTTGACTGTGGCATAGCCACACTTCAACTTTAAATGGATATAATAGTCTTATTTGTTTATCTATCTCCCTAGTAACTACGCATGCACCTTATTGGATTTGCATTTCCGGGCCCTCTAATTGTGCGACTGACTTTCTCCTGCATGTGCGCCCAAATACGAACTAGTGCTCCTTTATACAGCGCTTTCTAAGCGTGCGCATAAAAATATTTTTTGGCGCTGTTCGTGTGCCTAAATACGAATTAGGCGCTCCTTTATACAGCGCGTTCTAAGCGTGCGCATAAAAATATTTCTGGCGCTGTTTGTGTCGCACACGTAATTACAACATCTGACACTTCCGATGCAGCAACCGGATGTGAACTGAGCAGCCCGCAGGTAAGGGGACTCCCACTGCTGTTATAAAAGCCGCCACACCGACTCAGCTGATTGCTCTCCCCTGATGAAGTCACCTTAGGTGACGGAACACGTGGGGCATCACAACCCCCTGGCTGTTTCTGGTGTTGCCTGGTAAACTACCATGATTTTGTACATACATGGGTTATATGCAGTGCCTTATATCTTATGATCATTGTTATGTAGGAAAAGTTTACTACACTGTTGTGTTATTATGCACTTTATGTAGCTGATTCCCTTTGGGAGCTCTTACTGTATATTTATCAACACCAGATAAGATTTGTTGTAGCCAGGGTGGGTTTCTTGGGATGACTCTTACAATTTCTCATCCCATTGAGTCTTGTTTGTGTACTTAATACACGTTTTAAGTGTTTTTAAACCGGTCAGTGTTTGTCAAAAATTTAATGTGTGTAAATAAAGTTTGATATTTTGCTTATAGTTTGGTTGTCTTGACACGCTTTCTTCTTGTATATAAACCTGACCTATTTGCTATGGTCTTATCCATAGATATTGATATCTCTGGAACCGAGTATTCCAGAGCACCGAAAAATGGATTATTATGATTCCCTGAAAATAACTTTCCAAAAATGTATTTGGTCTTCTGGTGAGACTGACCATAACTTCATAACTGTCCTTATTTAACTTAGTGCTGTTTGGAGTTTATGGTCCTTTGTCTGTATAGAGTGGGGGAGTGCCTGGAGCTGGTTTGTCTGCATAGGTCTTTGAAGCACGGTCACATGCTGTGAATGCTCAATTAGGCCAATTTAAGGTGGTGAAGGTGATGAATTACTAGCAGGCCTCCCCCCCTTGGTCACATTTATCACACATGACATTTAGAAATGCAATTCAAAGGCTCCACTTAACCCCTTAACGCTCTGCGCCGCAGCTCTATGGTGCAGAGGTACAGGGAATGTATGAAGAGCGCTCACGAGCGGAGTCCTCTTCATACAATGATGGGGGTTGTTGCATATTGCAGCAAACCCCCACCGCTAATAACCGCGGTCGGTGCTTCCATCACCTTTATTCAAATAGTCGCTCCCCCGAACGTCACCGGGGGGGCGGCGATCGGTTGCCATGGTAGCCCTGGGTCTTCGTTTGACCCGAGGCTACATGGCTTCTGCAGATTCGTTACAAGGGAGCTTTTACCTATCATCACCCTCCTGCTCATCTTCCAGTGACCTGGAAGGAGCCCCAAGAAGGCGCCGTAGGGTTCCAGGGACTTCTGCGATATAAGTGCCTGGGACTTCTGTTATTGAAGTGCCTGGGACTTCTGCGATTGAAGTGCCTGGGACTTCTGCAGCAGAAGCGTCTGGGGCTTGAACTGACCCCACATGGGAAGCCCCAGATAATTATACCCCTCAGGTACCTGACTTTTTGGGCCACTCTGGAATAAATTTTGGCAAGGCAGGGCTCAGAGCTGTGGACTTTTCTTGATGAGGAGCTGTTGAATTTAATTGTATTCCAGACAAATCACTACGATGCATAGCATATTGCCCAAAATCCCACTTCCTTTTATGCACAACCCTACAGGTGGACCCCTGTCACTGCAGCAAGGATGCAGAAGTATTGGGGCATAATACTTCTTATGAGGATAATAAAGAAGCCTTCAATCAGGGACTACTGGAGCACAGACATACTGTACCACACCTCGATGTTCCGCATGGCAACGAGCAGGATGCGCTTTGAAGCCATCCATCAGTTTTTGCACTACACCGACAACACACAGTGCCGACCCAGAGGTGACCCCAGTTATGATCGTTTATTTAAGGTCAGGCCCATATTAGATCACTTTAGTGCCAAGTTTGCCTGGGCATACACCCCCGCCAAACATGTGAGCATAGACGAGTCCCTGGTACAATTCAAAGGGAGACTTCAATTCCGCCAGTACCTGCCCAGTAAGAGGTCAAGGTATGGCGTGAAGATGTATAAGCTGTGCAAAAGTTCATCAGAGTATACCTACAAGTTCAGGGTATATGAAGGGAAGGACTCCAGTATAGTGCACCCAGAATGCCCCCCTTCCTGGGTGTTACAGGGAAGAAAGTGTGGGATTTGGTGCACCCACTGCTGGACCAGGGCTACAATCTCTACCTGGAAAATTTCTACACCAGCATTACCCTGTTAAAGTGCCAGAAATACTGCGGCATGCGGCACTGTATGCAGAAATCAAAGAGGTCTCCCTAAGTCGCTGCTTGGGAAAAAACTTAAAGGCACAAAAGCATGGCACTATGCAGTGACTCTGTATTGAGTGTTAAGTACAAGGACAAGAGGGAGGTTCTTGCATTAACCACAATACATGAGCATACCACCACCCCTGTCCCAGTACGAGGTACCAGTACAGAAACCCCCAAGCCAGACTGTATTTTAGATTATAACAAGTACATGAGAGGGGTGGACTTGTCGGACCAGGTGCTTTAGGCATACAACGCCATGCGGAAGTTGAGGGTGTGGTACAAGAAGCTGGCCGTGCACTTCATGCAGATGGCATTGTATAATGCTTACGTGCTGCATCGATATGCCAGCCAGAGGGGAACTTTCCTGGAATTTCAAGAGGTGGTAACAAAGTACTTTCTTTTTGGAGACCAGGAAGGGGGGAGTGCCAGCACTTCTGGAAGCGAGGCCACATCACGTATTGTACCAGGGCAGCACTTTCCAGGAGTAGTTCCCCAAACTGCCAAGAAGAGAAGGTCACAGAAGAGGTGCAGGGTGTGCTCCAAAAATGGTATTCGGAAGGACCCCATTCATCACTGTGAGACATGCCTAGAAAAACCAAGATTATGTATGAAAGATTGCTTCCGAATTTATCATCCCTGGATTTGTAGAGTACCCTGTTGTTACCTGATGTACTATGCACAGCTTATACATCATGCCGCATCTTCCCTTCTAAGTTCCCAGCCTGTAGATTACTGCCCCGTATGGGGTATTGCTTTACCCGTGAAAACATGCATCATGATTTTTAGGGTGTTTGTCTACTGTGGCAGCGGCTGGGCACAATATGTTATAATGGATATTTTTTACTATGCACTCTCCGTTATGCACTTTTTTAGGGGTCCATCTGTGGGGTTAAAATGCTAACTATACCCCTAGATTAATTCATGGAGGGGTTTAGTTTCCAAAATAGGGTCAGTTCTTAGGGGTTTCTACTGTACTGGCCCCTATTGGCATCTACAAATCTTTCATGATGCCAAAAAGAAAAAGAAAAGTACAATGTCTGTGCTCCAACAAGTTATTCCCTTTTGAGCCCTGCCGTGTCTCCATCTTACAGATTATTGCCGCCTATGGGGTATTGCCAAACCGGGGTAACCCACAGAATGATTTTTGATGTGTTCTTTCCCCAGTGGCATGAGTTGGGCAAAATTCTTTTGTCACTTCAATGGCATATTTGATAAATTGCAATACAATTGTTTCTCTGCACTACTCACGTGGTATTACATTTGAGCCAGCATCTTAGGGGTTAAAATGGCCATACAACCCTACATACATTCTTTGAGGGGTGCCCTTTCCAAAATGGGGTCACTACTTGGGGGTTTCTATTGTACTGGTACCTCGGGGGCACCCCCCCATTACCAATCTTGTGAAAACGGAGCTTGAAAACCTAAATTGTGCTTCTTTCCTTCCAAGCCCTGCCGTGTCTCCATCCTACATATTATTGCCGCCTATGGGGTATTGCCCAAACCGGGGTAACCCACAGAATGATTTTTGATGTGTTCTTCTCCAGTGGCATGAGTTGGGCAAAATTATTTTGTCACTTCAATGGTTTCTATTGTACTGAAAACCTAAATTGTGCTTCTTTCCTCCTGAGCCCTGCTGTGTGTCCAGCCTGTAAATTATTGGCACGTGTGTGATATTGCTGTACACGGGACAACCCGCAGAATGATTTTTGGGGTGTTTGTCTAAAGTGGCATGGGTTGGGCACAATATATTTGGCACTAAAATGACATTTTTGAGATAAAAATGCAATTTTTACTGTGCACCATTTACTTTGCATTTGATTTTGGCCAGCATATTGGGGGTTAAAATGCTCACCACAACCACAGATAAATTTTTTGAGGGGTCTAGTTTCCGAAATGGTATCATTTGTTGGGGGTTTCTATTGCACTGGCACCTCACGGGCCCGTGAACATGACATGGCACTCCAAATCCATACTAGTGAAAATGGAGCTTGAAAACCTAAATTGTGCTTCTTTCCTCCTGAGCCCTACTGTGTGCCCAGCCTGTAAATTATTGGCAGATTTGTGATATTGCCGTACTCGGGACAACCCACAGAATGATTTTTGGGGTGTTTGTCTAAAGTGGCAAGAGTTGGGCACATATTAGGCACTAAAATGACATTTTTGAGATAAAAACGCAATTTTTACTCTGCACCATTTACTTTGCATTTGATTTTGGCCATTTGATCTTTGAGGGGTCTAGTTTCCGAAATGGTGAAATTTTTTGGGGTTTTCTATTGTACTTTTACTTCAGGGGCTCTTCAATTACACTGTGGCACCACAAAACATTTGCAGCCAAATTGGCCTGCCAAATTTCCAGTAGCACTAACTCTGTTCTGGACATCGCTGTGCGGGGAAACAGCAGCTGACATCCACATGTCTGGTATTTCCGTACTCGGAAGAAGCAGGGCAAAAATTTAGGGATATATATTTAACTCAAATTCCTTCTGAATGTATCCATTTTAGGGCTAAATTAGAAAGATTGTAATCAAAAATTAATATTTCAAAATTTCCAATCCATTTTTGTTTGCTTCAGGAAAAATAATTAACCCCTTAAGGACGCAGCCATTTTACAGCTTAAGGCTCAGTCCCATTTTTTGGATTCTGACCTGTGTCTCTTTATATGGTTATAACTTTTGAACACTGTTACTTATCAAAGCGATTCTGAGATTGTTTTTTCCCCACATGTTGTACTTCATTTTAGTGGTAAATTTTGGCTGATAAGTTTTGCGTTTATTTCCAAAAAAAAAGAAAAAATGATGAAATTTTAGAAAAATTTGCCATTTTCGAAATTCAAAATCACCGCGTTTTCAGGCAGATAGATTTCCCACCTAAATAACTTGCCGAATAACATTTCCCATTTGTCTACTTTACATATTCATAATTTTTGAAATGTTTGGATAATTTATTTTGACGTTACGCGGCCTACAAATCGAATAGCGATTTTCCGTATTTTCAGAATTGACAATTTTGGGGATAAATACTGTTTGAAATAAAATTTTACATATTTAGCATCAAAACCCCCCTATATAACCAACCCATTTTCAAATCTGCACCCCTCAAACTATCAGAAACAGCATTTACAAAGATTGTTAACCCCTTGAGATCTTCATAGTAATTGAATCAAAATGGCAGTGAAATTTAGAATGGTCAAATTTTGTCGGTTATACGTTTATTTAGCCCTAAAATTTACACATTTCCAAAAGATAAAAAGAGAAAACCCACCATAAAATTTGTTCTACAATTTCTCCTGAGTGCAGAGACATGTGGACATTACTTGTGTTATGGGGGCACAGCGAGGCGCAGAAGGGATGTGATGGCATTTTTTTTGCGCGGTGAGATGCTTTTTCCAGTGTTACCATTTTGGGGATGGTATCACCTATTGTTGAAAATTTAGGAACTTTTTTTGAGGTCATGAGTAGAAAAGCATCAATTCTGTACTGGATTTTTTACTTTTTTTTTTTCGTGTTCACCGTATATCCTAATAATCCTGTTATCTTTATTCTATGGGTCGATACGCTTACGGGGATACCAGACATGAATATTTTTTCTTATGTTTTACTAAATTTGCCAAGTAAAACCCTAATGTGGGGAAAAATCTATCATTTTTGCATCGCCGTCTTCCAAGTGGCATAACATTGTTACGTTTTTGGCTATGCTACAGAGCTGGTTGATGGCTTGTTTTTTGCGGGACATGTTGTTCTTTGCAAGCGTATCATTCTGGAGTACATATGTTTTGTTGATCACTTTTTATTGCATTTTTAGTGGGATATAATAGGTAAAAATCATAATTTTTGGTGGGTTTTTAATGTTTGTTTTTACGGCGTTCATGATATGGGTTCAATAGTTATTTAATTTTATTCTATGGATTGTTACGGACGCGGTGATACTATATATGTGGGGTTTGTGTTATGATTTAGACTTTTTTGAGCGTTATATGTTTTGGGGCTTATGGTCATTTTTAGTGATTTATAAAGTAATTTTTTATTGAAAAACATTTTTTTTTACTTTTTTTACTTGATCCACCATGGGATATGAACAAGCAATTATCTGATTGCTTGTTCATTATAATATTCTGCAATACTCATGTATTGCAGGGTATTAGCAGTGCCAGCCTATGCAGATGCATAGGCTGACACTTTGCCTTTAAGATGACGTCACAGACGCCATCTTAAAGGCACTGCCTTCAGGCTTCTCTGGGGTCCCGATCGGACCCCAGAGGTGCCAAAACAGCGATCGCCCCCCCGAAAACGGTGCGGGGGGGCCGATCGTGGGGCAAAGACCCTCGGAAAGCATGTTAAATGCCGCGGTCGCGTTGACCGCGGCATTTAACGGGTTAAACACCCGAGATCGGAGCCCACTCCGACCGCGGGTGTTAGCCGGGGATGTCAGCGGTAGATTACCGCTGAAATCTCACGGCTAACGATGACGGTTCGGCTGCTGTGCAGCGCTGAACCGGCATCGTCTCTGCGCAGTAGCTGTACTGCGCTGAGAGCTATTCGCGGGACTCAGCGCAGTACAGCTACGGCGCAGAGCGGTAAGGGGTTAAAGGGCTAACAGACTTCTTAAATGCTGATTTGAATAGGTTGAGATGTTAGGTTCATAAAATGGTGTTACTTGTGGGGGTATATAGTACAGAAGCCTTTATAGGGCACTTCCAAACTGAATTGATCAATAAAAAGTTCGCATTTTTCAAATTTCAAGAAAATTGCTACTAAAACTTGAAACCTTCTCACATCCGTAAAAAAAATGGAAACTTAAAACAAATAATGGATATAAAAAGAAGACCAATGGCAAAAGGTTTGTACCCCAAAAAAAATTGTGGTATCTGTCACGGCGAAGGACGCCGCCGCCTCGTCACGTGACGTGGGGTGCAACTGTACGGGTTAATTTAGCCTACTCAAATTTGTGCTCACCTTTCACTCAGGACACAAATTGAGCATAAATCACACCTCATACAGCTCCAGCACCCCCCAGACCCGCTGCCACCACTTATTGCATTTATACTGGGACCAATAAGTATCCCACTCTACATCAATTCTTGCTCTCAAGCAGTCACTTTGTCACACCACTAGACATGCACACTCAGCAGTCACACAGTTAACCACACTTCACAAGGCTATGAGTTCGCAGAGCATACAGGGACCAAAATTAAAGTGAAAAGCTTTAATTACAAAAAGTTGATCAGTGCATAAAAAGATATTAAAAACAAAAGAATTATAAAATGACACACAACACGGCAAAACAGTTATAAAATAAAAAGGGAGAAAAATAACAGAAACTTACAACTTAAAGTAAATCCTGATCCCTGGAGGTGGGAGAAATAAGGAACACACTCAGCTTGTCAAGCAGCCCCCAAAATGTGAACACCAATTCTTGGATTTCATATTGTTTTATAACTTCTCAGTTTGGTTCAGATTTCAGAACCTCCCATTCATTAATTAGTCCAGAGGGTCATTCAGGATTGGGCAAAGTTTTAATGAGGGGGGAGAGTCCAGGAATATTTAAACAGTCTTTTGTTTCCAAATCCTGATGCAGAAGAGGGGGGGTAGGGAGACCAAATGTCCTTTGGGGTCTGAACAGACCAGTCTTCAGTTCAGAGGTTATCAGGCTGTTAAAGCTCCAGGATGTCATAAAAGCTGCCTGGACGCTTCAATAGATGCCAAATATTTAAACAAAGTTTGTAATTACCCTATAGTTAAACCAATCTTATACATTCACAATTAATATCTCCTTGACACCTCCCCCTTTCAAGATTGGGAAAATTTGAAATGACCCACGCCATTTTAAATTTTCCCAAGCCAATTACCAATAATACATTGCAGAAGTTCAGTACCATAAAAATCATTGCCATAAGATGTGATTACCTGGGCACATCAACCATCTGGTGTTTAAGGCCAAGTAATATCACCCCTGGTCACTTGTACACTGCTGTGCTGGAACCCCCTGCTGACTTTATGGCTTTGTGCTGCAGAAACACTGAGTTCTGTGTCCCCTCTACCAAGTGTGAAACGTTTAACCCTCTCCCTGCTGGATGAAATACCAATATAGTTAAGTGTAGGACTACTGAACCCAATTACATTATGCTTTGGTTTTCCAGCTGTACAGCTATTAGAGTCCCTCTCTTTATCATTTATACTACAGGGCTTAGGTTGATCCACTGACTGAACGCTCTCCTGAGAGTCCCGATGCCCCTGCTCCCCTTTCTGATCGCTCCCCAAAACTGCACTGGCAACACTCATCACTGGGAACCTGACCTCACTGTGGACCCCAGTCTCCTCTCTCAGCACTGGTTCTAGTGTACACACTGGGGCACATTTACTTACCCGGTCCAGTCGCGCTCCAGCGGCGCGTTCTCTGCTCTGCATTCGGGTCCGGCCGGGATTTATGAATGTAGTTCTTCCGCCGTCCACCAGGTGGCGCTGCTGCGCTGAAAGTCATCTCATTGCGCCGGAATGCACCACCTCGGACCAGGTGAAGGTAAGCGCTCCCCAAGCGACACTTTTTCGGTTTTTAAATGCGGCGGTTTTTCCGAATACGTCGGGTTTTCGTTCGGCCATGCCCCCCGATTTCCGTCGCGCGCATGCCGGCGCCGATGCGCCACAATCCGATCGCGTGCGCCACAATCCCGGGGCAATTCAGGTACAATCGGCGCAAATAGGAAATATTCGGGTAACACGTCGGGAAATCGCGAATCGGGCCTTTAGTAAATGACCCCCACTGTCTTTGGCTCATAGACACACTGCATCTCCCCAGTCTGAGTAGAGGCATCTTTGTGGCTCATGCTCTGAGCCTTACTCATCTTGACACCTCTTGTCTGCTCTAGGACCTCTCCTTGAGTAATGGCCTCCACCAGATCCACACTCATGACCTTAGAGCTTTGAGGTGCAGATTCAGAGACTCCATCTTGGCAGCCTCTCACACCCTTCACCATATCTGCTGGCTGCAGGGTTATCTCTGGGGGCCCATTTACCACCCCCTCCCTCTTAGCTTCCTCATACTGGGACACCTCTGGTTCTGGAGCAGGCATAGCCTTGCTCTTGCTATCCTGTCCTCCCTCCCAGACCAGTCCCCTTGGGCTTCTGCCCATTTTCTCATATGATTGTTGTACATCAGGCACATACACAGTTGTCATTTTTCCCAAATCATTTCCCAACAATACATCCACAGGCAATTCTTGTGACACTCCCACTTGTCTGATACCTCTACCAGAACCCCAGTCCATAAAAACCTTGGCGACGGGCACTCCTGGATGGCATCCGGTTATCCCCTTCACAGGCAAAGTCTTTTCTGGAATGATGTCCTCAGGGTTTATAATCTCAGGGCGAACTTGCCCCTGAGTCTCTTAATCCCTGGGTGACTCTGTCACCCACTATCACGGTCTGCATGTGATGCTGTAATTTCTCCATATCACCAGAAAGCAGCATGACTACTGGTACTGTAGAGTAGACAGTTGCCCCTCTCTCTGGGCACGCAGACCTCAGATGACCGACTTTGTTACAATTAAAACATTTGCGCATATCCCCCTGATTTATAGACTCCCTCAGTGTAATTTTCTCACCCACTTTGGAGACAGAAGGTTGTGATGTTGTCCTGGCTTGTTTCTCCTTCCAGCTGGTGGACCTTTGGGGGGATGTTTCCCTCTTGGCTTCAGGCATCCGGTTGGCGGTGTAGGAGTCTGCAATCTGCGCAGCTTCATCCGCAGTTTTAGGCTCCCTGTCACAAACAAACTGTCGTACATCCACAGGACAAATGTGCAGAAACTGATCTTTTATCATGAGATCCTCCAGGTCCTCACGGCTGTTGACAGAAAGTCCTCGGGTCCACTGTAGAAAGGTAGTCCGTAAGTTGCCTACTGTATCAGCGTAGCTCTCAGTTGTTTCTCGCTTTACACTCCGGAATTTCTTGCGATACACCTCTGGAGTTAAGTTGTACTTTTTAATCAAAGCAGCTTTTATAGCATCATAGTCCTCATCAAGCTCAAGAGGAAGGTCAGCAAATACTTCCAGGGCTTTGCCTCTTAACCCTGGGCTTAAATACTGTGCCCACTGCTCCCGGGGCAGATGGTATTGTCTGCAGGTCTTCTCAAAAGATCGCAGAAAAATGTCCAATGTCCCCATCCTTGTCCAGTACTGGAAAACGTTCTTGACAAGGTCTTTTGGGGTCTACATCTTGGGATTGGGGTTGCACAGAATTGATACCCCTTTCAATACGCGCCATTTCCAGCCTGAATTCTCTATCAGCCTGGCGCTCTGCGGCCGCTCTCTCCTTCTCTCGCTCTGCGGCTGCTCTCTCCTTCTCTCGCTCTGCGGCTGCTCTCTCCTTCTCTCGCTCTGCGGCGGCTCTCTCCTCTCGCTCTGCGGCTGCTCTCTCCTTTTCTCGCTCTGCGGCCGCTCTCACCTTCTCTCGCTCTGCGGCCGCCTGATTAAACTGAAGGATAAGCTGCAGGCGCAGGCTAGGATCACATTCACCTAGCTGCTGTAGGGCCATTTGTAGAGACACATCCATGGCTACCTGAGGGCTCCTGCTTTGGGTAGCCTCAGGGGAAACTCTTCCAGGATTAATGTCCATATCTTGGCTCCCTTGAGCCGTGCCAGATCCTTGCTCTGCATCTTGCTCCATCAAAGCACAAACCAGCAGCTCTTTGGACTTGTCAGCCGGGTCGATACCTCTCTGCTCACAGAGGTGGACTAGAGCCTCCTTGCTCTGTCTCTTGTAGATGGTTGCCATCACTGAGTGCAACCTTTGCCAAATAAAAGATAGAAAAGAAAAACGGGGAAGGGAAACTGTTTGCACGTGTGTCTTAGAACAGCACTGATTTGGTCCGTGTAAAACTAGGGGACTCCTCACAAGGATTCCACTAGTCCTTAAGTGCAGGGGTTAGTTGCTTAATCCCAACACTTAATGCTCTGACAAAAAATGAATTTATCCCACCGCTGCCAACCAATTTATCACGGCGAAGGACGCCGCCGCCTCGTCATGTGACGTGGGGTGCAACTGTATGGGTTAATTTAGCCTACTCAAATTTGCGCTCACCTTTCACTCAGGACACAAATTGAGCATAAATCACACCTCATACAGCTCCAGCACCCCCCAGACCCGCTGCCACCACTTATTGCATTTATACTGGGACCAATAAGTATCCCACTCTACATCAATTCTTGCTCTCAAGCAGTCACTTTGTCACACCACTAGACACGCACACTCAGCACTCCAGCAGTCACACAGTTAACCACACTTCACAAGGCTATGAGTTCGCAGAGCATACAGGGACCAAAATTAAAGTGAAAAGCTTTAATTACAAAAAGTTGATCAGTGCATAAAAAGATATTAAAAACAAAAGAATTATAAAATCACACAACACGGCAAAACAGTTATAAAATAAAAAGGGAGAAAAATAACAGAAACTTACAACTTAAATCATGTGATTTGGGGTGCAACTGTACAGGTTAATTTGGCACTCAAACTTGTGCTCACCTTTCACTATCGACACAAATTGAGCATAAATCACATCTCATACAGCTCCAGCACTCCAATTATTATCCACTGCCACCACTTATACTGCCAGCATTTATACTGGGACCAATAAGTATACCACTCTACATCAACTCTTGCTTCTCAAGCAGTCACCTTGTTACACCACTAGACATGCACACTCAGCACTTTAGCAGTCATACAGCTAGTCACACTTTACAAGGCTATGAGTTCGCAGAGCATTCAGGGACCAAAATTAAAGTGAAGTCTTTAATACAAAAAAAAGTTGTTCCGTGCTTCTAAAAGATGTTAAAACAAAATAATTATAAAATAAAATGACACACAAGGCAAAACAGTTATAAAATAAAAAGGGAGAAAAATAACAGAAACTTACAACTTAAAGTAAATCCTGATCCCTGGAGGTGGGAGAAATTAGGAACACACTCAGCTTGTCAAGCAGCCCCCAAAATGTGAACACCAATTCTTGGATTTCATATTGTTTTATAACTTCTCAGTTTGGTTCAGATTTCAGAACCTCCCATTCATTAATTAGTCCAGAGGGTCATTCAGGATTGGGCAAAGTTTTAATGAGGGGGGAGAGTCCAGGAATATTTAAACAGTCTTTTGTTTCCAAATCCTGATGCAGAAGAGGGGGGGTAGGGAGACCAAATGTCCTTTGGGGTCTGAACAGACCAGTCTTCAGTTCAGAGGTTATCAGGCTGTTAAAGCTCCAGGATGTCATAAAAGCTGCCTGGACGCTTCAATAGATGCCAAATATTTAAACAAAGTTTGTAATTACCCTATAGTTAAACCAATCTTATACATTCACAATTAATATCTCCTTGACAGTATCGCTTTTTGTCTAAAAAGTATAACATTTGAAACTTTGAAAATAGTCATTTTTTTTAAATTTTTCCTAAATTTTTGAATTTTTACCCCCCCCAAAAAGGAACGGATCACCAAAATGACACTAGTAACATAAACTACAATGTCTCACGAGAAATCACAGACATATCTTAAACCGTTGAAAAGTTATTACCACAGGAAGAGACACTGATCAAATTTCTAAAAAAAAGTTCCGAGAGGTTATGAGGTTAAACCAAACTAATGTCCCCAGTACTCCAAGGCATAGTTGTAAACAGGCTATATTGCAAATACAAAGAACAATATCAGTCACATATATAATAAAAAGCCATCAACCAGCTCCATAGCCAAAATAGTAAAAATGTTATGCCACTTGGAAGACGGAAATGAACAAATGAAAGATTTTCCCTCACATTAGGATTTTATTTGGCAAATTCAGTAAAACATAAGAAAAAATATTCAATTATGGTATCCCCGAAATCGTATAGACCCATACAGAATTGATGCTTTTCTACTCCTGCCCTAAAAAAAAGTTCCTACATTTTCAACAATAGGAGATACAAACCCCAAAAATGGTAACACTGGAAAAAGCATCTAATCCCGCAAAAAAAGTGCCAACACATGGCCCCAATAACGCAAAACCTAAAATTTTATAGCCTACAAAAGGGGCCAATGAGGAAACTAAAATCCTAGCAGCTGCAGGGTGCTCCTTCCCTTCTGCGCCTCGCTGTGCGCCCTGTGCGTGAGGGGTCTCTGCACTCGGCAGAACAAATTGTATGGTGGATTTTCCCTTTTTATCTATTGGAAATGTGTAAATTTTAGGCTAAATGAACGTATAACCGACACAATTTGCCCCCCCCCCCCTACAGCAGTGCACATTCACCCCCTCTAACGCCCTTAGTCAGAGACAGGACTGGCAGTGCTCAATTCCTCAATTGAGATCCCCTCCCCAACAAATAACAAAAAAGCAGTGTTTTAACTAGTTTTAAGGACATATGTGTCCTGAGAAGTGCCCCCCAAAGCAGTGTACATCACATCACAGCCCAGCCCGGTAGAAAACTCAATAAATTAACTTCCACAGGCTCCAATGACACCTCGGACCTCCGTTACTCCTCGTGTGCAGATGTTCCCGCGCAGGTACAGCACAGGTCGCGTCTTTGCGAGCCGGGGCTTCTCTGTCTCCATGTTCTGACGTCAGTGGGCGGCCTCCGCAGAGCAAAATGGGTGAGCAGCGCTGTATCACCGACCAACTGCCCGCCCGACCAGCCCCAGACAACGCGACTGGCCCCAGACAACGGCGACCAGTCCACCCCTGCAATTTTTCGCGGCTGCGCGTGTCATAGGTTCACCTTTAGAGATGAGTGAACACACCCGTCCGAGCTTGATGCTCGTTCGAGCATTAGCGTACTCGTAACTGTTCGGTGCTCGGACGAATACTTTGCCCGCTCGAGAAAATGGCATCTCCCACCGTTTTGATTTTTGGCGGCCAGAAACAGAGCCAATCACAAGCCAGGAGACTCTGCACTCCACCCAGCATGACGTGGTACCCTTACACGTCGATAGCAGTGGTTGGCTGGCCTGATCAGGTGACCCTGGAATAGACTAGGCCCTGCCCGCGCTGCTCGCATCATTCACTGTCTGGATGCCTCTAGGGAGAGAGCTGCTGCTGCTCAGGGAAAGTGTTAGGGTGTTCTATTACAATAGTGTTAGACAGGAGTGATTCTACAAGGACCCAACAGCCCTTCTTAGGGCTACAATAACATTATATATTTACTTTTTTTTGGTTTGCTAGTGGCTGGGCTTGCTGCCATTAGTAGTGCAGCTAGTACCATATTGTGAGGAATTTGCAGGGAGACTTGCAACCGTTGTGTTTAGCTCTTAGTGACACACATATCCACCTCAAACACCGAAGTAGGACAATTTATTAAGGGTTTGATTTGAATTAGGCACAGTCTGCTGATTTATTTTTTTTTACGTTTATTTATTTTTATAACTCAAAGTAATCTGGCAAAGCAGTGTGCTTTCAGTGTAGGCTAGAAAATAGCCATAGGAGAACCCCAACGGCTTATTTAGGCCTACAATAGCTTTATATTTAACTTTTTTTTGGTTTGCTTGTGGCTGGGCTTGCTGCCATTAGTAGTGCAGCTAGTACCATATTGTGAGGAATTTGCAGGGAGACTTGCAACCGTTGTGTTTAGCTCTTAGTGACACACATATCCACCTCAAACACCGAAGTGGGACAATTTATTAGGGGTTTGATTTGAATTAGGCACAGTCTGCTGATTAATTTTTTTTTTACGTTTATTTCTTTTTATAACTCAAAGTCATCAGACACAGCACAAAATCCAGTTGTGTGCTGTCAGTGTAGGTTAGAAACTAGCCATAGCAATAGGATAGCATCGTTTTGTTTAAAAAAAAAACACACACACACAAAAAAAAAAATTAAGTTTATACTTTAATTTTAAAAATGTTTAACCCGAGGGCTAGGGGTAGAGGACGAGGACGTGGGCGTTTAACTACTGCAGGGGTCAGAGGCCGTGGTCCTGGGCGGGGTGAGACACCACCTGATGATGAGGGAGCAGGGGAACGCCGCAGAGCTACACTCCCTAGGTTCATCATGTCTCAAGTTACTGGGACTCGTGGTAGAGCACTGTTGAGGCCAGAACAGTGCGAACAGGTGATGTCGAGGATTGCGGACAATGCTTCTAGCCATTTGTCCACCAGTAAGTCTTCCACGCAATCCACCCATGTCACCGAAATCAGCACTCCTCCACCTCAGCATCCTTCCCCCCAGTCTGCCCCCTCCCAGCAAAATTTGGCATTTGAACCGGCATACTCTGAGGAACTGTTTTCTGGACCCTTCCCACAGTCACAAACCACTTGTCCGGTTGCTGCTGAGCTATTTTCCGATGCCCAGGCTTTCCACCAGTCGCAGTCTGTGGGTGATGATGACATTATTGACGTAGTGGAAGAAGTGTGTAAAGAGGTGTCGGATGATGAGGAGACACGGTTGTCAGACAGTGGTGAAGTTGTTATCAGGGCAGGAAGTCCGAGGGGGGAGCAGACTGAGGGATCGGAGAATGATGAGGTGACAGACCCAAGCTGGGTTGATAGGCCGGGTGAACACAGTGCTTCTGAGACGGAGGCGAGTCCTATAGCAGAACAGGTTGGAAGAGGCAGTGGTGGGGCCAGACGGAGAGGCAGGGCCAGAGCTGGTGCATCAGCGCCAAATGTTTCACGTAGTGAAGCTCCCGTGGCGAGGGCTAGATTTTCAGAAGTCTGGAGGTTCTTTAAAGAAACACCGGATGACCGACGGACTGTGGTGTGCAACCTGTGCCAAACCAGGATCAGCAGGGGTTCCACCACTACTAGCTTAACTACCACCAGTATGCGCAGGCATATGAATGCTAAACACCCCACTCAATGGCACCAAGCCCGTTCACCTCTGGCCGGGCACACCACTGCTCCTTCCCCTGTGTCATCTGCTAGTCAGCCCCCTGCCCAGGACCCCGGCCCAAACACCTGTGCGAAAACCCCATCTTCGCCTCCACAGCATCCACCAGCGTTCAGCTCTCCATACCCCAGACGCTGGAGCGCAAAAGGAAGTATAGTGCAACCCACCCACATGCCCAAGCCCTCAATGTCCACATCTCCAAACTGCTTAGCCTGGAGATGCTGCCCTATAGGCTGGTAGAGACCGAGGCCTTTGAAAACCTCATGGCGGCGGCCGCCCCTCGGTATTCGGTCCCCAGCCGCCACTACTTTTCCCGATGTGCCGTCCCAGCCCTGCACAAGCACGTCCGTGCCCTGACCAATGCCGTTTCTGACAAGGTCCACCTGACCACGGACACGTGGACGAGTGCTGCCGGGCAGGGCCACTATATATCGCTGACGGCACATTGGGTTAACTTGGTGGAGGATGGGACCGAGTCTGACCCTGAGGCTGGTCATATACTGCCGACGCCGAGGATTGCGGGGCCTACCTCGGTCCAGGTCTCAAAGGCCTACTATGCCTCCTCCTCCTCCCACCCCTCCTCCTCCTCCGAATTACCATCAGTGGGCATGGCGCCATCAGTCGGTAGCTCTAGGCACAGCAGCAGTGCCATCGCTAAGCGACAGCAGGCGGTGCTAAAACTGCTGAGCCTAGGCGATAAAAGGCACACCGCCCAAGAGCTATTACAGGGCATCACGGCGCAGACAGATCTGTGGCTGGCACCGCTGAACCTGAAGCCAGGCATGGTTGTGTGTGACAACGGCCATAACCTGGTGGCGGCTCTGCAACTCAGCAGACTAACACATGTGCCATGCCTGGCCCATGTGTTAAATCTCATAGTTCAGCATTTCCTCAAGACATACCCCAATCTGTCTGATTTGCTCACGAAGGTGCGCCGAATCTGTGCGACGTGCCCACGAGGTGGAATTCAACATTAACCATGTTATCCAGAGTTTACCAGCAGCGCAGAATGATTGTAGACTGCCAGATGTCAACTTCCACCAGAACTGGTAGTCAGGTCAGTCAGCTTCCTCAAGTCTACAATGAGGAGTGGACGTGGATGTCTGATATCTGTCAGGTGCTGAGTAACTTTGAGGAGTTAACACAGATAGTCAGTGGCGATGCCGCCATCATCAGCCTCACCATCCCGCTGCTTGGCCTGTTGAAAAACTCTCTGGTCAGCATGAAGTCAGAAGCTTTGCGCTCGTCACAAGAGACAGGGGAAGAAGATTCCCTTGTTGATAGCCAAAGCACCCTCAGGTCTGTTTCTCAGCGCATATCGGAGGAGGTGGAGGAGGATGAGGAGGAAGAGGAGAATGTTGGCGAGACAGAAGAGGGGACTATTGTTCAGTCCTTCACTGTTCAGCGTGTATGGGCAGAAGAAGAGGAGTTGGAGGAGGAGGAAATGGACAGTCAGGCCAGTGAGGGGAGTGAATTCTTGCGCATATGGCAGATTTCATGCTAGGCTGCCTATCCTGTGACCCTCGCGTTCAAAGAATTTATTCCAGCACCGATTACTGGGTATTCACTCTCCTGGACCCACGGTAGAAGCAAAATCTTTCCACTCTCATCCCTGGAGAGGAAAGGAGTGTGAGAATGCATGAATACCAGCAGGCCCTGGTGCACAAGCTGAAACAGTATTTCCCTTCTGACAGCGCTAGCGGCAGAGGGCGTACTTGTGCGGGACAAGTAGCAAGGGAGAGTAGGCGAGCAGGCAGCTTGTCCAGCACTGGCAGGGGTACGCTTTACAAGGCCTTTGCCAGTTTTATGTCACCCCAGCAAGACACTGTCACCTGTCCCCAGTCTCGGCAGAGTAGGGCTGATCTTTACAGAAAGATGGAGTACTTAGCTGACCATACCATCGTCCTAAATGATCACACAGCTCCCTACAACTACTGGGTTTCAAAGCTGGACATGTGGCACGAACTGGCGCTGTACGCCTTGGAGGTTCTTGCCTGCCCTGCCGCTAGCGTGTTGTCAGAGCGGTTTTCAGTGCAGCTGGTGGCATCATCACCGCTAAGCGTACACGCCTGTCGACTGACAGGCTGACGCTTATCAAGATGAATAAAGCCTGGATTTCTCCGAATTTCCATTCTCCACCAGGTGAAAGAAGCTCAACCTGAATAATGTATGCACTTCTCCTCCTCATTGTCCTCCTTCTCCTCCTCTTTGTACACTAAAGCAGAGGAAACTGGCTATTTTTTGCCAGGGCCAACTGGCTATAGCTATAGTACTCTATGTATTTAATTTTTCTGGAGGGCCACCTACCCGGTCCTCTGTTTTAAACAATTTTTGGGAGTGCCACATACAGGCACTCAATCTATTAAATTTTTCTAGAGGACCACCTACCTGCTCCTCTGGTTTGAAAACTTTTTTGGACTGCCACATACAGGCACTCAATTTATTTAATTTTTCTGGAGGACCACCTACCTGCTCCTCTGGTTTGAAAACTTTTTTGGACTGCCACATACAGGCACTCAATCTATTTAATTTTTCTGGAGGACCACCTACCTGCTCCTCTGGTTTGAAAACTTTTTTGGACTACCACATACAGGCACTATCCAAATTAAATTGTCTCCATAGCAGCCTCCACACGTCGTCTTTTTAGCTGCCTCCACACGTTGTCTCCATTGCTACCTCCACACGTCATCGCCATAGCTGCCTCCAAAACTCGTCCATATAGCTGCCTCCATACATGGTCTAATTATCAAACGAGCTGTGTCAGGCAGAATTTTGGGTTGTTTTCATGGCTTCCACATCAAACTTGTTAACTTTGTCGCCACCCTGCTGTGTAATCCACAAAATATACTGGCAAACTTTTATCATTTACCAATATTATTTCAGCGCTTCTTGCGCATCTGTTTACATTCCCCTCACCCGCCATAACCCAAACTTATAAGAACGCTACTACACTTGATCCTATACAAAAGGTTCTTAGAAGTGCTGTTTGGGGAGTAGCCGAGAGACAGGGGCTTGGATTGGGGAAAGCTCGCCTGGCAGCGGAGCGCCAGCTCCATCCCAAGATCCAACTAACATAGTTTTAACTGCAGCACCTTTAATCTACTACTAGTTCACTGCCTCCATACATGGTCCCCTTATCAAACGAGCTGTGTCAGGCAGAATTTTCAGGTGTTTCACCAGATACATAGTGGAACTCAGCCCATCTGTCGCCGCCATGCTGGAGACCTGAAGTTGCAATCATAGCAGCGCAATATGGATGCACCATACTGTCGCTCTTAATCATGGAACCATTTCCGAAAGAACAATTAAAAATAGAACCACTATGCTATTCCATTATTCCTAGGTGAAATATTCAAACAACCCGGCCTGCTTTGAAAATTATAATTTTTTCAAAGTAAACGCTTCTGGCCCCCAGGCCCATTTTGGGTGGGGAGGAGCCGAGAGACAGGGGCTTGGACAGGCGAAAGCTCGCCTGGCAGCAGACCGCCAGCTCCATCCCAAGATTAGGCAGCCTCAGAGGCATCCATGCATGCTGCCCCTGCTGTTTCCTGTCCATTTTGCCTCCACGATCCTCCACAGCGTCCACCAATGTCTCCATGCGCAACTTTCAACTCTCTATACCCCAGACGCTGGAGCACGAGAGGATATGCAGCACATCATCCCCTTATCAAACGAGCTGTGTCAGGCAGAATTTTCAGGTGTTTCACCAGATACATAGTGGAATTCGGCTCATCTGTCGCCGCCATGCTGGAGACCTGAATTTGCAATCATAGCAGCGCAATATGGATGCACCATACTGTCGCTCTTAATCATGGAACCATTTCCGAAAAAACAATTAAAAATAGAACCACTATGCTATTCCATTATTCCTAGGTGAAATATTCAAACGACCCGGCCTGCTTTGAAAATTATAATTTTTTCAAAGTAAACGTTTCTGGCCCCCAGGCCCATTTTGGGTGGGGAGGAGCCGAGAGACAGGGGCTTGGACAGGCGAAAGCTCGCCTGGCAGCGTTCCGCCAGCTCCATCCCAAGATTAGGCAGCCTCAGAGGCTTCCATGCATGCTGCCCCTGCTGTTTCCTGTCCATTTTGCCTCCACGATCCTCCACAGCGTCCACCAATGTCTCCATGCGCAACTTTCAACTCTCTATACCCCAGACCCTGGAGCACGAGAGGATATGCAGCACATCATCCCCTTATCAAACGAGCTGTGTCAGGCAGAATTTTCAGGTGTTTCACCAGATACATAGTGGAACTTGGCCCATCTGTCGCCGCCATGCTGGAGACCTGAAGTTGCAATCATAGCAGCGCAATATGAATGCCCCATACTGTCGCTCTTAATCATGGAAGACGTCTCCATGGCTGCCTCCACATGTCGTCCCCTTATCAAAAGAGCTGTGTCAGGCTCATTTTCCGGGTCTTTCACCAGATACGTTATGGAACTTGGTCACTATGTCGCCACCATGCTGTGTTATCGACTAAATATGCCGTCAACCTTTTGTTCACATAGGAAATCATTTCAGCGCTTCTTGCTCACCTCCTTTGGTGAAACCTGAGTCCATTTAGGGTATGTCGCCATGACACTCTCTAGCCTGCCACTGCTGCCGCTGCCTCTGCATGTCGTCCCCTATAGTGTCAGGGTCAATTATTGCATGTTTTAGATGCTATCTAGCCTCATTCGGTCACTCTGTCATGGCCATGCTGTTGCCCATAATTTTGGCATAATGGTGCGATTAAGCAGCCTCAGAGGCATCCATGCATGCTGCCCCTGCTGTTTCCTGTCCATTTCCGTGGTGTTTCCATCCTTTTCTGAGGTTCCCAGATGTTTGGCCAAGCTTCCCTGTGCAGAGCCTTGGTCCCCTTGAAAAATGCTCGAGTCTCCCTTTGACTTCAATGGGGCTCGTTATTCAAGACGAGCACTCGAGCATCGGGAAAAGTTTGTCTCGAATAACGAGTACCCGAGCATTTTAGTGCTCGCTCATCTCTATTCGCCATCACTGGGCTAGGGAGAAGCTTCCTGCTCTGTGCTGCCCTCTGTGTGTTACTGTAGCAGCTCCTCACCCACCTGTGTATCTGCTAAACTCTGCTACATCAGTCAGAACAGCTACTCAACCCTGCAGTCAGTGCCCTCATCTTCATCAGAAACACTGTGAAAAGTATGTATGTTTTTGTGGACTCTGCTGTGTTTGTATGTATGTGTGATGTCTGATCTATATGTGAACATTGTGTACGTTTATTTACATGCATAATGTATGTGCAACACCCCGGCCAATGCATGGGCAGAGGAGTAGTTGCGAACAAGCCCCTTGTACCATCCAGTACATATAGAGGTAATTGTGCAGCGGTAGATACTGTCTGGATAGGCAAGGGTTAATGTTACTTAATGTTGTCATCCAATGATGTTCCACTATTGTAACTGGAGTGTGATTGGAGAAGATCACCCGACCAGGGATTAACTAAACCCTTAGGGGAAGAGTTAGGTCTCTTCAGCCCAGCTCTCACCACATGAGGAGCTCTTCGGGGCCAGCTCTTCTAGTGAGCAGACCTCTCTCCTAGGATCCAGCCTCTGACAGAGGAGCATCTCTTAGAGCACATGCTCTTACTATAGGCCTCCTAGGCCTCAGCTCTCACTATAGAGCTTACAGGGTGTCAGTGCACCACTAGCATAGACACACAGAACAACCAGGAGAAAGCTGCAGCTTCCAGCATTGGACACAGCTACATCCCAGCCTGCATCTGCAACCAGGCTGGTGACCAAACTCCTGAGGTTCACTCTCCAAGATCACTCCCAGTCAGACCACCATCTGTACAGAATTGTTTGGCCTGTTGCTGCTGTTGGTTCGAATAAAGAACTGTAAGTTACTTTTATGCACAACATTGCCTCCGTCTGGTCCCTGCTATGGCTGTATCACCATCAAGGGCTCTCTCATCCACCATCCAGGGACACATACTACAGATTCTAAAGGTTGCCCCAGGGAGAACCAGTACCACAGCCTCTCCCTCACCTAATTTCTTGCACACACCACCCACTGGAGACAGCCCTCCGGTCCCCATACCAAGCACCGCGACACTCCGGTATCCACTCCAGTATCCTGGGTCCCGGCTGCCTCCAGCCCCCAAGAAAAGGCTAGGCCCTGGGGGGGATGTTGCATATGAATGTAGTGTGTGTCAGTGTGTTTGTTTGCACAGTACTATGGTTTGTGTTAAAACACCAATCCCCCCTGCACTGTATAATGCCACTACTCCCACTGTATCACCCACCCACACTGTATAATGCCCTCCTGCACTGTATAACCACCCCCACACTATAATGCCAGTCCCCTGCACCGTATAATGCCCCTACTCACACTGTATAACCACCCCCCACACTATAATGCCAATCCTCCTGCACTGTATAATGCCCCTACTCACACTGTATAACCTCCCCACACTGTATAATGCTCCAGCACTGTATAACCTCCCACTACACCGTATAATGCCCATCCCCCTTGCACTGTATAATGCTAATCCCCCTGCACTGTATTACCCCCACACTGTATAATGCCCCCCCCTCGAACTGTATAATGCCCATCCCACTCGCACCTCGCACTGTATAATGCTCCCCACACTGTATAATGCCAATCTCCCTGCACTGTATATTGCCCCCCGGCACTGTATATTGCCCCCCCCCCACACTGCATACTGCCCCACCTCGCACTGTATAATGCCCCCCACACCGTATATTTACCCATCCCCACTCACTGTATAACCCCCACACTGTATAATCCCCCCCCCCTCCACACACTGTATAATGCCCTTCCCCCTTGCACTGTGTAATGCCCATCCGTCCGGCACTGTATAACCCCCCTCCCCTGCACTGTATATTGCCCGCGGCACTGTATAACGCCCATCCCCCCTCACTGTATAACACCCATCCCCCCTCACTGTATAATGCCAATCCCCCTGCACTGTATATTTCCCCCGGCACTGTATAATGTCAATCCCCCTTGCACTGTATATTGCCCCCGGGACTGTATAACTCCCATCCCCCTGCACTGTATAATGCCCCCACCTTATACTGTATTTCTATTTGTGGAAATCTAATACTCCTCATCGGCAAAAAATACTCCTTAAAAATGGTAAGAGGATTTTTATTACTCTTCTGGAAAAAATGTAGTGTGACCCCATATGCGCATATGGCTCTCTATTGTCATTTCCTATTGACATTGACAGTGTGAGCACAGCTCACATACTAATGTCAGATGGGACCGCAAGTAGTTGATCACGTTCCCCCTCTTGATGACCGCAAAGTGCATATGGTCGAGCACATGAAGCCTTGTACTTGAGCTATGAACCACAACTTGAATCTTCAGTGGGGTATAATGCTTGGTTGTCTCATAAGGCGTAGAAATCGCCCCACTGACTTCTTTCTGGAACTGTTATATCATACCTCCCAACCATCCCGGACCCACTAGCAGGACAGTCATGGTTCTCAGGCACTGCCCAACTGGCAGTAGGTATGTGCCTAGACATCAACTATGTCAGCATCCTCTGGACAGGGATATAATAATATACAGGGCACAATAACAGGGAGAGCTTATGGGAAGGTTTAACCCCTTAAGGACGCAGCCATTTTCTAGCTTAAGGCTCAGCCCGAATTTTTGGATTCTGACCTGCGTCGCTTTATATGGTTATAACTTTTGAACACTGTTACTTATCTAAATGATTCTGAGATTGTTTTTTCCCCACATGTTGTACTTCATTTTAGTGGTAAATGTTGGCTGATAAGTTTTGCGTTTATTTACAAAAAAAAATAAATGATGAATTTTTTGAAAAATTTGCCATTTTCGAAATCATTGCGTTTTCAGGCAGATAGATTTACCACCTAAATAAGTTGCTGAATAACATTTCCCATATGTCTACTTTACATTTTCATCATTTTTGAAATGTCTGGATAATTTATTTTGATGTCACGCGGCTTACAAATCGAATAGCGATTTTCCCGATTTTCAGAATTGACTATTTTGGGGATAAATACAGTTTTGAATGGAATTTTACATATTTAGCATCAAAACCCCCTATATAACAAACCCATTTTCAAATCTGCACTCCTCAAGCTATCAGAAACAGCTTTTAGGAAGATTGTTAACCCCTTGAGATCTTCATAGTAATTGAATCAAAATGGAGGTCAAATTGTGCCGGTTATACGTTCATTTAGCCCTAAAATTTACACATTTCCAAAAGATAAAAAGAGAAAACCCACAATACAATTTGTTATGAAATTTCTCCCGATTACAGAGACCCCCCCACATGTGGCAGTTACTTGTTTTATGGGGGCACGGTGAGGCTCAGAAGGGAAGGAGCACCCTGCAGCTGCCAGGATTTTAGTTTCCTCATTGGCCCCTTTTGTAGGCTATAAAATTTTCGCTTTTTCCTTATTGGGGCCATGTGATGGCATTTTTTTTGCAGGATGAGATGCTTTTTCCAGTGTTGCCATTTTGGGGTTGGTATCCCCTACTGTTGAAAATTTAGGAACTTTTTTTTGAGGGCAGGAGTAGAAAAGCATCAATTCTGTACTGGATTTTTTACTTTTTTTTTGGTGTTCACCGTATAGCCTAATAATCATGTTATCTTTATTTTATGGGTCGTTACGATTACGGGGATACCATACATGAATATTTTTTCTTACGTTTTACTAAATTTGTCAAATTAAACCCTAATGTGGGGGAAAATCTATCATTTTTGTATTGCCGTCTTCCAAGTGGCATAACATTGTTACTTTTTTGGCTACTGAGCTGGTTGATGGCTTGTTTTTTGCGAGACACGTTGTACATTGCACCAGTAGCATTCTGGAATACATATGTTTTTTTGATCACTTTTTATAGCATTGTTTGTGGGATTGAATAGGTAAAAATCATAATTTTTGGAGGGTTTATAACAGTTTTTTTTGCGGCGTTAATCGTACGGGTTCAATAATGATTTACTTTTATTCTATGGGTTGTTACAGACGCGGTAATACTATATATGTGGGGTTTGTGTTATGATTTAGACTTTTTTTTTTGGAGTTATATGTCTCTTTATATGTTTTGGGGCTTTTGGGCATTTTTATTGATTTATTACTTAATTTTTTATTGAAGAACTTTTTTTTTTTTTACTTTTTCCAGCATGGGAAATGAACAAACAATCATCTGATTGCTTGTTCATGATAATACTCTGCAATACTCGTGTATTGGAGAGTATTAGCAGTGTCAACCTATGCACTTGCATAGGCTGGCACTCTGCCAGTAAGATGACATCACAGACGGACCCCAGTGATGCCATAGCAATGATCGGCGCCCCCCCCCCCCGAAAACGGTTTTGGGGGGCGGCGGTCATGGGGGATAGACCCCCTAGAAGCATGTTAGATGCCGCGGTCGCACTGACCGCGGCATTTAACGGGTTAAGCACCCGCGATCGGAGTGTTACACTGGGGTGTCGTATTGCCGGCATCGGAAAACATGGGGTGCCGGCTATAACATATAGATGTTATAGCCGGCACCCCATGTTTCCCGATGCCGGTTCGGCTCAGATCTTGAGCTGAACAGGCATCGGCTCAGCGTCCGATATATATCGGACACTGAGCATTAACAGGTTGATATAAAGAGGACCTGGGGGTACTATATCAGAGGGGCTACAATGTGACTGAGCTGTGGGGAAAATGGATGGCACTAATAGGGAAATTATACAATGTGGTGGTAGAGCAAAAAGTGTGTCTTATTTCCTCTTTCTTTGCTGCAAAAGTTGAGGGGGTATGATTATATTGTTAGCATGCACAGGAAGAATTAACTTGTGAATAATAGAATGGAAGAAGGAAGGAAACAGAAGGGGTCTTCTGTTCAGGGTACAAAACCTACACCATTAGAAGGGCAATGGGGCACATTTACTTACCCGGTCCATTCGCAATCCAGCGGCGCGTTCTGTGTGGAGGATTCGGGTCTTCCGGCGATTCACTAAAGCAGTTCCCCCAATGTCCCCTAAGTGTCGCTGCTGCGCTGAAGTTCATCGGAATGCACTGAAGTTCACCAAGCCAGGCCGAGTGCAGGAAAGCGCGCGTCCAGCGACACTTTTTTTTAAAAATGCAGCGGTTTTTCCGAATCCGTTGGGTTTTTGTACGACCACGCCCCTGATTTCCGTTGCGTGCATGCTGGCGCCGATGCGCCACAATCCGATCGCGTGCGCCAAAATCCGGGGCAATTCAGGAAAAATCAGC
Source organism: Engystomops pustulosus (assembly GCF_040894005.1). Taxonomy (NCBI): domain Eukaryota; kingdom Metazoa; phylum Chordata; class Amphibia; order Anura; family Leptodactylidae; genus Engystomops; species Engystomops pustulosus. The sequence goes on from NC_092414.1 coordinate 45,688,728, forward strand.
GCAAAACGGAAAAATTCGGGTAACCCACCGTAAAAACGTGATTTGGGCCCTTAGTAAATGAGCCCCAATGTATTCTCTGCTTTAGGGTCCTGTGTCTTTTGTTTGCCCAATTGTTCTTTTCATAGAGTAGCACAGGCTCCAGACCAGGGAATACTATCCTGTGGGGCACATGTATCATTGTATCTCTGCTGCCTCTTTTGAAAGAGGCTCGTGTGCTGACGCACACGGTAAGGCTTCATTCACACAAACGTGTGATTTCTCCAGCCATGTATTTCCGTGCTGTATGAATCCGTATGACTTTGTATATATGTGAAATTTTTCATCTGTATGTGAACGTATGGCACCGTATCCGTATTGCAGGTTGGCAAATGATGGATGGCTGACAGATTGCACCACTTTCTGGCTCGCTTACGGTACACTGGGCAGTACGGTCATGTAAATGGATGGCTGTATTGCTCATTTCAATGAATGTATGCTACCCGTATATATGGCCATTTTCATACATTGGTGTGAATATCAGCCTAAGGCTAAATTCAGACAAACGTGTGCACACGTCGGCGCCTGGGAGAGCAGGAGGGTGTGAGCGCCGCTCACCCCCACACCTCTCCATAGAGAGATCAGGGCGCACATGTGCTTCACCGTAAAGCTCCATACGGCGTTGTGCACACATTGACGGCATATGGGGGACATATATCTGACGTATATATGTCACCCCAATGGCCGTTTGAATGCAGCCTAAGATGCATAAGGTGCAACACCTAAGAACATGTGGTTTTTCCCTTTGGTGTTGTAGGTTTGCACATTTTTTTAGGCACATTTCTAAAACATGTATGGCAGTGCGGATTTGCACCTAAAAAGTCTCTAATATGCCCAAAACTACATTAGGAACGCTGACACACGCGCAAAAATAGCCTAAGATAAATACACATTTCCCCTTAGACAAAGTGTCTTCAAACTGTACATAGCTCAAGTAAATGGGCCAAACGCGAGGCGTGAAACGAAGTAAACGTCCCCGCTATGGGCTCCTGGGCTGCTTCCCGCCGCGGCAGCGCCACACATGAAGGAACACAGCCCCAGCTCAGTATCAACGACCCACCTCTAGGTGGCATTGGCGCATCAGCTTTAACAGCCAATCATATTCTGCCTTATTTCCTCTCGCTAGTCCAATGGAGAGTGCAGGTGCTGGCGGCGGCAGGAAGTGACGTCGCGTACCCCATGTGAGCAGCTTGGATTGCAACACATGCAGCAGCCTCGGCGAAGAAAGAAGCCGGTTTCTACGTCACTTCTGGGAGCTGAGGCTGACTCCATTGAGATCGCACGTCGTGGTGTGGACTGAGAGCCGTGATAAGGGCGCAGGTAAGGGGCGCATGTGTTACGGCTTCCTGGTGTGTGATTGCTCTGACCAACGCTTGGCTTTTCTGTTGAGCAGCTTTCGGCTTCAGACAGGAGGAGGAGAGAAGATGGCGGACGATCCGAGTGCGGCAGACAGGAACGTGGAAATCTGGAAGATCAAGAAGCTGATCAAAAGCTTAGAGGCGGCCAGAGGGTGAGTGAGAGGACAGGGCTGTGCGCTCACTGGAGGCCGCGCTGCGGGGTGTCCTGCTGCTGCGTGTCCGCCGCACCACATGCTACCTGTGTGACCTGAGCCCTAGAGTGATGGCGCTCTGCTGCCCATACAGGGGGAGATCTCATATCTTGTAGACTTATAATATTCGCCATTGTAATATGGTGTAGACATAGCTGATGTTATATATTAGTCTGTCTTGTTGTCTTTGTATTTCATCCATGTTGGTTTGGATGACCAGCGCAGCCTTTAAGCGTTACTACAAGTAGAGCACCATAACCTGCCTTTTATGCTCTTCCCAGATAGCGTGACCCTTCTGTCAGTCGCTTCTCCTGGTGTTGGGCTGCCATAATGATACTAGTAATCATGGCCCCCCGCCCTGATACCGCTGTCTGTTTGGTCTGTGTTTAGGAACTTTCCACAAGGGCTGCGTACAGTATGGGCAGAGGATAAGAGATCCCTGGGGTCAAATTTATTTATGGAATTTGTATACCGCTACTCACTGCTCCCTGATAACTCTATCACATTTACATTTTTTGTCTCCCACTTGCCATATGTAGTCCCTTCATGCCTGCCGCATATCTGTAAACGGCTTGGATAGTAGCATTTTATCCCTTTACTGACCTTCTGGAAAAGAACTCATAAGAAATCTGTTATCACAATGTTGTGTTCTGCCAGTCATCTAATGTGATGTCATCCCAGTGCAAGTGTTAGTCATGGGGCATTCTTGCAGAGCTCAGTGACTCACTAAGACTTTTTGATTTATGGCAAAAGTTATCTGTAGAGGAATATCTGAAAATATCAGAATCTAGGAAACAGGAAAAAGACATTTTCCTTATATCACGCTCTTCTGGTATTAGGGTTTGGAGCTTTCAAAAGCGTCATATGATAGAAGCAGAAGCTTCTATATCAATTTCCCACTGTTTTCTAGATCTGTGTGCTTTCCTTCTATAGAAAGCTTCTTTGTTTACTTCCAGTGGACAGAAATCTGACGACACAGGTGTACAGTTTATATCACACAGCTCTGATTACTTTCTGTGATACTAACGATATGTGCACCTGTGTGACCATGGTCACATTTCTGTCAACTGGAAAGTTTTCTACAGAGTGACAGCAAGCAGATCTTGAAAGCTGTGATGAATTGATTTCAAAAGCGTCATATGATGTTTCTGCTTGAAGAAATGTTGCACTTTTCCATAGATGGGGGGAGGGGGGTAGTGGGAGGTAGCGGTTTGTGTCAGAATCCTGTAATGTGTATGGATCACTTTTATGCTAAAGATCAGGATTTGGGAGCTTCTTCTACAGTGATAGCGGTGTTGACAGATAATTAAGCTTACTTATTTATTTTTGTTAAAGGGGTATTTCAATTTCCACTAATGAATGTAATGTTTAAAAAGTTACAGTAAGTCAACTTAGTTGGATAGTTGGTGCTGCAGGACGATGTGCGTAACGGAGGAGGTGAGTATATATATATATATATATATATATATTTTTTTTTTTTCTTTAAGCCCGGATAACCCCTTAACTTTTGCAACACTGCTATGGAAATCATTTTGCGATTCCATGAGTCCTAAGCCTTACAGGTATTTTTTATATTTACTGAGAAATAGCTGCTGTAAGACGCTTCTTCTCTTTACCTGCTGGCAATAATCTGTAGTGTATAGGGAGCTGTTAAGAAGGAATTATTTTTTTAATATCTTGTCAATGGCGTTCCTGACATATATAATTGCTATTTACTGGTTTTGAGACCCAACATAAAGAAATAGTTTTAAAACTATAAGATGGCATGTGAATGAGGGTGTGCTATAGTTGACCTCTATGTGCTGTTCTGTGTGATATTCCTCACTAAGGTAGCACTGGGAGCAGTAATGAGCTGAATGTCTGTATTTCTAAATTGCATTTGTTTTTGATCACCTGACCCAGAACCATTGATAAGAATTATCGGCTCTGCAGCAGCAGCTTCTGGCTTTATGATTGCCAGGGGTAGTGACTCCACCCGATCTCCTACTGAAAGATTTAGCAGGGTTGTCTTTTGAGACATCTGACATCAGTGAATAATGGGTGGGTTATTCTCCCTCATCATTATGTGTGTTTTTTTTGAATTTTTTTTAAATAGGCAATTTAGCATATTTTTTACACTTGAAACGGCAAGATGTGGAAAATAAGTACATAGGGAAGCGGCACTACGGTTTGCATTTGCAGCATTAATTAAGAGCTGCAGTTGACTTTTTATATCTTTTTATGTACAGAAAACTTTTGCAGCTACTTTTGAGGTTTCTCCTCTGCATAAAAAAGTTCCTTGGGTAAAATCCATGTACAGATTTATTTCTACTATGCATTTAGTCTTGGTTAACCTATATTACATGTGGATGATGCTACTGTATCACACTGTAACAAAAAAAAAGTTTCTAGTGTGGAATTCAACCTTTACAATGCAATAGTTTAATTCCCCCCCCCACATCACACAAAAAACTCAACAGAAATGGCTGGTGCCTTTCAAATATCTGCGCATATACTGCTGTATGAAATCGGCAGCGGCAAACCATTGCCATGACAGCCGAAGTTAAAGTATCCTAGGGAGTCTGAAAAAAAATAAAAGTAAAAATTAAAGATAAAAAAAAAAAACTATTCCCCTTAAAAATTCAAATCGCCCTCCCCCTTTCCCTAGAACTTGTATAAATATAAATTAGGTATCACCACATCCGAAAATGCCTGATCTATCAAAATATAATCGTTTTTAACTGCATTTAACCCTGTAACGGAAAATGGCGCCCAAAGTCGAAAAATATAAATAAATTGTAGGTCGCACAGTCCTAAAAATGGTAGCAGTGAAAACTTCATAAAAAGTTGCAAAAAATGAAACCACCCACAGCTCTGTACACCGACGTATAAAAAAAGTTATTAGCGCCAGAAGATGGCAAAAAAAATTTCTACACGAGTTCATAATTTTTGTAAATGTATGAATACATTATAAAACCTATACAAATGTGTTATCCCGGTGATCGCATCGACCCAAAGAATAAAGTAGCCATGTCATTTGTGGAGCTCAGTGAAAGCCGTAAATTCCAAACCCACAAGAAAACGCAGCAAATGCGGTTTTTCACCAATTTCACTGCATTTTTTTTTTCCCGCTTCACGGCATTGAATATTCAATACCATCACTATGAAGTGGAATTTGTTACGCATGAAACAAGCAGTCACAGAACTGTGTTAAAAAAAAAAAAAAGTTATAGATTTTTGCTTGTGGGGAGTGGAAAAAAAAGGGCTAGGTCCTTAAACCCCTGAAATTCTTTAATGCCTGGTGCTTCATTTAAGCCTTTAAGACTCTTATAACAAAATAGACTTGGTTTCCAAGTTTTTTTTTTTATTTTCTATGGTTGTCAAAGGCAAAAATTAGTAGATGTAAAGTTAATTCGGTAACAGCGGTTATTCCTTCCATCATTTATCGCTGTAATGCAAAGATACCCAGCCAAAGCAGTGTGGTTAGCCCGCGACATAGGATGAATCAAGTGATCATATGTACATGTTCCCTAGTGGGACATTACAAAAGGTGTACTGTATTTTTTTGGACTAAAAAGTGCCTGCGTCTTAGTCTGAAGTTCAGGAAGATCCAGCACTACCAGACCCTCCTGACCACCACTATCTTAAAGATTGAGTGAAACGCTGATATAGCATTTCGCCTGATCTCCGGAGGGCTGCGCTCTCCCTGCTGTCTCGTCATGCAAAATGTTACAGGCTCAGATGTGTACTAACACTTTCTACGTAACTGCTAGGTACTATAATTCTTTCATGCGTGTGTGTGTGGCATGGATGTAGCATACCTGGGTGTGTGAATGATGTGTGACTGGATATTGCAGAGCTGGTTGTAGTCTGCTTATGTGACCGATGGTAATTATGGAGGTACATCTTACAGTCCAAAAAGTGATAGTTTTATGAAATAAATTAAAAAGCACCAACCTTTTTTGTATCTGGACTGAAGAACATAAAAAAATGCACTTCCTTCAGTTAGTCATCTTAAAGCACAAGCCCTCTTGATGGACAAATAGTAATGACTTTCATATGACATCATTAATATACCACATATACTCGAGAATAAGCCATGTTTTTAACACAAAAAAAAAGTGCTGAAAATCCCAAGCCCGGCTGACCGCTAGTAGCGGCGTTTAGTGCAAAGTTTTATAGCAGCCACGGGCAACTAGAACAATTTTGCGCTTCAACACTCCTGATAAATTTCCTCAAAAGGCTTTATAGAGTTTTGTAGGAATACTCTGTGCAGGTAGGGGTTTTTGTCTATTGCAGTGTGTCATGTAATAAACTGTTGCACCAAAATCCACTACAGGATTGACAGGAGTTTTTAAATCTCCCGGAAAAAAAAGATTACATTTAAAAATTACCCATATTTCCTTTGAAGGAAGTTTAAAATTACATTTATCGGGTGTAAATGAGATTATGGGCTCAATGACTGAGCCCTCTCTACACAAAGCCAGTGTCAACTGAGTTCTAGCTCTGATAGCACCGGTTAACTTGCTGCCATCTTGCGGCCAGGTATCGGCACCCACTGTGTCACTGGAGGGTGTCATTCAGTTGTAATGGCAGCTGGGGGCCTGCAAGACTACCATACCATAGCTGTCATTTGATTGACCCGCATCAGTCACCCTGTAATAGAGAAGCAGTATATTCACAATATACTGCAATATACTATATTGCAGAAGTGCTCAGACTTTAACTCAGAAGTTAAAAACATGTTAGTTATCCTTGCCTCCCAAAATGTCTAATCTTTCAAAAATGGAAAATGTCCAAATCAACATTTAAATTAGCTTCCTATATGAATTGGACATTGACCTCACAGTAAAAGTCGTATAAACAATTCCACCACATTTTGTAAATTTTTTTTTTCCAGTTGCCCATAAAGTGTGTGGATGGAGCAGCCCCATTTCTTGAGGTGGTTGCTGTAAACCAGACTGTAAATTAGACTGTGTGTGTGTATATATGTATGCATATATTAATACAAGTCTCATTTCAGAAATGGCACCAGCATGATCTCTTTGATCATTCCTCCAAAAGACCAAATTTCAAGAGTGGCCAAAATGTTGGCAGATGAGTTTGGTACAGCGTCTAACATAAAGTCACGTGTGAACCGTCTGTCTGTCCTGGGAGCAATTACATCTGTACAACAGAGGCTTAAGCTCTATAATAAAGGTAATTGTGTTCCTCATGTATGTTAATTGTTTTTATTGCTTTAAGGCTGGATTCACACGACCGTTGCCCGCTGTACCGTAGCACGGCGGGCACACGGCACCGTGCGGGGAGAGGAGGGGGAGATCGCTGCTCACCCCCGCCCCTCTCAATAGGGATACATGGCGCCGTATGCCGTGAAAAAATAGGACATGTCCTATTTTTTCACGGGGTACGGTGCTGCACCGTACCGCTCACATAGGGCGCCGCGCACCCATTGTCGTCTATGGGGGACGTATGTCGGCCGTATATACGTCTCCCTTGCGGCAGTGTGAATGCAGCCTTACACTGCATTGTTCTGTTAGGCTGTGAATGTTACCAGGGTGTCTTCCATAATGCACTGAAATACAGTTAATGCCTTCCCGATACATGATGTGTGGAGGTGACTTGCTGACCCATGCAATCCTCTACTACAATCTTCTAGCACTTTCTTAAAAAATGGAAGCTACCGTGAACACTGTAACGGGGAAATAATGTCCAGATCAACATTTAAATTGGCTTCCTATATGAATTGGACATTGACCACACAGTGAAAGTCATACAGCAAGTTGGAAAAAAACCCACAAAATTGCCAAACGCATACATGATAAAACAATCCCTTACAATTAGAAAAAATGTTATAAAAATTGATTAAAAAAAAAAGTACATGCCCCAAGATGATACCATTTAAAAGAACAGCGCGTCGTACCAAAAAACGAGCCCCGAACCTTATGTCCTGAACTCTAGGGGTGTGTTCACATAGTAAGTGCAAATTTTGGTTTAAAGGGTTAGTCTCAGGTATTTAAAATATGGTATTGCAATTTGTCTGTATAGATATGAATGGAGCTTAATTACCATACTACTTTTCACATAACCTTATATCAATGAGGATATGTATGTATGTACATGTTTGTTTTTCTGCATTCTGTAATTTCAATTTGAGTAATCTAAAAATTTTTTTTTTTTTTTTTTTAGTACCGCCAAATGGTTTAGTGGTTTACTGTGGAACAATTGTAACGGAAGAAGGAAAGGAGAAGAAAGTTAACATTGACTTTGAACCTTTCAAACCAATCAACACATCTTTGTATTTATGTGACAACAAATTTCATACGGAGGTACGACATTGTGTGTGTTTCATCTTGTTTTGGGAGTAGATCTCTTTGATCTTGTAGAGAGCCTATAGCAGTGATGGCGAACCTTTTGGTGGCCGAGTGCCCAAACTGCAACCCAAAACCACCCTTATTTATCGCAAGGTGCCAACAAAAAATTAAAGCATTAACTTATTGCTCCCTGTTGTTCAACAACTTTCGTTTATATTGGCCTCCTGAGGACAAGATGGAAAATGTGCATCATTTTAGCTTCTTTCCAGTGTCCCTCTGTGCACAGAGAATAGTGGGACCAGCAGAAGGTCCTTCAAAAGATAATTCGGCCCTATGTACTTATTCTCCCTCTTCCTACAGTCCCAAGCAGCGAAGTAAGTATCACTTTAATATAGGACCGAAAGCAGCATCTTTTGGAACTGCAGGAAGATTCTTTGAATGTGTGGTGCACTGGGGCAATGGCCCGGGTGCCCACAGAAAGGGCTCTTTCCACCACTGGCCTATAGGTTATGCATAATGTTTTATGTTGCAGTTTTTGGAGAATGTAGTTGGACACGCTTTCAATATGTGCCTCTTTTTGTAGATCTATTTTCCTTTGGTAGTTGTCTAAAACACATTTACAGAAAAATATTTATGGGCTGACAAGCGTGGTGTCATTACAAAGAGAAACTTCCTTTATCTCCTATGCAAAGTGGGTAGTTCTGATTATGGCAGATCTGCAGGCTTAACACCTCTCTAATTCAGAAGAATTTGTCATAAAGTAGTGGAAATCTGTTTTTCAGGCTCTTACAGCTCTCCTTTCTGATGACAGCAAATTTGGATTCATAGTAATAGATGGAAGTGGAGCTCTTTTTGGAACCCTGCAAGGGAATACAAGAGAAGTGCTTCACAAATTCACTGTGGATCTTCCAAAGAAGCACGGTGAGTCATGGGTAGGATATTTGGGTAACTGCTAGGTTTGAACCAATCTTTAAACCTTGACAATATAAAGCTTAATACTGGGGTATTAATTGGAACCTATGATGTGAAATTTGCAGTCCATTCTGTTGAAGAGAATTTTAACATGCTGCTCTTAGAACACTTTCCCGACTGTAACCTATTCCCAGGTTCTTTCCTGATGTATAACTGGAAGCAATGAAAGGGTTACAGGACTTTGGAGTAATGGAGATAGCAGCAGTGGCCTGCCTTTGACATAACTCCATTCCTGTGGGTGCTATCCCTTCTTGTAGTCTAAAATAATTGATTCGAAACAGATCCACTGCAGTCAATATACAATGCCTATACCTGAACCTGCAGAGGCGTTTTTCCGGATCGCTAGGTCCTGCCGACAGTCAGGCAAGTGGATCCTCTTCCTCCTCCTAAACAGGGATTTTTCCAGAAGGTCAATAACACCATTAGGCGTGAATGTGGAGTGTAACTAAAGCGAAGGTGCCCAAAGAAGTTAGAGAAACTGGGGGGGAAGGGGATGGACACTCCAGGTCTACGGAGTAGTGTGCTTTTGAATTTGCAAGGGATTCTTAGTTACTGAATGTCCGCCTCGAGTCAATAATTACAGATTTTTCAATTTTATGGGGATTTATTGTTCCATGTAAATGGGGAAGTTATTATCTGCAATACATAAAACATACATGTTTGTTTTTCCTATCTGTTTTGGGCTATAAAAAAAAACGGGGGGGGGGGGGGAATAGAAGTAGTTTTATATTCCATTTATTTTTTTTTTCCATCCACCTACAGGCAGAGGAGGGCAGTCTGCTCTGCGTTTTGCACGTCTGAGAATGGAGAAACGTCACAATTACGTCAGAAAAGTAGCAGAAACTGCTGTGCAGCTCTTTATTTCTGGTGATAAAGTGAACGTAGCCGGGCTCGTGTTAGCTGGATCAGCTGACTTTAAAACGGAGCTTAGTCAATCTGATATGTTTGATCAGGTGAGCAGTTTATTAGTTGTTCAACCTCTACGAAGTTTTACCACCACAAACATCTTACTACAAGCTCCAGTAAATGTAATTTGAAATATCATGTAGTAAATATCACTGAAGGTGGATTGATACTTTTTAACCCCTTGTTACAAGTGCAGTTTTTGTTTTTTGATTTTTCTCCCCTCCTTATACAGATCCACAACTTTTATTTTTCCTTGTACAGATCTGCAGGGCTTGTTTTCTGCACAACAAATTGTACTTCCTAGTGTAATTAATATCCTATGCAGTGTACATGGAAAGCTACAAATAACATCTCTACTTTTATTCTTTGGGATTGGGACAATTGTGGAGGTGCCAAATTTGAGATTTATTTTCTTTCTATTACATTTTTTTTTTTTTTTTTTTTTTTTTGCTTTCTCCCTAGGGAACTTGAAACCAACAAAGTTCATGTTAACCCTACATCCACTGTCACTTCACTAGAGTTTTAGAATACTTACTGTGTTCTAATCCTTGACCCCTTAAGGACCAGGCCCTTTTTCGTTTTTGCTTCAAGTCTAACTTTTTTTCAATTTTTTAATGGAAAGAGCTGTGTATGGGCTTATTTTCTGCGTAACAAAGTGCCCTTCATAGTGGTAGTATTCAATATGCTATGCCGTGTACTGGGAAGCGGGAAAAAAATTCTAAATGCAGTGAAAATGATGAAAAACCACATTTGCGCCATTTCTTGTGGGCTTGGTTTTTACAGCTTTCACTGTGCACCCCAAATGACAGGTCTATTTCATTCATTGGTACAAAAAAAAGAAAATTATTTTGCCATCTTCTTTAATAACTTTTTCATACTTTAGTGTACGTAGCTATGGGTTGTGTAATTTTTGGCGAATTTTGATGATTTTAACGCTTCTATTTGTACGACCTTTTGATCACTTTTTATAGAATTTTTTTCTATTTTTCAAAATGGCAAAAAATGCCATTTGCGACTTCGGGTGCTATTTCTACATATCTTGTGTACACAATTTATTCGAACAGTAGAAAAACATTTAACAAACGGCTAAAACACACTACAGTGCTGCTGCCATACTGCGTTCATTGTTCACCAGTTATGGGGTGCTAACCTTCACATCCCCCCCCCCCCCCCCCCCCATGTTGCAAGTGTCATCTTTTTGTTGCTGTATTCAAGTAGAGTGAGAAAGCACAATGCCTTAGATGCAATAAAAAGCACAAATGAAAAATGCTCCAATAAAAATATCACACAATGTGATGCAACCTAGTGTAATGGTTCAGCACAGGTGGACACAGAGAAACCCTTGTTCTCCGTAAATATGATCTGACCTAGAAAAAACAAATAGTTACTGCCAATCGATACGGATAGCTCATACGAGATAAACGTCTTGTATCAAAGCTTGAGGGTAATGGGAATTCCATAAAGCGCAGTGGGCCAGAGAGAAAAAAAGGGTAAATAAGATAGGTTTGATCTCACCAGTTTTCATCCAGGTCTGTAGGGGTAGGGAAATCCAAATAAGAGTATTGCCTAGTAAACCCTAGTATAACTCATTCTAGTATAACTAATTTGAGTTACCGTATATACTCCAGTATAAGCCGAGACCCCTAATTTTACCACCAAAAACTGGGAAAAACTACTGACTCGTGTATAAGCCGAGGGTGGGAATACAGGCAGCCGAGGGTGGGAATACAGGCAGCCGAGGGTGGGAATACAGGCAGCCTGCCCCCACGGCCCTTAAAAAAATAAACTTATATACTCACCCTCCGATGTCGGCGCGGCTTACCGATGTCCCCGATGTCAGCGCGTCCCGTTTTCTTTCTTCTCCGCGGCTCCTCTTCTCTCTTCTGGCATGTTTTCTTCTAGCAGGCGCATACTATGACGCGGCCGCTGCTGACGTCATAGTATGCACGGCCACGAAGAAAACATGACAGAAAAAAGAGAAGAGGAGCCGCAGAGAAGAAAGAAGACCGGACGTGCGGACATCGGTAAGCCGCGCTGACATCGGAGGGTGAGTATTTAAGTTTATTTTTTTTAAGTGGGTAATTTTTTTGTTGTAATAGACTCGTGTATAAGCCGAGGGGGCGTTTTTCAGCACCTTTTTTGTGCTGAAAAACTCGGCTTATACACGAGTATATACGGTAACTAGTATAACTCTAGGGCTGGGAGTTTGCTCCCAGCGCTTACAAGGGCGGTCCCCAGACTGCCCCTATTTGTGGCTAGTATGCCCTCAAGCTATATTATATGTACTAGCAATAATTCCTAATGTGTTTCGTGTGTTGGTAGGAACACACTCATCAGGGGAATCTAAACAAAAAGATAAGTGCTGTTGTACTTGTGAGAACTAAGTGGACAATGGTCCATGTTAGTAATGCAGACGGACAGTGGTTCGTCTGACTGTTACAACAATGCTACATATGTTGTGAGTATACTTGTTTAAATAAAGCAACAAAAAGAAGACACTTCTGGTGAGTGCAATTCATTTTCGTTCTTCACTGGGTTTTCATGAATTTTCTTCATGGGAACTATGGACAGCTTATATCGACTTTGCTCAGGGCAAAGACAGGCGAAGTTAGTTTCTGTCCATTTTTCACTGTTGCTGAGGTACTTTTTGTGACAAGTAGCTTCAGAAACAGAAAAGCTCTAACTCTGGAAAGAAAAAAAGTTGGGGTGGCTCTTTTAAAGGAGCAATCACATACAACAATTTGGTAAGTCTCTTTTGCTCCATGATTTTTTTTTTGTTTACCTTTCTTAATTTTCTGCCTTTTTTTTTTTTTAGCGATTGCAATCCAAAGTTCTGAAGCTAGTAGATATTTCTTACGGTGGAGAAAATGGTTTTAACCAAGCGATTGAACTATCAACGGAAGTCCTTTCAAATGTGAAATTTATCCAAGAAAAGAAGCTAATAGGTATGAAATGTGGAGCGACCGCCCGGTCTCTGCATCGATTTGCACATGCGTAGCACATTGCTAGTGGTTGCTAGGTAGTGAGGCGAGTGTGTAACTTAGTGCAGAGGTGGCGTAATCCCCTATCAAGCAAGGATGTTTATAGATACTGTTGGTTAGGGGTTACTACTGCCGCTGTGGACATGGGGTCTCTTAAAAAAAAAAAAAAAAAATGGGGTCCTGGTGACAGATTCCCTTTAACTCCCCTGATGCTGCAAATTTCCAGGAGAAAGCCAATTCATAGGAAATGTTGTGGGCTCTTTGCAAAGAATCCTCTATTTTTTTTTTTTTCATTTCCCCCTCTGCATTGATTAGTGCATTTAGTGGCCGTTTGAAGTGAAAGCTCCCAGCTCCTGTGTGACCGCTCAGAGACTCCACATGGCTGGCCCTGCAATAATGGCACACAAGACATTGAAATGTGGTTTTCTCTTAATAACGCTGTATTACGTTTTAAGGGGGTCAGTATGGCCAACAAGACCTGCTTTGGAGGGTTGTACCTAGAGAACCTGATTCTAAATTGATTGCTATATAAAGATTACATAGAAGGGGCTTGACCATTGGGCTATGACTAAATGGTTTTTCATTGTTGCCTAAGTTTACTGAACAACTGCAGGGTTATGTGAGAGGTTGAGTCGTTTTTAACAATGTGGAGTTGGAGCTGCTCTTGTAATAAATCGTATAACGGATTTGGTGTTCTTTATATTCATTATTTGGTGACTTAAAATTCCTTCACTTGATTTTCAGGAAGATACTTTGATGAAATCAGTCAGGACACGGGGAAGTACTGCTTTGGTGTTGAAGACACTCTAAAGGCCTTGGAAATGGGAGCAGTGGAGATTCTGATAGTGTATGAGAACCTGGATATCATGAGATATGTCTTAAGATGTAATGGATCCGAAGGTAATTTTTCTTTCATTGAAGAAAATTTCATTTGTAAATTTCCCTGGAGCACAAATTGAAGACTGACTTTGTTGTCTCGTCCTTCTAGAAGAGAAAGTTCTTTACCTGACACCAGAGCAGGAAAAAGACAAATCGCACTTCATTGACAAAGAGGTTTGTATAAGTTTGGTCAGATAATGTGTTAATTTACATAAAAATAGACTAACATGAATCCTAAAAAAATGGTTATGCTTGGTTTCCTCTGCATATGCTTAAAGGGAGCCTGCCTTTAGGAAGGTCCTTTTTACATCTTACATCAGCCTCTTCCATGCTGAATCTAAAAATGCATTTATTTCCATTTGTTTATTTGCAAAGTTTATTTGCATTACCTTTATCCCTGCCAAAACCGTCAATCGAGTCCTGATAGGGTGAGGCAGCTTCATCAGCCTCATCAATTCCCTGTCTCTTCAGTGTCGCTTCCTCCTCGTAAACCCCCCCCCCCCCTCTCTTTGAAATGACGTATGGGGGGTGGAGCTTAACAGGGGAGATCCTAAGAGAAGGGTTTGAGCATGGAGAAGGAGAGGATACTGGAAGGGGAATCGGCTGATAAAGCTATCCCCACAATCCTTATATCATATTAAAGGGGAGACTCTAAATATTCTAGGTGCAAGGGTTTGCCAAACGACTATCCATTTAACCTTGGAATGGGTGATAAATGTTCGATCAGTGGGTAAAGAAAAAAAATCAGTTGCTTTGATGTAATGTCTGCACCCGTAATTGTGTGTAATTCACCATCCTAAAATAAGAAATGTGGAAAAGTGTAGGTGACTTGTTATGACATGGAAGACTGGAATATTTAATGACTATGTTAAAACATATATGTTCAAAAAAAAAACTAGTCCAATGAAATGAAGCAGCACACTAGTAGAGGGAAAATACAATGGTGGATTTATTCCATGTTCAAGAACAATGTTTCAGCTCCAAACAGCTATCCTTTCTCAAGCTTCAAACATTCAAAAATGTAACCTTTTTCTATTAAATATTTGACGCATTTGTGGTCTTTTAGACTGGACAAGAACATGAACTGATCGAGAGCATGCCTCTTCTAGAATGGTTTGCTAATAACTACAAAAAATTTGGAGCAACACTGGAGATTGTTACCGACAAGTCGCAAGAAGGATCACAGTTTGTGAAAGGATTTGGTGGAATTGGAGGTATGTGCACTCTGTTATGTTTTGCTTGTCTGTGATGTATTTTTGTGAGATTTTTTTTTTCTTTTTTCTAATGAATGTATCTTCAATAAGAATGAGAATATATTGCATATTCATTGTGTAGCACTTTCAAAGACACTGAATGCAAATAAAGCCCCAGCATCTCCCACAGAGACCCACCTTTCATATACGGTCTTGACCATACTCTGAGGCAATGACAGCCTCATACCTGCCCCACCTTCAGCCAAGATTTCCCTGTTTGCTAATAATTTTTTTTATAGTCTATAGTTCAGTGAACAGAGAACAAGTGGAAGGGAACTGCCAAACTATCACCAGCAATGTAATTTTTAGCAGGTGACCAGTTCCAATAGCCTATGCTATGCTTATTTTAAAAATGCCTTTAGTCGGCATTCTGAATCATCAAAGTATATAATCCTATTGCAAAGTTTATTTTTATTTTGTAGTATATGGTGGATATATATATTTTTTTAATTTTTTTATGCCTTCCCAAACATTTTCAAATTTCCTATTGGATAATTGATCTGCCACGGTGTCATGTGACAGCTGTCCTGGACATGTACTGTACAGGGGCTGTAATTATGATATTTTACTAAATGACTACTTATGTTTATGTTTCAGGTATCTTGAGGTACAGAGTGGATTTTCAAGGAATGGAGTACCAAGGAGGAGATGATGAATTCTTTGACCTAGATGACTACTAGGTAGTCAAGATGGGTCTGGCAAAATGTGCCTAACCCTCCAACATCCAACCCAAGAAGATGATTTATGGTGGAATGATAAAATGGTCCTTGCCTTAGAATTTGAACATTTTCCAATGCTTTGCCTATAAGGATTGGATAAGAAAAAAAACTTTTTTTTTTTTTGGTCATGGTAAAATGCAGCTGCAAGATTACCTCATGCCACTTGGACATGTTTGACAGAACCCGTTTTTACTTCCCAAGAAATCAGTTCACCATGTATTTTAAGAAAATGTTTTTTTCATTTTATCTTTATAGACAGGCAATTAGTTTTCTTCAAATCCATACATCATTATGCATACTTTTTATTTTATGTTGGGGGGAAATACATTGCTACCCTATCCATTTCTAATATGATTGATTTTTTTTTTTTTTTTTTCTTTTCAACATAAAGAATGGATGCGAACACACTAAAACTATAAAGTGTATACAGCAGATTGCAGACACGAGTCCTCTTCTAATTTACGTATGTGCTATGTAAGTTCTGTTTTGATGCAAATGAGGTCGTGATGTGGCTAACTGCTAGCGACAAACGTGGACAAAATGACACACATAGTACAAAATAAGCAGTAAGATGAGGGGAGAAACATAACCTTTATTACAGGGTTGTTGCATGATCCTGTTAAATAAAAGGCACACGGCATGCATATAGTACTGCATACACTAATCCCTTCCAGAAGCTCTGAGTAGTCCTAACAACGCATCTGATGGCTGAGAGTATGGAGTCTGTGGATGGTTGCATCCCAGTGACAGTGTCCTAATAAAATTGGTCAATTCTTATATGTAAAACATTCAACCGCAGTCTCAGAACTGGATTCTCGGCATCATTTTTTTTTTTTATATATATATTTTTTTTAAGTTTTTGCCTCTCGCCCCTTTTTAAATTGAAATATCCCCTCCAATGGTTTCATGAGTGGGTACATGATACACTTCATTTTACTGTTGTGCTTAACATACTCTGATGCTGAAGCCGGAATGTACATGTTTGTTTTTTGTGGGGGCTTTTTTTTTTCTTTTGGTTAGACGCTTAAACTCATAGGTTTTTCCTAATGACTTGCCTGCATAACACGGTCCCAGTTCTTTGAGTATGGTTGGCCCACTTTTCTAGGAACTATGAATCCAGATCTCTTAAAATATTTGCTATATTTCTTTTTCTTGCCACAAAAACTGACCTAAGTTGAATCTTGCTATCCTTTTTTTGCTTATTTTGTATTCCCAATAGCTTTCAAAAAAAGTACTTTGCTGTATCTTACTCTTTTCTGAATTGATTGGAACAGATTACATCACAATGTTGTACATGGGCCTGTTTCTAAGAAAAATGGATGTAAATTTGCATTGATTAAGGAAGCTGTTCTATTTCAGACTCCACTAACATGGTAGCTTTCTTCCTTTTTGCTATGTTTGGAAATGATGCCAAATTTTTGTATTTCTTTAATGTGTTATTTTCAGTGGCACATCATATACATATATGTACAAATAAAATGGGATACAGTTCTTAATCTTATATCCTGAAATGAGTGTTCCCAAGAAGTTATAACTTGGTGTTGTGATGTACAGAAATGGAGAAAAGTATTAAACCATATTTAAGAATAGTTTGGGGTTTCTGGGTTTTTCATTGCACTCCTTCAAATGAGTCTGGATATACTATTGTATTTGATCTTTTAATGTTTATTTTTTGTGGTTTTCACAGCACATACTTTCAGGATTATTTTATTGTTAACCTACATATAAATAATGACAATGCACATGTTTCTTGGTACAAACTGTGATGCAGGAACAATCCTTAAAATAAGGTTTTGGTCAAATGTCCAAAGGTCTGGGGATTTGAAGCAGTCATTGTGTTGGAGACCATATGTGGTGTCCATAACTTTGTTACTGAGTTTTCATCCACATCTGGTGGTTAAGTGTGTAGTGGGATATATTCAGTAGACTGGTCAGTAAAACATTGCTCAACTTCTGTACAGATTCACTCAACCTGATGGTTTTGGGGTAGTGTTTACCTTTTATTACCATGAACTTGCAAAAAAATCATATTTGACTGCTTTGTTAGTATAGAATGTTATTTAACATTGGCTACATATCTTGCATCCTACTTTTGGGATGAATGCAGTAATGAATTGCCTGGTAACTGGCAGGAAGCGATATCTGCACAGGATGTGAGCTTTGACTTTAGTCCAACTTGCTGGTCTGATTGAAAATGAAATTCTTTTGAAAATCAGTCTTGGTCTCAGTTTATATTTTGATTTCCTACATGCTGCTGCTTGAACAGTGTTGTCATAAGTGTTTTTACATTGAAAGTGTAATTTAAGTAACCATTTTTTATTTCACCCAACCACATCAATTACTAAAGGAGCAGAATGCATTTGCAAGACATGAGTATGTAATCTGCTCTCAATAGAGGTTTGGCATGGCCAAACTTTCAGAGCACCAAGTATTGAATGTACATGCAGTCTAATAGGAAAATTCTAAATCGATTAGAAGGTTTGTGTTCAAGTGAGTAAGTGTAATATCTGCCTGAAGAAGAACACTTAAAATCAAATTTTATTATATACCGTATATAGAGTATAAGCCGACCCAAGTATAAGCCGAGGCCCCTAATTTTACGGCAAAAACCTGGTAAAACCTATATTTTGTTTACTCGAGTATAAACCGAGTTTGGGTTTTTAGCACATATTTTTGTGGTGAAAAACTAGGCTTATACTCGAGTATATAAGGTAGTTTTTAAAATGGGGCCACTCTTCAGCCAGTAGATTAACAATTCAGGCTTTCAGTGTGCATAGGGGAGAGTGAGACCAAGAAGATCCACTCTATCACGTTATTACCCCCACACTGAACTAAGGTGCTGATGTGAAAGAACAATAGGTTCAGAGCAAGTGTATCAGTCAGCGAGATTTAGATATAGCCAGTTTTAGCAGAATCTCTCTCTCATCAATTAATGTACACTACACTAGAACGCTATTAAAGAAAAGCTAGGTTACAATTCAAGTCCTGTTGTGGACCATAATGTTCTGCCTGCTCTGTCTAATATACCCTATGCCTGACGCGTTTCTACAGACCCCCCCACCCCACCCCCCATTAGGGAGCTGTGTCATCAGAGGCATATGGATGCATAGAAGGTGTATATCTTTAAGCACGGCTGCACATCACATATTTTTGTGTGCACCCGCCGGCAGCCTGTCGGCACTGTTAGAAGCCGTGCACACGCGGGTGTACGTGAGATATATAAAAGGAACCCCCCCCCCCCCTCCTCCCCGGAGGCAGGGCAGCCAATCACCACCTAGGACTGCCAGCTACAGTCCTTCAATAGAGGGCGAGTGGGCGTTCCAAAAGAAGAAGGCTTGTGCCTGGGCAGCCAATCGCGCTGTCCCCAGGCTCACCATCACAGTGCATCATAAACTGGGTTAAATGTCATTCCCAGTACGCCAGAGAGGACTAATACCATCAGAGACAGTATCGCTTTTATTTCAGACCCATTCGCTATGCTTCATGACTATTGATGCATAGTAAACTGTCCTGAGATCCTCCGTATTATTGATATTTGTGTGTGTGGAGATCGTATTGCGGCAAAGCCCAACAATTAGAAGCCGACTCGGGATGAGACATGGCCAAAGTAGGGGAAATGAATAGCAGCAAAGACAGAATCAAAATATGACAGAATAAAAGAATATATATGGAGGTCCTACTTAGAGCAGCGGGATTTATCCACAACGTCAAAACTATAGAGATGACATGTCACTGATTAAGACTATATAGTAGGACAGTAAATGGTGTGTATGTTAACTTAGAGAAAACATGCATAACTGATGGGGTCATTCAGACCCTGCAGTTTTTCCGTGGATAATGTGCAGATCCACCTTGCCTCCCGTTGGAGCAGCTCCTCATATGGGGGGGTGTCAGGGAGTTCCCCTCGTGATTTTCACATACATGTCGAGCGATGGTAGTATCATTCCCGTTTAGTATATCCCTGACATGTTCACTGATTCACACGCGGAACTCCCTGTATGTCTTACCCACATATTGGGTTCCACATACGCATGTCATGAGGTAGACGACTCCAGTACTCTTGCAATTAATAAATTGGCGATTTTTAAATACACTCCGAGTTACCGAGCTGGTCACGAATTTACCTGGTGTAATGAAATTGCATGCCTTGCAGGAGCCGCATCTGTATGTATTAACCCCTAGGCGCACCAGGACGTTATAGTACGTCCCCGGGGCTAGATGCTTAGCGCACGGGGACGTTCTATAACGTCCTGCTTCTGGCACCGGCTCACGAACGGAGCCAGTACCAGAAGCAGCGGCTGTCAGCTAACACCCGCGATCGAAGCCGGCTCCGATCGCGGGTGTTAACCCCTTACACGCCGCGGTCAAACATGACCGCGGCGTGTAAGGGTGTTTGCGCTGTGGATCGGATCCCCCGTGCCGCTTACCGGGGGATCCGATCCACTTCTGGGCAGCTCCGAGGACTGGCATGTGCCCCGGAGCTGCCCGGTCTCCATGGCAGTCAGACCCCTTCCGGGTCTGACTGTAAACTGTCTGAGCATGTGCAAGCTTGCTCAGACAGTTTACACTGCTCTACAATAAAATAGTATTGTAGAGCAGTGTATTGAACTTAAACCAGTGATCAGAACATCACTGGTTCAAGTTCAAGTATGTATAAGTAAAAATATGCAAAAACACTTAACACTACACATTATAATAAATAAAAAATAAATACATAAAAATATAAGCCCCTAAAATGTCACTTTCCCATAAAAACACTTAATAAAGTATAAAAAAACACAAAAAAAACCCTGCATATTTGGTATTGCCGCGTCCGTAACAATCTGTATAATAAAACAGAATCGTTACTGGACCCGCACGGTACACGCCGTAGAAAAAAAAACGCAAAAACGTTCCGAAAAAAGATAATTTTTAATTAATACCCTATAAAAAAATGCTCTAAAAAGTAATTTAAACAATGTTATGCACTCCAAAATAAGCCCACTAAAAAGAACAACTCTTCTCGCAAAAAATAAGCCCCTAACTAGATTTGTCAGCCGAAAAATAAAAAAGTTATGCATATGAAAAGATGATGATGCTAAAATGAACAAGATTTTCTCCAAATTGGTTTTTATTCAGTACAATTGAATAAAATACACAAAACCCCCACATATTTGGTATCCCTGCGTCCGTAACAATCTGCATAATAAAACAGAATCGTTATTAGATCCGCAAAGTTAACCCCGTAAAAAACAAAACAAAAAAAAAGCTCCAGAAAAAAGCTCTAAAAAGGGATTTAAAAAATGTTATGCACTCTAAAAGAAGACCACTAAAAAGAACAATCCTTCTTGCAAAAAATAAGCCCTTAAACAGATTTGTGAGGCGAAAAATAAAAAAGTTATGCATATGAAAGACGGTGATGCTAAAAGTAACAACATTTTTGCCAAATTACTTTTTATGCACTAAAAATGGGAAAAAAATAAAAAATCTATATAAATGAGGTCTTTTTGTAATCGTGGCGACCCATAGAATAAAAATAATATACTATTTTTATGGTATGGTAAACAGCCAAAAAAAAAACCCATAAAAATCTTCCTGAAAAGTTAATAAAATCTCACCAATTAGCCTATAGATTCCCCCAAATTACGTACCAGAAAAGTGCATCTCATGTGGCAAAAGAAATAAGCCCCTATAGGTCCACATTAAAAAAAGAAAAAAATTATAGCCTGTACAATGTGACATAGCAAATCTGATCTGGATGGCGCCTCCTTCCCTTCTATGCCCGGCCGTGCACCCATACAGCAGGTTACCACCACATATAGAGTATCCGTGTACTCGGGAGAAATTGGGTAATAAACTTTGTGGAGCCTTTATTCATTTAATCCATTGTAAATGTTTAATTTTCCACCCAAAATGAGTGTATTGTGAAAAAATATTACAATTTGCAGACTGCACCTCCATTTTGTTTTAACCCCTATAAAACACGTAAAGCGTTAACAAACTTCTTAAAAGTGGTTTTTCATACGTTGAGGTGTGTAGTTTCCACAATGGGGTATTTCCACTATTATTTAGGCCTCTCAGTGTCAATTAGAAGTTGAGCAGGTCCATCTAAATACAGGTTTTGGTGATTTTACAAAAAATGTGAAAAATGATACCTAAATTCTGAGCCTCATAACATTCTAGTAAAATATGTGGAATCTTAAAAAACCATGCCAACATAAAGCAGACATTTGGGAAATGTAAGTTATGAATTTATTTGGGAGCTATGACTATCTGCATCAAAAGTAGAGAATTTAGAACGTTGAAAATAAAGAATTTTTCCAAATTTTTGCCAAATTTAGTTTTTTTTCATAACTAAACACAAAAGATATCATCCAAATTTTTTAACTAATTTGAAGTACAATGTGTCACGAGAAAACAATCTCAAAATCCCCTGGATATCTCATAGCGTTCCAAAACTATAACCACTTATAGTGACACAGGTCAGATTTGAAGAATGGGGCCGCGTCCTTAAGGCCAAAAGAGGCTGAGTGCCGTAGGGGTTAAGGATGGTTACAAATTCCTTAAATAAATCAGAGCAAGAAAATTCTTAAGTTTGCGAAAAATATATGCACTGTTTATCTGACTAGAACAAAGTTTGGAGTAAATGGCGTTAGTAAACACTAACATTAAAACTATCTTTGTGTAACCAAAGCATTATTTTTAAAGCTTGTCTACTGCTAGATACATTTTGCTTTTGTTTGACTTTTCTGCAAAAACTATTTTATGAATGCTCAGACATGTTTGTTTTTGTCCATGTGTTAACTGATCATTATTGTGAATCACAACAGACCCATTTTAAAATTTGTATTATTAGACACATTTGTATTATTAGACACATGCTTTATTAGAATTCATAAACAAAATTGTATATTATTTGGGGACATAGAAAAGATAGAGCAGATTTTTCTGTATTTTCAGAATTTACTATTTTGGGATAAATACAGTTTTGAATGAAATTTTACATATTTGGCATCAAAACCACTCTATATAACCACCCATTTTTAAATCTGCACCCCACAAACTATCGGAAACAGCTTTTAGGAAGATCGTTAACCCCTTGAGATCTTCATAGTAATTGAATCAAAATGGAGGTGAAATTTAGAATGATCAAATGTTGTTGGTTTTACGTTCATTTAGGCCTAAAATTTCCAAAAGAGAAAAAGAAAAAACCCACAATACAATTTGTTATGCAATTTCTCCCGATTGGCAGTTGCTTGTTTTATGGGCGCACGGTGAGGCGCAGAAGGGAAGGAGCGCCCTGCAGCTGCCAAGGATTTTACTTTCCTCATTGGCCCCTTTTGTAGGCTATAACATTTTCGTTATTGGGGCCATGTGCATTTTTTTTTTTTTTTGTGGGACGAGATGCTTTTTCCAGTGATACCATTTTGGGGTTGATATCCCCTATTGTTGAAAATTTAGAAACTGAGGTCAGGAGTAGAAAAGCATCAATTCTGTACTGGATTTTTTTTTTTTTTTTTTTCGTGTTCACCGTATAGCCTACTAATCATGTTATCTTCATTCTATGGGTCGATATGATACCAGACTTGAAAATTTTTTCTTATGTTTTACTAAATTTGCCAAATTAAACCCTAATGTGGGGAAAAAATATAAGTTTTGCATCGTCGTATTCCAAGTGGCATAACAGTTTTACTTTTTTGGCTACAGAGCTGGTTGATGGCTTGTTTTTTGCGGGACATGTTGTACTTTGCAACAGTATCATTTTGGAGTACATATGTTTTGTTACTTACTTTTTATTTGTGGGATTCAATAGGTAAAAATCATAATTTTTGGCAGGTTTTTAAAGTTTTTTTTTTTCATCCCCATATTCATCCCCATATATGTGGGGTTTGTATTACGATTTAGACTTTTGAGTGTTATATGTCTCTTTATATGTTTTGGGGCTTATGGGCATTTTTATTGATTTATAAACTTGTTTTTTAATGAATAACTTTTTTTTTTTTTTTTTTACTTTTTTACTTCTTCCACCATGGGACATGAGCAAGCAATCATCTTATTGCTTGTTCATGACAATGCTTTGCAATACTTATGTATTGCAGGGTATTAGCGTATGCATGTGCATAGGCGGACACTGCTAACACTGAGCCTATAAGATGACATCACTGACACCATCTTAAAGGCACTACCTTCAGGCATCTCTGTGGTCCAAATCGGACCCCAGTGATGCCATAGCAACGATCGGCACCTCTAAAAATGTTGCGGGGGGTGGGGCGATCGTGGGGGAAAGACCCCAACACCCCCCCCCCCCCCCCCGAGGCAAGTCAAGTGCAGCGGTCGAGCTGACCGTGGCATTTAATGGGTTAAACACCCACCCAGGGATGTCAGCGCTGACATCCCGCAACCCCCGGTACCCACCCCCCACTTGCTCTATTCCTTCTAAAATACCTTTCAAGACATAAAAAAAAATGCTGATTAACATTATTATTTTGAGTGGTTTTGTACTTTTCACAACCATGTATAACAACCCATTCAGCATCTAATACTGGATTATCAAAATGTCTTTTTAAATTAACTATTAGTACTAAATGACTAAATAGTCCCATACATAACTTTATTCTTAAAAGAAGATATTTTGCAAAATATCAATATACAGTCATCTCTGCTCAAAAGATGCATTTTAACCATCCCGATGGGCTCTTTTATATTGGCATATTTCTCACTGAAGCCATTTTGGCTCATGGACACATACTGATTGGTTTTCTCGTCCTGGCTTCAGTGAGTTTTTACTTCTGATTTACCAAACTATTCTTTCAATGTGCTTTTTCTCACTTAATTTTTTCCCACTGATCCAATGTTGCTGCTGAGTAGAGATGGGTGAATTTTTTGAAAAAATTTGATTCGGTCCGAATGCGTTAAAAAACAGGTATTTACTGGCTGCAGAGAGCCTGTAGAACGTTGTGCCATGCTCAAATGTGCATAGGGAGCATGGTTTGGTCTTCAAACAATTCTTGCATAAGACAGCCGCCGCTCTTAGAATCGCTTCACTCTTCACTTCCATGTGCACTTACAGAGGCCAACTTCACCAAATAAGCAAAGCAGGAACGCAGCCTGGCAAGGTAACGTCTGTGCCAGCTCGAAAGGACCGAGCTGAGGGCCAAAATCCCACTACAACATCAAAGAGTGCAGTCTTTTTACACTGACATCAGATGATTCCATAGATTACGACAGAACCTGTTCTGTTAAACGCTGATACATGTAGAAACACCACAAAAGAGTGGAGAGGGCGTTGGCAGTAATTTTGCCTTGACATCACTGATCATTTTGCCCTTCTTTTCACGCGTCACTGACCTCTTTCAATCGGTCAATAATCCATCATTATTGCTAAAGCCAAAAACAAAAAGGAGTTGATCCAAAATATGATCCAGAGATGAGCTGCAAATGGGATACTTGCATGTCCTGTGTGTTCTGTATCCACTCCGCCACATCCATAATACATTACAGTTTTCCTGAAAATATCAGGCCTTTGACGAAAAAGAACTCCAAAGGTGGCACCAGCAGCAGCAACATGAGGTCAGAGGTGTGGAGGAGGTGGAAACATGGTAGGCCACAGAGTGGCACAATGATATAGTGTAGAAGTGGCATCAGTAGCAGCAGGGTGGCACAATGACAGAGTCTGGAGGTGGCGGCAGCAGGAGTCCATATAGCCAACAGTAGAGGAGGCCACATTGTGGCACAATGACAAAGTTTGAAATGCATTAGAAGTTGAAATTTTCCACAGAACCTGTTCTGTTAAACAGATACCCCACAACTGCCAGTGTAATATCTGCGAAAATCACTGTACGTGGATTTGACACGTAAATCTGGCTGTAAACTATAGGCCCAAAAAGGTATGACAATGTGCGTTATATAGATACCCTACAGAGGTCCACAAATCACTACAGCAGCTGCATAAAGAAATCTCTACTGCAGATGCATGAAAGTCAAACAGATTTCTTCCTATTCGATCTTGTCACTAAATAGAACTGCTATATGGGGTACATAGATCCCCCTTAAAGAACAACCAGGGATTGGTCCGTCAATAGCTTCTGCTGTGCATGAAAGTCAAACAGATTTCTTACTATTCGATTTTGTCACTAAATATAACTGCTATGAGGGGTATATAGATCCCCCCTTAAAGAACAACCAGGGATTGGTCCGTCAATAGCTACTGCAGTGCATGAAAGTCAAACAGATTTCTTCCTATTCGATTTTGTCACTAAATAGAACTGCTATTTGGGGTATACAGATCCCCTTTAAAGAACAACCAGGGATTAGTCCGTCAATAGCTACTGCAGTGCATGAAAGTCAAATAGATTTCTTCCTATTCTATTGTGTCACTAAATAGAACTGCTATTTGGGGTTTACAGATCCCCCTTAACCCCTAGGGGACACAGCCTATTTTGGCCTTAAGGACGCGGCCCCATTCTTCAAATCTGACCTGTGTCACTATAAGTGGTTATAGTTTTGGAACGCTATGAGATATGCAGGGGATTTTGAGATTGTTTTCTCGTGACACATTGTACTTCAAATTAGTTTAAAAATTTGGATGAAATCTTTTGTGTTTAGTTATGAAAAAAAACTAAATTTGCCAAAAATTTGGAAAAATTCTTTATTTTCAACGTTCTAAATTCTCTACTTTTGATGCAGATAGTCATAGCTCCCAAATAAATTCATAACTTACATTTCCCAAATGTCTGCTTTATGTTGGCATGGTTTTTTAAGATTCCACATATTTTACTAGAATGTTATGAGGCTCAGAATTTAGGTATCATTTTTCAAACTTTTTGTAAAATCACCAAAACCTGTATTTAGATGGACCTGCTCAACTTCTAATTGACACTGAGAGGCCTAAATAATAGCGAGACTCATAAATTACCCCATTGTGGAAACTACGCACCTCAACGTATGAAAAACCACTTTTAAGAAGTTTGTTAACGCTTTACGTGTTTTATAGGGGTTAAAACAAAATGGAGGTGCAGTCTGCAAATTGTAATATTTTTTCACAATACACTCATTTTGGGTGGAAAATTAAACATTTACAATGGATTAAATGAATAAAGGCTCCACAAAGTTTGTTACCCAATCTCTCTCGAGTACACGGATACCCCATATGTGGTGGTAACCTGCTGTATGGGCACATGGCCGGGCATAGAAGGGAAGGAGGCGCCATCCAGATCAGATTTGCGATGTCACATTGTACAGGCTATAATTTTTTTCTTTTTTTAATGTGGACCTATAGGGGCTTATTTCTTTTGCCACATGAGATGCACTTTTCTGGTACGTAATTTGGGGGAATCTATAGGCTAATTGGTGAGATTTTATTAACTCTTTGTTGGTGGAGGAAATGAAAATCATCACTTTTCAGGAAGATTTTTATGGGTTTTTTTTTTTTGGCTGTTTACCATACCATAAAAATAGTATATTATTTTTATTCTATGGGTCGCCACGATTACAAAAAGACCTCATTTATATAGATTTTTTATTTTTTTCCCATTTTTAGTGCATAAAAAGTAATTTGGCAAAAATGTTGTTACTTTAAGCATCACCGTCTTTCATATGCATAACTTTTTTATTTTTCGCCTCACAAATCTGTTTAAGGGCTTATTTTTTGCGAGAAGGATTGTTCTTTTTAGTGGTCTTATTTTAGAGTGCATAGCATTTTTTTAAATCCCTTTTTAGAGCATTTTTATAGGGTATTAATTGAAAATGATCTTTTTTCTGGAGCTTTTTTTTGTTTTGTTTTTTACGGGGTTAACTTTGCGGATCTAATAACGATTCTGTTTTATTATGCAGATTGTTACGGACGCAGGGATACCAAATATGTGGGGGTTTTGTGTATTTTATTCAATTGTACTGAATAAAAACCAATTTGGAGAAAATCTTGTTCATTTTAGCATCATCATCTTTTCATATGCATAACTTTTTTATTTTTCGGCTGACAAATCTAGTTAGGGGCTTATTTTTTGCGAGAAGAGTTGTTCTTTTTAGTGGGCTTATTTTGGAGTGCATAACATTTTTTAAATTACTTTTTAGAGCATTTTTTATAGGGTATTAATTAAAAATTATCTTTTTTCGGAACGTTTTTGCGTTTTTTTTTCTACGGCGTGTACCATGCGGGTCCAGTAACGATTCTGTTTTATTATACAGATTGTTACGGACGCGGCAATACCAAATATGCGGGGTTTTTTGTGTTTTTGTGTTTTTTATACTTTATTAAGTGTTTTTATGGGAAAGTGACATTTTAGGGGCTTATATTTTTATGTATTTATTTATTATTTATTATAATGTGTAGTGTTAAGTGTTTTTGCATATTTTTACTTATACATACTTGAACTTAAACCAGTGATGCTCTATTAATATAATATACTATATTATTGTAGAGCAGTGTAAACTGTCTGAGCAAGCTTGCGCATGCTCAGACAGTTTACAGTCAGACCCGGAAGGGGTCTGACTGCCATGGAAACCGGGCAGCTCCGGGGCACATGCCAGTCCTCGGAGCTGCCCAGAAGTGGATCGGATCCCCCGGTAAGCGGCACGGGGGATCCGATCCACAGCGCAAACACCCTTACACGCCGCGGTCATGTTTGACCGCGGCGTGTAAGGGGTTAACACCGGCGATCGGAGCCGGCTCCGATCGCGGGTGTTAGCGCAGGCTGTCAGCTGTACTAGACAGCTGACAGCTGATGCTTCTGCTACCGGCTCCGTTCGTGAGCCGGTGCCAGAAGCAGGACGTTATAGAACGTCCCCGTGCGCTAAGCATCTAGCCCCGGGGACGTACTATAACGTCCTGGTGCGCCTAGGGGTTAAAGAACAACCAGGGATTGCAGCGAGAATCGTTACTACACAGAACAGTATCAGCAGCTACACACTACAGGCAGCACATGAAGTGTGAAGTGCGAGATGTAAAATGGCTGGATTTTATAGGGCTGTGTGACATCACATAATTGGCCACGGTCACTGATTGGTTTACAGGTCTGCAGACGTCATCGGGGGTGTTCCTTTCTCCTTCCCAGAGTTCTCTGCCCCATGTAACACATTGTTCTCGTGCCCATGTAGGTGAAAAAAGAGGAAAATAAACAACTTCATTCCCGCGAATCAGCATAAACTTCCGCTTCGTGACAAATCGAATTTTTCCTGAAATTCTAACCGAAGTTAGAATCTTTAGAATCGATTCGCCCATCTCTACCACTGAGCACAAAAATATCAGAGTCAGTAGCTAACATGGGACTCTTTAGTGAGAAATTTGATTTAAGCAACGGCACACGACAGGGGTGCCCATTGTCCCCCTTGCTCTTTAATCTGTTTATTGAGCCCTTGGCGTGCTCAATAAGGCAGAATGGTGAGATAGAGGGAATAAAAACAAACGCGTCGGAGTATAAAGTCAGTTTGTATGCCGACGATATTGTGATTCCATGCTCAGACCCGCTAGTTTCACTAGAAGCATTAAGGAATACGATTGAGGAATTTTCAATACTGTCTTATTACAAGGTAAACGCGAATAAAAGCCATATTTTGGTTATCAATGGGAGCCCTATGCTGGAGCAAGAAATTGCAAGTAGATTTAAATACGTAATTGCGAAAGAAAGTTTTGTTTACCTTGGGATAAGAATAGGACGGACAATAGACTACACAAGAAGAATTAACAGTCAGTTTGTTTTAGATAAGGTTAAAGAGCTGTGTAAAAAGGGCTCATCCTTAGTGACAGCCCTACTGGATAGAGTCTTTTATGTTAAGCAAAATATTCTGCCGATAATCCTGTACAACTTTAGATGCGTCCCGGTTCCACTAACTAAGCATGTCATAAAGGAAATAGAGAAGTATTTGGTTATGTGGGTCTGGGCACATAAAAAACCAAGAATAGCAAGGAGGGTTCTCTATTGTCCCAAGGACCTGGGAGGTGCAGGACTCCCTAGTATAGCGCTCTATCAAGAAGCAGCATTACTAGAACCTATCTGGAAGTGGTGGGCCGCAGGGAGAGTACAGGATAGGTGGGAAAGAATAGAATCAGAAGTAGCAGATGTACGCTCCCTAAAAGCTCTGTTGTTGGATAAACTATTAGAACTAAAGGGGAAAAAAAGAATAGGTACTCCAGGAAGGGATATTTTAGTAACGACAGGTGAGACGCTGCATGCATGGAGCAAGTACTGTTATCTGTTTAGAGAAAAAATAAAATTTTCCCTAGAGGAAATAGATCTAATATCCGCAGAATGTTTAGTAGAAGACCTGGACCTGACAGAATGGATAAAAGCAGGAATAAAAAATTTTAGGGGCCTGAAGAGAAATGGGAACTGGATATCATTTAGAGAATTAAAAAAGGAATATAACATACCCTCATCGGACTGGTTCAAACATCTCAGGTTAAAATCCCTATCCCATTCATTTAAAGAATTGGTAGAGGAATCAGTCTATACTAGGCTGAAATTTCTGACATATATTAAGTCATTTAGATCAAAAGGGGGCACCTCCGCAGCATATAGGGATCTAATCCATCGATATAGTAGGGGTAAACTACCGTATATGGTAAGGTGGGAAAAAGAACTGGGATTGTCTCTCTCAGAAGAACAGTGGAGGAAGGCAATAGAGGATTCAAATAGGAATCTGCGATGCACAAATCATATGGATAATTTGTTTAAAATCAGGAGTAGGTGGTATCTAACCCCCCAAAAACTTGCAAAGGCTAATCAAGATGTCAGTGAGTACTGCTGGAGGGGATGTACGGGCATAGCATCAACTTTACATATGTGGTGGACCTGTGATCGAGTGGTGCATATATGGAACTATGCTTTTGATCTTATTTCATTAATAAGGAATACACATACTCCACCTTGCCCTGCCATTGCGTTATTGGATATATATACGAGGGGTTTCTCTGAGAACGAGAAATGGCTAACAAGTAGATTATGTGCGGTGGTGAGAATGACTATTGCAAAGCAATGGAAATCTGCTAGCCAGGTCAATAGAGACTCAATAATAGAGAGTATGAATGAATGCCACCGCTATGAAATGTATATGTGGGAACAAGGTATAATAAGAAGTAAACAGTTTAAACATAATTGGCGTCGGTGGTTAATTCTGAATACATGAATTTGAATATATGAACCTGAATCTTCCCCCAAATCTAAATCTAAATTTAAAATCTAAATTTAAATTCAAACTCCAAATTTTAACCGGGTAGTGTTTAGCTATATACACCCTACAAATCTGTGAACTGAGATACCTCTTCTGGCCTTGCTATAGTAACTTGCCTCTCGTTAGTACATGAATGTATTCTTCTCTTTCCTTTCCCTTACTTCCCTTTTTTTTTTTCCTTTTCTTTTTCTTTTTTTCTCTGTATCTGTGACTTGGATAAACATGTGCCATATTCAAACATTTAAGTATTAGGAGAAGTACGAAGGGAGGATTTTTCCTCCATAATGTATCCATCGACATTTTCATGTTTAAGTAACAACGTCGATTCATTCTTATATTGAAGAAGTAGTAATTAACTGAAAGTCTTTTTGTAATAAGTAGCAACTAACTATAAGAGTGTGTTCTATATGAATCAATTTATGTTTTTTCTTGTGATGAATGATCAATAAACATGTTGTCACAGTAAAAAAAAAAAAAAAAAAAAAAAAAAAAAAAAAATATCAGGTTCTAAAACAAACTGAAGTGTGAAAAAGCCCATTGGAAAGAATGGTTCAGGAAGGCATCCTGAAAATCAAGAGACCTCAATCTCTACAAGGCACATTTACTAACAGTGCAAACTGCACTAAATTGCAGGTGTGCACATTCTTCATGAATCTGGCTACCCCTGCACAACTCAGACAAAGGCAGCACTTTTTTTTTGGTGCACCTTTAACATGGGGCGTGCAATACACTTCTGTCATACGTTGCATGTTAAATATGGCACACGGTCCGACTGAGCACCGGAACACCCCCAATTTGTTTTGCATGATGCCTAGTGTAGTTGCACCACAAAAGGGTATTGTGCAACACAAATTTGGTGGAGACACTTCTTAAATACCTGTGCTTTAGTGAAAGATCACTGATGTGAATTAAAACACTATTGTGATTCCACACTAAAACATAACATTTCCACATATTTTTTCTGCTCTAGCAAATGAAGAGTAGAGGGGAACAAAAAACACTGTGGCCTATTTATTTACCATATTTACTATGGTATCAATTTGTGCCCTTGGCTCGGTATATGTCATAAGACAAGGTTCCCTGATCTAATGCACAGACTTTAAAGGGAACCTGTCACTAGAGGGCTATATTTATGCCAGCATCTTCCTGAAAGTCCTGGAGGCGGCTAAATTTCAAAATGTAACTAACGCTTTCTAATGACCATATTTCATTCCCGCGGTGCCCCTCTCATCTATATTCAACACACACCCCTCCCACATTCATCCCTCCCCCTCATGATGTCGGCTCACCGAACAAGCAAACCTTGGGTAGTGAGCACCAAGCCAAAACCTTACTCTGGTTGATAAATGGTTATTACAAAAGGTTACCACCCTAAACATTGGCCAATTTACCCACTAATGCCACAGTAACAATTTCAATAAACCATTTCCAGAGACTCCAACCTAACCTGCATGAAGATCACTTGATTTTCAGAAAAATCTCCAATTAGCACACCATCCCACTAGAACAGTGTTTTACAAAATGACCAAAGTAAAACCTTTTATTTTTGCAAAAAAAAACAAAAGGATCATAATTATAGAACAGCAATGACAGAAGCACAGAGAACATTTTTACAAAATGTTTTAAAGGTTGCACTTACACCACTTGTCAATCTGTAGGAAGTGTACATGCCTTTGCTTTGAATGAATTCAGCACATCTGCAGACACAGGACATCACCACTGTAGTCTCTCACACTGCTTTGATGTGATTTTAGTCAACTATTCTTCCGATCTCTTCCACAGTTCTGTGACTGATGTGGTTTTGTTCACCATAATTTTTTATGCCAAGGATTTTTCAGAGGTTTAGGGTATAGATCAGGAGTCTGACCATTTCCTTCTTTCAATATTTTCCGTTTCAAGTAACTGCTTTACCTGTTGTGCTGTATGACAGGGGGCATTGTCCTACATGAACATTTCTGGCTCATTGAGTTCGGAATGCAATGAAGGAACCATGTTTTGTTGAAAAAGGTTCTGATACATGCTTGCAATCTTTCTCCAGTTTGTAGACTAACATAATGGGATACATTTACTAAGGGCTGTCACGTAACCGTTTAGTGGCGCAGCAGCACTGGGCACCGCGCAACACAAATTAGGAGGCGTTCCGGTGCTCAGCCGGACTGTGCAGCAGACTTAACATGCAAAGTCCGACAGAATTATGTTGCACGACCCATATTAAAGGTGCACCAAAAAAAGTGGTGCACTCTGTCAGAGGGGGCGCCAGATTCATGAAGAACGTGCAACAGGAATCCTGAATCTAGCGCATCCTGCACACTACACAGGCAAATAGTAAATGTGCCCAAATGTTTCCCTTCAGATTAAAAAAAAAAACTTGCTTTGATCACTAAAATGAACTGTGGACCACTTCTCCTCTGCCCACACAGTGTGATCCTCAGTCCAAATCATGAGAAAGATACTTACCCTGCTCAGTGCAGAACTGGTGAGCAATTCCAGCTAAAGTGTTGAAACAATTACCCATGGAGATTATCTATATTATCTTGTCATCTCTTGGGGGACTTGAATAATTTGGTATGACCAACTTCTCTTGCTATGACTGATAGGGTCACCCCTTTAGACTTCATCTGGACTACCTGCTTCTGGAGGGTTTCTGTCCCTTTGGAACGACACACCATGTTTGCAAAGTCAGTGAAAACTGTTAGGCTGCCTGTTTAATAGGGTTTGTCATATAATTAACCCCTTCCCGAAGTGTGACATAATAGTACGTCACATGTCGGGTGCGGGTGCATGGAGAAGGCTCACGGGCTGAGCCCTCTCCATAGCCAGTAAGTCTTTGCTGCAAACACTTACCAGTAATGCCCGGGTGCTAACTCGTCCAACGGTGTCGGCAAAAATGTAAAAAAAAAAAACTATTGAAAAACACCCCCCTTTCCCTAGAACTGATATAAATATAAATAAACAGTAACAATCATAAACATATTAGGTATCGCCACGTCTGAAGATCTATCAAAATCTAACAACGGTTTTTCATAGTGTTTAACTCCTGTAACGGAAAATAGCGCCCAAATTCAATAATGGCACTTTGTTCCCATTTTGAAAAATATTTAAAAATTCAATAAAAAGTGATCAAAAGGTCTTACAGTCCTAAAAATAGTAGCCTTGAAAATAAATGTCATCAAAAGTTACAAAAATGACACCACCCCCAGCTCTATACATCAAAGTATGAAAAAGTTATTAGCACCAGAAGATGGCAAAATGTGTACAGGTTTTAATTATTAAAATTACATAAATGTATTAAAAAATTATAAAATTTGGTATCCCCGTGATCAGGCCGACCAAAATGAATAAAGTAGCCATGTCATTTGAGGCGCACAGTGCAATCCGTAAAATCCAACCCCACAAGAAAACAATGCAAATGCGTTTTTTTCACCAATTTGGAATTTTTTACCGCTCCCTACTGCATGGCATGGAATATTAAATACCATCTCTATGAAGTTCAATTTGTTACGCAGAAAACAAGCCATCACACAGCTCATTACATGGAAAAATAAAAAAGTTATAGATTTTTGAAGAGGGGGGAGGTGAAAAATGAAATCTCAAAAAACAAAAAAGGGCGGGAAGGGGGTTAAGGAAATTAGAAAACTGTTCTATTTTAGTTGCGTCCAACACACAATAGAGATATGTCTTGGCTGTTCAGGCATTTTCTAACTGTACATCAAGGGAATATTAGCTAGCCAATTAGTGTAACTGTTGGTTCAGTACTGGGAAACAATGTATCAAGAGTATCTCAATTGTTTATAAATGCTATAACAGTTGTTTACAATCAGAGCGCTGTCAGTGATGATTTCATGAATTCATAGTAAACTGGTGTAAAAGTACCTATTTTTGTATGAAACAGAAACCATATGGCAGGTTATGAAAGATCAAGCAACCAAAGAATTTTTATGTCACTTTAAGAACTAAGTGACATAAAGCAATTTTATTATGTCTATCATTCCAATAAAAATGGAACTGTAAGAGTGATCATAAAAACATAAACTTTATTTTTATTTTTTATTTACACAGCACAGTCACTTTAGGAAAATCAATGACCAACAAATTGTTCAAAAAGTAGAAGAAAAGGGGATTCCTATAAAAAGCATCCAAAGCCAAAGTTGTCATTAAGGCCATTGGGTTTAAGGCTCCCCAATCTGTAGATCCATCGACTCTCCGTTTGGGGAAGCAGGGTATCCAAGTCTCCTCCCCTTATCCCCAAACATATGGGTGATAGCCCATCCCTTATGACCCTTGGGATTGCAATTATGACATTTTTTAAAATGTTCCGCTATTGGTGTTTGTTGGAAAGTTTTATTCTGTCTCAGAGCCTCCGTCTGCATTCTGTCATAGTTCTTTATTGAATTAAGATGTTCTCTTATTCTTGTCCTCATTTCACTGATCGTTTTTCCCACATACCTTAATCCGCATGGGCATTGTAAGATGTAAATTACTGCAGGCGTGGAACATGTAATATGTTCTCTGATCTTTTATTCATGTCCATCCTTGTCCTTAAAGGATTTCATTTTGACAAGGATCTGACATGCTGTACACAGCCCACAGGGAAAGAAACCTTCATACTTATGGAACATATCCCTCTTCTCCTTAGAGAATATTACCTATTGAGGAGCCTTTTCTGTACCCGCTTAGGACTCTGTCACCTACTATTTGGGCTAGGTCAGGGTCCAATGAGAGGATCCCCCAATGTCGATTCATTATCTGATTCATCTCTCCCCATCTATCATGTAGTGTCGTAATGAATCTAATTTGGGAGTCTGCCTCTTTAGTGTTTACTTTCAATAAGGATGCCCTATCCGTAAGAAGTGCGGCATTATAAGCTCTTTTGATCAGGCGTCCTGAGTAGTGTCTCTGGCGGAGACGTTCCTTGAGTTCAATTGCCCCCTCTTGAAATCTTGCTAGAGTAGAACAATTTCTCCGTAATCTCTAGAATTCTCCCTTGGGGATTCCCTTAATAGTGGTAAGTGCGCACTTGTTACATGTAAGAGGCTATTTGTTGCCGTTTCTTTGCAATAGATGTTAGTTTGAACTGAGCCATCCTTTTCTACCTCAATATTGATATCCAGGAAAGGAATTGATGTTCTCCTATAGGTGAGGGGAAGTTTGATGTTACAGTCATTGTTTTTGAGACACAAGAGGAAATTTTCCAAATGTTCTTCTGAGCCTTTCCAAATAAGCACCACATCATCTATGTATCTTTTCCATAGAATAATGTGGTGAATAAATTCTATCAGGGTATCACTGAATACACGCTCTTCCTCCCACCACCCAAGGGTCTGGAGGAAGAAGCGAGCATCAAAAATAAAATAATTACGACGGAGGTCAAAAAGTAATGCTTCTAGTATGAATTCCTGTCTCATAGAACTCTTGTCTCTATACCGTTCCAAGAAATATCTAGCAGCATTGCATCCTTTCTGGTGCCCAATACTTTTATAGAGACTTTCTACATCGACA
Organism: Engystomops pustulosus; assembly: GCF_040894005.1. Lineage (NCBI taxonomy): Eukaryota > Metazoa > Chordata > Amphibia > Anura > Leptodactylidae > Engystomops > Engystomops pustulosus. The sequence goes on from NC_092414.1 coordinate 45,724,962, forward strand.
GTGACAAGAATCTCACCTTGTTCCAAGCGTACACCCAAAATCTGCATTGTATCTCTCGTGAATGAAAGCAGATCAGATACATAGGGGGTCATTTATTAAGGGCCCGATTCGCGTTTTCCCGACGTGTTACCCGAATATTTCCGTTTTGCGCCGCTTGTACTTAAATTGCCCCGGGATTTTGGCGCACGCGATCGGATTGTGGCGCATCGGCGCTGGCATGCGCGCGACGGAAATCGGGGGGCGTGGCCGAACGAAAACCCGACGTATTCGGAAAAACCGCCGCATTTAAAAACCGAAAATGTGTCGCATAAGGACCGCTTACCTTCACCTGGTCCAGCTCGGTGCATTCCGGCGCGATGAGTTTACTTTCAGCGCAGCAGCGCCACCTGGTGGACGGCGGAAGAACTACCTTATTAAATCCCGGCCGGACCCGAATCCAGAGCGGAGAAGCCGCCGCTGGAACGCGAATGGACCAGGTAAGTAAATTTGCCCCATAATGTCTAAGCTTGTTGTATCAAGATACTCTTGATACATTGTTTCCCAGTACTGAAACAACGGTTACTGTGATTGTCTAGCCAAGCTGTCACTCAGAGTTTACAACATAAGAAGCGGCCAAGCCCGGCCTCTCCTAGAAGAAGCCGGGGTGACCCGGCAAAACACGTGTTGGGACACTGTTTGTTATGATAGCCAGAGTTTAGGGACTAGTAAATAAGAGTTTATTCATGTTACTTCATATCACTCGCCGCACATCACTCTACAGCCATTAGAATCGTATGTCAGCACGCTGCAGGACGCCCATCAATTAATGACAGAAGTTCTGCGATATAGCGCAGAACAATGAGAGCATGTAAATTCATCCACATAGTGTGAACTGCTCTACACCACACCACAGCATTAGGTGCAGATACTGCCGTGTGCAGCTGCTCGTTACAAGCTGGAAGCCTGCAGCTGGGATCTTTATACTCTTCTTACTACTTGGCAGTGTGTAGTTGCAGGGGAAGTAATGGCGCTATTGTATACACATAAGAGCAGTGCCCTACTGTGTCTCAGAGGCAGCGATTTTGAACTATATAGTGAAACCACGCTGCTGGACAAGCTGCGGACAAGCTGGACCATGCTGCATATACAATAGCAGCACTAGATTGTATTTACTACCAAGTGAGGGCAGATGTGCAGTGGCATCTCGCTGCTGCATATACAGTGATAATACTCTGTCTCCCAAATACCCCCTTATATAAAAATATTGTAGGGGGATGTTATATATTTTTAAAGGAATATTAACAGAAAGAAATAGGGGATCCACTTCTGTATAGTTGTCCTGGGCTGGCACCTGACAGCCTCTCTGGCTATCATAAAGTATGGTGATACTAGTGCAGCCATACTAGTTTTTTGGATATATTTCACAAATGAATATATAAACTATTTTATAAGAACTAATAAAAGTAAATTTTAGCTTACACACCAACAACTTTAAATATATACTCCTGACCGCTGTAAGCTTGGTCCGGCGTTCTGAGGGCTATGTAGTGCAGTGCTTGCTAGCTTTATCGGTATGTTCTGATAAAGCTAGCAGTTTAACACTGCTATCGCTGGGGTAGGATTACTTTAGTAAGCAGCTCCTAGAAGGTTTTCTTGGGGTGACAGGTCCTCTTTCAAGCTGAGCAGGTCCCTATGAATAAAAGTTTTTTTCATAAAAATGGAAAAAATTGCACCAAAAATTTCCTCCTAACAACCTAGAAAAAAAGAGAGGATACATAAAAAGCCATGCCAATATTAAGCTGACATTTGGGAAATGTTAGTTATGAAGTTGCCTGGATGCTTAAAAGCTGGAAATTTAGAACTCTGAAAATGAAATTTTTTTAGAAATTTGCCAAATTTCCTTTTGTGGAACTATGTTATATTTCATAACAATGCATTCAATAAAATATCTTTGCTTTATTGAAGAATGCATTACAGAAATTTACCACTAGAGTGCACTGTATTCCCACACTTCTTTTTTACTATATATCATGACTAGAAGTACCTGATCACCAGAGATCACTTGATGCACACAAATTCCTGCTTTACAAATTAAGATTAATATGGAAAGCTCCAATCCCAAAAATATAAGGTGGCCAAACTAAACTACAAACAAATATCCCTCATTTGGTGGAAATTGAGAAATTGTACAGATGCTTCAAAAATCATATAGAAAACTAAATAAATTGAATTCTCATATTAGACTAGTCATTGGCCCGTATCTTTTACAGCATGCCTGCTGGAGGAATAACTTTAGGATCTTCAGGGCCCATTCCCACTGTAGCCATTTCTTTCTGCTTCTGTTTACACTTTTCAAGAGCCATAACTTTTTCTTCCCATTTACAGGTTTGTTTTCTGTGGCACCATTTGGCACTTTGTGAAATGTCCTTGGAAGCCAAAAATGACAAAATGCAATTGTTCCTTTTACTTACGGCAAATACGGCGTTCACTGTGCAGTCCATTTTTTTTCAAATATTTTCTTTCTTTAGACCCCCAATAAGATGTTTGAATGTATGACAGGAAGCAGAACAGACAACAAATCATGCACAAGAGGCTCAGGCGACAGAAGCGGATAAGAATACATAGATACTTAAAACACAGGTAATACAATATTAATGATATAATTAATATTTTGTATATATTTTTTTTAAATCAAACAAAGCTTTATTGGTACAAATGCTATAAAATGTAATTCAATGATATATTATCTTAATAAAACAAAAAGGTTTCTAAAATCAATTACAGCAATATACATGGAGCATCCCCCTCCAACCCATCCTCTTCAGCACCTGAGTTGTCCGATACACTCATTGGAGCAGGAACAACTGTGACCGCCTTTGAGCCACATTCAAGAAAAGCAGAGTCGGAAATGCTAGTACCTCCCCCCCACTCCTCATCTATAATATTCCTGACTTTATCCTCAATATTTTTTATATTTAAATGTCACGTTTATAAGAACTTTCTTGTACTCTAATGATTCCATAGCCTCAGAAGATGTGTTACCCAAATTGATTTATCTAGCAAATGTTATCGTGGATTTAGGCATAATCTAATTCAAGGTGTTTTGTCAGCCTTATATGACCAGTGGTGGCAGCTAAAATTTTTTGGAAGAGAGAGAACTGTCAGAAGACGGACCAGTGTGATTCGGCATCGTTACTAGCATTGTCATTGCCCTCTCCTTCCGTGTAAAGTTCAAAATAGTTGACATCATTTTATTATTTTCCTTCTGCGCCCACATAAAGTTAGCTCACGTTGATAATTTTTAACTAGCATCTTTACAAAAGTCTTTTTATACCCTCCAGACTGCATAAAAGTTCTCATCCTTTCTTTTAACCCAACACCTGAATGGAAGGTGACCTGCCTACAGCACATTTTGATCTGTATACTAAACATTTTTTTTAGTGAGTGTACTTAGTGATTTAGAGTGAATGAGTCTTTAGTGATATATAGTAAATGCTATATAGGACCATTATTAGTACATAGTGTTATTAAGACAGTCAGTCTGACATGCATGTCTGCCTGATAAACTTCGTCTTGAATGCCGGACAGAGTATCTGAACTGACACGTTGAGCTGCTCAACGTTCGGGATTGTTATTTCAGCGGACACGCGTAGCAAGTTTGACTTGACAATCGCTTGTGTGCCAATCCCTTTCAGTTAAAGGGATTGTCCCATTCAAGCAAATAAATGTAATTTTTTTCTATGAGGAAAAGTTATACAATTTCCCAACATACTATCTCTATCAATTCCTCGCTGTTTTATAGATCTCTGCTTGTTGTGATATAGGAAGCTTCATTGTTTACTTCCACTGGATAAACGCCAGTCCATGATCATGTGATGTCGCACATGTCGTTATATCACAGAAAGTAATCATAGTTGTGTGTTATAACAAGATGTGCATCTGTGTGACATCACATGACCATGGACAGATTTCTATCTCCTGGAAGTAAACATAAAAGCTTTCTATAGAATAATATTAAGCAATGATCGAGAAAAAAGTGAGGAATTTATACAGTGTGTATATCAGAAAAGTTTTCTTTATACAAACATTAATATTATCTGTTTAAATAGGAACACCCCTTTAAGTCCATCCTGACCAGCCACTATCTTTTGACAGGGGATGGTGTGAGTCCTGAGTCTTATGTCATTGCTGCAGTTTTCTCATGCTCTGATTTCAGGAGTAGGACTGGGTCTCCAGCCAGAAACCTTTTTATGCAATAAAGTATAAAAAAAACCACAACTAAACAAAAAACCCCCACAAATTTGGTATTGTCGCGTCCGTTACAATCTGTATAATACAGAATCATTACTGGACCTGCATGGTAAACGCCGCAAGAAAACCCCCAAAAACCTTTCCGAAAAAAGATAATTTTTATTCAATACCCTTAATAAAATGCTGCAAAAAGTTATTTAAAAAGTTACGCACTGTAAAATAAAACCACTAAAAAGAAAAACTCTTCTCACAAAAAAAATAAGTTGTTAACCAGATTTATCAGCCAAAAAAAGATGGAGATGCTAAAATTAACAAGGTTATCTCCAAATTAGTTTTTATTCAGTAAAATTTAATAAAATACACCCCCACACATATATATTTTATTTAATACCCTTTAAAATGCTCTAAAAAGTGATTAAAAAATGTTACTCCCAAAATAAGAACACTAAAAATACAGAGGTGGGCCCCTGAGCTTGGTGGGCCCATAAGCCCTGCATGAAACCCCCCAGTGTGTAATACAGATACAACACTATAACAATATGAGTATGTTATCTAGCAAACTCCCCAGTTTATTTAGAGATATTTTAGATACATGGTATGAATGAGATGACTTTTATATAAATATAATGATTATATACTGTATATCTATTATATAAATATAATGCCTATCCATCCTTCCCGATCATTCTCAGTCACCATGCATAGCCCAATCACATTGCAGTATCTGCAGGTCCTGCTGCTTTATGTACCAGTGAGTACACATCTTTTTTGGGGGCCCATGGGTCAGGGGAGTATTCAGACCCAATAAGTAAATGGAGCCTTCATAAGTATGGGCCTGCCAAAAGCTCTTGTCAGGTCCGTACTGATAGCAAAGACGCATATTGGATTGATAGGATTAGTTGGGCTTCAGAAAGTTCCCTGCTTGTGCCATCTCTGACACAGACTACGCAGTGGTGTCAATAAGCCTCCTGCAAAAGCCCAGACATAAGACGCAATCTGAAAGATGCTTGATTGATTGTAGAAACTGAGTTCCTTTTTAGGCCACATTCAAGGAGGCTTTGAATGTAAATGACTCATCATTTGGGAACATATGAATGAATATAAATGAATTGATTAGCTGGACACTCCATATAAATTAAATAGGGCAGTGCATAATATTTATTCGTGGTGTTTAGTAAGGTTGTGGACGGAGTGTATATCTCCTCTGGTTTCCTCAGCCTGGGAAGATAACAGAAATCCAGAAGGACTACTTGATGCTTTAGCAGAACATAGTCTGCTAAGGCTCTATTTTTTCAAGTTACATGGGCTGGATTTCTCAGACTGGGGGCGCATTCACACTATGCATTGCATCATGTTTTTTTATGTGTTTTTGACGCATTCCAAAGGCTTCAACCTTGATCACATGTTGAAGTAACATTGCGTTTCCATTGCATTTGCATCGTGTGAATTTGCTGGTTGTGGGATCATTCCATTAAACACCCCTAGTCCAGGGTGTTCTCAGGTGAGGCTTGCTGAGTGGGGAATAAATGTACTGCACAGAATGTCAGTCTGGGGGAAGTGAAGCCTGGGAACAGGCCATCTGCTTGAAACCTGTGCAAGGTATGGACATTGTGACTTTGTTTTTGGTGTAAGGTATTAGGCCTGCATTAGGATAGTGAGGTATCCTGTTGTATAGCTATAGATGGACAGGCATAGGATTTTCTTTTATAATTTGGTTTGATAAATAAATGTACAGTTAGGACCTACTGTCTGAGAAAGCTTTGTCATTGCCAACCACACCGTTTGAGCTGAGTTCCCCACAATTGGTGGAAGATGCAATGGGCAAGTTGCTAGCGGCAATGGCCTGACAAAAGCTGCAGATGAAATTTAAAACTGTGGCAATTTAAAAGGGCCAGAAGTCTATGTCCTGTGTGAAAGCAGCTGCAGTGTTGCAAGGCCAATCCAACGCAATGGAGGAGATGATAAAGCAGCTGGTGCAGGCTAAACTGAGACATGAGCAGTCTATGGACCAGCAACAGAAGGCACAGCAGCAGGAAACAAACCGCCTGTAAATGGAGTGGATTGCTGCATTCAGAGACTGTGAGAAAGGCTGTTCAGTGGGCCTTGCAAAAGATGACACCTGATGATGACATTGAGGCCTACCTCACATTATTAGAAAGAGTTGCAGAGAGAGAGAAACTACCAGCTGTGGAATGGGCAGTAGTGATTGCACCCTGTCTGAAGGTGAACTGCAAAAGGCCTACTATGACCTCAGTGAACAGGAGGTTCATGACTATTCTAAACTAAATATGGAGATCCTTGCTTAGCTGGGTCTTACGTCAGATGTTCGTGCCAGGAGAGTCCACACTTGGAGCTACACCTTTGACAAGCCTGCCTTTTCCCATATGTATGATTTGGTTCATCTTGTATGAAAATGGCTGGAACCTGATTCCTCTACGACGACTCAGATTGTGGAAAAGGTGGTGGTGGATCTCTACTTCAGGACTCTCCCTGCAAAGCTACAACGGTGGGCTGGAAATGGAGATCCCAAGACAGCTAATGAACTTGTCAACATGGTGGAAAAATTTACAGTGACTTAGGACTAACTCTCTACAGCACTGACATCTCACAGGAGTGCCAAACTTGCGACAACTGTGGGTAAGAGAGTTTCACCTGGGAATGTGTGAATGGGAGCAAGGCTATGGAGGTTGGGGGTGGGCAAAAGACTGATCATGAGCCCAAGGGGCGACCTAGTCCCAAAAATGACTCCCTGGCTAGGAGACCAGTGTCCCTCTGGTGCTGGAGGTGCCATGAGTGGGGCCACACTGCTGCCTATTGCCCTCTTACCTCAGAGTATGGGTGATACTAGTCTTCGACAATGGTTGTTTGAAGTACCTGTTTGTGCTGCTCTCCCAGGGCCAAAGACTGAGCAGTATGTTTGTACAGTGGAACTGAATGACCGATCTATTAAGGCCCTTTTGGTGGTTTGATCACATTGGCTGGGTCAACTTGGTAGTTGAGAACTATGAGCCTGACAAACACATGAGTAGGTTGCATCCACGGGGATATTGTTGCCTTCTCACCGGCCCCCATCAAATATGTGACTTTGGCAGCAACTGTCACTTCTAAAGTAGGGGTTGTAAAATGGCTCATGTTTAAGTAATATTCGGTCGTAATTTTCCATTGTTCTGTGAGTTGTGGAAAAGTTGTAGCCCATCTGCAGCCAGTGAAAAAACCCCTGCAGAATCTAAGTTATGGAGCCATTTAGGGATAGAATGAATGTGTTGAGTTATCTGTAATACCTAAAAATTATAGTCATAACCTTTTTACCTCTCAGGTGGAAGCTGGGGAAAAAGAAGAGGCTTTCCTACCTGGTCAAAGTGTTCTAGATTTAGAATTTTCTTGGGGTAACTTTGGGACCGAGCAATTGAGGGATCCCATTCTAGGTCTTGCTCAGGCAAGTGTTTGATTTATTAATAGTGTACCCCAGGAACAAGAAACTAACCAGATATTTCCATATGTTGCTCTAAAAGGTGATCTTTTGTGTGCAGAGTCATTAAAGTTAATAGAGAACTTGTGGAACGGCTTTTGGTACCTAAATAATACCAGCTTATGGTATTGGATTTAGCCCATAACCATGTACTTGGGGGGCCATTTGGGGACTTGTAAGACCCAAGAGAAGATCCTCCAGAGATTTTACTGGCCTGAGGTATATGATGAAGTAAAAAAATATTGTGAATCATGCCCCACATGCCACATTTACGAAGTACATGGTACCACTTCCCATTATTGAAGTGCCATTTGAAAGAATTGTGATGGATCTTGTGGGACCCATTTTGAAATCTGCTAGGGGACACCAGTATATCCTGGTTGTTCTGGAATATGCTACTCGGTATCCATTATGAAACATGGCGTTCAAAAATATAGCGCATGAATTATTTTAGATGTTCTCTCTCACAGGGTTCCCTAAGGAAATCCTTAGTGACCACATATCCATTTCAAACAGCCAAGTGGGAAAATTTATTGGGGGTTTGATCGAATAAGGCACAGTCTAATTCGACTTTTTTTCTTCATCTAGCTTAGTCTGCCTGCTACTGTTTAGCAAGCTAGTCTCCAGAAATCCAAAAAATTGTCTGTGTTGGTTAGAAACTAGCCATAGCAATCATCTTCTGAGGTTGCTGTCTGATTTCTTCTGCACGTTTCTATAAATAAAAAAAAAACAAACATAAAAAAAAATTACCAAAATAAATTTACAGTTTATATTTCTCTTTTGTCTATAAAATAGACACTTATTTGGAAAATGTTGAACCCGAGGGCTAAGGGTAGAGGATAAGGGCATGGGCATCCAATTACTGCAGGGGTCAGAGGCTGTGTTCCTGGGCGGGGTGAGACACCACCTGCTGATGAGGGAGCAGGGGAACGCCGCAGAGCTACACTCCCTAGCTTCATGTCTCAACTTACTGGGACAGGTGATGTCGTGGATTGCGGACAATGCTTCAACTCATGGCCCCTCCCAGGAAAATTTGGAATTTGATCCGGCATACTCTGAGGAACTGTTTTCTGGACCCTTCCCAGAGTCACAAACCACGGAGCTCTTTCCCGATGCCCAGGTTTTCCACCAGTCGCAGTCTGTGGGTGATGACATTGTTGGTGTAGTGGAAGAAGTGTGTAAAGAGGTGTCGGACGATGAGGAGTCACGGTTGTCAGACAGTGGTGAAGTTGTTGTCAGGGCAGGAAGTCCAAGGGGGGAGCAGACTGAGGGATCGGAGGATGATGAGGTGACAGACCCAAGCAGGGTTGATAGGCCGGGGGAAGACAGTGCTTGTGAGACGGTGGCGAGTCCAATACGAGAACAGGTTGGAAGAGGCAGTGGTGGGGCCAGACGGAGAAGCAGGGCCAGAGCTGGTGCATCAGCGCCAAATGTTTCACGTAGTGAAGCTCCCATGGCGAGGGCTAGATTTTCTCAAGTCTGGAGGTTCTTTAAAGAAACAGTGGATGACCGATGGACTGTGGTGTGCAACCTGTGCCACACCAGGATCAGCAGGGGTTCCAACACTACTAGCTTAACCCCACCAGTATGCGCAGGCATATGAGTGCTAAACGCCCCACTTAATGGAACCAAGGGAGTTCACCTCCGGCCGGGCATACCACTGCTCCTTCCCCTGTGTCATTTGCTTCCTCTGCTAGTTAACCCCCTGCCCAGGACCCCGGCACAAACACCTCCCACTCGAAAACCACACCACTCCACGATCCTCCACAGCGTCCACCAATGTCTCCATGCGCAGCGTTCAGCTGTCTATACCACAGACGCTGGAGCGCAAGAGGAAATATAGTTCCACCCATACGCCCAAGCCCTCAACGTCCACATCTCCAAATTACTGAGCCTGGAGATGCTGCCCAATAGGCTGGTAGAGACTGAGGCCTTTCGCAACCTCATGGCGGCGGCCGCCCCTTGCTATTCGGTCCCCAGCCGCCACTACTGTTCCCAATGTGCCGTCCCAGCCCTGCACCAGCATGTCAACATCATCCGTGCCATGACCAATGCCGTTTCTGACAAGGTCCAGCTAACCACGGACACGTGGACGAGTGCTGCCAGTCAGAGCCACTATATATCGCTGACTGCACATTGGATTAACTTGGCGGAGGCTGGGACCGAGTCTGACCCTGGGGCCGCTCATATACTGCTGATGCCGAGGATTGCGGGGCCTACCTCAGTCACTGTCTCTCAGGCCTACTATGCCTCCTCCTCCGCCCACCCCTCCTCCACGGAATTACCATCCGTGGGCATGGCGCCATCAGTCAGCAGCTCCAGGCGCAGCAGCAGTGCCGTCGCTTAGCGACAGCAGGCGGTGCTCAAACTGCTGAGCCTAGGCGATAAAAGGCACACCGCCCAAGAGGGCATCACAGGCGCAGGGGTATTACAGGGCATCACAATGCAGACCAATCTGTGGCTGGCACCGCTGAACCTGAAGCCAGGCATGGTTGTGTGTGACATCGGCCGTACCCTGGTGGTGGCTCTGCAACTCAGCAGACTGACACATGTGCCATGCCTGGCCCATGTGTTCAATCTGATTATTCAAGCGGTTCCTCAAGACATTCCCCAATCTGTCTGTCTGATTTGCTCACGAAGGTGCGCCGCATCTGTGCGCATTTGAGAAAGTCGACCACAGATGCTGCCACTCTCAGGGCAGCGCCGCCTCCAACTGCTCGTTCACCAACTGTTGTGCGACGTGCCCACGAGATGGAATTCCACATTAATCATGTTATCCAGAGTTTACCAGCAGCGCAGAGTGATTGTAGACTGCCAGATGTCAACTTCCACCAGAACTGCTAGTCAGGTCAGTCAGCTTCCTCAAGTCTACAATGAGGAGTGGACGTGAATGTCTGATATCTGTCAGGTGCTGAGTAACTTTGAGGAGTCAACACAGATGGTCAGTGGCGATGCCGTCAATCAGCCTCACCATTCCGCTGCTTGGCCTTTTGAAAAACTCTCTGGTCAGCATGAAGTCGCTTTGCACTCGTTACAAGAGACAGGGAAGAAGATTCCCTTGTCGATAGCCAGAGCAACCTCCAGTCTGTTTCTCAGCGCGTATGGGCGGAGGTGGAGGAAGAGGAGGAGCATGTCGGCGAGACAGAAGTGGGGAACATTGCTCAGTCCTTATTAACTGTTCAGCGTGTATGGGCAGAAGAAGAGGAGTTGGAGGAGGAGGAGGAAATGGAGAGTCAGGCCAATGAGGTGAGTGAATTGTTGCGCGTTGGGACTCTGGCGCATATGGCAGATTCCATGCTAGGCTTCCTATCCCCTCACGTTCAAAGAATTTTTTTCCAGCACCAATTACTGGGTATTTACTCTCCTGGACCCACGGTACAAGCAAAATATTTCCACTCTCATCCCTGGAGAGGAAAGGAGTGTGAGAGTGCATGAATACCAGCACGCCCTGGTGCACAAGCTAAAACAGTCTCCAGTCTGACAGCACTAGCGACAGAGAGCGTACTTCTGCTGAACAAGTAGCGAGGGAGAGTAAGCGAGCAGGCAGCTTGTCCAGCACTGGCAGGGGTACGCTTTACAAGGCCTTTGCCAGTTTTATGTCACCCCAGCAAGACACTGTCACCTGTCCCCAGTCTTGGCAGAGTAGGGCTGATCTTTACAGAAAGATGGTGAGAGAGTACATAGCTGACCATACCATCGTCCTAAATGATCACAGAGCTCCCTACAACTACTGGGTTTCAAAGCTGGACATCTGGCCACAACTGGCGATGTACGCCTTGGAGGTTCTTGCCTGCCCTGCCGCTAGCGTGCTGTCAGAGCGTGTTTTCAGTGCACCTGGTGGCATCATCACCGATAAACGTACACGCCTGTCGACTGACAGCGCTGACAGGCTAACGCTTGACAAGATGAATCAAGCATGGATTTCTCATGATTTCTATTCTCCACCAGGTGAAAGCAGCTCAACCTGAATAATTCTCATGTATACACTCCTCCTCCTCATTATCCTTCTTTTCCTCCTCTTTGTACACTAAAGCAGAGGCAACTGGCTATTTTTTGCCAGGGCTATCTGGCTCTAGCTATAGTACTGTATGTATTAAATTTTTATAGAGGGCCACCTACCCGGTTCTTTGTTTTGAAAACTTTTTTGGACTGCCACATACAGGCACTATCCAAATTTAATTGTCTCCATAGCAGCCTCCACACTTCGTCTTTATAGCTGCCTCCACACGTCGTCTTTATAGCTGCCTCCACACGTTGTCTCCATTGCTGCCTCCACACGTCGTCTTTATAGCTGCTTCCACACATCGTCCCCTTAGCAAACGAGCTGTGTCCGGCAAAATTTTGGGTTGTTTTAACGGCTTCCACATGAAACTTGTTAACTTTGTAGCCACCCTGCTGTGTTATCCACAAAATATACTGCCAAACTTTTATCTATAAGGGATATTATTTCAGCGCTACTTGCGCATCTCTTTACGTTCCCCTCCCCCGCCATAACCAGGCCAAATACTTATAAGATCAGTGCTACACTTGTTCTTGCACAAAAGGTTTTTAGAAATGCTGTTTGTAGCCGGAGTACACTCTGGTTATGTCGCCTGGACAATCTCCAGCCTCCACTGCCTCCACATGTCGTCCACATAGCTGCCTCCATACATTGTCCCCTTAGCAAACGAGCTGTGTCAGGCAGAATTTTCGGGTGTTTCACCAGATACGGAACTCGGCCCATCAGTCGCTGCCATGCTGGAGACCTGAAGTTTAAAAAATAGCAGCGCAATATGGATGCCCCATACTGTCGCTCTTAATCATGGAACCATTTCTGAAAAAAAAAAAAAAAATAGAACCGCAATGCTATTCCATTATTTGTAGTTGAAGTATTCAAACGACCCCGCCTGCTTTGAAAATGAAAATTTTTTCAAAGTAAACGCTTTGGGCCCCCAGGTCCGTTTTGGGTGGGGAGGAGCCAAGAGGCAGGGGCTTGGACAGACGAAAGCTCGCCTGGCAGCGGACCGCCAGCTCCATTCCAAGATCCAACTAACATCGTTTTAACTGCAGCCACTTTAATCTACTACCTTATAACCTTTTACCTCTAAAATCTATCTTTTCACCCCATAACCGTCCCCACTGCCTTTACACGTCGTCTACATAGCAGTCTCCACACGTCATCTCGATAGCTGCCATCACACATCGTCTGGATAGCTGCCTCCACACGTTGTCCCCTTAGCAACGAGCTGTGTCAGGCTACATATTCGGGTGTTTTACCGGCTGAGATTTTCTGGTGTTTTATATGGGTCACTCATTTTGACAATGGAACCATTTCTGAAAAAAAAAAAAAAAATAGAACCGCAATGCTATTCCATTATTTGTAGTTGAAGTATTCAAACGACCCCGCCTGCTTTGAAAATGAAAATTTTTTCAAAGTAAACGCTTTGGGCCCCCAGGTCCGTTTTGGGTGGGGAGGAGCCAAGAGGCAGGGGCTTGGACAGACGAAAGCTCGCCTGGCAGCGGACCGCCAGCTCCATTCCAAGATCCAACTAACATCGTTTTAACTGCAGCCACTTTAATCTACTACCTTATAACCTTTTACCTCTAAAATCTATCTTTTCACCCCATAACCGTCCCTACTGCCTTTACACGTCGTCTACATAGCAGTCTCCACACGTCATCTCGATAGCTGCCATCACACGTCGTCTGGATAGCTGCCTCCACACGTTGTCCCCTTAGCAACGAGCTGTGTCAGGCTACATATTCGGGTGTTTTACCGGCTGAGATTTTCTGGTGTTTTATATGGGTCACTCATTTTGACAATGGATGAAAAACTGTTTGACTGAGTGCACGTTGCCCCCCCCCCTCCACACGTCGTCTCGATATCTGCCTCCACACATTGTCTCCATAGCAGCCTTCACATGTCGTCTCCATAGCTGCCTCCACATGTCGTCCCCTTAGCAAACGAGCTGTGTCGGGATCATTTTTCGGGTGTTTCACCAGATACGTTATGGAACTTGGTCACTCTGTCGCCACCATGCTGTGTTATCGACTAAATATACTAAATATTCACATAGAAAAACATCATTTCAGCGCTTCTTGCTCACCTCTTTGGTTCCTCTCTGCCGCCATAACCAGGCCAAATACTGATACGTACAGTGCTACACATTATCCTCGCCACAAGGAATTTTTGAAATTGGTTTGAAGCCTGAGTCCATTTGGGGTATGTCGCCATGCCACTCTCTAGCCAGCCCCTGCCTCCGCATGCCATCCCCTATAGCAGTGATGGTGAACCTTTTACAGACCGAGTGCCCAAACTACAACCAAAATCCACTTATTTACTGTGAAGTGCCGGCATGGAATTTTATACAGTAACTTATTGCTACCTGTTCTTCCACATCTTTCAATTGTATCGGCCGCCTATTGCCGCTAATACAGTTGAAAGAAGGAAGGCAAATTCAAACTATCATTGTAGCTTCTCTCCAGGGCCTCTCTGTACAGGATGAATGGTGGGTCCTGCAGGAGGACCTCCAAAGACAATGCAGTTCTGTCAACATCTTCTTACTTTCCTTGCAGTTCCAAACCACCAGTAAAGTTTTGCTTTAAAGTGCGCTGAGAGCAGCATCTCTTAAGTTGCTTGGGACTGCAGGAATATTCGGTGGATTTGGTCCTGTTTGGTGAACTCTGTCCTTGGACGATGGCCTGAGTGCCCACAGAAAGGGCTCTGAGTGCCACCTCTGGCACCCGTGCCATAGGTTCGCCACCACTTCCCTATAGTGTCATGGTCAATTATTGGGTGTTTTAGATGCTATCTCGCCTCACTCGGTCACTCAGTCATCGCCATGCCATAATTATGCCATAATTTTGGCATAATGGCAGCCTCAGAGGCCCCTGCTGTTTACTGTCCATTTCCGTGGTGTTTCCATCATTTTCTGAGGTTTCCAGGTGTTTGGCCAAGCTTCCCTGTGCAGAGCCTTGGTCCCCTTGAAAAATGCTTGAGTCTCCCATTGACATCAATGGGGTTCGTTATTCGAAATGAGCACTCGAGCATCGGAAAAAGTTCGACTCGAATAACGAGCACTCAAGCATTTTAGTGCTCGATCATCTCTAGTGATATTCTACCACTGACCATACGGGCAAGTGCGACATAGAATAACCTCTGATGGACGAATTGGACGATTTTTTTCTTGATACACTATCACTATTATTGTTGTAAATATCGTGTTAGCTCTGTGAGAAGATAATTTTCGCTTTCCCACAGTGAGACCCCTGAGGAGCCGTACTACCCCAGTGACGAAACGCGTAGGAGTAGTGGGTCTATGTGATTCATTCCTGTCTTTACCCAGGAAAATCCCCTGGTGGAAGACACAATGAGGAATAATGTAAATTATTTTTGGAATGTCAACAGTTTAACCCAGGAAGAGGAACGGCGCCGCCTCGCAAGCACTAAGATAGATAAATCACCGGGGCCAGATGGCATACACCCCTGGGTTCTGCATGAACTATGTACCGTGATAGACAGACCATTATTTTTAATATTTGAAGATTCACTGAGGACTGGTTATGTTCCACAGGACTGGCGCACAGCAAATGTGGTACCAATATACAAAAAAGGATCAAATAGCAATCCTGGAAACTACAGACCCGTGAGTCTAACTGCTGTGGTGGGGAAAATATTTGAGGGGTTTGTTAGAGATGCTTTCCTGGAGTATCTCACTGTGCACAACCTTATAACCCAGCATCAGCATGGGTTTATGAGAGATCGGTCCTGTCAGACTAATCTGATTGGTTTCTACGAGGAGGTAAGTTCAAGACTGGATCTGGGGGGACGCTGTGGATGTTGCATATCTGGACTTTTCAAATGCATTTGACACCGTGCCACATAAAAGGTTGGTATATAAAATGAGTCTGCTGGGAATAGGAGAAAATCTGTGTATTTGGGTAAGTAATTGGCTTAGTGATAGAAAACAGAAGGTCGTCATTAATGGCACATTCTCAGATTGGGTTGAGGTTACCAGTGGAGTGCCACAGGGGTCAGTATTAGGGCCACTTCTTTTTAATATTTTTTATTAATGACCTTGTAGTGGGTTTACACAGTCAAGTTTCAATATTTGCAGATGATACTAAGCTGTGTAAAGTAATAAATACCGAGGTCGATAGTTTAGCATTAGCACAGAGGGATTTGTGGAAGCTTGAGGAGTGGGCAGAGAAATGGTTGATGAGATTTAATGTAGATAAATGTAAAGTTATGCACTTGGGCCATGGAAACAAAAAGTATAATTATGTTCTAAACGGTCAATTACTTGGTAAAACTGGAGCTGAAAAGGACTTGGGGGTATTGGTGGATGGTAAACTTAATTTTAGTGACCAGAGCCAGGCGGCTGCTGCTAAAGCAAATAAAATTATGGGATGTATCAAGAGAGGAATAGATTCTCATGATAAAGACATAGTTTTGCCCTTATACAAATCCCTGGTCAGACCACACTTGGATTATTGTGTACAGTTTTGGGCACCAGTGTATAAAAAGGATTTAGTAGAGCTGGAACGGGTGCAGAGGAGAGCAACCAGGATTATTAGGGGAATGGGGGGATTAGAATACAATGACAGATTACAAAATTTAGGATTATTCAGTTTAGAAAAAAGACGACTGAGGGGAGACCTCATTACAATGTACAAATACCTGAACGGACAGTACAAGGATCTCTCCAAAGATCTTTTTATACCTAGGCCTGTGACCAGGACAAGGGGGCATCCTCTGCGCCTGGAGGAGAGGCGATTTTACCATCAACATAGACAAAGGTTCTTTACTGTAAGAGCAGTGAGACTATGGAACGCTCTGCCGCAAGAGGTTGTTATGGTGGACTCTATGTACATGTTCAAGAGAGGCCTGGATGCCTTTCTGGAGAGAAAAAATATCACGGGTTATGGGGATAAAACATTTATTTAATTCTTAAAGGTTGGACTTGATGGACTTGCGTCTTTTTCCAGCCTTATATACATTGATACTATGATACTATGATGTCAGAAGACATATACTGTGAGTGTATTCATACTTATGGAATAAGTAGAGTTCTGGGTAAATAATAGGCCTAACGAATATTGAACTTGCCAGGACACTACAGCTAAACTTCCTTTTCACATATGGGACAAAAGTCTTAGAAATTCTTGGAATCGATAAAAGTTACGTGTTTAGGTGTTTCTGATATTTCTGAGTTTTTGTTCATGGACAGTACTGTAAGATGGAAGGGTAAAGGATATATCTTGTTGTGAACTTAGAGGAACCAGTCAGGTGGATTTGGGACACTAAACAACCTTCAGGTCCTCATAGACTTGTGGTTTACAGTTGGAAATTGCCTTGTATGATTACTGTTCGTGACTGCATTGCAAAAAAAAATGTTAATACCTCGGTCTGGAGCTCTCAGTGCTCCAGTGCTCCAGGGTTTACTACTGAAGCACTGTAGGAACACAGCGTGCACTGTGAAGCTGGAGTAGTACACCCTGATTTCACTGTACAAGAGAGGCACCAAGAGCAAGACCATCTAATTGTAAACGTCACATAAGGACCTGTGGGCGCTTAGTGTCCCAAATCCACTAGACAGATTCTCTTTAACAAATCCTAGATATCGCTAAAAGAAGTCTGGGTACAGAGATGTCTTCTGTAAGTCACTACATTGGGGGTCATATACTAAGGGCCCGATTTGCGTTTTCCCGACGTGTTACCCGAATATTTCCGATTTGCGCCTATTCTCCCTGAATTGCCCCAGGATTTTGGCGCACGCGATCGTATTGTGGCGCATCGGCACTGGCATGCACGCAACGGAAATCGGGGGGCGTGGCCGAACGAAAACCCGTCGGATTCGGAAAAACCGCCGCATTTAAAACAAAAAATCTGTTGCGGAGCTTGCACTTACCTTCACTCAGCCCGAGCCGGAGAATTCCAGCGCGTTCCGATGCTTTTCAGCGTGGTTTTTCAGCGGCGGTTTTCCCGAATCCATCAGGTGTTTGTTCGGCCACGCCTGGTGGACGGTGGAGGAACTACCTTAATAAATCCCGGCCGGACCCGAATCCAGCGCAGAGAATGCGCCGCTGGATCGCGAATGGACCGGGTAAGTAAATCTGCCCCATTATGTCTTGTGATTAATAATGAGGGCTGAGGAGAACCAGTATCTCACAATATATGGTCACCATATAGTGGAATACTGGCAGTGTCATACTGGGTTGTCTTAGGCCCACCAGAGAATATTAATTTGGGGCCCACTCTTCATTATCTGCCAGGAAATAGATTCTAGCTGCTTCCAAATTGGGTTGCTCTTTGTTGGACCTCTGGGGTTCAGTATTCAGTATGGTTGAACCAGGGCCCACAGGAGGATCCTCTGGTACTTTGGCGGGCCAGTCCGACACTGAATACAATCAGGTTGTGGGACCACTTGGATGGACTTTCCCCTTCCCTATTCTGAACCTCCAGCTACACCTTTGTTTGGGTACATCATCAATATCCAGTTTGGGGTCTGATGGCTCATATTGCAGAAGATGGTTATAACAATGCAATATGCAATATGTTAAATATTTTCTTTGTTAATGGTGGTGTTCATGGACTTTATGCAGGAACACGAGTTTCCACTATTTGCTCTCTACATAAATTTGTCCCCTATAACTTCCTTTTTAACACTGCACAACCTAAAGGTTGGGATAATTTGTTGTATTCTTATGTTAAATATAACCTTTCTTTATCTTTACAGGTTCTCAATGCTATTCTGATAGCAGCGCACGTTGAATGAAGTTATCCATGGAGAGATCAGCTGACAGACGTATACATTACCCTGGTTGGAGAGAATGATTTATGAGCTGCTTTAATTACTGTGATTTGATAAATTGGGCCACTTTATGAATTTTAAGAATTTGATTTGTTTTTCCCTATTTAAGGAGGATATCCAATCATCCATGGCAGTGAAAGATTTTATCTTGGATTCATATATAGCACCTTAAATGTATGCCTCTAATGGTGTAAGGTCACCTTGGATCCACTGATAATTTGAACAATTATATATAATATAGAAATATTTCTGAAATATTACCTTGCAATGTGAACAAAAAAATCCATATGGATAATTCCTGATATCATCATTTCCTCTTTCAAAAAATAGACTTCTTGGTTATTTCCAAATAATTTATCTATGATTGTAAGCTGTAGTACACTATATAGTGTAGTCTGAATAATTCATTGATTTATAATTTAAAAGCAACAGTCTTTATGTCATCTTCATCAAAAACATATACAGACACAGTGTGAGAGAGACACCACAAGCATGAACGTAGCGTAAACTTCCTTTTTTGCAAACTGAGTGACCCCAAGTTTCATGACCTGTCTTTGTATTTGTAGTCCACCTGTTCCTCCACTTTTTGGCGGCTTTCCTCTGCAGTCTGCTCTAGTTCAGCTTCGTCCTTCTTAGTTATTGGTGCCCAAAATTGTATGCAGTGCACTTTATTGTATGTTCTGGTTTGTGATTTTTCTAAGGATGACACTATGGAGGGAATTTATCTTTGTAGTTGCGCCTGTTTGCAGGTGTATTCATGTTGCTAAATTTTGTGCCATTTAGCATACTCGCCTCTTTTCAGTGCTTAAAACATGCACCTCTTTTATCACTAGAGTCTGATGTTGAACCCCTTATGGACACGGCCATTTTTTACTTCCCACTTTCAAAATTCCATAACTTTTGAATTTTTCCACAAAGAGAGCTGTATAAAGGCCTGTTTTTCTGTGTAACAACTTGTACTTCCTAGTGACGATATTGAATATTGCATACAGTTCCAATTAAGGCCACCTTATAATCTTGTGGAGCTTTATAGCCATTGATGCTCCCCTAGAGTGGCATTGCTTTCCATTTTCCACCATACTTGCCAAAAAATATTTGCAACTGACCAGGTAGGACATGTGACTCTGCTTTTTAAGAGCATCAGCCCAGACACTATTAGAGAAGAACAAAAAACTGAAATAAAGATTTTCAACTTATCTAAATATAATCTCAGCAAACCAGAAATAAGCTTACTTAATAAGGGTCTCTCATATTGTCCTAAATCTAAATCATCTAAATTTGATGATTTCCAACTGTTTCGTGACCTACACTCTTTCACCTGGAAACTGACCATAGCAAGACATTTTAACCTGCCAAAAACCACAAAAACCCTTATTGAACCCCTACCCTCCACCGCGACACCACCTGACAAATCTGGTCCAAGTCGAGCTCACCCAAACCCCCCTTACCTCCCCAGTCATAAATAGTGGGTTGAAACCCAAATCCACTTTTTACCCTTTACACCATAGGGGTAACAATATTCAGACATTTGTGTCACTAGTAGAAAAAGAGCTTTGAGGTATCAATTCCGATACACAGCTCTCACATAATCTTACTTACAGAGAAAGAATGGCAATAAAATCTTTAATAAACAATAGTTCCATTGTCATTCGCAGTGCAGACAAAGGGGGGTGTATTGTCATCCAAGACAGAGAGACGTACATCGGAGAAGCTTTGAAAATTTTATCTGATAATAACTACTACGAGGTCCTACAGAACAACCCAACCTATTCCGACACACAAGAGCTTAAAGCTCCCTTAAGTGACGCCCTCTCTAATAACATCATCACGAAAACTGAAAAAGATTATATCTGGATTGATTCCCCATCAACCCCAATATTTTACCATTTACCAAAAATCCATAAAGATCAAAAAAAAATCCCCCTGGACGACCAATTATATCAGGTATTTCATCCATAAACTGTAACCTATCCCACTATATTGATGTGCATCTACAAAGCTATGTCCAGAACTTACCATCCTACCTCCGGGACTCAACCAGTGTCCTCATCAGTCTACAGAACGTGACCTGGGAACCCTCCTACTGATGGGTCACTTTAGATGTGTCTGCCCAGTATTCAAATATCCCGCACCAAGAGGGCATTTATAGGATTAACCAGCACCTAGAAAGAGGTGGACTAATGCCTAAGAAACAAAGAATTTTTATCCTTGAAGCAATACGCTTCATACTTACCCATAATGTTTTTAACTTTCAAAACAAAACCTACAGACAGACGAGGGGCACGGCGATGGGTACCAAATTCGCCCCAAGTTTCGCAAATCTGTACATGGGCGAATTCGAAACTGAATATATCTCCAATAACCACAAATGGTCCAACAATATCATCTATTACAAGAGGTACATTGATGATTTGCTGCTGATCTGAAAGGGTACAGAGGATGACATTCTGTCCTTTGTAACTTCCATCAACCAGAACAACTGGGGTCTGGCCTTCACGCAATCTATCTCCAAAACAGAAATTGAATTTTTGGATCTGCACCTACAGATAAAAAACAACAAAATCTTTAAGAAGATCGACAGTAATAGCTTTCTCCATTTCAAGAGCGCACACCACTACAAGTGGCATAAAAACATTCCCTTCAGTCAATTCAGACGTATCCGTAAGAACTGTTCTGAAACTGAATCTTTTCAAACACAAAGCAAGATTTTAATAGACAGATTTCAAGATAAGAAATTTCCTCCAAAAATTATCTCTTCAGCCTACAAAAGGGCTGGACTTCTGTCCCAAAAAGACTGTCTTATTCCAAAAGAAAAGTCATCATCAAATCAGGGACAAAAAACATGTAGAATAAATTTTATCACGACCTATAACAATAACCACCCTCGTTTAAGAGAAATTCTAGAAAGGCATTGGCCTATTTTACTAGGTGACCCCTATCTGAGACCACAACTCCCTAAAAAAACCATCCATTACCTACAGGAGATCCCAAACCCTAAAAAATGTACTTGCACCTAGCAGACTTCGTACTGTGGACAAAACACTCGTCACCAATAATTTTCTCCCCAAAACCGTGGGGAGCTATAGATGTGGACAATCCAGCTGTAAATGCTGTAATAACATCAGCCATAGAGTGAAACAATTCAAAAGTAATACAACAGGCGAATCATGCGTTATCAAGTCTTTTTTGAATTGCACCTCCACCTTTGTGATCTACTTACTGGAATGTCCCTGCGGATTACAGTATATAGGCCGCACAATCCAACAACTCAACACCAGGATCAACAAACATCGAAGCAACGTAACTAATGGTTTCACAAAACACAGTGTTTCTAGACACAGTCATATCGAGCATCAGGATGATTTTGCAGGTTTTACGATCACCCCCATTGAACAAATTCCAGTAGGAAATAGCAGCTATAACAAATTGTGTCAGGGAGATGTTTTGGATGTACAAACTGAACTGCCTGGCTCCCAATGGGTTAAACGAGACCCTTGAGAATAACTTCTAAATTCAAAAGAGGACCCAAATACCCTGATCATGTGCAATACCCCCAAATTCTTAACACTTCTTGCTAAGTCACCTTTATGCTCTGAATTATGCTACATCAAAAAAAAAAAAGCCGCAAGCCACTCCCTGTGCTGACGGAATATAAGCTAGGCTCCCCCACCAAACACCAATGCCCAAGGAGGAAGCCACACTTTCCTCGGCATCTGGTAAGTGGCCCACACTCACTGTTACCTTTTTCCTCAGCATTTGGTAAGTAGACCACACTCGCTGTTACCTCATTCTAAGCTCACCACAGCACCCATAGTAAATTTGAAGCGCTCAAACTATCAATCGATGTATTTATATTTTTAGATCTTTTTTTTTTAATAATATTTTTTATTAATTTTCAGAATAAAATGGTACAATAACACATATTACAAAGGGAATGTTATCAATGTTCACATATGAATTATTGCAATTAAAGTCCATATCTTTGATATCCTATTATGTGTAAGTAACTAAACTTGTCCTTAATTATCATCTCTCTATATATACTCTTATATGAAATTATGGTCCAATATGTGTGTATGTATATCTACAAATCTTTATTACCATTTGTTTATTATTTGTACAATATTTTATAGTTGATACACAGATGTGATACTTCCAATGATGATATAATTTTAAGAACGATTTAAGAACGTATCTGCCAACCAATACCTACCATGTTTTTTATCTGTTTGTTTTTTACTTATATTTTCATTTACTTATTTATATACTTGTCTTGCCCCATTGGGTTAAAACTACTCTTTATTTTCTGTCACTGTACTCAGTCTTTTGTTCACTCGAGAAAGGGGTAGAATGCCCCGAAACGCGTTGTGTTTTAAAGACCTTGAATAAAAATTTTTAGTATACTCAACTCTGTATGCACCATCCTTTTGGACCCCAACAATAGACCACTATTAGAGAAGAGACAGAGGTAGGGAGAGTAATATGTAAATTAACTGCTTAGTCTACTGGGTAATGTACTAGCCTTAGGCACCCGTTGCCATAGGCTGAGCCTTCTTCATATTCACCAGTCGCTTGCTTCACAATGAAGCAAACCCCCGTCGCTGACACCCGCAATAGGTGCTAGCGATCGGTGCTAGGTGTTGACCCTTTGATCGCTTTGCCAGCAGCATTAACGAGCCGGCGGCACCCATCTTGGCTCCGATCTTCGCACCCTGTGACATCATCGGGGAGCGGCGATCCGTTGCCATGACAGCCACAAAGTCACACAAAGATCCAGGGCTATCTATTACAATGTGCGATTTTGCACATTATAATAGATGGTGTGCAAAATCCCCACATACTGCCATACTGTAGTATGGCAGAATATGGTATGATCAATCAGACAACCTAGGGTTAAAGTACCCTAGGGAGTCTAAAAATATGTCAATCTTTTCCCCAGCAATTAATAATAATGCAGACCACAGACTTCATTATGTGGCAGCATGAAAATTGCATTGCTTTCTCAAATGTGCCATTGTAGTGACAAATGAATTCAGCCCAATTTATGCCACAAACACCCCAAAAATTATTTTGCAGGTTATCCAGGCTACGGAAATACCCCATAATCTTCATGCTGGGTACACAACAGGGCTCAGGAGGCAAGGAGTGAAATTTTAGCTTTTAGAGCTCTGTTTTCACTAGATTGGTGTGGGGTGCCTCTGAGGTACCAGTACAATAGAAAACCCCGAGAAGTGGCCCCATTTTGGAAAGGGCTACCCTCAAACACTGTACTTAGGGTTGTATGAGCATTTTAACCTCTGAGATGCTGGCACAAATGTAATACAAAATGAGTGGGGCAGCATAAAAATGGCAATGTTTTCTCAAATGTGCCATTGTAGTGACAAATTTATTCAGCCCAACTCATCCCACCGGAGACTAACACCCAAAAATTCTTTCTGCTGGTTATTCTGGGTAAAACAATGCCTCATATATGGCAATAATCTGCATGTTAGGCACACGGCAGAACTCAAAAGGGAATAACTGGCATTTGCAGGAAAGACATTTTACATATTTTTTCTTTTTGGCATCATGAAGCATTTGTAGATTCCAATAGGGACCAGTATATACCAGAAACCCCTAAGACCCTGACCATATTTTGGAAACTACAGCCCTCCATGAATTAATCTAGGGGTGTAGTTAGCATTTTAAACCCACAGGTGGACCCCAAAGAAAATGCATCATGGATAGTGCACAGTAAAAAATACCCATTATGACATATTGTGCCCAGTTCATGCCACTGGAGACAAATCATGATGCTGGTTCTCCTGGGTACAGCAATACCCCATATGTGGCAATAATCTACAGGCTGGGCACATGGCAGGGTTTAGAAAAGGAGGTGCAGCAGGTGGCATGATGTATAAGCTGTGCATAGTACATCAGGGTAACAACATGGTAATCTAAAAATCCGGGGATTCGGAAGCAATCTTTCATACATAGGTTTGGTTTTTCTCTCAGTGTTAGATGGTGTCCTTCCGAATGCCTTTTCTGGAGCATACCCTGCACCTTTTTTGTGTCCTTCCCTTCTTGGCAGTTTGGTTAACTTCTCCTGGAAAGTGCTGCCCTGGTACAATCCGTGTTGTGGCCTCGCTTCCAAATATACTAGCACTCCCCCCTACCTGGTCTCCAAAGATCAAATGCTTGACTGCCACCTCTTGAAAATTCAGTTCTCCTTTGGCCTGCACATTGAAGTAACACGTAAGTATTATACAATTCCATCTGCATGATGTGCACATCCAGATTCTTGTACCACACCTTCTATTTCGGCATGGCGTTATAAGGCACCTGGTCCAGCAAGTCAACCGCTCCTATGTACCTATTGCAGTCCAGGCTTGGGGGTTTCTGTACTGGAACCTTGTACTGGGACAGGGGTGCTGGTTTGCCCAAGTATTGTTATTAATACAAGGACCTTTCTCTTGTGCATAACACACAATACATAGTCGCTGCATAGTCCTTGCTCTCGTGGCTTCTAAGTCTCTTAGGGAGACCTCTCTGATCTCTGTGTATAGTGCCGCATGCCGCAGTATTTATGGAAGTAAAGCACTTGTATAGTGTAGTACTGGTGTTAAAATTTTCCAGGTAGAGGTGGTAGCCCTGGTCTTGTAGTGGGTGCACCAAATCCCACACTATCTTCACAGTAATATCCAGGAAGGGGGGGGGGGGGCAAGCCAGGTGGAGTCCTTCCCTTCATATACTCTATGTTCACATGTTTTGCGTGGATATATGCTTGGGTAAACCTGGCACAAAAATGGTCTAATATGGGCCTGACCTTAAACAAACAAGCATAACTGGGGTCATCTCTGGGTGGGCTCTGTGTTTTGTCGGTGTAATGCAAAATCTTATGGATGGCTTCAAAGCACATCCTGCTCAATGCCATGTGGAACATCGGGGTGTGGTACAATATGTCTGTGCTCCAGTAGTTGATGGCTTCTTTACTAGCCCCATATGACGTACTATGCCCCAATACTGCTGCAGTGACAGGGGTCGACCTTCGGCATATAATTAAATGGGGTTTTGGGTAATATGTTGTGTAGCATAGAGATTTATCTGGACTATAATTAAATTTAATAGCCCCTCATCAAATAAATATTTTAAAAAGTCTACAGCTCTGAGCCCTTCCATGTCAAATGTAATTCTAGATTGGTCCATAAAGTCTGGGACCTGGGGGGCATAATTATCTGGGGCTACCTATGTGGGGTCATTGGCCTCTAGCTGACTGTCAGAGGCCAGCATGTTGTATGCCTCCAGCACGGTGCACCTCTTCTGAGACGTTGTATACCAATTATGTGGCACACAGAAAAATAAGATACCGAAGATACGAGAAAATTAAAAGAACCTGCACCAGAAAAATTAGATAATATGTACCCAACAACACAGACAAGCCGCTCAGCCGGTGCACAGACAAATGAGATATTGCGCACCAAAACACACACACAAGCCGCACAGCTGGCGCACTGAAAAATTGGGTTATGTGCACCAAACTACATGGACAAGCCGCTAAACTGGCACACAGAAAAATTGGATAATGTGTACCAAACTACACAGACAAGCTGCACAAAAAAAAGTAATAGCAGACGCCAAAAAAAAAACCTATGTGTACGGGGCTAAAAGGCACTACAAATGTACCCCTAGCTTGCCCTAAGATTCCCTAACTACAGCTGAAGATACTTTGCAGTGCTATTCACAGACAGGAGATGGGGGGGGGGGGGGGCATGACAATGTGATTGAGACGGGAACGGAATGGGATCCCAGACGGAGGGCTACAACGCGGTCCCGTCCGGTGTGCGGGAGCTCAGTGCCGGCCAGTGGGAAGTGGTAGCCGCCCCCCTCGTTGAGTAGGAGGCGCGCCGCCTGAGGCGTGATGATCAACTCGCCTCATGGCAGGTGCGCCCCTGCTCCTGCCTCTGTCACCCGAGTGTTATCGCTGTATCACCATGTCATGTGACATGGTGACATGCGGAGTACACAGTGCGCTCGCACGAATATAGAAATATGAGGAAATTTTACTGTGTTGGGATGGTGGGAGTATATTTAATTGATTCCCCTTTGCAGCATGCCTTGGGTGGTGCTTTTAGTGCTAGGTTTATAAATGATCTTTGAGTTCTGTATAATGTCCCTTTGTAGCATTGGTTTATCTATAGTGTCCTAGATAATTACATAACATTTTTCTTTAGAATAAACATTTTCTGTTAATACTTGCATGTTCATACTAGAATGCCTACAGCATGTGATGGAATTCTACACCTGTATCCCTTGAATCAGACCCCCCTATCCCTTCGGATCTGATCCTTCCTTTGGCCGAGTGTTTTGATGTGTATCCCTGTGTTTGCCTGATGCAAGTCAAACTATGGAAAACAATAAAAAAAAAAAAAAAAAGAAAAAAAAGAGAAAGAGAAAACTCCTTCATTACATACACAAATCATACACAAAAATCACAAAAAAATCTGTTTGATAAATCTAAAACATTATTGGACATGATTGGCTAGTGCAGCAAAAAAAAAAAAAAAACCTGCAAAACTTTGGGAATCAAACTGTAGTGCATTTTGTTCTATAGCCCATTGTGAATTTCTAAATTGCTGCTCCATTTTTTTTAACAACTGTGTAACACTTAAAGACTTCTAAAAAATTGTTTTGGAGGGGTGCAGTTTCTAATAGGGAGTGTTCTATTATTTAGATCTTTCAAAGTCACTTGAAAGCTGGCCAGGACCATAAAAATATAAGATTTGGCGATTTAAAAAAAAAAAATATTAAAAGCATCCTGAAATTCTACAAAAATGAGGCAGATCATGCCAACATAAAGAAGATATTGGTTAAATGTTAGTTTATCTAGTGATTCTGGCAATTTACTTTTATTCACAAAACACAAAACCTATAACCCAAAGTTTTCAATTAACAGCAAGCACACGGGGTACTTACAAGTACATACAGGGTCACCCGAGTTTACAGAAAGTGCATTGTCCGACTTTAAAGATCATGCGCCCGATATCATGAATGTGTCACTTCCCCGCTCAGGTCCGACAGAGTTCACCATCTTTTTAGTGGTGCTAGGGCTTGCTACACAATTTGAAAGTTAAATCCCGCGCTCAGTCTGAATCAATCGAACAGTCCGACGGCACACCCCCTAATTTGTATTGCATGGTAGCCAGAGCAGCAGTGCCACAAAAAGGGTCATGTGTGCCACTATCCCTGCGCACACATTTCCTAAATACCTGTGCATGCCGTTTTATCCCTGAAAAAGGTGCACAGTCCGACAAAAGTGCAGCAGGCGACCCGCAATGTGTTACAAGACATCAATCACAAAATCATGTGAACATGATAAAATGTTCTAAAGTTATAACCATTTATGTCAGATTTAAAAAATAGGGCTGCGTCAGGAAAGTGAAAAGTAGCTTCAGCAGCAAGGGTTTAATAAAAGGTTGGAGGAGTGTTTAAACTAGAGACCTGGGGGAGGGCAACTACACTTGTGCAGGGCAAATAGACGGTGTACATAGAGAGCTGGGAAGAGTCATAGTCCATGGGAGAGGAAGGGGGGCTGGAATGAGATTGGGGAATAAGGACGAAAGGAATACGGACAGGAAAAACCATATAAATTGTATGTACACAAATGCCAGAAGCCTCACAAACAAAATGGAGGAACTGGGACTCTTGATGTTGGAATGGAAATATGATATAGTGGGTATCAGCGAGACATGGCTGGACAGTAGCTATGACTGGGCTGTTACTATAGATGGTTATAGTCTTTTTAGAAAGGATCGTATAAATAAAAAAGGGGGAGGGGTTTGTTTATATGTGAATTCTTGCCTCAAGCCCGTCTTGAGAGATGACATCAGTAACGCATATGTGGAGTCCCTATGGGTGGAGATAAGAGGAGGGAAAAAGAATAATAAAATATTACTAGGGGTTTGTTATAAGGCTCCAAATATAATGGAGGCAGCAGAGGAAATGCTGATAAGTGAAATGGATGCGGCTTCAAAGCATGGTGAAGTACTTATCATGGGGGACTTCGATTACCCAGATATTGACTGGGGGGCAGAAACCTGCAGGTCCTTCAAAGGTAGCAGGTTCTTGTCAACAACAAAAGACAATTACCTGTCGCAACTAGTCCTGGAGCCAACAAGAGGGGGGGCACTGCTGGACCTCATCCTTACCAACAGACCTGATAGGGTATCAAAACTACAGGTTGGGGGGAACCTGGGGAATAGTGATCATAATATCATTGATTTTGTATTACGCTTTACTAAGCACGTTAGTGAAGGGGCAACCAACACTCTAAACTTCAGGAGGGCAAATTTTCATCAACTAAGGGAAGACCTTAAAGGCATAGACTGGGATAATGCTCTCAAAGACAAAAGCCCCCCCCAAAAATGGGACTTTTTCTCATATATTCTGAAAAAGTCCTGTGAGAAACACATACCTTATGGGAAAAAGCATAAAAGGAACAAGAAAAAGCCTATGTGGCTAACTAGTCTTGTAAGGAAAGCAATAAGCGAGAAAGATAAAGTGTTTAAGGTGCTAAAACGTGAAGGTAGCGATGAGGCATTACAGGATTATAGAGAGAAAAATAAATCCTATAAAAAGCAGATAAAGGCCGCAAAAATAGAGACTGAGAGAAATATTGCCAGGGAGAGCAAAAATAATCCCAAATTATTTTTCAAGTATATAAATGATAAGAAATTAAAAACAGAGAGTGTGGGTCCCCTTAGAAATAACATGGGGGTCATGGTGGAAGGAGATGAGGAAAGGGCCAATCTACTGAATGTCGCCTTCTCAACTGTCTTTACCCAGGAAAATCCCCTGGTGGAAGACACAATAAGGAATAATGTAAATTCTTTTTATAATGTCAACAGTTTAACCCAGGAAGAGGTACGGCGCCGCCTCGCAACCACTAAGATAGATAAATCACCTGGGCCAGATGGCATACACCCCCGGGTTCTGCATGAATTATGTACGGTGATAGACAGACCGTTATTTTTAATATTTGAAGATTCACTGAGGACTGGTTATGTTCCACAGGAATGGCGCATAGCAAATGTGGTACCAATATACAAAAAAGGATCAAATAGCGATCCTGGAAACTACAGACCCGTAAGTCTAACTGCTGTGGTGGGGAAAATATTTGAGGGGTTTATTAGAGATGCTATCCTGGAGTATCTCACTGTGCACAACCTTATAACCCAGCGTCAGCATGGGTTTATGAGAGATCGGTCCTGTCAGACTAATCTACGAGGAGGTAAGTTCAAGACTGGATCTGGGGGACGCTGTGGATGTTGTATATCTGGACTTTTCAAAGGCATTTGACACCGTGCCACATAAAAGGTTGGTATATAAAATGAGACTGCTGGGAATAGGAGAAAATCTGTGTATCTGGGTAAGTAATTGGCTTAGTGATAGAAAACAGAGGGTAGTCATTAATGGCACATTCTCAGATTGGGTTGATGTTACCAGTGGAGTGCCACAGGGGTCAGTATTGGGGCCACTTCTTTTTAATATTTTTATTAATGACCTTGTAGTGTGTTTACACAGTCAAGTTTCAATATTTGCAGATGATACTAAGCTGTGTAAAGTAATAAATACTGAGGTCGATAGTTTAGCATTACAGAGGGATTTGTGGAAGCTTGAGGGATGGGCAGAGAAATGGTTGATGAGGTTTAATGTAGATAAATGTAAAGTTATGCACTTGGGCCATGGAAACAAAAAGTATAATTATGTTCTAAACGGTCAATTACTTAGTAAAATTTAAGATGAAAAGGACTTGGGCGTATTGGTGGATGGTAAACTTAATTTTAGTGACCAGAGCCAGGTGGCTGCTGCTAAAGCAAATAAAATAATGGGATGTATCAAGAGAGGAATAGATTCTCATGATAAAGACATAGTTCTGCCCTTATACAAATCCCTGGTCAGACCACACATGGAATATTGTGTACAGTTTTGGGCACCAGTGTATAAAAAGGAATAGAGTATAAATAGAGCTGGAACGGGTGCAGAGGAGAGCAACCAGGATTATTAGGGGAATGGGGGGACTAGAATACAATGACAGATTACAAAATTTGGGATTATTCAGTTTAGAAAAAAGACGACTGAGGGGAGACCTCATTACAATGTACAAATACCTGAACGGACAGTACAAGGATCTCTCCAAAGATCTTTTTATACCTAGGCCTGTGACCAGGACAAGGGGGCATCCTCTACGCCTAGAGGAGAGGCGATTCTACCATCACCATAGACAAAGGTTCTTTACTGTAAGAGCAGTGAGACTATGGAACTCTCTGCCGCAGGAGGTTGTTATGGCCGACTCTATGTACATGTTCAAGAGAGGCCTGGATGACTTTCTGGAGAGAAAAAATATCACGGGTTATGGGGATAAAACATTTATTTAATTCTTGAAGGTTGGACTTGATGGACTTGAGTCTCCTTCCAGCCTTATATACTATGATACTATGATACTATGAAAAATCGGAGTAGAGATTTATGAGTGCTTGTTTGTCAGTTCTTGGCATATAAGCACTAATGGACTTGCAATTTCTTTCGCACTGCAAAAAATTGCAAGTTATTCCGACGACGACACCAGCTCCACGCCATGTGGGCATGCAGCTAGTGGCGAAGTGGTGTAGATAAACCCTGTAACCTTATAATATAAGCACATTGTCATCAAACAGCATCTCATACCACAGAGGAATCATGAAGTGTCTTGTAAGAAAGTCCCTGTTCAGTGACCATCACTGAGTTATAGGAGCTAAAACAGCAATAAAACTGAGTATAAAAGAAATGAATGCAACATATGTGGGTCTGTTCTAATTAGGATTGCAAATGCAATATAGTAGCTTAAAACGATTTTAGCAAAATCTGCCCTCCAAGCCAAGAATTGCTCTTAAAGAGAACTTCTCATCCCCTGCAAAGCACACCCAGTACCCTTTTGATGTTTTTATACATGTTCCACTGATGCTTCTATCCATGGGATCAGAGCCACCATTCTTCTAAAAAAACCCATTCTACTGATGTCCTCTGTTCCAGTCAAGGAGGAGGGGATCTGCAGTATACAGTCAAGCTAGCCTGCCTCCTAACTGATGCTGACACTGCTAGCCTGGTTGAGGAGGATTCCTGAAGGAAGTGGGAGGAGACGTGTTGATTTCTCTTCACACAACCAGCGTATCTTAACCCCTAGCTTCCTGAGTGAGTGGATAATTAAATAGCTGATCTGAGTCACACAAAGCCACTGTGTCTCTCACAAATGCGCCTCATCCCACCTCTACAGTTCAATATTGGCAGACAGTCCCTAAGTAGTAGTTCCCTACTCGCAGCATGGTGGCAGGGCAGTGCAGGGAACAATGATTATGCACAACTCGCTTACTGTGATCAGACTCATCTCTGGTGAGTTGCATATAGAGTTTACAAAATAGACCTTTTTTAACATTGAAGTCATTGAGAGGAAGCAAAGGATAATGCTTTTCAATCATAGTTTTTAATAAAACATTTATTTTGGGTGGGTTAAATCAAATGGCAGGTTCAAATGGCATATAGTATTTTGGCATATAGTATATTGCAAACATGTGAGGTTGGAGGTTTATTTTTGGGGACATTATGTAGCTTACAATTTATAATTTTGATCACTTTTTATTGAATTTTTTTGCGGGACTAGAAAGGTAAAAATCATAATGAAACTATTTTATTGTACTGGTTGTTATGGACATGACAATACCGTATGTATAGGGTTGTGTGGTGATTTTCAATTTTAAATGTAATGACGGCATTTCAATTTATTATTTTAAAACCTTTTTTACATTTTTTTTGTCAAGCTAGAAAAGGGAGTGCAAGCCTCGCCAACCTTATAGGATTTGAGACAAGTGGTCGACAATCCCTACAAGTGCAAAGGAAAGGAGATCAAACAAAGAGGGACAGACACCAGATACAGGCAAACATGTGTCAGACAGAACCAGGTCAAAACCAAGATGGGGTAAATAGCACAGAATCACATAACAAGAGAGAGGTCAAATAAATGTAGCCAAAGTCAGATATAAAATATATAAAATATAGCAAGGGAAAAGGACAACTAGTGTCAGAAGAATAGTAATACCAGCACGGAGTAATGGAACTGGGCAGGTATATAAAGGAGTTCCTGGACACACCTCCAGCAGCAGACTGGATAGGTCATCCATCACTCTAGTAAGCCTTGCTGGATAGTGCTGATCTGCAGAAAGCAGGGTGTGGCTCAATCAATATCAACAGAGCAGCCACCTTAGCCACAGTTCACACAAAACCCAAGGGAAAATTAAGACCACTTAAACCACACTCAGTGGACAGCGGAGGACTTTGGCACAGATTTTACACTTTTTTTTAAACTTTGTTATTAGTCCCACTATGGGAAATGAACAAGCAATCATTTGATTTCTTGTACATTATAATATCCTGCAATACTGGGTTGTAGTTGAGTAACCTGCAGCAGAAAACATCTCAGCAAAAGCTAGAAAGAGGGAGATTGCATATTAGAAAGAACTGGAATCGCAAGACCTTTCTGAACAGGACCAAGAGAAAGAATATATGTAACTGTAGAAGCTCCTGTACCAGAGGATCAAGAGACATCTGCAGAGGGAGGACACTGGAGCACAGAGACACTTCAACCTCCATACATAAGGTACGGAAGTGACTCCCCCAGCCCCTAGAAAAGTGGTGGTGAACCTATGGCACTGGTGCCAGAGGTGGCTCTCGGAGCCCTTTATGTGCGCATCCAGCACAGAATTTACCAGATAGGACTCAAGCCTTCCTCCTTGCTCGGTGCTATTTTAAAGTGACACCTACGTGGCTGCCAGGACTAGAGGAGTCTTCAGGGGACCCTAGAGGGAAGCTACAATCCAAATATCTCCTGCATTCTATTGTATTGGTGTTCTCAGGGCGCCAATATGATAGAAATATGTGATACAGCAGAGATCAATAGGTTATTGCTCAAATTGTCATGTTGGCACTTTGCAACATAAAAGTGGGTTTTGGTTGTAGTTTGGGCACTCTGTATCTAAAAGGTCCGCCATCACTGCCCTAGAACTTGCCTTAGAATATTATTACTGTGGTTGGTGACTGCAGTGTTCATACTATTGAGAATAAACCGTTCAAAGAGACTGTTGAATATGTGCTTATCTATCTGGGCCTTATATCCCGTAACTACACATCCTCAGAATCCTAAAAGATCTCGGCCCCGCTAGCCGATCGTGGTGTGTGAGGCGATTACAAGTGTATTATCGTTTTATCCTGCAGATACAGCCAATGCAGGCTGACAACAGAGACTGTAAGAACCTGCAAGTTCCACAGGTTCTGACTTATGGACAGCCCAGGGGTCCTGATTGGTCCTCAGGGCTTCCGTAGCAATGGTCGGCACCCCCCCCCCTCCAAAAGCAGTGTATAGGGGGTAGTGATGAGCAGAGTATGCTCAAGAAGATGATCATGTATACCACACATTTAACAGGTTAAATACTCATGATCGATACTCACTTTGACTAAGGGTGTTATGTTGGGGTGTCAGCTTTTAGTTGACACCCTGTGATTCATGATGATGGCTCATCTCTGATGACAAACTGAACTGACATCAACTCAATGACGGATATATCTATCACTGAACAGTAAATTGCCGAGCTCAAAGATGGATATATCCGTCACTGAGCAGGATGTGGTTAAAGTGGTCTTCAATAGCAGTTGCGAGTATGTTAATGCTCGAATGAGCATCAAGCTCGGACGAGTATTTCACCCGCTCAACAAAATGTCATCTTGCGGCGTTTAGATTTTTGGCAGCCAGGAACAGAGTCAATCACCGGCCAGGAGACTCTGCGGTACACCCAGCATCACGTGGTACACTTACATGTATCGACATACATGTGGTTGGCTGATCAGGTGACCCTGGAATAGACTAGCCCCTGCCCACGCTGCTCAGATCATTCTCTGTCTGGATGCCGTTAGGGAGAGAGCTGCTGCTGGTCAGTGTAGCTAACATACACTGACCAGCAGCAGCTCTCTCCCTAACGGCATCCAGACAGAGAATGATCCGAGCAGCTTGGGCAGGGGCTAGTCTATTCCAGGGTCTAGCCATAGCAATCATCTTCTGTGATTGCTGTGTGATTTCTTCTGCACGTTTTGTTCTGAAAAAAAAAAAAAAACACACAAAAAAAATGTACATTTTATTTTTCTGTTTTGTCTATATAATAGACTTTAATTTTGAAAATGTTGAACCCGAGGGCTAGGGGTAGAGGCCGTGGTCCTGGGCGGGGTGAGACACCACCTGCTGATGAGGGAGCAGGGGAACGCCACAGAGCTACACTCCCTAGCTTCATGTCTCAAGTTACTGGGACTCGTGGTAGAGCACTGTTGAGGCCAGAACAGTGCGAACAGCTGATGTCGTGGATTGCGGACAATGCTTCTACCCATTTGTCCACCAGTCAGTCTTCCACACAGTCCACCCATGTTACCCAAGTGAGCACTCCTCCAGCTCCCCCACCTCAACCTCCTTCCCCCCAGTCTGCCCCCTCCCAGGAAAATTTGGCATTTGAGCCGCCATACTCTGAGGAACTGTTTCCTGGACCCTTCCCAGAGTCACAAACCACTTGTCAGGTTGCTGCTGAGCTCTTTCCCGATGCCCAGGTTTTCCACCGGTCGCAGTCTGTGGGTCATGATGACCTTCTTGACATAGTGGAAGAAGTGTGTAAAGAGGTGTCGGACGATGAGGAGACACGGTTGTCAGACAGTAGTGACGTTGTTGTCAGGGGAGGAAGTCTGAGGGGGGAGCAGACTGAGGGATCAGAGGATGATGAGGTGACAGACCCAAGTTGGGTTGATAGGCCGGGTGAAGACAGTGCTTGTGAGACGTTGGCAAGTCCTATACGAGAACAGGTTGGAAGAGGCAGTGGTGGGGCCAGACGGAGAAGCAGGGCCAGAGCTGGTGCATCAGCACCAAATGTTTCGCGTAGTGAAGCTCCTGTGGCGAGGGCTAGATTTTCAGAAGTCTGGAGGTTCTTTAACCCCTTCCCGGCGCGCGCCGGGTCCGGGTGCATGGAGAGGGCTCGCGGCCTAGTCCTCTCCATAGCCGGTAAGTCTTTGCTGCATATTGCATATTGGAGCCCCTCGTATACTGCCAACACAGAGGATTGCGGGGCCTACCTCGGTCACGGTCTCCCAGGCCCACTATGCCCCCTTCTTTGCGCTCTTCACAAGAGACCGGGGAAGAAGATTCCCTTGTTGATAGCCAAAGCACCCTCCGGTCTGTTACGCGTATCGGAGGAGGCAGAGGAGGATGAGGAGGAAGAGGAGGAGAATGTTGGCGAGACAGAAGAGGGGACCATTGCTCAGTCCTTAACTGTCCAGCATGTATGGGCAGAAGAAGAGGAATTGGAGGAGGAGGAGGAGGAGGAAATGGAGAGTCAGGCCAGTGAGGGGAGTGAATTCTTGCGCATTTGGACTCTGGAGCATATGGCAGATTTCATGCTAGGCTTCCTATCCCGTGACCCTCACATTCAAAGAATTTATTCCAGCACCGATTACTGGGTATTCGCTCTCCTGGACCCACGGTACAAGCAAAATCTTTCCACTCTCATCTCTGTAGAGGACAGGAGTGTGAGAATGCATGAATACCAGCGGGCCCTGGTGCACAAGCTGTGCGTACTTCTGCGGGACAAGTAGTGAGTAAGAGTAGGCAAGCAGGCCGTTTGTCCAGCACTGGCAGGGGTACTCTTTACAAGGCCTTTGTCAGTTTCATGTCACCCCAACAAGACACTGTCACCTGTCCCCAGTCTCGGCAGAGTAGGGCTGATCTTTACAGAAAGATGGTGAGGGAGTACGTAGCTGACCATACTATTGTCCTAAATGATCACACAGCTCCCTACAACTACTGAGTTTCAAAGCTGGACATGTGGCCCCAACTGGCGCTGTACGCCTTGGAGGTTCTTGCCTGCCCTGCCGCTAGCGTGTTGTCAGAGCGTGTTTTCAGTGCAGCTGGTGGCATCATCACCGATAAGCGTACACGCCTGTCGACTGACAGCACTGACAGGCTGACGCTTATCAAGATTAATCAAGCCTGGATTTCTCATGATTTCCTTTTTCCACCAGCTGAAAGCAGGTCAATCTGAATAATTCTCATGTATGCACTCCTCCTCCTCATTCTCCTCCTCTTTGTACACTAAAGCAGAGGCAACTGGCTATTTTTTGCCAGAGCCAACTGGCCCTAGCTATAGTACTCTATGTATTTAATTTTTCTGGAGGGCCACCTACCCGCTCCTCTGTTTTAAAAACTTTTTTGGACTGCCACATACAGGCACTCTATGGACATGCGAAAGCTCGCCTGGCAGCGGACCGCCAGCTCCAGCCCAAGATCCAACTAACATCGTTTGAACTGCAGCAACCTTCAACCCCCAACCTATAAATCTATCTTTTCACGCCTCTTTTCTCACCTCCTTTCATTCACTTCGGGTGCCATAACCGTCCCCATTGCCTCCACACGTCGTCTACATAGCAACCTCCAGATGTCTTCTCCATAGCTGCCTCCACACGCCGTCTCCATAGCTGCCTCCTCACGCCGTCTCCAAAGCTGCCTCCACACGCCGTCTCCAAAGCTGCCTCCACACGCCGTCTCCATAGCTGCCTCCACACGCCGTCTCCATAGCTGCCTCCACACGCCGTCTCCATACTTGCTTTCAAACGTCGTCTCCATAGCTGCCTCCACACGCCGTCTCCTTAGCTGCCTCCACACGCCGTCTCCATAGCTGCCTCCACACGCCGTCTCCATAGCAGCCTCCAAAAGTCGTTTCCATAGCTGCCTCCACACGCCGTCTCCATAGCTGCCTCCACACGCCGTCTCCATAGCTGCCTCCACACGCCGTTTTCATAGCAGCCTCCAAAAGTCGTCACCATAGCTGCCTCCACATGTCGTCCCCTTCGCAAACGAGCTGTGTCAGGCTCATTTTTCGGGTGATTCACCAGATACGTTATGGAACTTGGACAGCCTGTCGCCGCCATGCTGTGTTATCGACTAAATATACTGTCAACCTTTTGTTCACATAGGAAATCATTTCAGCGCTTCTTGCTCACCTCCTTTGGATCCTCTCTGCCGCCATAACCAGGCCAAATACTGATACAGTAGAAGAAACTCTTGTGTCACCGGATCTAAAAAACGAAAAAGACGATCCATGCACGTTTCCTCCTTATTTGTGCACCAAACACAAGGGATCACTTTCAGGGATAAGTCACCATTCAGACCAGAAACCGTCAATATTTTCACTCCTGTCCTAGTCTCCTCCACTCACTGCATATAAGAGACATATCCAGACATAGTGTAGACAGTTTCAAACTTTTAAAACTTTTATTTCCAGTTCTACACACATATGTAGATAAGAAATGCGCATATCACAAATAACTCCACGAGGACGCCAATCCTTGGGCAAGGAAACTTTTATTTCCAGTTCTACTCACATATGTAGATAAAAAATGCGCATATCACAAATAACTCCACGAGGACGCCAATCCTTGGGCAAGGATTGGCGTCCTCGTGGAGTTATTTGTGATATGCGCATTTTTTATCTACATATGTAAGTAGAACTGGAAATAAAAGTTGGAAAAGTTTGAAACTGTCTACACTATGTCTGGATATGTCTCTTATATGCAGTAAATGGAGGAGACTAGGACAGGAGTGAAAATATTGACGGTTTCTGGTCTGAATGGTGACTTATCCCTGAAAGTGATCCCTTGTGTTTGGTGCACAAATAAGGAGGAAACGTGCATGGATCGTCTTTTTCGTTTTTGAGCTCCGGTCACAAAAGAGTTTCTTCTACTGGATTATTGAATAGTGGATGTTTGCTGGATCCATCTAGGACCGTTAAGGACAGCTCATAAGAGGGAAGGTGCAGCACCACGCAATTTATTGTTGGCAAATACGTACAGTGCTACACATTATCCTCGCCAAAAGGAATTTTTTTTAATGGTTTGAAGCCTGAGTCCATTTCGGGTATGTCGCCATGCCACTCTCTAGCCTGCCGCTGCTTCCGCATGTGTCCCTTATAGTGTCAGGGTCAATTATTGGGTGTTTTAGATGCTATCTCGCCTCACTCGGTCACTCTGTCATCGCCATGCTGTTGCCCATAATTATGGCATAATGGTGCGATTAGGCAGCCTCAGAGGCATCCATGACTGCTGCCCCTGCCCCTGCTGTATCCTGTGCAATTCCGTGGTGTTTCCATCATTTTCTGAGGTTTCCAGCTGCTTGGCCAACCTTCTCTGTGCAGAGCCTTGGTCCCCTTGAAAAATGCTCGAGTCTCCAATTGACTTCAATGGGGTTCGTTATTCGAAACGAGCACTCGAGCATCGGAAAAAGTCCGACTCCAGTAAGGAGCACTCGAGCATTTTAGTGCTCGCTCATCTCTAGTGTCCAACCTTAAAATCTGTTTCAAAAATGCCACAATGGAATACCCAGCTGAAAGTCTGGTTAGAGACAATAGCAGTCATCAGGAACATGACTAGGGTTTTTAGGAGCCCCCAACTGGCACATTATCAGTGACCCCCAGTAGTAAAGCAACACTGCTTAGTGATAGTGTCCCCACTCACTCATAGTAACATATAACCAGCAGATCATAGTATTAGGGCCCCCGGTAGCCTTTAATAACAGTGCCCACAATAACCATTAATAACACTTGCCTCCAGTAGCCCATAGTAATAGTGCTCTTATTAGCCATTATTAACAATGCTCATAGTAGTCATTAATAAGTGACCCTAATAGTTATCAGTAAAACCAATTGTACTAATATCTTAAAAAGACAATGGTACATTTGATCAATGGGAGACTCCTGGGGTTACACACCCTGCTAATCCTCCCCCTTAACGGGGACCCTGGCGGTTATTTCAATGTAGCAACCTGTCGAGTTTCCATGGGTGATTCCACTGTACCGAAACTATGATTTTGGGGACATAGTACTGAAGTGTTGTCAGTAGAGATGAGCGAGCACTAAAATGCTCGGGTACTCGTTATTCTTTTCCCGATGCTCGAGTGCTCGTCTCGAATAATGAGCCCCATTGAAGTCAATGGGAGACTCAAGCATTTTTCAAGGGGACCAAGGGTCTGCACAGGGAAGCTTGGCCAAACACCTGGGAACCTCAGAAAAGGATGGAAACACCACGGAAATGGACAGGAAACAGCAGGGGCAGCATGCATGGATGCCTCTGAGGCTGCTTAATCGCACCATTATGCCAAAATTATGGGCAACAGCATGGCCATGACAGAGTGACCGAATGAGGCTAGATAGCATCTAAAACATCCAATAATTGACCCTGACACTATAAGGGACGGCATGCAGAGGCAGCGGCAGAAGTGGCAGGCTAGAGAGTGTCATGGCGACATACCCTAAATGGACTCAGGTTTCACCAAAGGAGGTGAAATGATTTCCTATGTGAACAAAAGGTTGAAGGTATATTTAGTCGATAACACAGCATGGTGGCGACATAGTGATCAAGTTCCATAACGTATCTGGTGAAACACCCGAAAAATGAGCCTGACACAGCTCTTTTGATAAGGGGACGACATGTGGAGGCAGCCATGGAGACGACTTCCATGATTAAGAGCGACAGTATGGGGCATTCATATTGCGCTGCTATGATTGCAACTTCAGGTCTCCAGCATGGCGGCGACAGATGGGCCGAGTTCCACTATGTATCTGGTGAAACACCTGAAAATTCTGCCTGACACAGCTCGTTTGATAAGGGGATGATGTGCTGCATATCCTCTCGTGCTCCAGCGTCTGGGGTATAGAGTGTTGAAATGAGACATTGGTGGACGTTGTGGAGGATCGTGGAGGCAAAATGGACAGGAAACAGCAGGGGCAGCATGTATGGATGCCCCTGAGGCTGCCTAATCTTGGGATGAAGCTGGCGGTCCACTGCCAGGCGAGATTTCGCCTGTCCAAGCCCCTGTCTCTCGGCTCCTCCCCACCCAAAATGGGCCTGGGGGCCAGAAGCGTTTACTTTAAAAAAATTATAATTTTCAAAGCAGGCCGGGTCGTTTGAATATTTCACCTAGAAATAATGGAATAGCATAGTGGTTCTATTTTTAATTGTTTTTACGGAAATGGTTCCATGATTAAGAGCGACAGTATGGGGCATCCATATTGCGCTGCTATGATTGCAACTTCAGGTCTCCAGCATGGCGGCGACAGATGGGCCGAGTTCCACTATGTATCTGGTGAAACACCTGAAAATTCTGCCTGACACAGCTCGTTTGATAAGGGGACGATGTATGGAGGCAGTGAACTAGTAGTAGATTAAAGGTGCTGCAGTTAAAACTATGTTAGTTGGATCTTGAGATGGAACTGGCGCTCCGCTGCCAGGCGAGCTTTCGCCAATCCAAGCCCCTGCCTCTAGGCTACTCCCCAAACAGCACTTCTAAGAACCTTTTGTATAAGATCAAGTGTAGTAGCGTTCTTAGAAGTTTAGGATATGGCGGGTGAGGGGAATGTAAACAGATGCGCAAGAAGCGCTGAAATAATATCGGTAAATGATAAAAGTTTGCCAGTATATTTTGTGAATTACACAGCAGGGTGGCGACAAAGTTAACAAGTTTGATGTGGAAGCCATGAAAACAACCCAAAATTCTGCCTGACACAGCTCGTTTGATAAGGGGACCATGTATGGAGGCAGTGAACTAGTAGTAGATTAAAGGTGCTGCAGTTAAAACTATGTTAGTTGGATCTTGAGATGGAGCTGGCGCTCCGCTGCCAGGCGAGCTTTCGCCAATCCAAGCCCCTGTCTCTAGGCTACTCCCCAAACAGCACTTCTAAGAACCTTTTGTATAAGATCAAGTGTAGTAGCGTTCTTAGAAGTTTAGGATATGGCGGGTGAGGGGAATGTAAACAGATGCGCAAGAAACGCTGAAATAATATCGGTAAATGATAAAAGTTTGCCAGTATATTTTGTGGATTACACAGCAGGGTGGCGACAAAGTTAACAAGTTTGATGTGGAAGCCATGAAAACAACCCAAAATTCTGCCTGACAAAGTTCGTTTGATAAGGAGACCATGTATGGAGGAAGCTATATGGACGACTTTTGGAGGCAGCTATGGCGATGACGTGTGGAGGTAGCAATGGAGACAACGTGTGGAGCCAGCTAAAAAGACGACATGTGGAGGCTGCTATGGAGACAATTTAATTTGGATAGTGCCTGTATGTGGCAGTCCAAAAAAGTTTTCAAACCAGAGGAGCAGGTAGGTGGTCCTCCAGAAAAATTAAATAAATTGAGTGCCTGTATGTGGCAGTCCAAAAAAGTTTTCAAACCAGAGGAGCAGGTAGGTGGTCCTCCAGAAAAATTAAATAAATTGAGTGCCTGTATGTGGCAGTCCAAAAAAGTTTTCAAACCAGAGGAGCAGGTAGGTGGTCTTCAAGAAAAATTAAATAGATTGAGTGCCTGTATGTGGCACTCCCAAAAATTGCTTAAAACAGAGGACTGGGTAGGTGGCCCTCCAGAAAAATTAAATACATAGAGTACTATAGCTAGAGCCAGTTGGCCCTGGCAAAAAATAGCCAGTTTCCTGTGCTTTAGTATACAAAGAGGAGGAGAAGGAGGACAATGAGGAGGAGGAGTGCATACATTATTCAGGTTGAGCTTCTTTCACCTGGTGGAGAATGAAATTCCGGAGAAATCCAGGCTTTATTCATCTTGATAAGCGTCAGCCTGTCAGCGCTGTCAGTCGACAGGCGTGTACGCTTATCGGTGATGATGCCACCAGCTGCACTGAAAACCCGCTCGGACAACACGCTAGCGGCAGGGCAGGCAAGAACCTTCAAGGCGTACAGCGCCAGTTCGTGCCACATGTCCAGCTTTGAAACCCAGTAGTTGTAGGGAGCTGTGTGATCATTTAGGACGATGGTATGGTCAGTTACGTACTCCCTCACCATCTTTCTGTAAAGATCAGCCCTACTCTGCTGAGACTGGGGACAGGTGACAGTGTCTTGCTGGGGTGACATAAAACTGGCAAAGGCCTTGTAAAGCGTACCCCTGCCAGTGCTGGAAAAGCTGCCTACTCTCCCTCTCTACTTGTCCCGCAGAAGTACGCCCTCTGCCGCTAGCGCTGTCAGAAGGGAAATACTGTTTCAGCTTGTGCACCAGGGCCTGCTGGTATTCATGCATTCTCACACTCCTTTTCTCTCCAGGGATGAGAGTGGAAAGATTTTGCTTGTACCGTGGGTCCAGGAGAGTGAATACCCAGTAATCAGTGCTGGAATAAATTCTTTGAACGCGAGGGTCACGGGATAGGCAGCCTAGCATGAAATCTGCCATATGCGCCAGAGTCCCAACGCGCAAGAATTCACTCCCCTCACTGGCCTGACTGCCCATTTCCTCCTCCTCCAACTCCTGTTTTTCTGCCCATACACACTGAACAGTGAAGGACTGAACAATGGTCCCCTCTTCTGTCTCGCCAACATTCTCCTCCTCATCCTCCTCCGATATGCGCTGAGAAACAGACCTAAGGGTGCTTTGGCTATCAACAATCTTCTTCCCCCGTCTCTTGTGACGAGCGCAAAGCTTCCGACTTCATGCTGACCAGAGAGTTTTTCAACAGGCCAAGCAGCGGGATGGTGAGGCTGATGATGGCGGCATCGCCACTGACCATCTGTGTTGACTCCTCAAAGTTACTCAGCACCTGACAGATATCAGACATCCACGTCCACTCCTCATTGTAGACTTGAGGAAGCTGACTGACCTGACTACCAGTTCTGGTGGAAGTTGACATCTGGCAGTCTACAATCGCTCTGCGCTGCTGGTAAACTCTGGATAACATGGTTAATGTTGAATTCCACCTCGTGGGCACGTCGCACAACAGTCGGTGAGCGGGCAGTTGGAGGCGGCGCAAATCAGACAGATTGGGGTATGTCTTGAGGAAACGCTGAACTATGAGATTTAACACATGGGCCAGGCATGGCACATGTGTCAGTCTGCCGAGTCGCAGAGCCGCCACCAGGTTACGGCCGTTGTCACACACAAACATGCCTGGCTTCAGGTTCAGCGGTGCCAGCCACAGAT
The DNA here is from genome assembly GCF_040894005.1 of Engystomops pustulosus. NCBI lineage: Eukaryota > Metazoa > Chordata > Amphibia > Anura > Leptodactylidae > Engystomops > Engystomops pustulosus. The sequence continues at coordinate 45,768,517 of NC_092414.1, forward strand.
CAGTCTGCGCCATGATGCCCTGTAATAGCTCTTGGGAGGTGTGCCTTTTATCGCCTAGGCTCAGCAGTTTGAGCACCGCCTGCTGTCGCTTAGCGATGGCACTGCTGCTGTGCCTAGAGCTACCGACTGATGGCGCCATGCCCACGGATGGTAATTCGGAGGAGGAGGGGTGGGAGGAGGAAGAGGCATAGTAGGCCTTTGAGACCTGGACCGAGGTAGGCCCCGCAATCCTCGGCGTCGGCAGTATATGACCAGCCTCAGGGTCAGACTCGGTCCCAGCCTCCACCAAGTTAACCCAATGTGCCGTCAGCGATATATAGTGGCCCTGCCCAGCAGCACTCGTCCACGTGTCCGTGGTCAGGTGGACCTTGTCAGAAACGGCGTTGGTCAGGGCACAGATGATGTTCTCTGACACGTGCTTGTGCAGGGCTGGGACGGCACATCGGGAAAGGTAGTGGCGGCTGGGGACCGAATACCGAGGGGCGGCCGCCACCATGAGGTTTCGAAAGGCCTCGGCCTCTACCAGCCTATAGGGCAGCATCTCCAGGCTAAGCAACTTGGAGATGTGGACGTTGAGGGCTTGGGCGTGTGGGTGGGTTGCGCTATACTTCCTTTTGCGCTCCAGCGTCTGGGGTATGGAGAGCTGAACGCTGGTGGATGCTGTGGAGGCGAAGACGGGGTTTTCGCACGGGAGGTGTTTGGGCCGTGGTCCTGGGCAGGGGGCTGACTAGCAGATGACACAGGGGAAGGAGCAGTGGTGTGCCCGGCCGGAGGTGAACGGGCTTGGTGCCATTGAGTGGGGTGTTTAGCATTCATATGCCTGCGCATACTGGTGGTAGTTAAGCTAGTAGTGGTGGAACCCCTGCTGATCCTGGTTTGGCAAAGGTTGCACACCACAGTCCGTCGGTCATCCGGTGTTTCTTTAAAGAACCTCCAGACTTCTGAAAATCTAGCCCTCGCCACGGGAGCTTGACTACGGGCAACATTTGGCGCTGATGCACCAGCTCTGGCCCTGCCTCTCCGTCTGGCCTTACCACTGCCTCTTCCAACCTGTTCTGCTATAGGACTCGCCTCCGTCTCAGAAGCACTGTGTTCACCCGGCCTATCAACCCAGCTTGGGTCTGTCACCTCATCATCCTCCGATCCCTCAGTCTGCTCCCCACTCAGACTTCCTGCCCTGACAACAACTTCACCACTGTCTGACAACCGTGTCTCCTCATCGTCCGACACCTCTTTACACACTTCTTCCACTACGTCAATAATGTCATCAGGAGTGCTGATTTCGGTGACATGGGTGGAATGCGTGGAAGACTGACTGGTGGACAAATGGCTAGAAGCATTGTCTGCAATCCACGACATCACCTGTTCGCACTGTTCTGGCCTCAACAGTGTTCTACCACGAGTCCCAGTAACTTGAGACATGATGAAACTAGGGAGTGTAGCTCTGCGTCGTTCCCCTGCTCCCTCATCAGCAGATGGTGTCTCACCCTGCCCAGGACCACGGCCTCTGACCCCTGCAGTAGTTGGACGCCCACGTCCATGCCCTCGTCCTCTACCCCTAGCCCTCGGGTTAAACATTTTCCAAATTAAAGTGTAAACTTTACATTTTTTTTTGTGTGTTTTTTATTTATTTTTTTTTAAACAAAACGATGCTATCCTATTGCTATGGCTAGTTTCTAACCTACACTGACAGCACACAACTGGATTTTGTGCTGTGCCTGATGACTTTGAGCTATAAAAAGAAATAAAGGTAAAAAAAAATAAATCAGCAGACTCTGCCTAATTCTAATCAAACCCCTAATAAATTGTCCCACTTCGGTGTTTGAGGTGGATATGCGTGTCACTAAGAGCTAAACACAACGGTCGCAAGTCTCCCAGCAAATTCCTCACAATATGGTACTAGCTGCACTACTAATGCCAGCCACAAGCAAACAAAAGAAAGGAAAATATAACGCTATTGTAGGCCTAAGTAAGCCGTTGGGGTTCTCCTATGGCTATTTTCTAGCCTACAGTGAAAGCACACTGCTTTGCAATATGACTTTGAGCTATAAAAAGAAATAAAGGTAAAAAAAAAATAAATCAGCAGACTCTGCCTAATTCTAATCAAACCCCTAATAAATGGTCCCACTTCGGTGTTTGAGGTGGATATGCGTGTCACTAAGAGCTAAACACAACGGTAGCAAGTCTCCCTGCAAATTCCTCACAATATGGTACTAGCTGCACTACTAATGCCAGCAAGCCCAGCCACAAGCAAACAAAAAAAAGTAAAATAAAACATTATTGTAGCCCTAAGAAGGGCTGTTGGGTTCTTGTAGAATCACTCCTGCCTAACACTATTCTAATAGAACAGCCTAACGCTTTCCCTGACCAGCAGTAGCTCTCTCCCTAGCGGCACCCAGACAGAGAATGATCCGAGCAGCGCGGGCAGGGGCTAGTCTATTCCAGGGTCACCTGATCTGGCCAGCCAACCACTGCTATCGACGTGTAAGGGTACCACGTCATGCTGGGTGGAGTGCAGAGTCTCCTGGCTTGTGATTGGCTCTGTTTTTGGCCGCCAAAAAGCAAAACGGCGGGAGATGCCATTTTCTCGAGCTGGCGAAATACTCATCCGAGCAACGAGCAGTTTCGAGTACGCTAATGCTCGAACGAGCATCAAGCTCGGACGAGTATGTTCGCTCATCTCTAGTTTTCAGCATGTCAGCAAATCTCTTATGTGCAAAGAAATTTTTTATATATTAATTGGAGTGCATTTATCAGGGCTTGGAGGTGCATGAAGAGACAGGGGCAGAGTGGCCCGGCATTGAATGTTCTTACACCTACCTTCCTGGCAATAGCGCAATACTACGCAGTATTGAACCACCCTGTTCAATGTTTCTGGTGGCACCAGGGGGACGTACTTTATAATATGATAAAACGTTTTGTTTAGCAAGATGGTACGATACCATGCAAGAATACCACTCAAGGAATCCTTGGCTAATTCTTTGTGGATGCATGTGACACCCAAGTGTCACATGCATCCACAAAGAATTAGCCAAGGATTCCTGTTATATTCCTGTTATACTGCATAATGAAGGAATGAAGCAGTACATTATAATGGGGAATATTAGGTGGATAAATGTGGAATCATAAATATAATAGATTGAAAGAGGTAATAGTGATGCAAAACTAGGTATTATTATATATAACAGCGGAACAAATGTATGTGTCCAGGATCAGAATGGGGGACCTAGGGCTAGCCAGTGAAATTGACTCTAGCGACCCACTTACTGCTACATGGAAATATTACTCATACATTCTTAGGTCATGTTTACACAATGCATTTTCATTGCTTATGAAAAGAATTGCAAATGTATCCGGCAAAAACACAGACAAATCAGATCAGTATAAAAAAGTGCAGATGTATTTTCAAGCCCATCTGGAGTAACTCCTCCCGCAGATGGGTTTAGACATAAATGCTCGTGTTCAATAAGTACTAATATGTGTTGTGCTGCTTTTTTGCAGGCATAGATCTAAACACGTCTGTGTGCAGGGAGGAGAAATTACAGGTGCGCTTGAAATGCATTTTAAAAATGCAATTCAATCTTGAGATCATGGAACAGCACTAAGTAGGACCATTTATTAAAAGCAATCTATGTTTCTTCCAGCTCTCATAGCACCCCCTTCATCTCCTCCTCAAATTGTTGCCCCTTATCTGTCCATCATATTGTTGCCCCTGATATTGTGACCTCTCCTATCTACCCCTCATACTGTAGCCCTATCATCTCTCTCTTCTATTGTAGCCTCATTATTTGCTCCTCATATTGTGGTCTCTCATATCCCCTCATCTTATGTCCCCTCTCAACCCCCCTCATTTTGTGGCAGCTCTCCTCTTTCCTCCATATTGTGGCCCCTCATCTGTCCCTCATATTGTGGCTGCTCTCATCTATAGCTCATGTTGTGGCCCCTCATCTCACCCTCATATTTTGGCCCTTCATACCCCCTCATCTTGTGGCCCCTCATACCCCCTCAACTTCTGGCCCCTCATACCCCCTCATCTTGTGGCCCTTCATACCCCCTCATCTTTGGCCTCTCATCTCCTCCTCATATTGTGGCCCCTTGTCTCCCCCTTATCTTCTGGCCCCTCATCTCCCCCTCATGTTCTGGCGCTTCATAACCCTCATGTTATGGCCCTTCATACCCCCTCATCTGCTGGCCCTTCATACCCCCTCATCTTCTGCCCCCTCATATCCCATCATCTACTAGCCTCTCATGCCCCGAATGTAATGTTGAATATATGGAATTTATGTTTTGTAAGATGTGAATCCTATCATCAACAAAAAAAAACGTAATATGTTAACGCAGCCTCAGGTTTCCTGCACACTACACTTGTGCAGTTCTTGGGATGCAAACAATGGTCCCATGGAATGTTGCTTGTCATCGGGATGTAAGTACATAATAATAGCCTGAACCGCAAACATGGTTAGCACCTGCTCAACTCAGGCAGTCGGCTCATAAACAGGGCTGTGAAATTCACAGCCATGTGCTGGAACCCATAGAAGTGAATGAGGACGTGTACAACAGTCCTCCAGAAAACAAGCCTCAGGCCCCATGCACAATTTTTGTTTTTTTGATGAGTTTAAACTGCATTGGAAACTGCAAAAGGGAAGGGCTTTGCCAGAACACATATGTCTTTCTACTGAAAGTCTTTTGTTCTGTGAATGGGGCCTGAGGCTTGTTATCTGCTGGACTGTTTAACTTCCTGCAATCAGTATTTATCCTCTTAAAGGACATCTATCACCAGATCAAGGATTGTAAACCAAACATACAGACATACTCTGGCAGGATCTGCTCTTCTTTAACCGGTTAAGGACCGGGCCATTTCCCATTTTTTCATTTCCATTTTTCACTTCCCACCTTCAAAAATCTACTTTTTTATTTTTACACGTAAAAAGCTGTGTGATGGCTCATTTTTTGCGTAACAAATTGCACTTCATAGTGATCACATTGAATATTCCATGCCATGTACTGGGAAGCGGGAAAAAAATTCCAAATGCTGTGAAAATGTTGAAAAAACGCATTTGTGTTGTATTCTTGTGGGCTTGGATATTACGGCTTTCACTTCACGCCACAAATGACGCATCTAATTTATTCTTTGGGTCGGTACAATTACAGGGATACCAAATTTGTATAGGTTTTATAATGTTTTCATACATTTACAAAAATTAAAACCTCATGAACAAATTTTTTTTTTATTTTGCCGTCTTCTTGTGCTTATAACTTTTCCATACTTCGTTGTATGGAGTTGAGGGTGGTGTCATCTTTTGCGACTTTTCATGATGTTTTCAATGTTATTATTTTTAGGACTGTACGAACTTTTGATCACTTTTTATAGAATTTAAATTTTTTTTTTAAATGGCAAAAAAGTGCCAGTTTTGACTTTGGACGCGATTTTCCGTTACGGGGTTAAACGCAGTGAAAAACCATTATTATATTTTGATAGATCAGGCATTTTCGGACGCGGCGATACCTAATGTGTTTATGATTTTTACTGTTTATTTATATTTATATCAGTTCTAGGGAAAGGGGGGTGATTTGAATTTTTAGTTTTTTTTATTATATATATATTTTTTTAACTCTTTTTTTTTATTTTTACTATTTTTCAGACTCCCTAGAGTACTTTAACCCTAGGTTGTCTGATCGATCCTACCATATACTGCCATACTACAGTATATATATGGGGATTTTACTCCTCATACATTACAATGTGCTGATAGCACATTGTAATGAATGGGTTAACCCGAAATAGCTTCGGGTCTTCGTGAGACCCGAAGCTACCATGGCGACGGATCGCCGCTCCCCGATGACGTCACGTTGAGCGGCGATCCTCGTAAAGATGGCGGAGCCCATTCGCCGCCATCTGTTTGAAGCCGCCGGCGGCGATCAGCAAGAAAACACCCGCGATCGGTGCCGGCACTGATCGCGGGTGTTACCGGTAAGCCTTTGCTGCAATATGCAGCAAAGACTTACCAGCTAAGGAGAGGGCTCGGCCCCCGAGCCCTCTCCATGCATCGGAACGCGACCGCCGCCGTGAATACACGGCGGGCGGTCGCGAACCGGTTAAGGTTGTTATACCCTTGTTTTTAAGAAAAAAAGGCTTTAAAAATTATGCAAATTTCTCCAGCAGATACATCAAGAGGCCTTAGGGCGCTGTCACATGTTAGGGTTTTGATTCCGATTTGTAACGGATTCAAAACGCACTGGGGCGCCCGTGACCAATTGCATATTTATTTGTATAGAAACAGATGTGATCGGCAATCAGCGCCGTTGTCTTGTATTGTGTAAATGCAAGATACCGGGTGCGGATTGTCGATTGCATGTGTTTTCATACAAACGAATATGCAATTGACCGTGGCCCAACCCAGTGCGTTTTGAATGAGTTACAAAACACAATTAAAATGCTAAAGTGTGACAATACCCCAAGTCTCTCCAGGTATGGGGCATGGGGGCATGGCCGATGAATAATCCCCCAATATCGATTGCTGGTACCCATAACAGGTATTAACCTACAAAATGCCACTGTGAGCAATTAAAGGACATCTTCCACCAGGATGAAGGACTGTAAGCACATAAGACCATTAAGGCCGTGGTCACACGTACCGCTAGGTCTCCGTTCATAACGCGACACTAGCGCACAGGGGGCAGTCCTTGGCCTGAAAGCACAATCGCTTTATGAATTTGGTGTCCTTGTGATCACACTTTCCCCATTAATTAAGGGGAGGTATGATTTGGAGCATTTCCAGTGCACGGCACTGAATATTAAATACCATCACTAGGAAGTACAACAAGCCTCATACAGCTCTGTACATGGAAATAACACAGACGGGGAGGTAAAAATGGAAAATCAAAGATGAAAATGGTCTGGCCTTTAACCCTTTAAGGGTCAATGTTCTGTGCAGTGTACTAGGAAGCTGGAGAAAAATTCCAAATGTGGTATAAATGACAAAAAAGTTGAATTATTTTTATTACATGCTCGGTTACTTTCACACACCTCTTACTTTTTGAAACTTTGATGTATGGAGCTGGAGAAGCTGACGTTTTCAGTGATATCAGTTTGTGAAGTGAAGAACCCTTTTATCACTTTTTATTCAAATGTTTGTGTGCATTGAAATGATGATGAATCAGCAATTTGGACACCATGACGGGTGGGGGGTTCGTTGGTAATACTGAGGCTGCGGTCACACGTAACACGGGGTATGCTGGTAATACTGAGGCTGCGGTCACACGTAACGCTGGGTATGCTGGTAATACTGAGGCTGTGGTCACAAGTAACGCAGGATATGCTGGAATACTGAGGCTGCAGTCACACGTAACGCAGGATATGCTGGTAATACTGAGGCTGCGGTCACACGTAACGCTCGGTATGCTGGTAATACTGAGGCTGTGGTCACATGTAACACGGGGTATGCTGGGAATACTAAGGGGGTAATACTGAGGCTGCGTTCACATGCAACGCAGGGTATGCTGGTAATATTGAGGCTGCGGTCACACGTAACGCAGGGTATGCTGGTAATACTGAGGCTGAGGTCACAGGTTACGCAGGGTATGCTGGTAATACTGAAGCTGCAGTCACACGTAACGCAGGGTATGCTGGTAATACTGAAGCTGCAGTCACACGTAACGCAGGGTATGCTGGTAATACTGAAGCTGCAGTCACACGTAATGCAGGGTATGCTGGTAATACTAAGGCTGCACGCTGAACGCTTTGACTCCTCTGATTGCACGCTTGTGCATAGAAAAGCATTGCGCCCCCGTGCGCTTTGATTCCATTTCTAAACAGATTCAGCACTTTACGTGTGACATCACTCCTTATTCTACAGCAATACTTAATACAGTCAATTGAAGAACTACAACTCTCATCATCTCATTCAACTGCTGGGAGTTGTAGTTCTTGAGTCCACTGTTAATCTATATGTATACACATTGCAGGGATGTAATGAGGTGTACTGTGTGTGTGTAAATGTAATGCACTTTTATTTTGTAAGAATACCTTTTTCTTGTGCTGGAAGCCATCATGGGGTGAGCAGCAGCTCCTCATCCATCCTGAGCTCCTGTGCACATGAGGGCACCTGTGCTGTGCCAGGGGGATGACACTCCAGCATGACCAGGAGGAAGGGGGCCCACGTTCTCTGGTCTGTAATTAGTGACAGCTTACTGTCTGCTCCTCCAGTGAGGCAGCAGCAATGAATCAGGGGCCATGTTCTCCTGCAGTGACTCAGGGGCTGAGGTGCTCAGTGCAGTGAGGAGTAAATGTCTTACTCCTTCCTTACTGCCCCAGCGCTGCTGTGGGAAGAGCATAGAACCTGTCTCTCCCTCCTGAAGGAAGTCGTTGTCCTTCCTGTTTCCACCCTCCTCCAGCCTCAGTTGAATGTGCCTGCTCACAGACACAGATAGGACTTATGATAATGGCCCACCTGGGTTTTGACTGTATCCCGGCAGGCCAGTCCGAGCCTGCTAATATTCATACCTAGTGGAAATTTAGCTGTATAATTTAAAAGGCTTCTCGATCTGAAAGTAAGCTGCCCTTCTAGGGTTAGTAACCCTTTCAATGACATATGCTGTTAAGAATGCAACTTGTCTGTTATGGGTATTATGAAAATGAGCTGTACTGTAGCCCCCCAGTGGGTGGTCAACTACGTTTATGTGCTCCAAAAGCCTTATTTTAAATTTGGTATCGGCATTGTTAGTGAAAGTTTTTATTGGAGTAATGAAGGAACAAGTACGACATTGCCTAGACCCACATCTGTAAAAACCCTGGCTATGTAACCAGGTGTTTTGTTTTTTGCTATTTGCGTCAATCATGGAGGGTGACAGTATGTTACCCAAAATACATTGGAATAATTTCCTGCATGTGTTGCTTCCCCCACTGAGGTCCGCCGTGGTTCACCTTCTTCTTCCCGATGTATGTGAGTGCTGATCTTGTGACACAATTTTGTTTTTAAATTCTGCGGTTTGTCCGAATCAGTCGGGTTGTCCATCGGCCATGCAAGCCGGCGCCAATGCGCCACAATCCGTGTGCCAAAAACCTGGGGCAAATCAGGGCAAAACGGTAAAAAGTCAACGAAAATGAGGTGTTCGGACCCTTAGTAAATGTGCCCCAATAAAATAATTATGTGTCATTTAGGTGGCGTGTGACTTGTAGTATATATACCTTTAAATCCACCGTGTAGTTACTGAATTCCTTCAGATGGTATTCAAGAGATTTTAGCTCAACATCATGTGGAAGGGAGGTGTACAAAGAGGTGACCAAACGATGTAAAATTCTCCAACCAAGTGTAACCATCAAAGATTGATCAGATGAATCTTGCAGGTAACCTGGTACCTTGCGCACCAATTGTTGTAACAAACTGTCTAACCATTCACAGCGTTTTTCATTCCCTGAGCCTATGCTGGACACAATTGGTTTCATAGGCGGGGGGAATGTCTGTTTGTGTATCTTAGGAAGACCATGTATAATTGGTACAATGGGCTCCTGTACCCGCAAGTAATCACTTTGTTTGAAGTTAATGACAAAAAGTTTTGTTAAAAGTTTTGTCCTGGAAAACCTTGGGTTGGGTTGGGCGGGGTTGCTTGGCAGCTCCCTGTACACTTCCTTATCTTTTAACATTTCATTAATCTGTGAACAGTAATCATTTTTATTCATTGCAACCACGGAACCACCCTTATCTGATATTCTTATGACGATGTCCTCACATTTTTTCAGTTCAGACATAGAAAGTTTGTGGGATAAATCGTTTTTATGCTTATTATCATTATTGTTATACAATGCATATAGATCCCTGATGACTTTGTCTTGATAAGTATCCATGGACACGGTGCGTGATTTTATTGGGTAAAATATTGATTGCTGAGTTTCAGCTCATTTGCTTACCCAACAAATTATCATCTGTGTGAACAGTGTCCAAAAATTGAAGCTACAGAAAACATTACCAATTCTTGTAGGTTGTTCAGATAGGGATGTCTTGTTAATATCCTGAGAGTCACTATCTAACATAAATTTGTTATGCGCATAAATTTGTTAATGTCACAGATGGTTGAGAATAAGTCAAAAAATTTTGTCGGAACAAAGTTCAATCCAAATTAAAGAACCCTCCTGGATTAACTACATCCAGAGATTTTTCTAAGTTTTCTGACTCCGTTTTCGGTGCGTTTATGTTTGCGTCCTCTCCCGTCATTTTTTGAGGGAGGTTCATCTCTTCCCACAGTGTTTTGTTTTTTGTTTTGAGTCTTTTTGGATTTTTTGTAATATGAGCTCCTTCTTTTATTATCCCCTGAATCCAAACAATCCAATGTGCCATGTGATGAATCTTGGTCAGAAGATGTGAAACTGACATGTCCAGTGTCCGGTGTCATTTATTTTGATTTTTTAATATAGACTTTGGTTTGGGATGCTCCCACCATCCCCACTGATACACCTGGTCATGTGTACAATCAAAAAAGATCTCTATGAAACTTATTTCTTTTTGTAACCATAATGTCATCCGCCATGTCATCCTCCATGTATTAGAATATTTTGACCTTCCAAGCTGGGGCTGCACACGGAAATTAAATCCTTTGCACATTAACAAAGTGCTTGCCCAGGCCAGGTGCACGAGGGAGAAGGGAGTGTTCCTTAACCCTTTCTCCTACATAAAAAGCAGAGCAGCCCGCGCTATATTTTGCATGGTACCCATCCGGCTTATTTACCGTGTGCCATAGACCTCTATGGGGGGAGTGATGCGGCTACAATTTTTTGCACGCCCTGCGGCCATGTAAATGGGGCCTAAGGTGGTTGTATGAAAATTGCATGGGTGCATGGCTTTAAAATCCTATAGTTTTTCTGTTATAAATATGTAGCCCCCTTTTTAAGCTAACTAAATAACATATTAATGTTTACACAGCCTTGTCTTTAAAAGCAGTATAAGTAAATACCGATGCATTTTGCTAAATAATTTTGTTTCTCTAGGAATCTGTAATAAAAAAGTAGATTGATGTGTAAAGTTATGAAGTGATAAAATAAATTATTCACGTTTCTACTGAATGCTAATGTGCTGTCTTTAAATGTTAATGTGTGATTCTGCCGCACAGCACTTGTAGCTATTAGCTGTGAATCCTGCTTATGCTCACTGTCATATAAATACTGAAGTGGACGCAAATCCTTCTTCTGAAATGCAGATTATTTTTCTCCATAGCAATGATCTCTCATGGTCTACCTATAACAAAGCAGATATATAACAAACTGCACGTATATTCCAGGGACAATTTTTCACTTTTATTATTCCTCGAAGAGAACCTCTTTGCTGCTTGTTGTAACCAATTCAAATATGTTAAGGTTGCTGAAAGGTAATTTGGGCAGATATAAAAGAATAACCTGTTTTAGGTGAACAAGTAATAAAACAGTCCTACAGGCAGCATACACTTAATGAGTATTACTGTTATAGTATTGTCTTTTTTTACCATATATACTTGACAAGAGTATAAGCCGAGGTACCTAATTTTACCACAAAAAACTTGAAAAACCTATTGATTTGAGTATAAGCCTAGGGTGGAAAATGCATTGGTGCTGTCACGGGTGTCCCTGCGATCCAAATCTCGGACTGCAGGCACACCCGTGCCCCTCTCCGTGGCTCCCCGTCCCTGGGTCTGCACTCGCCTCTTCACGCTTATGCTCCCATCCTGCCTAGGCCACGCGCGTGTCCCCGCTCCCTAGGATACGCGTGCCAGCTCTCAAAGATTTTAAAGGGCCAGCACACCTCTAATTGGCGCTGGAACTTCTGGGTTTCCTATTTAAGCTGGCTGCTCCCAACATTCCCCACCGGATCTTCAAGCTATTGCAATAGAGAAAGCTTCCCTTTGTCAGAACAAATTGTTCTGATGGGATCAGGTTTCAGGCTTCTTGCCGGAAAACCACACCCAGAGCTGCCTGTGATTGACAGCTCCATTTCTGATCTTGGGAAAGCTGGGTGTTTCTTTGTACTCGTTTTGTCTGCAGCTGTGGTTTGAGTGATGGATGGCTGAGCCAGTCAGTGCAGGAGGTAGTGTCCATTACTGCCTTATATTCTGCCCAGCACCTTCACTGGGTGCTGGTTATTTCAGTCTCCTGTGATCTCTATTGCTCTTGCGTTTCTTGCTATGCTGTGTATTGACTTTTTGCTTTTCCTAATGACCATTCTATTTGCTATATAATTCTGTACCTTTGCCGCCATCTTGGTTTTGACCTTGCTTGTTTGACTCCTTGTCCGTCTGTATCTGTTGTTTGTCCCTCAGTATCGTTTATCTCCTAGTGTGACACCACAGTCTTGTGTCTGTTTCTGTGTACCAGTGTGTACCGGTTACCTGTCCGCTTCACCATCTTGCAGCTGGCAGTTAACGTAAGTGTTCCATCTCATCTTGTAGGGTAACTCAGGGTCCATTAGTTTGGTTCCAGATAGCGGGTTTGTCCTTGTCACGATACAACCCTAATACCCATTACGAATAAGAGAGAGAAGAAAGGGAAAAAAAGAAAGAAAAGAGGTCTCCATCCGACTTTATCTCCAGCATATCCAACCCATCAATCCCAAAGCCCCCCTCCATGTCCTACCATGATAGAAATCTTCCTTCTCGAGCCACTTACTCTCCCCAACTCTGTCCCAACCCTGCCACATTGAATCGCAAAGTATTGAATTTCTTTACTTATATTACATTATTCATAATTAGAGATGAGCGAGCACTAAAATGCTCGGGTACTCGTTATTCGAGACGAACTTTTCCCGATGCTCGAGTGCTCGTTTCGAGTAACGAGCCCCATTGAAGTCAATGGGAGACTCGAGCATTTTTCAAGGGGACCAAGGCTCTGCACAGGGAAGCTTGGCCAAACACCTGGGAACCTCAGAAAAGGATGGAAACACCACGGAAATGGACAGGAAACAGCAGGGGCAGCATGCATGGATGCCTCTGAGGCTGCTTAATCGCACCATTATGCCAAAATTATGGGCAACAGCATGGCCATGACAGAGTGACAGAATGAAGCTAGATAGCATCTAAAACATCCAATAATTGACCCTGACACTATAGGGGATGGCATGCAGAGGCAGCGGCAGCAGCGGAAGGCTAGAGAGTGGCATGGCGACATACCCTAAATGGACTCAGGCTTCAAACCAATGGGTAGCAGAGAGGAACCAAAGGAGGTGAGCAAGAAGCGCTCAAATAATATTGGTACATGATAAAAGTTTGCCAGTATATTTTGTGGATTACACAGCAGGGTGGCGACAAAGTTAACATGGAAGCCATGAAAACAATCCAAAATTCTGCCTGACACAGCTCGTTTGATAAGGGGACGATGTATGGAGGCAGTGAACTAGTAGTAGATTAAAGGTGCTGCAGTTAAAACTATGTTAGTTGGTTCTTGGCATGGAGCTGGCGCTCCGCTGCCAGGCGAGCTTTCGCCAATCCAAGCCCCTGTCTCTAGGCTACTCCCCAAACAGCACTTCTAAGAACCTTTCGGATAAGATCAAGTGTAGTAGCGTTCTTATAAGTTTGGGATATGGCGGGTGAGGGGAATGTAAACATCTGCGCAAGAAGCGCTGAAATAATATCTGTAAATGAAAAAAGTTTTCCAGTATATTTTGTGGCTTACACAGCAGGGTGGCGACAAAGTTAACAAGTTTGATGTGGAATGCCCTGCAATAGCTCTTGGGCGGTGTGCCTTTTATCACCTAGGCTCAGCAGTTTGAGCACCGCCTGCTGTCGCTTAGCAACGGCACTGCTGCTGTGCCTAGAGCTACCGACTGATGGCGCCATGCCCACGGATGGTAATTCGGAGGAGGAGGAGGTGGAGGAGGGGTGGGAGGATTTGGAGGTATAGTAGGCCTTTGAGACCTGGACCGAGGTAGGCCCCGCAATCCTCTGCGTCGGCAGTATATGACCAGCCCCAGGGTCAGACTCGGTCCCAGCCTGCACCAAGTTAAGTGTAGTAGCGTTCTTATAAGTTTGGGATATGGCGGGTGAGGGGAATGTAAACAGATGCGCAAGAAGCGCATGATGTGCATGGAGCTGGCGCTCCGCTGCTAGGCGAGCTTTCGCCAATCCAAGCCCCTGTCTCTAGGCTACTCCCCAAACAGCACTTCTAAGAACCTTTTGTATAAGATCAAGTGTAGTAGCGTTCTTATAAGTTTAGGATATGGCGGGTGAGGGGAATGTAAACAGATGCGCAAGAAGCGCTGAAATAATATCCGTAAATGGTAAAAGTTTGCCAGTGTATTTTGTGGATAACACAGCAGGGTGGCGACAAAGTTAACAACTTTGATGTGGAATCCATGAAAACAACCCAAATTTCGGCCTGACAAACCTCGTTTGATAAAGGGACGATGTATGGAGGCAGCTATATGGACGACTTTTGGAGGTAGCAATGGAGACAACGTGTGGAGGCTGCTATGGAGACAATTCAATTTGGATAGTGCCTTTATGTGGCAGTCCAAAAAATTTTTCAAACCAGAGGAGCAGGTAGGTGGCCCTCCAGAAAAATGGAATAGATTGAGTGCCTGTATGTGGCAGTCCAAAAAATTTTTCAAACCAGAGGAGCAGGTAGGTGGCCCTCCAGAAAAATGGAATAGATTGAGTGCCTGTATGTGGCAGTCCAAAAAAGTTTTCAAACCAGAGGAGCAGGTAGGTGGCCCTCCAGAAAAATGGAATAGATTGAGTGCCTGTATGTGGCAGTCCAAAAAAGTTTTTAAACCAGAGGAGCAGGTAGGTGGCCCTCCAGAAAAATGGAATAGATTGAGTGCCTGTATGTGGCAGTCCAAAAAAGTTTTTAAACCAGAGGAGCAGGTAGGTGGCCCTCCAGAAAAATGGAATAGATTGAGTGCCTGTATGTGGCAGTCCCAAAAAATTGTTTAAAACAGAGGACCGGAAAGGTGGCCCTCCAGAAAAATTGAATAGATTGAGTGCCTGTATGTGGCACTCCCAAAAATTGTTTAAAACAGAGGACCGTGTCGGTGGCCCTCCAGAAAAATTAAATGCATAAAGTACTATACCTAGAGCCAGTGGGCCCTGTCAAAAAACAGCCAGTTTCCTCTGCTTTACTGTAGAAAGAGGAGGAGAAGGAGGAAAATGAGGAGGAGGAGGAGTGGATTAATTATTCTGGTTGAGCTTCCTTCACCTGCTGGAGATTTGAAATTAGGAGAAATCCATGCTTTATTCATCTTGATAAGCGTCAGCCTGTCAGCGCTGTCAGTCGACAGGCGTGTACGCTTATCGGTGATGATGCCACCAGCTGCACTGAAAACCCGCTCTGACAAGACGCTAGCGGCAGGGCAGGCAAGAACCTCCAAGGCGTAGAGCGCCAGTTCGTGCCACATGTCCAGCTTTGAAACCCAGTAGTTGTAGGGAGCTGTGTGATCATTTAGGACGATGGTATGGTCAGCTACGTACTCCCTCACCATCTTTCTGTAAAGATCAGCCCTACTCTGCCGAGACTGGGGACAGGTGACAGTGTCTTGCTGGGGTGACATAAAGCTGGCAAAAGCCTTGTAAAGCGTACCCTTGCCAGTGCTGGACAAGCTGCCTGCTCGCCTACTCTCCCTCGCTACTTGTCCCGCAGAACTACGCACTCTGCCGCTAGCGCTGTCAGAAGGGAAATTCTGTTTCAGCTTGTGCACCAGGGCCTGCTGGTATTCATGCATTCTCACACTCCTTTCCTCTCCAGGGATGAGAGTGGAAAGATTTTGCTTGTACCGTGGGTCCAGGAGAGTGAACACCCAGTAATCGGTGCTGGAATAAATTCTTTGAACGCGAGGGTCACGGGATAGGCAGCCTAGCATGAAATCTGCCATATGCGCCAGAGTACCAACGCGTAAGAATTCACTCCCCTCACTGGCCTGACTGTCCATTTCCTCCTCCTCCAACTCCTCCAACTCCTCTTCTTCTGCCCATACACGCTCAACAGTGTAGGACTCAACAATGGTCCCCTCTTGTGTCTCGCCAACATTCTCCTCCTCTTCCTCATCCTCCTCCACCTCCACCTCCTCCGATATGCGCTGAGAAACAGACCTAAGGGTGCTTTGGCTATCAACAAGGGAATCTTCTTCCCCTGTCTCTTGTGAGGAGCGCAAAGCTTCCGACTTCATGCTGACCAGAGAGTTTTTCAACAGGCCAAGCAGCGGGATGGTGAGGCTGATGATGGCGGCATCGCCACTGACCATCTGTGTTGACTCCTCAAAGTTACTCAGCACCTGACAGATATCAGACATCCACGTCCACTCCTCATTGTAGACTTGAGGAAGCTGACTGACCTGACTACCAGTTCTGGTGGAAGTTGACATCTGGCAGTCTACAATCGCTCGGCGCTGCTGGTAAACTCTGGATAACATGGTCAGTGTTGAATTCCACCTCGTGGGCACGTCGCACAACAGTCGGTGAGCGGGCAGTTGGAGGAAACGCTGAACTATCAGATTTAACACATGGGCCAGGCATGGCACATGTGTCAGTCTGCCGAGTTGCAGAGCCGCCACCAGGTTACGGCCGTTGTCACACACAACCATGCCTGGCTTCAGGTTCAGCGGTGCCAGCCACAGATCAGTCTGCGCCGTGATGCCCTGTAATAGTTCTTGGGCGGTGTGCCTTTTATCGCCTAGGCTCAGCAGTTTGAGCACCGCCTGCTGTCGCTTAGCGACGGCACTGCTGCTGTGCCTAGAGCTACCGACTGATGGCGCCATGCCCACGGATGGTCGTTCGGAGGAGGAGGTGGAGGAGGGGTGGGAGGAGGAGGAGGCATAGTAGGCCTGAAACACCTGGACCGAGGTAGGCCCCGCAATCCTCGGCGTCGGCAGTATATGACCAGCCGCAGGGTCACACTCGGTCCCAGCCTCCACCAAGTTAACCCAATGTGCCGTCAGAGATATATAGTGGCCCTGCCCGGCAGCACTCGTCCACGTGTCCGTGGTCAGGTGGACCTTGTCAGAAACGGCGTTGGTCAGGGCACGGATTATGTTGTCTGACACGTGCTGGTGCAGGGCTGGGACGGCACATCGGGAAAAGTAGTGGCGGCTGGGGACCGAATACCGAGGGGCGGCCGCCGCCATGAGGCTGCGAAAGGCCTCGGTCTCTACTAGCCTATAGGGCAGCATCTCCAGGCTTAGCAATCTGGAGATGTGCACATTAAGGGCTTGGGCGTGCGGGTGGGTTGCACTATATTTGCGTTTCCGCTCCAGCGTCTGGGGTATGGAGAGCTGAACGCTGGTGGATGCTGTGGAGGATCGTGGAGGTGACGATGGGGTTTTTGTGGCAGGGTCCTGGGCAGGGGGCTGACTATCAGCTGACACAGGGGAAGGAGCAGTGGTGTGCACGGCCGGAGGTGAACGCGCTTGTTGCCACTGAGTGGGGTGTTTAGCATTCATATGCCTGCGCATACTGGTGGTAGTTAAGCTAGTAGTGGTGGAACCCCTGCTGATCCTGGTTTGGCAAATGTGGCACACCACAGTCCGTCGGTCATCCGGTGTTTCCTTAAAGAACCTCCAGACTTCTGAAAATCTAGCCCTCGCCGCAGGAGCCCTCGCCACGGGAGCTTCACTAGTTGACACATTTGGCGCTGATGCACCAGCTCTGGCCCTGCCTCTCCGTCTGGCCCCACCACTGCCTCTTCCAACCTGTTCTGGTCGAGGACTCTCCTCCGTCTCAGAAGCACTGTGTTCACCCGGCCTCTCAACCCAGCTTGGGTCTGTCACCTCATCATCCTCCGATCCCTCAGTCTGCTCCCCCCTCGGACTTCCTGCCCTGACAACAACTTCCCCACTGTCTGACAACCGTGTCTCCTCATCGTCGGACACCTCTTTACACACTTCTTCCACTACGTCAACAAGGTCATCATCACCCACAGACTGCGACTGGTGGAAAACCTGGGCATCGGAAAATTGCTCATCAGCAACCGGACAAGTGGTTTGTGACTGTGGGAAGGGTCCAGAAAACAGTTCCTCAGAGTATGCCGGTTCAAATGGCAAATTTTGCTGGGAGGGGGCAGACTGGGGGGGAGGAGGCTGAGGTGCAGGAGCTGGAGGAGTGCCGATTTCGGTGACATGGGTGGACTGCGTGGAAGACTGACTGGTGGACAAATTGCTCGAAGCATTGTCGGCAATCCACGACATCACCTGTTCGCGCTGTTCTGGCCTCAACAGTGCTCTACCACGATTCCCAGTAACTTCAGACATGAACCTAGGGAGTGTAGCTCTGCGGCGTTCCCCTGCTCCCTCATAAGCAGGTGGTGTCTCACCCCGCCCAGGACCACGGCCTCTGACCCCTGCAGTAGTTGGACGCCCACGTCCCCGCCCTCGTCCTCTACCCCTAGCCCTCGGGTTAAACATTTTGAAAATGAGAGTTATAACTTGTATTTTTTTTTAACTTTTTTTTTTTTTTTGTTTTTGTTTTTTTTGTTTTTTAGTTTTTAAAACCAAACGATGCTATCCTATTGCTATGGCTATTTTCTAGCCAAGTATTACAGCACACTACTATGCCAGATGAGATGACGCTGAGTTATGAAAAAAATAAACGTAAAATAAAAAAGGAAATGGCAGACTGTGCCTAGTTGAAATACAACCCCGGGCCCTAATAAATTTTCCCACTTCGGTCTTTGCGATGGATATGTGCGTCACTAAAACACAGTGGTCGCAAGTCTGACTCCAAATTGCTCCCAATTTGATAGTAGATGCACTGCAGCAAGTACAGCCACCAGCAGATCAACCAGAAATCAAATATATATAACGCTACTGTAGGCGTAATTAAGACGTTTGTATTCTCCTATGGCTATTTTCTAGCCAAGTATTACAGCACACTACTATGCCAGATGAGATGACGCTGAGTTATGAAAAAAATAAACGTAAAATAAAAAGAAACTGGCAGACTGTGCCTAATTGAAATACAACCCCGGGCCCTAATAAATTTTCCCACTTCGGTCTTTGCGATGGATATGTGCGTCACTAAAACACAGTGGTCGCAAGTCTGACTCCAAATTGCTCCAAATTTGATAGTAGATGCACTGCAGCAAGTACAGCCACCAGCAGATCAACCAGAAATCAAATATATATAACGCTACTGTAGGCGTAATTAAGACGTTTGTATTCTCCTATGGCTATTTTCTAGCCAAGTATTACAGCACACTACTATGCCAGATGAGATGACGCTGAGTTAGGAAAAAAATAAACGTAAAATAAAAAGAAACTGGCAGACTGTGCCTAATTGAAATACAACCCCGGGCCCTAATAAATTTTCCCACTTCGGTCTTTGCGATGGATATGTGCGTCACTAAAACACAGTGGTCGCAAGTCTGACTCCAAATTGCTCCCAATTTGATAGTAGATGCACTGCAGCAAGTACAGCCACCAGCAGATCAACCAGAAATCAAATATATATAACGCTACTGTAGGCGTAATTAAGACGTTTGTATTCTCCTATGGCTATTTTCTAGCCAAGTATTACAGCACACTACTATGCCAGATGAGATGACGCTGAGTTATGAAAAAAATAAACGTAAAATAAAAAGAAACTGGCAGACTGTGCCTAATTGAAATACAACCCCGGGCCCTAATAAATTTTCCCACTTCGGTCTTTGCGATGGATATGTGCATCACTAAAACACAGTGGTCGCAAGTCTGACTCCAAATTGCTCCCAATTTGATAGTAGATGCACTGCAGCAAGTACAGCCACCAGCAGATCAACCAGAAATCAAATATATATAACGCTACTGTAGGCGTAATTAAGACGTTTGTATTCTCCTATGGCTATTTTCTAGCCAAGTATTACAGCACACTACTATGCCAGATGAGATGACGCTGAGTTATGAAAAAAATAAACGTAAAATAAAAAGAAACTGGCAGACTGTGCCTAATTGAAATACAACCCCGGGCCCTAATAAATTTTCCCACTTCGGTCTTTGCGATGGATATGTGCGTCACTAAAACACAGTGGTCGCAAGTCTGACTCCAAATTGCTCCCAATTTGATAGTAGATGCACTGCAGCAAGTACAGCCACCAGCAGATCAACCAGAAATCAAATATATATAACGCTACTGTAGGCGTAATTAAGACGTTTGTATTCTCCTATGGCTATTTTCTAGCCAAGTATTACAGCACACTACTATGCCAGATGAGATGACGCTGAGTTATGAAAAAAATAAACGTAAAATAAAAAGAAACTGGCAGACTGTGCCTAATTGAAATACAACCCCGGGCCCTAATAAATTTTCCCACTTCGGTCTTTGCGATGGATATGTGCGTCACTAAAACACAGTGGTCGCAAGTCTGACTCCAAATTGCTCCCAATTTGATAGTAGATGCACTGCAGCAAGTACAGCCACCAGCAGATCAACCAGAAATCAAATATATATAACGCTACTGTAGGCGTAATTAAGACGTTTGTATTCTCCTATGGCTATTTTCTAGCCAAGTATTACAGCACACTACTATGCCAGATGAGATGATGCTGAGTTATGAAAAAAATAAACGTAAAATAAAAAGAAACTGGCAGACTGTGCCTAATTGAAATACAACCCCGGGCCCTAATAAATTTTCCCACTTCGGTCTTTGCGATGGATATGTGCGTCACTAAAACACAGTGGTCGCAAGTCTGACTCCAAATTGCTCCAAATTTGATAGTAGATGCACTGCAGCAAGTACAGCCACCAGCAGATCAACCAGAAATCAAATATATATAACGCTACTGTAGGCGTAATTAAGACGTTTGTATTCTCCTATGGCTATTTTCTAGCCAAGTATTACAGCACACTACTATGCCAGATGAGATGACGCTGAGTTATGAAAAAAATAAACGTAAAATAAAAAGAAACTGGCAGACTGTGCCTAATTGAAATACAACCCCGGGCCCTAATAAATTTTCCCACTTCGGTCTTTGCGATGGATATGTGCGTCACTAAAACACAGTGGTCGCAAGTCTGACTCCAAATTGCTCCCAATTTGATAGTAGATGCACTGCAGCAAGTACAGCCACCAGCAGATCAACCAGAAATCAAATATATATAACGCCACTGTAGGCGTAATTAAGACGTTTGTATTCTCCTATGGCTATTTTCTAGCCAAGTATTACAGCACACTACTATGCCAGATGAGATGACGCTGAGTTATGAAAAAAATAAACGTAAAATAAAAAGAAACTGGCAGACTGTGCCTAATTGAAATACAACCCCGGGCCCTAATAAATTTTCCCACTTCGGTCTTTGTGATGGATATGTGCGTCACTAAAACACAGTGGTCGCAAGTCTGACTCCAAATTGCTCCCAATTTGATAGTAGATGCACTGCAGCAAGTACAGCCACCAGCAGATCAGCCAGAAATCAAATATATATAACGCTACTGTAGGCGTAATTAAGACGTTTGTATTCTCCTATGGCTATTTTCTAGCCAAGTATTACAGCACACTACTATGCCAGATGAGATGACGCTGAGTTATGAAAAAAATAAACGTAAAATAAAAAGAAACTGGCAGACTGTGCCTAATTGAAATACAACCCCGGGCCCTAATAAATTTTCCCACTTCGGTCTTTGCGATGGATATGTGCGTCACTAAAACACAGTGGTCGCAAGTCTGACTCCAAATTGCTCCCAATTTGATAGTAGATGCACTGCAGCAAGTACAGCCACCAGCAGATCAACCAGAAATCAAATATATATAACGCCACTGTAGGCGTAATTAAGACGTTTGTATTCTCCTATGGCTATTTTCTAGCCAAGTATTACAGCACACTACTATGCCAGATGAGATGACGCTGAGTTATGAAAAAAATAAACGTAAAATAAAAAGAAACTGGCAGACTGTGCCTAATTGAAATACAACCCCGGGCCCTAATAAATTTTCCCACTTCGGTCTTTGCGATGGATATGTGCGTCACTAAAACACAGTGGTCGCAAGTCTGACTCCAAATTGCTCCCAATTTGATAGTAGATGCACTGCAGCAAGTACAGCCACCAGCAGATCAGCCAGAAATCAAATATATATAACGCTACTGTAGGCGTAATTAAGACGTTTGTATTCTCCTATGGCTATTTTCTAGCCAAGTATTACAGCACACTACTATGCCAGATGAGATGACGCTGAGTTATGAAAAAAATAAACGTAAAATAAAAAGAAACTGGCAGACTGTGCCTAATTGAAATACAACCCCGGGCCCTAATAAATTTTCCCACTTCGGTCTTTGCGATGGATATGTGCGTCACTAAAACACAGTGGTCGCAAGTCTGACTCCAAATTGCTCCCAATTTGATAGTAGATGCACTGCAGCAAGTACAACCACCCGCAGATCAACCAGAAATCAAATATATATAACGCTACTGTAGGCGTAATTAAGACGTTTGTATTCTCCTATGGCTATTTTCTAGCCAAGTATTACAGCACACTACTATGCCAGATGAGATGACGCTGAGTTATGAAAAAAATAAACGTAAAATAAAAAGAAACTGGCAGACTGTGCCTAATTCTACTCAAACCCCTAATAAATTTTCCCACTTTGGTGTTTGAGGTGGATATGTGTGTCACTAAGAGCTAAACACAACGGTAGCAAGTCCCCCTGCTAATTCCTCACAATATGGTACTAGCTGCAAATAAAAAAAAAAAAAAATTATAACGTTATTGTAGCCCTAAGATGGCTGTTGGGTTCTTTTAGAATCACTCCTGCCTAACAGTAAGCTAATAGAACACCCTAACGCTTTCCCTGAGCAGCAGCAGCTCTCTCCCTAGCGGCATCCAGACAGAGAATGATCCGAGCAGCGCGGGCAGCGGCTAGTCTATCCCAGGGTCACCTGATCTGGCCAGCCAACCACTGCTATCTACGTGTAAGGGTACCACGTCATGCTGGGTGGAGTGCAGAGTATCCTGGCTTGTGATTGGCTCTGTTTCTGGCCGCCAAAAAGCAAAACGGCGGGAGCTGCCATTTTCTCGAGCGGGCGAAATACTCGTCCGAGCAACGAGCAGTTACGAGTACGCTAATGCTCGATCGAGCATCAAGCTCGGATGAGTATGTTCGCTCATCTCTATTCATAATGCAATACATGAATAAATTGCTTGGGGGAATTAAAGAAATGGGACTGACTTTGATATAAAATTTTTAGTTTGGCTGGATACATAAGAGAATAAACTATGCCTTTATACCTTAATCTTTTTTTTACTTCAATGAAATTCTTTCTTTTTTGTAACGTATCTCTAGAAAGATGAGGGTACAGGGCAACTTTTGCTCCTTCTAATGATTGTTCCTTTAACTTGCGTACTCGTCTCAAAATTGTATCTTGATATTGTCCCTAGATATTAAAGTTTTACAGATAATCATCCATGGGGTATTACCAGGGATGTAAGAGGAAATCGGAATTCTATGGGCTTGCTCAATTTAGAAATTGGGGGATAGATGATCCTTCCCTATTTTCTCCAGCAGCCATTCTTTAATAACGCTTACAATATTTGTACCTTTGACTTTTTCTGGAACCCCTATTATTCTTAAGTTGGCCCTCCTTGAATGGTCCTCCAAGTCTGCTCCTTAAGAGCAGTATTTTTCAATTCTACTACAATTACATTTCTATTGTAATAGAAAATCTTTTGAGTTTTCTCGTCTGTATATTTCTGTTTTTCCCTAACCTTCTTAAAGGGAACCTACCACCACAAATCTACCTATAAAGGTAGATTGGGTGGTAGGTGGATCATTGGGACGTGAGGATAGCCCTTTTAAGGGCTAATCCTCACGTCCCTGCACTTTTTTGAGAACTTTAATTTGATATTTATTCAAATGTACTTATGTGGCTACCGGGGCGTGGAGTAGCCGCTTATGAGATTACACGAGGCGGCTACTCCACGCCCCGGTAGCCACTTTACTCCTCCTACTCACCCATCTTCGGCGCGCAGCTCCGCGTAGCTGCGCGCCCTCGTCCGGCGAGCCTGCCGTCTGCGCATGCGCAGAAGAGCAGGCCCGCGCCTGTTTCGGAGTTGTGACCGCGCAGGCGCGGGCCTGCTCTTCTGCGCATGCGCAGACGGCAGGCTCGCCGGACGAGGGCGCGCAGCTACGCGGAGCTGCGCGCCGAAGATGGGTGAGTAGGAGGAGTAAAGTGGCTACCGGGGCGTGGAGTAGCCGCCTCGTGTAATCTCATAAGCGGCTACTCCACGCCCCGGTAGCCACATAAGTACATTTGAATAAATATCAAATTAAAGTTCTCAAAAAAGTGCAGGGACGTGAGGATTAGCCCTTAAAAGGGCTATCCTCACGTCCCAATGATCCACCTACCACCCAATCTACCTTTATAGGTAGATTTGTGGTGGTAGGTGCCCTTTAAGATCTTCTCTCAATAATGATACATCGCTTCTCAATCCTCCCACTTGGTAAGAAACGATGCAAGTCTTAATAGAAGCCAGGATTTCTTTTAGCATTGCCTTCTCACCCCCTTCGCTGGGATCCTCTCCATATTGTTCCTCCCCCTCCAGTATAGAGAATCTTGACACATGAGCTTTATTCTTAGGATCCTGATCTGATCTTAGGATCCTGGTCATATCCTGAATTTTTTTGAGAACTTAACCCCTTAAGGACGGAGGGTTTTTCGGCTCATTTCTCGCTCTCCAACTTCAAAAATCCATAACTTTTTCATTTTTCCGTGTACAGACCTGTGTGAAGGCTTATTTTGTGCGTAACAAATTTTACTTTCCCGTAATGTTATTTATTTTAACATGCCGTGTACTGTGAAGCTGAAAAGAAATTCCAAATGTGGAAAAATTGAAAAAAAACCGCACGTGCGTCATGTTCTTGTGGGCTCAGTTTTTACGACTTTCACTCTTCGCTCCAAATAACACGCCTACTTTATTCATTGGTTCGGTGCGATCGCGGTGATACCAAATTTATATAGGTTTTATTGTGTTTTAATACATTTTCAAAAATTAAACGAATGTGTACAAAA
Organism: Engystomops pustulosus; assembly: GCF_040894005.1. Taxonomy (NCBI): domain Eukaryota; kingdom Metazoa; phylum Chordata; class Amphibia; order Anura; family Leptodactylidae; genus Engystomops; species Engystomops pustulosus. The sequence continues at coordinate 45,793,439 of NC_092414.1, forward strand.
AAGAAAAAAATTTTTTTGCCATCTTCTGACGCTAATAACTTTTTCATACTTTGGCGCACGGAAATGTGTGAGGGGTCATTTTTTGCAAAATGAAGCGACGTTTTCATTGCTACCATTTTGAGGTCTGTGCAACATTTTGATCATTTTTTATTTCATTTTTTATGTTATGTAAAAAGGTGTAAAAGTCGCATTTCGGATATTTGGGCGCCATTTCCCATCTCGGAGGTCACCGCCGCCCGTAACCGTTTTTATATTTTGATCGATCGGGCATTTTGGGACGCAGCAATACCTAATATGTTTGTGATTTTTACTGTTTATTATGTTTTATATCCGTTCTAGGGAAAGGGGGTTGATTTGAACTTTTAATATTTTATTAATTTTTTTTATTTTTTAAACTTTTCTTTTTCTTTTTTTTTTCACTATCTTTTAGACCATCTAGGGTACATTAACCCTAGATGGTCAGATCGCTGCTACCATATATTGCAATACTTCTGTATTGCAATATATGGCATTTTTGCAGCACATTCATTACAATGAGCCACTGGCTCATTGTAACGAATCTGCAGCTGCCAGATAGCCTTGTGTCAAAAGAAGACACGAGGCTACCATGGCAACCGATCGCCGCCCCCCGATGACGTTCGGGGGCGTGGCGATCGAAAAAAAGATGGCGGCGCCCGCGCGCCGCCGTCTTTTAAATGCCGCCGGCGACTTTGCCGGCGGCAACGGGGGGTTGATAGCCGCGATCGGTGCTAGCACCGACCGCGGTTATTAGCGGTGGGGGTTTTATGCATTATGCAAAAACCCCCACCTTTGTATGAAGAGGACTCAGCCCGTGAGCCCTCTTCATATATCCCTTATACCTCTGCGCCGTAGAGCTACGGCGCAGAGCGTTAAGGGGTTAAAACAGTAGGAGTTTTGACTGAAGGGGACTTCCACAATTTATCTAGTTTTGAAGAATTATTCCCTTTACTACCTTTTTTTTTTTACCTTAGATGAGGATGAACCCAAGGACTTCCTCGCTGAATTTTTGGGAGCCATAATAACTCATTAATACTGTAACATACACCATGACTAGAGATGAGCGAACACACTCGTCCGAGCTTGATGCTCGTTCGAGCATTAGCGTACTCCAAACTGCTCGTTGCTCGGAGGAGTATTTCGCCAGCTCGAGAAAATGGCATCTCCCGCCGTTGTGATTTTTGGCGGCCAGAAACAGAGCCAATCACAAGCCAGGAGACTCTGCACTCCACCCAGCATGACGTGGTACCCTTACACGTCGATAGCAGTGGTTGGCTGGCCTGATCAGGTGACCCTGGAATAGACTAGCCCCTGCCCGCGCTGCTCGGATCATTCTCTGTCTGGATGCCGTTAGGGAGAGAACTGCTGCTGGTCAGGGAAAGCGTTAGGGTGTTCTATTAGAATAGTGTTAGACAGGAGTGATTCTACAAGAACCCAACAGCCCTTCTTAGGGCTACAATAACGTTATATATATATTTTTTTATTTGCTTGTGGCTGGGCTTGCTGGCACTAGTAGTGCAGCTAGTACCATATTGTGAGGAATTTGCAGGGAGACTTGCGACCGTTGTGTTTGGCTCTTAGTGACACACATATCCATCTCAAACACCGAAGTGGGACAATTTATTAGGGGTTTGATTTGAATTAGGCACAGTCTGCTGATTTATTTTTTTTTAACGTTTATTTTTTTTTATAACTCAAAGTAATTTGGCAAAGCAGTGTGCTTTCAGTGTAGGCTAGAAAATAGCCATAGGAGAACCCCAACAGCTTACTTAGGCCTACAATAGCGTTATATTTTACTTTTTTTTGTTTGCTTGTGGCTGGGCTTGCTGGCACTAGTAGTGCAGCTAGTACCATATTGTGAGGAATTTGCAGGGAGACTTGCGACCGTTGTGTTTAGCTCTTAGTGACACACATATCCACCTCATATCCCACATATCCCACATATCCAAGTGGGACAATTTATTAGGGGTTTGATTTGAATTAGGCACAGTCTGCTGATTTATTTTTTTTAACGTTTATTTACTTTTATAACTCAAAGTCATCAGGAACAGCACAAAATCCAGTTGTGTGCTGTCAGTGTAGGTTAGAAACTAGCCATAGCAATAGGAAAGCATCGTTTTGTTTTAAAAAAAAAACACAAAAAAACAAAAAACAAAATAAATTTACAGTTTACACTTTAATTTTGAAAATTAAAGGCTAGGGGTAGAGGACGAGGGCGTGGGCGTCCAACTACTGCAGGGGTCAGAGGCCGTGGTCCTGGGCGGGGTGAGACACCACCTGCTGATGAGGGAGCAGGGGAACCCCGCAGAGCTACACTCCCTAGGTTCATGTCTCAAGTTACTGGGACTCGTGGTAGAGCACTGTTGAGGCCAGAACAGTGCGAACAGGTGATGTCTTCCACGCAGTCCACCCATGTCACCGAAATCAGCACTCTTCCACCTTAGCCTCCTTCCCCCCAGTCTGCCCCCTCCCAGGAAAATTTGGCATTTGAACCGGCATACTCTGAGGAACTGTTTTCTGGACCCTTCCCAGAGTCACAAACCACTTGACCGGTTGCTGCTGAGCTATTTTCCGATGCCCAGGTTTTCCACCGGTTGCAGTCTGTGGGTGATGATGACATTATTGATGTAGTGGAAGAAGTGTGTAAAGAGGTGTCGGACGATGACACGGTTGTCAGACAGTGGTGAAGTTGTTGTCAGTGCAGGAAGTCCGAGTGGGGAGCATACTGAGGGATCGGAGGATGATGAGGTGACAGACCCAAGCTGGGTTGATAGGCCGGATGAACACAGTGCTTCTGAGACGGAGACGAGTCCTATACCAGAACAGGTTGGCAGAGGCAGTGGTGGGGCCAGACGGAGAGGCAGGGCCAGTGCTGGTGCATCAGCGCCAAATGTTTCACGTAGTCAAGCTCCCGTGGCGAGGGCTAGATTTTCAGAAGTCTGGAGGTTCTTTAAAGAAACACCGGATGACCGACGGACTGTGGTGTGCAACCTGTGCCAAACCAGGATCAGCAGGGGTTCCACCACTACTAGCTTAACTACCACCAGTATGCGCAGGCATATGAATGCTAAACACCCCACTCAATGGCACCAAGCCCGTTCACCTCCGGCCGGGCACACCACTGCTCCTTCCCCTGTGTCATCTGCTAGTCAGCCCCCTGCCCAAACACCTCCCGTGTGAAAACCCCATCTTCGCCTCCACGATCCTCCACAGCATCCACCAGCGTTCAGCTCTCCATACCCCGGACGCTGGAGCGCAAAAGAAAGTATAGTGCAACCCACCCACATGCCCAAGCCCTCAACGTCCACATCTCCAAACTGCTTAGCCTGGAGATGCTGCCCTATAGGCTGGTAGAGACCGAGGCCTTTCGAAACCTCATGGCGGCGGCCGGCCCTCGGTATTCGGTCCCCAGCCGCCACTACTTTTCCCGATGTGCCGTCCCAGCCCTGCACAAGCACGTGTCAGAGAACATCATCCGTGCCCTGACCAACGCCGTTTCTGACAAGGTCCACCTGACCATGGACACGTGGACGAGTGCTGCCGGGCAGGGCCACTATATATCGCTGACGGCACATTGGGTTAACTTGGTGGAGGCTGGGACCGAGTCTGACCTTGGGGCTGGTCATATACTGCCAACGCCGAGGATTGTGGGGCCTACCTTGGTCCAGGTCTCTCAGGCCTACTATGCCTCCTCCTCCTCCCACCCCTACTCTACCTCCTCCTCCGAATTACCATCCGTGGGCATGGCGCCATCAGTCGGTAGCTCTAGGCACAGCAGCAGTGCCATCGCTAAGCGACAGCAGGCGGTGCTCAAACTGCTGAGCCTAGGCGATAAAAGGCACACCGCCCAAGAGCTATTACAGGGCATCACAGCGCAGACTGATCTGTGGCTGGCACCGCTGAACCAGAAGCCAGTCAGGGTAGTGTGTGACAACAGCCGTAACCTGGTGGCGACTCTGCAACGCGGCAGACTGACACATGTGCCATGCCTGGCCCATGTGTTAAATCTTATAGTTCAGCGTTTCCTCAAGACATACCCCAATCTGTCTGATTTGCTCACGAAGGTGCGCCGCATCTGTGCGCATTTCAGGAAGTCCTGCACAGATGCTGCCACTCTCAGGGCAGCGCAGCGCCGCCTCCAACTGCCCGCTCACCGACTGTTGTGCGATGTGCCCACGAGGTGGAATTCAACATTAACCATGTTATCCAGAGTTTACCAGCAGCGCAGAGCGATTGTAGACTGCAGATGTCAACTTCCACCAGAACTGGTAGTCAGGTCAGTCAGCTTCCTCAAGTCTACAATGAGGAGTGGACGTGGATGTCTGATATCTGTCAGGTGCTGAGTAACTTTGAGGAGTCAACACAGATGGTGAGTGGCGATGCCGCCATCATCAGCCTCACCGTCCCGCTGCTTGGCCTGTTGAAAAACTCTCTGGTCTGCATGAAGTCGGAAGCGAGACGGGGGAAGAAGATTCCCTTGTTGATAGCCAAAGCACCCTCAGGTCTGTTTCTCAGCGCATATCGGAGGAGGTGGAGGAGGATGAGGAGGAAGAGGAGGAGAATGTTGGCGAGACAGAAGAGGGGACCATTGTTCAGTTCTTCACTGTTCAGCATGTATGGGCAGAAGAAGAGGAGTTGGAAGAGTTGAAGGAGGAGGAAATGGAGAGTCAGGCCAGTGAGGGGAGTGAATTCTTGCGCGTTTGTACTCTGGCACATATGGCAGATTTCATGCTAGGGGCTGCCTATCCCGTGACCCTCGCGTTCAAAGAATTTATTCCAGCACCGATTACTGGGTATTCACTCTCCTGGACCCACGGTACAAGCAAAATCTTTCCACTCTCATCCCTGGAGAGGAAAGGAGTGTGAGAATGCATGAATACCAGCAGGCCCTGGTGCACAAGCTGAAACAGTATTTCCCTTCTGACAGCGCTAGCGGCAGAGGGCGGTACTTCTGCAGCTCCCTACAACTACTGGGTTTCAAAGCTGGACATGTGGATTGAACTGGCGCTGTACGCCTTGGAGGTTCTTGCCTGCCCTGCTGCTAGCGTGTTGTCCGAGCGGGTTTTCAGTGCAGCTGGTGGCATCATCACCCATAAGCGTACACGCCTGTCGACTGACAGTGCTGACAGGCTGACGCTTATCAAGATGAATAAAGCCTGGATTTCTCAGGATTTCCATTCTCCACCAGGTGAAAGAAGCTCATCCTGAATAATGTATGCACTCCTCCTCCTCATTGTCTTCCTTCTCCTCCTCTTTGTACACTAAAACAGATGAAACTGGCTATTTTTTGCAAGGGCCAACTGGCTCTAGCTATAGTACACTATGTATTTAATTTTTCTGGAGGGCCACCTACCCGGTCCTCTGTTTTAAACAATTTTTGGAAGTGCCACATACAGGCACTATCCAAATTAAATGGTCTCCATAGCAGCCTCCACACGTCGTATTTTTAGCTGCCTCCACACGTTGTCCATATAGCTGCCTCCATACATCGTCCCCTTATCAAACGAGCTGTGTCAGGCAGAATTTTGGGTTGTTTTCATGGCTTCCACATCAAACTTAAAAAAAATTATAAAACATGTTAACTTTGTGGCCACCCTGCTGTGTTATTCAGAAAATATACTGGCAAACTTTTATCATTTACCAATATTATTTCAGCGCTTCTTGCGCATCTGTTTACATTCCCCTCACCCGCCATAACCCAAACTTATAAGAACACTTGATCTTATACAAAAGGTTCTTAGAAGTGCTGTTTGGAGCCGAGAGACAGGGGCTTGGATAGGCGAAAGCTCGCCTGGCAGCGGAGCGCCAGCTGCATCCCAAGATCCAACTAACATAGTTTAAACTGCAGCACCTTTAATCTACTACTAGTTCACTGCCTCCATACATCGTCCCCTTATCAAACGAGCTGTGTCAGGCAGAATTTTCAGGTGTTTCACCAGATACATAGTGGAACTCGGCCCATCTGTCGCCGCCATGCTGGAGACCTAAAGTTGCAATCATTGCAGCGCAATATGGATGCCCCATACTGTCGCTCTTAATCATGGAAGTTGTCTCCATAGCTGCCTCCACATGTCGTCCCCTTATCAAAAGAGCTGTGTCAGGCTCATTTTTCGGGTGTTTCACTAGATACGTTATGGAACTTGGTCACTATGTCGCCACCATGCTATGTTATTGACTAAATATACCGTCAACCTTTTGTTCACATAGGAAATCATTTCAGCGCTTCTTGCTCACCTCCTTTGGTTCCTCTCTGCCACCCATTGGTTTGAAGCCTGAGTCCATTTAGGGCATGTCGCCATGACACTCTCTAGCCTGCCGCTGCATGCCGTCCCATATATAGTGTCAGGGTCAATTATTGCATGTTTTAGATGCTATCTAGCCTCATTCGGTCACTCTGTCATGTCCATGCTGTTGCCCATAATTTTGGCATAATGGTACGATTAAGCAGCCTCAGAGGCATCCATGCCTGCTTCCCCTGCCCCTGCTCTTTCCTGTGCATTTCCGTGGTGTTTCCATCATTTTCTGAGGTTTCCAGCTGCTTGGCCAACCTTCTCTGTGCAGAGCCTTGGTCCCCTTGAAAAATGCTCGAGTCTCCAATTGACTTCAATGGGGCTCGTTATTCGAGACGAGCACTCGAGCATCGAGAAAAGTTAGTCTCGAATAACGAGCACCCGAGCATTTTAGTGCTCGCTCATCTCTAACCATGACCCCTCCCTACCTAACTAGCAAGAGGTAAAAATGCAAAAATACAATCAGTTATAATAAACAGTATATAGTACCACTGAGAGGAATCAATGTAACCCTCTCAATAAGATACAATCAGATAAGTGCATATGGCAATGAGGCCGAATAAGCAAATATAACACTTATCAGTAACTTAAACGCAGAATGCGAGGAAGGAGGGAACATGGTAGACCACGGCATGTAAGGGTCTTCTCGCTATGGATCGGATCCCCTGTGCCGCTTACCGGAGGATCCGATCCACTTCTGGGCAGCCCCAAGGTCTGCCGAGTGCCCTGGGGCTGCCCAATGTTCTTGGCAGTCAGACCCCTTGCGGGTCTGACTGTAAACTGTCTGTGCATGCGTCTTCTCTACAATGAATTAGTATAGTAGAGCAGTGTATTGGACTTAAACTAGCGATCAGAGCATTGCTGGTTCAAGTTCAAGTATGGAAAATTTAAAAAAGGTAAAAACACAAAAAGTTACACATTAGAATAAATAAAAAATAAATACATAAAAATATAATGTCACTTTTCCATTAAAACACTTAATAAAGTATAACAAACACACTCTCCCCCACATATTTGGTATTGAACGTCCATAACAATCTGTATCATAAAACAGAAATGTTACTGGACCTGTACGATAAACGCCAGAGAAAAAAAACGTTCCAAAAAGGGCCATTTTTAATTAATACCTTTAAAAAAATGCTCTAAAAAGTGATAAAAAAAGTTCCGCACCCAAAAATAAGCCCACTAAAAAGAACAACTCTTCTCGCAAAGAAGAAGCCCCTAACCAGATTTGTCAGCCGAAAAATAAGAAAGTTATGCATATGAAAAGATGGTGATGCTAAAATGTTCAAGATTTTCTCCAAATTACTTTTTATTCAGTAAATTTGAATAAAATACACCAAACCCCACACATATTTGGTTTAGGCTGCGTCCGTATCAATCTGCATAATAAAACAGAATCCTTATTAGATCCACAAAGTGAACCCTGTAAAAAAAAAACCCAAAGAAAGTTTCAAAAAAGAACATTTTTAATTAATACCCTATAAAAAATGCTCAAAAAAGTGATTTAAAAAATGTTATACACTCTAAAATAACAACACAAAAATGAACAATCCTTCTTGCAAAAAATAAGCCCTTAACCAGATTTGTGAGGCGAAAAATAAAAAAGTTATGCATATGAAAGATGGTGATGCTAAAATTAACAACATCTCGCCAAATTATTATTTTTTTACTAAAAATGGGAAAAAATTATAAATCTGTATAAATGAGGTAGTTTCGTAAACGTAGCGAACCAAAGAATAAAAATAATATACTATTCCTATGGTATGATAAACAGCCAAAAAACACACAAAAATCTTCCTAAAAATTGATGATTTTCATTTCCTCCATCAACAAAGAGTTAATAATATCTCACCAATTAGCTAAAGATGCCCCAAAATTACGTACCAGAAAAGTGCATCTCATGTGGTTAAGAAACGTCTTAAAAAGTGGTTTTTCATACGTTGAGGGGTGAAGCTAATTTACGAGTCTAGCTATTATTTAGGCCTCTCAGTCAATTAGAAGTTGAGCAGGTCCATCTAAATACGCGTTTTGGTGATTTTCCAAAAAATTTGAAGAATGGTACCTAATTTCTGAGCCTTATAACATTCTAGTAAAATATGTGGAATCTTAAAAAATCATGGCAACATAAAGCAGACATTTGGGAAATGTAAGTTATGAATTTATTTGGGTGCTTCATCATAAGTAGAGAATTTAGTACTTTGAAAATAATGAATTTTTCCAAATTTTTGCCAAATTTAGTTTTTTTTTCATAACTAAACACAAAAGATATCATCCAAATTTTTAAACCAATTTGAAGTACAATGTGTCACGAGAAAACAATCTCAAAATCCCCTAGATATATCATAGCATTCCAAAGCTATAACCACTTATAGTGGCACAGGGCAGATTTGAAAAATGGGTCCACGTCCTATAGGCCAAAATAGGGAGTTCTGTAGGGATAAAGCGTTTGTTTTTGATTTTGCAGGTGGGCCAGGGGGAGACCCGCTCCTGTCCTTGGATTCAGGGCCGGTTCTAGACAAAGTGGGGCCCTGGGCAAAACTAAAAGTGGGGCCCCAAAATAAAACTATTTAATGACCAGTCACACTCAGCAAAAGGCTCCATTTAGTTTGGTAAAACAAACTGTAATATGGGAGAATTTTATAGGAGATAGATGACATTGGTGGGCAGCACGGAGGCTAAGTAGTTAGTACTATAGCCTTCAAGAGCTGGTCAACATCTGCAAAGAGTTTGTATGTTCTTTCTGTGTTTGTGTGGGTTTCTTCCCACACTCCAAATAATTACTGGTAGGTTGAATAGATTGTGAGCCCCATTGGGGACACAAACTGATCTGGCAAGCTCTGTGCAGCACTGCGTAATCCGTGTGCGCTATATAAAGAATTATTAATTATAATTATTATGATAGAAGATAAATATGAAAGATGATAGAGATTTGTAGATGCAGAATTATAAAGTAGATAGATATGAGTGATAAATACAGAAGAAGAGAAATAAAAGATTGATTAGTAAATAAAAAATGGAAATCATCAATTTTTAGGAAGGTTTTTGTGTGTTTTTTTGGCTGTTTATCATACCATAAGAAGTATATTATATTATATATATAAGTATATTATTTTTATTCTTTGGTTCGCTACGATTACGAAACTACCTCATTTATACAGATTTATAATTTTTTTCCCATTTTTACTAAATAAAAAGTAATTTGGCAAGATGTTGTTAATTTTAGCATCACCATCTTTAATATGCATAACTTTTTTATTTTTTGCCTCACAAATCTGGTTAACAGCTTATTTTTTGCAAGAAGAATTGTTCATTTTTGTGTTGTTATTTTAGAGTGCATAACATTTTTTAAATTACTTTTTTGAGCATTTTTTATAGGGTATTAATTCTGTTTTTATATATTCTGTTTTATTATGCAGATTGATACGGACGCAGCCTATACCAAATATGTGGGGGTTTTGTGTATTTTATTCAATTTTACTGAATAAAAACTAATTTGGAGAAAATCTTGAACATTCTAGCATCACCATTTTTTCATATGCATAACCTTCTTATTTTTCTGGTTAGGGGCTTCTTCTTTGCGAGAAGAGTTGTTCTTTTTAGTGGGCTTATTTTAGAGTGCCGAACATTTTTTTATCACTTTTTAGAGCATTTTTTTAAAGGTATTAATTAAAAATGGCCTTTTTTGGAACGTTTTTTGAGTTTTTTTTCTCTGGCGTTTATCGTACAGGTCCAGTAACAATTCTGGACCTTTCTCTCCCATCACTTTATCATTACTTTTTGGCAGTACAGGTCCAACTCATAGTTGAAAATAAGAGAAATTGAATATTTCAGGTCATATCTAAACATGCTGGGACGAGGTATGATTCCATGCTTTCTCTATTGGAGATAACCAACTAGGTTTTCCCTCATTGTTCTATCTAACTCCTTTTCATGTACAAGATATAAGTTTATTTCAACATTTAAAATTGATGATATATAATAAAATCAGATGACTATCCACAATAATAAACAAAAACAGAGATGCAGAAGTGAACATTAAAATCTAAATGTCTCCCCACTGGGGCCGATATGCATCGTCAAGTGTGATATACAAACATTTGAAGCAGCCGCAAAACCAATCAGGGGGGTCATGGGCCCCGTGAGAAAGGCCTGATCTGCCAAAACACGTGTTGGGGAAACAACAAACACTGGGGGACAGACTTTAACTATCGGTATGTGTATTACAGCTGTTTGACTGTTATATGTTTGTATTTTGCCATCCTTGCACTTTGCTAGCCTTATGGTTTGATATATCTTTAATTTACATGCACTTTTTTGTCCATGACCCCCCTGATTGGTTTTGCGGCTGCTTCAAATGTTTGTACTTGACAATGCATATCAGCCCCAGTAGGGAGACATTTAGATTTTGGTGTTCACTTGTGCATCTCTGTGGATGAATTGTCTCTGTGTGTGTTTATTATTGTGGACAGTCATCTGATTTTATTATATTTCATCAGTTTTAAATGTTGAAATAAACTTATATCTTTTACATGATAAGGAGTTAGGTTTTTCCTCATTGTTCTAATTGGTCATCTCTGACATTTTTGAGTGAACACTCCTACATAGCAGTAGGGCCATGAAGTAATTTCTTGGTTTATCCAGGGTAGTTTGTCTTATATTTGGTGTATTTCTTTATTGGAGTCAGGTCAATTGAGGAGTCGGAAGTTAAGTAAACTTCCGTTTGCAAATTTATTAGATAATACTTGGAGAGATTTCCAGAAGTTAGTAAGGATCTCAATGTGCCAGAACTGTATAAAATGGAAGATGTTTGTTTTTGCGAAAGGTATTACTAACATAGCACGGCTTGATGGGAATGGGGAAATGGGGAATTACCATCCTTTCTTTATATCCTTTTTAATCCTTTATATTTAGATCCAGGAAGCTTTCCCACGCCTTTAGCAAAGAAAAAAGACATCCTTTGCTTAAGTTAGAGGAGGGTCTCAATTGTACAGTTATATTTGATATAGTGGTGGCGCCAAAAAATTTAGCAAGTATTTACCGTATATTCTGGCGTATAAGACGACTTTTGAAGACTGAAAAATCTTCTGTCTGGTCTGGGGTCGTCTTATTCGCCGGTAATTGACACCAGTTCGCGACCGCCCGCCGTGTATTCACGGCGGCGTGCGGGTCACGCTGCATGGAGAGGGCTCACGGGCTGAGCCCTCTCCATAGCTGGTAAGTCTTTGCTGCATATTGCAGCAAAGGCTTACCGGTAACATCCGCGATCGGTGCTAGCAAAGCTGCCGGCAGCCTCAAAAAGATAGCGGCGCATGGGCGCCGCCATCTTACCTGGGGTAGCCGCTCCCCATGACGTCATCGGGGGCGGTGATCCGTCTCCATGGTAGCCTCGGGTCTTATGAAGACCCGAGGCTATTTTGTTTTAACCCCTTCATTACAATGTGCTGATAGCACATTGTAATGAATGAGGAGGAAAATCCCCATATACTGACATACTGTAGTATGGCACTATGTGATAGGATCGATCAGACAACCTAGGGTTAAAGTACCCTAGGGAGTCTGAAAAATAGCATAAATAAAAATAAAAAAAGTTAAAAAAAAAAATTATAATAAAAAAACCTAAAATTTCAAATCACCCCCCTTTCCCTAGAACTGACATAAATATAAATAAACAGTAAAAATCATAAACACATCAGGTATCGACGCGTCCAAAAATGCCCGATCTATCAAAATATGATAACGGTTTTTCAATGCGTTTAACTCCGTAACGGAAAATAGCGCCCAAAGTCGAAAATGGCACTTTTTGCCATTTTGAAAAATATAAAAAAATCTATAAAAAGTGATCAAAAGGTCGCACAGTCCTAAAAGTGATATCATTGAAAATATTATCAAATTTTGCAAAAAATGACACCACCCACAGCTCCGTACACCAAAGTATGAAAAAGTTATTAGCGCCAGAAGTTGGCAAAGTCAAAAAAATAATTTTTGAACAGGAGGTTTTCATTTTTGTAAATGTATGAAAACATTATAAAACCTATACAAATTTGGTATCCCCTTAATCGTACTGTCCCAAAGAATAAAGTAGACATGTCATTTGGGGTGCTCAGTGAAAGACGTAATATCCAAGCCAACAAGAAAATGGCCCAAATGCGGTTTTTCACCATTTTCATTGCATTTGGAATTTTTTTCACGCTTCTGAGTACATGGCATGGAATAAAATAATAAATAAAATAAAATAAAAATGTAAGGTACAGTATGGTAACATCTACAGTAAAATGGACGATGGTAATGTTGTTGTTGTATGCCTTATGTTTATGAGCGACAGTTTTCCTGCTATATACCTGCATGTCATAAGAATTTAAATTAAAAAAAGGACCATGTTAAATTCAAATCAGTTTTTTTAAAAATTTTTACCGGTGTTTTGTATGCGTTGGAAAAGGGGTAGTCTTATACGGCGAATATATCTTAAACTCTATATTTTAACAGGAAAGTAGGGGGGGTCGTCTTATACACCAGGTCGTCTTATACGCCGGAAAATATACGGTATGTATTTTTTTTAGGAATATTATTGACCAAAATGTCAGTCACGTTAAGGGTTGGACTTGGGTACCTAGGGCCCACCAGTGAAACTGATTCTGGGGGCCCACCCTACCCCTGCACATTATCTATTTTGCAGGGAATTTCTTGGTATTAACAGTGAGAGAACAAAACAACTGCAGCCAGGGATGGAGGGATTATTTTTTTATGTCAGAAAATTTGTCACACAAGTGCAACATCCCCCACTGGGGCCTAGCCTTTTTTCTCTGGGGCCTGGAGACAGCCGGGGCGCGGAATACCGGAGTGGCTGGCGGTTGCGGCCTAGGCACGCTAGTGTCACGGTGCTTGGTATGGGGACCGGAGGGCTGTCCTACAGCCTGACAGGTCTCCAGCAGGTGGTGTTGGCAAGAAATGATGAGGGAAAGACGGTTATAGTGGTTCTCCCTGGGGCAACCCTTTGGGGTCTGGAATATGAGTCCCTGTGTAGTGGATAGGGTGCCCGTGATGGTGACAGCCATAGTAGCAGGGATCAGACAGAGGCAAACGTTGTCTAAAAGCAACTTACAGTTCTTTATTGGAACCAACAGGAACAGTGGATAACTTCCAAAACGAATCTTAACAATGGTAGAAGGCTGGGGATGCACTTGGAGAGGGATTGGACAGGGATTGATCACCAGCCTGGATGCAAAGGCAGGCTGGGAGATAGCTGTGTCCTAGTAGGATGCTTCAACTTGTCCTGGTTTACTTCAGATATCACCCTTGAAGGTAGGATGATACCCCTTTACTCTCACTAACTCCTCACTGACTCTACTGTCTCACTACTTTGTCTGACTCCTGTCAGACTCGACTGGTCTGTCTGACTGACTCCTGTCAGACTTCTGATCAACTGCTCTCTCTGTCTAGTCTGCTTCACCTCACTAGACTCCCTGACTGGCTGCCTCTAGAACTTTCTTGACCAGGAGTTTTATTAGTCCCACTGGTCAGGTGGTGGTTACTCCTCCAATTGCATCCCAGCTTACAATACAATATTATAACAGGTGTGATTGACTGATGGAATGACATCACATTAAACAATTAACTCCTGCCTTACCAGGCAGGATCTACCGCTGCAGTGTTCCCCATGTTGTGTAGTGACCTGTTGTGGGGTTGATCAGACTCCACACAGGTTGCAAGCTACATGGTGGGATGTATTCGCAACAACCCGGCAGGGGTGTTGCACAAGCAAGGTTGTAAGGATGCTATCAACTAGGGATACGACCTCTCTTAATGCCGGAAACTAAAGTCTAGGCACATCTTGAGATATTCAAAGGAAGTTCAAAAAGTTTTTGTTTACGTCTTAAGTCTTACGTCTTAGCTATATAGAAGAGGTCTGCCGTATAACATGTCTCAAGGTACCAGAACAGTACAGTAGTGCTAGGGTATACATGCTGGGGATGTTATAATAACCCTTTCTGATAGGGATGCAAATGTCGGTATTCAGCATAAACTTACAAAAAAATTGCTAAAAATCTTTATGATAACTGGTGACAATAATTCCCCCTCTCTGTCAGACATTGAGATTTGGTCAACACTGACACTATGGAAATAACACAACACATGAGGATGGTTCTCTCACAACCTAAAAAATTAGTCAGTGATTAGATGTCTTCAGCTCCATGCTGCAAATCTCAACACTGTGTCCCTAACAATACCATAGTCACTTATAATGTCACCTGTTTAACAATGTTCCGCACTGTGCTCCTAAATGAATATTTCCACCCAACAACACAACTGACTAAATGTGCCTCCCACATTTATCAGATATACTCCCCCATAATAAAACCATGCTGTGCCCCTATATACACAGCCTCTAACAATACTGTACCCTTGCACTGTACCCAGCACTACAAAGTGCTGCCAATTCAATATTTTTTTACAAAATGACCATAATGTGCCCTAGTTATTATAATACATATAATCCAGTCCAAATGATTAATTTGCATACAATACTCCTTAAATGCTAAGGGAGCAGTCACATGGGGAGTTTATATTGGGGCACATTTACAAGAACAGTGCAGTCTGTACTATGTGCAGTGTCCTTGTAATGTGCTAAAAGCGCCACATACAGGATTTGTGGCATACGTTGTTCATGAATCTGGTGTCCCATGCACTGCCCGAGAGAGTGCACCACTTTTTTTGGGGGCACCTTTAACATGCATGCGACACACTTCTGTCAGATTTTGCATGATAAATATGGAGCACGGTCCGACTGAGCACCGGAACTCCCCTTTCAGTGCAGTGCACATGAAGACTAGTGCAGCCGGACCACAAAACAGTTGTCTGCTACACAAATGTGGAGCAGACACTTCTTAAATACCTGTGCAAGCAGTTTGTACTAAAAAGAACATGCATGATTCCGACAGAAAACTGGGGCATGTCCTTCGCAAATGTGGCCCAATGTGTTTAAAAACAGAATGCAAATGTACAGGGGTGGGGCAATCACATACATGTTTCCATTTTACATGTTTACATGTGATCAGTAATGAGCATGTAAACAATGCATGTAAACAATGCAAAACACCAGGTGCTTGTTAACATTTCAATGAAAATGCATGTGACTTGACTGAGCCAGATCTTGGGCGTGTGCATTGCATTTTTAATGTAGATGCATCCTGAATGTATATAATGGGCCTCTAAATGATTAATCTATACATGCATTGTCCCCCTTGCATTTTACATCCCCTTCCTATTTTCATTATAAATATATTTACCTCTATTTCTCTTTTTATATATGGTCCCCTCCTCCTTTCATTTTATTTATACACCTCCTTTCATTTTGGATGTATTCATCACTCTTTCATGTTATTTATATACAGCCTCCCATTCTCATGTAATTTTAATATACTTCTTCCATTTTATATATACCCCCACTCCTTCATTTTATACATACAGCCCCCCTCTTCATTTAATTTTATATATACAGCCCCCTTCTTCCATTTTATATATACCCCCAGTCTTTTTATGTTATACATGCAGCCTCCTTCTTTCATATCACATAAACACCCTTTATATTTATTTCCCCCTCTAATTTGGGCTGTAGGGAAAATCACTTCTTCTGTCCACCACCTCTCTTCTCCCTTCGGCAGGAGTCATGACAGACTGGAACAGTGATATGCGGCCGTGTGATCAAAGTGTGATGCGTTACACGAAGTCCCGGCCTCGTCGCACTACAAAACTAGTATCAATGACATATCTATCTGAAATATGCAGCTGTTATTGGAATTTGACATCTACCCGTATGAATAGCACTTGTGCGGTCGCTTCTAGCCCTGGCGGAGGCACCTGAAATTCCTCCAGGTGTCGGGGCCCACCTATTCCCAGGTCCACCCAGTCCCAGTCCAACCCTGGTCATGTTGGTCAGATGAAATAGGTAAAGCAGGTAGGCGAGATCACAGAAGAACAATAGATAGACATTTATAAGAATGTGTTACGTAGTTCTATTAACTTAAATCACAGATGTACACAATTAAACATTTTATATAGAATATATTTTTTGCCGCAATTATTGTTTAATATAGGTTTGAGAAATAATTCACACTGTTTTAGTGTGACATATTTCATGTTCTATATTGACATAGTGTGGCATATTTCATGCTCAATGTTAGACAAATCTTGGTGTGAGATCTTTGAGACAATAAAGATGCAGGTTCAATGTGCCTTACCGCGCACAGCTTATCTTGGCCTATTGTGATTTATCCCCTCTACGATTAGTTCTAGGATAACAAGAGATCTGGTTTTGAAATAGATTTTTCTGGCTAGATTGATTTTAGTCAAGCAATGGAATTATGATAAAGCTAAAGATGATAAGGTAAGGGAATGGTTCAATATAGTAGAAAGAATCAAGCCATATGAATGCACCTTAAAAAACGATATAGAGGGGGAAGTAGACTGAACTGTAGATGGGAACAGTGGAAGACATAACCAGTGGACTTGATTGTAGGGGTGGTTGAATCTTTTTTTTTCCCCCTGCTCCCTTTTCTTTTTCTTCTTTTACCTTCTTGTCGAGTATTTATAGTATCTCCAGCTAGGGTTTTTGGATGGGGGGGGGGGATGTAGGGAATGGGTATATAATATTGTGATTATGTACATATGTGTATGTTATATGTATGCATATCTGTGTATTTCTTATTAGTTATCATGCCATTTGAAATTTTTGTATTATCTGTTGATCAAATAAAGGATTTAACAACTAAAAAAAATTACAACTGTTTTCTATCACTAACCAATTTGTAAACCCAAATACACAGATTCTGCCCTAGTCCCAGACGTCTCATTTTATGTACCAACCTTTAATGTATCAAATGCTTTGGAAAGTCCAAAGATGCAACAACCACAGCCTTTGCTAGGAACAGTCTAGAGCTTACAACCTCATAGAAACTGATAGGTCTGATCCCTCCTAAACCCAGACTGATACTGTGCTATATAAGGTTGTTTGCATTGAGATAATCCAGGATACCATTTTTAATGAACCTCTCAAATAACTTCCCCACAAGTGATAACAAATTGTATCACTTTTCTATCTAGGTTGTGTCAATATTTCTGGGTCTAGGGAGCATTTTCTAGTCATGCTTTGTGGCGGAGCAAATAACTGAGGACTGATGACTGTGGCTGGTACAAGGGGGCATTCTCTACATCTAAATGAAGGATGGTTTTACCTTTGTCATAGACAAGTATTTTATATAGGGATCCTATTCTATAGGAGCTTTAACATCTGTGCCTTCATGTATGTTGACCAAA
Organism: Engystomops pustulosus; assembly: GCF_040894005.1. NCBI lineage: Eukaryota > Metazoa > Chordata > Amphibia > Anura > Leptodactylidae > Engystomops > Engystomops pustulosus. Next base: position 45,811,060 of record NC_092414.1, read on the forward strand.
GACTACAGCAGAGAGCACCCACGAGGATCTAGAACCATCCCACACCCTGGGTTGAGAAGGAAATGGGAAGGGACAATATGACAGAACAACTTTGTCTAAGGCCCCTTCCACACTAGCGTTGCATTTCACGTCAGGGTGCAATGCGTGAAAAACTGACGTTTTTGGCTGCGTTTTTCACGCGCGTGTTGTTAGTGTTTTTTTTGCGTTTTCGGCGCGTTTTTCACGCGCGAGTCAATGGGAGACTCAAGCATTTTTCAAAGGGACCATGGTTTGGGATTAAAATGTGTTATTTAATTGAAAAATAATGTCTTCTGATAAGTTGCAAACATCTGCGATCTATTCTTCACTGTTCCCCGTGTATATTATCTCCCGACAAGTTAGCAGATGTGCCGAACATCTGTAATCTATTCTGCACTGTGTTCTGCACTGTGTTTTTCTCTTAAATGATCCTGTGTTCACTGTGTTCACTGTTTTTATTCTATTCTTCACTGTTCTTCATTGTGTTTTTTTAATTAAATGATCGTTCTCGAGCAGGGGAAATACTGTTATTCTGGTCACCTAGCAACCCTTACGTTTAAAACGCATTGCACTCGCATTGCACTTGCAATGATTGCGAGTGCAATGTGTTCTTGATGCATCTCCATAGACTTGAATGGGGCGGGAAAAACGCGTGTGACACGCAAAAGTAGAGCATGCTGCGATTTTGACGCGCGTGAAAACGAACGCAAGTACGTGCGTGAAAACCAACGCTAATGAAGAAAGACCCATTGAATACAATGGGACAGAGTGCAATGCAAGTTCTGCGCGTCAAATGCACGCGCAGAACTCGCGCGTGAAAAACGCCAGTGTGGAAGGGGCCTAAGTTGGGCCCAGTGAAGGATTAATTACCACAACCTTTATCCTACCATCACCCTATTCTCATATTCACTGGGCTCCTGTAAGTGCTTCATTGGCACCGGATGTAGTGATGGTTGATGGTTCTTAAAGGGCCTGTATGGGATCTAGATTCTTGAGATGGGTTACTGAAAGGCTTATTTGGGGCTAGGAATTTTTTCCCCCACAATTGTCTAATTGGCATCATATTCTGAAGCAACATGCTGAAGCTCACAGAGTTGACTTGATAGACAGTTTTTTTCTTTCAACCTTATCTACTTTGATACTTCGTCACACAGGAGTGCTGGCAGCATTCCTCCCCAAGAAAAAGTAGGCAGCCAAAAAAGTCCAGTCAAACTTCTGAATTTATTTATTGCAAAATCAAATGCATCCCTTTCTGGCCAGTAGCACTAAAATGGTGACTGTTTTAATACTATATATTAGACGATTAATGCTCTTAATTTGAAGTCATCATCTTAATAATAAAAAATTACTTGCAATTTTCCACTGTTCTTATTGTACAAAGGTAAATGGAAGATGATTTTTCCCTTTGATGCCTAATATTGCCTTATACAAGGCTTCATCTTCTTAAAAACTGTTCTAAACATTTTCTTCAAAGTGAGCTAAAAATCGGACTGTATTCTGTCAAATTGGTATTGCTCTTAGAAACCATATACTGTAGAAGGCAAAGACTGAAAATGGACATTGGCAACACTATAGTCAATTACAGGTTCTTTGTTGCTGGTCTTGTACCGCTGTAATGGAAGGCATTGAAGAGGTATATTAGAGTGAAAGGTCACAGAAAAAAAGCATTTCATGAAAAGCAGGACCTTCCCGAGCAGAACTGATCCCTTAGTAGTTATTTTCTCAGACATTATGCTTAAAACAAGAAGAGGCTAAGTTCACTGACGGCAATGTAGAAAGATCAGGTCACCGCTTTTTCTGTAAATAAAAACCAAAATGACTTTGAACAGTTTTGTATTCCTTCTCTTGCCATTTCGTGTGATATTGCTTTTCATGCACACCTGCAACTGTAAATGATATATGACTAGTTATATAGGAAATAATTTATAACAGTGTAATTTAACTCAAGAAGTCCATAATCTCAACTAGTTTTTCTGAAATATATGATACAATGAGTAAAATATATTATACCAAGTACTCCTATCCTCAGGATAGGTCAATAATACTGCAATTCTGTCAGATAATACTCGTTTCGTTCTGGAAAATGATTGCAATCACAAATTCTTTGGTATTAATATCTTCATTTATTTTGCTTGCAATGAAAAAACACAAGAGAATGAAAAACATTTTTTTACACAAAACTCCAAGAATGGGCCGAACAAAAGTATTGGTACCCTCAGCCTAATACTTGGTAGCACAACCTTTAGACAAAATAACTGTGAATAACCATTTCAGGTTACCATCAATGAGTTTCTTACAATGCTCTACTGGAATTTTAGACGATTCCTCCTTTACAAACTGCTCCAGGCCCTGAGATTTGAAGGGTGCCTTCTCCAAACTGGCATTTTGAAATCTCTCCACTGGTGTTCTATGGGATTCAGGTCTGGGCTCATTGCTGGCTACTTAAGAAGTCTCCAGTGCTTTCTTTCAAACCATTTTCTAGTGCTTTTTGAAGTGCGTTTTGGGTCATTGTCCTGCTGGAATACGCATGACCTCTGATGGAGACCTAACTTTCTCACACTGGGCCTTAAATTATGCTGCAAAATTTGTTGGCAGTCTTTAGACTTCATAATGCCATGCACACGGTCAAGCAGTCCAGTGCCAGAGGCAGCAAAGCAACTCCAAAACATCCGAGAACCTCTCTCATGTTTGACTGTAGGGACCGTGTTCTTTTCTTTGAAGGCCTCTTTTTTTTCGTTGATGCCTTTTCCCAAAAAACTCTACTTTGGTCTCATCTGACCAGATAACATTCTCCCAAAACGTTTTAGGATTTAGGTAAGTTTTGGCAAACTCCAGCCTGGCTTTATGTTTCTGTGTAAGAAGTGGGGTCTTCCTGGGTATCCTACCAAACAGTCCCTTTTCATGCAGACGCTGACGGATAGTACACTGTTGTACCCTCAGACAGCAGGGCGGCTTGAACTTGTTTGGATGTTAGTCGATATCCACCATCCGCACAATCTTGCGCTGAAATCTCTCGTCAATTTTTCTTTTCCGTCCACGTCTAAGGAGGTTAACCCCAGTGCCATGCGCTTTACACTTCTTGATTACAAACAAAGGGATTAGATATACTTAGGGCCATGTGTGTGGTCTGGACCTATAGTATTACTATCTATTTACAAATTTTGCATTTCGGCAAACAAGGAGGTCCTTCGACCAATATTGGTAATGATTTTGTTAAAATATAACTTTTATTAATCGTTCAAACCATGGGGAATATTTTCCCAGTGTGTAGAGACAAACAAAAAAAATGTGAGGAATTGAGATGCACTACCTTTTTGTGTAAAAGTTAGGGAGTTGTGAACCCACAGGTAGGTATTGGAGAGTTCTCTGTGATGCACACAGGTGGGTATTGAAAGGTTCACTGTGCTAATTACACCCTTTTAGGGTAGTTAGGGGCTACACAATGTTGGATTTTACAGCAAGTCTTGACCACATTTGCATTAGGCCCCTTTCACACTTGCGTTATTCACACACGTTTTCTGCGCGTGCTTTTGACGCGCAGAACTTGCATTGCACTCTGACCCATTGTAACCAATGGGTCTTTTCAGACTTGCATTCTTTTTCACGCACACATGCGCGTTTTTTTTAACGCGCGTTTAAATCTCGACATGTTCTACTTTTGCAAGTCACGCGCGTGAAAAACGCACCATACAAGTCTATGGAGATGCATCAAAAATGCATTGCACTCTGAGACACTTGCAAGTGCAATGCAAGTGCAATGCGTTTTTCACGCATCAATTGCCATAGAAAAGATAGAGCTCAGTCCTGAGTCCATTTCACGCGCATTTTCTGCGCGTGAAAAACGCATTGAAATTGCATTGAAATTGCATCAAAAACGCGCATGAAAAACGGAGACACTGAACAAACACTGACTGAAAACTGATTGCACTCTGATGCAAAATGTGCGTTTTTCACTGATTAAACCCTGATCAGTTTACACTCCTAACAGTCCATACTCACCCTAAGGCCCCTTCTACACTCGCGTTGCATTTCACTTCAGAGTTTGAGAAATACAGGGAAAAAAAGAAGTGTCTCCCCTGTTATTGAATACCCTTATGAAAAGCGACGTGAAGGCAGACCTGGGTGTGTGTGTACTTTTTGTGAGGGAATCTTAAAGGTCGTAGTCGCTTTCTGATTGTGGATCACCAGAGGGGTGGCCCTGTACCAAACCAACTTTCATATTTTATAGTATTATATCATATCTGTAGTTACTATGAGAATACTTAGGTAGATCCCATATGTGTTTCCAAAGTGTATTTCTCGATGGGACAATCAATTGCTTGTTAACACATCATTGTGGAGGAATCAGTTAAAGTGTATCAGAAGTGTATTTCTCAAACTCTGAAGTGAAATGCAACGCGAGTGTAGAAGGGGCCTTAGGCCCCTTCTCCACTGGCGTTTTTCACGCGCGAGTTCTGCGCGTGCATTTGACGCTCAGAACTCGCATTGCACTCTGTCCCATTGTATTCAATGGGTCTTTCTCCATTAGCGTGGTTTTTAACGCGCGTGCTTGCGTTCGTTTGCACGCGCGTCAAAATCGCAGCATGCTCTATTTTTGCGGGTCACGCGCGTTTTTCACGCCCCATTCAAGTCTATGGAGATGCATCAAGAACGCATTGCACTCGCAATCATTGCAAGTGCAATGCGAGTGCAATGCGTTTTAAACGTAAGGGTTGCTAGGTGACCAGAATAACATTATTTCCCCTGCTCGCGATCGAGCATTTAATTAAAAAAACACAATGAAGAACAGTGAAGAATAGAATAAAATCATTGTACACAGTGAACACAGTGACCACAGGATCATTTAAGATAAAAACACAGTGCAGAACACAGTGCAGAATAGATTACAGATGTTCGGCACATCTGCTTACTTATCGGGAGATACGCGCGGAACGGTGCGAACAAAATAGCATGTGAAGAACAATATATATGTGTGTAGAACACATTGCAGATGTATTTAAACATCTGCAATGTGTTCTTTACACACATATATATTGTTCTTCACATGCTATTTTGTTCGCGCCGTTCCGCGCGTATCTCCCGACAAGTAAGCAGATGTGCCGAACATCTGTAATCTATTCTGCACTGTGTTCTGCACTGTGTTTTTATCTTAAATGATCCTGTGGTCACTGTGTTCACTGTGTACAATGTTTTTATTCTATTCTTCACTGTTCTTCACATCTGCTAAATTGTCGGGAGATAATATACGCGCGGAACAGTGAAGAATAGATCGCCGATGTTTGCAAATTATCAGAAGACATTCTTTTTCAATTAAATAACACATTTTAATCCCAAACCATGGTCCCTTTGAAATATGCTCGAGTCTCCCATTGAATCGCGCGTCAAAAATGCGCCGAAAACGCAAAAAAAACGCAAATTACTCCAAGGAAAAATGCAACAAAAACGCAGCAAAAACGTCAGTTTTTCACGCATTGCACACGCACGTGAAACGCAACGCTAGTGTGCAAGAGGCCTTAGGGTGAGTATGGACTGTTAGGAGTGTATGTCCACACTCAAAAGCTACCCCCTCACACTTCGGGGTGTTTAGACCATATAATTCCCTAGGCTGCAGTCACTTGCTGGGTGTACATAGTGTTAATGATATTGTCTTAGCCATGCGTAATGGTCTGCGGTAACCGCAGAATGGGTCAGCGCTAAGTGCTGGCTTTCTATTTGCAAACACACATAGAGTTCGCTCCCTTGGATGTTTTTCAATTGTTCATTCAGTCACAAATTCACTCACACTCCTATTGCTGCTAATCTTGCTACTATTCAATGCCTCGGTTTTCTGGCATTACTAGCTATCTAATCCATTTCCTTGAACACCATTCAATCTAAAATTGGCACACATTCAAACAGCCCCCTGACATGTTTCGCCATGAGATGGCGTCTTCAGGGGGTAACGGGGCTGATCTGAGGCTGTCAGCGTGCTCCCATCAGCTTTATAACTTGGGACGGGGGTGTGTTAGAGGTTGGCCAATAGGTTGCAACTACGTCGGGCTGTCATCACAGGTGTTGGACCCTTTTTTTTTTTTTGTGGTCTGCCTCTGCAATTGGTCTAAAGGATGTGTATGGTGCTGCATCATCATTGTGCGCCCGCTGTGGTCATGGTAACATAAACAGCTAGCTAGCGGTAAGTATTAGAGACCACTGAAAATCTCACAGTGCCTGTTCTTTTTAAGAGAGTCACCATGGTGGTTACGAACGCACTGCATCCTATTTAGTATTTGTTATTATTTACAGCCGATTTTTGACTCAGCAGGTGTTTACTGATCCAGCGTAAACAATATTGTTTACAACATTGTTTACAATGTAGTAGTGCAATATATTAAGATGCCGGCTAGATCAATCCTGTTCATTTTTGTGATTAGGGAGTTGGATGTCACCATATCGGGGGGCCTCGATAGGGGGAAAAAAAGAAGTGTCTCCCCTGTTATTGAATACCCTTATGAAAAGCGACGTGAAGGCAGACCTGGGTGTGTGTGTACTTTTTGTGAGGGAATCTTAAAGGTCGTAGTCGCTTTCTGATTGTGGATCACCAGAGGGGTGGCCCTGTACCAAACCAACTTTCATATTTTATAGTATTCTATCATATCTGTAGTTACTATGAGAATACTTAGGTAGATCCCATATGTGTTTCCAAAGTGTATTTCTCGATGGGACAATCAATTGCTTGTTAACACATCATTGTGGAGGAATCAGTTAAAGTGTATCAGAAGTGTATTTCTCCATTGACTGTTCGAGATCTATTTTGCGATCTACTGTAATGGATTTATTGGTGGATTGCATGTCACTATATAAATGGTGTGAATGTAAAGCCCTCATTCAATCCATGCGGGCTAAGGCTTTTGAGACGGTATATCCATCTGGCTTCAAGTTGCATCAAATGGCGATCTGTGTTTCCTCTTCTGGGGCCCGTTTTGAGGGTGTCAATCCCCCAAAATTTTAGGTGTGTCATATCCCCATTGTGTTTCAGGCGTATATGTCTCGCTAGGGAGGTGTCTTTCCCAGTTCTAGTCGCGCTTAGATGTGCTGAGATCCTTCTCCTCAATTCTTGCACTGTTTTTCCCACATAAAGCTTGGGACAATTACATCTTGCTATATATATTACGTTCGTGGTTTTGCAATTAATAAACTTTCTGATATCATATGACCTGTTGTCAACTGGATTCGTAAAGGTTTTTGTTTTTTTGAATGTATTCGCAGAAAATACAAATGCCACAGGGAAAAGTGCCCTTTAATGAGCTTTGTTGCCAATTGCTGCCTTCAGAGACTTTGTCTGTTAGGTGACTGTGCACCAAAAGATCTCTTAGATTTTTCCCCCTTCGATAGGTGATACTGGGGGAGATTAGTAAGACCTCTTTAAGGTCTTTATCGTGACTAAGAATTGGCCACAGTAGTCTCAATATTTCCATCACATTTTGTGAACATGCATCGAAGGTGCCTATGCATCTTACTAGATGTTGCTCGTTTTGTTTTGTTCTTGTTATTAGGAGATCATCCCTTTTTGTGTCCTTGGCTCTTTGATGCGCCTTGTGAAGAGTTTTTCTGGGGTAACCCCTTTCCCTGAAGCGTTCGTATAGTCTCTGAGATTCTTTTTCAAATTCAAGTTCGGTAGAGCAATTCCCTTCTTTAGGGGTTGTGGGTGCCAACTGTTCCAGCTTAAGGGCGCGTTCACACGTTGCGTTTTGGTTGCGTTTTCATTGCGTTTGAAACGCATATACAACAGCTGATGTGAGGTAATTTGCGTTAACAGTGATGTAATTAGGCAAATCACCTCTCCTCAGCTGTTGTATATGCGTTTCAAACGCAATGAAAATGCAGGTCAAAACGCAACGTGTGAACGCGCCCTCACAGTCACGATAAAGACCTTAAAGAGGTCTTACCAATCTCCCCCAGTATCACCTATCGAAGGGGGAAAAATCTAAGGGATCTTTTGGTGCAAAGTCTCTGAAGGCAGCAATTGGCTACAAAGCTCATTAAAGGGCACTTTTCCCTGTGGCACTTGTATTTTCTGCGAATACATTCAAAAAATAAAAAAACCTTTATGAATCCAGTTGACAACAGGTCATATGATATCAGAAAGTTTATTAATTGCAAAACCACGAACGTAATATATATAGCAAGATGTAATTGTCCCAAGCTTTATGTGGGAAAAACAGTGCAAGAATTGAGGAGAAGGATCTCAGCACATCTAAGCGCGACTAGAACTGGGAAAGACACCTCCCTAGCGAGACATATACGCCTGAAACACAATGGGGATATGACACACCTAAAATTTTGGGGGATTGACACCCTCAAAACGGGCCCCAGAAGAGGAAACACAGATCGCCATTTGATGCAACTTGAAGCCAGATGGATATACCGTCTCAAAAGCCTTAGCCCGCATGGATTGAATGAGGGCTTTACATTCACACCATTTATATAGTGACATGCAATCCACCAATAAATCCATTACAGTAGATCGCAAAATAGATCTCGAACAGTCAATGGAGAAATACACTTCTGATACACTTTAACTGATTCCTCCACAATGATGTGCTAACAAGCAATTGATTGTCCCATCAAGAAATACACTTTGGAAACACATATGGAATCTACCTAAGTATTCTCATAGTAACTACAGATATGATAGAATACTATAAAATATGAAAGTTGGTTTGGTACAGGGCCACCCCTCTGGTGATCCACAATCAGAAAGCGACTACGACCTTTAAGATTCCCTCACAAAAAGTACACACACGCCCAGGTCTGCCCTCACATCACTGTTCATAAGGGTATTCAATAACAGGGGAGACACTTCTTTTTTTCCCCCTATCGAGGCCCCCCGATATGGTGACATCCAACTCCCTAATCACAAAAATGAACAGGATTGATCTAGCCGGCATCTTAATATATTGCACTACTGCATTGTAAACAATGTTGCAAACAATATTGTTTACGCTGGATCAGTAAACACCTGCCGAGTCAAAAATCGGCTGTAAATAATAACAAATACTAAATAGGATGCAGCGCGTTCGTAACCACCATGGTGACTCTCTTAAAAAGAACAGGCACTGTCCGATTTTCAGTGATCTTTAATACTTACCGCTAGCTAGCTGTTTATGTTACCATGACACAGCGGGCGCACAATGATGATGCAGCACCATACACATCCTTTAGACCAATTGCAGAGGCAGACCACAAAAAAAAAAAAAAAAAAGCGGTCCAACACCTGTGATGACAGCCCGACGTAGTTGCAACCTATTGGCCAACCTCTAACACACCCCCGTCCCATGACATCACCAACCAAAGTTATAAAGCTGATGGGAGCACGCTGACAGCCTCAGATCAGCCCCGTTACCCCCTGAAGACGCCATCTCATGGTGAAACATGTCAGGGGGGCTGTTTGAATGTGTGCCAATTTTAGATTGAATGGTGTTTAAGGAAATGGATTAGATAGCTAGTAATGCCAGAAAACCGAGGCATTGAATAGTAGAAAGATTAGCAGCAATAGGAGTGTGAGTGAATTTGTGAGTGAATGAACAATTGAAAAACATCCAAGGGAGCGAACTCTATGTGTGTTTGCAAATAGAAAGCCAGCACTTAGCGCTGACCCATTCTGCGGTCACCGCAGACCATTACGCATGGCTAAGACAATATCATTATCACTATGTACACCCAGCAAGTGACTGCAGCCTAGGGAATTATATGGTCTAAACACCCCGAAGTGTGAGGGGGTAGCTTTTGAGTGTGGACATACACTCCTAACAGTCCATACTCACCCTAATGCAAATGTGGTGAAGACTTGCTGTAAAATCCAACATTGTGTAGCCCCTAACTACTCTAAAAGGGTGTAATTAGCACAGTGAACATTTCAATACCCACCTGTGTGCATCACAGAGAACTCTCCAATACCTACGTGTGGGTTCACAACTCCCTAACTTATACACAAAAAGGTAGTGCATCTCAATTCCTCACATTCCTCTCCTTGCTCAAAAGGAAAAATCAACATCTTCTCCCACCATTCCTATTTTTAATAAAAAAAAATTTTTGTTTGTCTCTACACACTGGGAAAATATTCCCCATGGTTTAAATGAACGATTAATAAAAGTTATATTTTAACAAAATCATTACCAATATTACACTTCTTGATGACACTGCCCACATTAGACACAAGATCATTCAGGTCTTTGGAGATGGACTTGTAGCCTTGTGATTGCTCATGCTTCCTCACAATTTTGATTCTCAAGTTCTCAGACAGTTCTTTGGTTTTCTTTCTCTTCTCCATGCTCAATGTGGTACACACAAGGACACAGGACAGAGGTTGAGTCAACTTTAATCCATTTAAACTGGCTTCAAGTGTGATTTAGTTATTGCCACCACCTGCTAGGTGCCACAGGTAAGGGTGAAGACACACTTGGCGTTTTTAGGCCATTTTTGGGCAGTTTTTAGTTAGTGCGTTTTCAGCTCATTAAAAAACGCATGCGTTTTTGACAGGTTTGACCAATTATCTTAATCCAAACTGGTCAAAAACGCATGCGTTTTATAACGATCTGAAAACTAAAAACTGCCCAAAAACGGCCTAAAAACGCCAAGTGTGTCTTCACCCTAAGTTACAGATACTGTTAATGACACAAATTAGAGAAGCATTGCAGGATTTTTCATACAGTGCCAATACTTTTGTCCAACCCCTTTTTTTGTTTGGTGTGGAATTTTTGTGTGGTTTTCCATTGAAGACAAATTAAATTAAGATAATAATACCAAAGAATTTCTTATTGCAATCATTTTTTGGAAAAAACTGAGTATTATCTCACACAATTGCAGGGGTTCCAATACTTTTGGAATACTGTAAGTCATCAGTGGATATCTGTCACTGAACTTTGAACTGACTAGCTAATCTTGCTGCCTCTGGGCACTGAAACCTATACATTAAACCAGGGGCATTGCTAGGGTTGTAAAAGATTTGAGGGAAAGGGGCCCCAATGCCCCTCAGTAGTGTCAACTCTTCTACATACCCTCCATCCACATGTGCTTGTGCTAAAAACAACAGTACATATTATATACAGTTACAGAAAACACAGGGGAGATCCCTACCTACTACATCTAGTGAGATTGGGATCATTGTGGCCATCAGACTAAAATGGGTATTATGAATAATAGTATTTATAACATATCCATAGAATATGTCAAAGATACAACATAGTTTTGGCTCAGCTGATCCCATTCACACAGATGGGCAGAATGCAGAGTTTTACATCCATGCCTGGTCACTCTCCATTCAAATCTATGGGAGTTATGAAAATAGACAAACAAATTGACTTCTAATTTGGTCTGGCCGCATCAGACCCCTGTTTAGAGATGGCCCTGAGGGATCTGCAGCTGTCATGTATTTATGACATCTTCTGTGGATATGCTTCACAACTTATAATGCCTCGCAATGAAACATCTACACTTGCCACCCAAATGTTGCCCACTTCCTAATAAAGCAGACTGTTAGAAACCAACCACCTAGTAATACCCATGCTAAATAAGGCTCCCACTAAAAAATGCTGGCACACAAAAGTCCTCGCAATGTGCCACCTTCCTGTCCACACTGAATAATACCCCCACATTCACTAATGCTCACAGTAAATAATATTCCCACACCGATGACCCCTTTAATTTTGACCCCCCTACTGTATAATTTAATAAATTTAACATTAATACGTGCCTCTATTACCAATTGATTCTATGTCTTCTTGTAGTCAAGGATGACGTGTGACGATGGCCGCAGCAGTGAGCTGCTTGAAATAAGAGATGTGATGTAGTAATGTCACCACCTGTCACATAACTTGGCCGGAGGACCCAGACTCTGGAGGACCCAGAGTTAAAGGGGTATTCCCACTACGGCAATGTTACTGTTTGTATGATGAAAAATAATACAAATTTCCAATATACTTTCTGTATCAAATCCTCATGGCTTGCTGCCATTCTATAGAAAGCTTCTATGTGTACTGCCAGTGGAAAAAAATCTGTCCAGGGTCATGTGATGTCACACAGCTGCACAGCTCGTTAGAGAGTAAGCAGGGCTGTGAGATATAACGACGCACCTGTGTGACCAGGGACAGAGCTCTGTCCACTGGAGGTAGACATAAAAAATTCTATAGAAGGACAGCAAGCAGAGATCTAGAAAATAGTGATACTGAAAGTATATTGGAAGTATAACTTAGCATTATTCAAACAATATCAATTACTTGTTGAAATGGGAATAACCCTTTAACCTCATAGCGCAATACGTCTTGTTGCGCATGGGGGAGTATGAAGAGGGCTCACGGGCTGAGCCCTCTTCATACTCACTGGGTGTTTGCTTCACAATCGCGGATCACAATAGCACCAATCGCAAAGCTGCCGGCGGCATTAAAGAGTCGGCGGCGCGTGGGCGCCGCCATTTTGGCTCCGATTATCACTCCCCATGACATCATCGGGGAGTGGTAATTTTTGGCCATGACAGCCTCGGGTCACGCAAAGATCCGAGGCTGTCAAGTTTTAGGCTATCTATTACAATGTGCGATATGCACATTGTATTAGATGGTGTACAAAATCCCCATATACTGCCATACTGTAGTATGGCAGTATATGGTAGGATCAGTCAGACAACCTAGGGTTAAAGTACCCTAGGGAGTCTGAAAAATAGTAAAAAAAATAAATAAAAAAAAGTAAAAAAAAAATCATAAACACATTAGGTATAATCATGTGTGAAAATGCCCGATATATCAAAATATAATAACGTTTTTTCACTGCATTTAACCGCGTAGCGGAAAATAGCACCCGAAGCCGCAAATGGCATTTTTTTGCTGTTTTGAAAAATATAAAAAATTCTATTAAAAGTGATCAAAAGGTCGCACAGTCCTAAACATAGAAGCATTGAAAACGTCATCAAAAGTCGCAAGAAATTACACCACCCACAGCTCCGTACACCAAAGTATGAAAAAGTTATTAGTGCCAGAAGACAGCAAAATGAAGATTTTTATTTTTTTTGCAGGAGGTTTTAATTTTTGTAAATGTATGAAAACATTATAAAACCTATACATATTTGGTATCCCCGTGATCGTATTGACCCAATGAATGAAGCAGACATGTCATTTAGGGCGCACAGTGAAAGCTGTAAAAACCAAGCCCACAAGAAATGGAGCAATTGTGTTTTTAATCATGTTCACTGCATTTAGAATTTTTTTCCCGCTTCCCACGGCCGCTTCATACGGCATAGAATATTGAATACTACCACTAAGAAGTGCAATTTCTTACGCAGAAAATAAGCCCATACACAGCTCTTTACATGGAAAAATAAAAAGTGATAGATTTTTGAAGGTGGGGCAGGAAAAATAGAGACGCAAAAACGAAAAAGGGCCTGGTCCTTAAGAGGTTAATATCTCAGAGGCACATGTTTAAATGCAGGTTTCAATTATGTGTATATCTTTAAATTATATATTGATAGGCTTTGACATGCACGACTGTATATGTGTGCTGTGTGTTAGCCACACAAACTGTGAATAACTCATGTGTGTTAGCCACACAAACTGTGAATAACTCATGGCACACATTTATCATGGCTTGTACACCTGCAAACAGATAAAAGATGTGATTTAATTGAAATTCCCAGCGCAGAGCTGGGAATTGCACCTTCTCTGCCCTCTAGGCTGGTTGGGCAGAGAGGGGGCCAGGCAATGCAGTGGGCCCGCGCCTGCACACTGCCTACAGCCTGCACCCATTCAGGGATCTTCTAGACCGCGATTGTATGCCAGGTCAGATCTGTTGTAGAAGTGCCTGGTGCCTCAGCACATCTCAGGTGCCCGTTGGAATTTTTCTGGAGGTTGGAGCCTTCTGGTAGATCCAGCAAGTGCCTGGACACCATCATATGATCATATAATAAATGTGCCCCATAGACTTCTATTGTGAGACACGGTCAAAAACCTAAGACCACATCAAAACCTGTGACCAAGGTTTTGATGTGGTGCAAGGTTTTGATGTGGTGCCCATCTCGGACTATTCACATTGGCTCACACGCTCGGACTGCAAGCAAGGTAATAAGTAATTCTCCTCATGCACGCTATAAGCACAACTACAGTATGGACATCTTCACATAACTTACTATGTTTAATGCAGGATAGCTGGAAATGTCAAGCTTTCTGTTGTAGAAGGTGGCTAGCAGGGCTGATATAATAGCTGCAGGAATCCTCCCTCCCCCTCCATTTGGACTGCTGTTATCAGACTGCTTGTTAAGGAAAGGCTTATATGTGGAGAACTAATATATCAACTTTCTGCCGACAGGTCTAAGATCGTGCACAATGTTAGACTACTCCACAGATGGTAAATGGATTGTTAGGATTGGAGCTGGGGGCATGGCCTATGTCCCAGCAGAGGAAAGAATTTACCATATACACTCATGTATAAACCGAGTTTTTCAGCCCACAAAATGTGCTGAAAAACTTCACCTGCGCCTGCCAGCAGATAACATGGCCGCATCGATGCTGGCTGTTAGAGAAGACTGAAGAAATAAGAGGAGCCGCAGGGAAGACAGAAGAGGAGCCGTGCCGACATTGGCAAGCCGGGCTGAGCATCGGGGCCGCCGGAGGGTAAGTATATAAGTTTATTTTTTTAAAGTGCTGGGTGGGCTGGCTGTATACTATAGGGAGCTGGATGTATAATACAGGGGATGGCAGGCTATATACTACAGGAGGCTGGCTGGCTATCACAGGGGGCAGGCTGGCTGTATACTACAGGGGGAAGGCTGACTATATACTACTGGGAGCTGGCTGGCTATATACTACAGGGGGTTGCTGGCTATATACTGGGGGGGCTGTGACCAATGCATTTCCCATTCTTGGCTTATACTCGAGTCAATAGGTCTTCCCAGTTTTTGGTGGTAAAATTAGGGGCCTTGGCCTTTACTCGGGATGGCTTATATTCGAGTATATATGGTATCTCTTTTCAGGCACCACATACAGTTACATGAAAAAGAACACCAAAGTGACAGGAGGCAGAGGGCACTACAGAAACTGATACTGCACTGAGACATCCGGAACACAGGCCAAAAGGGCCCCTGATCCTTTGGCTTAGCTACGCCCTGTGAGGGAATAGAATCCCAGTTTGAATCTGTTCTTCTAGCATGTATCTAACAAAGACGTCTATGACTAGTTCCATCCCCCCAAGTACACAGATCATCTTTCAGAGGCTATTGGAATGTGGGTATGGTCAGTAGGTTCCTTTGTCCCAAGAACCTATAAAAACTGTCTGCAATCTAAATAAATTGGAATTCTCTCAAACATGTGAAGGTCTGAGTGATTCACCGAGCAGCTCGTACTATACAATGATTTGGAAACACATATCACATCGAGATATGGGGATATTTCCCTGACAGCCCCTGCATTAAACGGAGCCTGAAGCTGAAGACTCCATCCAATGAATAACAGCTCATCTCTCATTCATGGAAATACAGAATGAGCTTTGGTTTACCATTACTGAAACTATGCAATATGAGTAAGTGACATGTCAGTACCTCTCCAGCAACCGCGCAACCACAACCAGGCTTGGCGCTAGATGTCAGACTAGGTAGGTGGTGGCGAACTCCCCCCGCGACCTCCCTGCGGGCTAAGGCCCTGCAGATAAACCGCCCTAATAAGGGGGCGAACCCACTATCAGGAACCTATCTGATAGTCTCTGAGTGACCCTACAAGATGACAGGGAAAACCTACTTCGTCTGGCAGCTGCTGGATGGTGGAGTGGACAGGCAACCGGAATACAGATATAGGTCAGTGTTCACACTGGTAACAGAAACCGACACAAGACTGAGACAGGAAAGTGGGGTCACACTAGGAGATAAACGATACTGAGGGACAAACAACAGACGGACAAGCGAACAAACCGGGTCAAAACCGAGATGGCGGCAAAGGTACAGATTCGTATAGCAAATAGAACGGTCAGTAGGTAAAGCAGAAGTCAATACACAGAGTAGCAAGAAACACAATGGCAAGAACACTAGATACACAGATAGACTGCAATAACCAGCACCAAATGAAAATCCAAATGGGTAAAAAAGGTTAAAAAATTGGGTTATTTTTGAGAAATACATATCAGATTGAAATACAAAAAAATATTTCTTAAAAATCTATTCAACGATACAAAAGTTGACCCTTCTATTTTGAGGGTTAATCAAATTTTTTTTATGTAGAAACTACATTCAGCGTGACCCAGGAACAGCAAAGTGGATGTAGTAGTTTTCTGTTCTCGTCAGGGTGTTGGTTTAATATAAGTCCGCTTGCCTCTCACACATTGGAGAGCGTGATTAACTCAAGTCTCCTCTCCTCTGAAGATGCCTGCAAAGTTTTTGAATAGTTTTTAAATAGTTTTAAATAGTTTTTAAATTTGTCATCATTGGATAGATTTGTGGAAAATATTTGAGACATATATTTTTAGTTTTCCAGTCTGATATTAGTCTGCATAAAATATATGGTAGTAAATTGATATTGCTGGTCACAGCAAAGACTGCAGAGAGCTTCAATAATGGTGTAGGTGCCTTGTTATAGCAAAATTATATTGTTGGTCATGCACGTACCCCAGTGGATGCCAACAGTATGCAGGGGCAGCTGAAAATCAGGACTGCAGTGGTTAGCTAAACTAGGCCGCAGGTATCACGGAAGTTTTGTGCTAGCCTAGGCCTCATCCACACCTGTCAGGGCCAGCAGGGTAAAGCAAGAAAAGGGGCAATCCTGATGTAGACGACTAATCCTCGGCAGAAGGTAGGAGGGAGGCCCTTGATGGTACCAGCTAGTAATGGATGCACACAACAAATGGAGATATCGTACACTTGCGGTTCATTTTATTAGGATATCTGCAGCAAATAACAGAACGTCCTCTCTGAGGGAAAGTCAGGATTTCCCATTGGCTAGTTGAAGTGCAGGTATTAGTCCTCTGCTTGAGTGTGTAAGTCGCGGTTTCCAGGGTAATGCGCGGCACCAATCACTCATATTCCATCCTTTCCGTCAAATAGTATCTTTATTCTTGAGCTATGTAATATGCGTCTCGAGCCTGACCTAGGCTCTTCCTCAGTTACATCAAGCTTAAAATTATACAAGGTATGTCTGGCTTATAAACTCCTGCGTTTGGCACGAAGATCAGGGAGACCTTGCTTCAGCATGATGTCAAAATGTAAACAACATATGTAGTGTTATCCATTCCTAAAAACAATTGATATCCTTGCTATGTACACTCACCGGCCACTTTACTAGGTACACCTGTCCAACTGCTCGTTAACACTTAATTTCTAATCAGCCAATCACATGGCGGCAACTCAGTGCATTTAGGCATGTAGACATGGTCAAGACAATCTCCTGCAGTTCAAACCGAGCATCAGTATAGGGAAGAAAGGTGATTTGAGTGCCTTTGAACGTGGCATGGTTGTTGGTGCCAGAAGGGCTGGTCTGAGTATTTCAGAAACTGCTGATCTACTGGGATTTTCACGCACAACCATCTCTAGGGTTTACAGAGAATGGTCCGAAAAAGAAAAAACATCCAGTGAGCGGCAGTTCTGTGGGCGGAAATGCTTTGTTGATGCCAGAGGTCAGAGGTGAATGGTTCGAGCTGATAGAAAGGCAACAGTGACTCAAATCGCCACCCGTTTTAACCAAGGTAGGCAGAAGAGCATCTCTGAACGCACAGTACGTCGAACTTTGAGGCAGATGGGCTTGTCGGGGTCGGGTCAATCCCACCTTACACTCTTCTCTCAGACACTCCAAATTAGTTGAGCATGCGTGCACGTTTGGATAAGAAAAGACAGAAGACTGAAGTTCTGTTTTATCTTAGGTTCATGCTCTTAACTTGCCGAACAGAAAAGAGAGATGAACTGTGTTTATTTCCTGATTACATAGCTTCTTATACCCATAGGAAAAGGTGTGGTTACATACATTAAAATCATTATAATTGGTTATAGCTAAGCATATATGTCTGGCCCCCCGGCTCTTGCTGATTGGTCCTCAAAACTAGGCCTTGGTTGCTATGCCAGGGGAATTTCCAGTCACCGTTGTCTACAGTAAATTGACCACTAGTCTGGATGCTGATGCTATTCTTAACAAACATCTGCTTTTCCATCTTCTGCTTTCCATCACAAGACTTGAGTTCTGCTGACAGTTGCATGTCTGGTTAAAACTGATGTAAGGGAAAAGCTCTGTATTTCTCAACAGACAAAGTACAAAATATAGGGCAAAGGGCACATGTATACAATCATAAAGCATATAATTATTATGGACACATAATCATTACTTTGACCCTCACAGGCTACAGCAGCAGAAGACCACACCGGGTGCCACTCCTTTCAGCTAAGAACAGGAAACTGAGGCTACAATTTGCACAAGCTCATCGAAATTGGACAGTAGAAGATTGGAAAAACGTTGCCTGGTCTGATGAGTCTCGATTTCTGCTGCGACATTCGGATGGTAGGGTCAGAATTTGGTGTCAACAACATGAAAGCATGGATCCATCCTGCCTTGTATCAACGGTTCAGGCTGGTGGTGGTGGTGTCATGGTGTGGGGAATATTTTCTTGGCACTCTTTGGGCCCCTTGGTACCAATTGAGCATCGTTGCAACGCCACAGCCTACCTGAGTATTGTTGCTGACCATGTCCATCCCTTTATGACCACAATGTACCCAACATTTGATGGCTACTTTCAGCAGGATAATGCGCCATGTCATAAAGGTGGAATCATCTCAGACTGGTTTCTTGAACATGACAATGAGTTCACTGTACTCAAATGGCCTCCACAGTCACCAAGATCTCAATCCAATAGAGCATCTTTGGGATGTGTTGGAACGGGAGATTCGCATCATGGATGTGCAGCCGACAAATCTGCGGCAACTGCGTGATGCCATCATGTCAATATGGACCAAAATCTCTGAGGAATGCTTCCAGCACCTTGTTGAATCCATGCCACAAAGAATTGAGGCAGTTCTGAAGGCAAAAGGGGGTCCAACCCGTTACTAGCATGGTGTACCTAATAAAGTGGCCAGTGAGTTGTATATTGAAGTAAAAAAACCTTAAGAAAGCGCATGATCAGAGACCTATAAAAAGGGACATATAAAAAAATTATATATACAGAATAATACTAAATAAAAATGATACAAATATATTGGAAAACACATAAAGAGTTTGTGAGACCATGATTCGGAGAAATAAGTGGAGCAGAAGTGCTTGTGGTCTGGTATCTTTAGTTTATAAATATATCTGAGGTAGCTGAGCTAGGTAATAGGTAAATTATATGTGATGCCTTACCTATTTCGGAGCTACCGTTGTATCATAGTATAGAGATTGAAAAAGCTACGGAAGCTGAGATGGTTCAAGGTGAGAAACTCGAAGTTACGTAATGCTTCACTATGAGAGTTGCAGATACCCAGATGGTAGAGAAGGCTAAGACCCGAAGCTCCGCACCGCCTGACTAAAGTTGGATCCTGGCATGTCTGGTAAGGTGAGGAGTACCTATAATCTAGTATTTTTCTGAAATGTGAGTTTGTAATGCTGGTAAAATAAATAAATAAATAGATAGATGGTCTTAAGGTCATCGGGATGATGAGGGAACATGATCGATCGCGCTGTGCTAGTGGGTTTAGATGAGTATCGTTTCTGTTATCTCATTCAACCCTGATGGTTTTAAGGTTTTGAGTTTATAAATCCAGTAGATTTCTTTCTTTTTGAGGGCTCCAAATCTATTGTTTAGCTCACAGCTGATGTGATCGGTTGGAATGACGTGTTGTGCTGTGCTGTGTTGTGCTGTGTTTTGAGTGCTGTGTTTTGAGAGTCCGTGTGTCAGGATTTTATGTTTAATATTATAGCGATGTTGGTTGACTCTGCAGTGGAGGGCTTGAGTATTCCTTCCTACGTACTGCTGACTGCTTTGGCGTTCAATAAGGAATATAACATATTGGCTGCTGCAGTTTAATTTATTGTCAGGTTCGCTAGGGAGAATGCTGGGACTTCTGGTTCTTTTGGTGGTGCAAGCAGTGTTCTCTGACCTCCGGCGCGTATCGGCGCAAACTCCACCTTTCGTCCGCTACCAGCACTCTCTGGCGTCCGCCCTGGGCAGCGGCTACTAAGATCTCGCGCTGTCTAGGAGGTGTGCTCGGAACTGCTGGGACTTGTGGTACCTTTGCATGGTGCCTGCTATTGTGCTTGCTTATTCTGCACCATGAGGGGTTGATTCCCAGAAGTTGTCCAGCTCCTATCAGGTTCTGGAGGTGGGGTTCTGATTGCATAAATTGCAGCTTCACTAGTCACCTGTGCCAGTTTTTGAAATCCCTTCGTCACTCGCTCTGTGCATTAGGTTGACTTGCTCTGTATCTGTATCGTTGTGACCTCGGCTAGTTTTTGACATTGACTCTTTGCTTACTGACTTTGTTCTTGACGTACCCTCTCATTGTGACTCCGGCTAGTTTACCACTCTTTTGTGTTTTATGTTAGTCAGTCTGTTCGTGTTTCCCTTCCCACACTTATCCAGTGTATTTCAAGTCTTTAACCCCTTAGCGCTCTGCGCCGTAGCTGTACTGCGCTGAGTCCCGCGAATAGCGCTCAGCGCAGTACAGCTACTGCGCAGAGACGATGCCGGTTCAGCGCTGCACAGCAGCTGAACCGGCATCGTTAGCAGCGGGATTTCAGCGGTAATTTACCGCTGACATCCCCGGTTAACACCCGCGGTCGGAGTGGGCTCCGATCACGGGTGTTTAACCCGTTAAATGCCGCGGTCAACGCGACCGCGGTATTTAACATGCCTTCTGGGGGTCTTTTCCGCACGATCGGGCCCCCCCGCACCGTTTTCGGGGGGGCCATCGCTGTTTTGGCACCTCTGGGGTCCGATCGGGATCCCAGAGAAGTCTGGAGGGATTGCTTTTAAGATGGCGTCTGTGACGTCATCTTAAAGGCAAAGTGTCAGCCTGTGTATCTGCATAGGCTGGCACTGCTAATACCCTGCAATACATTAGTATAGCAGAGTATTATCAAGAACAAGCAATCAGTTGATTGCTTGTTCATATCCCATGGTGGATCATGTAAAAAAATGTAAAAAAAAATGTTTTTCAATAAAAAATTACTTTATAAATCACAAAAAATGCCCATAAGCCCCAAAACATATAAAGAGACATATAACGCTCAAAAAAGTCTAAATCATAACAAAAACCCCACATATATAGTATCACTGCGTCCGTAACAATCCATAGAATAAAACTAAATAACTATTGAACCCATATGATGAACGCCGTAAAAAAAAACGTTAAAAACCCGCCAAAAATTATGATTTTTACCTATTATATCCCACTAAAAATGCAATAAAAAGTGATCAATATAACATATGTACTCCAGAATGATACTGTTGCAAAGAACAACATGTTTTGTAAAAAACAAGCCATCAACCAGCTCTGTAGCCAAAAACGTAACAATGTTATGCCACTTGGAAGATGGCGATGCAAAAATGATAGATTTTTCCCCTCCTTAGGGTTTTATTTGGCAAATTTAGTAAAACATAAGAAAAAATATTAATGTCTGGTATCCCCGTAATCGTATCGACCCATAGAATAAAGATAACAGGATTATTAGGCTATACGGTGAACACGAAAAAAAAAAAAGGTAAAAAATCCAGTACAGAATTGATGCTTTTCTACTCATGACCTCAAAAAAAGTTCCTAAATTTTCAACAATAGGTGATACCAACCCCAATATGGTAACACTGGAAAAAGCATCTCGTCCCGCAAAAAAAATGCCGTCACATGGCCCAAATAACGGAAAAGCGAAAATTTTATAGCCTTCAAAATGGGGCAACGAGAAAACTAAAATCCTGGCAGCTGCAGGGTGCTCCTTCCCTTCTGTGCCTCGCTGTGCCCCCATAACACAAGTAACGGCCACGTGTGGGGGGTCGCTGCACTCAGGAGAAATTGTAGAACAAATTTTATGGTGATTTTTCTCTTTTTATCTTTTGGAAATGTGTACATTTTGGTGCTAAATGAACATATAACCAACAAAATTTGACCATTCTAAATTTCACAACCATTTTGATTCAATTACTATGAAGATCTCAAGGGGTTAACAATCTTTGTAAATGCTGTATCTGATAGTTTGAGGGTGCAGATTTGAAAATGGGTTGGTTATATAGGGGGTTTTTGTTGCTAAATATGTAAAATTTGATTTCAAACAGTATTTATCCCCAAAAAACGGAAAATCGCTACTCGATTTGTAGGCCGCGTGACGTCAAAATAAATTATCCAAACATTTCAAAAATTATGAAAATGTAAAGTAGACAAATGGGAAATGTTATTCTGCAAGTTATTTAGGTGGTAAATCGATCTGCCTGAAAACGCGGTGATTTTGAATTTCGAAAATGGCACATTTTTCTAAAAATTCATCATTTTTTTCTTTTTTTGTAAATAAACGCAAAACTTATCAGCCAAAATTTACCACTAAAATGAAGTACAACATGTGGGGAAAAAACAGTCTCAGAGTCACTTTGATAAGTAACAGTGTTCAAAAGTTATAACCATATAAAGAGACGCAGGTCAGAATCTAAAAAATGGGACTGAGCCTTAAGCTGTAAAATGGCTGCATCCTTAAGGGGTTAAGTAGTCGCCCCACGGTTTAGCGTGGGGGGCTATAGGAAGGGACAGAGGTTGGGGCAAGCTCAGGGCACACTATCCCCTGTCTTCTGTGTTTCCCAAACCTAAAATTTATGTTTGAGGTTAAATACTTCGTTGGTAGTATTTGATAAAAAAGTATCAGAGATCTTTATGATCTTGCAACATAGACATTGTGGTTTCCCGCATTTGGAACTCCCTTTCTGGTTGATGTCTGGTGTGGTCCGTAGTTTGTATCGCCTGCAGCATGGGAACGAATTTACCACAAAAACATTTTTCAAAAATGTTGATGTGAATAGTTATCTCGATTTTAGAAGTAACCATCATAAAAAATGGTTACGAAATATCCCATACAGCCAATTTAGCATTTGAGAAGAAACTGCTAATGAACAATGTCTTATTTTAGAGAATAGATTTAAAGAAAAAAAGTATACCAACGAGATCATTACGGACGCTGTTAAGCGGGCAAGACTAGTTACCTCCTTCCAAAAAAGCTGACAGATCTACAGAAACCAGAGGAACCCTACTTACTAAACTTTATCACAACATTCAGCGAAGATAGCCAAAAGATTCTAGGAATCCTCAAAAAACATTGGAACATCATTAAATTGGACCCACTATAAACTGAAAGGGATGATATATCCGGCATCTAAAGGAGGGCACCTACTATTAAAAATATACTAGCCCCCAGTATTCCCAGGCAATACAAACTACGGACCACACCAGACATCAACCAGAAAGGGAGTTTCAAATGTGGGAAACCACAATGTCTATGTTGCAAGATCATAAAGATCTCTGATACTTTTATATCAAATACTACCAACGAAGTATTTAACCTCAAACATAAATTAAACTGCAGCAGCCAATATATATACCTTATTGAATGCCAATGTGGTCAGCAGTACGTAGGAAGGACTACTCAAGCCCTCCACTGCAGAGTCAACCAACATCGCTATAATATTAAACATAAATTCCTGACACATGGACTCTCAAAACACAGCACTTTAAAACATAAGGGTGAAGGGAAAATTTCCATCATTCCAATCAATCACATCAGCTGTGAGGTAAACAATAGATTTGGAGCCCTCAAAAATCTACTGGATTTATAAACTCAAAACCTTAAAACCATCAGGGTTGAATGAGATAACAGAAACGATACTCATCTAAACCTACTAGCACAGCGCGATCGATCATGTTCCCTCATCATCCCGATGACCTTAAGACCATCTATCTATTTATTTATTTATTTTACCAGCATTACAAACTCACATTCCACTAAAATACTAGATTATAGGTCCTCCTCACCTTACCAGACATGCCAGGATCCAACTGTAGTCAGGCGGTGCGGAGCTTCGGGTCTTAGCCTTCTCTACCATCTGGGTATCCGCAACTCTCATAGTGAAGCATTATGTAACTTCGAGTTTCTCACCTTGAACCATCTCAGCTTCCGTAGCTTTTTCAATCTCTATACTACGATACAATGGTAGCTCGAAATAGGTAAGGCATCACATATAATTAACCTATTACCTAGCTCAGCTACCTCAGATATATTTATAAACTAAAGACACCAGACCACAAGCACTTCTGCTCCACTTATTTCTCCGAATCATGGTCTCACAAACTCTTGTGTTTTCCAATATATTTGTTTCATTTTTATTCAGTATTATTCTGTATATATAATTTTTTTATATGTCCTTTTTTATAGGTCTCTGATCATGCACTTTTTTTACTTCAATATACATAGCAAGGATATCAATTGTTTTTATGAATGGATAACACTACATATATGTTGTTGTTTACATTTTGACGTCATGCTGACGCAAGGTCTCCCTGATCTTTGTGCCAAACGCAGGAGTTTATAAACCAGACATACCTTGTATAATTTAAGCTTGATGTAACTGAGGAAGAGCCTAGGTCAGGCTCGAAACACGTATTACAAAGCTCAAGAATAAAGATACTATTTGACGTAAAGGATGGAATACGAGTGATTGGCGCTGCGCATTACCCTGGAAACCGCGACTTACACACTTTACCTTCTTCTGTGGCAACGCTGTTGCCACTAAGTCCAGGACGGCTGCCTAAACCACCATAAAGCTAAAGCTGTTTTCACGTGTTGTACCGATTGTACAACCTAAAAAGGTGACATTTAATATAAAAATTAATTGAACTCAAATTGATTTCACACATGTGGCACCCATATGGTCTCTCTTCTTCTTTTCCTATTTGATAAGTCCTCTACTTGAGAAAGAGGTATCCGTACCTCAGTCTGGACTAGTGCTCAGCTAGGCTGGATTATTTTCCAGGAACAGCATCCATCCTGCTCAGGGCCGCATCTGCCATGAGGCGGGATGAAAATTTCGCCTCAGGCGGCAGATGCGTAGCCCTGAGGCAGGCGGCAAAACAGCTGTAGGTGATTTGGGCACTCGCCAGAATCATCCACAAGCAGTGCGGACCTGCCGCTGCCTGGATTCCTCACAGTAGCTCTGATCTATTGATGACGCAGGCGGCGTTTGATGATGTCATGCCGCCTGCGTGCATAAACAGTAGCGGGCAGAGGACGGGCAGACTGGCTCCCGGTGGGCTGATGAAGGAGAAGGACGGGCGGGTTGGCTGTGCAGAGGCTTTACTGACAGGTGGAGCAGCAGTCAGCTGGAGAGTTATCACTTTGCTGCTGCGCCTCCACTGCCTCCCACAGCCAGAAAGGACCCTTCGCTGAGCTCTCTGCTCCTGCTGCAGAACCCCCGATGAGCAAGCTCCGCCCACCAGCTCAGAGCTCCTGAACTTCATCAGCAGCTATGTGTGCTGCTGTGTGTAGGCTACAGGTATGTTGCTGGGTGTATGCTGGGTGCATGCTGCTGTGCATGTTGCTGTGTGTAAGCTACAGGTATGCTACATGTTGCTGTGTGTATTCTGTTTCCTGCTGTGTATGTTGTTTTGTATGTATGCTGTGTATAATGCTGTGCATATGTTGCATGCATATTCTGTGTGTGTATGATGCTGTGCATGTTGCTGGGTGTATGCTACTGTGCATGCTGCTGTGCATGTTGCTGTTGTGTAAGTTACAGGCATGCTGCATGTATATGCTGTGTGTATGCTGCAGGCTGCTGTGTATGATGCTGTATGTGATGCTGCCTGCTGTATGTGATGCTGTGTGTATGCTGTGGTCTGCTGTGTGTGAGGGTACATTCACACGCGGTATGCCCGCCGTGCGGACATACCGCCGTGTGCTGGAGGTGAGGAAGAGGTGACCCCTCCTCCCTCCATAGGAAATAGCGGCGCACGGCCGCACACACGGCGAAAGATAGAGCGTGCCGCTATTGCCATCTATGGGGACGTACATGCGGCCACAAATTTGCGGCCGCATGTACAGCCCCGTAGACGGCAGTGTGAATGAGCCCTGATGCTGTGTATGCTGTGGCCTGCTGTATGTGATGCTGCATATATATGCTGTGTGTGTATGATGCTGTGTATGATGCTATGTATGATGCTGTGTATGATGATGTGTATGATGCTGTGTATGCTGCTGTCTGCTGTGTGTGTATGATACGGAGTGTATGCTGCGGCCTGCTGTATGTGATGGTGCATGTATATGCTGTGTGTGTGATGCTGTGTGTATGCTGCTCCCTGCTGTGTGTGATGCTGTGTATATGCTACTGCCTGCTGTGTGTATGCTGCATGTATATTCAGTGTGTGTATGATGCTGTATGTGATGCAGTGTGAATGCTGCTGCCTGCTGTATTTGATGCTGTGTATGCTCATCCTGCTTACTTATTTTGGTCCGGATTTGACCCCCTCAGTTACTCTTTTGCCCCCTCCATCTACCACCTGCTGATGTACCAGCAAGATCCTCTGAAGAAGAATGGTAAGTCATGATCATTATAGGAGAAGTGGTGTATTTCATATATATATGATGTATGTATAGATTAGTAATGTGTATTAATGTGGAATGTTAATGTAGTAAGTTGTATGTACATATATGCAGATAGAATGTGTTGCGTATTTATGTACTTTTAGTGTAAATACTATTTAATTTATGGGTGACGATAATCAGTGCTTCTATGCCAGTTTCTGGGGTAGAAGAAATGAAATAATAACAATTTTTGCAGTGGTAAGCAATCAGAACCCGGTGTCTTGTATTGTTTTATTGCAAGACACCGGGTTCTGGTTACCGATCACATGCGTTTTCATAGAAACGTATACGCGATCGGGCCAAGACCCACCCCTGTACACTAGTGCTGTGTTTGTAAACACAGCGCTAGTGTTAAGTTGCGTATGTAAATTCAGTGGAAGATCAGGGTTAGGATTTTATTTTTTTTTTTGTGGGGGGGGGGGCAGCATTTCAGTTTTCGCCTCAGGCAGCAAAAGAGCTAGAATCAGCCCTGATCCTGCTATATCTGCAGCAGAAACAGTGCTGTCTACAGTTGGGAATCTGTTCCTTCAGGAATAGATATACTGGTTTGGTTTAATCCCACATCATGTCATAAGGCCTCTTGTAAGTCATACTTGATGTCAAGGGAGCTGCCCTACAAGGTAGCTAAAAGAGGCGTGGTTTTCCTTATAAATAACTTTTAATCCTCCCTTTTCCTAAGATTAAAGGGGTATTCTGGGAATATGATACAAAAACCCTTAATGCTATAAATAAATGAATAAACAAAACTCAATGTCACAAAACAGAGATTAAATACCGTATTTTTCGGACTATAAAGCGCACAAAAAATTCTTTAATTTTCTCAGAAAAGGTGCACCTTATAGTCCAGTGCGCCTTATATATGAACAGACAAGTTGCCTTGAACTGTGCACAGGTCTGCCTTCTGCTGGTCATTCATTCTTATAATCATGTGCGCCTTATACTCTGGTGCGTCTTATATATGAACCTAGACGTTTTAGTAGGCATTTATTCATGGTGTGCCTTATACTCCGGTGCGCCTTATAGTCCGAAAATACTGTAGTTTGATTTTATAATTCACATTCTATAACTAGAAGTCCCATGAGCCTTCAGTTCTCAATAATAGCTCCTCCCTCTTGTGCTCTGCTCCCAGTGAGATCTAACAAACTGTCCTGCTCTGCTACTATAGTAATGATTTGTATAAATGCCATCACTGCACATTTCCACTGAGATGAGTCTGACCCCAACACCGGCCATACTGGATGCCCTGCAACCAACCAAATACAGCTAAACATAGTGATGATCACATAACCTGCCCAGGCAGGTGCAGGACATGTGATGTGGACATGTGACCAGTGGCCATCTTCTGTCCTGTGTCTGCTCCATGGGGACAAAGTCACAGGACTGATTAAAAGGCATGTAGCATTTTAATTCCTCATCATAGTGTATAACCACAACACTTTAGTTCTAAGGGGAGCACAATTTTAAATAATAACTAATTACATATAAGTTATATTTAAATAACCCATTGGATATGAATTATGCTTATTTGTGGAATACCCCTTTAAGTGAATCAGGTGGTGGAGCTCAACCTTGCAGTCAAGCATCTTCCACTTCCTAACACCTGTTCTTAGTGACAGTCACACTCTCCCTTTCCTGAAGTTCTGAGCATGTTCCATTATAGTGCACGTTACAGGTGCTCGTTGTTTGGGGTCCTATAAAGCACACGTTCATGTGCAGGTAGTATAACTCTGTGTTGTGCTTTCCCCCAGATTTTCTTTCTAACAAAAAGGTTTTAATCAATTGAGAAGTGGGTGTAAAGTCTGGGTACATCCCCTCACAGTCTGGCACTGTTCAATCGGGGCTAGCCATGCTAGACTGTGTAGCAACAAAACCCTTTACAAGAATAACGCTCAATCAATTATATAAACATTTCAGAGAGGGAAAAAAGATAAAAATAATTTAGAAAAAAGTTTATCCAGAATTGTTATACAGACTTACTAGAGCTGGACCATTTCCAGATGCCTGCTGACAGGGGCATAATTCCTTCATAGCAATGTTATATTAAAAAAACACAGATTAAAGTATTTTAGATTAAATGGAATTACTTTATACAATGCTGCAAAAAAGCATTCTTAATTCTGGGTGTTTATGCAAAAGACTGAAATATATTTGATTACAAGGGCTCATGCATACCACAAGGTTTACAGATTTTGTGCTAGTTGTATTTTTACAGCCTCATATCCTTGAGCCATTGACAGGTTATGATTAAGACGGTCTCCGTCGTAACGTGTTAACCCATCTGTTTCTCCGTGTTTATGACGCTTTAACTAATAAAAGAAAGAATTGTGGCATCGTACCCATGTGATGTTCTTCATGCTGTGCCGCTATTTCCTCCTGCATGTGCTACATTGATAGGGTAGGTCCTATTCCTGTGGGTTCAGGCATTTTTTTTGAATTGATAATGGTGGGTGTGCTACCGTTGTTTCCGTCACGTATAAAACTATGTGCTTTGTGAAATTATCTGATCTTAATGATGACTTCATCTGGCCCTGTTTAACGAATAGGCTGTGTCTTTTGACATTGACATTCTACTAATCCCGTATGTTTTCACACAAAGCCATTTTATCAGTCAGTCACCTTGCTATTTTGCAGGAGAAGATACACAAGTATTTAATTGTGACTATTGATCTTTCTTTTAAGGCAGAACTCTCTATACAATGTTAGACCTCCAGCTGTGTATAGAATTAAATATCACTGACAGATGCTCAATGACTCTTAAAAATGCAATGAGTTCTAATCAAGGAAGCTGTCATTAAACATGAGTGGCTCTGCAAACAAATTTACACCACTACATCCTATCAAAGGTAAACAGAGAAAATGACTGGCAATGTATTCAAAAACAGAAGAAATGGAATCCAAGAAATTACTGCAGATTCTTCCAAGGGTGCTGCAGTCTCTTTTTATAAAAAGTACAATAAATGTGACGAAATTAAAATAAACCACTATTGACATGTCAAATCCATTTCTGACCATTGTCCATCGCTGCTTCCTTCCCGTGCAGCAATGGAAAGCTGTCCACCCTTTGTAGCCAACTATCTGCCGTAGTTCTCTCATACCATACATGCTGCCTAATCCAGTGATTGGTTGTTCAGTTGTTATTGTGATAACAAAACAAAACTTTTCAATGTAACAAAAATACAGCTGGACAGTCTTATACTGCACCAGGTTTATCATTCTGCATTAGACACTTATATGAATCTGGTGTAGAATTAGACTGTCTAGTCCACCTCTGCACTGTCTAACCATAGGACACTTTTTATAAATTGGCCCCAGTGTACCTGCCTGACCCTGCTGTGTACAAACACAGTGATGCAAAGAGCTGATTGCTATCTGTGTCACCAAAGCAATTCACCCAACTCTATTGATGATGAGTTGATGTCCCGGGCCATACCTCCCGCCAGGCAGCAGGCCGGATAGGGGATTGGAGCCCGAAACCAGTGACTGTTCTCCTGGGTCTTATACAGTTGGGAGGTATGGTATGTCATTGTGTCTTAGATCTATCTCATGACTATAATCTGTCTCATCTCTTTTTTTGTGTCATTTTGTGTCACTTGAGTGACCCTTTAATGCTGAGGTACTGTATATAAATGAAACAAAGGCAGAGAAGATTTATTTTGCACATAAAAGCTACAATTTTCACTTCATAACTATATCTTCTCCTATTAACATTTCTGGCAAACATTTACACATGACTATGACACTTTTTAATGTTGAGGATTTGTTTTCACACTCTGGTGAATGCTGTCTCGTGACCTTTGTTTATATCAAAGAATCAGCTGAAAGTAGCAGCATCCACCTGAAAAATAACTTGAAAGACGTTGAACAGAGAACTGGAGATGAGAGCTTCTTTTAAAAAGGATGTAGCAACTGAAGTCGGGGAGGTCTAGTCATGCCTTTTATCTTTCAGAGTTTAGTATGTGCTCTTAAAACAACTGATTATCTGCTGTGCTCTGTCCTCATGTGATTTAGCAATTACGGCCTCTAGAGAGCAGCGAAAGAACAAACAGATTGGCAGTAAAAGCGCAGAATGTTGCAAAAATATATAGTAGGACTGCTGGGAAAAGGCAAAGATTGGAGAAGGTAAATTATGATTCTTGGGGACACATTATACTTATATAGACAAGTCTGCATAAAGGTTGTTTCAGGACATTGGGCTCTATTTCTACAATTACTATACTAAGCAAAAATCCAAAGTGTTTTGATTTTTATTATTACTTAGTTTGCCCTGCACTTTTGTTATAAAGACCCTGGGGGTAAGCAAAGAGTAACACCACAATCTCAAAAACAAATGTGTGTTTATTGCTCTAGTACATATAAAATGAAAAAACCCAGGATATGTTTTGTTTACAATTTAATTTTTCAATAAATTTTGTCTTGAATGTCCACCTATGCAGGCAAACCGTAATGGGTGCAATGTTTTACTATAAGTTCTAGACACAAAATGGTAGGACTTTGGTAGTGGAGAATATGGGGAGGTGGTGATATATCTGCACTGCAAAATGCTCACTAACTCGTAGAAAATGGGGCTCATTTACTAAGGGTCCACAGAGCGCATTTTCGTTGCATTTTCCGTCTTGCACCGAATTGCCCCGGGATTTGGCTGCACGCCATCAGATTTTGGCGCATCGGCGACGGCAAGCGCACAACAGAAATCGGGCCATCGGACAACCCGATGGATTCGGACAACAGGGGGATTTAACATTTAGAAATGTGTCGCAAGACACGCACTTACAAGGACCGGAAAGAAGCAGGTGAACTCCGGCGGACCTCGGCGCAGAAGCGACGGATGCAGGAACTTGGGCACACAATCTTAGTGAATCGCGGCAGACCCGAATCCTCGTCGGACAATGCACCGAGGGATCGCGACAGGACCAGGTAAGTAAATCTGCCCCAATCTGTTAACAGCTCACCCAATTGGCCACTTGCTGTTTTGTCCTCAACGCGGATGTATAGTCCTCCAACAGATCCCAATATTGCATCAAAGAAAAAGGGTTGAAACATTCAGCTCTATAAAACAGCTTGCTTCTGTATCCATTTGTAGATACGTAAAACACATCAAGTAAAAATCCAACCCGTTTCTGGTGAACTAGGAGCTGATGTTACTTACAACCCTTTTTCTTTACTGCAAATTCTGCCTTTAAAATTTTGGAAAACAAAACTTTTTAGGCAATGTGTTTAGTCTACTCAGTGAGATTTATCAAATGACATATTTTGAAAAGAAGCATTTTGGTGGCACTGAAAGTTGCTCAATATTCCCCAAAGATATGAACTTTTAATGGTTAATTCTGTCTTTAAAGTTCATATCTTTGGGGTACTTATAAAAACGGACTTAAAAAATGGTAATAAAATTAGATTATTGTAATAGAATATTGATCAAAATTAGAAAACTTTCAGATACCTGCAGGTAATTGGTGTTAATCTGGCACCTGGTGCTAATTTCCTTAGTTATCTGACAAACCTTATTTAATGGAAGTCTACCATTTTATGCATTGTGAACCAAACATACCTTGAGAATGCTGTAGCTGCTCCTAGGGCGCGGACCTGCTCTGTAAAATTTAAAGGGCCAGTGCACCGCTAATTGGCATTCGGCAGCCAATGTCCTGTTAAATAGCTAGCCTCTTCCTATGACCCCTGCCGGATCTTCGTGCATTGTGACGTAGAGAAAGCTTGTTCCATATCTCCTCTGCATTTATAGTGATTTTCCCATTGTAACCTTGATTCCGTTCCTGACTGCGAAGTCCTGTGCTGCCTGCCCTGACCTTCCACTATGTCCCCGACTCTGATCCCATGCTGCCTGTCCTAACCTCCTGCCGGCCCTGACTCTGCCTCTGTCTCAAGATTTGCCTTGGCCGCCTCCGTGGACAAAGTCATGTCTGTGGAGTGACCTGGTGGTACCACGTGGCAGCAAGTCCAACCGCTTTGCGGCAGGCTCTGGTATAAAACGGATGCTGCTTAGACTCCGTTCCCAGGTGCCAGCTTACGTCATCGTCCGCAGTGGTACAGTAGGTCCACTGAATCACAGAATTTGCTAAAATGTTGTGCAGTTCTAAGGTAACTGAAACCCTCTGGCAGCAGGGTGTCCAGATGAAGGCCCAAGGGGGTGTCCCTATCAGCCACAGCAAGAGAAGTTGGTTGTTCCAAGTCTGTAATTTTTAGAATATTGCATCTTTACAACATCAAAAACTCTTTAAAATCCCCCAAGAAAGCAGGTCAGCGATGAAAGACAAATGCAAGAGAGGACAGGATAATGAGCAGAATCTCAACACTGCACCTGGAATTTCTCCCCAGTTCAGCACTGAACAGGGTAAGAATGTGTGTCTCAATGTTTAGGAGCATTTGGAATGAAAGCACACTCTGCAGTGACCAAACTTCTCATTAGCAGTTTCTGCACCTGATCTTTCTACCACTCTCCAGAAACTTTTCAACTGTATTCTTGATAAGACTCTTCTCCATTAGAAGTGGACAGGTTTCATAGGACAGCGGATCCCCGTAATTTGGACCCAAACAATTCCAGAGACATTCCAGAGTCCATTATTTCACACATCAAGGAGGTATCCTTCACAAGGCCAGAGAATAAGAGTAAGTGTCTTCATGGGACCCTAATTCAGCTATAAGACCTCTCCACACCAACTCTTACCAAGAGAAGAACTCTAAAGCCCTTACTGTACATTCTATGAGTCCCATACTCCAGGGGGCATCCAATCCAGCTACTAGTCAGGCAAGATAGTATCATAGTATCATAGTATATAAGGCTGGAAGGAGACGCAAGTCCATCAAGTCCAACCTTTAAGAATTAAATAAATGTTTTATCCCCATAACCTGTGATATTTTTGCTCTCCAGAAAGGCATCCAGGCCTCTCTTGAACATGTACATAGAGTCCGCCATAACAACCTCCTGCGGCAGAGAGTTCCATAGTCTCACTGCTCGTACAGTAAAGAACCTTTGTCTATGGTGATGGTAAAATCGCCTCTCCTCTAGGCGTAGTGGATGCCCCTTGTCCTGGTCACAGGCCGAGGTGATTAATTGTTCATAAAGTATGACCCTGAAGACATCCCTGGATTCTCTGTGGCGCTCCATCTTGCACATCATGCATTACTGGAGTAGTCGCAGCATCCCAGATCAAGGCAAAGACTTGACCGCTCTCTGACAGCTTCTCCTCTACACAACCTGGCTAAAGCTGCAGGTCCACCTATTTAATTATTTCTCTTTCGCTTTGGTTTGTAAGTCTTCACACTGACTTTTTTACAAAGATGCTCACAACTCACCATTCTTACATTACTTTATATGGCCTTTTGGCATAGTCCTAGTGCCCTTATGTGCTCTCTTAGTCTTATATGGATGTCTTTATCATGATTGGTGATATCATGCTATGTACTGGACCCTCATCCTTCTATTCCCTGACATGCCCCCTCCCCCCATTTAAATGTAATCTGACTGTTAGGCTGTATGACATCTTTCTCACTGCATGATGGGCCATCTCTTTAGAAGTGTACCCCACCCTTACAATGGTCTTTTGAGTTAAGATGTGTAACTAATAATCAAGTTTCCTGACCTTTACACCAAACCTGACCCCATTTATGCTAAAGCTATGGCAACAGCCTGTTACTTCTTCATTACTGTTCATTGTTTCTACACTGGTTGCCACCAGTGTACTGATATTGGTCTTTTATCTCACTGACTTAGCTAGTGAGTTGTTACTCCTATAGTGCCATTTTTCCTTTCCTATCTCTGCACCTCTGCAGCGTCAGCTCACCCCACCCTTGGAATGGCATCAGCAAGGTATGTACGCTCAATGTTCATGTTCTTTTTGTTACAAAGAAAAAGAAAAAATATATAGGAAAGGGCTGATATAGTCAGTTTTTATAGTAAATATTTTCTTTACTAAATAGATAGTAAGTGTATGCTCACTTTATGTTGTTGTGTATTAGTCACAACCAACTATATCTGCTCAATCATATAATCCATCCATGGGGCATTGTTTGGTAACCCAATGCTCTCGGTCTAGAGGGTATAATCTAATCAAAATGTGAGTGTTTGGCTAATGCAAAAAAATACCATTTGGCACCTAGCCGTGGAATTAAACATTTATTTTTATAAAAAAACTTTCTTGATAAAATATAATATGATGAAAGGAGCTAAAAACACATTAATAGTCTTATCTAAAGCAGTTCGTAGCCAGAACCGGGCTTGTCCTCAGTCCATGGAGGAACTGATTTACCAAGACAGCAGGTAAGTTATGCTTAGAGTATCCATACGAAAAATTTTTCTTCAAATCCATAACTACACAGTAGCAACCAAATTCAGGCTTGCTGCTCTATGCTTCAATGCTCAGAGGACTTTGCAGAGAGTTTGCTTATAGGTGGAGGCTAATTTAATTTTGTACTTGACCCTAAGCTTGACTCGTCTTCGAGCAGGAGCTCCGTAGATGCCTCACAGCTGAAGTGATCTTCTCCCTTCATCATCTTAGGTTGGCTGACATATGGAGATATCCCACAAAGACTGTAATTAGAATTTTTATTCTCCAATACATAGGATATTTTGACTAGCTCCTGGTGAGTTTTCGTTCAATCTATAGGTATGGTAGTTACAGTCAACAAGGGCATGGACTGATTTTGGGACCTATAGTAGAGGAGGGGTGCCATGTTAGCATATGATGATATGCTAACATGGCACCCCTCCTCTACTATAGGTCCCATAATCTGTCCATGCCCTTGTTGACTGTAACTACCATACCTGTAGATTGAACGAAAACTTACAGAAAGACACATTCTGTGCAAACTGCAATCGTTCCTTTATGGACAAGCATTGTGATGTCCTAAAGGAGAAAAGAAGCACAGAATGAACTGACTTTTATAACGGATTAAAGACCCGGACACCAAACATAATTTCCAAATTGAGGGGTAATGGACCCACTGTACCACGGCGAACAATGATATATATCGACATATGGGAGCGGAGTCTAAGTAGCACCCATTTTTACCAGAGCCCACCGCAAAAAGGGTTGGACTTGCTGTGGCATGGTACCACCAGGTTGCTCCACAGGCGCGACTTTGTCTGCGGTAGTTGCCAAGCTGAGAAACAGATTCATGAGGCAGAACCGTAGTCGGGGACAGGCAGGAGGTCTAAACAAGCAGTACAGGATCAACGTCAAAGGCAAAGCGATGGTCAGGGGCAGGCAGCAAAGGAGCGTAGTTGGGGTCACAACGGGAATTCTCAATACAAGTACTATGCATTAGGAGCACAGCTTTCTCTGAGGCATGAGACACAAAGAACCGGCGGGGTGTGACGAAAGATTACGGGAATGGCCAGTACCAATCAATGGTGTGCTGGCCCTTTAATTCTTCATGAGCCGGTGCGTGCACGCCCTAGGAGGCGAGGATGCATGCGCCATACCGCTGGAGCCAGAGCAGGAGCTAGGATGGGTAAGTTAAGCTGCTCGGGCACTGTGGACCGGTGGAGAGCATGGGTGTGCCTGCAAGACCCAAAATGTGGGTCACGGGAGCACCCGTGACACATAAAACTGCTTCCCCAGGTCTTTTCAGAGCTCTCTTTGGACAAGGATAAACTTATCTCTCTCTTATCTCTCATAACACTATTGAAATCACTGACTAGCAAGACCCTTCAGAAATTATGGCCTGCTTCCAGCTCCTACCTCTATCATATAGAGGATCATCAGCACTTTCTATCTCAAGCTGACCTCCAACAGAGAGTTCTGGGCTGTGGAAGATACAGCTCTCCAAATGCTGCCTCCATAAATTGTCAACCCCTTGGAGGACCCGTTTTCTGAAGGTAAGGTCCTTGCAAAAATTCACCAGCCAGGAAAAGTCCTGACCCTGACAGTTTCAACAACAAATTGTACAAACTTTTTAATGAACTTTTAACCCCCATACTGACTAAAGTTTATAACTCAATAACACGGACTGTGTTTGATGCTTGATTCCTTGTGGCACATATCTCTCTGATTCCCAAACCAGGGAAAGACCCTGTTTTAAATACAAATTACCAACGAATCTCACTTGCCAATAGACTGTCTCATCTGCTTTCCTTAATATCAGGTGATCTGGTGGGGTTTGTTAAGGGAAGAGAGACCTGTGACAACACAAATAAAACATTTTTGCTCATGTTTAATGCCCAAAGGATTAACATCCTGGCTTGCCTACATTCTGTTGATGCCGAAAATTTGATCGAGTGAGTTGACTATTTCTCTGCAGTACTCAGACTCAGATTGATATTGGTCCCTCTCTGTTGTGGAAAGTCATTGCCCTGTATACTTTGCCCCTGGCCTGCGTTCGAGTTAATGGGCAATTATCATCTCCATTTTGGATCTTCAATAGGATGAGACAGGGATGCCCTCTCCCCCTACTATTCATCCTAATCATGAAACTGCTGTCTGTAGCACTGTGGAGAAATGACAATATCCATGGCATCTCTTGTAAATTTTCATGATATGCAGATGACCTGCTTTTGTACATCACAGACCCTTGATCTCTTTCCCCTCCATCATTGCAGAGTTTGAGCAATTTGGTAGACTTTTAAATGGTACCTATACCTTCAATTCTTTCAACTCTGTGCACTATACTGCTGATGTTTTTTCCATGCTTCATATTTGGTGGACATACCCAAAACTCCTTACTCTTCTGGGATACGATCTTCAATCCCTACTCTTCCTTATCTTGCATGCAAATTTCCCCAACTCCATAGGTAGGCCTCCTATCTATGATTCCAGGTTCCTTGACTTTTTCAACATTTCTTGACAACGGCAAAAACTGTGATCCCTTGCCATTTATATATTATAGTATTTGCTACTCCTATTAGCCTTAATTTGACATATTAGAACATTGCTTTGATACATTTGATATGCTCTGTGTTTCTACTTGATAAGTTTGTTTTATATTGCATTTACTTCATGTGATGTTAACCATATTGCAAATTTCATTTAACCCTATTGTACATAGTCTGCTTATTATCTTTTCAATAAACCTTTTTTGGTTTTATGTTGATATACTTTGGTATTTTTGTAAAACTCTGTTCTAGTGGCTAGATGTACTACTTTTGAAATAAACATCCAATGTTGATCAATGGAGATTACATTATTTTGAATGATCAAGTAATTACACATTGTTCTCCAGTTTGTGTCTATGAAATGGGATTGGACACTTTCCTGCAGAATGGTTGCATTGGGATTAGGATTGTGGGGCTAGCAGGAGTAATGACATATTCCAGTACCACTTCTTATTATAGGTAAATACTTATCCAATTGAAATCTGATATGCAAGTTGTAAAATGAAAAATAAAGAGTTCTCATGGACAATGACTATATATGCAAATAGGACATTGAATCTATTTTTGGTCTAAGAGACCTTAATTACAATAAACAGATTTAATGAATTCCAAAAACAGAGCTACTAAGCAGTTTCCCCTACCCGGCTGCCATGCCAGAGCTTTACTTTTCTTGTAATCATGGAACTGCTACAGTTCTTTCCTTAATGAATATAATTTGTTACTTCTGAAAAAGTACACATGATTAACTAATACAGCACACCTGCTGTGAAGCATAAATCAATGACATTGTCCCCAGACAGTGGTTCTGACTTAGGAAGGAGCGAAACTGGCTTTCTTACTATGGAGACAGCAGCTGGAAAGTATACAAAGGAAATGCTTTTCCTGGGGTTATTTATGAGGTTGGGAGCATTTATTATCTCAATGACATGTTTAATGAAAATTTAAGGAGCTAGTTTGTGTTGTATAGTACTATTCCCTGCATACTGTTTGGGTTAGATTAATAAGAACTGTAAATGCATACAGCAATCTTATGTGTTCTGTATCTCTCACTAACAAGAACACAAAACAATTTATTTCGTGACCTTGTAAAATTCCATCCAATAAATCAACTCTTATAATCTTTAAGCCGTCTGAAAGAGGTGTTGCAATTTCTTTTGTATTTACAGTTCATACTGGTCCTATGTAATGTTTAGATTGTATTTTTTATAAATTAGATTATTTTCTATGAGGTAAATAAAACATTACGTTTTAGTAGCTAAATAAAATGGAAGCCGTGGATGTTTATTTCATATGATAGATTTCTTTGTGGTCCATTTCATAAAAGTTCCAGATGAATTCTATTAATTTATTATGAATATTTAAAGTCAACCCCTTATACTGAATGGTATAGTGCAGGAAAGTATTGTTTCACTGTGACCAACTGTGGCATATCAGATTTAAAGGGAGCCTGCCAGCTCCAAAATCAAAACAAGATTTTTTTTTTTGCGTTTTATTAGCTTTTCAGACATACCCGTATACACTCGAGTATAAGCCGACCCAAGCGGCCCCTATTTTTACCAACAAAAACCTAGTAAAAAACGTTATTTTTTTACTTGAGTATAAGCCGAGTTTGGGGTTTCAGCACATTTTTTTGTGCTGAAAAACTAGGCTTATACTCGAGGATCTTTCCTGTACAACAGAGGTCCATAATTTTAGAGGAAATTAATTTATTGTTATGTAAATTAGCTTCTCAGTGAACCAGGAGAGGGGCTGGATCTGCTGTTGCACCTCTTTTTTCACATTCATCCTACAATGGATGCTGATCATTCAGTAAATTGGTGCTTCTGTCTGGTGATAAACAGCACCAATAAAAAATAAACAAGAAAATAAGTCCACTAGTAGACATTGCCCTGTTTCCTGCTACACTGAAATGCCTAATGTATGTAAAGATAAAAAATAGGATTTTCTATAAAATGACATATTACTGGATAACTTAGTAGGGTCCGCGGATCGCACTTTAGTCGGATTTTCGAAGTTTTAGAGATTTGCGACGCTATGACAGGTATTTAACTGGGGATTGTGTCACATGCGATTGGATTGTGGTGCAGCTGCGCTGGCATTCATGATTGATTTGACTGACTGACTGATTTGGACTGAGCGCGGGATTTAAGAGTGCAATTCGGGTCGAACAATGCACTTTCGGGGAACTCAGCGGACGGGTAAATAAATGTGTTGATAGACTACTTTAAAATTAGCTAAATTCCATCCCTGGTGATTTTGTAAATATTTGTTGCAGTGCATCAAGTACACCAGGTGAATCCCACCTGCAAATAACTCAATGTACTCTCCGCTCAACCAAGTTTTGTGACCAATGTTTCAGTCCTTGAGTGGTTTGCTTGCGTTTTAAATGTTGTATTGTACTGTATTGTAGAAGTGTTAACATATTAACATCTGATTCAATAGGATGCCAAAAGCATCTTTAATCATTTTTGAGTATTAATGTTCACTGAAATGTGACCTTCTTTGAAAGGAGAAATCAGTTGAAGGACGTAGAAGGGAAAATCAAATTATTTCCAAATGAAAAGTTCCTCAGATTAGTTGGGTTCCCTGTGGAGTGCTATAAATCTAACGTAGACATCTTAACTCCAA
This sequence comes from Engystomops pustulosus, assembly GCF_040894005.1. Lineage (NCBI taxonomy): Eukaryota > Metazoa > Chordata > Amphibia > Anura > Leptodactylidae > Engystomops > Engystomops pustulosus. The sequence continues at coordinate 45,851,098 of NC_092414.1, forward strand.
GATTTCTTCATGGAATTCAGAGTAGTTTGTCTAGAGTTTTTTTTGTCATCTGATGTCTTAATCCCTACAATAAAAAAGAATAATGGTACCATTAAAAAATATCCCTATTACCTAGTACAAAAATTTACATTTTAGAGAAAATTATTTCTGTAGGGTGCCTGTTCCCATAAAAAGCCATACTTAGGCTACAGTCACATCTAATTTTTTTTTTGCCACAGATGTATCCCAGACATATCCCACTATATGCTCATACAGTGGGATACATCCTCCTATTCCTACTCCTTCTCCTAAAAGCGGGAGGAGGAGTGGATATCAGCAGCAGCCAATGATTGCTGCTTATATTTAGGGAGTCTATGTTCTTCCTGTATATGAACTGAGCATATACTTTGCTGGGGGGATGCAGTATTGTTACATCTGCTTCAATGGCCTCTACTGTGTGTATATGTTGCTCAGCAGGATGAAGGATTTAAAAATTCATGTGTTCTTTACACACTGTTTGCAAGTATATATCTATGGAAATGCTGAGCATATCCCCAGGTATATTCTCAGTGTATAAAAAAGGGGTGTGAATCGAGCCTTTCTCAGAAGTACAAATGAGCGGACCCAATGTTTTTGCTCGGGTTTGGCCATGCAACACAGGCAAATTGACCCCTCTAGCAACTAGCTATGGCTAGGATGTTCCAGGGGTTTCCCCATTGCATATCATATCATAGCCATTCATTTTTGCCCTGGATGCGCGGTCAAACCCTAACTCTGAATGCAAATGTTGTTTCTGCTTGTGTCTATTCAGAAGTAAGGTTTTGTGATGATTGGTAAAAAGTTATACAAGACACATTTAATGGCACTTGTATGGCACGATTAAAGGAAATATACCATCAAAATCAAGCATGATAAACCACGGGCACTCACTCATAGATCCATGTATAATCACTGTGGTAATCTTCTTATATTTGTTATTCATTCTTCCTTCTTTTTTAATTGAACTTTTAAAATAATGCTATTGAACCATAGGGGCTCAGGGTAATGAACCATAGCCCATCTGTGCTCTGCCATAATAGACTATTAGATTGTCTCAACCTGCCCACTGTTCCCTTGGCACTTCGAATCCCACACTACCTGATGTATTCTCAATGCAGCAGAGGAAGTTTCAGCACACAGTGGGAAATGGGAAAGTGCTCCTTGTACACTGTAACAGCCTGTAAAGCTAAAGCACAGAGGGGCCCCGGAGCCCTTCTTGCCCATTAGTATAATTTTAAAACTTGATTTTAGAAGAAAGGAGGTCAGGGATAACAAAGTAATATAAGAAGATTACTACTATACGTAAGTGATTTATATGGCTTGATTTTGATGGTATATTTTCTTTTACTCTCCAACTGGGGAAATGTCAGAGAAAAAAATCTCTAACTTTCTGTTGATCTGTTCAAATAAAGGTGTTTTTTTTGTTTTCTTATAAAATATATAAAAACATACATGGGATTGTTTATATGTCCATAGAATGATCAGTAAAAATAAATAAAAAGGGAGATGAGCTGCATTCAGGCTTGAAACGCATCATCATTCCATTTATTATTGTGTATAAAAATGTCATTGATTGAGGTCTCAGTGTGAATGTGTGAATGCAACTAGGCCCGCTGGAACGGAGGGGCTCCTGGCTGATACAGTTCCCTAATAGCTGTTTGACCCAGAAGCAGTGCACAAACCAGATGCATGGCTCCTGGCTCATGTAGATAACGAGCTACGGGGGAGCTCCAGGCCCCTTTGGGCCTGTGCCTTGGCAGAGAAGGAAGTAATACACTACTTGTTCTGCGACTATGCATGAAAGTGCTCTAAACAGCAGCAGTGCGTTGACGTAATTGTGTTGACGGCACTTGGCGCCTTACTGCATGGTAGCGGTTAGGAGAAAAGATAGCCGCCCTTGCCGAGACACAGCAGGAGAAGGGTAGAGGGGGCAAGGGTATAATGAACTTTGTGTTTGATGCCAGCTTCTTCCTCCAGAACCAAAGAACGGTAATTGGTGCAACCTGTGTACCCACCTTTGCCAACTTGTTCCTTGGATGGTGGGCGGAAGAGCTGGTACTTAGTGCAGAAATGCAGGCCCATACTGAGTCTATAATCTTCTGGAAAAGGTATATAGACATATAGGTATATAGACATAGATATGGTTATATGTATAGATATATGTTGTGTTCATTTGGAAGGGAACCAAAGAAATATTGGATTACTTTATGTCACGACTCAATAATAACAACCTCAACGTTAGGCTGACTATGTTTTGTAGCAAGACATCTGTTCCCTTTCTTGTCATTACGATGGAACTCAATTCAAATGGAAGAGTGGAAGCAGACTTTTACCATAAGGAGACAGCCACCAATAGTCTGCTGCAGGCCAACAGCACCTACTTACGTAGAACAATTAATGCTATTCCAAAGGGAGAGTTCCTCAGATTGAGAAGAAACTACTACACATTGGAAAAATTTAAATGTGGAGCACAGGCATTGAAAGCCTGTGACTTCATGCCCGACAGATGGGCAGACAAATTAAAGTAGCATATAACACAGCCTTACGTGCCAACAGAGAAAGTCTTCTGATGGTAAAACAAAAGAAAGAGGATAAACAAGTCTGGTTCATCATGACTCTTCGTGAAAGATGACCAGAAATGAATAAAATATTGGACAGACATTGGAAAGTTCTACAACTAGATCAGGGCATTAAACAACATGTTAGTGGCAGAGCATCCAGTGGATATAGAAAGGGCCTGACTATTGGAAATATTCTGGTTAAGGCTAGATTCACACAAACGTATGGGGGATGTCCCCCATATAGGGCAATATGCCTTATAGGAGCGGTACGGTGCAGCGCACATGCGGCCATATATTGCTATGGAGAGGGGCAGGGGTGAGCTGCCCCCTCCTTCTCTCCCCGGCGCCGATGTATGGCCGCCCATCCATTTGTACAGCCTGTAAAATTATTCATAATAATTTTAATTTTAATAAATTTCAAATATTTTTGGAACTCTAGGGAAAAATTAACCTCTCTTGGACAGCCCGCTGATGTATAAATTAGGTCTGTAGTCTGTATCGACGTCTTTGGCCTTGATAGCAGACACCCGGAGCCCCTAGGGAGATGCGGTTTATTACACCTTCTCCCCTCCTCAAAGCATTGCGCTGAAGTAGTGCTGCCACTGGCTCTATAGACTCGGCGGTCCAAAGACTTAATAAGAGCTGCTGGGACGAATCAGACTCAGTACAGCTCTGATCAGCATCACCAGTGAAATAAAAAAAAAAAAATGAAAATGCCCCCCAGGGGTCATGGGGGATATATAAAGTAAAAAAAAAAATATTAACAAATATTCATAAAACTACATTCACATTTCCCCATACCATAAAGAAAAATTGCTATTGAAAAAAGACTATACATATTATACATCAAAATGACTGAAACAAAATAGGGAATTCATTAATAATGTTCATTTGTTTTTACTAGGCCTACGGGACCTGAAAAAAACACCACAGAAAATGGTAACCTGGAACGAAAAAAAAATGGTTATGACCCTTATACTGCCCGTAAGTTCACAAAAATGCCCGTAAAGGTCTCTGTAAGGGCGCTGTCACACAGGACGTTTTGACTGCAGACCAAACCGCGCCCATCGCTTTTCTATTCTGTAAGCAAATGTGAAAATGTTTACACAGCTGCTTACATTTACAGCAGTGAAGCCAGAGTAGCCAAACGCATTGTAACATTTAAAAACACATGCATTCTGATGCATATGTCCTGAGGAATGCGTTTCAACACATCCAAATTGCCACGTGTGAATGCGACCTCACTGATATTCCTCATATCTCCTTGTCTATGAGTATCACACACTGGTTGCTTTAGGATGCAAGCGTTTTCAAATGTTCCAATGTGTTTGACAGTTAAAGAAAATAACTTAAGGGGATATGAACCAGGGCATAATAGGAAGGGGAAAGGGCATAATGACATGATAAGAGGGGTCAAGAGCATAATGAGCAGGGGCAAGGGTATAATAATTGGGTCACAAGGAGGAGGGCAAGGGCATATTTACCTGGGTATAATGTATATAATAAGAGGGGTCAAGAGCATAATGAGCAGGGGCAAGGGTATAATAATTGGGTCATAAGGAGGGGGTCAAGGGCATATTTACCAAGGTATAATGGCAGAGGGCATAAAGAGTCTAATGAGTGGGTAAAATGAGCTGAGCATAATGAAAGGGGACAAGAGTATAATTAGGGGCATAAAAGGAGGGGGCAAGGGTATAAAGAGTGGGGGCAAATTAAGTGGGTGCAAAATGAAAACAGGTAAGCCCTTACTCTAATGAGAGGGAGCAATGGTATAATTGGCATATGTAAAATGAGCAGTGGCATAATGACAGGACAAGGGCATAATGAGGAGGCATAATAAGTGGGGAAATAAGGGGGAAAAGAGAGTAGATTACCACTGAAACCCAGTGTTACCCAATGACATTTCAGCTCCTGTGTAAAGCTGAACTGTCATCAGATCCATGACGTATGCAGTAGCATTGAGTGTGATTAGCCACTCCCCATGCAGTAATAGAATGTCAAGGTGCGCCAACAGGTTAATCACTGTACTGAGGTTATATTTTTTCCTTGCACAGGATAAAAATAACTTTATTATTCTTATCTGTAGGATGGGAATTTTAGTCCTTTTTTGCAGTTACAGGGGGAGGGGGCCCCGTTAGGAATTTTGTCCCAGGGCCCAGAGGACTCTAGTTACGCCACGGGTGAAATTACATGAGGATGTAATTACATTTTTGGATGGAATATAGAAGATTTCTGACTTGGAGCAATTTAAATAAGAATAAGAAGGTCTATCTATTCAAACTGTGAGATTTGCTTGTTATTTAAGAAAGACTGAAATAGTACAAATGAGCCGTGGTATTACTCCAAAGCACAGGACTGTGGATTCAGTTAATCAGTTGATCAAGTTCCTAGTATATATAGAAACTAAGCATGCAGATGCACATGGTAAAAGGAAATGGTTAAAAGCTTAAATTTTCTTTATGGCATATTCCTGCTGTGAGTACTCTGCAGGAAAAGCTCACATAAAGCAGAGATGTGAAAGTGCAGTCAAAGGGACCAGCTGAACATTCACTGTATGCTTGTAAAAAATCTAAAAATGTAAACCTATGTCCTTCTTATTCACTCCATACACTCCAGAGCAGCAGTATTAATGGCAAGCAAAAGCGTTGTGTAAGGGAGTGCTCTTACACAACACTTTTGCTTGCCATTAATACTTCAACCTACAGCTACACTATACCTATGCCATTCATCCCTAGGGTAGTGATCAAACGTGTCCCTCTTCTGCTACCCGCTGCCACACAGGTGCAGAGCTGCTGACAGTTTCCCTTTGACTTATATATAAATGAAGGGATGTTTTATATGTGGGGAGAGTGCGGTCAGTTGTGTTGTGAGGAGTATATATTATTTAGGAGCACAGTGTTGTTATCCAGGAGACTTTATACTGTAAGTTACTGTGGTATTTTTAGGGATGCCGGGTGGAGATGCTGCACAGAGCTGAAGATATCCGGCCGTGAACTAAGCAGCGATAAGTCATGGATTGGAGAACTCGGAATAAAGTCCTACTGATGGAAGAGATTGTCATCTATAAGGTACTAGATGCCACTAATGACTCCCAGAACCTGTAGTCAGTCACACAGTGTCAGTGAGCCTGCCTGTGGGGATGTTAATTGTTAGTAAAGTTTTCAGCGTTTACTGAACAGGGAGCGGGCAATAGCACAAGAGCGGGAGGGGGGTTGCAGCATTTTAATATTCGCGTCAGGCATCAAATATGCTAGAATCGGCCCTGCCGGTATGGGTTACTGCTTATCATACATCGAAGTCACAGCCTAGTACCATAGTGTTGCCCCCTTACTCATAATAGCACCTAGTCTATTGCCTCAAAAGTGCTAAATACGTAAACTAAGAGTACCCCACGGAACAAGAGGAAGGAGGACAAGACTAAGATTATAAAGCACTTGTAAAAGAAAATAGATCTTTATTGGTACAATATAGACAATAAAAATTGTTGGTTGCAAGCCATAAAACAATTGAGAGGTCCCTTTATGCTACTGCACACCCTCTCAAGCTGTCAAAATATATGTATTTGTTAGACAGCATCCAACAGGTCTCATGTTACCTATTGTCCAGTTCTATATCTGTCAGGTTCGCTAGGGAGAATGCTGGGACTTCTGGTTCTTCTGGTGGGGCCAGCAACGTTCTCCGACCCCAGACTCCACCTCTCGTCCCGAGCAGCGGCTGCTAAGATCTCGCGCTGTCTAGGAGTTGTGTTTGGAACTGCTGGGAATTGTGGTACCTCTGCATGCTGCCTGGTTTCTGCACCATGAGGGGTTAATTCCCAGAAGCTGTCCAGCTCCTATCAGGTTCTGGAGATGGAGTTCTGACTGCATAAATTGCAGCTTCACTAGTCACCTGTGCCAGTGTTTGAAATCCCTTCATCACTCGTTGCTGCATTAGGTTGTCTTGCTCAGTATCTGTATCTGTATTGTTGTGACCTCGGCTAGTTTTTGACATTGACGTTTTGCCTTCTGACTTTGTTCTTGACGTACCCTCTCATTGTGACTCCGGCTAGTTTATGTTTGTCAGTCTGTTTGTGTTTCCCTTCCCTCACTTATCCAGTATATTTCGAGTCTTTAAGTAGTCGCCCCACGGTTTAGCGTGGGGGGGCTATAGGAAGGGACAGAGGTTGGCGCAAGCTCAGGGCACACTATCCCCTGTCTTCTGTGTTACCCAACCCTAACAGAAACACTGGCCACACATAGGTCTGCATCCTGTATCCGACCTTCTACATTCACTCCTTCCATGGAGCCTTTGTCAGCTGTGGTCACTCAGGTCCAGACCTTAACTAAACATGTTCAGAGTCTGTCAGCCTGTCTTCAAATGCAGGTTCAGGAGAAGACAACACCGCAGGCTGCACCGTCACTTGCACCAGAACCTAAGGTTCCTCTCCCTGACTTGTTTTTTGGTGACCGTAAGAAATTTTTTTCATTTAGGGAGGGATGTAAACTTTATTTTTCTTTATGCCCTCACTCATCGGGCACCGAGACACAAAGGGTGGGCGTGGTCATTTCTCTTTTGCGCGATGATCTGCAAAATTGGGACTTTTCTCTCCCACCTGACTCTCCATCCCGCTCTTCTCTTGACGCTTTGTTTTCTGCTTTAGGCCAGATTTATGACGAACCTGACCGCACTGGCAGTTTCCCACCTTAGATCTCTGTGTCAGGGAAAACTGACGGCGGAAGATTGTGCCCAATTCAGACAGTATGTGACTGACTCGCAATGGAACGACTGTGCCCTAAAAGACCAATTTATGTTCGGACTGTCAGACCAAGTACAAGACTTAGTCTTAGCTTATGCTGAGCCTCAGACATTAGATGAAGCTATGACTCTGGTCGTCCGAGTTGATCGTCGCCTAAGATCCAGGCAATCACCTCGGGTGTCCACTGACTGTCAGCCAGCGGCCAGTCTGTCTCCAGGCCGTCAAGAATTGGAATCCATGGAGCTGGATAGCATCTCTCCTGCACAGCGGAAGCAACATCGAATAAGACGCCATCTTTGTTTCTGCTGTGGAAGTCCTGATCATCAGATACACACCTGTTCCAAGAGGCAGCAGCAGGAAAAACTTCCGCTCCTAAGCAGTAATCAAGGGGACTGCTTAGGAGCTCAGGTACTCCCAGTTGTGTCTAGAATGTATTTACCTTGTACGGTTAAGTTTCAATCTGTTTCCTGTACTGGTCGCGCCTTCTTGGATTCAGGTGCTGCAACTAATTTAATTGATTATAATTTTGTCTCTCAGTTTTGTATGTCATTGATTCCATTGTCCACTCCTATCCAGATGTCAGGTGCGGATTTGACCCCTCTACAGGCAGGGTTGATTAAATTCCGAACCGCGCAGATAAAGCTTATGGTAGGAGCTATGCATGAAGAATGGTGTTTCCTAGTTATGGAAAATTTTCTGAAAATGTCATTCTTGGTTTACCCTGGCTCCGGATCCATAATCCGGTAATTAATTGGGAAACTCTGGAGCTGGTTCATTGGGGTCCTCACTGTAAGGATCACCTGACCAGAGTTTCATTATGTACAGTAGTGGCGGGAGATCAGAGTCTTCCAGGTTTTCTCTCTGACTACTCAGATGTGTTTTCAAAACCCTTGTCCCAAGTCCTTCCTCCTCACAGGGAGTTTGATTGTAAAATTGACCTTCTTCCTGATGCTAGATTGCCAAAGGGTCGTATATATAACCTGTCGGTACCAGAACGGGAGTCACTGAAGAGTTATATTGATGAGAATTTGGCAATCGGACATATCTGTCCCTCTGAGCCGCCCACTGGGGCCGGGGTTTTTTTTGTTGGGAAAAAAGATGGTGGTTTACGGCCGTGCATTGATTATCGAGAATTAAATAAGATAACGGTAAAAAGCTCAGGTCCTCTCCCCTTGATCTCTTAAATCAGGTTTCTGGGGCCCAAGTTTTCTCAAATTTAGTTCTCAGAGGGGCTTATAACCTGATTCGGATTCGGGAAGGAGATGAGTGGAAGACCGCATTTAATACACCTTTGGGACACTTCGAATACCTGGTTCTGCCCTTTGGTTTGAGTAATGCCCCAGCGGTTTTTCAAGGGTTTATGAACTCCATCTTTCATGATTACATCGGTGTGTTTATCTAGACGATATTTTGATTTTCTCTCCTGATATGGTTTCTCACCAGCAACATCTCTGCTAAGTACTTACCAGGTTGCGCAAAAACCACCTCTTCGCTAAGCTGGAAAAGTGTGTTTTTTGCGTCCAGAAGGTTTCCTTCTTAGGTTATGTTGTTACTCCCTCTGATGTACAGATGGCCTTACAACGTTTTTTAGGTTTTGCTAACTATTATAGAAACTTTATTAAGAACTTTTCCGTGATCACCAAATCCCTCACGGATCTAACCAGTAAGGGTGCTGATCCGAACAATTGGTCCCCTGCCGCTTGCTCTGCGTTTGAAACTCTAAAAGCGGCATTCTCGTTAGCCCCAGTTTTGGTTCAGCCTGACCTCTCTCTCTTCCGTTTGTTGTGGAGGTAGCTGCCTCCGAGGTTGGAGTAGGTGCAGTGTTGTCTCAGGGGTCCTCCACTCTCACCAAACTTAGGCCCTGTGCATATTTCTCTAGAAAGTTTTCTTCTTGTGAGAGGAATTATGATATTGGTAATCGAGAGCTCCTTGCCATTAAGTGGGCATTTGAAGTCTGGAGATACTTTTTGGAGGGAGCTCTTCATCCGATAACTGTGCTCACGGATCATAAGAACTTAGTATATTTGGATACTGCTATGCGCTTGAACTCACGTCAGGCTAGGTAGGCCTTGTTTTTCTCTCGCTTTAATTTTGTGGTCACCTACCGACCTGGGTCAAAAAATGTGAAGGCTGATGCCTTGCCCGTAGCTTCGGGACTCCTGAGCTTCCAGAGGCTACTGACAGTAATATTTTGTCTCCAGGTGTTGTGTCGGCAGCTGTCTCCTCCCACCTCTCCTCTCAAATTTTAGCAGGACAAAGATCTGCACCTAAAGACCTTCCGGAAGGCAAATTATTTGTTCCTCTTTCTTGTCGTTTGAGAGTGTTGGAGGAGACGCATTGCTCGGTATTGGCAGGTCATCCGGGAATGAGGAGTACCTTGGATCTCTTAAAGAGAAGTTACTGATGGCCTCACATGACTAATGATGTGCATGCATTTGTCCAAGCCTGTCAGGTCTGTGCGCGAGGAAAGACTCCCAGGAGACGTCCTGAGGGGCCTTTTCTTCCGCTTCCAGTTCCCACCAGGCCATGGTCTAAAGTGTCTATGGATTTTGTCACTGATCTGCGAGCATCTCGAGGCTATACAGTGATTTGGGTGGTAGTGGACCGTTTCTCTAAAATGGGACACTTTGTTCCATTAAAAAAGTTACCTTCAGCTGAAGAATTGACTGATTTGTTTATATGGAATATTGTACGGCTCCATGGTATACCAGATGATATTGTGTCAGATAGGGGGGTACAATTTGTTTCCAAATTTTGGCGAGCATTTTGTTCTAGACTGGAAGTTAACTTGACGTTCTCGTCGGTGTTTCACCCTGAGTCTAATGGTCAGTCCGAGAGAATGAATCAGGAGATGATTCAATATCAGCGACTCTTTGTCTCGGACAGTCAGGACCAGTGGGTGAAATTCCTTCTGTTGGCAGAATTTGCTATTAATAATCACTGTAGTTCTTCCACTCAGGTTTCTACGTTTTTCTGCAATTATGGTTTTCATCCTCGTTTCTCCTTTTCATCTGTGCCTGTCTCTAATATTCCTCGGGCGGAAGCTATTACATCCAAGTTGCGCCTGCTCTGGTCACAAGTTCAGGAGAATATTCAGAGGGCACAAAATTCTATGGTCCAACAGACTGAAAGAAGGCGCACTAACTCCGATACGTTTGTGGTGGGGGATAAAGTGTGGTTATCAACAAAAAACCTTAAATTGAAGGTCCCCTCTTTGAAGTTTGCACCCAGGTTTGTAGGTCCGTTTGTTGTTACTCAAATTGTTAACCCGGTTTCCTTCAAGATTACTCTTCCAGCAGGGTGGCGGGTTCATAACACCTTCCATAAGAGTCTTCTGAATCGCTATGTTGAGCCTGTTTTGCTTCTTCCTGACCCTCCTTCTCCATCTATTGTGGAGGGGAATCTAGAATTTGAGGTGGAAAAAGTTGTGAATTCCAGATGGGTAGGTAACTCCCTGCAGTACCTGGTCCATTGGAAAGGTTTTGGTCCTGAGGATAGGTCTTGGGTTCCGGCTAGAGATGTTCATGCTCCGCGGTTACTCAGGTTATTTCATCAGGCCTATCCTCAGAAGCCATCTTTACGTTCTAGGGGTCCGAAGGGGGGTACTGTCAGGTTCGCTAGGAAGAATGCTGGGACTTTTGGTTCTTCTGGTGGTGCTAGCAGCGTTCTCCGAGCCCCGGCTCGTATCCGCACAGACTCCACCTCTTGTCCCGGGCCGTGGCTGCTAAGATCTCGTGCTGTCTAGGAGTTGTGTTCGGAACTGCTGGGAATTGTGCATGCTGCCTGGTTTCTTCACCATGAGGGGTTAATTCCCAGAAGCTGTCCAGCTCCTATCAGTTTCTGGAGGTAGAGTTCTAACTGCATAAATTGCAGCTTCACTAGTCACCTGTGCCAGTGTTTGAAATCCCTTCATCACTCGCTTGCTGCATTAGGTTGTCTTGCTTAGTATCTGTATCTGTATTGTTGTGACCTCAGCTAGTTTTTGACATTGACGTTTTGCCTTCTGACTTTGTTCTTGACGTACCCTCTCGTTGTGACTCCGGCTAGTTTACCACTCTTTTGTGTTTTATGTTTGTCAGTCTGTTTATGTTTCCCTTCCCTCACTTATCCAGTGTATTTCGAGTCTTCAAGTAGTCGCCCCACGGTTCAGCGTGGGGGGGCTATAGGAAGGGACAGAGGTTGGGGCAAGCTCAGGGCACACTATCCCCTGTCTTCTGTGTTACCCAACCCTAACATTATCTCTATTTATGCTTGGTCTCCATACTGTCCAGGTTAAGACTGCTTTTTTCTCCTTGATTTCACCATCCTTTATTGTACTATATCCTGTGGACACCTTTACCACGGTGCCACTATTTGTTTTTATGAACAGTCCAAAAAAAGAGTACACTCACATTTCCCTTGGCAGGTCTAGATGTCGGGGTTCTCCAAAGCAGGTGCTGCAACGGCGTCTGGCAAATAGAGTAATCCAAGGAAAAAACTGTGGTAGCCGGAGCACATGTTATAAAATCAAAACATCGCTTTATTAAATATCCATTAAAAAGCACACATTGAGTGCATGGACGGTGCAGGTTACAGGGGCAAAAAAACCTACGCGTTTCAGCTCACTGCGGAGCCTTAATCATGGTATGCACTGCAACATTAAAAACAAACCTTTAAACCCTAAGGTACACCTGAACAATTAGTGGCTGCCGACATCACATCCGGCAACATAGGCGTCGACACAACAGTTAGCTTGTGTAAAGTTTGTGTAAAGTTTACAAAAAGTTAACTTGTATAAAGTTTACATAAGAAATGTAGACATAAATGTATAGAAGATATATCTAAGATACATACACTTGTCCTCATAAGAGTTGTTAGTAAATATATGACAGGTCATTCTTAAAATTCATGCCATGAGGACACCTGGAATTTAGTGCGAAGATCCAAAAAGCCTCCCTCCTAAGGAGGAGTTTTCTCCAATTGCCTCCCCTTAAGGGTCGATTAACATGTTCAATGCCAAAGAAGGAAAAACCACAAAGGTTCTTATTGTGTGTCTCTATGAAGTGTTTGGCAGCTCCTGAGGCATTAACATCTCCATTCTTTATGCTAGTTAAATGTTGAGCTATCCTTGTTTTTAACTTCTGTATTGTGCATCCAACATAAACAATAGAACAACATGTGCAACGAATAATGTACACCACGTATTGTGTGTTGCAGTTGATGAAGGTTTTTATCTTTCTACTGGCACCCGTGTCAGTTGTAAATTCTACTGTTTTGTTGGCTGCAAAAACACAAACATTACATCTATTGCCTCCACATTTAAAAAAACCTGTCATCGACAGCCAACTATGGGGTTTAACATTCATATTGGGGACACTAGGCGACAAAATGTTGCCAAGCGTTATACCACGCTTGGCGACACTTCTGTGGCCATTACTCATGATCTCACACAAAACATTATCTTGATTCAATACCGGAACATATTTCCGAATAATGTTTTTAATGCTGTTGAATTGTGCACTGTACGGGGTACTAAAGGTAGGTATAAATGTAGCAACCGACTCAGAAATAGGATTATTCTTTCTCTCCAGTAAATTTTTCCTATTTATTTTTCCAGCTTTTTCCCTGGCATTCTCTAACAAGGATGGGGAGTACCCTCTCTTTCTAAGTTTGTTGTTGATGTTGAATGATTGTGCACGAAATTCCGCATCGGTGGAGCAAATGCGCCGTGCTCGTAAAAATTCACCGTACGGAATCGCGTGCACAGTATGTGGTGGGTGACTGCTAGATGCCGACAAAATGGAGTTGCCTGCTAATGGTTTGGAAAACATAGTGGTAACTACAGTTCCCTTGTTTGGTATGCCCCTTAAATTTATATCCAAAAAGTGTATAGCTGTAGAGGGATTTTCAGATGTAAATTTGTTTCGTAAAAAAGGGTTATAAGTGGAAAAAATGGTTCTCTCTTCCCACCATGCCACAAAAAGTATGGCTAGTGATGGGGAGAATTTTGAGCCCATTGGGGCACCACAAATTTGTAAAAAATACTCTCCATTAAACATAAAAAAATTGTTGTTAAGTAAATATTCAACACAGGAAAGTAAAAACATTTTTAAATCAGAATCAAATAGACTGTATCTGTTGAGGTGGTAATGGACGGCCTTGATGGCCAGGGTATGGGGGATACATGAATATAAGTTGACAACATCGCAGGTACCAAATAAAAATGACTTCTTCCATTTGAAATTATCAAACATGCGTAATACATCTGAACTGTCCTTAAGAAACCCTGGAGTTCTCACTACAAGAGGTTGTAGGTGCGAATCAACCCAGGCACTGAGCCGCTCGTTGAGAGACCCAATGCCTGAGATGATTGGACGAAGGGGAGGCGGAAAAATGTTTTTATGGGTTTTGCGGAGGCCAGGAAATACATGCATGCTGAAATTCTCAATGACCAGATACTTGGCTGTTTTGGCATCCAAAACTCCCAAAGCTAAGCCATCATTAACAAGTTGGTTTAAAGTAACCAGGGTAGAGGGCGTGGGGTCTGACCGTAATCTGACATATGTAGTCGGGTCATATAAAATGTCTCTTGCCAATTGTATGTATAATCCAGAATCGAATACCACAACCGAGCCCCCTTATCTGACTTACGAACTATGAGATGAGTGTTATCTTTGAGTGTATGCATAGCTTTAAATTGTGCACCATTGAGGTTATATTTATTCTTGTTTCTGGCAGACTGTGTAGTTTTTTTTAAAGTATGCAATTCTCTTTCTACAAGTGTTTGGAACACATCAAGCGCAGGTACCCTAGATTTTATGGGGTAAAACTCATTATTAGTCATGGCATACTTGACATTGGAAATGTCAACCGTTGGAATGTCTGTAAATTCACTGAGCTCATGTAGGTCCAGAATGGCATTCTGTTCGTGAAACAGGAGGTCAGTGAATTCATTGTCCACCTGGGAAGTAGAAAGAGCATTAGTCATGGAGCAAGCATACATTTCAGAAACAGGATCATCGACAAAAAAATGTCTTTTGACAGTGAGCGACCTTACAAATCGATTCACATCAAGTAAGGTTTGAAAAATATCAAAATTCTGAGATGGCACATAATTCAGACCTTTTGCCAAAACAGATAGTTGGTCTTCTGATAGAATCGTGGGAGACAGTATAATGACATTGTCAAATGATTCAAGTTTATTATCTATTTCTTGGTTTTGCGAGTTATATATCTCCTTTCTGTTGCCTCTTCGGCTGTTTCGCTTGCCCCGTTTTTTGATGGATTATTGGGAAGAGTTTTACTCTTAGTATATCTTCTTTTGTTACCCGGTGGATTTTTGGCATTATTCGCTTGAGTGTCAGACGTTTCGCCTTCCGAAGACGTAAAATTTACTTTTCTTTGGGTATCCGAAGCATCTGAAGTTTGTGAGTCGTATCTTTTTTTCAAGATGGATTTGATATTTTTATAATTTTTGGGACGGTTTATTTTCCAATCATAAATTAGATTTTTGGCATAATCTTCCACGTCCCTTGCATATTTCCTTTTCTTTGTTGTAGTTATATCTTCTTCTGTCGTGTCCAGATCTTTCTGTATCTTGGAACGTAGTTGTATATAATCCAGATCATCTTTAAACACTATAAGTTGTTCCTCCACAGCTGAGATTTGTTCCTTTAGATCTATTAATTTTTTCTCTTCATAAGAGACAATGGGGCATATTTATCAAGCTGTCTGAAAGTCAGAACATTTCTAGTTGCCCATGGCAACCAATGACAGCATCCCTTTAAAATATTCATGAGCACTAATGAAATGAAAGCTGAGCTGTGATTGGTTGCCATGGGCAACTAGAAATATTCTGACTTTCAGACAGCTTGATAAATCTGCCCCAATAAGTTGCATTAATTCATTTGAACATTTGGATAGGATGCCATTCCATTTTTGCTGAAATTCATCACAAAAAACAGTGGTGGGAGTTTTGTAGATCCTTAAACCTCTGGGGACGAGGTCCTTTTCAAGGTAGGATCTAAGGGTGTTATGGTCCCACCATACGCGGAGTTCTTGTTTTGATAATTTCTCGCATTGATGCAAATGTTCTTTATAGTTAGTTGGAAGGGAGGTTGTGTTGTCTGGATTCTGTCCAAAAATAGAGGCTAGTTTCTGTAGCCTTTGTTCATAAGCCATAGCTGCGTTAGTTGCAGATGTGACAGGAGAGCAAATTGAAATAATGAAAAAAATGGATAAAATATGTAGGAATTATCCAAAAAATGGAGAGCCACCGTTGTGTTCGAATCCTATTTACGGGCATACAATAGTCTAATTTTAACTGGATGTCAATGACTGTGGGCCCATATAGGAGACAGTATAAAACACAAAGAACATGAAAACTTTAAGTAGACCGCCCAATGTATGTATGGGATAGTGAGGAAACAGAAGCTGCCAGTGCTTCGATACAAACAGTCCAACATCTTTTTCGGATTTTGTCATGTACATTAATGAGAATGACTTCAATCTAAAATTTACATCTGAAAATCCCTCTACAGCTATACACTTTTTGGATATAAATTTGAGGGGCATACCAAACAAGGGAACTGTAGTTACCACTATGTTTTCCAAACCATTAGCAGGCAACTCCATTTTGTCGGCATCTAGCAGTCACCCACCACATACTGTGCACGCGATTCCGTACGGTGAATTTTTACGAGCACGGCGCATTTGCTCCACCGATGCGGAATTTCGTGCACAATCATTCAACATCAACAACAAACTTAGAAAGAGAGGGTACTCCCCATCCTTGTTAGAGAATGCCAGGGAAAAAGCTGGAAAAATAAATAGGAAAAATTTACTGGAGAGAAAGAATAATCCTATTTCTGAGTCGGTTGCTACATTTATACCTACCTTTAGTACCCCGTACAGTGCACAATTCAACAGCATTAAAAACATTATTCGGAAATATGTTCCGGTATTGAATCAAGATAATGTTTTGTGTGAGATCATGAGGAATGGCCACAGAAGTGTCGCCAAGCGTGGTATAACGCTTGGCAACATTTTGTCGCCTAGTGTCCCCAATATGAATGTTAAACCCCATAGTTGGCTGTCGATGACAGGTTTTTTTAAATGTGGAGGCATTAGATGTAATGTTTGTGTTTTTGCAGCCAACAAAACAGTAGAATTTACAACTGACACGGGTGCCAGTAGAAAGATAAAAACCTTCATCAACTGCAACACACAATACGTGGTGTACATTATTCGTTGCACATGTTGTTCTATTGTTTATGTTGGATGCACAATACAGAAGTTAAAAACAAGGATAGCTCAACATTTAACTAGCATAAAGAATGGAGATGTTAATGCCTCAGGAGCTGCCAAACACTTCATAGAGACACACAATAAGAACCTTTGTGGTTTTTCCTTCTTTGGCATTGAACATGTTAATCGACCCTTAAGGGGAGGCAATTGGAGAAAACTCCTCCTTAGGAGGGAGGCTTTTTGGATCTTCGCACTAAATTCCAGGTGTCCTCATGGCATGAATTTTAAGAATGACCTGTCATATATTTACTAACAACTCTTATGAGGACAAGTGTATGTATCTTAGATATATCTTCTATACATTTATGTCTACATTTCTTATGTAAACTTTATACAAGTTAACTTTTTGTAAACTTCACACAAACTTTACACAAGCTAACTGTTGTGTCGACGCCTATGTTGCCGGATGTGATGTCGGCAGCCACTAATTGTTCAGGTGTACCTTAGGGTTTAAAGGTTTGTTTTTAATGTTGCAGTGCATACCATGATTAAGGCTCCGCAGTGAGCTGAAACGCGTAGGTTTTTTTGCCCCTGTAACCTGCACCGTCAATGCACTCAATGTGTGCTTTTTAATGGATATTTAATAAAGCGATGTTTTGATTTTATAACATGTGCTCCGGCTACCACAGTTTTTTTATTTGTTTTTATGGCTTCTAATCAACTGATTTTTATTGTATATATTGGAAAAAAGACACATGTCTGTCAAGTTCAACCAAGAAAGGGATTGGACGAGGCAGAGATTTATAGGAAAAAATGCACTAAAAATGCTTGGGTGCTCGTTATTCCAGACAAACTTTTCCCGATGCTCGAGTGCTCGTCTCGAATAACGAACCCCATTGAAGTCAATGGGAGACTCAAGCATTTTTCAAGGGGACCAAGGGTCTGCACAGGGAAGCTTGGCCAAACACCTGGGAACCTCAGAAAATGATGGAAACACCACGGAAATGGACAGGAAACAGCAGGGGCAGCATGCATGGATGCCTCTGAGGCTGCTTAATCGCACCATTATGCCAAAATTATGAGCAACAGCATGGCGATGACAGAGTGACTGAATGAGGCTAGATAGCATCTAAAACATCCAATAATTGACCCTGACACTATAGAAGATGGCATGCAGAGGCAGCGGCAGCAGCGGCAGGCTAGAGAGTGGCATGGCGACATACTCCAAATGGACTCAGGCTTCAAACCAATGGGTGGCAGAGAGGAACCAAAGGTGGTGAGCAAGAAGCGCTAAAATTATTTCCTATGTGAAGAAAAGGTTGACGGTACTTTTAGTCAATAACACAGCATGGTGGCGACATAGTGACCAAGTTCCATAACGTATCTGGTGAAACACACGAAAAATGAGCCTGACACAGCTCGTTTGATAAGGGGACGACATGTGGAGGCAGCCATGGAGACGACTTCCATGATTAAGAGTGACAGTATGGGGCATCCATATTGTGCTGCTATGATTGAAACTTCAGGTCTCCAGCATGGCGGCGACAGATGGGCCGAGTTCCATTATGTATCTGGTGAAACACCCGAAAATTCTGCCTGACACAGCTCGTTTGGTAAGGGGACGATGTATGGCGGCAGCCATGGAGACGACTTCCATGATTAAGAGCGACAGTATGGGGCATCCATGATTGCAACTTCAGGTCTCCAGCATGGCGGCGATGGGCCGAGATGGGCCGAGTTCCATTATGTATCTGGTGAAACACCTGAAAATTCTGCCTGACACAGATCGTTTGATAAGGGGATGATGTGCTGTATTTCCTCTCGCGCTCCAGCGTCTGGGGTATAGACAGTTGAAAGTTGCGCATGGAGACATTGGTGGACGCTGTGGAGGATTGTGGAGGTGAAATGGACAGGTAACAGCAGGGGCAGCATGCATGGATGCCTCTGAGGCTGCCTAATCTTTGGTTGAGCTTTCGCCTGTCCAAGCCCCTGCCTCTCGCCTCCTCCCCACCCAAAATGGGCCTGGGGGTCAGAAGCGTTTACTTTGAAAAAATTATAATTTTCAAAGCAGACGGGGGCTACAAACAGCACTTCTAAGAACTTTTGGATAAGATCAAGTGTAGTAATGTTCTTATAAGTAATTGGCTTGGTTATGGCGGGTGAGGGGAATGTAAACAGATGTGCAAGAAGCGCTGAAATAATATCGGTAAGTGATAAAAGTTTGGCAGTATATTTTGGGGGGACACCGTTAACAAGTTTGATGCGAAAGCCATGGAAACAACCCAAAATCCTGCCTGACACAACTCGTTAGATAAGGGGACGATGTATGGAGGCAGCTATATGGACGACTTTTGGAGGCAGCTATGGAGATGACGTGTGGAGGTAGCAATGGAGACAATGTGTGGAGGCAGCTAAAAAGACAACGTGTGGAGGCTGCTATGAAGACAATTAAATTTGGATAGTGCCTGTATATGGCAGTCCAAAAAAGTTTTCAAACCAGAGGAGCAAGTAGGTGGTCCTCCAGAAAAATTAAATACATAGAGTACTATAGCTGGAGCCAGTTGACCCTGACAAAAAATAGCCAGTTTCCTCTGCTTTAGTGTACAAAGAGGAGGAGAAGGAGGAAAATGAGGAGGAGGAGTGCATATATTATTCAGGTTGAGGTTCTTTCACCTGGTGGAGAATGGAAATCCTGAGAAATCCAGGCTTTATTCATATTGTTAAGCGTTAGCCTGTCAGCGCTGTCAGTGTACGCTTATCGGTGATGATGCAACCAGCTGCACTGAAAACCCGCTCAGACAACATGCTAGCGGCAGGGCAGGCAAGAACCTCCAAGGTGTACAGTGCCAGTTCGTGCCACATGTCCAGCTTTGAAAGCCAGTAGTTGTAGGGAGCTGTGTGATCATTTAGAACGATGGTATGGTCAGCTATGTACTCCCTCACCATCTTTCTGTAAAGATCAGCCCTACTCTGCCGAGACTGGGGACAGGTGACAGTGTCTTGCTGAGGTTACATAAAACTGGCAAAGGCCTTGTAAAGCGTACCCCTGCCAGTGCTGGACAAACTGCCTGCTCGCCTACTCTCCCTCGCTACTTGTCCCGCAGAGGTACGCCCTCTGCCGCTAGCGCTGTCAGAAGGGAAATACTGTTTCAGCTTGTGCACCAGGGCCTGCTGGTATTCATGCATTCTCACACTCCTTTCCTCTCCAGGGATGAGAGTGGAAAGATTTTGCTTGTACCGTGGGTCCAGGAGAGTGAATACCCAGTAATTGCTGCTGGAATAAATTCTTTGAATGCTAGGGTCACGGGATAGGCAGCCTAGCATGAAATCTGCCATATGCGCCAGAGTCCCAACTTGCAAGAATTCACTCCCCTCGCTGGCCTGACTGTCCATTTCCTCCTCCTCCAACTCTTCCAACTCCTCTTCTTCTGCCCATACACGCTGAACAGTGAAGGACTGAGCAATGCTCCCCTCTTCTGTCTCGCCAACATTCTCCTCCTCTTCCTCCTCATCCTCCTCCACCTCCTCCGATATGCGCTGAGAAACAGACCTGAGGGTGCTTTGGCTATCAACAAGGGAATCTTCTTCCCCTGTCTCTTGTGACGAGCGCAAGGCTTCTGACTTCATGCTGACCAGAGAGTTTTTCAACAGGCCTAGCAGCGGGATGGTGAGGCTGATTACGGAGGCATCGCCACTCACCATCTGTGTTGACTCCTCAAAGTTACTCAGCACCTGACAGATATCAGACATCCACGTCCACTCCTCATTGTAGACTTGAGGAAGCTGACTGACCTGACTACCAATTCTGGTGGAAGTTGACATCTGGCAGTCTACAATCGCTCTGCGCTGCTGGTAAACTCTGAATAACATGGTTAATGTTGAATTCCACCTTGTGGGCACGTCGCACAACAGTCGGTGAGCGGGCAGTTGGAGGCGCACCTTCGTGAGCAAATTAGACAGATTGGGGTATGTCTTGAGGAACCGCTGAACTATGAGATTTAACACATGGGCCAGGCATGGCACATGTGTCAGTCTGCCGAGTTGCAGAGTCGCCACCAGGTTACGGCCATTGTCACACACAACTAGCCTGGCTTCAGGTTCAGCGGTGCCAGTCACAGATCAGTCTGCGCCGTGATGCCCTGTAATAGCTCTTGGGCGGTGTGCCTTTTATCGCCTAGGCTCAGCAGTGTGAGCACCGCCTGCTGTCGCTTAGCGACGGCACTACTGCTGTGCCTAGAGCTATCGACTGATGACACCATGCACACGGATGGTAATTCGGAGGAGGAGGTGGAGGAGGGGTGGGAGGAGGAGGAGGCATAGTAGGCCTGAAAGACCTGGACCAAGGTAGGCCCCGCAATCCTCGGCGTCTGCCGTATATGAGCTGCCCCAGGGTCAGACTCGGACCCAGCCTTCACCAAGTTAACCCAATGTGCCGTCAGCGACATATAGTGGCCCTGCCCGGCAGCACTCGTCCACGCGTCCGTGATCAGGTGGACCTTATCAGAAACGGCGTTGGTCAGGGCACGGATGATGTTGTCTGACACGTGCTGGTGCAGGGCTGGGACGGCACATCGGGAAAAGTAGTGGTGGCTGGGGACCGAATACCGAGGGGCGGCCGCCGCCATGAGGTTGCAAAAGGCCTCGGTCTCTACCAGCCTATAGGGCAGCATCTCTAGGCTCAGTAATTTGGAGATGTGGACGTTGAGGGTTTGGGCGTGTGGGTGGGTTGCACTGTACTTCCTCTTGCGCTCCTGCATCCGGGGTATGCAGAGCTGAACGCTGCGCATGGAGACATTGGTGGAAGCTGTGGAGGATCGTGGAGGCGAAGGTGTGGTTTTCGCACGGGAGGTGTTTGGGCCGGGGTCCTGGGCAGGGGGCTGACTAGCAGAGGCAGCAGATGACACGGGGGAAGGAGCAGTGGTGTTTTCCCTGCCGGAGGTGAACGGCCTTGGTTCCATTGAGTGGGGTGTTTAGCATTCATATGCCTGCGCATACTGCTGGTGGTTAAGCTGGTAGTGGTGGAACCCCTGCTGATCCTGGTGTGGCACAGGTTGCACACCACAGTCCGTCACCACCACTGGCCCCACCACTGGCCCCACTTCCAACCTGTTCTCGTCGAGGACTCGCCTCCGTCTCAGAAGCACTGTGTTCACCCGGCCTATCAACCCAGCTTGGGTTTGTCACCTCATCATCCTCCGATCCCTCAGTCTGCTCCCCCCTCGGACTTCCTGCCCTGACAACAACTTCACCACTGTCTGGTTGTGTCTCCTCATTGTCCGACACCTCTTTACACACTTCTTCCACTACGTCAACAATGTCATCATCACCCACAGACTGCGACCAATGGAAAACCTGGGCATCGGAAAAGAGCTCAGCAGCAACCGGACAATTGGCTTGTGACTCTGGGAAGGGTCCAGAAAACAGTTCCTCAGAGTATGCAGGTTCAAATGCCAAATTTTCCTGGGAGGGGGCAGACTGGGGGGAAGGAGGCTGAGGTGGAGGAGCTGGAGGAGTGCTGATTTCGGTGACATGGGTGGACTGCGTGGAAGACTGACTGGTGGACAAATGGCTAGAAGCATTGTCCGCAATCCACGACATCACCTCTTCGCACTGTTCTGGCCTCAACAGTGCTCTACCATGAGTCCCAGTAACTTGAGACATGAACCTAGGGAGTGTAGCTCTGCGGTGTTCCCCTGCTCCCTCATCAGCAGGTGGTGTCTCACCCCGTCCAGGACCACGGCCTCTGACCCCTGCAGTAGTTGGACGCCCACGCCCTCGTCCTCTACCCCTTGCCCTCGGGTTCAACATTTTTAAAATTAAAGTGTAAACTGTAAATTTTATTTGTGTTTTTTTGTGTTTGTTTTGTGTTTTTTTGTGTTTTTGTTTTTTTAACAAAATGATGCTATCCTATTGCTATGGCTAGTTTCTAAACTACACTGACAGCACACAACAGGATTTTGTGCTTTGCCTGATGACTTTTAGTTTTGAAAAAAAAAAACCCTAATAATTTGTCCCACTTAGGTGTTTGAGATGGATATGTGTGTCACTAAGAGCTAAACAGAACGTTCGCAAGTCTCACTGCAAATTCGTTACAAAATGGTACTAGCTGCACTACTAGTGCCAGCAAAGCCAGCCACAACCAAATCAACAAAATATATATATATAACCCTAAGAAAACCGGTTGGCTTCTTGAATGCCTAGTTTCTAACCTACACTGACAGCACACAACTGGATTTTGTGGTGTGCCTGTCACTTTAAGTTTTGAAAAAGAAAAAAAAATCGTCAGACTGTGCATAATTCAATCAAACCCCTAATAAATTGTCCCACTTAGGTGTTTGAGATGGATATGTGTGTCACTAAGAGCTAAATACAACGTTCGCAAGTCTCCCTATGGTACTAGCTGCACTACTGGTGCCAGCAAGCCCAGCCACAAGCAAAGAAAAAAATATATATTCTAGCCCTAACAAGGGCTGTTGGGTTCTTGTAGACTCACTCCTGCAGTAAGCTAACCCTGCAGCAGCTCTCTCCCTAACGGCATCCAGACAGAGAATTAATGCGAGCAGCGCGGGCAGGGACTAGTCTATTCCAGGGTCACCTGATCATGCCAGCCAACCACTGCTATCGACATGTAAGTGTACCACGTCATGCTGGGTGGAGTGCAGTCTCCTGGCTTGTGATTGGCTCTGTTTCTGGCCGCGAAAAATCAAAACGGCGGGAGATGCCATTTTCTCGAGCTGGCGAAATATTCGTCCGAGCAACGCGCAGTTTCGAGTACGCTAATGCTCGAACGAGCATCAAGCTCGGACGAGTGTGTTCGGTCATCTCTAATAAGCATCAATATTATTTAGCTGTACAAAAGGCATCTAAACCCTTCTTGAAGCTCTCTGTTGTCCCTGCTATGACCACCAGGAAGGCTATTCCACAGATTGACAGTAGTATAAAAGCCCTGTCGCCTCTGCTAATTAAACGTTGATTTCTCCAGATGGAGATAGTGCCCCCTCGTCTTTTTGATTTGATTTTATCTGGAACAACTTACCACCATATTTTTTGTATGGACCATTCATATTATTATATAAATTAATCATGTCCCCTCTTAGTCATCTTTTTTCCAGACTAAATAAATCTAGTTGTTTTAATCTTTCCTCATAACTGAGACCTTCCATACCACTTATCATTTTTGTGGCTCTACGTTGAATCCTCTCCAGCTCCAGGGCATCCTTTTTATGGACCGGTGCCCAGAACTGGACGGACAGCATATTCCAGGTGAGGCCCAACCAATGCCTTGTGCAGTGGTAATATTACATCCCTATCCCGAGAATCCATACCACTTTTGATACATGACAAATCTTGCTGGCCTTAGAGTATTATCCCCCAGGTGCATAGCCTTACATTTATCCACGTTGAACCTCATTTGCCAAGTGGACGACCAAACACTCAGTTTGTCCATGTCACCCTGCAGCGTATGAACATCCTTCATAGACTCAAAACACTACAGTAATCACTAGTTCATATGATAAAATTCATAAAAATGTCCCAAAAGCCCCTAACAATTATAAAATAATAAATAATTAAAAAAAGAGGAAAAAATAAAAAACCTGCCTGCATCCTAAAATATCCAATCTATAAAGATATAAAAACAGTTATTCCTGGTGGTGAACCCGGTAAATGAAAAATGACACTTTTCTGCCGTCATGCAACACATAAAAAACATATTTAAAAGTGATCTAAAGGTCGCACAGTCGCCAAAATGGTAGCAATGAGATGATCAGCTTGTCCAGGAAAAAATGCTACCTTAGCTAACTCACTACTTCTAAGTATGAAAAAGTTATTGGAGTTAGAATATGGTAAAGGTAATATTTTTTGCTGGGGTGCATAAGCTTTTAATTTTTGGTAAAATCTATTAACACCTGATAAAACCTATAGGTATCCCTGTGATTGTACCGAACCAAAGAATATATTACAGATGTCCATTTGGAATGTACAGTGAAAGTTATAAGTTATAGGAAGCAGTTGATTTCCCTGTGTACCATTAATTTTAAGTCGTTAATGGGACACAGATATAGTCCTATATCTCAAGAATACTGAATCCCCCTCCACTACTATCTTGTAAATGGGCCACTGACTCCTCACCAGGCTGCCAGTAAGCCTGGGCCTGAATAGCATGCACACACAACTTTTTTTGCAACTATTGTGCTGTTAAAGATTTTCCTTTTGAGGACATTATGTATGTATCTATGCTATCTTCTATCTATCTGTCCTCAAAAGGAAAATCTTTAACAGCACAATAGTTGCAAAAAAAGTTGTGTGTGCATGCTATTCAGGCCCAGGCAAAAAATCCCCCAAATATAGTAAAAAGAAAAGATAGCAGCACTCTAAGGATGTAAAGTGATCAGCGGTCACATTGCACTGAGCTCCCACTAGAGCCTATGCCAGCAGCCTATACTGAGGCCAGTTGTGACAGGTGGTACAATGCTGCATGAGAAATGTAGGTATATAGGTATGTGTCACGAACCCGACTCACGTCCACACACGGGGATACCTACTCTATGGAGTCCCAGAATTTAGCCCTTAAGCTCCGCCCACTTCCTCAAAATGGCTTCCTTACGCTAAATTAACTCCACAGAATCTCAGCCCCAGCCAATCCGCAATGCCACCACCCACGAGTTACTTACGCAAAGAAGGCCGTAGGCACCTTGACCACACAGACAATGCACCCTGATGATAACTCAGCACATGCACTCACATATGCTATTAAAAGGATAAATTCACACAGAACATGCAATCGCTTACTACAGAGACTATGCTAACAATGACCTCTGGTAACGTAATTCCCTTCAGAGACCCAGATTCTTTAAGGCTACAAGCAGAGGCTTATTAAAAGTTTTTTTAATTTACATAAAAATGCAGTACAGTCAAAGAATTAAATTGTCAGATAAAATGAAAAAAAGATTAAAACAATACACATACGTAAAACAGTTAGGGAAGAAGGAAACAAAAAATTCTTGCTAGTGAAATGGGAAGAAATTCTTTGCCCTGAGGACAGGGCATAGACATTGATCCAGCCTTCTATTGTCATAGTCTCCAAGACTGAACAACCCCATGTGGCTGTCTCACTAATTTAAACCCAGGGGAATTTTGACCCCCACCCCTGGCTGTGATGTCACTGTGAGGGGGAATTTTTTCTATCCCCCTCCCATCAGTGAGGTACTTTTTGGGTCTGGGTTTTTATCAAAACCCCATAACTTTTGGCTGCCTCCAGGGCCACAATTCCTGTATGGAGAATAAGGAGCATTTTAAAGCAAACTTGTCACTATGAATGCCATTTGTAGCAGGTGACCAGTTCTAATAGTCTATTCTATGCTAATTTTAAAAATGCCTTTGTCAGAATTGTGAATCATTTCAGTACTTTATGATAGTGTATAGTTTACATTACCAGGCTTCTTTCCAGCAGCTTTTGTACATATGCCTCTTCATGCACTCTTGCTATATTCTTAGAGTAAAGATTTCTTGTCAGTTTATTACTGACAGAAATACTCTGCTATAAAGAGCACACAAGATTATATTAGCAATCACAATATGCATTTTGATGTCCTCTAATTCGTCTAAAAAAAACTAAATTAAAGGGGTTATCTTGAAAACCCCTAGGGGTTGGGGCAGTGATGGGGAAAAAAAGAAGACATACTTATCCTTCTCCAGCTCCCAATACTTAGAGTTTTTATCATTGTTTCTGGCCAGATCAGTCAACGAGTGTTAAAGGGGTTTTCCAAGATTTTTAAAATAATTCTATTTGGTCAGGATGGGGCTGCTTGAAAGGAATACTGTACTGACCTCCGCGGTCCCTCCTAGTGTTCTGCGCTAAACAACCCTGTTTTGTTTAGCACTATGTTTGGCTTATGGCCGTGGTGGCCAGCCACGCCTACCCATTGTCAGAGATTTGTATCTAGGGCTTAAATCACCCTTATCAGTTGTAAAGGTGACTTTCAAATTAACTCTTTCATGGTGGCCCCGTACCAGGATGAGAGCACAAAACTAAGACACACCAGTCTCCTAGTAAATGTGGAATCTCCAATCTTTATTAGCGCTCAGCCACATATATCAAATAAAGAGTCATCAGCACAGGGGGGCTTGACAAGGAGATAAAATACTGCAATGCTATTGGCTATAATGAATTTACCAGGACATTCTCCGAAAAGGTTAATAAATTGTGCACTGTTTTCTCAGTGGCATTGCTCACAGACATGTTATCCCAGCAACAGAATTTACGGAGAATGACTCCTATAGCTTCTTGTTAACCAAAACAAGATAAGGAGAAGAAAAACAGTCTGAAGGACAACTATCTCTCACATGTGTCAGGGAGAAACTTTTACAGGCAGGTTAGACAAAAATCATAACATTAGCTGGAAAGTGGCCAGCATGACCTGTAGCTGTAGAGGAATATATCACTAACACCGTCCCTATATCTCAGCGCATGATACAGTGCAGGGAATGGGGACAGGATGGGGCGTGGCCGGCCGGAAGGTGCACTCAGTAAGAAACAGTAGCATGGACCAGATAGACGGCGGTGCGGGACACTGGGAGGAACCGCAAAGGTAATTATAGGTTTATATTTTTAAGGAGCCCCCTTCTGACTTTTGAAAAGTCTCAGAGAACCCCTTTAAGATTTAAATAATGATTTATTATAGTTGACCAAAGTAGGTCCCACAACCCTCAGGAACTTCTGCTGAAAACAGAAAGTACTGGAGTAATGCAGTAACTGCATTAGAGTAAGTATGTTTTTTTTTCCACCCCTGCCCTTGTCCCCTTGGGGTTTTTAAAAAATATAAATCATCACATTATTCAACCTACACAGTTATTGGTGTAAACAAAGCTATTTTTCTGTTCCAGAAATTTACATATTAATAAGAACTATATGTATCATGTGTCATTTAAAGCACACAGTAAATTGTTTTAAAAAACCCTAAAACGAAATGACATAATTCCCATGATTGTCCATCCTTAAAACTCTTGCTGATTCAAATTAGAGTTAGGGTCTTTATTATTGTAGATAAAGGTATACAAAAAGTAGTGTAAAATGATTACCAGGTACAAATTATAACACATCGGTGTACAAACTTAATGGGAAATTGCAATATTATGGGTTTAAAGACACCATTTTTACTTAGGCTGGATTCACCCGAATGTATGTCCACTGGGCAGGCATACGTCCGTCACGATGGAGAGGAGGAGGGGATACAGACCGTGCACAAGGGAAATATAGGACATATTCTTTATTTACCCCGTGTAGGGGAGCGGTATGTTGCCATACGTATATGGCTCTGTGCGGCCATTGCCATTTATGGTGGACGTATGTATGGCCCCAAGCTTGCAGCCGCAAATATGTCCCCCATACGGTCGTGTGAATGCAGCCTTACACATATACATTATACATCACAGCTTATAGTATATTTGATTTATTTGGAGAAAAAGTTACAATTGTTTGCAATATAATGTTATGAAGAATATAAGATGTACAAAGTGCTACATGATAATAAAAGTGAATTATAATTCAATATTTGATCACATACATATTAAATTACAGGATACTTGATATTCACGTGAATAAATTACTTGGCTGCTATGAAATAGTGAAATTTAACATGTGTAATAATAATTTATGATGCATACAACTGATTCAGATATAACCGAAGGGCTCCATTAACTTCCAAGTCCAATCAACCTTTAATGTATTCATTTTAATTGGAAATTGAATTCATATTGTTATCAAACTTTAAATAAAAAATGAGACTGGTACAGAACACAGATGCCAGCATGACATGGCTCTGAAATGACAAGCATTATGGCTCTGTTTTTTTCATATCACATTATTGATATATATAAGGTCCATAAATATTTGGACAGAGCAATATTTTTCAAATTTTTGTTCAGTACATTACCACAATGAATTTGCTTATTAGGTTTCTGAGGCTTCCAACACGTAGCGAACCCTCTCTATTTAATTTTACAGAGTCTTCTCTCTAGGATTGGATAGGATTGGATATTGATGTGCCTACAACCTGGAGAGTGTTCACTTGGTTGCCTGTTGTGAAGAGGTTTCTCTTTACCATGAAAATTATTCACCTTGGATGGTGATCATCCACTACTGTTGTCTTCTGTGGGCGTCCAGGTCTTTTTGCATTGATGAGTTTACCAGTGTTTTCTCAGGATGTACCAAACTGCAGATTTAGCAGCTCCTAATATTGTAGCCATTTCTTAGATGGGCTTTTTCTGTTTTACAGCTTATGGATGGCTTGTTTCAACTGCATAGAGAGCAACATTGACTGCATGGTTTCTTTACAGCAAAATTTTCCAAATGCCAAGCATCAGTGCCCAAATATTTATATCAATAGCTACAAAGCATGTTCTGTGAAAAATCATTCATGCTAGACACTGATAAGAGATGGAAGAAAAGTTCCAGGGTCGGAACCCAGAAAAAGTAAATTATAAAGAATAGATGGTGCAGATGTTCTAAGCTAATATATCCAAGGAGGCCATTGGTTCAAGGAGGCCATATAAGAAGATTACCAACATCACAGTGCCTGGATCTATGAGTTAGTGTCCCTGCTTTATCGTGCTTGATTTTAATGGTAGAATTCCTTTAAACTTGTGGTTATTGAATGAATTGACTTTATGGGTGCCTTCTTCTATAACCAGCACCACACCTTGTTCATGAGCTGTATATAATGGAAATCTCTGCCACCGGTTTTTGAAGAATGCAGCAATTTGTATTCTTATTCTGGACCACCTTTTTGACATAAGTAATTGTTCTTGTCTCAAAAGGGTTGTCTGGTTAAGAAAACCCATTTCCCAGTATTTAAGGGAAATCAACAGCAAAAATCATCTAGAAATCCTCTACATCTTGATCCTGGCGGTGTTCTTTGATAGTCTGGACACGTCAGGATCACCTAGAAAAGAAACCTATGTCTGGTGCTCTTGGCTGCTGGTTATGCACGCCCTCGCCACCTCCATCTCCCATGTTGGGAGCATTGGAGAGGGAGGTGGCGAGGGCATGTATAATGAGCAGCACGGAGCGCCAGACATCTTATCCCCTTGCTCAATGCTGCTAATTTTAAGAACACTGCCAGGATCAGGATGAAAGGAGTGGAGGTGAGTATTTTTAGGTGTGTTGTTTCAACTGGTTGATTTCCTGTTGATGTCTGTACTAAACTATAAGTACCTTATGCACTTGGGCCGAGAAAACAAAAAGTACAATTATAGCAGGTAAAGCAATTCTAGAACATGTCAACAATTTTCTAAGTAAATATATTTCTAAAGGTGTTATTGACATGGCATTCTAACCAAAAGTCAAGAGCAATGCATCCAATCCCCACTAGCTAAGAAAACAATCCATAGATGTTCACAAATTAAGTTATTTGTAACAATGAGAAATTACACAGGTAAAAAATATTATAGAGAGGTGTAACAAGCCATCGCAAATTATACCACTAGCTGAAATCTATCAGTAATAAGAAAAAAACCTGCCACTTAGTGAAAAAAAACACTCATCAGCAGGTACAATTGTTTAAAAGAAAAACATGCTGGATCGCAACTGCAATTCATACAAAACAAGCTAAAATGTGATCACAGACCAATAAAGTCTCCAGTAATAGCAAAAATTCTGCCCTCTCCCAGATACCATAGAGTGACATGGGAGCCGTATACAGAGCCTTTCCATGTGTTTAGAGTTGTTAGACTTTGTTACCATCTGCATTGATATTTTCACTGTTCATTAGTGGAGAAAAACAATGCATAGTATACTCCATCGACAATAATTAGGACCTTACAACATTGATCTGAATCTGACTTATCCTATTGTATCTAGGCCTCATCTGTAATAAAACTTGAAATGTAACCCCTCACTAGCAAAGTTGAGGGTAGGTGCCTCTTATCTGCTAATTTGGGGGCAGGAAGAAAGACCCAGCTTAGTGTTTAATAAAGAGTAAATGTGGCATATAGAAGTATTAAAGGAGTTTTCCCACGAAGCAAAGTTAGGCCCTATCCACAGGATAGGGCATAACTTACTGATTAGTGGGGGTCTCATTGCTGAGACCCCGCATATAGCGAGAACGAGGGGTCCGACCGACCCCTCGTCGCTCCATAAGACTAAAGAAGCATATGGCATATGGTGCTATCACTGACGGAAATTGCAGAGCACTGCACAATTTATGGAGAGAGTTTATGGAGTGAGACAGGATAGGTGGAATCAAATTGCCTTACCATGCTAATACTAACTTACTGGTTTCACGATGTTAACACATATTGATGGAAATATATTGAACCTGTACAGACTAAGATATGGCAGAAGCCCCTCTCTTCATCAGCAGTTGCTAAATTAGTAGTGGGCTCCCTTCTGTTGAAAATCTGTATGGTGTAGTTCATCATCAGGAAGTGAGAGAGAGGGACTTCAGGTAAAATAAACAAATTAATATATCTGTCAGGAGGTCACAATGAATTTTTAAGGCATGGGGCCAGGATAAATGCTTACATGCGTTAATTTTACACTAAGGAGTAAAAGCATAGAAATATTTAGAACTTTTGAATTTCCGGCTTCATAACTCACCAACCTCTACAACTTTGAATGTGAGACCACCATCATTTTATCGATAATCGTCTTATACATACATTTGACTAGCAACTTTTTAGCATATGCTTAGTAATGCAGATTATTGTCATTCAACTGCTTTGTTACTGTTTTGTTCTTGGTGGTGGAACAATCTTTTTCTTCTTTCCTTTTTTATATTTTTATTGGGAAAAGGTATATACAAAAAGAAGAACAATAGGGACAATAAAAGTGTCTTTCATAATGTGGAACAACCCAAAGTTGACAGCAATAAATAAAACATTCCAATATACATGTAACCATCAAATTCTAAAACATCAACCCATTGTGTTTTCTATACCGTGAGTGTCTAACGTCTTCTTTTAGCCAGGAAAGTGTTTTGTCCATGGTAACGCTTTTATACACAAAAAACATACGGGCAGCTCTTTCCATATATCATCCCGCGTGTAAATTTCTACAATTGATGCTGAGAAGACTTTCCAATATGGGTTTTTCAGCTAGCGTTCCGGTGCAGTATCTAATTATGTTCTCATTACTATACTTATCTAACGTCTTTCTAACATATACATGTGTTTGACCATACAATCCCTGTTAAACCCAAGATCCAAATTTTTACTCTGGTGTCCCCCACCAACCCCAACCCCCCCCCCCCCCAGAACCACCCCTTTCCACCCCCAACCCCCCGATTAGGGACAAGCATATACAAAACAAATTGTGGAGAACCTCTTTCACAATATGAGACAGCATGTGACCATCTGTATCTGATGGGCTATCCGGCGTGCTCCCAAAGCCCGGTCTCCCAAAAAATAAAAACTCTATGTATTCACTTTACCGTGTATATCTGATGTCTTCCATAACAATACATGCAGTTTTTCAGGAAATCCGCTTATACAAAAAATAACCTAACCACGACCTCCTACAATGTAATTCTATATAACCGTAACAACAATCCATACTATGATTCTTTCCAATGTGGATTTCACAACCGGTCTTACGATACAATAGCTCATTGTGTCGTTATATTCTCTTTACCATGCATGTCACTTATCTTTCTTATAGGTGTCTTGTAACAGCCTGCGTCTAGAATACCCAAGACACAAGTCTGTATTGTATCGTGGATAGTGATATTAAAGATCTCTTTTATCTCCGCCAATACCCCCCGCCAAAAGGCCCTGATCTTTTCCATACCGCACCTAGTGCAGCTAAAGATCTTGGTCCCAAATCTTGACAATGTTTTTGGTGTATAATAAATTCGGTTTAAAATAAACAACTGGGTCTGGCGATGGGCGGGAATAGAAAAAACCCTCCTCACATCTAGGAACACCCTTTCCCAAACCTTGTCCTCCAAGATCCCCACCTATTTATTATTCTCTTTGAATTATTATCTTTCTCATTTGCAGGCCAACATCTTAGCAACTTATGGCTTTTAAATTTGGTGCCTAACAGGGCATTAAGACATTCCATGAGTGGGTGTAGTTCCTCCGGGGCACTCACTGACTCATCCAATGTTTTCCACCAATGTTTGATTTGTAAGGAACCGATCCCATACTCCTGTTGCAGTTGCTGAAAGTATTTAAATGCCCCATTGTCAAAGAATTGTTTAATATATTTTACATCATGTTTTAGCCATGGTTTTGCATTTGTATCTGGCACCTTCCACCTCCTATTACCCCACATAGGGGATATTGATAGGATACCTATATTATTAGATTGGAGCTTAAGCTCTTTCCATATTTCCAACATCAAATGTAGGGTAGGGGAGATGGTCTCTATTTTGGGTACTCTCCAGATTTCTGTCTCCAGAATTTCCAGGACATTATATCCATAGATCTTTAATTGGGGACTGCATACAAATGAGAAGGGGGTTTTGTCCCAGATCGAGATATACTTTGCCTGAGAGATAAGGAAATACTTTTTCAGATCTGGTAATCCAAATCCCCCTCTCTCATACCGCTGTTGCAGGATCTCCTTCTTAATTCTGGGTTGTTTTCCCCGCCAAACCAATTCTGCAAGGAGGCTTTCGATAATTTTAAATACCCGCTGGGGGATCATAATTGGGGAAGCCGCAAGTGCATATAGCAACTTGGGAAGAATTAACATCTTGATAACTGCAACCCTACCCATCATATTAAGGGGCAGACTTTTCCATGTTTTTACCTTCTTCCTAATTTCCGCCACCTTTGGTAGAATATTATACTCCACAAAGTCTAAGATATTGGCTGAGATGTTAATACCGAGGTATTTTACTACTCCACCCTTGGGAATGGTAATAAGTGCCTGTGGGGCAGGATCATCAGATTCATCGAGGGACAACAATGCAGACTTGTGCCAGTTTATACACAGGCCGGATAGCTTCTCATACTCCTCAAAAATCTGAAACACTCTGGACATAGACCCATATTGACCGAGAAATAACAGAACATCGTCGGCATACAAAGAGATCTTCTCGTGGGCTTCCCCCTGTCTAAAACCAACTATATCACGATCCCGTCTAATCCTACAGGCCAGGGGTTCCGTTGCGATAGCAAACAAGAGTGGTGATAGTGGACACCCCTGGCGGGTACCCCTATTCAGTTTAAGTGATCTAGATACAACGCCATTAATCATTACCCTGGACGACGGGTCGGCATATAGGAGTCTCACCCAGGAGATGAATCTCTTCCCGAACCCCATCTGGGACATCGTGTGCCACAAGAACCTCCACTCCAGAGTGTCAAAGGCCCTAGAGGCGTCCAGGAGAAGCAGAGAGCGCTGCCCAGGACTGGACGGCATGAGCTGCATGTTGAGGAAAAGTCTACGGAGATTATCGAGAGTTGATCCGCCTGGCATAAAGCCATTTTGATCTGTGTGAACTACCTCTCTAATCACCTTTTTTAATCTATCCGCCAGTACCTTGGCAAGGAGTTTATTGTCAACATTAATCAAAGAAATGGGACGATAAGCGTCTACCTTTCGGATATCCTTATCTGGTTTGGGTATTAAAATAATTAATGCTTCCCTCATAGAAGGTGTTAACATGCCTTTATTAAGTGAGAAATTCCATGTTTCTACTAGGTGCCCCAATAGCTCTTCCCCATACATCCTATAGAATTCAAAAGGAATGCTACCCCCGCCCCCTGTGAAAGCGCCTGTCGGACCTCTTCAACCCCTATATCTTTATCTAGCATGTTCTTACTTATCTCAGTTATTTGAGGAATAGATTCTGCTTCCAAAAATTCCATTATTTCCTCCAGAGGGGGAAAGTTGCGAGAGGTATATAGTTCCTCGTAATATTTAGTGACCACCTCCATAATCTCCTCCGGTTTAGTCGTGTAACCACCATCGTGTGTTTCGATACATGAAATATGTGCTTTCTCCCTATTATCCCTAATTAAATTGGCCAACATTTTCCCTGAGACATTTGCCTGCAGGCCACTTTTTCTAGCCTGAGCCGAGATTTTCCTGTCTGCCTGATTTTTTAGCACCTCAGTATAGCACTGCGAGGTTTCCTCCCACGCCTGTCTATTAGCTTCTACTGGCTGTCTAAGGAAAACCTCTTCTAATTCCTTAACCTTACTTTCCAATTCCTGTAACTCCTTATTTAATTGTGATTTGTAATAACATAATTGTGCTTTATATTCCCCCCTAATGAAAGCTTTTGCCGTGTCCCATACTATATCTTTCCCTGCGGAATCCGCATTACGTGAGAAAAAAAGTTTCAAATTATTAATAAATCGATCCTGTCGACCCAATACCCCTAACCACGTGGGCGAGATTCTTATCTCATAGGATTTTTTATGTGTCCCTAGTTTAATAAAGACTATCAGTGGTGAATGGTCCGAGACCCCTCTAAGTCCAAATGTAATTTTTTCAATTAAATTTAGGGCCTTGCTATTAGTTATCGCCATATCCAACCTAGAAAAGACCTGATGTGTTGCAGAGTAGCATGAATATTCCCTTTTTCCTGGGTTTAAGATACGCCAAGTGTCAAACCAATTAAACCCACTAATCAGTTGAAGAAGTGACGAATTTTTGTGTGTAGACACCCTCCCCATCTTTATTTGTTGCGTGTCAATGTGATAATCCATAACCGTGTTAAGGTCCCCTAACAGGAGTATGCATGGGTTCTCAATAGTGGCGCAAAAGGTATAGAACTTAATAATTACCTCTGGGGAATAGGGTGGCGGTAGATATATATTTGCTATCGCCCACCTCTTCCCTTCAAGGATCCCTGCAAGGAATATAAACCTACCCTCAGAGTCTATTTGGGCCCTGTCCTCTATGAAGCCGCAGTTACGATGTATCAATATTGATACCCCCTAGAAAATGAAGATCCATATGAATGGAATATCTTGCCTATCCAGGGTTTTTTCACCACATCACTCTTCTCCCTCACTAGGTGGGTTTCCTGGAGGGCAATTAAGTCAGGTCGATGTTTATATATAAGATCAAATACAGCCACTCTCTTAGACGGAGATCCCAGACCTCTTACGTTCCAAGACAATACTTTCATGTGACTACTTCCCTTGGCCTTTTATTGCATTTACATACACATCCCGACAGCTGCATCGGCATAGGGGTAAGAGAGAGAGAGTATCCGTAAAAAAAAAAAAGCCAAGCTGTCTCATCTTCCTCAGAATCTGGTCTCTGTCCTTTGATAATACCAATTTGATAATTATGGGACGGGGGGGGGGGGGGTC
Organism: Engystomops pustulosus; assembly: GCF_040894005.1. Lineage (NCBI taxonomy): Eukaryota > Metazoa > Chordata > Amphibia > Anura > Leptodactylidae > Engystomops > Engystomops pustulosus. The sequence continues at coordinate 45,886,912 of NC_092414.1, forward strand.
CACCAGGGATTGGAGGTTTACTAGGAATCCTATGGGCCCTTTCAATGAATGAGGGGAAAGACGCAATGCCTTCTCCGAGGGACCTGTTAAACCAATCTTGCATCAATTTGATGGGGTCGCCCCCCTCTGCCCCCTCTGGGAAGCCCAGACATCTCAGGTTGGACCTGCGTGATCTATTTTCTAGGTCGACGGTTTTCCTTTTCTGTTCCTCATACCCTAATTTGAGAGTTTTTACTTTCGCCCGCAGTTTACTCATGTCATCCTCTAGCTCAGAGGTTCTAATTTCTACCTCTCCCAACCGCTCCCCATGTTTATGGATAGTGGATCTGATCGTTGCCAATTCTTGTTTGAATTGACCAACCTCAGTGGTGAGGGCTGTTATAGAATTATTGCACTGCAGAATGGCTTCGTAAATCTCAGTGAGGGTGGGATCCCCTTGTCCCCCTGCCCTTTCCTCTTGCAATTGAGGCGCCCCTATAGGATTTAAAGACTGCTGGGGTTCATACTCTAACGAGATCTCTGAGTCAAAATTACTTGCTGCTTCCCCATTTACTTTATCTGGTTGAACCTTGGGTATGTTCTCTGAAGCAGCCACTTCTAATTGCAGTGGTTCCCCCTCGTTGGGCGTACTGGTGTTTATATGCAACCCATTCTTATCATTCTTATCGTTGCCGGCAGTGCTCAAGTGTTTCCCAGTAACTTTGGGGGATACCACCACTTGTCTAGTTTTTTTTGAGTATTTTCCCTAATTTTCTCGGCTGTTCTTTTTGGTGTTTTATTTGGGGAGGAACTTGGGGTAACATTCGTCCCCTTTTTTTTTGTTGCCGGTCTAGTCATTTTCATACAAACAGGGGCTGACTACAAGGACACAAATTTAAAATGGTCACCTCCAAATTTCAACAGGTGGTTACATATGTAGCAAAGCTAGCATACAAATATAGGATTGCAATCAATAACAAATGTGTCAAAAATTAGCCCAACCAAAGGTAGTAAAAGCCGCAACAAACTCCAGAGATGCCAAGTACAGTTGTTAAAGCTAGACAGTTAGTAAGGGAACAGTTCAAGAACAATGTAGTTAGTAGCACAGCTGCTACAAGGACAGCCTTACGCTTTTAGTCCCAGAACACGCACATCAAAAAACTGACATTATAGTTATAATACACTGGGAAACATAGAGTTGAGGATGCCGTCTCAACTAGATTTGCAGTATCGTTGCCGCAGAAAGTTATTATAGTGCCCAATGGTTAAGATGGAATTAAAGAGCATCAAGTCCCAGATGGTAGTTTATGACCTGCAATTAGGATTTTCATGCAGAATAAAGAGTTAGTAGATGCAGTTAGTCCTCTTTGTCAAAGCAGGGGTAGCCAAACAGTTAGTAAAATTATGCACAAGCCGCAGGGAAAAGGTAGGTTAACAGAGAGAAGCAAGCAGATCATGGGGCAGTTTCACAGCAGAAGCTTTACAACGCTGAAGGGAAAGCATACGACCTGTTTTGAGAAGCGAGGCTCCAAAGAAGTGGAACAGAGTCCAGAAACCTGACCCTGTGGAGATCCAGATGGACCAAGAAGGCGGGATTCAGGTGACCCTCGAACATCCGATCAGACGCCGGTGATCACCATCTCCTAGCAGCCAAGGACACCACAGGATCCCCTGTCGCGGGTGGTCCTCGCGTTCTTCTTACCAGTTCTTTCTTCCAGCGTTATGTTCGACCGCAGCTCGTGACCAAAGATGTAAAAAAGGCTACCATATCCTGGAACATCCCATCCGTTCAGCCTAAGGGTTCAACGCTCCCCGGTTTGCGGCCACCGCTATAATCAAAAATCAAATGATTGAAAACGGCCAGTACACTGGATGCATGTACAATAGGTGTGCAAGAATCAAAGAAATAAGGGGCTAATAGATCCAGAAATTGAAGAAACTGTCAAGTTCATTGAAGGAAACCTAATCATAGGGTGATGTTTACAGCCAGAGGCATTGGATATTTGCCCAGGATTAATGGTAGTCTCAGTTCTGAGCTATATTTGAATATCCTACAAGATGACACTGTCACTGTCGCCTGTTCATTTTGTGAACACGCAAAGAGGGGCAACTCTGCAGAATAGATTCAAGGAATGAAGCATCATCTTGCAGGTTATTTGCATACACATAAAATAAAGTTTAAAAACAGGCAGCTTTACAAGTGTCAAGGCTGTGAGTCTGTGGACCCTCTGGACCACCGTGGGAGATGGTACTAGCCAACACCTGAGACCGGAGTCTAAGTGGCACCTAGTCTTCACAAGAGCCAGCCGCAAAGCGGGATGGTCTTGCTGCACCAGGTCGTTCCACCAGGTCGTTCCACTGGTGCGACTTGCTTGCGGTGGCAGCCAAGGTAGTAATGCAGGAGACTGTATCTGGGGAGACAGCAGTACAACAGCACAGAAAGGCACACTAGGACGTCAAGAATCGCTGGAGCTGACATGCAGATCAGAAACACAGCAGCGGGCTGGCACACCGATCAGGAACACAGCAATGGACTGGCACTCGAATCAGGAACACAGCAACGGACTGGCACACGGATCAGGATACACAGGAACGTAGGATACACAGGAACTCAGGATACACAGGAATGCAAGACACACACTGGGGCTTTCTCCTCAGGGGATGACTTGAAGATCCGTAACGGTCACAGGAAGGGCAGGAATTTATGTGGGAAGGTGGGGACTGTGGCTCGTTCTCATGCAAGTAATAAGTAAACACCTCCCGCTGCCACATTCCCTGTGGGGATCAGTGGTTTACCCGTAGATCATACATAAATGGCTTATCATATGGATAGAAAACTGATGTTTAAGAATCCATTGCTATTTTCAGGAGCCAGTGTTTTTACAAAGTAACACATCTATTTTAAAGTTCTGGTCAAAGACTTTAAAAGGCTGGGAACAAACAATGCATATGCTGCTGAATTTCTGAAATAACATGGTTCTGCAGCTGGATGACTTTTGCAGTAACCTTATTAACTATACTGTTACTATACATTATGATGACCACCAATGAGTTTGAAGTGATTTATACTACTTTGACTGAGTAGCCCGAGCCTTAATGTACAATGGGGCATTGATTGAGGGAGTTATTCCAACTATGGACTGATTCACATCAACTTCATAGGGTGTTTCACCATCTTGTGGAGTATGTAGGGATATGGTTCACACATGATGGACATGTCACTGTTTCCAATCTTCTCCCCTATACCCCATTTATACTATGGTAATTGAGATAGAAACATCAAGAATGACTCAGATATTTCATTTTCCCAGGGTAGAAATTGTGTTCTTTATATTGAATAAACATAAATTACACAAAGGTTAAGGAGGTGAATTCAACTGGGGAATTCGGAAGTTAATTTCTTTCTCATGGAATCTCCATAACCTTTCCCTTATTTAGGTTTACATTATTTTCCCGATCCTCTATAAAGTGCTGCGCGTGGTTTTGAGGGGGTCAGAGCTGCTTAGATACACGTATAATAGTGTAAAACCTTTAAAATCATTCATACAGTCATTCCTCTTTTGTAAACATTCATTGCCTTCAGTGACTAGATATCGATGTCGTGTTAATATCATCCTTTAGTGCAGAAAGTTTTATTGTCGGTTTGAAATATTTAGCATTATCACGAATGCAAAGTAAAAACACAAGTACAAATACTGTACACTTTCCAATTGATATAACTGGTTTCCTGTAAAATAAAATCTTAAAAATGTAGGTTTATAACCCTTGAACAAAAGGTTACAGTAGTTTACAGTTTATTACAGAATAAAGGAGCTGAGTAAATTTGGAAATACATTGCATTATCTAGTACTTGCATTCTAAAGTATGTATTATAGAGAAGTATTACCAATGCTGCAGCATCTGTAACTAAAACTTTCTTCTCTACAACTATAGACTTAAAATTTGGTTTCCCCATGATAGAAAAAAGGGGTTTAATCCTATGGGCCTGACTTCTGAAGCACTCATGAATTCTCAAAAATATGCAGTGGGGGAAGTATTTGATAGAATGTTGATTTTGCATATTTTTCCACTTTCAAAGAATGGAAAGATCTGTAATTTCTATTATACATGCACTTCAATTGTGAGCAGAGCTGCACCAGGTGAGTTAAGCCTCTTGACTTGGGCATTGCCAACTATAGCAAGATGGGGTAGCATTAGGGGTGCTAGGGGGGGCTGCAAAGCAGAACTTGACATGTAAAAATAGCGTTTCGTAACACACGATGTCAGCATGGGTGTGACATACTGCATGGAGGACCCACATACTAAAATAATAACCTGATATGTTACTACTGGATGGAGTGGAGTGGGGGCCATTCTATAGCTTGCCTCAGGCAGCAGAGAATTTAGGTTCATCCGTGATTATGAAATAAATTATTATCATATATTTATATAAATAAATAAATTATCAAATAAATCCAGAAACTCACATTATGTGGTTTTTAAATCATGAATTTGCATTTATCTAATGAAATAAGTATTTGATCCTCTCCCTCCAGTAAAAATCTACCTCACACCTTTTGTTTTTTCTTAAAGAAGCTCCTCCTACTCTGCGCTTGTTACGTGTTTTAATTGCACCTGTTTGAAATCATTACTGCATAAAAGACACCTGTACACACTCTCAGTAAATCACACTACAGTCTCTCTGCCAAGGCCAAGACCAAAGAGCTAAGAGCTAAGCTAAGATCTAAGGACACCGGGGGCAAAATTGTAGACCTGCACAAGTCAGGAATGGGCTACAGGACAATAAGCAGCTTGGGGGGAAGGCAACAACTGTTGCCTCAACTATTAGTAAATGGAAGAAACGCAAGATGTAAATTCTCTTCAATCGTGATCTCTACTCATGGGTTATAGATGATACTGTGAAAGGTCATGAATAAGTCAAACATTACATGAGAAGATCTGCTCAATGTCCTGAAGTGAGCTGTTACCACAGTCACAAAGATGACTGTTAGTAACACAGCACTGTTGGCATAGGAGAAGGCCAAATGGTTAGTTGAAACCCAAATAGAATCCTTTGTTATCAATTGCATTTGCCGATTTTGGAGGAAGATGGAGGATGAGCACAACCTAAAGAGCATCATCCCAACCGTCAAGCATGGGAGTGAAAACATACTGTGGGGCGGTGCTTTCTGTAAAGGAGCAGCATCACCGCACTGCATTGAAGAGACAATAGATTGGGCATCATGTCATGGATGGGTCATGGCATTCCTATATGGCAATGATTTGAAAAACCTAGCCAGTGCATCTCTGTGGCTCTGTAAAAACAATTGAAGGTCCTGGAGTGGCTTAGCCAGTTTCCAGATGTGAACCCAGGTCGGAAGGTTTTGTAAGGAGAAACCCCAAAGGTTTACAAAGGTTTCTGTACGGTTTCAATATTTAGTTCTGTTTTTTATTGTATTTTATTGAATTAACTTCTGAAAAGTAATCTTCTAACTTTTTCTTTTAGATTCTGTTTCTCACAGTTGATAAAAATTACAGACCTATTCATTCTTTGTTGGTGGGAACACATGCTAAATCTTAATTTACCCACTGTAAATGTTTCTTTATTCTTGTAAACTGCGACATTCACTTCTGGTGGACTTCCAGGAGAACATTTCCTGTGGTTCCATATAAGTGAAAACAGTTATGATTGTGCATTCACACCAGTGCTCCAGTCAGTTTGGACACTTATGTAACACTTGTTCTTCCAATAACAAGTTGGTTCCTGTGGTTGGATTCCCAGGAGGAATAAGTGTACAAAGTGTGAAATCACCTTTGAGCTTGCTAATCACATGCAATAGCTGCTATCTTCTTCAGTTGACTAGTCACCTGGGTTTTATATGTTTCCAAACTTTTGGAATCTTTCTCAAGTGAAGAGACAGTCACATAATCATTTTGACAACAATCTAACATGTCTGTTCCTTCTTTCTCCCACCATCTGCCATCTGGAAGCCCTCACAAACATTATTTTATTAGCTACCTCTGCAATCTTAGACAGTTTTCTCATGTGTTTGACCAGGTTTATGTGAGAGACTGTCCGTAATCCGATATATGAATAATACATTGACCCTTTGCTTTATATGAGCTCAGTTTAGAAGCAGAGACATTGGCTACAATTATCAAAACCAGAGCAGTCTGTACTATGTGCAGTTTGCCTGTGGAGTGCGCCATCTGCACTGCTCGGGAAATGTGCACCATTTTTTGTTGCAGTTCGTTTATGCTGCAGAATTGTGCTGCATGTCAGTAATAAATGTGGCCCAAACTCCCATTATGCAATAACAAACCCCTTTAGGGCTTTTTTCTGTTTTGTTGTACACCGTGCAGCCATGACACAAAACAGGCGCAGACACTTTATAAATAAATGTGCAAGCAGTTTGCACATTCTTTTCAGTGCAAAGTCAGATAGAAAACTGGCGCAAACGCATTAATAAATGTAAGCCAATATGCACTGAAAGGTTTGAAGACAATATTGTCAATTGGTGTATTTACAAAGTCAAATTTGCATATGAGTATCTGTGTGTAAACTGTAAATCTGAATTACCTTTAAAAGGCAATACATTGTATTTTACAATGTAAACAAGTATCAATCAATGTAAATCAAACATCAAACAATATTATGTAACAAAGCCATTACAAGTCAGTGAGTTATTTTACAGATGCATATCTTCCCAAACAATGACAAGAAAACATTACATTGTTATATATTCCAATGAAGTTTATGTGAAGCTTCACCTTTGGAGCCATTTTCAAGTATATATTTAGGAGTTAAACAATTACTGGTAAAGTTATTATTATTGGAATCAGTCCTTCTAGCTATTCTAGTATAATACAGAGATAAGGTTATGAGGGCCTCACATCCAATTCCTTCCTTGCTGGCCTGACATGACCGATTAAGACAATGGGGGTCATTTACTAAGGGCCCGATTCGCGTTTTCCCAACGTGTTACCCGAATATTTCCGATTTGCGCCGATTTCCCCTGAATCGGGGCAATTCAGGGGAAATCGGCGCAAATCGGAAATATTCGGGTAACATGTTGGCGCACGCGATCGGATTGTGGCGCATCGGCGCTGGCATGCACGCAACGGAAATCGGGGGTCATGTCTGAACGAAAACCCGACGGATTCGGAAAAACTGCTGCATTTAAAAAAACAAATCTGTCGCGGAGCTTGCACTTACCTTCACTCAGCCCGGCTCGGTGAACTCCAGTGCGTATCGATGCTTTTCAGAGCAGCAGCGCCACCTGGTGGACGGCGGAGGAACTACCTTAATGAATCCCGGCCGGACCCGAATCCAGCGCAGAGAACGCGCCGCTGGATCGCGAATGGACCGGGTAAGTAATCTGCTCCAATCTGTTCTCAGATTACTGCCTGCCATACACTCCACTCCACAAATCTGCAAGGCAGCCACCTGTGAGCGTAGCCCTCATACCCATATTATATGAACCTGGATACAGGGAGTGATTTTATCCTAATTTATGAAACCATAAGAATTTCTATTTTTTTATTTTTATATATATTTTGTAGGTCTTAAACACAAGAAGATCTTGAACCATTGCTTTCTTTTTGATCAAGTCTGGCTTTTGATTTCATAAAAATAAAGCCGTAGAAACTGCACAAAAATCAAGGTCCAATATATAAGTTTAGAATATATACATTTTTGCTTTTCTCAGCAGACACTACGTAAAGCTGTATACAGCGGTTGTCAGACACTTTTCCTTTATGAATACTAAGGTTTTTTGCTTATGAGTCCACTATATTCCCAAGTTCACTATTCCCCTGCCTCTCAACTGAATCATGACAGCTACTGTATAAGCCTTGATGAGGTGACTGTGAGAACTTGTTTTTGCTAAATACAGAATAGCAGCCACTGTATAACAGTCGCAGTCACTTTCCATTGGTGAGGGGCTGGGAAGAGAAGCAAGAATAATTGTTTTCTTCCATGGGTCCTTTATATTTCTTTTGTCTTTTTATTTAATGTTTTTTGTACTGCCCCACATAATAGCTCAGAATATCTTTGAACCCGACCTTAAAATGGACTAGAGATGGAAATTCACTTTAAAGGGCATCTACCATCAGGATCATGAATTATAAACCAAGTACACTTACATGTTGGTGTGTGCCCCCTTTTTTAAGAAAAAATGCTTCAAAAATTGTGCAAAGAGCCTATAGAAGTTAATGGAGCCTGCAGCCCCTCCAGTTTTTAAATCCTTTTTTCTTAAAAATCAAGGACATAAGAAGTTAAAGGAAGAGCAGAGCATATCGCGATAAAGGGGGCACACACCAGTTTGTAAGTGTGCTTGAACCTGAATCCATGATCATGATGGTAGATTTCCTTAAAAATCCTTTCTGTATCAACACATTTATAACGTAGTGCTTACAATTATGTGAAAATCTTGATAGACCCTTGGTGCTCAGCATTAAAATATTGTACCATTCCTTTGTTGCTGATGGCTGTATATGTGGAAACATCCTACAATGCCTCCTGACTGTCTCTATTCATATCCAAGATAAACAGAGATTAGTTTTTGCACCTATTAACCTGAACAGGAGCTATGAAACAGTCTGCATCTATTGGGAAAACAGATAGCGGTTGTCATACAGAGGGCAGAGAAGAACATTTTCACTTAGTAATTACAGTATGAGTTTCATCCTGTGCCCTTTAAAATAATTAAACTTTTACTATTCCCAGTGATATTGTGGCTTATGTATTGTCATCCTATTCAATGTAAAATGAGTGAGTACAAATATATGCATTAAATGTGCCTGAAAAAACTAATGTGATAGTTATAGCCCTTTCTACCCGCAACCATGGAGCCACACCAGTACATATAGTATAATGACTGCTTTAAATAATACCATTCACATTACAGACTGTGATAAAGCAACACAATCTTATCCAAAACCCATAGCAGGATATGGATTGGACAGTGTGCAAAACGTTATTAGCAGCCAAAAAGTGGGGCAGCTGCCCTTAGAAACTGGGCGATTTTCTCTTAAAAAAATCTGACATCAGGTTGCTATAGGCAGTCTCCCCTTTTTGTGCCTTAATTGTTACAAAAAGTTAATTATGTTAATATAACGTTGATTCATGATAACAGTTTTAAACATACTAATACAACTGCTTGACTACAACAGGGTCCACTATCTGAAGCACTTCAGCTGTTGTGAGACTACAAGTTCCAGCAAGCCATTACAGCCACAGCTTGTTGTTTCGTATTTTAACAAGAGCTGGAGTACCTCTGATGGCTGACCCCTGGAAATAACTGTATGCATTGCCTAATAATGACTTATTGATATACAGTACAGTAATAGATAATCAATGACAAGTAATGTGTAGACAAGTATAATTGCAGTTCTTTCTAATAGCAATCCATTTATATGAATTACAGTACAATAGAGGTATTGTCCATATCAGCCAACCAGATTTATAATTTTATGTGGTTGAACGCAGCTTAAAATGTACAGTGAACAGTGAACAGTGAACAGTGAATGGCTGCTAAGGACAATATCTCCAATTTTTTCTCTACGTTAATTTCTATACATGAGGCTCAACACATTTTCCTTCTAGGAAAATACTAGTAATTCTCTATGTATACAACATTTTGAATACTAAAATGAACATGAGTTCTTTGCATAAGTTTATGTATTTCAGTTTAGTTTTTCCTATAGGCTATCCTTAACTAATCCAAAGAAAAATGCAACAAAAAGCATTGAATTGTTCTACAGAGTAACTGTACAAGAAGTGTCAACCCATTATCCAAAATAGTTGTGTATGTGATATAGTTTATTTTTTAAAACAACCAAAGGCAAAATAAATACTTTAAAATAATACTAAAAAAAATCCTCCTATTAGAAGTTACTATAAAACTTGCAAGCTGTACACCGGTATTGCACCATGAAGCTCATACAGGATTTTTCCTCAGTGTAAAAATATACAAGTTCGCTGTTCCCACAGACAGCAGAAAGGTCCAATAGCTAGTCATTTCATGGAGGCGTGATGTCTTGTTCTTTCATACTTCTCCGACCCAAACTACTGCGTTTCCTCGTCTGATTCCTGAAACCTCACAATGTAGAACGCTTTGTCTCCCATTGATTAGAAACAGAGAATCCTTAGCTGGTGTTAAGATATACTGTCCAAATAGGCCACTGTCTTTTATTATTCTATTTTTCTCATTCCAGGGCCAGTTTTTTTGTGCTACTGGGTCTTTTAGATTTTTCAGCATGTCCACCCTTCCTGAGGACAGTTCTACAAAGAGAACATCAGTTTGTAGATGTGATGCAGCATAGATATAATACTGATTGCTCTCTGTGAAAGATGATTGAAAAGTCACATCAGATATTTGTAAGTTTGTTTGTAAGTCATAAATCAATTTAATTTCCCCTTGGAAGGTAATTGTTTGAACTCTGATTTGGCCATTGACTGCATCTGTGCTGACCAAAAAACGTCCATCTGAAGAAACGTAGGGTGTCCCGGTTATATCACCATTTACGCCAATGATCGTGTCTGTGACACTATCAATTATTACCTGAGATAGTGTAGTTAAAGAATTGTTTGCTTTGCATTGTACAAAATAGTAGCCACCAAGATGAGAATAAGCCATGTTCATCGGGATACAGCTGGTGTTTTTGAGGCTGATGGTCTTTATTTCTGTCACAGTTTCAAGGTCGATTTTATGAATCAAAGGTTTAGATTTATTGAAGATGAAGCCAAATCTGAAAAAAAGGAATAAATGGTTTTAACTGATATTACTGTAAAGGGTTTTGGGCCACCTAGACATGAACACTACTGTTCGGCCAGCAGAGAGGGACTCCATGCATTATAATTCACTATGATGCAAAGACTCCTGACCGCGACAGTCCATGGCATTCAACCAGCAAGTGAGTTGATTTCCAAGGATAGAAATGTTTGTGTACACATTTTTCTGGCATATGTATTAAGGCTCTTTTTCTATTCTGCCATATTTAAGGTAATGTCACACAAGACACAAAAGCTTAACAAAACTGTTAACATAACTCAGGTTAATGTGCAGTCTACATAAGTTTATATGGTTTGTTATCTGGTTTTAACAGTACAGAACAGTACAGTACAGTACTCAACGTAGAAGTGGCAGAAGGCTGGATCTAGATGCACTAGTCCAAGCCCTGATAAATCCCCCCTTATAGAAAGCTATACGGACTCTGTGCACTGCTCTACAACATATGGGCTATTTTACATAAGAACTATAGTTGTCTCCGGACTATACATGCACTATGTCAAAGAACAAACTCAGAGGAGCAAGAATAGCTTGCTCCCTTCAATTTCGATCTGGTCCTGTAGATAGTACAATGAATATATGATGTTGAAAGATGTTTGCTCTTAAATTACAGTAGAAAAGAGGCAATATATGAACAGTGTAAATAAAATGCTTTAAGTGTAGATTCACCCTCAGCAGTTTCCAAATGGTTTTATTCATCTGAATGAAATGAATAAATGGAACGTTTTGGGGGATTTCAGTAATAGAAAAATGAAGTGTCCTTGTTTATGTGTGTGTATATTATTAATATAGAAAATGGCAATGGGTGTCGGGGACATCTAATATTTAAAACATCATAAATTTACCTGGCCCATAAGGAGTAGCTTGATACTCATGAAGTATCATACCATGATGAATTGTCAGGCGAAATTCATACAGTTTTTAAAGTAAATATAAGGACTTGTAATGATACACAGGAAGGAAATTTTCAAAAGTTGTAACATGTTTTCATAGATATAGGAATGCTTTGAGTTATAATTTACATTAATCCACTCCTTACCGAATATGGTTGATGATAAGATTTGTTGGAGGAATAAACAGATCATCTACATCCTTAAAATCAGTGCGGATAATGTGCAGACCTTCTCCTGTACTTGCTTCAGATATGACCTGAAGTACAAAATAATAAAATAAAATTTATGTAATTAACATAATGAAATATAGCGTACACACTAGTTTTGAAAACAATAAGGACAATGGTTCTTCTACTTTCCCATACATCGCTGTCTATCGCTGAGAACCACCGGTTGTTGGTTGAGCCTTCCCACTACACAAATCCACCAGGTCTTGCTAATTCCCTGCTACAAGGCAGTGCCAGTATGCTTTCTTGTTGTTCAGCCATCGACTAGTACAAGAACCTGATTTAAACAAACTGCTTGGATGAGGAAAAAAAGCAGAGGCAAACACAGAAGCATATTTCTTAAATTGAAGCATGTTACAAAGTTTACTATTATCATCTGCACTATTAAGTCATAACACTTTCTTTAGTTATGCTTTAGGTGCAGGTCACTGAAGTTTCCCAAAGCTAATTGGAGTAATAGTATTCTTGCCAGGACCACTCAACTCTCCATCAGTTGAGCAGGACATGAGCACAGACTGGCACCAGGAGGAAATGGAAATTGTCCAGGGAATACAGTGCTCCTATATTATGACCCAGATATATCATTGTGTCTGTGCCGGTTTTGTGTCTATTTATACACTAAAAAGAATGTGTTTTGAGCTTGCACATTGTATTTATCACTGTGCAGGTGTAGTAGTGCTTAGTCAGACTTTTTGCCATATTTATTACTGAGCTATGCCACATTCTGTCTGTGCCATAATTCTGCAGCATAAAGAAAAGTGCACCAAAAGAAAAAGTGTAACTGTGTGCACATCCTGAAAACAGACCAGATTTACTAAGAGCATGTACCATTAATGGAGTATCTGGTGCAAGGGGCACTTTAGCACCAAGACAGATTGAACCATTTTTCCTATTTCTGCCAGATTAAAACAGGACATTTTCAGGGCACATTGGAGGTTATTTATCATTGATTTTCCTGGGCTTTTTGGCGAACAAAAAAGTCTCAAAGTAGTCGCATGAAGGTTTTTTGAGACTTTTCATAGCTAAAAAGTCTTGCACGACTATATACACCTCTTCATTAATCTGGTCTAAACATAGGAATGCTGCTAGTGCAACAGCGTGCAAAGCCTGACTTTAGCAAATGTCGCAAAAAAATGTCTCATAGTCATTCTAGTCGCCTGCTGATGTATGTGCTTAGACTTTTTATGCATTTTAAGAATTTATTTAGATCTTTTTGAAAAAAATAATCCCAGGCAGAAAATAGACCATAAGAACATTTATTAAAGGACCAAAGCCACTTTAATGAATCTGATGGGCAATAACCAGAACTCCAAAAATAAACATAGAACGGTCTCAAGGGGCTTGTCTAATAAAAAATAAACCCCAATGTACAGAAAAATGTTGGAAACCATTTATTTACAACATGCTTAAAGCAGGATATTATAATGCTTAGGAAAGGTGGTATACTCAACAAACTTTGTAAAAATTCTTGTTGTGAGTAACCTATAAAACAGAAAAACCGTTGCTGCTATAAATGATAGTAAATGACTTACACAGGAAGGATTTGTGCATGAAATACCCTAGATAGGAAAATAAATAAGTTAAAGGCCAGCTTCTGTTTTGTAATATCTTATACATTTGTTTGTATGTTTAGTAAATTGGGAAGGCCTGTTTTAGTGTTATTCATAAATATGTTGAAATTAGTGTCATTTGGGTAGATAAGGAAAATGCATTCTTCAATTTCTGAAAACCTAATGTGAATCTTGTATTTTAAATTAAGTGTTATGTTTCATCATATGAAATAGATAGCAACTTGCAAAAGGCAATCTCTGCGGTGCACGTCGCACCAACTTTCAGAAATACTAATTCCTTATTGTATTGTACTTATTCATCTAATATCCCATCATACCATAGTGGTAGAAGATACATTGTTAATAAAGACATTTTCCAGCTGCATGAAATATTCCTGAACACAGAATCTAAATTTTAAAGTATTTTTGAAATAAAAGTTAATGTGCACACAAATCTCACAAAAAGTCACAAAGTTGTGGACAGTCAATATCACTGTTTTTGACCGTTGATATTCAATTTGAGTTTTCAGCTACGAAATAGAGTGAAACTTGAAGGGGTTTTCCAACCAAACAAGATAGGCCCTATCCACAGGATAGGTGGGGGTTTCAGTCAAAAGACTTCTACAGATCACGAGAACGGGGGTATGAGGTACCTCCTAGGCCAGTGATGGCGAACCTTTTAGCGGCCGAGTGCTCAAACTGCAACCCAAAACCCCCCTTATTTATCGCGAGGTGCCATCCAAAAGTTAAAGCCGTAACTTGTTGCTCCCTGTTCAACAACTTTCAATCATATTGGCCTCCTGAGGAAAGCAAAACAGTAGAAAGATGGAAAATTTTCATCATTTTAGCTTCTTTCTAGTGTCCCTCTGTACACAGAGAACTGTGGGACCAGAAGAAGGTCCTCCAAAGATAATTCGGCCCTTTCTACACATTCTCCCTCTCCCTACAGTCCCAAGTAGCTAAAAAGGTATCAAAATATCACTGAAAACAGTATCTTTTAAGTTGCTTGGAACTGCAGGAAGATTCTTAGAGTCCTGTCTGGTCTGTTGGGGCGATGGCACGGGTGCCCACATAAAGGGCTCCGAGTGCCGCCTCTGGCACCCGTGCCATAGGTTCGCCACCACTGTCCTAGGCAATCTCCATCAGCTCCATAGAGATGACTGGAGCTGAACAGACATGCGCACCTGTCTGCTGCAGTCATCTCATGAAGCGATGAAGTGTCAGATGGAGGTACTCAGAACCCTACCAATCAGCAAGGTAGGCCCTATCCTGTAGATGGGGCCTAACTTGCTTGGTGGGAAAACCCCTTAAAGAAGATACACGTAGGAGGGTGCAGAGAACATTATCAAGCAGTAGATTGAAAAGGCAACATGCCCCAGAAGAAGCCTGAAGAGGCGAAACCTGGGTCGGGCGAGGTGTTTGACGCTACATGCTTTTACTGATACGCACGCTTTTACTGATACTTTGTGAGTATAAACAAATTAAAATCATTTCTTTACCCTGGAGGTCTGCACTATCTTTCCATTTGCTCCCTGGTATAGGATCTACAGTACCCCACGTTTACAGGGGTAATACAAGGACTGGCTTTGGATCCATAGGAGGGAGACGGAAATTAAAGCTGCGTGCCTGGGCGATCTTCTATTTCTAACCTGTGAACAGGTGCTGAGACCACTCATTCTGTTTGAACTACTATTCCTTGACAAGAGTTGAGCACTGACACTGACTAACAGTGCTCTTTTGACTGTCTTCCATATACCACTGGTCCCCATCATTCTTTTCATTATGATCTGAATATGCCCTATTCAGAAAAAAACATTTTTCTTGGGGTATGCTTTAATGGACCAGTGAGCTGGCATCATCCAGAAAATCAGCTTTGAAGTAAGATGGGAAGTAGTTGTATAAAATCATCATGTAGCTAGAGAACTCAGCACTAAAATTAAGCTCTCTGCTACAACAATCCCTCTGCTGTGATTGACATTAAAGGGGTTGTCCGAGTTTAAAAAAAAAAAATATATGTGGCCGGGAGCGGGGTTACTAAAACAATAAAGCTGTACTTACCTCCCGGTGCCCTCCCGTATCCAGCGCTGCTGTCGCTCCAGTCCGGGGGCCATGTAAACAAACATGGCCGCCGGAGCAGCGCTGCATTCAGCTTCCGGCCGGATGCGACAACCTTCCGGTCCCCATACACAATGCTGTGTATAGGGACGGATAGGCGTACCCAGCCACGGCCGGCCGGAAGCTGAATCCAGCGCTGCTCCGGCGGCCATGTTTGTTTACATGGCCCCCGGACCGGAGCGACAGCAGCGCTGGATACGGGAGGGCACCGGGAGGTAAGTACAGCTTTATTGTTTTAGTAACCCCGCTCCCGGCCACATATTTTTTTTTTTTTTAAACTCGGACAACCCCTTTAAGTACCATTCTGGAGAGCCGATCAGTGATACCTCAGGAAGAAGTACCAACATACTGAACCATAATACACCACTCAGCTACTAATGGACCCCATAATACACACCTCATCTGCTGCAGAACCTCATCATACCTCAACTGCTGCAAATTATAATACACACCTCAGCTATTACTTAATACCATAATACACACCTCAGCTACTACCTGATATCAAAATACACACCTCAGCTACTACCTAATAAAATAATACTCCCCTCAGCTGCTACAGAAACTCATCATTTACACACTAGCTGCTGCAGAACCTCATCATGCACACGTCAGCTGCAGAATATTGCAAAGAAACATCTCCCCCTAAAATAACTTGCCAATCAATCTGTAGTACTGACACCTGGCTCTGTTGCAGGGGTCCTGTCCCCATTGAAGGCCTCTGTCAGTTCTATTAATAGTACACAATCTGTCCTGCACCGGGCGCTCATGTACTATTACTAGAGATGAGCGAACATACTCGTCCGAGCTTGATGCTCGTTCGAGCATTAGCGTACTCGAAACTGCTCGTTGCTCGGACGAATACTTCTCCCGCTCGAGAAAATGGCAGCTCCCGCCGTTTTGCTTTTTGGCGGCCAGAAACAGAGCCAATCACAAGCCAGGAGACTCTGCACTCCACCCAGCATAACGTGGTACCCTTACACGTCGATAGCAGTGGTTGGCTGGCCAGATCAGGTGACCCTGGGATAGACTAGCCGCTGCCCGCGCTGCTCGCATCATTCTCTGTCTGGATGCCGCTAGGGAGAGAGCTGCTGCTGGTCAGGGAAAGCGTTAGGGTGTTCTATTAGAATAGTGTTAGGCAGGAGTGATTCAACAAGAACCCAACAGCCCTTCTTAGGGCTACAATAACGTTATACTTTTTTTTTTTTGTTTGCTTTTGACTGGGCTTGCTGGCACTAGTAGTGCAGCTAGTACCATATTGTGAGGAATTTGCAGGGGGACTTGCTACCGTTGTGTTTAGCTCTTAGTGACACACATATCCACCTCAAACACCAAAGTGGGAAAATTTATTAGGGGTTTGATTTCAATTAGGCACAGTCTGCCATTTCCTTTTTATTTTACGTTTATTTTTTCATAACTCAGCGTCATCTCATCAGTGTGCTTTCATACTTGGCTAGAAAATAGCCAAAGGAGAATCCAAACGGCTTACTTACGCCTACAATAGCGTTATATATATTTTATTTCTGGTTGATCTGCTGGTGGCTGTCCTTGCTGCAGTACATATACTAGCCAATTGTCAGGAATTTGGAGTGAGACTTGCGACCGCTGTGTTTAGCGCTTAGTGACGCACATATCCATCGCAAAGACCGAAGTGGGAAAATTTATTAGGGGTTGGATTTCAATTAGGCACAGTCTGGCAGTTTCTTTTTATTTTACGTTTATTTTTTCATAACTCAGCGTCATCTCATCAGTGTGCTTTCATACTTGGCTAGAAAATAGCCAAAGGAGAATCCAAACGGCTTACTTAAGCCTACAATAGCGTTATATATATTTTATTTCTGGTTGATCTACTGGTGGCTGTCCTTGCTGCAGTGCATCTACTAGCCAATTGTCAGGAATTTGGAGTGAGACTTGCGACCGCTGTGTTTAGCGCTTAGTGACGCACATATCCATCGCAAAGACCGAAGTGGGAAAATGTATTAGGGGTTGGATTTCAATTAGGCACAGTCTGGCAGTTTCTTTTTATTTTACGTTTATTTTTTCATAACTCAGCGTCATCTCATCAGTGTGCTTTCATACTTGGCTAGAAAATAGCCAAAGTAGAATCCAAACGGCTTACTTACGCCTACAATAGCGTTATATATATTTTATTTCTGGTTGATCTGCTGGTGGCTGTCCTTGCTGCAGTGCATCTACTAGCCAATTGTCAGGAATTTGGAGTGAGACTTGCGACCGCTGTGTTTAGCGCTTAGTGACGCACATATCCATCGCAAAGACCGAAGTGGGAAAATTTATTAGGGGTTGGATTTCAATTAGGCACAGTCTGCCATTTCCTTTTTATTTTACGTTTATTTTTTCATAACTCAGCGTCATCTCATCTGGCATAGCAGTGTGCTTTCATACTTGGCTAGAAAATAGCCATAGCAATAGGATAGCATTGTTTGGTTTTAAAAACTAAAAAACACAAAAAAAGTTAAAAAAAAAATAAAGTTATAACTCTCATTTTCAAAATGTTTAACCCGAGGGCTAGGGGTAGAGGACGAGGGCGGGGACGTGGGCGTCCAACTACTGCAGGGGTCAGAGGCCGTGGTCCTTGGCGGGGTGAGACACCACCTGCTGATGAGGGAGCAGGGGAACGCCGCAGAGCTACACTCCCTAGGTTCATGTCTCAAGTTACTGGGACTCGTGGTAGAGCACTGTTGAGGCCAGAACAGTGCGAACAGGTGATGTCGTGGATTGCCGACAATGCTTCGAGCAATTTGTCCACCAGTCAGTCTTCCACGCAGTCCACCCATGTCACCGAAATCGGCACTCCTCCAGCTCCTGCACCTCAGCCTCCTTCCCCCCAAGTCTGCCCCCTCCCAGGAAAATTTGGCATTTGAACTGGCATACTCTGAGGAACTGTTTTCTGGACCCTTCCCACAGTCACAAACCACTTGTCCGGTTGCTGCTGAGCAATTTTCCGATGCCCAGGTTTTCCACCAGTCGCAGTCTGTGGGTGATGATGACCTTCTTGACGTAGTGGAAGAAGTGTGTAAAGAGGTGTCGGACGATGAGGAGACACGGTTGTCAGACAGTGGTGAAGTTGTTGTCAGGGCAGGAAGTCCGAGGGGGGAGCAGACTGAGGGATCGGAGGATGATGAGGTGACAGACCCAAGCTGGGTTGAGAGGCCGGGTGAACACAGTGCTTCTGAGACGGAGGAGAGTCCTCGACCAGAACAGGTTGGAAGAGGCAGTGGTGGGGCCAGACGGAGAGGCAGGGCCAGAGCAGGTGCATCAGCGCCAAATGTGTCACGTAGTGAAGCTCCCGTGGCGAGGGCTCCCGCGGCGAGGGCTAGATTTTCAGAAGTCTGGAGGTTCTTTAAGGAAACACCGGATGACCGACGGACTGTGGTGTGCAACCTGGGCCAAACCAGGATCAGCAGGGGTTCCACCACTACTAGCTTAACTACCACCAGCATGCGCAGGCATATGAATGCTAAACACCCCACTCAGTGGCACCAAGCTCGTTCACCTCCAGCCGTGCACACCACTGCTCCTTCCCCTGTGTCAGCTGATAGTCAGCCCCCTGCCCAGGACCCTGGCACAAAAACCCCATCGTCGCCTCCACGATCCTCCACAGCATCCACCAGCGTTCAGCTCTCTATACCCCAGACGCTGGAGCGGAAACGTAAATATAGTGCAACCCACCCGCACGCCCAAGCCCTTAATGTCCACATCTCCAGATTGCTTAGCCTGGAGATGCTGCCCTATAGGCTAGTAGAGACCGAGGCCTTTCGCAACCTCATGGCGGCGGCCGCCCCTCGGTATTCGGTCCCCAGCCGCCACTACTTTTCCCGATGTGCCGTCCCAGCCCTGCACCAGCACGTGTCAGACAACATCATCCATGCCCTGACCAACGCCGTTTCTGACAAGGTCCACCTGACCACGGACACGTGGACGAGTGCTGCCGGGCAGGGCCACTATATATCGCTGACGGCACATTGGGTTAACTTGGTGGAGGCTGGGACCGAGTCTGACCCTGCGGCTGGTCATATACTGCCGACGCCGAGGATTGCGGGGCCTACCTCGGTCCAGGTCTTTCAGGCCTACTATGCCTCCTCCTCCTCCCACCCCTCCTCCACCTCCGAACTACCATCCGTGGGCATGCCGCCATCAGTCGGTAGCTCTAGGCACAGCAGCAGTGCCGTCGCTAAGCGACAGCAGGCGGTGCTCAAACTGCTGAGCCTAGGCGATAAAAGGCACACCGCCCAAGAGCTATTACAGGGCATCACGGCGCAGACTGATCTGTGGCTGGCACCGCTGAACCTGAAGCCAGGCATGGTTGTGTGTGACAACGGCCGTAACCTGGTGGCGGTTCTGCAACTCGGCAGACTGACACATGTGCCATGCCTGGCCCATGTGTTAAATCTGATAGTTCAGCGTTTCCTCAAGACATACCCCAATCTGTCTGATTTGCTCACGAAGGTGCGCCGCATCTGTGCGCATTTCAGGAAGTCCAGCACAGATGCTGCCACTCTCAGGGCAGCGCAGCGCCGCCTCCAACTGCCCGCTCACCGACTGTTGTGCGACGTGCCCACGAGGTGGAATTCAACATTAACCATGTTATCCAGAGTTTACCAGCAGCGCAGAGCGATTGTAGACTGCCAGATGTCAACTTCCACCAGAACTGGTAGTCAGGTCAGTCAGCTTCCTCAAGTCTACAATGAGGAGTGGACGTGGATGAGGAGGAAGAGGAGGAGAATGTTGGTGAGACACAAGAGGGGACCATTGTTGAGTCCTTCACTGTTCAGCGTGTATGGGCAGAAGAAGAGGAGTTGGAGGAGGAGGAAATGGACAGTCAGGCCAGTGAGGGGAGTGAATTCTTACGTGTTGGTACTCTGGCGCATATGGCAGATTTCATGCTAGGCTGCCTATCCCGTGACCCTCGCGTTCAAAGAATTTATTCCAGCACCGATTACTGGGTGTTCACTCTCCTGGACCCACGGTACAAGCAAAATCTTTCCACTCTCATCCCTGGAGAGGAAAGGAGTGTGAGAATGCATGAATACCAGCAGGCCCTGGTGCACAAGCTGAAACAGTATTTCCCTTCTGACAGCGCTAGCGGCAGAGTGCGTAGTTCTGCGGGACAAGTAGCGAAGGAGAGTAGGCGAGCAGGCAGCTTGTCCAGCACTGGCAAGGGTACGCTTTACAAGGCTTTTGCCAGCTTTATGTCACCCCAGCAAGACACTGTCACCTGTCCCCAGTCTCGGCAGAGTAGGGCTGATCTTTACAGAAAGATGGTGAGGGAGTACGTAGCTGACCATATGTCCATATGACCATATGTCCTAAATGATCACACAGCTCCCTACAACTACTGGGTTTCAAAGCTGGACATGTGGCACGAACTGGCGCTGTACGCCTTGGAGGTTCTTGCCTGCCCTGCCGCTAGCGTGTTGTCCGAGCGGGTTTTCAGTGCAGCTGGTGGCATCATCACCGATAAGCGTACACGCCTGTCGACTGACAGCGCTGACAGGCTGACGCTTATTAAGATGAATAAAGCCTGGATTTCTCATAATGTCCAATCTCCGCCAGGTGAAGGAAGCTCAACCTGAATAATTTATGCACTCCTCCTCCTCCTCATTTTCCTCCTTCTCCTCCTCTTTGTACACTAAAGCAGAGGAAACTGGCTATTTTTTGACAGGGCCCACTGGCTCTAGCTATAGTACTTTATGCATTTAATTTTTCTGGAGGGCCACCTACCCGGTCCTCTGTTTTAAACAATTTTTAGGAGTGCCACATACTGGCACTCAATCTATTCAATTTTTCTGGAGGGCCACCTACCTGCTCCTCTGGTTTGAAAACTTTTTTGGACTGCCACATACAGGCACTCAATCTATTTCATTTTTCTGGAGGGCCACCTACCTGCTCCTCTGGTTTGAAAACTTTTTTGGACTGCCACATACAGGCACTCAATCTATTCCGTTTTTCTGGAGGGCCACCTACCTGCTCCTCTGGTTTGAAAACTTTTTTGGACTGCCACATACAGGCACTCAATCTATTCCATTTTACTGGAGGGCCACCTACCTGCTCCTCTGGTTTGAAAACTTTTTTGGACTCCCACATACAGGCACTCAATCTATTTCATTTTTCTGGAGGGCCACCTACCTGCTCCTCTGGTTTGAAAACTTTTTTGGACTGCCACATACAGGCACTATCCAAATTAAATTGTCTCCATAGCAGCCTCCACACGTTGTCTCCATTGCTACCTCCAAAAGTCGTCCATATAGCTGCCTCCATACATCGTCCCCTTATCAAACGAGGTGTGTCAGGCAGAAATTTGGGTTGTTTTCATGGATTCCACATCAAAGTTGTTAACTTTGTCGCCACCCTGCTGTGTTATCCACAAAATATACTGGCAAACTTTTATCATTTACCAATATTATTTCAGCGCTTCTTGCGCATCTGTTTACATTCCCCTCACCCGCCATATCCTAAACTTATAAGAACGCTACTACACTTGATCTTATACAAAAGGTTCTTAGAAGTGCTGTTTGGGGAGTAGCCTAGAGACAGGGGCTTGGATTGGCGAAAGCTCGCCTGGCAGCGGAGCGCCAGCTCCATGCGCATCATGCGCTTCTTGCGCATCTGTTTACATTCCCCTTACCCGCCATATCCCAAACTTATAAGAACGCTACTACACTTAACTTGTTGCAGGCTGGGACCGAGTCTGACCCTGGGGCTGGTCATATACTGCCGACGCAGAGAATTGCGGGGCCTACCTCGGTCCAGGTCTCAAAGGCCTAGTATACCTCCTCCTCCTCCCACCCCTCCTCCACCTCCTCCTCCTCCGAATTACCATCCGTGGCCATGGCGCCATCAGTCGGTAGCTCTAGGCACAGCAGCAGTGCCGTCGCTAAGCGACAGCAGGCGGTGCTCAAACTGCTGAGCCTAGGCGATAAAAGGCACACCGCCCAAAAGCTATTACAGGGCATTCCACATCAAACTTGTTAACTTTGTCGCCACCCTGCTGTGTAATCCACAAAATATACTGGCAAACTTATCATTTACCGATATTATTTCAGCGCTTCTTGCGCATCTGTTTACATTCCCCTCACCCGCCATATCCCAAACTTATAAGAACGCTACTACACTTGATCTTATACAAAAGGTTCTTAGAAGTGCTGTTTGGGGAGTAGCCTAGAGACAGGGGCTTGGATTGGCGAAAGCTCACCTGGCAGTGGAGCGCCAGCTCCATGCGCATCATGCGCTTCTTGTGCATCTGTTTACATTCCCCTCACCCGCCATATCCCAAACTTATAAGAACGCTACTACACTTGATCTTATACAAAAGGTTCTTAGAAGTGCTGTTTGGGGAGTAGCCTAGAGACAGGGGCTTGGATTGGCGAAAGCTCGCCTGGCAGCGGAGCACCAGCTCCATGCCAAGATCCAACTAACATAGTTTTAACTGCAGCACCTTTAATCTACTACTAGTTCACTGCCTCCATACATGGTCCCCTTATCAAACGAGCTGTGTCAGGCAGAATTTTGGGTTGTTTTCATGGCTTCCATGTTAACTTTGTCGCCACCCTGCTGTGTAATCCACAAAATATACTGGCAAACTTTTATCATGTACCGATATTATTTGAGCGCTTCTTGCTCACCTCCTTTGGTTCCTCTCTGCCACCCATTGGTTTGAAGCCTGAGTCCATTTAGGGTATGTCGCCATGCCACTCTCTAGCCTGCCGCTGCTGCCGCTGCCTCTGCATGCCGTCCCCTATAGTGTCAGGGTCAATTATTGGATGTTTTACATGCTATCTAGCTTCATTCTGTCACTCTGTCATGGCCATGCTGTTGCCCATAATTTTGGCATAATGGTGCGATTAAGCAGCCTCAGAGGCATCCATGCATGCTGCCCCTGCTGTTTCCTGTCCATTTCCGTGGTGTTTCCATCCTTTTCTGAGGTTCCCAGGTGTTTGGCCAAGCTTCCCTGTGCAGAGCCTTGGTCCCCTTGAAAAATGCTCGAGTCTCCCATTGACTTCAATGGGGCTCGTTATTCGAGACGAGCACTCGAGCATCGGGAAAAGTTCGTCTCGAATAACGAGTACCTGAGCATTTTAGTGCTCGCTCATCTCTAACTATTACCAAATTAAAACACTTTCCAGACACACATCGCAGACACCCTAGCGATAAATTGGCACTGATTGTATATATAACAAACAATATCTTGAGACATATACTGTAAATTGTCCCTCAACAAAAAAAAAATGACAATACATAATAATATGTCAGAAGTCGGGACAAGTAGCGGGTACAGTACTGGAGATCCTTGGAATCGCTGAAAAAAAACTGTAAAAATATTCTCCCCTGCTTTTCTTCTTTAATAAGCAGTGTACAGTAATCCACAGACAAATAAAGGAACCTGTTAATGTTTCTATTTACTTAAAGGAAACCTACCACTTCAAAATGACCCTTCTGACCCACAAATACCTTTAGCTTGCTCATGATGAACTGATGCCGGACCATATTTTCATTTAACCCAGAAACCGCTGTATTCGAACATATTTTATTTCTTTCCTTGACTAAAATCTTCCTTTGGCGCTTCTGTGTGCGTCACACAGTGCGCACCACGGATCCTGCTCCTCCATGAAGCTCGCGACCGTCGATCGCGCCGGCGCCGCGCCAGTGCGAAATTTTGTCGTGCCCGAGAGCCAGTGACGTCACCGAGCTCTCGGGCACACTAGCGCATGCGCGCCAACTCGCGTCTCGGCCGGCTTTTCACACCCCCCGTGGGGGTGAGTAATGTTAAAAAAAAAACTATGCTCGCCTCTCCCACCAACGAGAGGGGGGTTCCCTCCACTGCCACCAATGATAAATAAAAGTTTTAATGCACTTCAAGCCCCCTGACACCAATGTTTATTAAGGTGCATATCTATTCATAAAAAAATATATATATGTGTATTTATTTATTTATATAAATAAATAAATAAATACACATATATATTTATTTATATATACATGCACATATATTTATTTAAATAAATAAATATATACATACATATTTGTGTGTATATATATATATATATATATATATATATATATATATTATATATATTTATGTATATATTTATATATCGGTGGCCCCTAATATATATACATATATATAAAAATAATAATATATATTCTTTAGAAAAAATAAATATATTTATATGTGTGTATATATTTAGTTATATAAAGAAATATATAAATGTATATAAATATATACACACACACATCTATATTTACTTATATAAATAAATATATACATATATGTGTGTGTATATAAAATATATATTATATACACACACATATATGTGTATATATTTATTTAGTAAATATAGATGTGTGTGTGTGTGTATATACATTAATATATTTCTTTATATAACTAAATATATACACACATATAAATATATTTATTTTTTCTAAAGAATATATATTATTTTTATATATATGTATGTATATATGTATGTATGTATGTATATATGTATACATACATTATATATAGATATCTATCGGTGGCCCCTAATACATATATGTGTGTACGGACCACCGACAACAATGATATATATATATATGAGAGATAAGATTGTTGTCAGTGGTCTTTGTTATGTATATATATATATATATATATATATGTGTATATATATATATTATTATATAAAATCTGGTATGTGTGCATATATAAATTTGGAACATGGTGTTGTTGGGCTGGTTTATGTTTTAATATTTCTTTGTCTTGCAACAAGTCATATATATTCAGACTTGCAATTATAGTATATTGTTTATACAGATATTAATCTTTTTTCCCCATTATGTCTCCTAGAGTCGTTCATGCAGTGGACTACGACGACGACCGGTGGATTTTCACTTTGAAATAAAATGGTTAACCAGGGTGTGTCTGGGGAGTTTTTATTTCAAATAAAAATAATTTTTCCAAAACAGTGTGTTTTTTTTTTAGACAAGTTGCAATGTCATGTTAGTAATGGCGCTGTCTAATAGACGGAGCTTATTACTAAGGAAGGGGCTTAGTGTTAGGCGTAAAGGCTAACCCCCTTATCCATTACCCCGGTACCCATTGCCACCAGGGGTGCCGGGAAGAGCCGGGTACAATCCAGTACCTAACCATCAAGGGATGGTTGGGTAATGGGGCGGCCACAGGCTGGTATTATTGGGCTGGAAAAGGCCAAAAAAAGTGTTCTATTCCACCACAGTAATGCCAGGCTGTAGCTGCTGTATTGTATCTAGCTGGTTGCAGAAAATAGGGGGGGGACTCATATGATTTTTTTTTCTATTATTTATTTATTAAAAAAAAAAAATCACATGAGTATATGAGTATCTGAATATATATGACTTGTTGCAAGACAAAGAAATATTAAAACATAAACCAGCCCAACAACACCATGTTCCAAATTTATATATGCACACATACCTGATTTTTGTTATGTATATATATATATATATATATATATATATATACATAACAAAGACCCCTGACAACAATCTTATATCTCTCATATATATATATATCATTGTTGTCGGTGGTCCGTACACACATATATGTATTAGGGGCCACCGTATATTAATGTATATACATATATACACACACATCTATATTTACTTATATAAATAAATATATACACATATATGTGTATGTATATAATATATATTTTATATACACACACATATATGTATATATTTATTTATATAAGTAAATATAGATGTGTGTGTGTGTGTATATATATTTATATACATTTATATATTTCTTTATATAAATAAATATATACACACATATATGTATTAGGGGCCACCGATATATAAATATATACATAAATATATAATATATATATATATTTATATATATATATATATATATACACAAATATATATGTATATATTTATTTATTTAAATAAATATATGTGCATGTACCTTATATACTCGAGTATAAGCCTAGTTATTCAGCACAAAAAATTGTGCTGAAAACCCAAACTCGGCTTATACTCGAGTAAAAAATATATAGGTTTTACCAGGTTTTTGTGGTAAAATTAGGGGCCTCGGCTTATACTTGGGTCGGCTTATACTCGAGTATATACGGTATATATAAATAAATATATATGTGTATTTATTTATTTATATAAATAAATACACATATATATTTATATATATATATATATTTTTTTATGAATAGATATGCACCTTAATAAACATTGGTGTCAGGGGGCTTGAAGTGCATTAAAACTTTTATTTATCATTGGTGGCAGTGGAGGGAACCCCCCTCTCGTTGGTGGGAGAGGAGAGCATAGTTTTTTTTTTAACATTACTCACCCCCACGGTCTTCTCCCCGAAGCCTCGCGATACTGCGAGGCTTCGGGACTTTGCGCATGTGCAGTGAAAAGCCGGCCTAGACGCGAGTTGGCGAGTTGGTGCGCATGCGCTAGTGTGCCCGAGAGCTCGGTGACGTCACTGGCTCTCGGGCACGACAAAATTTCGCACTGGCGCGGCGCCGGCGCGATCGACGGTTGCGAGCTTCATGGAGGAGCAGGATCCGTGGTGCGCACTGTGTGACGCACACAGAAGCGCCAAAGGAAGATTTTAGCCAAGGAAAGAAATAAAATATGTTCGAATACAGCGGTTTCTGGGTTAAATGAAAATATGGTCCGGCATCAGTTCATCATGAGCAAGCTAAAGGTATTTGTGGGTCAGAAAGGTCATTTTGAAGTGGTAGGTTTCCTTTAAAGGGGTTGTCCAATTTCAGCAAATAATTGATATTGATATTTAATTGATATTGTGTTGTGAAATGTAAAGTTATAAAAGTTTCCAATATACTTTCTGTATCAATTCAAAATGGTTTTCTAGATCTCTGCTTGCTGTCCTTCTATTAAAAGCTTCTATGTTTACTTCCAGTGGATAGAAATCTGTCCATGGTCATGTGATGTCACACAGGTGCACAGCTCATTATATATCACAGAGAGTAATCAGAGCTGAGTGATATAGCAAGCCGTGGACCTGTGTAACATCACATGATTATGGACAAATTTCTATCCACTGGAAATAAACATTGATTTTATAGCAGGGCAGCAAGGAGAGATGTAGAAAACCACGAGGAATTGATACAGAAAGTATATTGGAAAATTGTATAACTTTTCATTTCACAAAAAATATCAATTATTTGCTGAAAGTGGACAAC
Source organism: Engystomops pustulosus (assembly GCF_040894005.1). Taxonomy (NCBI): domain Eukaryota; kingdom Metazoa; phylum Chordata; class Amphibia; order Anura; family Leptodactylidae; genus Engystomops; species Engystomops pustulosus. The sequence continues at coordinate 45,914,648 of NC_092414.1, forward strand.
CCCTTTAACTCTCTATACAGTCCATAGATAGTCTTATCTCCATAGAGATCTGACTCATCAAGTGAAATATGGTCTACTTTCTTATCTCTAAGTTGTGTATCACCAGCTCACTGCAGGAGAAAAAAGGTGCTAAAAAAGGAACAGGGAAGTTGCTTTACTAACTGAAGTTTTTTTTAGCAGCATTGATTTGGTTTGCTGCTCTAGCCCTGTTGTGATTGTCTTTGTTCCATTCTGACCAAAAACAATATATGCATAAAATTATTATTATACTATATTCTCCCAGTATATACATGTGCTGCATGAAAAAAGTTACCAATGCTTTGGCTAATATGTGCTAATTTATTGAAAGAAGTTTGTCATACTGCATTTTGTTCTTAGTGACAGCTTGATTTAACCTCTATAAAGCTTCACGCCAGCATACTCTTATCAAAGATAATAATTGGCTGATTCTTTGTAAAATACTTTTACAAAATAATCTTTTTGTAAATTAGGCTGGGGTGCGTTACCAGAGCCACTCCGTGCTCCTGCTGCATACCCCTAGAGAGCTTCTAACCCACGTGCTGCCTCCTCTGGCACTCCTAATGACGTCAGCCGGCTCTTCAAGCAGATGGCAAGATGTAGACGGGCGATTAGGAGGTGTCGAGCTGGTTGGAGGTGCTCGGGGGTATGTGTAGGGATGGAGGGACTTCAGTAATTGCCCCTCCGAGTCCTTCAGCCTAATTTACATATAGATTAAAATCTATTTTACAAAGAATCAGAGGGCTATCTTTGATAAAAGTATAACATTTTTTACCCTCTTCAATGCACTGTAGTTTCTTGCTTTGCCTGATTTGGCTACACATTAGATCTGCATGATGTTGTTACACCATACTTGCTATCTGCTCCATTAACATTACTTCTGCTACATTTGTAAAACATTTAACTAGGAATTCTAGCATTAGCGGCGTACTACGTTAACCTTCACTGTATGCATTACTCCTGGTTCATTACAGTTAGATTAGATTGCTTTAATTAGGAGCTGACAACCTTGCACAGCATAAATGCTTTGCCAATTGAGAACATTTTGTGTAATATGTATAAAGATTGTATCTTAAATGGTACTGTTTTTTTCTGTTGATTAGGTCTTCACAGGTTGTTCCTGGCCCATTAGATACCAGGGGTGGCCCAGAAAGGCTCAGTCCATCTGGTTGTGAAAGCAAGTATGACCCGAAAACCTATCATCTCTATGCTGGAGGTCAGGCAAAAATAACTACTGTACTGCTCCTTAATAGCAGTCAGATGCTTCACTTATGACAGCTTTTAAATTAGCAGATCATATTTTCTCACTTCACTAGTCAAATGGTAGCCAGTTAACGCTAGTAGCACCATAGGGGCATCTGAGATCAGAAACAACGACACAAATTTATTGCCAAGGGCTAAGTCAATGTTCTTAGTGCATTCCAGTTGAGAGTTCATCCTTTATACTTGCAAAAAGAACATAAACAATATAAACAAAACAAATATTGATGTTAACCCTTTCCATTCTGGGCCTTGCAATGACATCAATTTTACCACGCAATGAAAATATTTTAAAAATAATAATAATTTGATTTTGCACTGTAACATTACATACCCGTAAAGTGCTGCCAAACCTAGGATTGGATTCTATAAGAAATCCTTGCTTTACATTTGCAAGTACAATTTTGGGGTTCCCTGAGCTTTTTCAGCTATTTCTAAGGCAGATGAACAAAAACATAATTTTTTTTAGTTTTATTTGTTGCAGCTTTCATTCTTTCTGAGAAGAGCCTTGATTATTTAGTAGTTTATTTTGCTAAGAGTGCAACATTACCAATTCTGAATCAGTTATGCTGTGGTTATTGTGGGTTTCATGCGTTTTGTAATGAAAAAACTTGTTTTGTTGTGAAACTTTAGAGATTTTCTCTATCACATTTTTAAGTCCCCCTGAACGATTTGAATATATGGCCATCTCATCAATTATATAAGAATATTATCATTATTATATATATCTGACATTTTGAGCACCTTTTGTCTCTATCAACCCTGTGAGACCTCATGGGCAGGAACCTTCTTCCACTTGTTTCCTGATCCCTGTACTTTTGTGATTTGTTCTTGTATATGTTTTTGTCTTAATGTTCTTTATGTGAACCTCTCATTGATTGTACAGCACCATCAAATTAATAGGCTGGCTATAAATAAGTAGGGCAGCACGCTGGCTGAGTGAGTAGCGCTTCTGCCTTGCAGAGCTGGAGTCCTGGGTTCAAGTCCCACCCATGTGAACATCTGCAAACAGTTTGTATATTCTCTCCGTGTTTGCGTGGGTTTCCTCTTGTTTCCTCCCACACTCCAAAACATAATGTTAGGTTGTTTAGATTGTGAGCCCCATGGGGACAGGGACCAATTTGGCAAACTCTGTGCAGAGCTGCGTTATCTGTGTGTACTATATAAATAAAGAATTATTATTATTGTTATAATAAATTGAATTAATTAACCTCTACCAATCGGAATTAATCAGACATTGTGCATCTTGTTTGTCAACACCTTCTTGCTAATCTCCAATTTGATCAAGGATGCGATCCTGGAGGCAACATAAATTTCATGCCTGTCCGATGATTGTCCGATGGAGTTGTGCCTGCTTGATAGACAACACACTCTCTTGAGCCTCAAAACTTCTCATTCATCCTTATTTCATCATTTTATATTGTTCCACTATTTAATTTACATTTTTTCCTCCATAGTGAAATAAAACACAAATCATTATTGCTGTTGTGAACCCAGGCTAAAGACCAGTGCACAATTTACTTATTGCATCAGGTTTTTTGCATCAGTTATTTGAGCCAACACAGGAGTGTAGGCTACTCAGAGATAAGGAATAACTTAAAAAATAATTTTTTGTTAGCTTAGCCACTTTTGCTCATAAAAACAAAAATATATATGTAAACAGGTCCGTCCAGACCATCCGGATACCTTTACATTTAGTATATAAAACAGAGAGTATGGTGTTGTATACATGGCTCCATTCAGTTTGTTGTAGCCTGGAGTGTCCAGGGCCACTACAGAATTATTTGCTTCAAGCAGTGCATTGAAAACTGCTGTTAGGTGGCAGAACCTTCCATTAACCCCTTACCGACATTTGACGTAATAGTACTGAATCGTGGGAGGTACGTTCCCGCAAAATGCAGTACTATTACGTCAAGCTTATATATTATAGCCGACACCTGCCTCTAACACCCGCGATCGGAGACGCTGACCGTGGCGTGTTAGGGGCATTTAAAGTGAATCGGACCCCGCGGCGCTTACTGATCGCAGCCCCGGGGCTGCGCGATCTGCTTCCTGGTGCCGGGTCCCTGCTTTCTGGCTGGACCCGGCTGTAACACACTGAGCATGCGAAGGCATTGCAGCCTAGCTCACTCTCAATTGAAGGGAGTATAACTGCAGTAAGTGGATCTAATAACTGCACTAGTTCTTGGTGTTGGCTTCTGAGAAAAACTGATATTTGGAGGTTCTAGGTATTGGACCCTAACCAATTCAGATATATAAGCTATGCACAGCCCAGGCCCTCAGTATTGAGGCTCTGGGCTGTGCATAGCTTACATATTTTTTAACCCAAACTTCTATAAATCAGCCAATTTTTAAGATTATAATACCTGGACATGTGAAAAGTCATACCTACAAATCACAATATGAAATTGTATATTAGAAGCCCGGAACATAGCATATAAATTATATTATGGGGTAACTAGAAATGTTTTGCTGAATTAATTATATTTCCTTTGTCTTCAAGTTCTTTGCCAAAAGCTCCAACTCTGCAACAAATTTGTTTTCTGTTTGCAGCTTACTCCAATGTGGTGTATTTTATGTGATTTCAGAACAAATTAAGTGCATCCACAAAATAACACGTTTTAAGGCTATGAAATAAAATATTTGCAGTTCACATGGAAAATCACAGTCTAGCATCTCTCTTCACTTAAGAGAAACAGCATCTATGTTGTTCAAGGAAAAGAACGTGTGAATTAACAGATTTCGTCTTGTGGGCTACATGTTTTTTAGAAAATCAAATTAATATTTGCAAAAAATATTATGTAAAACTTTTATGGATTTTATGCTATTACAACTGTACTACAACATACCAAAATTGCCATTTTTGTGATTTGTGTCAACACAAAATTGGCAACAAATCAGATGCAGCTGAAAACGGCATCAATTAAAATGTTATCTAATTACATAAAAACAAATGCTCTTTTCATACATAATACATAAACATTAGAATACATACATATTGTATCCATAAACAATACAAGAACAAATTATTTTTCTTAAAAGGGCGTATTTGTAAAAAAAATTTAAAAAAAAAACAAGTACATATTTGGTGTTCCCTAATCTATCCTGACCACTAATCTTTTTGGAGACCAGGAAGGGGGTAGTGCCAGCACGTCTGGAAGCAAGGCCACATCACGCATTGTACCAGGGCAGCACTTTCCAGGAGAAGTTCCCCAAACTGCCAAGAACTGAAGGACATAGAAGAGGTGCTCCAAAAAAGGCATTTGGAAGGACACCATTTATCATTGTGAGGAATGCCCAGAAAAACCAGGGTTATGTATGCCATTCAAGCACACCCAGATATCACGGGAATCACAGTAGGAGACCACAAATATAAATGCGCCGCCTTTGTGGGCGATATTCTCTTATACTTAACTAATCCAAGCATCTCCTTGCCCCCACTCATGAAGGTCCTTGAAGCATTTGGCTATTTCAGCAACCACAAAATTAATATAACCAAAAGCTATCCCCTCAGATCTCAAATCCACATATGCACTAAACTACAAAGTACAAAGAGGGAACTAGCAAACTGGGCATCCAAACAGATCTCCTGGGTGGGGAGAGTTAACTGTATCAAGATGACCACATTACCAAGGCTCTTATACCTTTTCCAGACCATCCTGTTAGCTGTACCCAAGTTATTCTTCCATAAACTGTTGAGTCTCCTTAACAAGTTCCTCCGATCCGCCTCTCCTCTTGGCAAGGGCCAAGTTGATTTTAAAAAAACTGCAGGGCGGTCTGGGACTTCCTGACTGCAAAAGCTATTTCCTTGCTGCCTTATATGCCCTTGCATATTGGATTGGTTTCATGGCAGGAAGAGTAAGTTGTGGGTACAACTCGAGGATAATCTCTCACCTGTGCCTCTAACCACCCTGCCCTGGTCTGACTCTTATGCCTCACTTGTCCATCATTAAGACACTCTTCCATAAAGTGTCCGCCTCGGGCAAGGCACAGGAAATCAGCTTTAAAATGATTTCTAGGTGGTACTGGACCCATGGCTAAGCTAAACTCTATTTATCCCTCATGCCTCACGGAGTGTTGGAGGTGCCGACAGAGTGTAGGCAATATGCTTCATATATGGTGGGAATGTCCAGTACTACAACCTTTCTGGACTCACGTTGTCAACCTGACAAACAGTGTCAGGTCACACACTGAGTAACAAACTGGCCCAACTCCAATGTCCATCCCTAAGACAAAAAGGTCCCTGGTTGATTTCTTCCTTATCCCAGCTCGCTCTCTGATCCCTAGAATGAGGAAATCCACCCGGGTACCGTCCATGTCTGACTGGTTCACAGCGATCCTACAATTACAGAGGATGGAGGAATTCTCTGCAGAACTCCACTGCTCAGGGGAAAGCCACGGCCAGAAGTGGGGCCCCTGGACGGACTTGGTAAGCTCTCTCGACTACACCACGCTAGCAGACTAGGAGTCCCTTCCCCAACTCTCTCCCGCCCCCTTTCTCCTCACCCTCTTTCCTCCCCTACTCATTAGTTTGATTTTGTTTGTTCAAACGAGTATTGGTTTTTGGATACAGATATTGTCCCAACAAGGCTTACTAAAACCTCCCCAATGTACAAATATTCCGCCTTCTAAATCCACCTGCTTTGTTCTTATATGCATACAGTTATATGCATTGACGCTCTGATTCTATGCATGTAAACCAATTCGCTCTTAATAAAAGAATTTGAAAAAAAAAAACAGGTCATTTCCTTAAAATGTTCATCTGAACCCCACAAAATCGAAGAGATCAACTGCAATCCTACAGAATCTATTTACAAATATATCATTCCAGAACCAATGCCATGTCTTTAGCTGATACAGAGAGGAAGATGAAGAGATTGGTTGGGTGAGATATCTTCTTCTCATTGTACCAGCGTGTGAAGCTGCAGCATGATAGCTGTTATGCATTCAGCAGAATGCCATAAGGTGAGAGCATCACTCATAAAGGCACAGTGGCTTAGTGGTTAGCATTAAAACCTTGCAGCGCTAGAGACCTGGTTTCGAGTCTCAGTGTCAAAATCTGCAAAGAGTTTGTATGTTCTCTCCATGTTTGCATGGGTTTTCTCCGGGTCCTCTGGTTTTCTCCCATACATCAAAAACAGGTGATTAGATCGCTGATTAGATCGTGAGCCCCATTGGGCACAGGGACCAATTTGACAAGCTTTGTGCAGCACTGCATAATCTGTGTGCACTATATAAATAAAGGAATTATTATTAAAGGTGCCTCACACCAGCTCAGAGAGATTGCCCTATGAGTTCTTGTATTCACTTCTTTCATTCAGCATACTGTGCTTTATAATATGTCTTATTTAACCAAGAAAAATAATTTACATTTATTGTTGACCAAAAAAATCAACATCTAAACTCTCAATTTCATGCTGACTTTATCTCTATTGGAATCAATGGCCCCAATCTCTCAAGTTTAGCAATAGCACTTTCCCAACTTCTTGTCCGGGTAGCTGCTTGTACCACATTTGGTGATGTGAATTCTTCACTCATTTCTTAACCTCTTGCAGTAAACATCAAAATGATCTAATAATACTCATGTTTTAGGCTGGGGGAGGGGGTGGGAGGCCGTAGTAATTACTGCTGCTAGGTCTTACTTTCAGGGGTGAACTTATATTTCTAAGATTGATAAAAATTGTACTAGTTTTTATTTTCTTATTTTTGTCTTATTTTTATTTTTGGGGAGACAGGGTAGCAGTAAACTTCTTATACAGTTGCATGAAGAGGAACACTTAAATGCACTCAATCAAAAATATATACGAATCAAAAATATATATCTGTTTTATCTGTTTTAATGTCCCTAAAAACTTTTATATATCTGATTAAAAGTATCACAAAATCAATTTTTATTGGGAAAAAAAATCTAATTAGCATGTTGAATTAAACACACAACCTCTTAAAAATTTTTGACCGCAGAAGAAATTATGTTGGTAAGTGTGACAGTCAATTTTTATTAAGGTTCTGTTCACAATTGTGTTTTCATGCTGGTTCTCTGACTGAAATATAACAGACATAATTATAAATCTAAAGTATCTGTCATGATGAGCTTTCCTTTATTTGAAAACAGATCTGTCATAGTTCTCATAGTGACAATCCGGAGAAAACCTATGAAATTGATGGGAACAAAGCCCAAGAATACAACTGGAATTATGACAACTACAAAAATAAATAATTGATATAGAACAGACCAGTGTTGAATTTTAATTTACATCCATAACAATAAAGTTAAATAAAAAGTGAATACAACGAAAGCTGTGAAGCTCATATAAGTTTTCATTTACAATAGATGGTTTACAAAAGTTACAGTAATTAATAATGATGAAATCTTTCTCATTTTATGTCCATACAAATGTACATACCTGTAATGATGGATGGGATTTATTTATATCTCCCCAGCTAAGTATCCAGACTTGGTCATGGGATTTGTCATAAAGTAATTTAGCCGGATATGGGTCAACTTGTATTGTCTTAAAAACAGGAGGAAATCACAATAATTAGAATATAGTTCACTACTGAATACATGTGACAACAGCACATCCTTCAACAACACTAAGATCCAGTAAGAAAAGGGACTGTGACAGGAATCAACAGAAAAAGTTATCTTTTTACCATAAAAAAGAATGGCATTCAAATATTGATTCAATTAAGTAATTCTCACTTTTTCACTTATTTCATGTGAGTCAGTAATGCTGCTCCAAGTCAGTGCAATAAGAAAGTGTTGGAATAAGGTCATATACATAAATTGAATTACAAATTCAAAACAAAATTCTAAATTTCATATGCACTTGGTTCATTAAAAGGTGTACATGTTATAAATTTCATGGTCGGCCAAAATATCATTGTTAATAAATACATTGGGTGGAATATACAATTCACAAAAAGCTGTCTAACACATTTTGCAGACATGTTTTAAACAGTTATGCAACTTAAAAAGGCTATTAAAAAAGTAAGTTAGGTGGGTAAAGTGTCATGGCTTAGAAAACAAAATGGGGGAGTGGGTATTGCGTCTGCATGAAAAATGTGCCAAATATATAACACTATTTTTTGCAGTGCATTTAAACTAGACAGTCTATTGATCTAATAGATAATTGCTGTTTAGTCTAACTTTTAGACAGCTTTAGTCTACATGCCCCAAAATTAATATTTTATGTATAAGTACCTGTTTAACTTTCTGCATCGGGATGTCAATGATTAAAACCCTGTTCTGGTTCGGCTGAGACACAAATATGTATTTCTCCCTGACGTTGATGGCAGAAGACCATAAACACAATTGATCAGGGTCTCCTTCAGTTTGCCGACACATCTCTTCCTAAGTAAGAAACATAAAAAGCATGTTATAAAGAGTTTCAGTTTGGTGTGTTTTTCCTGTAGATCCAAGTTTGTATACGTATTTTTGGGACTATAAGGCACACCGGAGTATGAGGCGCTCCATCAATAAATACCTACTAAAACGTCTAGGTTCATATATAAGGCGCACCGGAGTATAAGGCGCACCTGATTATAAGGGTGCATGACCAGCAGGTGGCAGACCTGTGCACAGTTCAAGGCAGCTGTTGTCTGTAAGTACAGTTCATATGTAAAGCGCACTGGACTATAAGGCGCACCTTTGATTTCTGAGAAAATCAAAGGATTTATAGTGTGCCTTACAGTCCGAAAAATACGGTAAGTTACTCTTCAAGGCAGCTTCACCTCCATAAATAGTGGCAAGTAAAGAAGTTAAAACAGTTCCCAAGATGGTCTCAATTAACACATTGGGGCTCATTTACTAAAGGTACCGATGATTTCCAATTTGCGCCAAATTGCCCTGGGATTTTGGCGCACACGATCGGATTTTGGCACATCGGCGCCGGCTTTCACGCGACAGAAATTGGGGGGCGCGGCCATTGGACAACCCGATGGATTCGAAAAAAACGCAGAATTTAAAAAAGAATTTGTGTCGCAAGATCAGCACTTACATGCACTGGGACGAAGAAGGTGAACTCTGGAGGACCTCGGCACACCAGTGACCTTAGTGAATCCCGGCAGACCCGAATCAGCATCAGATAACGCGCCGCGGGATCACGACTGGAATGGGTAAGTAAATGTGCCCCATTATCTATAGCTTCAAAAAATTACAACTTAAATAGTTCTGTATGCTGAAGCATGAATAAGTTATGGGTGTCAGAATATACCAATGAGCCTTTTTTAATATACCAAATTTGGAATATTATATATTGCAAAACATTAAATGGTACTGCTTTAAAATACAATTTGTCCTTCAGAAAACAAGCCCCCATACAGGTCTTTAAACTAACAAAAATTTCCACTAGCTATGGTGAACATCTATTTATGAGTTGATGACAAGAGTATGCTCAAAAATAAAAAAAGACAGAGAAAATAGCACTACCTAGCACATGATTACCTTTCAGAATTTGATGGAGTTAGAAATAAACGTATACTAACCATCTCAAGTTGTGCTTAATAAAAAGGCACCCAGTTGTGTGTATAAACCCAGGGTAGGTTATTGACGTACCCCAAGGAGTGAAAAATGGACGTATTAGAAATGGCGCTATTCCAATATATTTCCAAAATGGTGTTATTGGGAAGATAAAAATGGTTTTACATTGTGAGCGAAACATGTAGTCTTTCTTGTGCACCATTTTTATCTGCAGGTTCTTCATGAATCTGGTGCCCTCTGCACTGCTCTGATAAAACTTATTTTGGTGCACTTTTAACTAGTGTCATGTGCCCCGACTGTGTACTGGTATGCCTCCTTCAGTGACTAAATTTGTGTCGCATTCAGAATAGTACAACTGTGACACAAAAGGTGTCACAGAAGCTCCCATCCTTCCCTATCTTTCAGTGTTGTAAGCGCTGGGAGATGGTGTCGGATGGAAGCTTCTAGCCGGCCGGAAGCTCCCTGTACGCCCTTGTGATCAAACTGGCGCACAGAGTAGACTGACCGCGGCGCCGGACATCAGCAGCACCGGGCGAGGTAAGTAGATGTTTATTATGTTTAAATAGCCCGCCACAGCCCGGCCCTCAGTAATTTTTAACACCCGGATAGCCCCTTTAAATTTGACTAGTGTCTCTTCCTGTAGTAATAACTTGTCAATGCTTTGAGATATCCCTGTGATTTTGAGATTGCTGTTAATAGTGCCATTTCAGTGATCAGTTTATTTTTTGGAGGGTAAAATTGCATAATTTAGGGAAAATTTTAAAAAATGACAATTTGCAAAGTTTCAAATGTTCTACTTTTTGGAAAAAACAGTCAATCCACAATTTTTTTAATAGAAACCTTTTGCCATTGGTCTACTTTTTATTTCCATAATTTCCATTTCTTTTACGGATGTGAGAAGGTTTCAAGTTTTAGTACCAACTTCTGCGAGTTACCCCGGTTATAGCCATACCCCAATAATCTGCAGGATGGAGACACAGGGCTAAGGGGGAAAGGAGCAAAATTTAGGTTTTGGAGCTCCGTTTTCACTAGATTGGTGTTGGGGTAGCCCCCGAGGTACCAGTACAATAGAAAACCCCAAGTAGTGACCCCATTTTGGAAAGGGCACCCCTCAAAGAATATATGCAGAGTTGTATGAGCATTTTAACCCCTAAGATGCTGGCTCAAATGTAATACAAATTGAGTAGTTTAGAGTAAAAATTGTATTGCAATTTATCGAATATGCCATTGTGGTGACAAAAGCATTCTGCCCAACTCATGCCACTGGGGAAAAACACATCAAAAACCATTCTGAGAGTTACCCCAGTTAGGGCAAAACCCCATAGGTGGCAATAATCTGCAGGATGAAGACACGGCAGGGCTGAAAAGGAAATAACTTGCATTTGGAGCACAGACATTGTACAAATTATTTTGTTTTTGGCATCATGAAGCATTTGTAGATGCCAATAGGGACCAGTAGAATTGAAACCCCTAAGAACTGACCATATTTTGGAAACTACACCCCTCCATGAATCAATCTAGGGGCATTTTAACCCCACAGGTGGACCCCAAAAAAATGCATAATGGATAGTGGGTAGTGGATATCTTATGTCATCTTGTGCCTAGCTCCTGCCAAGGGAGACAAACACCCCAAAAATCACGATGTATGTTTTCCCAGGTACAGCAATACCCCATATGGGGCAATGATCTACAGGCTGGGAACATGGCAGGATTTGAAAGGGAAGGTGCAGTATGCGGAATGATGTATAAGCTGTGCATAGTACATCAGGGTAAAAACATGGTAATCTAAAAATCCAGGGATGTATGATAAATTCGGAAGCAATCTTTCATACATAACCCTGGTTTTTCTGGGCATTCCTCACAATGATAAATGGTGTCCTTCCAAATGCCTTTTTTGGAGCACCTCTTCTATGTCCTTCAGTTCTTGGCAGTTTGGGGAACTTCTCCTGGAAAGTGCTGCCCTGGTACAATGCGTGATGTGGCCTTGCTTCCAGACGTGCTGGCACTACCCCCTTCCTGGTCTCCAAAAAGAAAGTACTTCCAGGAAAGCTCCCCTCTGGCTGGCATATCGATGTAGCATATAAGCATTATATAGTGCTATCTGCATGATGCGCTCGACCAGCTACTTGTACCACACCCTCGACTTCCACTTGGGGTTGTATGGCACCTGGTCCGACAAGTCCAACCCTCCCATGTACATGTTATAATCTAAAATACAGCCCAGCTTGGGGGTTTCTTTATTGGTACCTCATACAGCTCTTCATAAAAAAAAAAACTTAAAAAAGTCCACAGCTATGAGCCCTGCAGTGTCAAATTTAATTCCAGGATGGCCTAAAAAGTCGGGGACCTGAGAGGTATAAATATCTGGGGCTACCCATGTGGGGTCAGTGGAAGCCCCAGACACTTCAATAGCAGAAGTCTCAGGCACTTCAATCACAGAAATCCCAGGCACAGGAACCCTACGGCGCCTTCTCAGGGGTCTTTCCAGGTCACTGGAAGTTGAGCAGGAGGATGATGATAGGTAAAACGGGACATCATCCCCACTAGCTGACTCGGTGTCAGAGGCAAGCATGTTGTATGCCTCTAACAAGGTTTACATCTTCAGAGACATTGAACACAAAAAATAAGAATGCGCACCAGAAAAAAAAACTAGATAACCTACACTGACAAGCCGCACAGATGGCACACAAAAAAATGGTGCACCAAACCACATGGACTAGCCACACAGATGGCACACAGAAAAAAATTGATAATGCGCACCAAACTACACGGACAAGCTGCACAGATGGCACACACACAAAAAAAATTGATAATGCACACCAAACTACACTACACAGATGGCACACACAAAAAATAGATACGTGCACCCAACTATGGGTACATCTACGGCGCTCCTGAGAAAGATAATACCAGACACCAAAAAAACCTATGTGCACCGTCTAAAAAGGAGCTACACTGGAGCGCACTGAAAAATGTGACCAGTGCAGAACAACGCTAACACAACGAAGGTCAGGCACAGGAGATGGGAAAAACGTAAGACAAGTGTGATCATGCAAGGTGATCACACAGGGAACACACATTGATCCCTATCTGTTCCCTCCTGCATCCTAAGGATCAGATAGGAAAATAGTGTTTTGGTGCAAACAGTAATGCTATGCTCCTCTTTCCAGAGATACCAAACCAAAATGATGCTGCTGGAAGAAGAGGAGGGAGCTAAAACGCGTTTGCAGCTTAAAAACACTGCAATTGTCCAGTCAGGATTGACATCAGCAGGAGGTTCTCCTGCCTCCGTTACACGCGTCCCATTGCGATGTCACCACATCACGTGACATGGAAGAGCCCGGGTGCACTCGCGTGGGAGCCAGCGCCGTACTAGTACGGCGCGGAGCACTAAGGGGTTAAAGATGAAATGCTTATCTTTAATAAGACAACAAAAAAATGTTTCAATGTACCATATTACCAAAGATAGAGCCATCTGCAGTGACTCTCTGCTTGCAGCCTCAAAACTCATCTCAGGAAAATATGACTCTTCTCAGCTTATTTTCACATGACTTTTGAGTAGCTTTTGGTACTGGTAAACAGGAGAAATTGCACTTAAGAGAGCGTATTATATAAAGGACATTTCATGCCCTGTGTGAGGGCAATAGTAATGAGGTCTATGGCCAATAATTGCGAAACAAGTTGCTTATGGTTAGCTGCTGACATCCTTTAGCTATGACTAATGCCTCAGAAAACTTTCCAAGAAGAAATTTAACAGCTCTGAAACCCATGAGGTGGCTGTAGTCTAGAAACAAAACATAATTTATAACTAATTCAGTCTAAAGTGACTACCCAGTATGAAGAGTTTGTACAAAGAGTTTGTACAAAGAGGTGTTCTAATCCCTGGAATTAAAAGATGGAATTAGAATTCAAGCAGTAAATGTGAGCTATGGGTACTCCAAGCTACAATGTTTCCATAATTTGAAAGCATCAGAAACTACAGGTATGTCCACAAATATTTGGATACTGTCACAAATGTATTTTTTTTTTCAAGTTATAGCTATATAATGGACTGGGACATAAATTCCAGACTTTCTCTTAAAAGTGTTTCAGCTTCAGGATCAGGCTACCAGCAGTGCAGAGCTTGCTCAGGAATGGCATCTGCACGCACTGTGAGGCAGACACTCTTGGAGGAAGGCCTGGTGTCAAGGAGAGCAGCAAAGAAGCCACTTCTCTCCAGAAAGTACAGGTAGTTGACTGCTGAGGACTGAGGTAAAGTCATTTTCTCTGATGAATCCCCTTTCCGATTGTTTGGAACATCTGTAAAACAGCTTGTTCGGAGAAGACAAGGTGAGCGATACCACCAGTCTTGTCTCATGCCAACTCTAAAGCGTCCTGCAACCATTCAGGTGTGGGGTTGCTTCTCTGCCAAGGGAATCGGCTCTCTCACAGTCTTGCCTAAAAACACATCCATGAATAAAGAATGGTACCAGAATGTCCTCCAAGAGCAACTTCTCTCAACTGTCCAAGAGCAGTTTGGTGATCAACAATGCCTTTTCCAGCATGATGGAGCACCTTGCCATAAAGCAAAAGTGATAACTAAATGGCTCAGGGAACAAAACATTGAGATTTTGGGTCCATGGCCTGGAAACTCCGCAGATCTTAATCCCATTGAGAACTTGCTGTCAATCATCAAGAGACGGGTGGACTTCTTCCTGAAGAAGGGTCAACACTGCAAATATTGACTTGCTGCATTAACTCATTCTGTCTATAAAAGCTTTTGTTACTCATAATATGATTGCACTTGTATTTCTGTATGTGATAAAAACATCTGACAAACATACATAAAACCCAGAAGGCAACAGATCACGTGAAAATATAATATTTGTGTCATTCTCAAAACTTATGGCCATGACTGTACAAATCTATATAATTATACCTAGATTTTTACAAATCTATATAGCAAGATAGTTATAAATTAGAGGATTAGATAAAATTTAAGATTCATATTCCTATGGGTATTGAGCCCACCGCTCGTAGATAGCTGGGGGATTTCAGTAAACGATTGACTCCACACATTTACATTACTGCTGCCCTTCATTCTTGCATCAAATTTTGACTGGAAAAGCCACAGCTGGATTTGCTAAAATTGCCATTGCAGCTCTCCTTGCCGGCTTCCCAAGAAAATTCCCCGACTGATACACACATTTGTGGCATTCCAGACAGAAAGTGGTCCAAGATCCGGAAATATTAACTGCTAAGTGCCACAAAATTTAATATGTACATCACTACTGACAGCAAGTCAGAAACCAACAGAGGGAACAACACTTTTATAAATGTCCCCCACTGTGTGCTCAAATAAAGCCGAATGCATTTAAACTGATTGGTCAGCGTTTCACAAAAGACATGACCAGGACCTTAAACACAAAGACAAAGCAGCCCAAAAAATTATAGCGCATAAATTTCAATTGATAAAAGCAATAACAGAAAGATCCACAAACAGTAAAAACCTGGCAGAGCATTAAAAATGAGGAGGGGGAATCGCAAGCCCCTCTGGGTTTTGGTGATCTGGCTATTATAACACATTCCCAAAGCACTTGTGATATCCTTCCTCCTCCTTTGGCACTTTCTCCCTCCCACTATATGGCAACTGGAAGTATGAACTCTGTCAAACCACATGATTTTGGCACAAAGCAGGCAGGGCGGGGGAAGGGGGTTAAGTTCTGAGGGGGCAAGGAGGTGGTTGAAAGTTCTTTGGTAGCTGTGATTAAAGGGAACCTATCATCAGCAGTTCGCCTAATTAAATGACTACCAGAATACTATAAAGAAGCATAACATCATCTAGTTTTTGTTTCTTTCATGATCCAGTGTGGTGACATCATCCAGAAAATCAACTTTGAAGTGAACACTGAAGTCAAGATGGGGAGCTCTGAATGCCTACTTCTCTGTCATAGAAATCATAGAGATCTGGTTAGTGATGTCTCTGGATGTAGGACCATCAATTACAGAGAAGGGGACTTTCAGATGAAGAGGTAGCTTGACTCACTAGTGTTAAAATCTACGCCTCTTTGACTTTATGCAAACAATTTATGCAAACAATCTCACTTCAGAGTGGATTTTCTGGTTGATGCCACCATACTGGGCAATGACAGAAACATGATCTGGAAGATGTGTTAGCTGCTTGACAACCTACTGGTAATGGTTTATTGGGTCAATTTCTGCTGAAAAGTTCCCTTTATTGACCAGAGTTCACAGCCCACATGGGCTTTAGGGATGCCCCTGAAGCAGGTGGCCTTCATTTAAGTAAATATAACATTTTTACAAAATTTTATGAGTTAATTCCTGAAGGAAATGTCCTAATAGGATATGCCAGTATTCAAACTGCGGGGAGCTACCCAGCAGCGTAAATGGTTAATAAAGTTAAAAATCCAGTGGTAGATTTCCTTCACAGATTGCCTTGATATATTGGCGTATAATATCAATTAAAAGTATAGCTGGCAATATGTCAAGACAGTCTTTAAGTGTGCCATCAGCTGTGCATGTCTGAGAAAATTATATGTACGTGGACAACCCTTAATCATTATGCTGCCTAGGAAATGAATTAGAATCGCTCCAATATGTCTCTCTATTTGTATAGGTGGCAGCAACCATGACATACTGGCATATGTAGAGTAGTAAAATACTTTTAAATCATAGTGAATGAAGGATTAATCTGCATAGTGCAGATTATAATTTTTACATGGAAAAATAAAGATTATATCATGAGTGGAAGAATAGAAGGGTCAAGTCAGTTCAGACAAATAACTGACTGATTGTAGCGCCGCAGTTACATAAAATATCGATAACAGTGTAAACAAGCTGAGTCTTATCTAACAGTTTTACAAAGACTTATTGAAACATACATAGCTTGTAAGAATCCTCTCACTGGGCTTGATCTGTCTCCGAATCTCACATTCTCGTGGTTGAATTATTGTGATTCCATCATCAGAAAAGACATAAAACATGTTCCCCACACTCAAACCTATAGGGAAATCAAAAGAAAGCAGTAGCAAAATTATAAATCTAAGGTTTTTTTCTCTTTTCATCCAATGCTCAATAACACAGCAGGAAAGTTCAACATTATTTATTGGTCTGAAAAAGAGAAACATTAATTCAGTAAAAAGCTTGTGTTTGCCATGCAAGCAAGCAAGCAAGCGACACAATGCAATGTGATAGCTGCTAAGTGTTTCAATTGAGGTATATTTAAAAATGGTTGGATTTTGTCACTTCTGTAAGAATCATAGTATCTGCTGTTATATTTATTGTTTTATGTGTGGATGAGGAACACATAGTAAAATATGCTTAAAGGGAACCTGTCACCACATTTGCACATATACAGCTAGTGAAAGGTCCCTATTAACTAACTGAGACCCTTCTTTAGGCTAAAAAATGTTTCTACATTTCACATCCCCATAAATCAATTTTATCTTATATTACCTGGAATCAGAGGGGGCGTGTCTTTACCGGTCCCTCCTATCTACTCCTCCCTATACCTAAGAATTGGACCCACCGTGCTGCTAGCGGAGGTATCCGAACCTCTTCTGGGCAGCGTTGAGGTCCCTGGGACTGCCCTATGTTCCTGGCAGTCAGCTCCCTTCTGACTGTAAACTGTCTGCGCATGCCTAAGTTTACACTGCTCTAGCATTAGTATTGCAGTGTATTGGACCAGTTCAGGTTTTTTATAAAGTAAAAAAAAAGTTTAAAACATTAAAATAAACAAAAAAATAAAAAATAAAATACAAGCCCTTAAAATGTCACTTTTCCACACAAACATGTAATAAAGTATAAAAAAAACCCCACAAATAACCCAAAAACCTTCCACATATTTGGTATTGAAACATCCGTAATAATCTGTATAATTAAACAGAGTTGTTATTAGACCTGCAGGGTGAATGCCGCAAAAAAAAAAAACACCCTTAAAAAAACTCTCTAGAAAATGATTAAAAAATGTTACACACCCTGAAATAAGACTAATAAAAAAACCAACTTGCAAAAAAGAAGCCCTTAACCAGATTTGTCAGCCAAAAATTTTAAAAGTTATACATCTGAAAAGATGGTGATGCTAAAATAAATAAGATTTTCTCCAAATTAGTTTTTATTCAGCGAAATTGAATAAAATACACAAACCAGCCCCACATATTTGGTATTGCTGCATTCGTAACAATTTGTTTAATAAAACAAAATCATTATTGGGCTTGCAAGGTGAACGCCGTAAAAAACCTCAGGAAAAGGTCTGAAGCATCTGAAAAGATGGTGATGCTAAAATGAAAAAGATTTTCTCCAAATTAGTTTTTATTCAGTAAAATTGGGAAAAAAATAAAAGATCAATATAAATGAGGTATCGTCATAATTGGGGTGACTCATAGAATATGGTGAATGACCAAAAAAACAAAACAATCTTAGCAAAAATTTATGATTGTCATTTCCTCCACCAAAAGTTAATAAATTCTCATCAATTAGCTACAGAAGCCCCAAAATTATTTACCAGAATAGTGTATCTCAAGTGGCAAGAAATAAGCCACCATAAAGTCACATTAAAAAAGAAAAAAAAATTAAGCCTGTACAATTTGACAATGCAAATCTGTTCCCTTAAATGCCTGGCCTTGTGCCCATAAGGCGTTTACCACCACATATGGGGAATCAGTGTACTTAGGAGAAATTGGGTATCAAACTTTGTGGAGCCTTTTTTCATGTAATCCATTCTGAATATTTTATTTCACACCCAAAATGAATTTATTGTCCAAAATATTACAATTTGTAGGCCACACCTCCATTTTGTTTTAACCCCTATAAAACACCAGAAGGGTTTACAAAATTCTTAAAAGTGCTTTTTTCATATAAAGAGGGATGTAGTTTCCATAATGGGGTAATTTACAAGTCTTTCTATTATTTTGGCATCTGAAAGCTGAGCAGGTCCCTATAAATATAGGTTTTGTCAATTTTCCAAAAAATGTGGAAAAAGGCACCCAAATGCTGAGCCTCATACCATTAGTAAAAATGTGGAATATTAAAAAAACATGCTAACATAAAGCAGAGATATGGGAAATGTTAGTTATGAAGTCTTTTTGGGTAGACAATATGTGGTTTCTCTGTTACTTCTTATGTTAAAATTTTTCAATTAAGAAAGTTTTAAAACAAAACACTATCTGCCTGAAAAGCAGAGAATTTAGAGCTTTGAAAATTGGGAATTTTTAAACATTTTTTACAAATTTATGTTGTTGTTTTTTTTTAAACTAAATGCTAAATATTTTTCTACTTATTTGAAGATTTAATGGCCCAGATTATTAAACTGGATGTGCCAGTTTTCTAGGGCACTTTGCACATAAATGCATGTGCAAACTGGTTCCACATGTATTTATATAGTGTTTGCTCTAGTTTTGTGTTGAAGCTGCACTGTGTCCGTGGTGACACGGAACTCTACACCTAAAGGGGCGTTCTGCTGCAGATTCACACCGGGCACCTAATTTATGTTGGAAGTCTGACATAATTGTGGCATAAACACCAGATTATTGAAGACTGTGCACCAGTATTTAATAATCTAGCAAACTGTACTAATGATAGATCTGGGCCAATGTGTCACGAGAAATAATATCAAAACCAGCTGGCTATGTTAAAGTGTTTCAAAGATATAACCATTTATAGTGACACATGGAAAAAAAATTGGGTTTGGTACTGAAGCCCTAAAATACCTTAGTCCTTAAGGAGTTAATGGGATCCAATTTCTCAAAAAGTGAGCATTGCTTCCCAAAGGTAGGAATGGCCTCCCACAACTTTAAATTGTAAGCATAATTTCATACGAATTTGGCAAAAATTGGTGCTTAAATTAACAAAGATTTTTAGCACAAGAGGCCTAATTTATTAAGAAAGTTTAATAAATCAGGCATCTTAATTAACCTTGATTTATGAAACACAAATCTTGATAAATCTCTCACTTTTTAATGATTGCCATTGGTACCACACTTCTCTCTTGTATTGTTCAGATCATTAGTGGCTTATAATATAGGCATTTTGGAGCCTTGTAGGGTGCCCATGGCCACCCAATCACCCCTCTAATTCAATACTGAGAAGGACCTTCACCCAAGAAATCCTCATACATCTGTTCCTGATCTCAATAAATATGTACACAAGTCATTATTTTTTAAAAACGTTTTTGATTCTAATTTTTGTATATTTAAAAAATGTGTCCATAAACGAAAGCAATCTGAAAGATTAGGAAATAACCAGGGAACAGTATTTGCAGTGTTATCGGTTACAGTCTATATATCAAAGCCTGTAAGTGATGAGAATTATTAATACATTTTTCAATTTTTTATTAAAAAACACATTTAAAATTTATAATAACAAAAAATCTTAATTAGGTGAAATATTATTTCCTTCAAGTGTTTAATTTCAAATGAAATTAATAGGCAGTCATAAAACAGTACGGGTCATACTCTACCTTCTTCTCTCCACAGAATGTTTGCAACTGTATGGATGAAGTTTTATTTAGTAAGGTATCCAGGTGCATAAAAAGAAAAGAAAAAAAATTAATGATTTTTATGCTATGTATGTGTAAAATGAGTTACTAAGTAGTTATATATAAAACACTAAAGCATACACATAATGCATCTAATAAGTCATTGAAATCATGTAAATTTAGTGGGAATTTAAAAAAAAACCAAAACCTAAATTGAACAGAAAATTAAAAACCAAAGGAATATGAAACAGTTAAAGAGATTAGTGTTCTCTGCCAGGCTAATGATTTAAGGTCTATGTTTGACAAGCTAATGAAGACATAAAATTGTCATGTCTTTATCGTTCTCACTGCTTTGAAATAATTGAATTGGTGATTTTCTGCTATTTAAGTCGAAGGTGACACCCTCCTGTCATCCTGCCTGATCATTAACATCTGATCAACTGAACATCATCTCTCATTGCTGTCATTTGTTTTGTAACACAAACCTTGTATCAGAGCTCATCAAAGTTGGAGGCAGTAATGGATAATGTTAGGAAAGTTAAAATTGCATCTGTTGATGGATTTCCATTACATGCTAACATCAGGTCAAACTGGCTAATGAACTTGACAAATTGAGTGCATTATTAGACAACTCTAATTTAAGTAAGCTCTCAAAAACATTAACGGACAGTTGACTTGATTAAATATTCCAGAGTCTATCACAACTTGCAAATTGCCTACAAAGGTCTACACTATCCAGACAGCAATTATGCATCATCAATCTAGCTAAGGTTAGACAATAAAGGTTAACACAAGTCGTACAGGGGTACAATTATTTTTTGATGTGACATGCATCCAACTGTGCACCTTACAAACTGTACCCAAGGTCATATCTACAGCTGGTCATTATTCTGGATTTAATCTGACCTTATTATTTGTTAGGTACAGCTGGTTAGATAAAAAGTTTACATGGTCTTGCTTTACGATTCTGATGTGAAATCAAACATACAGGTAAGTAACATCAACATCAGTATAAAGAAATTAAGGGTATGTAATATGAGCCCACATTTACTGATCACATTTACTAATGTAAGGTAAGATTAAAGCAGTTACATGTCGGTGTAACACCAGGGAACATTTTTTTCAGTGCCTCTCAACTTCAATTTTCAAAGGAACTTTGCCTCCTCCAGGTCAAATAAAATACACATTTTTGGTCATTATGGTCATTAGAGGTTGCGTAAACGCCTATACAAACATCATAGATAATTGTGCAATTTTACTCCTTCAAAAAAGCCTTTGTGGATAGATCTGCACTGGACTTTTCTCCCCTTTATTGGGCTGCCAGCTGCAGCCTCTTTATGTCCCTTTACTCCCTTTACTCACGGCTCAATGTAAGGTCATGTGACCGCAGCATAGTCATTTAGTGTTCCGGTCATGTTCACATAACCCCTTAAATCAGCTAGGACAGTGGTTCTCAACCTTTCCAATGCAATACAATTCCTCATGTTGCGGTGACCCCAAACCATGTTCAAGAATATAACGACTATAATACTGCCCCCTATGTACAAGGATATAACTACTATAATACTGCCCTCTACGTACAAGGATATAACTACTATAATACTTCCCCCTATGTACAAGGATATAACTACCATAATACTGCCCCCTACGTACAAGGATATAACTACTATAATACTGCCCCCTATGTACAAGGATATAACTACTATAATACTGCCCTCTACGTACAAGGATATAACTACTATAATACTTCCCCCTATGTACAAGGATATAACTACCATAATACTGCCCCCTACGTACAAGGATATAACTACTATAATACTGCCCCCTACGTACAAGGATATAACTACTATAATACTGCCCCCCTTTGTACAAGGATATAACTACTATAATACTGCCCCCTATGTACAAGAATATAACTACTATAATACTGCCCCCAAGTTCTAGCCCTCCCCTGCTACCCCCAGTTCTGATCCCCCCCTGCTGCCCCCAGTTCTGCCCCCCCCTGCTGCCCCCAGTTCTGGTCCCCCCCTGCTGCCCCCAGTTCTGGCCCTCCCCTGCTGCCCCCAGTTCTGTCCCTCCCCTGTTGCCTCAGTTCTGGTCCCCCCTGCTGCCCCCAGTTTTAGTTCCCCCTCCTTCCCCCAGTTTTCATTCCCCCAGTTTTGGTTCCTCCATTTGTTGCCCCAGTTCCTGCCCCGAGTTTTGGTGTCCCCCCCCTTCCTGCCCCCAGTTTTGGTGTCCCCCTCCCCCTGCTGCTTCAAGTTGCAGTTTCTACTCACTGAGCAGAGCAGTCCTGTTCCACAGGAGTCTATTGAGGAGAAGCCAGAGGGTCATGTGATGATGACATCACCACAGGTCCTCAAGCTTCCCCTGTATACAGCAGCCGACAGGTCCTCAAGCAGTGAGTGCTTATTACACACGCTTTATTCCGTTTTTGCCGCAAATCGGGGCAAAAACGTAATAGAATCGCGACCCCTGTGTTTTGGTCGTTCAACCCACAGTTTGAGAACCACTGAGCTAGGAGATTTGGCAAAAAGGAACTATGCTTGTCTACATTACACTGCGTGCACCATCAGCACGATTGGGCTGTTAAGCTAACAGCTGAATCCTTTACTGCAACAAGGGGCCGATATACTCTGTCCCCGTCACATCAGCCCCAATGTACACTGCTCATACTGAGAGGGTGAGAAGCATGTGCATCCTCTCTGCATGTCTGTGTCTACAGCTAACTGGTAAGTAATCCTATAGGCTGTTATCATAAGATCACTGTTGATCACTGTGATCTACACTCACCGGCCACTTTATTAGGTACACCATGCTAGTAACGGGTTGGACCCCCTTTTGCCTTCAGAACTGCCTCAATTCTTCGTGGCATAGATACAACAAGGTGCTGGAAGCATTCCTCAGAGATTTTGGTCCATATTGACATGATGGCATCACACAGTTGCCGCAGATTTGTTGGCTGCACATCCATGATGCGAATCTCCCGTTCCACCACATCCCAAAGATGCTCTATTGGATTGAGATCTGGTGACTGTGGAGGCAATTTGAGTACAGTGAACTTGTTGTCATGTTCAAGAAACCAGTCTGAGATGATTCCAGCTTTATGACATGGCGCATTATCCTGCTGAAAGTAGCCATCAGATGTTTGGTACATTGTGGTCATAAAGGGATGGACTCAGCAACAATACTCAGCAACAATACTCAGGTAGGTTGTGGCGTTGCAACAATGCTCAATTGGTACCAAGGGGCCCAAAGAGTGCCAAGAAAATATTCCCCACACCATGACACCACCACCACCAGCCTGAACCGTTGATACAAGGCAGGATGGATCCATGCTTTCATGTTGTTGACGCCAAATTCTGACCCTACCATCCGAATGTCGCAGCAGAAATCGAGACTCATCAGACCAGGCAACGTTTTTCCAATCTTCTACTGTCCAATTTCGATGAGCTTGTGCAAATTGTAGCCTCAGTTTCCTGTTCTTAGCTGAAAGGAGTGGCACCCGGTGTGTGGTCTTCTGCTGCTGTAGCCCATCTGCCTCAAAGTTCGACGTACTGTGCGTTCAGACATGCTCTTCTGCCTACCTTGGTTGTAACGGGTGGCGATTTGAGTCACTGTTGCCTTTCTATCAGCTTGAACCAGTCTGCCCATTCTCCTCTGACCTCTGGCATCAACAAGGCATTTCCGCCCACAGAACTGCCGGTCACTGGATGTTTTTTCTTTTTCGGACCATTCTCTGTAAACCCTAGAGATGGTTGTGCGTGAAAATCCCAGTAGATCAGCAGTTTCTGAAATACTCAGACCAGCCCTTCTGGCACCAACCACCATGTCACATTCAAAGGCACTCAAATCACCTTTCTTCCCCATACTGATGCTCGGTTTGAACTGCAGGAGATTGTCTTGACCATCTCTGCATTCCTAAATGCACTGAGTTGCCGCCATGTGATTGGCTGATTAGAAATTAAGTGTTAAAGAGCAGTTGGACAGGTGTACCTAATAAAGTGGCCGGTAAGTGTATATAAAAGAACAGCAGTGTCATCCACAGACTGGTTTTAGGGGGTCAGCAGCCATAACATGGTCTGGGAATGTCAGCAGTGTTAGCCATAGTCTGGTCTGGGGTAAAGTCAACAGCATCAGTCATAATCTGGACGGGTTGGCAGCATCATCCATAATCCAAAAAGATTTTACAAAATAGTCACTCTACAATGCTTACGGGTTTTTCTTGCTGAGTCCTCAATGAAAAGGGAGGATATGTCTTCATCCACACCAACTTCATTCTTTGCAATGCACGTATAAGCCCCAGTGTCTTCATAGCGGACATTAGAAATATGAAGTTCACTTCCATTAGCTGAAATAAAGACATTTGAGCTATTTGTCCCCAGCCATTTTCATATGTAACAACTGTCTTTTAGAAATATGGGAGATTAATAAGGCTCTATTCACATTTCAGGCAGTTTTTTTTTTTTATTTTATCTTCTGTCAGTAGAACAAAAAATAAATAAATAATGAATGCAAAGCTATACACTAATATATAAGATATAAGGATGTGAGTTGGTCTCAGTTTGTTATCTGTCAATTTAATATGAAAAATAACACTTTAAGCTATAAGCATTTTGAAACATATAAACGATATTGCCAATCCTACTGGTCGCAACCTTTCTAATGCCTCCAAACATTTTTTACATGCAGGAGGCACCAACTCTTTTCATGTTTTTGCTATAGAGGAAATTAAAAACCGTTTAAGAGGAGATGATATCATTAATCTACTACAATCGAGAGAGGCATTTTGCATTTTTAATCTTGGGACACGTTTCCCTTAGGGTCTCAATCTAAAACGCGAACTGATGATCCATTATTAGGTATTGTAAAATATAAAGGAAAGCTGTTAGGCATGTCTACATTTGTTTTTCTGTATACATATATTCATAGATAAGGCCATGTTTTATTTCAGAATGATTAGTACCTACCTTATTTTATTTCTTACTTCCCACAGTTACTTTTTGTTTTTATTTATAACTTGTTTTTATTTTGTCTCTTCTGCCTTCTCTTCCAGGCACAATCTACATAATGTACTAGCCTAGCGGGTTCAGGATAACAGAGTCCCTTTTTAAGATCGTTCAGGATACTTCCATTGGTTTTCAATAACACACATTAGACTGGGATAATGTTCTCAAAGACAAAAGCCCCCCCCCCAAAAAAAATGGGAATTTTTCTCATATATTCTGAAAAAGTCCTGTGAGAAACACATACCTTATGGGAAAAAGCATAAGAGGAACAAAAAACAGCCAATGTGGCTAACTAGTCTTGTAAGGAAAGCAATAAGCGAGAAAGATAAGGCGTTTAAGGTGCTAAAACGTGAAGGTAGCGATGAGGCATTACAGGATAATAGAGAGAAAAATAAATCCTGTATAAAGCAGATAAAGGCTGCAAAAATAGAGACTGAGAGAAAAATTGCCAGAGAGAGCAAAAATAATCCCAAATTATTTTTCAAGTATATAAATGATAAGAAACTAAAAACAGAAAGTGTGGGTCCTCTTAGAAATAACATGGGGGTCATGGTGGAAGGAGATGAGGAAAGGGCCAGTCTACTGAATGTCGCCTTCTCAACTGTCTTTACCCAGGAAAATCCCCTGGTGGAAGACACAACGAGGAATAATGTAAATTCTTTTTGGAATGTCAACAGTTTAACCCAGGAAGAGGTACGGCGCCACCTCGCAAGCACTAAGATAGATAAATCACCGGGGCCAGATGGCATACACCCCCGAGTTCTGCATGAACTATGTACCGTGATAGACAGACCGTTATTTTTAATATTTGAAGATTCACTGAGGACTGGTTATGTTCCACTGGACTGGCGCATAGCAAATGTGGTACAAATATACAAAAAAGGATCAAATAGCGATTCTGGAAACTACACACCCGTGAGTCTAACTGCTGTGGTGGGGAAAATATTTGAGGGGTTTGTTAGAGATGCTATCCTATCGTATCTCACTGTGCACAACCTTATAACCCAGCGTCAGCATGGATTTATGAGAGATCGGTCCTGTCAGACCGGATATAGGATATAGTAGGGCTGGAACGGGTGCAGAGGAGGATTATTAGGGGAATGGGCGGATTAGAAAACAATGACAGATTACAAAATTTGGGATTATTCAGTTTAGAAAAAAGACGACTGAGGGGAGACCTCATTACAATGTACAAATACCTGAACGGACAGTACAAGGATCTCTCCAAAGATCTTTTTATACCTAGGCCTGTGACCAGGACAAGGGGGCATCCTCTGCGCCTGGAGGAGAGGCGATTTTACCATCAACATAGACAAAGGTTCTTTACTGTAAGAGCAGTGAGACTATGGAACTCTCTGCCGCAGGAGGTTGTTATGGCGGACTCTATGTACATGTTCAAGAGAGGCCTGGATGCCTTTCTGTAGAGCAAAAATATCACAGGTTATGGGGATAAAACATTTATTTAATTCTTAAAGGTTGGACTTGATGGACTTGCGTCTTTTTCCAGCCTTATATACTATGATACTATGATATGATACTATGATCGCAGCAGCTGTCAATCCTTGATCAGCTGACTCGGGTTCCCTTCAGGGTTTTTTTTTTCCTGGAAATTCAGTGTCTCAAGCAGAGAGGGGATCCATGCACATGTTGAAACCACAGCAGGTGAGCTGATTTTATTCTACTATTTGGGTTTAGTACTAGGGCTCATTATCCCTTTTCTGGTCCTGTCCTTGGAAAAGCCACCAGATTGTTAGATCAGCTTAATGAAGTGGGATCTTGATGTATGCCACTTGACACAAGTTGTGCTAGTAAAGTCTATGTGGGGTATTTACCTGGGCTTCTGCGCCATGCCAGTGGTGTAGAAGCCCTGAATTCAAATGTAAATTATAGCTTATTGCTAGCACTTGCTATTATATGTAATTTCTGCCACCTCCATGCCATGGGTGTCGTGGAGCGGTGTGAAACTTATACTGGGTAAACATGTTTGTAAATTAACACTTACCAATTAATGTAAGCTGCTTGGATAATTTTGGCATTATATCAATGCCATTCTTCAGCCATGTTATTTTGGGGTTAGGAATCCCTTCTGCATGACACTTCAGGCTAGCAGACACCCCAGGTTCCTGAGCCTGTGTTTCTGGATATACTCTTATTACTGGAGGAACTGAAAAAGATATCAAAAGGATGTTATAATGTAATAAAATACTTCCAATTACTAACAAAGCATTTACAAATGCAATTTGTTATCTTTTTAAAGCCAATTTAAACATGTTTTATATTGATTGTTGTGTGGTATATCAATAGTAATTTATTATGGTGTAAGTGTGTAAGGAAAAAATACAAAGTTGTAATTTTGGTAAATGAGAACCTGCCACCTTTCCTGACATTTCTATATCAGTAAATATTTGTGATTCCCGATCAGTTTTAGTGGTAACAGGTCCTCTCTAATGTATTTTACTGTTAATTTCTTTTGTAAAAAAGCATGTTTTTATTCATGTTTTCCCATTGAAAACAGAGGAAAATAAAGTGTACCAACACATGTAAACTAATAAGAAATAATCGACAAAGAGGTGTGGGCCCTGCACAGCAAATGTATACCGGTTGCATTATAGACCCAAAATGCCAACAATTATGTACAAGAAAAGAGTGTGTCAAGACAACCAAACTATAAGCAAAGTATCAAATTTTATTTACACATATTAAATATTTTGACAAACACTGACCAGTTTAAAAACACTTAAAACGTGTAACAAGTACACAAACACAAAAGGACTCAATGGGATGAAAGTGGTAGAATCATCCCAAGGAAACCACCCTGACTGTAATAAATCGTATCTGGTGTCAATGGGTAAATACAATAAGAGCTCCAAAAGGAATCAGCTACATAAAGTGCATACTAACACAATGGTACAGTAAACTTTCCTACATAACAATAGTCATAAAGTAGAGCTGAAGTCTCTAATAACACTTGAAGAAGAGACCTTCGAGCCCCGAAATGCGTTGTTTCTAGAGAAAGTAAATAAAGCCAAATTTCAACCACAACCTATGAAGTGTGCACCGTGTTCTTCTTAAACCCATTTCCATTATCTCCAAAAGTAATTTTATGCAAATTTTCCCTTGTTGAATGTATTTTTTTACATTTTTTTAATGAATGTAGGTATATTTTGGTTTATTATTTGCAGGACAAATTATAGATTTTAATGGTGCCATTGTGGAAAATATGAAAATTTCCATATTAAACTTTATAAACGGGATAATACTGCATAGCAGTGTATTATACACTAATAGGCAGCCTATTATACCCCTCATCAGTATAGGAGGCTTAATAGACTTTCCTACATAGCTGTCCAGGAGCATTGCCTATAGTTGTCATAGAAATTATTCATACTAGGATAAAAGACAGTCACTGCTCGGCACAGAGAAACCCTTCAGCCTAGCCTAAGGCCCCTTATTGACTGATGTAAAAACCTGTATGGGTGGTCACTTAGGGGTTAATTAAATAGCTTCTGTTGATGCAGACACTTGTGGTATAAGATAACTTTGCACACATATAGAAAAAGTCATGTGATGTGCAGGAAGCCCATTACAGTATAGGAGGAGCTGAGTAGATAAATACAGGCAGTCCCCAGGTTACCTAAAAGATAGGTACTTTAGGTTTGTTCTTAAGTTGAATTTGTATGTAAGTTAGAGGACTTTTTTTGTCCCAGTAACAGTTAAAATTTCAAAACTTTTTGCTGTTATGGGAAAAAGGATTATCACTAAAACTTCAATACAGACACCTTACAGATGATCATTGAAGCCAGGGACGAAAGTAGAGCACCCAGAGAGCTTCACCAGAGGTTACATTGGGCAGAGAGGTTCATCTGTAACTTGGGGTCGTCTGTAAGTTGCAAATCTTTAATTGTGGACCCCCTGCATATAGTTTTGAGTTAAGTAGTAAATTCAGTATGCCTTTTAGTTTATTTACTAACATCTCTGCATCTACACAATAGAGTTACGGGGGTAGTGCTTTCAGTGACTTCCCCATACGCCCAAGGCATCTGGACAATCAAAGCATAGAGATTATTTCCCATAAATCTATATATAAGATGATCTGCACTAAAACATGCTGCTTGAAGATATTGTAGGATTGAATTTTAATGGTGACAGGCTCTCTTTATTTTTTACAGGAAAAGGGACATAGTGAGTAATAGCTTATCAAAATAAGCTTACAAAAATAACTATGAAATTGTATTTTTGGGTTCTTGGAGAACAATTATTTTTCATTTTCCAAAATGTTTCTCTTGATACTATTATATATCTATACAGGCATAAGTGGTTAGCATGAATTTTATACAGGTTGAGTTTTATTTTTAGAGATGGTATTTTCAGTTCAGAAATGGTTTGCATTTTATTATAAATTTCAAAATGATGCAGAATTGCACGATGGTGCCTTTTGGGTATAATGCGTCGAGTGACACTTAAAATGGCAATTTTAAAATTAAGGTTTTATATGGATATGTTTCACTCTTGTCCTGGCTACCAAACCATGTACAAATGAAGTACTATTATTGTAAAGTATCAGAATACTATACAGACAGTGCACAGTACATTCATTTTGCTTAGTGTAGCAGAAACACAGTAATAATTATGTTGCAGCCTGAAATTAACAAATTGATTTATAGTCATTTTCTATTCTGGAAAGCAAAACAGTTTTATTTTCATGAAATGATTAAAAGTCTGGGAAATACATGGTCTGCATACTACTGTACATAGTATTTATTCAGCACATTTCTATTGTGTTAAAAAAGTGAAGAATATGATCCTATCCATTACCATTTTTACATTTTCTGAATAAGATTTCAAAGGGAACCTATCATTAGGTTTTCACATTAAAACCCATGACAGGTTCCATTGCTTAGATGACCATAAAATTATGTTTAAAATAGTGACTGCCAAGATCTGTAGGCATCTCCCTTTTACAGGCGAAACATCACTCAGCACAGCTCCCCCTCACTTACGGCCACATCATTGATCTTGTCTCTATATGTAGCCCATGATCCGTTAAGCACTGCAGATTATCTTGGCAATTTATACCGTAAGTAAAGATTTATTTATTACGTATTACATGTACAGAAGAATAAAATGGAAAATCATGCATCTAGAAGATGAGCTGGCACTTGTGTTTATTTCTACATATAGTCTAACCCTGATCTTATTTGCACCTTTAAAAAATAATTCTGAGAGTTTACTTATTTGGGTAGAAAAGTGGTGGACTAAGGTCTTTGAAGAGCCCAGGACATATAACACACTTCTTCCTTATAGCCCTTTGCCTTTGGATGGACCACAGCTGATGATGAATTGTCAGCACTTTGTTTATTCTCTGTCTTTCCAAACAATTCCCCTTACAGATTTCTAGTATAGATTGTTTTTCTTATAACTGTATTTTAAAATTCTAATAATAAGATTAAATACGATAAGATTAGAATGATTGATATTGATGTCACACAGGTGCACAGCACTGATTTCTCTCTGTTTCGCTCATGACCATGGACAGATTTCACTCCAAAAGAAGTAAACAATGAAGCTTTTTGCTGAATTACAGCAAGCAAATACCTAGAAAACAGTGAGGGATTGATGCAGAAAGTATATTGGAAAATTGTACTTTTAATTACGCAAACAATACCTATTTTTTGCTGACAGTGGACAACCCTATTCATTTGTTTTGTTTAATGTATAGTGAGTTTGTATGTTCTCTCCATGTTTGCGTAGGTTTCCCCCGGGTCCTCTGGTTTCCCAAAACGTACTAGTAGGTTGATTAGATTGTGAGCCCCAGGGGGCCAGGGACCGATTTGGCAAGCTCTGTGCAGTGCTGCGTAATCTGTAGCCACTATATAAATAAAGAATTATTATTATTATTATGTGGGGCAGGAGCTATCCGGGTCACGCTGACTGAGATTATCCACATGGGTAAGAACACAACCATATATATACTTTAATAAGATATTTCTCAGACTACAGGCATTCCCTTGTTATCTATATACATGTGCAATATCCTGTCGTGACTGTACGTTCAGAACTCTTTTCTGTGTATCCCATCCACCGCTGTAATCAATTTTAGAAATTTTTGTCAATGCTTTTAACCAAGATTAATAAAGATTATTGTTTTTTCAATCAATTTAGTCGTGCATAATTTGGCTTGATCTCCCTTTGGAGACACAATAGGTCATATGTATTAGTATCTTGAGCCGAATTTTGGTGTACACATATCCTAGGGGTATTTACAATTCATTTGTGCTTTACATGCCACTTGGCAATTAAGATTTAAAGGGATGGTCCCTCACCCCGGACAATAGGCTCCATTGTATGTTTATGTGTATTATTATTATGCTATACTAAACTTTTTGGGAATTTAAATTCCATACTTCCAATGGGAATCACATAGTGCAGGTCCAACCATACTGTATGTAGCCAGAGGGGAGAGGCTGAACATGTCACAAAGAACACACAGGGCATTTTTATCTTATGAGTCAAATGGGTCAAGTATTTACAATGGGAATTCCGCCACGATGACACCATATTTTAGGTCGCATTTGGATCATACACAGCATGTTCAGAAACTTCATAATGACAAATCATATCATTCTTTCTCAGAATTTTACTTTTATCCTAGAACATTTATACATATGCAACAGTTTAGAAATTTGGATCATGAGAAGAATTAGGAGGGCTTACATGTCCTTCTTAGGCTTCTAAGGTTAAGAGGTATACTGTAGCTATTAGGTCAAGCTAATGTTAAATTCACAAGACTTTTCTGTACTAATCATAAAAGAAATAGCCTCTTGATCTTATTAAACGTGTTAACACAGTAATTACTCTAAGTGTTTTTGTTCAGCCTTGGCTTATTAGAGACTTAGTGGAGTATACCCCATTTAATAACAGTATGTTTTATTCCATGCACCAGGACCAGAAGTAGTAATTGTCCTGTGACACATTCACATTTTATCGTCAGGCGTTTTACATTTCTTTTATGAAGTGTGAAAATTATTTCTATGGTAACAAAAACATAATTTTTATTAAGAAACATCAATCTTTACTCCTAAGAGGCATAAGAAAACATATACAAACACAATTATACCTAGAAAACAGTGAGGGATTGATGCAGAAAGTATATTGGAAAATTGTACTTTTAATTACGCAAACAATACCTATTTTTTGCTGACAGTGGACAACTCTATTAATTTGTTTTGTTTAATGTATAGTGAGTTTGTATATTCTCTCCATGTTTGCGTAGGTTTCCCCCGGGTCCTCCGGTTTCCGCCTACCCTCCAAAATGTACTAGTAGGTTGATTAGATTGTGAGCCCCATGGGGCCAGGGACCGGTTTGGCAAGCTCTGTGCAGTGCTGCGTAATCTGTAGCAGTCCCGGATTTAAAGGAAACCTACCATGTCAGATCTACCTTTTAATGTACATCCGGTAGCAGGTTAAACTAATGAATGACATGAGAGCCCTCTTTAGGACTAAACCTTGAGTGGCCTGTAACGTTATAAATATTTTATCACCTAATATGCACATATCTGAAAGAAGCTACTAGGGTGTGGAGTAGCTGGAGCTGAAGCTACACGGCACGGCTACTCCACGCCC
Organism: Engystomops pustulosus; assembly: GCF_040894005.1. Classification (NCBI taxonomy): domain Eukaryota; kingdom Metazoa; phylum Chordata; class Amphibia; order Anura; family Leptodactylidae; genus Engystomops; species Engystomops pustulosus. Next base: position 45,947,511 of record NC_092414.1, read on the forward strand.
TAGTAGCCTCTTTTGATCCTCCTACTATATCTTCAAGGGGAACGGTCAAACTGTGCACCACATTTAACATGCAAAATCTGGCAGAACTGTGTTAAACGCCCCATGTTAAAGGTGCACCAAAAAAAATTTGGGGCATTGCAGGAAGCACCAGATTCATAAAGAATGTGCGCCACAATTCATGAATCTGGGGCCCTCTGTACACTACTCAGCAGTTTGCACTGTTTTAGTAAATGTGCCCCAACGTGTCATTTCTACAATACAATGCACCATTTTTGGAAATGTTTCTTATTTCTTCTATTTAATGGTTTCCAATTCCATCCATCAAATTGTGATCCTGCACTGGCATGAAAAGCTCCAGGTGAAGAGTGTTGGTTTCTTTGTGCTGACATAAAAGTAATGAAGTGTGTAAAATAAAGTAGTTTGCAGTTTTGGTTCTTGTGTAAGAAATCTATGCATATATCCATATGTTATCCAATGATTGGTTTTGGCAAAATGGCCTTATTGTGATGATAAAAAATAATTTCTCTCAGCAGGAAAATAATTTTACAGCTTGGTGAACATGGTACATTTCATTTATTAACTACACAGCATATGTCTGCTATTGCAGTATGCCTTTTATATGGCATTCAATTTAATATGCCAACAGTTAGCTACAAGTTAGGCATTTGTCTGACTTTACACATCGTATTGAAACATGTTATATGGCTATAAAATTACCTTAATATTTAGTTTTTATAGTGGGACCATCTGTAGAGTTAATTCATGGATTTCAAAGAAGTTTGATTCTACATGTTTTTTCTTTATTTGTTACAGCAATAATCTAAGATTAGGAAGACTTCTTCGGGCCGCCTCTGCAGGGTGTGGAGACTTATAGCCATGAATCGTATGCTGGGGGATTCTGGAATATATCCAAATATGTAATGCGTGATGTTAAGGGGGCAGCCTTACAAGAAAGTCAAGAGGCAAGGTTTTCCTTGACCCATCCTGGAAAATGTATTTGCATATTTCTCATAAATGATCTAATTCATAAAAGAATGACATTGGTGGACCAAATTATAGAGGGTGGAAGAGGGAAGACTGAAATGGACCTTGGTGGTGCAGTGCTTGAAATGGGAAAACAGAAATACAGGTGCCTATGTATTAGCTAAAAGTTTACATATCCTAACCACAAATAATAAATGCAAACTTGTAAAAAATGTAAAGCCACCTAGATTTCTATTCCCCCATTTGGAAGAGCAACGCTACCACCTTGCTTCAGTGCTAAGGGAGCAGGGCATAGGGCAAGACAGTCACACAAACTTATGAGTAAAACGTCTAGCACTCTCTGTTGTATTTAACCCTTTCAGGACCTGGCCCTTTTTTGTTTTTTCATTTTCATTTTTTACTCCCCATGATCAAAAATCCATAACTTTTTTATTTTTCCATGTACAGAGATGTGTGATGGCTTATTTTCTGCGTAACAAATTGCACTTCATAGAGATGGTATTGAATATTCCATGCCGTGTACTAGGAAGCGGGAAAAAAATTCCAAATGCAGTGAAATTGGTAAAAAAACGCATTTGTGCCGCCTTCTTGTGGGCTTGGATCTTACGGATTTCACTGTGCGCCCCAAATGACATGTCTACTTTATTCTTTGGGTCGGTACGATTACGGGGATACCAAATTTGTATAGGTTTTATAATGTTTTCATACATTTAAAAAAATTAAAACCTCCTGTACAAAAATTTTTTGGGGGATTTTGCCATCTTCTGGCGCTAATAACTTTTTTATACTTTGGTGTACTGAGCTGTTGGTGGTGTCATTTTTTGCGGATTTTGATGACATTTACAATGTTATCAATTTTAGGACTGTTCGACCTTGTGATCACTTTTTATAGAATTTTTTAATTTTTTTAAATGACAAAAAAAGTGCCATTTTCGACTTTGGGTGCGATTTTCCGTTACGGGATTAAACGCAGTGAAAAACCGTTATCATATTTTGATAGATCGGGCATTTTCAGACGCGGCGATACCTAATGTGTTTATGATTTTTACTGTTTATTTATATTTATATCAGTTCTAGGGAAAGGGGGGTGATTTGAGTTTTTAGGGTTTTTTATTATAATTTTTTTTATTTTTATTTTTAGTGCTTTTCAGACTCCCTAGGGTACTTTAACCCTAGGGGGTCTGCACGATCTTATCATATACTGCCATACTACAGTATGGCAGTATATGGGGATTTTACTACTCATACATTACAATGTGCTGATAGCACATTGTAATGCATGGGTTAACCTGAAGCAGCCTCGGGTCTTCGTGAGACCCGAGGTTACCATGGCACCCGCGGCCGACCCGTGACGTGCTATTACGTCACGGGTCGTGAAAGGGTTAAAAGGTAAACTTGTCCTACTTGACTTTATCCATATTTCTCTTTAAAATTTCATCATAATGGGCTCACATCTTCCTTGGCATAACGTGCAAGTGGAAAAACAGGTAAAATCTACACGTTTCAGCCTATATGGCCTTAATCATGATCTATTGTGCTTTCCCCCTCATCTCATTAAAAAAGAAAAGTAAGGCACACTCCACCCCCTTGCTCCCCTGAACTCATGGGGCAAGTTTGCCATATAATCAACACCTTAGATTAACCCCTACGGGACTCAGCCTCTTTTGGCCTTTAGGACGCGGTCCCATTTTTCAAATCTGCCCTGTGTAACTATAAGTGGTTATAGCTTTAGAACGATATAAGATATCCAGGGGATTTTGAAATTGTTTTCTCGTGACACACTGTAATTTAAATTAGTTTAAAAATTTGGATGATTTCTTTTGTGTTTAGTTATGAAAAAAACAAAATTTGGAAAAAATTTGGAAAAATTCTTTATTTTCAAGTTTAAGTTCAAAATTCTCTACTTTTGATGCAGATGAATGTTGGCATGCTTATTTTTTTGCCACATGAGATGCACTTTTATGTTACATAATTTTAGGGCATCTATAGCTAATTGGTGAGATTTTATTAACTCTTTGTTGGTGGAGGAAATGAAAATCATCAATTTTTAGGAACTTTTTTTGTGGTTTTTTTTTTTTGGGCCGTTTACCATACCGTAAATATAGTATATTACTTTTATTCTATGGGTATCCACGATTACGAAAAGACCTCATAGTTATTTTTTTAAAAATGTTCCCATTTTACTGAAAAATTAGGCAAAAATGTAAATTTTAGCATCACCGACTTTCATATGCATAACTTTTTTATTTTTCAGCTTACAAATCTGGATAGGGGCTTATTTTTTGCGAGAAGTATTGTTCTTTTTAGTGGTCTTATTTTAGAGTGCGCAACTTTTTAAAATCACTTTTTGACCATTTTTTAAAGGGTATTAATTAAAAATTATCTTTTTTTCGGAGCGTTTTTTCGGTTATTTTTTACGGGGTTCATTTTGCGGGTCCAATAACGATTCTGTTTTATTATGCAGATTGCCACAGACTTAGCGATACCAAATATGTGGGGGGGGGGGGGTTTGAGTATTTTATTAAATTTTACTGAATAAAAACAAATTTGGAGACAATTTTATTCATTTTAGCATCACCATCTTTTCATATGCATAACTTTTTTATTTTTCGGCTGACAAATCTGGTTAGGGGCTTATTTTTTTCGAGAAGAGTTGTGATTTTAGTGGTCTTTTTTTAGAGTGCGTAACATTTTTTATCACTTTTTAGAGCATTTTTTAAAGGTATTAATTAAAAATTATCTTTTTTCAGAAAGTTTTTTGTGTTTTTTTCCCTGGCGTTTACCGTGTGTCAGTCTAGTGGGTGTGGATCCTCTGGACCACTGCAGACAATGACACAAGCCACTACCTGGGACCTGAGTCTAAGTGGTACCCAGTTTTCACCAGAGCCCGTTGCAAAGTGGGTTAGACAAGCTGTGGCGTGGTACCACCAGGTCCTTCCTCAGGTGTGACTTGTCTGCAATGGCAGCCAAGATCGAGGTACAGAGACGGCAGACAATCTCGAGGTCAAAGTCCAGGCACAGGGTCAAGGCAGGCGGCAGAGATGCAATGTCAGAGTCCGATCTGAGGTCAGCAAGGTCCAAGCAGATGGGTATGGGAACACAGCACACAGGACAGCAGCACGGAGGAACACTGGTACACAGGAACACGGAGCAGCTCAGGTAACATAGGAAGACGGAGGGACTTAGGAACGCTGGAGACACAAGAGGCATAGGAACGCAGGAGACACAGGAACGGAGTAGACACAGGAATGCAGGTAAATCGCAGGAAACACTGGTACGCAGATAACTTGCAGAAGAGCTTTCTCTCCGGCTGTTAAGCACAAAGATCCGGCAAAGCAGTAATAAGGGTGTTGGATTTTTAAAGGGGAAGTGATCAGCCAGTGCACCAATTAGCGGTGTGCTGGCCCTTTAAATTTCCTAAAGGTACCGCACGCCCTAGGAGACGGGGACGCACGTGGCCGGAACTCAGGTGCAAGTTAGGAACGGGGAGAGGTGAGCTGCCCCGGGGAGCACGGGTGAGCCCGCAACCTGAGATATGGGTCGCGGGACCACCCGTGACACCGTGCAGGTCCAGTAACGATTCTGTTTTATTATACAGATTGTTACGGACGCGGAAATACCAAATATGTGGCTTTTTTTGTGTGTTTTATACTTTATTAAGTGTTTTTATGGGAAAGTGTCATTTTAGGGACTTATATTTTTATGTATTTACTTTTTATTTATTCTAATGTGTTAACTTTAGTGTTTTTAACTTTTTTTTACTTATTCATACATGAACTTGAACCAGCGATGCTGCGCAGAGCATGCGCAGACAGTTTACAGTCAGACCCGGAAGAGGTCTGACTGCCAAGGAGAGCAGGCAGCTCTGGGGCACATGGCAGTCCTCGGGGCTGCCCAGAAGTGGATCGGATCCCGAGGTAAGTGGCACGGGGGATCTGATCCATAGCAGAAACACCCTTACGCGCCGCGGTCAAGCATGTAAGTGGTTAACACCCATGATCACAGCTTCTGGTGCCGGCTCCGATCGTGAGCTGGTCCCAGAAGCTGGACGTTATACTATGTCCTGGTGCGCTTAGCATCTAGCCGCAGGGACATAGTATAACGTTGTGGTGCACCTAGGGGTTAAAAACCTCATTCCATAGCAAAATAACAAATTCATATCTTTAACAGCTGGTTAAATATACATAGTATCAACCTTTAGTTGGATCAGAGTCACAACTTTACGTGAACTTGTATTGTTAATCTCGGACATACAAATAACCTGAAGAAGAGTATTTTTAACCCCTTCACGCTCCGTGGCGGATATATCCGCCACGGAGCTGTGAAGGTTGTATGAAGAGGGCTGACGGGCTGAGCCTTCTTCATACAGAGATGGACTTTGCTGCATATCGCAGCAAAGACCCATCGCTATCAGCCTTGGTTGGTGCTTGCACCGATCGCGGGTGTTAACCATTTCTTTGCCGCCGGCAAAGCCTCCGGCGGCACTTCAAACGTGGCGGCGCATGGCGCCATCTTACCTCCGATCGCCTCTCCCCCGAACGTCATTGGGGGGGCGGCGATCGGTTGCCATGGTACCCTCGGGTCTTCGTTTGACCCGAGGATACATGGCTCATTGTAATGTATACAGTGCAGAAATGCCATATACTGCGATACAGTTGTATTGCAGTATATGGCAGGGGCGATCAGACCATCTAGGGTTAATGTACCCTAGAGGGTCTAAGAAATAGTGGGGAAAAAAAAGAAAAAGAAAAGTTAAAAAAATGTAAAAAAAATAATAAAATATTAAAAGTTCAAATCACCCCCCTTTCCCTAGAACTGATATAACATTTAATAAATAGTAAAAATCACATTTGGTATCGCCGACACATTTGGTATCGCCACATCTCAAAATGCCCGATCTATCAAAATATAAAAACGGTTATTGACGGCGGTGACCCCCCGGAACGGCAAATGGTGCCCAAATGTCCGAAACGCGACTTTTACACATTTTTAGATGACATAAAAAATGTAATAAAAAATGATCAAAATATCGCACAGACCTCAAAATGATAGCAATGAAAACGACGCCTCATTTTGCAAAAAATGACACCTCACACATCTCCGTGCACCTAAGTATGAAAAAGTTATTAGCATCATTTTAGCATCATTTTGTAGCATTAGTACACATTCGTTTAATTTTTTAAAACACAATAAAACCTATATAAATTTAGTATCACCGTGATCGCACCGAACCAAAGAATAAAGTAGAGGTGTTATTTGGAGCGCAGAGTGAAAGTCGTAAAAACTGAGTCCACAAGAACGTGACGCACATGCAGTTTTTTTTCAATTTTTCCACATTTGGAATTTTTTTTATGGCTTCCCACTACATGGCAGGGAATAATAAATAACATCACGGGAAATTAAAATTTGTTACGCACAAAATAAGCCCTCACACAGCTCTGTACACGGAAAAATGAAAAAGTTATGGATTTTTGAAAATGGAGAATGAGAAATTAGCGAAAATACCCTGCGTCCTTAAGGGGTTAATAACATAAAATGACATCCTGCCGTACGTTCAAAGCTTCTGGACTCCTAGTTTCCTAGTTTTTAAAACAAACATCCAGTAAGATCCAGTAGTAGAGTTTAATATCCATAAACTGGTTGCTAAATGATGTCACAAATGTAAATGGTGTTTGATTTTTTACCCCTTCTTGCTTATGTATTATACATCTACTGGTATTCTTCCTTTTATCCTGTTACAGTTCTTCTCTTGCTGACCCTCTTACTCTTTCTATGGCCATATCCACTGTTTTTTCCTTATATTGTCTCTCCTTGACTTTTTTTTAGCTTCCTCTACAAATCTAGTGTCATTTGTGCAATTTCTGCGAATCTTGAACATTTTCCCATAAGGGATATTCTTGGTAATGTGGTCAGGATTGCAAGATGTGGGCATCAAGATAGAATTGCCTGCGCTTTTCTTTCTATAGGGGGTAACCTCTAGTCCAGGGGTCAGGAACCTTTTTTGCTAAGAGAGCCATGAACGCCACATATTGTAAAATGTTATTCTGTAAGAGCCATACAATATGCACATGCCCCCCAGTAGATAGGCAGTCTTAGAGTCATGGGTGCCCCTGCAATCTACGTCTCGGATCAAAGGCCCTACACTGCCCCTCTCTGTGGCAAAGCCCCCTTTCCGAGCTCACTCACCTCTCCATGTTCCTTCTACCGTCCCGGCTGGCCAGCGCGTGTGCCGGCACTTGCAGATTTAAAGGGCCAGTGTGCCGCTGATTGTCGCTACCCACTTTCCAGGTTCCTATAAAGACCGGCGGCTCCCAGCATTCCCCGCCGGAAGCTTTTCACAGTGTTTCCTTCCCAAGTGTTGACCTCCTGTTGTGACCCCGGACCTAGTCTAAGAGACACACAGCAGCCATCACTATTTATTAAAGATCTGTCTGAGAGCCAGATGCAGCCAACAAAAGAGCCATATCTGGCTCCCGAGCCATAGGTTCCCTACCCCTGCTCTAGACCAAAATAGTTTCACATCTAGAAATTCTATTTCCGTATTGCCATATGTATATGTAAATTTCAGATTCATATGGTTATTGTTACAGTTAGTCAGTAGTTGTCCAAAACATTCCTCTGATCCAGGCCAAATCCAAAGCAGGTTATCTATGAATCTTCCTACCCACACTATTTGTTCTTTAACCCCTTAAGGACACAGACAGTTTATAACTTGAGGCTCAGCCCCATTTTTTTGTATTCTGACATGCGTCGCTTTCTATAACTTTGGAACACTGCTGCTTATCAAAGCAATTCTGAGAGTGTATTTTCACCACATGTTGTACTTCATTTTAGTGGTAAATGTTGGATGATAAATTTGCGTTTATTTACAAAAAAAAGGAAAAATTTACCATTTTCGAAATTTTAAATCATTGCATTTTCAGGCAGATAGATTTACCTGATAAATTTGCTGAATAACATTTCCCATATTTATACTTTGCATTTTCATATTTGAAATATCTAGATAATGATTTTGATGTCACATGGCTTACAAATTGAATATCAATTTTCCGTATTTTTTTAGAATTGACTATTTAGGGGATAAATACTGTTTTGAATAAAATTTTACATATTTAACATCAAAACCCCATATATTATCACCCCATTTTCAAATCTGTATCCCTCAGCCTATCAGAAACAGCTTTTAGGAAGATTGTTAACACATTGAGATCTTCATAGGAATCAAATCAAAATGGAGGTGAAATGGTCAACTTTTGTTGGTTATACGTTCATTTGGCCCTAAAATTTACACATTTCCAAAAAGCGAAAACCCATCTAAAAACTAGTTACACGATTTCTTCCAAGAAAGGAGACCCCCCCCCCCCCACTTGTGGCTGTTACTTGTTTTATGGGGGCACAGCGAGGCGCAGAAGGGAAGGAGCGCCCTGCAGCTGCCAGGATTTTAGGCTATAAAATTTTCGCTTTTTCATTTGGCATTTTTTTTGCGGGATGAGATGGTTTTTCAAGTGTTACCATTTTAATATTGTAGAAAATTTAGGAACTTTTTTTTGAGGGCAGGAGTAGAAAAGCATCTATTCTGTACTGGATTTTTAACTTTTGGTTTTTTTTGGTGTTCACTGTACAGCCTAATAATCATGTTATCTTTATTCTATTGGAATCTATTGGATTGCGAGGATACCATACATGAATATTTTTTCTTACGTTTTACTAAATTTGTCAAATAAAACCCTAATGTGGGTAAAATCAATCAATTTTGCATTGCCATCTTCCATAACATTTAGAATTTTTTGGCTTTGGAACTGGTTGATTTTTGTGGGACATGTTTTACTTTGCAACAGTCACATTCTGGAGTACATATGTTTTTTGATCACTTTTTATTGCATTTTTTGTGGGATTGAATAGGTAAAATCATAATTTTTGTCAGGTTTTTAACTGTTTTTTTTTAACGGTGTTCATTGTGCGGGTTCAATAATTATTTACTTTTATTCTACGGGTTGTTAGGGATGCGGTGATACTATATATGTGGGGGTTTTGTTATGATTTAGAATTTTATGTCTTATAAGACATATAAGAGACTTATATGTCTCTTTATATGTTATGGAGCTTATAGGCATTTTCATTGATTATTATTTTATTTTTTTACTTTTTGGTATTTCCACCATGGGACATGAATAAGCAATCATCTGATTGCTTGTTCATGATGATACTCTGCAATACTGATGTATTGCAGGGTATTAGCAGTGACTGACCTCACAGATGCCATCTTTCAGGCTGTGCCAACAGGCAGCTTTGGGGTCGTGATCGGACCTCAGGGCTGCCATAGCAATGATCGGCGCCCCTGAAAATGGCCCGCGGGGGGGGGGGTTGTGGGGGAAAGACCCCCCCCAAAGGCAATTTAAATGCAGCGGTTGCACCGACCACAGTATTTAATGGGTTAAACTGAGGTGTTGGGTATTATTTACAGCCGGCACCCTATGTATCCCGATGCCGGTTTGGCTCAGATCTTGAGCTGAACTGGCAACAGCTCTGCGTCCGATATATCGGAGGCTGAGCACTAAGTCATTATATATATGTGACTATATATATATCGGACGCAGAGCGAGAAGGGGTTAATGGGAGAAAAATATATTGCTCCTCCCACTGAGTCATATAGTTCTGCACTATATATGCTATACATGTGCATATAGCCATCCCATAACCTTCCTTCCAATTAATATTTTTAATGATTTGAAGCAGGTGCTTTGTAAAACTGGGAGTTATACTTGCCAGTGGCTGGAGATAAAAGTCCAGCCATTCCTCCGGGGACATTTTTGTGCACCTTGGGGAGTGAATGAAAAATAGGCATGGGATGTTCTACATATAGAAAATAAACTCGCCTAGATTTCTGTTCCCAAATTTGGAAGAGCAAAACTACCACTTTGCTTCCTCAGCACTTCCTGTTCACTGTACAAGCGCAGAGGGATCAGGGTTTAGGGTGAGACAGTGTAACAAACTGGTAGCCCCACAAACTAATTAGCAAAACTTTTAAAAGTTTATTTTAGAAGGAAGGAGGCCATGGATAACAATTATAAGAAGATTACCACAGTCACAGTGCCTGGTCTATGAGTAAGTGTCCCTGGTTTATCATGCTTGATTTTGCTGGTAGAATTCCTTTAAGAAACATGTCACATTATGGGAAATTAATTTTTAAAGGGAATATTTGCATTTGGGTAAGGGTTATTCCCTACTATCAGCATCAGCATTGTAAAGCAATGTAGTTTAAAACCTTTCCTACTATGATTATATTTAAGCAGCATGTGGATGTAGTGGTATTGTGGCCATTATTTTATGTTGTGCCTTGCGCTCCCTGGAAGTGGCAATAAACCTCAAACATTTACACCATGGCACATGTGTTGCCAAGTTAGTCCTGTTTCTCCTCCACAGGGAAAAATCAATGGACTGATTAAGGCCAGTAGCATTTTAATTCTACATTATAATGAAGGTCCACAAAATTTTAAACAATTAATTACATATTAGCTAATATTTCAATAACCCATTTAATTATTCCAGGAATACCCCATTAATCTTTTGCCTGAAAAGAACAGTATATTTTTGTTGGACATGTTCACTTTTAATATATTTCATTCCCTTGTTTAATGGAGATTTCTAACTTGCATGACATTTATTGTAGGAAACACAATAGCCCTTATAATGCAGTTTTGCTCATAGACTGTTGGAAAAGGGCATTGCCAAACAAGATTGCCTTATCATGAGAGCAGACGTGTGATAAAGACCTGGCTTCCAGGATATACAGTAAATCCATGATGATATGTTTATAGCCATTCATTAAATAAACTGCTTTCTCATTTCTCTTTTATCAAATTAGCAGTAAGAAACCAAATTTGATTCATGAAGAATTTTTTATATGAATACCATTTTAAAGTTCAATGATTATCATAACAAGTCTATCTGATTTTATTACCGTGAAGCTTGTAATCTCAGGTCTATGTCTTTTGTGACATATTATTGCTGATTATGTTATAGGCAATTAAAATGATTATGTTATAGGCATATAATTGATTCAAATCCAAATTTGGTTGAATAACCAAGCAATACTTGGACAGTGATGCTCATAGAAGACTACAACTATCAGAAGGGGTAAATCCACACTGAGATCTATACAGGGACAGGGACAGGGCCGCATCTGCCATGAGGCGAGATGAAAATCTCGCTTCAGACGGCAGAATGCGGGTCCCTGTAAAGGGCGGCGAAATTCGCCGCTCTAAAGTGGGCGATTCGGGCGTCCATTAACGCCCGAATCGCCCACCAGCTAAATAAATCGCGCCTGTCTCTTTAAGACACAGGCACGATTTATATGCGGAGCGACGCAGCGCCTTTCCGGCAGCTGCGTCGCTCCGTTCTAAGCAGTGACACAGGCGCCATGACGCCATGGCGCGGCGCCTGTGTCACTGTGCGGAGCCGCGTCTCACAGGAGAGCCGCGTGAACACCGGAGCCGCGCCGAGGGAGCAGCTGCTGTGAGTATGATTTTATTATTTTTCATGTATTTAATTAATTGTGGCTAATAATTAATACTGGGGGGGGGGGGGCTATATATATCATATGGGGCCAGAATTATTTTAAACTGGGGGGGGGGGATCATGGAATGCTATTTTATTTGGGGCTATAATTATTTCTTTATTACTGGGGGGGATGCAATATATATTTATATTATTTGGGGCTATACTGTAATTATTTTATACTGGGGGGAATGCTATATATATTATTTGGGGCTATGATTGTTTAATACTAGGGGGATGCTATAGATATTATATGGGGCCAGAATTATTTTATACTAGGGGTGGGGGTGGGGGTGGGGGTTCTGTATATTTTATTTGGGGATTTGGAGCTATAATTATTTTATACTGGGGGGGATGCTATAGATATTATTTGGGGCCATAATTATTTTATACTGGGGGGGATGCTATAGATATTATTTGGGGCTATAATTATTTTATACTGGGGGGGATGCTATATATATATTATTTGGGGCTATAATTATTTTATACTGGGGGGGGATGCTATAGATATTATTTGGGGCTATAATTATTTTATACTGGGGGGGGGATGCTATATGTATTATTTGGGGCTATAATTATTTTATACTGGGGGGGGATGCTATATGTATTATTTGGGGCTATAATTATTTTATACTGGGGGGATGCTATATATATATTATTTGGGGCTATAATTATTTTATACTGGGGGGGGGATGCTATAGATATTATTTGGGGCTATAATTATTTTATACTGGGGGGGGATGCTATATATATATTATTTGGGGCTATAATTATTTTATACTGGGGGGGATGCTATAGATATTATTTGGGGCTATAATTATTTTATACTGGGGGGGATGCTATAGATATTATTTGGGGCTATAATTATTTTATACTGGGGGGATGCTATATATATATTATTTGGGGCTATACTTATTTTATACTGGGGGGATTCAGTATATATTATATGGGGCCAGAATCATTTTATACTGGGGGGTGCTGTATATATTATATATCACTATATCACTAAGCTGGGGGGATGTATATGGGATACAGTATATTACTAAGCTTGGGGGATGTATATGGGATACAGTATATTACTATGCTGGGGGGGGCTGTATATCGGGTACAGTATATTACTTAGCTGCAGGGGCTGTATATGGGATACAGTATATTATATGTATATAGATTTTATCCCTATATAATGAAGGGATGTGTTATATGTGGGGTAGCGTGCGGTCAGTTGTGTTGTGAGGGGTATATATTATTTAGGAGCGCAGTGTTGTTTTCCAGGAGACTTCATACTGTAAGTGACTGTGGTATTTTTAGGGACGCCGGGTGGAGATGCTGCATGGAGCTGAAGATATCTGCCCGTGAATTCAGCAGTGATACGTCATGGATTGGAGAACCCGGAATAAAGTCGTCCTGATGGAAGAGATTGTCATCTATAAGGTACTAGATGCCACTAATGTCTCTCAGATCCTGTAGTCAGTCACACAGTGTCAGGGAGCTGCCTGTAGGGTTGTTAATTGTTAGTAAAGTTTTCAGCATTTACTTAACAGGGAGCGTGGGGGGGGGGGCAGCATTTTAATATTCGCCTCAGGCAGCAAATATGCTAGAATCGGCCCTGGACAGGGACAATGATATAAGACACAATCATGAACATTACATATGACTTCTAAATTAAATGTAACATTTGCAATATTTTAACAGCTGTATTTGTGAATTTTCATACGTGCCATTTACTAACCATTCACCTGAAGGATGTGTGTCTGGTAGAGATCCTCGTAGCCATAAGCATGGCATGTATAATTGCCCATATGAATGGTTGTTACCTTGGTGATGTACAGTGAATTATCTTCTCCAAAATCCTGTAAAACAAGGTAGTAACATATGAAAGACGTTAAATGTTTGATCAGCTGATTGTCTGCCTTCAGTGCCAAATTTAACACAGAGATCTGACCCATAGTCTATGGATAGTCCATCAATATACAGGCAGTTCCCGGGATACGTACAAGATAGGTTATGTAGGTATGTGCCCGGGATACGTACAAGATAGGTTATGTAGGTATGTGCTTAAATAGAATTTGTATGTAAGTTGGAACTGTATATTTTATAATTGTAACCCCAGACAGAATTATTTGGTCTTTGTGACAATTGGATTAAAAAAAATGTTGGGTTGTCATAAGAACCAGGATTAACAATAAATCTTAATTGCAGACACCCTTGATCACTGTTACAGCTAATCATTGAAGCCTAGGGCTAAAGTACAGTAAATTACCAATATCCAGAGGTCCGTTTGTAACTAGGGGTCATCTGTAAGTCAGCTGTTCTTAAGTAGGGGACCGCCTGTACAAGAGCTGGAAAACCCCTTTACCATGTGGTTACTGCAAATTAGCACAGTGATAGGTCATTATGTATTAGCACCTAGAAGTTTTACTATTTTATAGGGAATACACAAATGTAATACATTTGTAACAAGGGGCTGCAGTGTGGATCATTGTCCAGTAGATGGCACCAGGTTACAGAAGAGGAGATTCTGCAAGGAGCAGGAAAAGGAAGTGATTCAGTGTGAGAGGTCAGAGGAACAGATAAGAGGCAGAAGTGTTGCTGTGCCTGTGTGCTCCTGGCTAAGATATAAGCCCCTACTTGGTACTAAGGAGAGAAAGTACTGTGCCCAGAACTCTGGTGGTGAGCACCAGAAAAGGACAGTCTGCAGGTGAGGTCTTAGGGCCTGCGGCTGAAGAAAGACCCCCATTCCTGCAGTGAGACTAAAGGAAATCCATCTGCATTATTATCATATGGACATTTTCTGTATTTATTACTAGTTCAGTAAAGTTTATTGTTATATCCAGCACGTTGTCTGTCGTCTCCCCTGCAACATTACACATTCACACATGTCTGAAGAGCTTTGAAAGATGGAGGTCCTTTGTAAGAGTATGCTGCTGCAGAAAAAAGAAACGTACTTTACCATACATATTTGCACATTTACTTGCTGCACAATGGGGGAGATTAATCATGACCGAGAAAGCATATGAATCTTCTGCTGCCGGCTGGATCTGCACACCACTATGGGCATGTCAAGGTGGAGACAGAATGGGGAGCACCCGGCCTGTGACATTTACTAAAGCAATACAAACTATAGCAACAAAGTTTTCCAGTTCTGATCTGGTGTAAAGAGTTTGCACCCGTAGACCAGAGCCTTTCTTTTAGTGTATATGCATGCAGGACCACCGGCGGGGGAGTTTTAAGACTGGCGTTATAAATACCAGTCTTAATAAATCTCCCCCAATAAGTTTATCTCAGTCAGGTTGCGCTACAATAGAATATGAGCTATGGATTTTGGAAGGCTTGAGGCATTTAAAAAATGATGGACTTTATTTTTGTTTTTTCTCTTTTAAAGAAACACAAAGGTGCAATAAAATTTGTGGTCATGTAATAATCTTCCATAATATTCAAAACTTTGTGAAGTCAATAATATTTATCATTAATACTACATTAGACATGGCAGTGAAAAAAAATTAGTATTGTTTTAATAGTAAATGGGCTTTTTGCTGCAGCATGCAGATAAGCATATATGCACCATTTATGGCAATACATCAACGTCAGCTGCAAAAGATACTCTAATGTGGTGTTTCTCAAATTCAGCCTTGAAATGTCACTGCCGTAGATTTGGTACAGAGGAATAGCTGTAATAATTGCTGACCAAGCCAAATATATCAACTGACCTGTGGATGATGAAAGGAGAACTACAGTCACACTACCATCCATTACTACAGTAAGTGCTTGTAACAGTCTGATGCCTTTCTTATCAAATTTCATCTAAATACATTTTTATGCTTTCTAAAGTTCTGTTGCTAGGCTAAATATTATTTTTCCCTCTCTTTCCTCAACCTTTGTAGGAACCTCTGCTGTGTATAGTTTACAGAAACCAAGGATATCTGCACACAAGTAGTACAGAGCTGCATTAGGGCACCTGAAGATTTTTAAAATTCCCTAAATTCGCCCCCATATACCTCTAATTTGTATTTATTCCGTCTGAAAAACATCTGATGTTCAAGCTGTTTTAAAAGTGTTTACTCATTAAATTCTATGTTAACCTTTGACAACTTTTCTCTTTTTTAGCCTATTTCTAAAGACTAAAATATTTTTTACAAATCTACAGGGCAGCTAACATTCATGGCTAATTTAAATTCAGATGGTCCACTCCCTTCTAATACCTTCTAATGCCTCTATTACAAGCTCCAGCAAGTCCTAGAGCTGAGCTCCTTCAGCCACACTCGCACCCTGTCTCACAAGAGACAGCTCAGTCTGCTACAAAAAGTTTTGCTTCATCTCTTCCCTCAGCCAAGACCTCTTTTGTCTCACAGATAGCTCAGTCTAATAAAACAAGTCCTGCTGCTCCCCTCCTTGTATAAGACTCACTGGGGTAGAGTGCTGAGTGCTTTTACATCAATTTTCTAGCATAGAAGAACTGAAATAACTATTTTCTTGCGACTGAGCCACCTTCACACGATGTGGGCATGGAGGGGGCATGGCCACTGGCAGAGTGAGCTCATGTACCATGCCTGCACACTCACTAAAGCCTACAAACATTTTTGCTGAATGTTCAGTTTTTTATACAAAAATACGCCAGATCAGGCCTGGTGTGGTTTTGCCTGGTGGCGCAGCAGCTCCATGATTTCATCAATGGTCTGAGGCTGGTCTAAGGCTATGTAAGTCTGGCGTATGATAAACACCCCTCCCCCCTACTCTACCTCTATGTAAAATGAAATTTCTAAGTGTATCAGTATTTGTTCTACATCTGTTTATGTAGATCAGTTTAACACAAGGGATTGGGCCGAATCTCCTGGCAGCATTTGTTGACATAGTAGGTATGCAGTGCTAATGGAGAAGGAATGGGGAGCAGAGCAAAGCTAAAGGTGTGCTAGACAGAACAAACATGTGACAAATGCTTAGGAGCATGCCACAGCCAAAACTGTTAATGTAGAAGAGGCTGCAATTTGGTACTGATGATTTATGAATGTATTACTAGAATGCTCAGTGCAAAAAACAGCAAAGTACAACTTAGTTTACTACACTTGAGAACATACTGTATGTGCTTAATCATTTCTGTAGCCTAAGTGTGCCCCTAACCTTTAAAGACATGTTTCCCCTATCCACGGGATACTGAATACATTTCTGTTCTTATCCTAAATAGGAATTTTACAATGCAATAAGTTTTCTTTTAAGTCACAGAGAAATCAATGAAGCATAGCACAAACACATTAAACCCTCATGCACACAACCATATACTGTGGCAGTGAGCTATCTTCACAAATTGCGGCTAGCTCATGGCCGGAACTGACTTCTAATATCCATGGTCACAGTGGAAACATTTGCTATAGTCGGCCCGAGATCTACAGCTGTGTAGGACTCAGATGTATATACTTTGCCTTAATATTATTATTGGGCGCAATGTTAGAGCGTGGCAATTAATAAAAAACAAAACAAAAGAAACCATAAAACAAAAAAAAATTGATTTTCCTATTGTGGTACAAAAACTTTTAAAAATATACTCTCATTTATCATCACTATATGAAAAGGCCAAGAAAAGTGCATGAGATAGAGTCAGCAAGACAGAAAAATATTCATTGTGTATGATTAATTGTTGCCTTTCTAAACCTAGCTCGCTTCTAATGGCTATTAATTACATGCAGCACGCTGACATATGTGTGAGGATATGAAACAAAACAGCATGGACAAGTGCTAAGATGCTCAATAAATCATATACTATTTGTTGTATATAATTACAATACCCTTTCAGTACCATGGTTTGTCTGCTCTAGTTCTAACAATTAATTTAATAACAACTTTTGATACTTTAGCAAGAATTGTAGGTAAAAAACTTATTAAGGAAACTTAAAGGGTATTCTTTATCACATACCCACAGGAGAAGTCATGTATTCATGCATTGGTCCTAACTATGGGACTCGCACATTAATTGGCAACAGGCCGATAAGAGCATTAGGAAGGCATGCACTACCACTCTCCATTCTTGTCTGTGGGAGCAACAAAATTAGTCAATTATATACAGTAAACTCGACATACCAGTAATGTATCTGACAAAGAAAAAGAGTAACAAAAAATGTATACCTCTTCTGTTTATTAAAAGACAACATCACACCACCTGGTTGGGTTTTAAAGGCATAAAACCTCCACCTTTACATCTTATGTCACTGGTCATACTTTTTCCATGAAGAGACACTTAAACTGTGAGTCCATATACATAGTTTATCTTGTAATGTGCAAACAATGTAAGTTGCAATACGCAGGCTGCTCCACAAGAAAATTAAAAATCAGCATAGCGGAACACATAACTGGAGCCAATCCATTTAATCTGACTAGCTCTCACAATGTTTCAGGTGTATCCAAACATTTCCGGGATCACCACAAAGGGTCCGTTAAATATATGTCAGTTATAGCTACTGAGCATAGTTTCCCCTTAAAACGAGGAGGGGACCGAAAAAAGAAACTCCATATGCGTGAAGCTTATTGGATCATGCTACTTGAGACAGGCTCACCTAAGGGTTCATACCCTTAGGTGCACCTGTCTCAAGTAGCATGATCCAGGTACTTTAGGAGCGATCTCATGTTTTTTTACTAAAATGTTTTCTATTTATGCTGCCATGCTCATCTTCATGTCTATACTTACTATGTATGCGTTTTTCGTATTTGTATAGTTTGTTATGTTGCTATGCTTCTCCTATTTTCCATTACTGATTGTTAGTCATGTGATCTATCCCGGACTTCTCATTGTATACGCGTCCCTTCTTCTCCCGCCTACTCCAAGGTTTCCGGTGGTGTTCTTCTCCATAAATGCTTCTTAAGATTCTTTTGCCAATAGGTATGACTAAGGATATTTAATGTCCGAAACGCGTCACCAGCTTTTTCACCCTTCCCTTATTTTTGTGATGTCACTTTTTTAAATATATAATTTTAAAACAGTTGCCCGTGCAGATGTTTTTTAAAAATGTTTTCCCTATCTATGTTTGCATACCTCTTCTGTGTTTTACATCTACTCTTGGTTTTGGCTTTCAAATATAGAAACAAAATATTATGAAAGTTCTCTTTCCCTACATAGGGGGCAGTTGTTAATCTAACAGAATCATGCTCTGGCTAACCTCCAACCTGTAGCAGAAATAGTTAAAGGTGCTTTCTGCTCACACCTTTACCTTTCTGTAATGAAATATCTAATTTCTCACCAGTAGTGGTGCCAATTATGCTCTTTCATTATTTGAATCAATGCTACTGTGTTTTTTTTAGTGGTAATGGTGGTGAAAATCTAGAATGACATTTGAAAATTTTAAATATAGATTACAATGTCAGTGGGGGTCATTTATTTTTTTTCTTCCTTTTTTCTGTTTTTTTTTCTTTTTTTTTAAGCCTTTGGTGCATTGCAATTTGTCTGCCTTTTTGGAGACTTTTTGAAATGTGCACTAAAGTCACATTTGTTTATCATCAGTAAGACACATTTATATTCTTTTCCAGATGTTCTAATGCTAAGAACCGACTTAAAACATTTGTGCAACATTTTTGAGACATTTGTAACATGTCGCAAAAAGAGATCTGAAAAAAAAAACATGAATAACCTAAGGAAAAAGTGAGATTGATAAAGTAGCAGATAGAAAAAGGACAAAACAAAAACAAACAGAGATAAGATAAATGAACCCCAGAAGTAATTTTTTTAGTTTAAAATGATTTGATATGATTTATTATATTGAATTATAAATATCAGAGACATTTACAGTTTTTGGCTTTTTTTGTATGCCGAACTTAAAATTAAGATATGATGTAGACATCTAGGCATACAAGATGTGGCACAAAGGGGTTAACCTCATCACTACTACAATTCATGAACCAAAGATAACTATATTTATTCATTGTGTGTCTCTTACCATAACAAGGTTTATGGATTCGCTTTGAGTGCTAAATATAGCCCCTTTTGAGACAAAGATGACCACTCTAAGTTTCACCTCAATAGATGATAGAGTGATAAAATCTATAATTTTATCTACTATTACAGAATTTCATTGTATGAAAACTGAAAAACTGTGATCGACACTTTGTGCATACTTATGTATGCACAAAGTGTCGATCACAGTTTTTCAGTTTTCATACAATGAAATTCTGTAATAGTAGAAATATTTGTGTTTGTCCTAACTTCATGGTATGTTGGAAGTATATTTACTGATGGTAGAAACCAAAGAGCTGATACAATTTTGGACTACGGCTCAGCAGAAAATTCTGTGATGCCAGTCCAGTTTTGTACAATAATAACTTCACACAGTTGCACAAAAACTTTGGACTTGTTCATGCCAGAAAACAGTTTTATACATATTTTCATGACTGTGGGACTGTATTAGGCATTTCCTCAGCAGTGTATACACCATTCAGATCAGGTTAATGATGGATGTTTCTCTCCAAACCCATCCCTCATGTAGTAGAATGATTCAGGTGTGATGATCGAAGATGCTGTAAAACATGATTTGTCTGTTCGTAGCTAATAATATGGATCTGCGTACAATTCATCCAGGAGTGATTCATTTAAGAACAATAAAAATTAAATGAGTCACGGGCTTTTAAATCACATCTTATAACTGTTTTAATAATTCATTTTCATAAGACAAGAGCGATGTCATCTTCATTAGCATTTCACTATACTAATTCATGGCTGAACCTAAGCCCCAGAGAAGAGAATCCTTCTCTAAATAAAAAATAATGCAGTGCCGTATTTCCATAATAATTAATGTCATGAAAAATCTTTTATTAAATCAACTGCCCATAATTACACAGGCAATTTTACTGAGGAAATATCAAAGTTTAATAAATAGTTAATGATCTTCTCTGTACAAAGTGCAGGACGTCTCCATGTAAACTATTAATGATTCTCTCTCGGTTGAGCAGATTAGAACTGAATTGCTACAAGTTTAATTTTCATTGTTTCTTTATTGTCATCTGCAGTAAAAACAACGTAATCACCTGTCGCCCACAGTTATATCAGGCAGCTGCCAGCCTTTTACATTGTGCAACCACTGTTTTACTGTTACACATTGCATTAAAAACTTATGGAATTATATAAGTATTGATTTTGGCTGATTTTTCTCCCCAGATTTATGGTATCATTCCTCTTTTCAGTAACCGAAGTATTCATGTCCAGGGTATGAATGCAATATCTACACCCACTACAGGAAAGTGAAGCAAGTCGTTCTCAGGTTTAGTACAAGATCTCATGCTTATCATTTAGTCCTAGTACAACAGGCAGCAGCTCTTCCTTGCCCTAAATCATAGAACAGTTTAATCATCAAACAAAATCCAGATAGAATAAGAGGTATGTACAGGTAGTACTACAGTAGTACTACCTGAACAAACTTACAGAACCTATCTTGTATGTAACCCGGGAGGGTTACATACAAGATAGGTTCTGTAAGTTTGTTCTTAAGTTGAATTTGTATGTAAGTCGCTACTGTATATTTTATAATTATAAACCCAGACAAATTTCTTTTGGTCTTTGTGACAATTGTATTTTAAATTGTTGGATTGTCATAAGAACCAGGATTAACGATAAAACTAAATTGCAGACACCTTTAATAACTGTTACAGCTGTTTATTGTAGCCTGGGGCTAAAGTGCAGTAAATTACTAACATCCAGAGGTCCGTTTGTAACTAGGGGTCGTCTGTATGTCGGGTGAACTTTTGGAGGTTCTTCAGAGCTATTACAAATTCATGTGGAATAGAAAAATGGAATACCATTTCCAATGATAAGTACAACTCATTTCAAAAATAACATTCCTGATCTGTTACGTTGATGGAAAAATAAAAAAAAATGTAACTCTAGCAAGGTGAAAATAGATCTACATAAAAAATGTAAAAAAATGTAAGTATTCAATCCTTAAGGGGTGACACCTTTCTCACATCGTCTTTCTCACAGATCTGACACCTACTTTTATGGGTTTTAAAGGTTTTTGAATTTTTATATCACATCCTATAGCCCTCACTGTTTATGGAATCATGAGGCAATTCAATGACTTAGACCCTGGGTTGACCTTTTCTTGAATTTTTATTCAGACTATAAAAAGTAGAAGATGGCAATAAGGTTTAGTCTGCATAATATCATGAAAGCCTGCATAAGCATGTTCATTCAAAATTATCAGCCTGCTTATCTGTCAACTATTTCATCTTCATTTATAGGGAACACTAGGTCACTTGCTTGCTCTATACATTAGCATGCATTTCCATAGAAATTATATTAGAATCAGGAGCAGTTAACATTGGTCTTTGCAAATTCAGCATCACCAGCTTTACAACAAAGAAAACTGTGATTTTAGTCTGGCTTCTCTCTTTTAAGACAGATAACACTGAATTACTACATAGAAATAGTTATTTAGATGTTTGTAGCCTTGTACAAATTTTCTTTTGGAATCTTAAATCTGAGCAAAACATGACCTGGAATGACATCTTGCACAATGAAATGAAATCACATGTTCTCAGTCTGACCTCATTGCAACAAGGAGTATGGTAGGTATCATTCCAGGAACCTCCCTGGTATTCACCCTTCAACTTGTACATATATTTTGATTGCAAGGCCTCCTACCCTTTTGGTCCAAGTCCTGGTAAAGTTCCAACAAGGTTAAGAGTCAAGCCATAGGTCAGAACATGTAGTAAAAAAATTTGTGTACTCAATTGCTCCCCTAGATAAAGCACTGGAGTGGGTGCCCAAACACAAACATAACTGTCAAGTACTATTTTACCATAAAATTCATATTCATTCTATTTTCCTAAGACACAACTCACATTATAAACCTACAAACCTCTAGGGACTCTATCTTGCGCAGTAGCTGCATCAGATGCAACCAGTGATTGCAACCACAACATGTTCAGTGAATATGAACTGACTCCAGCTGAACCAACTTCACCACAAGGTATTAAATCAAAGATGACAACCTTAACCTTAGACTACCATTATATGTTCTACTGTGGTAATTTTAGTCATTGGGCATATTCAGAACCATAATTAAATGGGAACTTTGCATATACAATAGTTGGACTTGCTGCAAGCTCAAAGGTTTTTGAGTCTTTCACTTGAACAGTAAAATTCCCAGGATATAAATTATAAGAATGAGATCCATTTTTACTACAGTACATGTGAACATAGAGTACATTTTGTATGATATCTGCTATGGTGATATTAATTGCTACAATTAATTGCAACAATTGACACACTACACATATAGTAGGTACTGTAAATGAAAAATTGGTTACTGGAAAAACTATATTCTACTAGTTGTTTAGGACCAATAAGTGTGTATAGTGATTAAGGGGGTGTGTGGCTAAGCTCAATTATTGTTAAACATGTACTTTTAAACAAAGTGTCTTAATAATTTATGATTCTGAATTTTCCCATATTTAAAACAGTGCAAATACCATATTAGAACATATAATGATACACGTAAGGATATCACCTTTAAATTATATCTTTTGGTGGACTTGGTCCAGCTCCAGTTTTTAGCATTTTCCATTGGTCAAGTTACGTGGTTCCAATGCAACTGCTGCTCATGTGTTGGTTGCGATCACTGAATCAGTACGCATGTACAAGACGTACACAGGAATCCCCAGTGGTTTATGGATTTATAATGTAGGTTTGACAATGGAATTAATTTGAAATAGGGAATGAATATGAATATGATGGTAGGATATTTTATAAGATTGTATTGTTTGTGATTTGGAAACCACTTTAATTTGTATCTTGTGATTATTTGTGTCTATTTTATGTATCAAAATGTTTTTATTTTATCCAATACAATATTGTTATCCAACAGCTTACCCAGGCGAGCAATTAAGCACGAGAACATGGAGGGAAGATTTATTATACACCACTAGCGCCCCCTGTGCCTGGCCAGATACATCAAGAGGCCTATGTAGCCTGAACTGAGAATAAATTCGGTGCACAGTGTGTTGTACAAAATATTTTTTCTTATTTTAAAACATTCCAGCCACAAAATTAAATGTATTTCATTGATAATTTATTTTATAGATCAACAAAAAGTATCAAGTATTTGTGAATTGAAAAGAAAATGATACCTCCTTTTGCAAATTTCTGCATATTAAAAATTTAAATGTGTGGTCTGCAATTGTATTCAGCCCCCTGAGCCAATACTATGTAGTACCACCTTTAGCCACCATGATGGATGGATGATGGATTGGACATCGCTCTGTGAGATGTTCAGAGTACGGGCTATTTTTTTAAACCTAACCTTGCATTATCCTTTGCCACCGCTTTATCCCTGAAATGTCTGGTGTTTCCATGATTTTCAAAATGGTGTTTTTTCACTTATTTCTTCTAACAAACTTCTTAGAACTTTACAAAAAAGTTGTAGTTATATTGAGAATAAATTAATACAGATGTTCTCTATTTAATAATATGGTGACTTTTAAAGGCTATAGGACGCCATTTCCTCATTAGGGTTACCAGACTACAGGGGGCTGAATACAAATGCATGCCCCACTTCTAGTTTTTCATTTTCATTATATACAAATTTAGAAAAGCAGCAATCAATTTCTATGAGAAATAAAATGTCAAAGAAACACATATAAGTTTGTGGCTGTAAAATTTAAAAATGAATAAAAAAAGTTCAAGAGGTATGAATACTTTGGCAATCCATTTGGAACTCCAGCAGTAAAGTCACTACCCAACAGTAAGAGACACTGGATCACTTTACTGGTCACCTTCTGTGTCGCACATAGCAATATGGTGCGGACATATCGTACCGCACCGCTCCGATATGTCCTATCTTTCCCTGTAGTACAGCCCGTACACAATGCATTTCTAAGGAGATGCACCCCGTCCTCCTCTCCATGACGCCGGGTGCATGCGTCTTGTGTGGAAGATCACCTGGGACACCAAAGACGTTAGAATGTGGGAGCACACCACAGGAAAGTCTTCCAATTTAATTTTGTGATAGTCTGAACCACACAGACTCATAGGGACATAAACCTCTATTAAACAGTTCATTAACAGTCATCACACAATTTCCATAATTTGGGCAAATATTAATAAAGAGGGAAGATTATTTATTGTCATTAGCTGCCTATATGATGCTCTGCTGATACATAGTTAAAATGTCTGATAAGCATCACTGAAAAAGTTTCACTAAAGGGCTAAGAGTTAGAACAAACTATGAGGTGAGGGGCTCAGTCATGGAATACACGTCTTTGATTATTGATTGTTATTCATTTTCACATAAATTTAGTTTGACGATTCTTTTAGTTAAAAAAATAGAATGACAAGTAAGACAAAACGTAGATTCATCTTCTTAGTCATTCAGATGAAGGCTGAGATGAAATCCAGTAACAGAACAATCAGCTACCTGTTGCTGATACATTCGTATTGGAATATCTCTGACATAAAAATATTCTGCTGCCACTTATACCATAGAAAGCTCTTTTGAATGTCATATTTCTCTTTTTCTTTCATTCATTTCAAGCTAATTAATTGCAAATAAAATATCACTTAGCAGCCCAAAATGATGAAATGGAATTTGAAATGTGGATTTCTTCTCTCTCATTCCCAGAGGAGGAGTAACACAGACATTTTGTTTGCAGGGACAGCTGTAGCAATGTGCAACATCATTTCCTTGAAGTTAAATTCTGCAATTAATCTTCTCATGTATTTCCAATTAACTTAATTGCTAACCTTGTTGTGCAAAGTAGAAATGCAATTGTGTAACCGCTTCAGGCAACCTCAGGATGAAAATTGAGATAATTAAATTACCGGGCTACAAAAGCCAATGCTTTTTAGTGGGTTGATCATTGTTGTCAGTTTTTTTTACCACAGAGGACCAAAGAAAAATGTTCATAATAAGAAGTGAATGCTTGAAGTCCTTTGGCCAGTAACGGTTAGTTTGTTGTTTTATAATGAATAAAAGTGTTACGTCTTTGCCTGTATCGTCTTCTGTCCGCGGTATGCGGCTTAGAAGGCGTTGAGGTTGTTCAGTGTTCCTGTGTGTGAACTGAGACTGAGATTGCTGCAGGGTTGATTGTTGCACCACACCCGCTTCCCTGCAGTCTAGCAACAGTTAACCTGCTGTGAATGACAGATCCCTCCTCCAGTCACCTTGAGGGGAGGTTCCCCAGTCACCTATATTACTTCCCAGCACAGGTTTCCCAGCGCTGGTAATACTCGTATTTTCAGCTCCCCAGTCCTTTCAGTGTTTTGTTCTTATATTGACTTCTCTGGCATTCTGACTTTGGCTTTCGTTACTGACCTCGGCTCTCGCTTTCTGATTCTGCTTATATATTGCTCTCTCCGTTGTGACCCGGTTTACCTGACTTCGCTACCTTTGTGTATTGTTTGTTTGTCGTGTTCTTTGTCTGCACTGTGGCCTAGGAAGGGATCGTCTTCGTGGTTGTCCCGTATCAATAGGATACCGGAGGCAAGTAGGCAGGTGACAGCATTGGGGGGCTCAGACTTAGGGCTCACTGTCTGGTTTGTTGTCCCTGTATCCCCGAGCCATCATTACAAAAAGTGGATTAAAGTTTAATTGTATCGTATACACTGCTCTGTGAATAGCTATAGAACTGTTTACAGTACTTTCTCCATATAGGATAATAACTAGGCAAACAGTGATGGAAGCAAAATATAGCAGGGGTAATATATTCAGACTGGGGCATCGAGTGTAAATATTTTAAAGGAAATCAACCATTTAAAAAAAAAACAAAAAAAATCTAAGAATACTCACGTACGTTTCTCTTTATCGCGATCCCAGTGCTGTCCTCCAATAGTCTTGACATGCCAGGATCACATACAAAATAAAGTTATAAATAGCAGGCCATAGCACGGCCATAGCATAGCAGGGAGGTGGCGAGGGTGTGCTTAACTAGAAGCCCTGAGCACTGACATCTTGTCCCCTGGCTATGGCCTGCTTTTTATAACTTTATTTTTTAGGTGATCCCGGCGTGTCAAGCTTAGCGGAGGACGGCTCAGGGATAGGACTGAAGAGGGGTGTAGGTGAGGATCCTTGGATGTCTTTTTTTTTTAAATGGTTGATTTCCTTTCTACGGCGCAGAGGTATAAGGAATGTATCAAGAGGCTCACGGGCTGGGGGTTTTTGCATATTGCAGAAAACCCCCACCACTAATAACCGCGGTCGTTGCTTGCGCTAATAACTTGCGGCTATTAACCCCTCCGTTGCTGCCGGCATTTATTAACCCCTCCGTTGCCGCCGCCATCTTTGTTACGATCGCCGCGTCCCCGAACGCCATTGGTGGGGTGGCGATCGGTTGCCATGGTAGCCTCAGGCCTTCGTTTGACCCGAGACTATCTGGCATCTGCAGATTCGTTACAATGAGCCAGTGGCTCATTGTAATGAATGTGCTGCAAAAATGCCACATATTGCAATACAGAAGTATTGCAGTATATGGTAGCAGCGATCTGACCATCTAGAGTTAATGTACCCTAGATGGTCTAAAAAATAGTGAAAAAAAAAAAGTTTAAAAAATTAAAAAAAATAATAAAATATTAAAAATTCAAATCACCCCCCTTTCCCTAGAACTGATATAAAACATAATAAACAGTAAAAATCACAAACTTATTAGGTATCGCCGCGTCCCAAAATGCCCGATCTATCAAAATATAAAAACGGTTACGGCCGGCGGTGACCTCCGAGACGGGAAATGGCGCCCAAATGTCCGAAATGCGACTTTTACACCTTTTTACATCACATAAAAAATGGAATAAAAAATGATCAATATGTCACACAGACCTCAACGTGGTATCAATGAAGACGTCGGATCTTTTCGCAAAAAATGACACCTCATACAGCTCCGTGCGCCAAAGTATGAAAAAGTTATTAGCTTCAGAAGATGGCAAACATTTTTTTTTCTTTTTTGTACACATTCGTTTAATTTTTGAAAATGTATTAAAACACAATAAAACCTATATAAATTTGGTATCACCGCGATTGCACCGAACCAAAGAATAAAGCTGAGGGGTTATTTTGAGTGCACAGTCAAAGTCGTAAAAACTGAGCCCACAAGAACGTTTTTTTTTTTTCAATTTTTCCACATTTGGAATTTTTTTTCAGCTTCGCAGTACACGGCATGTTAAAATAAATAACATTACAGGAAAGTAAAATTTGTAACGCACAAAATAAGCCCTCACATAGGTCTGTCCACGTAAAAATGAAAAAGTTATGGATTTTTGAAGGTGGAGAGCGAGAAATGAGCGAAAAAACCCTGCGTCCTTAAGGGGTTAATACTCCCAGTGGCAGAAAAAGATTTGCCAAAAAAGGGACAAAAAAACATTTGCACAAAAATTGTGCTGAAAAACTCAACTTTAACTCGAGTATATACGGTATGTATAATGTTGTTGGTTAACTTCCCAAAAAAGAAAACCAATGAAGTCAGCATATATACTTCTTACAAAAGGTACAAGTAGTTATATTTGAGGCATATACATAACAAAACTACCGAAATGCACAAAACTCACCAAAATATTTGCACAAGTCTTTTAGGAAATGACCCTTTAGGAAGTGCCCTTTGAACATGTGATGCAGATATGTTCCATTTTGTGCAAACAAAGTAAATCGGCTTCAATTAAACTGCAAAAATGGCTTTGTCAAACACACAAGTGCATTGCCCAGGCATGCCTGTATCATGACCTATAAAACCTTTTAATGACAGATGAAGCAGTAGGATCAAATACATGTTTATTCAAACGTTTTACTAATAATCTTCATATTTTTAAGGAAAAGGGCTGAATGCACATGACCTAGTGCTTAAAATGGGTTACAAATAGGGTAGTTTGCAGTCTGCTTCAACTGGGTGGTGATGGAACTGGTGAGTGCTCCTCACCCCTCCCATCCCCTTACAAGCTAAAAGCCTGCAACATAAATTGTGGCAGAAAAAGGACCTACTCTCTAATTGTGATGCGTCACTGTGCCGTGGGACACAATGGGGCTTATTTACTAAGGGTCCCGCGGTCGCATTTCCATCGGGTTTCCGACCTTTTGAGGACAGGCATTTAGATGGGGATTGAATTTGGCGCCTCGGCGCCGGCTTTCATGCAACAGAAATCGGAGGGCGGGCCATCAGACGATCTGATGGATTCGTGTGAATTAACAATTAAATTGTGTCGCAAGACATACACTTACATGCACCAGGAAGATCCGGGGATACTGAGCGAGGAAACGACATATGCAGGAAAGCGACACAATCCATGATCCTCGGACATTCTGGATTGGGGATTGCGACGTGGCCAGGTAGGTAAATGTGTGTTCACTAGAGATGAGCGAGCACTAAAATGCTCGGGTACTCATTATTCGAGACGAACTTTTCCCGATGCTCGAGTGCTCGTCTCGAATAACGAGCCCCATTGAAGTCAATGGGAGACTCGAGCATTTTTCAAGGGGACCAAGGCTCTGCACAGGGAAGCTTGGCCAAACACCTGGGAACCTCAGAAAAGGATGGAAACACCACGGAAATGGACAGGAAACAGCAGGGGCAGCATTATGCCAAAATTATGGGCAACAGCATGGCCATGACAGAGTGACCGAATGAGGCTAGATAGCATCTAAAACATGCAATAATTGACCCTGACACTATAGGGGACGGCATGCAGAGGCAGCGGCAGCAGTGGCAGGCTAGAGAGTCTCATGGCGACATACCCTAAATGGACTCAGGTTTCACCAAAGGAGGTGAAATGATTTCCTATGTGAACAAAAGGTTGACGGTATATTTAGTCGATAACACAGCATGTTGGCGACATAGTGACCAAGTTCCATAACGTATCTGGTGAAACACCCTAAAAATGAGCCTGACACAGCTCTTTTGATAAGGGGACAACATGTGGAGGCAGCCATGGAGACGACTTCCATGATTAAGAGCGACAGTATGGGGCATTCATATTGCGCTGCTATGATTGCAACTTCAGGTCTCCAGCATGGTGGCGACAGATGGGCCGAGTTCCACTATGTATCTGGTGAAACACCTGAAAATTCTGCCTGACACAGCTCGTTTGATAAGGGGATGATGTGCTGCATATCCTCTCGTGCTCCAGCGTCTGGGGTATAGAGAGTTGAAATGAGACATTGGTGGACGCTGTGGAGGATCGTGGAGGCAAAATGGACAGAAAACAGCAGGGGCAGCATGCATGGATGCCTCTGAGGCTGCCTAATCTTGGGATGGAGCTGGCGGTCCACTGCCAGGCGAGATTTCGCCTGTCCAAGCCCCTGTCTCTCGGCTCCTCCCCACCCAAAATGGGCCTGGGGGCCAGAAGCGTTTACTTTGAAAAAATTATAATTTTCAAAGCAGGCCGGGTCGTTTGAATATTTCACCTAGGAATAATGGAATAGCATAGTGGTTCTATTTTTAATTGTTTTTACGGAAATGGTTCCATGATTAAGAGCGACAGTATGGGGCATCCATATTGCGCTGCTATGATTGCAACTTCAGGTCTCCAGCATGGCGGCGACAGATGGGCCGCGTTCCACTATGTATCTGGTGAAACACCTGAAAATTCTGCCTGACACAGCTCGTTTGATAAGGGGACGATGTATGGAGGCAGTGAACTAGTAGTAGATTAAAGGTGCTGCAGTTAAAACTATGTTAGTCGGATCTTGAGATGGAACTGGCGCTCCGCTGCCAGGTGAGCTTTCGCCAATCCAAGCCCCTGTCTCTAGGCTACTCCCCAAACAGCACTTCTAAGAACCTTTTGTATAAGATCAAGTGTAGTAGCGTTCTTATAAGTTTGGGATATGGCGGGTGAGGGGAATGTAAACAGATGCGCAAGAAGCGCTGAAATAATATCGGTAAATGATAAAAGTTTGCCAGTATATTTTGTGGATTACACAGCAGGGTGGCGACAAAGTTAACAAGTTTGATGTGGAAGCCATGAAAACAACCCAAAATTCTGCCCGACGCTGAAATAATATCCGTAAATGGTAAAAGTTTGCCAGTATATTTTGTGGATTACACAGCAGGGTGGCGACAAAGTTAACAAGTTTTATGTGGAATGCCCTGTAATAGCTCTTGGGCAGTGTGCCTTTTATCGCCTAGGCTCAGCAGTTTGAGCACCGCCTGCTGTCGCTTAGCGACGGCACTGCTGCTGTGCCTAGAGCTACCGATTGATGGCGCCATGCCCACGGATTGTAATTCGGAGGAGGAGGAGGTGGAGGAGGGGTGGGAGGAGGAGGAGGTATAGTAGGCCTTTGAGACCTGGACCGAGGTAGGCCCCGCAATCCTCTGCGTCGGCAGTATATGACCAGCCCCAGGGTCAGACTCGGTCCCAGCCTCCACCAAGTTAAGTGTAGTAGCTTTCTTATAAGTTTGGGATATGGCGGGTGAGGGGAATGTAAACAGATGCGCAAGAAGCGCTGAAATAATATCCGTAAATGGTAAAAGTTTGGCAGTATATTTTGTGGATTACACAGCAGTGTAATCAACAGATGCGCAAGAAGCGCTGAAATAATATCGGTTAATCGTTAAAGTTTGCCAGTATATTTTGTGGATAACACAGCAGGGTGGCGACAAAGTTAACAACTTTGATGTGGAATCCATGAAAACAACCCAAATTTCTGCCTGACACACGTCGTTTGATAAGGGGACGATGTATGGAGGCAGCTATATGGACGACTTTTGGAGGTAGCAATGGAGACAACGTGTGGAGGCTGCTATGGAGACAATTTAATTTGGATAGTGCCTGTATGTGGCAGTCCAAAAAAGTTTTCAAACCAGAGGAGCAGGTATGTGGCCCTCCAGAAAAATGAAATAGATTGAGTGCCTGTATGTGGCAGTCCAAAAAAGTTTTCAAACCAGAGGAGCAGGTAGGTGGCCCTCCAGAAAAATGAAATAGATTGAGTGCCTGTATGTGGCAGTCCAAAAAAGTTTTCAAACCAGAGGAGCAGGTAGGTGGCCCTCCAGAAAAATTGAATAGATTGAGTGCCTGTATGTGGCAGTCCCAAAAATTGTTTAAAACAGAGGACCGGGTAGGTGGCCCTCCAGAAAAATTAAATGCATAAAGTACTATAGCTAGAGCCAGTGGGCCCTGTCAAAAAATAGCCAGTTTCCTCTGCTTTAGTGTACAAAGAGGAGGAGAAGGAGGAAAATGAGGAGGAGGAGTGCATAAATTATTCAGGTTGAGCTTCCTTCACCTGGTGGAGATTGGAAATTATGAGAAATCCAGGCTTTATTCATCTTAATAAGCGTCAGCCTGTCAGCGCTGTCAGTCGACAGGCGTGTACGCTTATCGGTGATAATGCCACCAGCTGCACTGAAAACCCGCTCGGACAACACGCTAGCGGCAGGGCAGGCAAGAACCTCCAAGGCGTACAGCGCCAGTTCGTGCCACATGTCCAGCTTTGAAACCCAGTAGTTGTAGGGAGCTGTGTGATCATTTAGGACGATGGTATGGTCAGCTACGTACTCCCTCACCATCTTTCTGTAAAGATCAGCCCTACTGTGCCGAGACTGGGGACAGGTGACAGTGTCTTGCTGGGGTGACATAAAGCTGGCAAAAGCCTTGTAAAGCGTACCCTTGCCAGTGCTAGACAAGCTGCCTGCTCGCCTGCTCTCCCTTTGCTACTTGTCCCGCAGAACTACGCACTCTGCCGCTAGCGCTGTCAGAAGGGAAATACTGTTTCAGCTTGTGCACCAGGGCCTGCTGGTATTCATGCATTCTCACACTCCTTTCCTCTCCAGGGATGAGAGTGGAAAGATTTTGCTTGTACCGTGGGTCCAGGAGAGTGAATACCCAGTAATCGGTGCTGGAATAAATTCTTTGAACGCGAGGGTCACGGGATAGGCAGCCTAGCATGAAATCTGCCATATGCGCCAGGGTCCCAACGCGCAAGAATTCACTCCCCTCACTGGCCTGACTGCCCATTTCCTCCTCCTCCAACTCCTCTTCTTCTGCCCATACACGCTGAACAGTGAAGGACTGAACAATGGTCCCCTCTTGTGTCTCGCCAACATTCTCCTCCTCTTCCTCCTCATCTTCCTCCACCTCCTCCGATATGCGCTGAGAAACAGACCCGAGGGTGCTTTGGCTATCAACAAGGGAATCTTCTTCCCCCGTCTCTTGTGACGAGCGCAAAGCTTCCGACTTCATGCTGATCAGAGTTTTTCAACAGGCCAAGCAGCGGGATGGTGAGGCTGATGATGGCGGCATCGCCACTGACCATCTGTGTTGACTCCTCAAAGTTACTCAGCACCTGACAGATATCAGATATCCACGTCCACTCCTCATTGTAGACTTGAGGAAGCTGACTGACGTGACTACCAGTTCTGGTGGAAGTTGACATCTGGCAGTCTACAATCGCTCTGCGCTGCTGGTAAACTCTGGATAACATGGTTAATGTTGAATTCCACCTCGTGGGCACGTCGCACAACAGTCGGTGAGCGGGCAGTTGGAGGCGGCGCTGCGCTGCCCTGAGAGTGCCAGCATCTGTGCTGGACTTCCTGAAATGCGCACAGATGCGGCGCACCTTCGTGAGCAAATCAGACAGATTGGGGTATGTCTTGAGGAAACGCTGAACTATCAGATTTAACACATGGGCCAGGCATGGCACATGTGTCAATCTGCCGAGTTGCAGAGCCGCCACCAGGTTACGGCCGTTGTCACACACAACCATGCCTGGCTTCAGGTTCAGCGGTGCCAGCCACGGATCAGTCTGCGCCTTGATGCCCTGTAATAGTTCTTGGGCGGTGTGCCTTTTATCGCCTAGGCTCAGCAATTTTAGCACCGCCTGCTGTCGCTTAGCGACGGCACTGTTGCTGTGCCTAGAGCTAGCGACTGATGGCGCCATGCCCACGGATGGTAGTTCGGAGGAGGAGGTGGAGGAGGGGTGGGAGGAGGAGGAGGCATAGTAGGCCTGAAACACCTGGACCGAGGTAGGCCCCGCAATCCTCGGCGTCGGCAGTATATGACCAGCCGCAGGGTCAGACTCGGTCCCAGCCTCCACCAAGTTAACCCAATGTGCCGTCAGGGATATATAGTGGCCCTGCCCGGCAGCACTCGTCCACATGTCCGTGGTCAGGTGGACCTTGTCAGAAACGGCGTTGGTCAGTGCATGGATGATGTTGTCTGACACGTGATGGTGCAGGGCTGGGACGGCACATCGGGAAAAGTAGTGGCGGCTGGGGACCGAATACCGAGGGGCGGCCGCCGCCATGAGGTTGCGAAAGGCCTCGGTCTCTACTAGCCTATAGGGCAGCATCTCCAGGCTAAGCAATCTGGAGATGTGGACATTAAGGGCTTGGGCGTGCGGGTGGGTTGCACTATATTTCCTTTTCCGCTCCAGCGTCTGGGGTATGGAGAGCTGAACGCCGGTGGATGCTGTGGAGGATCGTGGAGGCGACGATGGGGTTTTTGTGCCAGGGTCCTGGGCAGGGGGCTGACTATCAGCTGACACAGGGGAAGGAGCAGTGGTGTGCACGGCCGGAGGTGAACGGGCTTGGTGCCACTGAGTGGGGTGTTTAGCATTCATATGCCTGCGCATACTGGTGGTAGTTAAGCTAGTAGTGGTGGAGCCCCTGCTGATCCTGGTTTGGCAAAGGTTGCACACCACAGTCCGTCGGTCATCCGGTGTTTCCTTAAAGAACCTCCAGACTTCTGAAAATCTAGCCCTCGCCGCGGGAGCCCTCGCCACGGGAGCTTCACTACGTGACACATTTGGCGCTGATGCACCAGCTCTGGCCCTGCCTCTCCGTCTGGCCCCACCACTGCCTCTTCCAACCTGTTCTGGTCGAGGACTCTCCTCCGTCTCAGAAGCACTGTGTTCACCCGGCCTCTTAACCCAGCTTGGGTCTGTCACCTCATCATCCTCCGATCCCTCAGTCTGCTCCCCCCTCGGACTTCCTGCCCTGACAACAACTTCACCACTGTCTGACAACCGTGTCTCCTCATCGTCGGACACCTCTTTACACACTTCTTCCACTACGTCAAGAAGGTCATCATCACCCACAGACTGCGACTGGTGGAAAACCTGGGCATCGGAAAATTGCTCAGCAGCAACCGGACAAGTGGTTTGTGACCGTGGGAAAACAGTTCCTCAGAGTATGCCGGTTCAAATGCCAAATTTTCCTGGGAGGGGGCAGACTGGGGGGGAGGAGGCTGAGGTGCAGGAGCTGGAGGAGTGCCGATTTCGGTGACATGGGTGGACTGCGTGGAAGACTGACTGGTGGACAAATTGCTCGAAGCATTGTCGGCAATCCACGACATCACCTGTTCGCACTGTTCTGGCCTCAACAGTGCTCTACCACGAGTCCCAGTAACTTGAGACATGAACCTAGGGAGTGTAGCTCTGCGGCGTTCCCCTGCTCCCTCATCAGCAGGTGGTGTCTCACCCCGCCCAGGACCACGGCCTCTGACCCCTGCAGTAGTTGGACGCCCACGTCCCCGCCCTCGTCCTCTACCCCTAGCCCTCGGGTTAAACATTTTGAAAATGAAAGTTATAACTTTAATTTTTTTTTTACTTTTTTTTTTTTGTGTGTTTTTTAGTTTTTAAAACCAAACGATGCTATCCTATTTCTATGGCTATTTTCTAGCCAACTATGAAAGCACACTGCTATGCCAGATGAGATGACGCTGAGTTATGAAAAAATAAACGTAAAATAAAAAGCAAATGGCAGACTGTGCCTAATTTCAATCCAACCCCTAATAAATTGTCCCACTTCGGTCTTTGCGATGGATATGTGCGTCACTAAGCGCTAAACACAACGGTCGCAAGTCTCACTGCAAATTCCTCACAATATGGTAGTAGATGCACTACAGCAAGGCCAGCCACCAGCAGCTCAACCAGAAATAAAATATATAACGCTATTGTAGGCCTAATGGCTATTTTCTAGCCAAGTATGAAAGCACACTGCTATGCCAGATGAGATGACGCTGAGTTATGAAAAAATAAACGTAAAATAAAAAGTAAATGGCAGACTGTGCCTAATTGAAATCCAACCCCTAATAAATTGTCCCACTTCGGTCTTTGCGATGGATATGTGCGTCACTAAGCGCTAAACACAACGGTCGCAAGTCTCACTGCAAATTCCTCACAATATGGTAGTAGATGCACTACAGCAAGGCCAGCCACCAGCAGATCAACCAGAAATAAAATATATAACGCTATTGTAGGCCTAAGTAAGCCGTTTGGATTCTCCTATGGCTATTTTCTAGCCAAGTATGAAAGCACACTGCTATGCCAGATGAGATGACGCTGAGTTATGAAAAAATAAACGTAAAATAAAAAGAAACTGGCAGACTGTGCCTAATTGAAATCAAACCCCTAATAAATTTTCCCACTTTGGTGTTTGAGGTGGATATGTGTGTCACTAAGAGCTAAACACAACGGTAGCAAGTCCCCCTGCAAATTCCTCACAATATGGTACTAGCTGCAAATAATAAAAAAAAATGTATAACGTTATTGTAGCCCTAAGAAGGGCTGTTGGGTTCTTGTAGAATCACTCCTGCCTAACACTATTCTAATAGAACAGCCTAACGCTTTCCCTGACCAGCAGCAGCTCTCTCCCTAGCGGCATCCAGACACAGAATGATCCGAGCAGCGCAGGCAGGGGCTAGTCTATTCCAGGGTCACCTGATCTGGCCAGCCAACCACTGCTATCGATGTGTAAGGGTACCACGTCATGCTGGGTGGAGTGCAGAGTCTCCTGGCTTGTGATTGGCTCTGTTTCTGGCCGCCAAAAAGCAAAACGGCGGGAGATGCCATTTTCTCGAGCGGGCGAAGTATTCATCCGAGCAACGAGCAGTTTCGAGTACGCTAATGCTCGAACGAGCATCAAGCTCGGACGAGTATGTTCGCTCATCTCTAGTGTTCACCACATTGTGATCCTGCATAATAGAAGTCTATAGCGCTGTGAGCTACCTACCATTTTTGTGCCTAACTCAGGGCTACAATTTACGGTTGTGTGCATGAGACCTAAATTGACTTCTTAAAAAAAAAAAAAAATCTGTAAAGCTCCTTTTATCCAATATTGTCACTTACATTTATATCTTCCAAATCTAAGAAATTTAATATTACTCCGTTGCGCTTCCAAATGATGGGAGGACGTAGTGTTCCATGAATTGCACAGGTAAGTACAGTACTTAATCCAACGGTTACAGTCGTCACACTGACCTCCTTATTCTGGTCAAGGGTCAGCTGGACCACCTCTGGAAAGAGAAGAAGGGATAAAGAACAAACATTTTAAATGAAGTCCATGGTTATATCTTGAGTGTATATCTTTATGATCAAAACAGGGGGCAGGGGATTTATCAAAAGTATGCCAAAAGATGTTACAATAAGTGCAAAATCTAGGCAGTCATATTCTGCACAAGATTTATCAACAAGTCTGATCCTGATATAATGTGATATAATGAGCCGCGCACCTTTGTAACCATGGAAAGATTTATGTCCACTGCAAATAAACAATGAAGCTTCCAATATAATGACAACAAGCACATATCTAGAAAACTGTCGAGACTTGATACAGAAAGTGTATTGGAAAATTTTATAGCTTTTCATTATTCAAACAATATCAATTCCTTGCTGAAATGGGAACACCCCTTTGACATATTCCCTATCCAATGGATCAACTCCTGTAGCACTTATAGATAGCATGGCTAATGCTTACTTAACATACACTTCACATCAGTTAATACAAACCTTCCAAAAGTTTCAAAGGAAATATTGTAAAACATGCAAAGTACTTTGTATTTTTGTTTTGCCCTTTCCTTGCCCTTTAACCTTAAAATCCCATGGGCATCTGGAGACATTACCAACTCTACCTGATAAGAGACAATGTAAATATCATCCTCAATATTCTCCTGAAAATCGAAGAGACCACAAGTACTGTATACTGTATGTACCTCAGCCTTTGTGGTACATACAATTACATCTTACATATAATCAAACATTACATAATAATTACATATACATCTAATATATTACTTCTGGGGGTGTAATTATTATGGGCTCTATCTAGGCTCACATGGGCCAACAGAACAGAGGGATATCAAGAATTTCTTAGCATCAAAGGTAGAAGCTTCCGGACCACACAGGCGACTTTTGTGGTGCTGAGCGCCAAAAACAGTAACGTAGGAGCTTGTAGCAATCCAAAAGAAAACAGCTTTATTCAGCTTTAAAACATTTACAGGAACAAAAATAACAAACAGCTTAGCCTCTACTTAAGGCACTACCTCCCTTCTAGGTTCAAGGAACACTACTGGGGTTCCTCCTCAGCGCTCTGGCTCTTGGTTAGCTCAACCAAACATTGTCCTTACTGGATTCCAGTCCTCTTGGGACAGACCACCTGTCTGTCTCCAACTGGTCCCAAGTCCTCCTGATGACTGCAGGACACAAAGCACTGGCTTGCAGTGAGCTCTCCCTCTGGAGTTGGTCAGGGAAGGGAGTGGTCAAGGTCCTTTTTAACCCTGGTTGTGGGTCGCTCTCCAGCGCCCACTAGGTTCACACTCTTACAATAGAAAGAAATAAGGTAATGTTATATATTGTAATATGTTATCAGTAATTACTGAAAAATACAAGGGTGGTTTAAAAGAAACGAAAGCATACAGAAAATATGTGATTTACAAGGTGTCAATATCTTCTATAGTATGCTGTGGGTTACAGGTTCTCAAACATTTACTTAAAACAAAATAGATTTTGCCATTATAACAGAGACAGGACTGCACTGCTTCAATGACATGTAAATTCACACTTTTACATCTGCTTAACATATTTCTTTTTCATCTTTAATCCTGTCTGGGGGTTTATTTTCTGCTAAATGAATGTTCGGCTGCCTCCTCAACGTTTCTTCTAATCACATCTTGCAAGGTGTTACATGTGGTGTTGATTTATCACAGGAGTCTTCTTCCTAGTGTCATCTGCAGACTGCCAATGGCAATCATAATTTAACAATAAGACATCTATAATTGAGGTCATTGGAGGGAGCAGGTATAAATGAGTACATACAGATCTAACCACATGGATTGTGAATGTGCTACAAATAATTCTCTCTGCAGAGACACCTCATACTGTAATTCTCAAGCCTGTCATTTCTGCTATGTTAGCTGTATGCATTTCTATGGCTACTATTCAATAAATTATCAATATGTCAAACTGACACCACCTTATAATTATATTCTTGAAGAATCATGTTAATGAAATATCAACTACATGCCTGTAGTGATATTATTAAAATTCTGTGTATTAATGAGATTTATGTTTAAATGGGATGGAGGTATTTACCCAGGCAGAGCTCCTCAAAATAATCAGATGTAAATTTAAAGAGGAAAATATGTCATGAAAAATGGGGCAGCATGAAGCAGTATTATTCCTGTAAAAACGGCCAACTTCATTTTAAGTCAGTGGAATTTGTTGATGTTATTAGTATCCATAATTTGAAGCTGGAACTCCATTGTAATGTATTTCCTTCACCTACAAATGATAAAGGCTTTGTGAAGTAACTAAGAAAACCTCAAATTCTCCAACTTGATAGCCACTCCAAAAGCCAAATCTCACTCTCATCCCAATTTCTCATTGTCCATACTGAGGGACAGATATGTTAATCCAGATTCAAATTCCCATATGGTGGGGAGTTCTTTAGGTACCAAACTTCAGAAAACATTTACTAGATGATAAAAAACTAGTGAGGAAACATGTGAAGTGAAGTCTGGCAAGAAATGTAATTGAAGCATGTGTCCATTTACAGTATAAGCTCAATGTACGACAAAATCTCATTAAAGGAAACCTACCATTTGATTTGATGCAAGGTCCTGATTTTTATAATAGTTTTTTCAGCAAAACCACTTTTTCAGCTCAGAGATTAAACATGATATGTACCTGCATCAGTGTAGCTACAGCATTCTAAAGGTATGTTTGCTTCATAAGGCTACATTCACACGATGTATGCCCGTCACACCGTAGTACGGCGGGTATACATCGGCAACAGGGGAAGAGGGGCAGGGGATGAGCACTGCTCACCCCCCCCCCCCCCTCCATAGGAATACAGAGCGCACGGCGCCATATTCCATAGAAAGATAGGACATGTCCTATCTTTCTACAGGCTATGGAACGGTATGGCGCCGCACGTGTGCAGCACCGTACTGACCCTTACGGCGCCGTGAGCCCATAGAAGTGTATGGGGGACGTATATATGCCTTATAAATATAAATATATAAATACATATATATAAATATATAAATACGTCGGCCGTATATACGCCCCCCATACGTTCATGTGAATGTAGCCTAATACATGAAATTAAAGCAGTAGATTTTCTTTAAACCCGAAACAAGCCGTAACTGATATATACATTAGATGTGGGATTGTCCTTTACAAGTGGTGCCATTTCTTCTGTTGCTTCATTCCCTTGCGGCCACAGATCATTCAGATGCTCCTTAGAGCGTTGTACCCCCTTTAAGTAAATATAATTCCGATGACAGAAAAATGCTGCCTGCCAAGGAAAAAGAGGTATCTGAGATGCCAATGTTAAGATGTATTTATATCCGTACAGCACATTTATGCTGGATGGGCGCTGAGTATTACTCATTACTTTTTGGGGAGAAAATGGAAAAATGATGAGGAATGTGATGTGCCGCTTTACTCTGTGGAGGTATAGGATGAACACGTTTTCTTTTGTAACGATACAACTTTACCAGAAGTCTAATTTTCACTGTATGTATTCTTCCTCAATAAAATTTTGATTAAAAAGAGAAACCTATATTAACTACTGTAGGGATTCACTCAAATGGTAGCCTTTAGAGAAGCGCCAGACAGCAGTCTTTCAGGTGAACAAAACAGGTGTCTTTATTTAGACATAAAAATAACAGGGAAAAGGGCTTGCTCCATCCGTCAAAACAAAATGCATAGTCCATATGATAAATCTCAGTCCATGTTGTCAAGCACAGTTCACATTCACAGACACAGTACCGTACTTCACCCTCCTGGGTTAGGAGCACCTTTTCAGTCCTCAGACTTCCCCAAACAGCAAGGCTCAGCTCTGGCTCTGCTATTCCCTGTGTTCCACTCAGCTACACACAGGTAGGGAACCACCCACCCTTCTCCTGACACAGGTGGCTTTACATAGGGCTGCAAGCCCTGGCCTGGAACGTGGGAGCAGCCATCCCACCCAGCACTGTGACTGCTTCAGAAAAAACCCATCCCGGATCAGCTGTATTGCAGCTATGCTAAAATAACAAAAGTGTGTCAGTGGCCGAACGCCGCCGACACCAGCAATACTGGTTTTTACTTCACCGAGGCCAGGCACCACGGTGACACGTATCTACCATCCACCACAACACCTTGTGCCTTTCTACATACCCCCCCCCTCTGCCCAACACAGGGGGTCTGGGCACCTTCAGCCAGCATGCAATAAACCCTAGACAGCGCATCTGCGTTACCTTGTAATTTTCCAGGCCTATGCTCCACTGTAAAATTAAAGTCTTGCAAAGCCAAGAACCAACGGGTCACACGGGCATTGTTACCCTTTTTCTCCCTTAGCCATTTCAGAGGAGCGTGGTCTGATACCAGCCTGAACTTTCGACCCAGGAGGTAGTGCTGGAATTAGAGATGAGCGAGCACTAAAATGCTCGGGTACTCGTTATTCGAGACGAACTTTTCCCGATGCTCGAGTGCTCGTCTCGAATAACGAGCCCCATTGAAGTCAATGGGAGACTCGAGCATTTTTCAAGGGGACCAAGGCTCTGCACAGGGAAGCTTGGCCAAACACCTGGGAACCTCAGAAAAGGATGGAAACACCACGGAAATGGACAGGAAACAGCAGGGGCAGCATGCATGGATGCCTCTGAGGCTGCTTAATCGCACCATTATGCCAAAACTATGGGCAACAGCATGGCCATGACAGAGTGACAGAATGAAGCTAGATAGCATGTAAAACATCCAATAATTGACCCTGACACTATAGGGGACGGCATGCAGAGGCAGCGGCAGCAGCGGCAGGCTAGAGAGTGGCATGGCGACATACTCTAAATGGACTCAGGCTTCAAACCAATGGGTGGCAGAGAAGAACCAAAGGAGGTGAGCAAGAAGCGCTCAAATAATATCGGTACATGATAAAAGTTTGCCAGTATATTTTGTGGATTACACAGCAGGGTGGCGACAAAGTTAACATGGAAGCCATGAAAACAACCCAAAATTCTGCCTGACACAGCTCGTTTGATAAGGGGACCATGTATGGAGGCAGTGAACTAGTAGTAGATTAAAGGTGCTGCAGTTAAAACTATGTTAGTTGGATCTTGGCATGGAGCTGGCGCTCCGCTACCAGGCGAGCTTTCGCCAATCCAAGCCCCTGTCTCTAGGCTAATCCCCAAACAGCACTTCTAAGAACCTTTTGTATAAGATCAAGTGTAGTAGCGTTCTTATAAGTTTGGGATATGGCGGGTGAGGGGAATGTAAACAGATGCACAAGAAGCGCATGATGCGCATGGAGCTGGCGCTCCGCTGCCAGGTGAGCTTTCGCCAATCCAAGCCCCTGTCTCTAGGCTACTCCCCAAACAGCACTTCTAGGAACCTTTTGTATAAGATCAAGTGTAGTAGCGTTCTCATAAGTTTAGGATATGCCGGGTGAGGGGAATGTAAACAGATGCGCAAGAAGCGCTGAAATAATATTGGTAAATGATAAAAGTTTGCCAGTATATTTTGTGGATAACACAGCAGGGTGGCGACAAAGTTAACAACTTTGATGTGGAATCCATGAAAACAACCCAAATTTCTGCCTGACACACCTCGTTTGGAGGTAGCAATGGAGACAACGTGTGGAGGCTGCTATGGAGACAATTTAATTTGGATAGTGCCTGTATGTGGCAGTCCAAAAAAGTTTTCAAACCAGAGGAGCAGGTAGGTGGCCCTCCAGTAAAATG
This sequence comes from Engystomops pustulosus, assembly GCF_040894005.1. Lineage (NCBI taxonomy): Eukaryota > Metazoa > Chordata > Amphibia > Anura > Leptodactylidae > Engystomops > Engystomops pustulosus. The sequence continues at coordinate 45,989,932 of NC_092414.1, forward strand.
GAATAGATTGAGTGCCTGTATGTGGCAGTCCAAAAAAGTTTTCAAACCAGAGGAGCAGGTAGGTGGCCCTCCAGTAAAATGGAATAGATTGAGTGCCTGTATGTGGCAGTCCAAAAAAGTTTTCAAACCAGAGGAGCAGGTAGGTGGCCCTCCAGTAAAATGGAATAGATTGAGTGCCTGTATGTGGCACTCCCAAAAATTGTTTAAAACAGAGGAGTGGGTAGGTGGCCCTCCAGAAAAATTGAATAGATTGAGTGCCTGTATGTGGCACTCCCAAAAATTTTTTAAAACAGAGGACCGGGTAGGTGGCCCTCCAGAAAAATTAAATGCATAAAGTACTATAGCTAGAGCCAGTGGGCCCTGTCAAAAAATAGCCAGTTTCCTCTGCTTTACTGTACAAAGAGGAGGAGAAGGAGGAAAATGAGGAGGAGGAGGAGGAGTGGATCAATTATTCAGGTTGAGCTTCCTTCACCTGGTGGAGATTGGAAATTATGAGAAATCCATGCTTTATTCATCTTAATAAGCGTCAGCCTGTCAGCGCTGTCAGTCGACAGGCGTGTACGCTTATCGGTAATGATGCCACCAGCTGCACTGAAAACCCGCTCGGACAAGACGCTAGCGGCAGGGCAGGCAAGAACCTCCAAGGCGTACAGCGCCAGTTCGTGCCACATGTCCAGCTTTGAAACCCAGTAGTTGTAGGGAGCTGTGTGATCATTTAGGACGATGGTATGGTCAGCTACGTACTCCCTCACCATCTTTCTGTAAAGATCAGCCCTACTGTGCCGAGACTGGGGACAGGTGACAGTGTCTTGCTGGGGTGACATAAAGCTGGCAAAAGCCTTGTAAAGCGTACCCTTGCCAGTGCTGGACAAGCTGCCTGCTCGCCTACTCTCCCTCGCTACTTGTCCCGCAGAACTACGCACTCTGCCGCTAGCGCTGTCAGAAGGTAAATACTGTTTCTGCTTGTGAACCAGGGCCTGCTGGTATTCATGCATTCTCACACTCCTTTCCTCTCCAGGGATGAGAGTGGAAAGATTTTGCTTGTACCGTGGGTCCAGGAGAGTGAACACCCAGTAATCGGTGCTGGAATAAATTCTTTGAACGCGAGGGTCACGGGATAGGCAGCCTAGCATGAAATCTGCCATATGCGCCAGAGTCCCAACGCGTAAGAATTCACTCCCCTCACTGGCCTGACTGTCCATTTCCTCCTCCTCCAACTCCTCTTCTTCTGCCCATACACGCTGAACAGTGAAGGACTCAACAATGGTCCCCTCTTGTGTCTCGCCAACATTCTCCTCCTCTTCCTCCTCATCCTCCTCCACCTCCACCTCCTCCGATATGCGCTGAGAAACAGACCTAAGGGTGCTTTGGCTATCAACAAGGGAATCTTCTTCCCCCGTCTCTTGTGACGAGCGCAAAGCTTCCGACTTCATGCTGATCAGAGAGTTTTTCAACAGGCCAAGCAGCGGGATGGTGAGGCTGATGATGGCGGCATCGCCACTGACCATCTGTGTTGACTCCTCAAAGTTACTCAGCACCTGACAGATATCAGACATCCACGTCCACTCCTCATTGTAGACTTGAGGAAGCTGACTGACCTGACTACCAGTTCTGGTGGAAGTTGACATCTGGCAGTCTACAATCGCTCGGCGCTGCTGGTAAACTCTGGATAACATGGTCAGTGTTGAATTCCACCTCGTGGGCACGTCGCACAACAGTCGGTGAGCGGGCAGTTGGAGGCGGCGCTGCGCTGCCCTGAGAGTGGCAGCATCTGTGCTGGACTTCCTGAAATGCGCACAGATGCGACGCACCTTCGTGAGCAAATCAGACAGATTGGGGTATGTCTTGAGGAAACGCTGAACTATCAGATTTAACACATGGGCCAGGCATAGCACATGTGTCAGTCTGCCGAGTTGCAGAGCCGCCACCAGGTTACGGCCAGTGTCACACACAACCATGCCTGGCTTCAGGTTCAGCGGTGCCAGCCACAGATCAGTCTGCGCCGTGATGCCCTGTAATAGCTCTTGGGCGGTGTGCCTTTTATCGCCTAGGCTCAGCAGTTTGAGCACCGCCTGCTGTCGCTTAGCGACGGCACAGCGGCTGTGCCTAGAGCTACCGACTGATGGCGCCATGCCCACGGATGGTAATTCGGAGGAGGAGGAGGTGGAGGAGGGGTGGGAGGAGGAGGAGGCATAGTAGGCCTGAAACACCTGGACCGAGGTAGGCCCCGCAATCCTCGGCGTCGGCAGTATATGACCAGCCGCAGGGTCAAACTCGGTCCCAGCCTCCACCAAGTTAACCCAATGTGCCGTCAGCGATATATAGTGGCCCTGCCCGGCAGCACTCGTCCACGTGTCCGTGGTCAGGTGGACCTTGTCAGAAACGGCGTTGGTCAGGGCACGGATGATGTTGTCTGACACGTGCTGGTGCAGGGCTGGGACGGCACATCGGGAAAAGTAGTGGCGGCTGGGGACCGAATACCGAGGGGCGGCCGCCGCCATGAGGTTGCGAAAGGCCTCGGTCTCTACTAGCCTATAGGGCAGCATCTCCAGGCTAAGCAATCTGGAGATGTGGACATTAAGGGCTTGGGCGTGCGGGTGGGTTGCACTATATTTGCGTTTCCGCTCCAGCGTCTGGGGTATGGAGAGCTGAACGCTGGTGGATGCTGTGGAGGATCGTGGAGGCGACGATGGGGTTTTTGTGGCAGGGTCCTGGGCAGGGGGCTGACTATCAGCTGACACAGGGGAAGGAGCAGTGGTGTGCACGGCCGGAGGTGAACGGGCTTGTTGCCACTGAGTGGGGTGTTTAGCATTCATATGCCTGCGCATACTGGTGGTAGTTAAGCTAGTAGTGGTGGAACCCCTGCTGAGCCTGGTTTGGCAAATGTTGCACACCACAGTCCGTCGGTCATCCGGTGTTTCCTTAAAGAACCTCCAGACTTCTGAAAATCTAGCCCTCGCCGCAAGAGCCCTCGCCACGGGAGCTTCACTAGTTGACACATTTGGCGCTGATGCACCAGCTCTGGCCCTGCCTCTCCGTCTGGCCCCACCACTGCCTCTTCCAACCTGTTCTGGTCGAGGACTCTCCTCTGTCTCAGAAGCACTGTGTTCACCCGGCCTATCAACCCAGCTTGAGTCTGTCACCTCATCATCCTCCGATCCCTCAGTCTGCTCCCCCCTCGGACTTCCTGCCCTGACAACAACTTCCCCACTGTCTGACAACCGTGTCTCCTCATTGTCGGACACCTCTTTACACACTTCTTCCACTACGTCAAGAAGGTCATCATCACCCACAGACTGCGACTGGTGGAAAACCTGGGCATCGGAAAATTGCTCAGCAGCGGACAAGTGGTTTGTGAGTGTGGGAAGGGTCCAGAAAACAGTTCCTCAGAGTATGCCGGTTCAAATGGCAAATTTTCCTGGGAGGGGGCAGACTGGGGGGGAGGAGGCTGAGGTGCAGGAGCTGGAGGAGTGCCGATTTCGGTGACATGGGTGGACTGCGTGGAAGACTGACTGGTGGACAAATTGCTCGAAGCATTGTCGGCAATCCACGACATCACCTGTTCGCACTGTTCTGGCCTCAACAGTGCTCTACCACGAGTCCCAGTAACTTCAGACATGAACCTAGGGAGAGTAGCTCTGCGGCGTTCCCCTGCTCCCTCATAAGCAGGTGGTGTCTCACCCCGCCCAGGACCACGGCCTCTGACCCCTGCAGTAGTTGGACGCCCACGTCCCCGCCCTCGTCCTCTACCCCTAGCCCTCGGGTTAAACATTTTGAAAATGAGAGTTATAGCTTTAATTTTTTTTTAACTTTTTTTTGTGTTTTTTTTGTTTTTTTTTGTGTTTTTTAGTTTTTAAAACCAAACGATGCTATCCTATTGCTATGGCTATTTTCTAGCCAAGTATGAAAGCACACTACTATGCCAGATGAGATGACACTGAGTTATTAAACAAAATAAACGTAAAATAAAAAAGGAAATGGCAGACTGTGCCTAATTGAAATCCAACCCCTAATAAATTTTCCCACTTCGGTCTTTGCGATGGATATGTGCGTCACTAAGCGCAAAACACAGCGGTCGCAAGTCTCACTACAAATTGCTCACAATTTGCTAGTAGATGCACTGCAGCAAGTACAGCCACCAGCAGATCAACCAGAAATCAAATATATATAACGCTACTGTAGGCGTAAGTAAGCCGTTTGGATTCTCCTATGGCTATTTTCTAGCCAAGTATGAAAGCACACTACTATGCCAGATGAGATGACACTGAGTTATTAAACAAAATAAACGTAAAATAAAAAAGGACAAACGGCAGACTGTGCCTAATTGAAATCCAACCCCTAATAAATTTTCCCACTTCGGTCTTTGCAATGGATATGTGCGTCACTAAGCGCAAAACACAGCGGTCGCAAGTCTCACTACAAATTGCTCACAATTTGCTAGTAGATGCACTGCAGCAAGTACAGCCACCAGCAGATCAACCAGAAATCAAATATATATAACGCTACTGTAGGCGTAAGTAAGCCGTTTGGATTCTCCTATGGCTATTTTCTAGCCAAGTATGAAAGCACACTACTATGCAAGATGAGATGACACTGAGTTATTAAAAAAATAAACGTAAAATAAAAAGTAAATGGCAGACTGTGCCTAATTGAAATCAAACCCCTAATAAATTTTCCCACTTTGGTGTTTGAGGTGGATATGTGTGTCACTAAGAGCTAAACACAACGGTAGCAAGTCCCCCTGCAAATTCCTCACAATATGGTACTAGCTGCAAATAAAAAAAAAAAAGTATAACGTTATTGTAGCCCTAAGAAGGGCTGTTGGGTTCTTGTAGAATCACTCCTGCCTAACAGTAAGCTAATAGAACACCCTAACGCTTTCCCTGACCAGCAGCAGCTCTCTCCCTAGCGGCATCCAGACACAGAATGATCCGAGCAGCGCAGGCAGGGGCTAGTCTATTCCAGGGTCACCTGATCTGGCCAGCCAACCACTGCTATCGATGTGTAAGGGTACCACGTCATGCTGGGTGGAGTGCAGAGTCTCCTGGCTTGTGATTGGCTCTGTTTCTGGCCGCCAAAAAGCAAAACGGCGGGAGCTGCCATTTTCTCGAGCGGGCGAAGTATTCGTCCGAGCAACGAGCAGTTTCGAGTACCCTAATGCTCGACCGAGCATCAAGCTCGGACGAGCATGTTCGCTCATCTCTAGCTGGAATGAATCTAGGGCCCACTTGATGGCCAAGCATTCTCTCTCGATTATTGAATAGTTACGTTCCGCTGGGGACAGCTTTCTACTGAGATAGCACACCGGATGTTCCTCCCCATTTACCACCTGCGACATTACAGCCCCTAGGCCCACCTCTGATGCGTCTGTTTGCACCACAAACTCACAAGAAAAATCAGGGGCTATCAACACTGGCTTTCTACAGAGAGCAACCTTAAGCTTCTGGAAAGCCCCCTCAGCCTCTGGGGACCACTTGATCATGGACATTTTTTTTCCCTTTGTAAGGTCGGTAAGGGGTACTACTATTTCAGCAAAGTTTGGGATAAATCTCCTATAATATCCCACAATAGCGAGAAATGCCCTCACTTGTTTCTTTGTAAGGGGGCGGGGCCAGTCCTGGATGGCTTCTACCTTATTTATCTGGGGCTTAATCTCACCTCTCCCCACGACATAGCCCAAGTATCTGGCTTCTTCCATCCCAACGGCACACTTACTTGGATTTATAGTAAAACCGGCCTTTCTAAGCGCATTCAGGACTGCTTGGATTTTTCCAAGATGACTCTCCCAATCCCGGCTAAAGATCACTATGTCATCCAAGTAAGCGGCTGAATATTCTCTGTGAGGTCTTAAGACCTGATCCATAGCCCTTTGGAAGGTGGCTGGGGCCCCCTGTAAACCAAATGGCATCCTGACATACTGGAAGGATCCCTCAGGTGTGGAAAAGGCTGTCTTCTCCCTGGCTTCCTTAGATAAGGGAATTTGCCAATACCCCTTGGTGAGGTCTAAGGTAGTGATATACCGGGCTGGTCCTAGCCTCTCAATAAGCTCATCTACCCGGGGCATGGGGTATGCATCTACCTTTGACACCTCATTTAATTTGCGATAATCATTACAGAATCGCCACTCTCCATTGGGCTTTGGGACTAGCACTATGGGACTGGACCACCCACTTTTAGATTCCTCAATGACCCCTAGTTTCAGCATTCTGTGCACTTCCTTGGTGATGACTGCCCTCCTGGCCTCTGGAATCCGATATGGTTTTAGGTTCACTCTCACATGAGGCTCAGTAACTATCTCGTGTTCAATTACATTAGTTAGCCCTGGTGCTTCTGTGAACAGATTTCTATTTTTCTCCAACAATTGTCTGCACTGGTGTTTTTGAGAGGAGGACAGGGTCTCTGCTATCTTCACATTCTCTGTATTGACCTCTGATTGGGTCACAAGGCAAGAGGCCTCTGGGGCATCTCTATGTTTCCAGGGCTTAAGCAAGTTAATATGATAGAACTGATAGGGTTTTCTTCTGCCTGGCTGATGTACTCGATAGTTAACTTCGCCCACCCTCTCGACAACCTCATAAGGCCCTTGCCACCTCGCCAAGAATTTGCTCTCCACCGTAGGTACTAACACCAAAACTCGATCCCCCGGGCTAAACTGTCTAAGACGAGCCGATCTGTTATAGACTCTAGCCTGTGCTTCTTGAGCCTGCAGGAGATGCTCTTTGACAATAGGAGTGACCTGAGCTATCCGATCCTGTAATTGGGCAACATGTTCAATGACACTTCTGTAGGGTGCAACTTCGCTCTCCCATGTCTCTTTTGCTATGTCTAACAGACCTCGTGGGTGTCGGGCATACAACAGTTCAAATGGGGAGAACCCTGTGGAGGCTTGGGGTACCTCCCTAATGGAAAACAACAGGTAAGGCAAAAGGTAATCCCAGTCCCTACCATCTTTCTGAACTACCTTCTTTAACATAGCCTTCAAGGTCTTGTTGAAACGTTCCACCAACCCATCTGTTTGTGGGTGGTAAACAGAGGTGCGTAGTTGAGTAACCTTCAGTACCTTACAGAGATCCTGCATGACCCTGGACATGAATGGAGTCCCTTGGTCAGTCAGAATCTCCTTAGGCAGCCCTGTTCTAGAAAATATCTGAAACAATTCCCTGGCGATAACCTTGGATGAGGCCTTTCTCAGGGGAACGGCCTCTGGATACCTTGTAGCATAATCCACTAGCACTAGTATATACTGGTGACCCCTAGCCAATTTTACCAGAGGCCCTACCAAATCCATGGCAACCCTCTCAAAGGGTACTTCGATAATCGGCAATGGTATTAGGGGGCTGCGAAAGTTTGCCACCGGGGAAGTTACTTGGCACGTAGGACATGACTGACAATAATCTCTGACCTCCCGGTAACATCCCGGCCAGTAGAATCTGCGTAGAATCCTCTCTACTGTCTTATCTGCCCCCAAATGCCCTCCTAACACATGGTTATGTGCCAGGTCCATGACCAGGCACCGATACTGTTTGGGAACCAGGAGCTGTTCCACTATGTCCTCACGGATTTTAGTCACTCGGTACAACAAATTTTCATTCATGGCAAAATGAGGAAATCTTTTGTCTGCCCCTAGCTCTTGAGGAACCCCATTAATTACCATTACATTAGTCAAAGCACCTTTTAGAGCTTCATCTTGAAGTTGCGCCGTCCCAAAGTTACCCCTAGACACCTCCAGGTCTGGGACAGTATCTTCAACAGTCAACTCTTGCTCCCTGTCCCCCAACATGACAGAGAATGGAAATTCAGCGACTACCTCAGGGTCTGTGCTCAAGGGGCTGTCCTTTTCCTCTGGGAGTCTCGGCTGTACCACCTTATCCCAAAGACCCCAGAACAAAGGACAGTCCCGACCAACAATTATGTCATGCATCAGTCCTTGCACTATTCCCACCTGGTGGGATATTGTACCCCCATCTGTTTTTAAGGTAACCTGGGCCACTGGGTACACCTTGGTATCCCCATGTATACAAGTGACCCCCAAAGTCTTCCCAGGGACCAACTCATGAGATATACGGGCTGTCACAAGTGTTACCAGACTCCCTGAGTCAAGGAGTCCGATGATGGGGGTACCATTCACCCTGATTGCACAAAGTGGTCCCTTCTCCATATTTGGCACAGCACTGCACACAAGATGCGCAAACATAGAGCTCCGCCTCCCAACGGAACAGTCCATGGGTTCCGCATTGAGAAGGCACTGAGCCGCCATATGACCCAGAGCATGGCATCTCCAGCAGATGATTTCTCTCACGGTGGGTCTAGATGTTGTCTCAAGTACATTCTTGGCCTTGGAATGTCCTTCACGAGAGGGCTTGGCTCTCTTCCTTTGGCCTCCAGAGTCACTTCGGGCACACCAGTAAGGAGAGGTCAGGGGTGCTGGGTCCGCAATAGAGTTCTCAACCGCCTGATATCTCTCCACCAGACCCACTAAGTCATCTGCGGTCTGGGGATTTCCCTGTGCAACCCAGCATTGCACTGGCTTGGGGAGTGCATGAACATAGCGATCCATCACCACACGCTCCACCATTTTTGCTGGGGAACAGACATCCGGCTGTAGCCATTTCTGGACAAGGTGCAGAAGGTCGAACATTTGGGACCTTGGTGGCTTGTCCCTCTTGAATCCCCAATGATGCACTCTCTGAGCTCGAACCGTAACAGTTACACCAAGTCGTGCCAGAATTTCAGCTTTCAACTTTTCATATTCCCGGGCATCTTGCAGAGACAAATCATAGTAGGCCTTTTGTGGCTCACCTGTGAGAAACGGGGCCAAGACTTCAGCCCATTGCTCAGCTGGCAGTCTCTCACGTTCAGCGACCCTCTCAAAGACTGTAAGGAAGGCTTCCACGTCATCTTCTGGAGTCATTTTCTGCAATGCCTCACGTACTGCCTTTCTCAAACGCTGCCCATCCACCTGGCTAGGTGGCGCTGTGGTCTCCTTGACGCTGATTGCTTCTGCCATCATGGCCATCTGTTTAATGAGCAGCTGGTTTGTCTCTTGCTGCTGAGCGCTGGCCTGCACCAAATGCTTTACAAGGTCCTCCATTTTCTCTTTGTGGACTTTTATGTCAGCAGCAGCCTTAACCCAGGACATGCAGTCTTTTAAAGGGGAATCGTGCCCGCATCCTCCACCAATTGTAGGGATTCACTCAAATGGTAGCCTTTAGAGAAGCGCCAGACAGCAGTCTTTCAGGTGAACAAAACAGGTGTCTTTATTTAGACATAAAAATAACAGGGAAAAGGGCTTGCTCCATCCGTCAAAACAAAATGCATAGTCCATATGATAAATCTCAGTCCATGTTGTCAAGCACAGTTCACATTCACAGACACAGTACCGTACTTCACCCTCCTGGGTTAGGAGCACCTTTTCAGTCCTCAGACTTCCCCAAACAGCAAGGCTCAGCTCTGGCTCTGCTATTCCCTGTGTTCCACTCAGCTACACACAGGTAGGGAACCACCCACCCTTCTCCTGACACAGGTGGCTTTACATAGGGCTGCAAGCCCTGGCCTGGAACGTGGGAGCAGCCATCCCGTCCCGGATCAGCTGCATTGCAGCTATGCTAAAATAACAAAAGTGTGTCAGTGGCCGAACGCCGCCGACACCAGCAATACTGGTTTTTACTTCACCGAGGCCAGGCACCACGGTGACACGTATCTACCATCCACCACAACACCTTGTGCCTTTCTACACTACATACACATTTTACACACAGTCTCTATGAATACACTATATGTCTTTAAAACTTGCTGGCCACTATAATCAGAACAGTATCGGAGCACATCTTGCATGTACAATACTCCATTAACCTTTCAGTTGGTATTTAATGTATTTCTCTGCCTGATAGATGGATATAGAAGTGGCAGGTGAATTTCCATTTACACACTGGAGTGCATATTCCACTGAGATATGTCTTATTGTCCTTGATGACCCTGTTAAAAGAGTGTGCTAGGTATATTTCATTTCTTGTAGTCATACTCTGTCACCAAGTATTACTAATTCAATAGATAATAAAATAGACTTTTAATACTCTGTACATTCCCCAAATCGTAGTGCATTGTGCGCCAGGGCATGATGTTCTCGCTACCCCTTCCACTGCGCAGTATATGTCAGGAGGCTCTCCCATAAATGCTATATGTCATGATGCTAGAATTAATGTATACTCAATCTTCCCTCATATTCTTTTATTTCAATAGTGCTGCCTCTCACATTGTGGAAGACCATGATACAGGCAACTTCCAATATTCAAAGTAAAGCAACCTGTCACCAGATTTTACCACATTAAACTACTAGGCACCTCAGTAAAGGTATAAAATATCCTTTCTAGAATTCCTATTTTATCTGAAATCTCACCCTTCTAAAATCTCCTCTAAAATTGACTCAAAAATTAGTCATATTATTATTTTTTAGCAGAGCACCATTAATTCAATTAATAACAAATACAAAAACTACACAGATCACGAAACAAGTGGGAGGAGGACCCTGGCCCCAATGCTAAAAATCTATATGGGAGAGTAGATGGAGGCACAAGATGAGGGAGCAGAGCAGTGCCTACAATAATGTAGGCAATCCAAAACAGATGAGGTATGGAAGATGGGGACAGCCAGACACACTTTTAAAGAGAGTATAGGAGATGCACTGGAGAGGTTTTGGAGATGGTTGGGAGAAGAGCAGTTGGTAATAGAGTGAAGCAGAAGGTCTTGTGCCGAACAGGGATTATGTGTGGGATGGTATTGTCACTTCAGATGCCCCTATCTGCAGTTCTATATTACCTAGAAACATGCTTTAAGTGTGAAATATGCTCATATTTGCACTTCTGACAAGTTTAGCCTGACATATTTATATTCATTCTGCCTACTTAATAGCTATTTGGTCTTCTATAAATGTGTTACTATCTTTCATGTATCTGGATATGAGTGATATCACTTTGCAATATTCTGTAAATAAATTAACTCTGCCTGTTCTATGTCCTTGAAGTTCTGCTCTATCTTTCATGGAAGAACCACATGGTCAAACAATGTTGTATTATGAGCTCATTCACATGGTATTGCCATTCAGCCTCTTGTACTTGGTGACAGTTGCTCTTCAAGTCTTATTAAGAAAGGCCCAATTGTACAAAATTCTAAAAGCAAGCAGATTTTCTTTATAAAAGTAAACATTTTGAAAGACAAAATGCTCAGCCTACTCTTTTCGCCAAATATTGAAATGAAGACATTCATGCATTTTTTACTACATTTTAAATTAGAAAATAAGATAAAGGATTCAAGTATCTGACAATGCTGAACTCCTTACTGTCAAACTAAAAAATTGTTCCTAAGCATTTCCGTAAAGCTTAATGACATATTCCTAACAATCAATTGCATGATTAGCTGAAAACATAAAACTGTCTGAAATATTAACCCAAGCTAAAGATTCTTAGAAAGAGCGATGTTCATAATAAAATAATTTTGGAGAGAATATTAATCACAGCTGTGCGATTTAATAAATCAGAATATTTTCATATGTTATGATTTTCAACTTCCCAAAGCATGATACTCTATTTGACCTGCATAATTAATTAATGCAAGGGTGTGAGTCCAGGATATGTATCAGGCCTATATCTTGATCCAATCATGTTTATAACAACTCTATTTTAGTTATATGGTTGTAAAGACAATAAAACATTAACACCTCATGTGCCAAATTAAGCAAATTTTATAAAGCTGTCTTATTCACTATTAGAAATCTAAAATGCAAATGACAGAGAGCTCTTAAACCCACTCAAAATATAGAGCAAAATTGCTGCTGAATGATGAATCTGTCCCAAATATTGTCTGCTGTCCCCTTCTTATCCAATGAAGCATTGTTTATAAAAAAAAAATATTATTTAATGTTATATCCTATGCAACATTAGCACGGGCATAGTTTTATTCTGGGTAGTAGTCGTTAATGGAGCTTCTGGTGATGTTCATTAACCCCTTAACGCTCTGCGCCGTAGCTCTACGGCGCAGAGGTATAAGGGATGTATGAAGAGGGCTCACGGGCTGAGTCCTCTTCATACAGAGGTGGGGGTTTTTGCATTTTGCACAAAACCCCCACCGCTAATAACCGCGGTCGGTGCTTGCACCGATCGCGGCTATTAACCCTCTAAACGCCGCCCGCAAAGTCGCGAGCGGCGTTTAAAAGACGGCGGCGCGCGGGCGCCGCCATCTTTTTTTCGATCGCCACGCCCCCTAACGTCATCGGGGGGCGGCGATCGGTTACCATGGTAGCCTCGGGTCTTCTTTTGACACGAGGCTACATGGTTTATGCAGGTTCGTTACAATGAGCCAGTGGCTCATTGTAATGTAAGACCTGCAAAAACGCCATATATTGCAATACTGTAGTATTGCAGTATATGGTAGGAGCGATCTGACCATCTAGGGTTAATGTACCCTAGATGGTCTAAAAAATAGTGAAAAAAAAAGAAAAAAAAAAGTTTAAAAAATAAAAAAAATTAATAAAATATTAAAAGTTCAAATCACCCCCCTTTCCCTAGAACGGATATAAAACATAACAAACAGTAAAAATCACAGACATATTAGGTATCGCCGCGTCCCAAAATGCCTGATCTATCAAAATATAAAAACGGTTACGGCCGGCGGTGACCTCCGAGGCGGGAAATGGCGCCCAAATGTCCGAAATGCGACTTTTACACCTTTTTACATAACATAAAAAATGAAATAAAAAATGATCAAAATGTCGCACAGACCTCAAAATGGTAGCAATGAAAACGTCGCCTCATTTCGCAAAAAATGACCCCTCACACATTTCCGTGCGCCAAAGTATGAAAAAGTTATTAGCGTCAGAAGATGGCAAAAATTTTTTTTTCTTTTTTGTACACATTCGTTTAATTTTTGAAAATGTATTAAAACACAATAAAACCTATATAAATTTGGTATCACCGCGATCGCACCGAACCAAAGAATAAAGTAGGCGTGTTATTTGGAGCGAAGAGTGAAAGTCGTAAAAACTGAGCCCACAAGAACGTGACGCACGTGCGGGTTTTTTTCAATTTTTCCACATTTGGAATTTTTTTTCAGCTTCGCAGTACACGGCATGTTAAAATAAATAACATTACGGGAAAGTAAAATTTGTTACGCACAAAATAAGCCCTCACACAGGTCTGTACACGTAAAAATGAAAAAGTTATGGATTTTTGAAGTTGGAGAGCGAGAAATTAGCCGAAAAACCCTCCGTCCTTAAGGGGTTAATATGCGTCATAGCCACTTACATAATAACTTACATAGTAGTATTAAGTCTGTAAAGACAAGCCGCTACAAAAAAACTTTTTATAAAGTAAAAACATAAGTGACAGGAAGGGTTAATTTTTTAAAAACATCATCGGCTATTACACTACATTCCGTCTATCATGTTACAACTCACTTGTTTACCTATCATAAATTTACTATAAAAATAAGCAAATTAGTTGTAAAGAATCAAATTTTGTGAGATGAGTCACACTGAGACGGCTGACCTTCACTTCAGATGCCCCAATCTTGGGCTTTATATCTTTAAGAATTATGCATCAGTGTCATTCCAAACATGCTGACCCAATATTTAAATATGCAGCAGCAATGTGGCTTTGTATGATAATGAGTAACAGATACAGACATTAAAAGTCATAGTTGGAAATGAGACCAGCATAAAAAGATGAAATTCCCAGCTCCGTTCTGTAGCACACAGAAACACAATCTTGTGTGTTTTGATTCTTATCATGTGAAACAGAAAGAAGCTCAGCCTGAAAGCAGAGGTGAATTGAGATACTACAGTACATTATCCTAAGAAATCTGTGTGTTTGATATTCATAGTATAGTAGTATGAGTTATAGATACTATAATAGGAATGCAGGCCAGCTATTTGTTGTTTGTGTCCTACAACTATGGCCACATTTATTAAAGCCTCTGCACCGGTTTCTTTGTCTGACTGCACGTTGTTTGCAGAGCAAACTGCTTGCCCATGTATTTATAAAGTGCCCGGAACACATTTGTGTCGCTGCTGTACTATGCTCGACACGACACAAAATTCTGTAATTCCTTTCCCATGCGCCTCATTTATCATGCAGTGTCCAACAGAATTGTGTTGCACGCCCTATGTTAAAGGTGCACTAAAAAGTTGGTGCATTCTATAGGAGCAGTGCAGGAAGTGCCAGATTCATGAAGAAGTTTGTGTTTTTGATAAATTTTTTATAATTGAAAAATTCTCATACAAATTCCCTTGGGTAATATTGGATGCAGCTATTTATGCAATTTAAAGTAGTAAACTGGATCTTGATCATAAAGAACTGATTATTGTTTTCGGATTCTTATCTCCAAACCCATTTAATTGTGTCTTAGTTTGGAATTACAATGTGGCCTAACATTTTAATTAAAAGAAAAATGCTTTGCACTGTAAGGGAGATTTTGCTGATAGCTTGCATTTTTGAAAGCAACTTGTTAAGATTTGATGGAACTTTTTAATGAATATATAATTTTAATTAATTTGAGTTCTGCTTATGCATCACCAAAACATGTTCTAACTATTGATTACTTCCAGCTTGGCTTATAATTAGATTTACTTTTTGCAGATAAATGGTGTATGAAAACCTGCAAGGTTAAAGTATGATAATTCAAAAAACATAAATTCTTGGAATGATTTTTTGTTTTGTTTTGATTTTTCTAATGTAAAATATAGGAGGCCCATTGTTTCCCACTGTTCATTATGCCTCTGTATAAAGTGCTGCATCAAAACAAAGGTATAAGTAAATTTGTTGATATATTTTAAAAAGAGACCTTTTATTTATAGTCAAATAAGGAGAGTCCTGCATTTAGGATTTTTATCTATTGGCTGTGGAAAATATTATTGTCCTAAAAAGTAATAATACAGTATAAAGGTTCCTCTCACGATGGTAGCACCAATCGCCCTATGATCGCCGCTGGAAAAGGTGCCAGCGATTGTAAAAAGTCAGAAGCGCATTGGCGCCTCCATATTGGCTTAAGTCGTTGCTCCCCATGATGTCATCGGGTAGCGGGGATCTGTTACCATGACACCCTTGGGTCATACAAAGACCCGAAGCTGTCTCGTTTTAGCCTATTACAATGTACGATTTGCACATTGTAATTTATGATGTGTAAAACACTCAGTATACTGCCATACTATAGCATAGCTATATATGGTAGGATCAAACCGACAACCTAGGGTTAAAGTGCCATAGGGGGTCTTAAAAATGTTGGTTCAAAAATAAATAAATAGTAAAAACTGAAAAATTATAATCACCCCCTTTCCTCAGAACAAAAATAAAAATAAATGAACTGTTAAAATCATAAACATGATAGGTATAATCCCGTCCCAGAATGTCCGATCCATCAAAATATAATGATGGTTATTCCTGGCATTACCGTATATACTCGAATATAAGCCGACCCGAGTATAAGCCGAGACCCCTAATTTTACCACCAAAAACTGGGAAAACATATTGACGCGAGTATAAGCCGAGGGTGGGAAATGCATTGGTCACAGACCCCCCAGTATATAGCAAACCAGCCTCCTATAGTATACAGCCAGCCCAGCCTGCCCCCAGTAGTATACAGCCAGCCCAGCTTGCCCCAGTAGTATACAGCCAGCCTGCTCCCAGTAGTATACAGCACTGCCCCCAGTAGTATACAGCACTGCCCCCAGTAGTATACAGCCTGCCCCCAGTAGTATACAGCCAGTCCCCAGTAGTATACAGCACTGCCCCCAGTAGTATACAGCACGTCCCCAGTAGTATACAGCCTGCCCCCAGTAGTATACAGCACTGCCCCCAGTAGTATACAGCACTGCCCCCAGTAGTATACAGCCTGCCCCCAGTAGTATACAGCACTGCCCCAAGTAGTATACAGCAATGCCCCAGTAGTATACAGCCTGCCCCCAGTAGTATACAGTTTGCCCCTAGTAGTATACAGCCTGCCTCCAGTAGTATACAGCACCCTAGCCTGCCCCGGGTAGTATACAGTCTGCCCCCAGTAGTATACAGCCCAGCCTTCCCCCGGTAGTATACGCCTGCCTCCAGTAGTATACAGCTTGCCCCAGCATTAAAAAAAAATAAAAAACGTATATACTCACCCTCCGGTGGCCCCGGTGTGCAGCTCTGCTCCCCCAATGTCCGCGCGGCTCGTCTTCAGGCTTCCGCGCCGTCTTCTTTCTTCTGCTGGGCGCCACCATTGCTCTCTCTCGGCCGGCGCCTAGTATGATGCGCCACTGCTGACGTCATACTAGGCGCCGCCCGGGGGAAGAAAGAAGACAGGAGCGGAAGCTTGAAGACGAGCCGCGCGGACATCGGGGGAGCAGCGCTGCACATCGGGGCCACCGGAGGGTGAGTATATAAGTTTATTATTTTTAACTCGTGTTTAACTCGTATATGACTTGTGTATAAGCCGAGGGGACGTTTTTCAGCACATTTTTTGTGCTGAAAAACTCGGCTTATATACGAGTATATACGGTAAACCTGGCATGTAACTGAAAATAGTCTTCAAAATAGAGAAGCACCATTTTTGCTGATTTGCAACGTATAAAAAAATCTAATAAAAAGTGATCAAAAGGCCGTACAGTCCTCAAAATGGTAGCATTGAAAACAGAATCTGAGCTTGCAAAAAATGACACCTCACACATCTCCATATACTGAAGTATGAAAAAGTTATTATGAAAAAGAATATTTTTTTGTATAGTAGGTTTTCATTTTTGCAAATGTATAAAACATTATTTAACCTATATAAATTTAGTATCCCCGTGATCATACCGACCCAAAGAATATAAGAGAAATGTCATTTGGGGTGCAAAGAAAAACCAAGCCCACAAGAAAATGAAAATTCGTTTTATCACCAATTTCACTGCATTTGGATTTTTTCCCACTTCTCAGTCTATTGCATGGAATATTGAACACCATCAGTAGGAATGTCATTTGGGGTGCAAAGAAAAACCAAGCCCACAAGAAAATGAAAATTCGTTTTATCACCAATTTCACTGCATTTGGATTTTTTCCCGCTTCTCAGTCTATTGCATGGAATATTGAACACCATCAGTAGGAATGTCATTTGGGGTGCAAAGAAAAACCAAGCCCACAAGAAAATGAAAATTCGTTTTATCACCAATTTCACTGCATTTGGATTTTTTCCCGCTTCTCAGTCCATGGCATGGAATATTGAACACCATCAGTAGGAATTTGTTACGTAGAAAACAAGCCTTCACACAATTCTGTACAAAAAAAAGTTATAGATTTTTGAAGTTGGGGAGTGAAAAATGAAAACGCAAAAATTAAAAAGGGGTTAAGTTTGATTAGTATTGTGTAGGTCACTAAATTTTCCAGTCCGATTCCCAAATAGTCAGAAATAATTTTTTATCTTTTTGCAAATTGGCTTCTTGTTGCTCCAGGGGAATAGCCTTGCCTTCACACAATGTGACATTCTTTATAGAAATAGGGTAGAATAAGATGTAAATTGTAGGATTATTATAAGATTATAAAATATGTGCACCAGCAGGTATTAAAAAAAAAATAAAGGTTTATAACATGCCATGTTACAATACATGATGCACTATATAACGTTATTAATGAAGGGTAGATATTTCCTATAATAATAACATTTAATATACGAAACAACTGCTACTGTCGCTGCTATCACTATAGCAATTTAATTCATCTTTATTGTTGTCATCATGATGTAAATGTTGATATTTTTCATTTAAAATCCCTACTTTTAAATACTTGTATTAACAACAATGATAACATGTACATCTTGTACCACTAACAACAATGATACCATGTACCACTTTTACCACCAAAAACAATGATAACATGTACCTCTTGTACCACTAACAACAATGATACCATGTACCACTTTTACCACCAAAAACAATGATAACATGTACCTCTTGTACCCCTACAACAATGATAACATGTACCTCTTGTACCTCTAACAACGCAGATAACATGTACCTCTTGTACCTCTAACAACGCAGATAACATGTACCTCTTACAACGCAGATAACATGTACCTCTTGTACCTCTAACAACGCAGATAACATGTACCTCTTGTACCCCTACAACAATGATAACATTTACCCCTTGTACCCCCTAACAACAATGATAACAGGTACATATTGTACCACTAACAACAATGATAACATGTACCTCTTTTACCAGCGACAACAATGACAACATGTAGCTCTTGTATCCCTAACAACAATGACAACATGTACCTCTTGAACACCTAACAACAATGACAACATGTACCTCTTGTACACCTAACAACAATGACAACATGTACCTCTTTTACCACCAAAAACACTGATACCATGTACTTCTTTACCACCAACAACAATAATAACATGTACCTCTTGTACCCCTCCTTTACCCCTACAACAAAGATAACATGTACCTCTTGTATCCCTACAACAATGATAACATGTGCCTCTTGTACACCTAACAACAATGATAACATGTACCTCTTGTATCCCTACAACAATGATAACATGTACCTTCTGCACCCCTACAACAATAATAACATGTACCTCTTGTACCCTTACAACAATGATAACATGTACCTCTTGTACCCCTACAACAATGATAACATGTACCTTTTGTACCTCTAACAACAATGATAACATTTACCCCTTGCACTCCTAACAACAATGATAACATGTGACTCTTGTACCCCTAACAATGATGATAACATGTACCTTTTATACCCCTAACAACAATGATAACATGTACCCCTTGTACCCCTAACAAAAATGATAACATATACCTCTTTTACCACCAAAAACACTGATACCATGTACTTCTTTTACCACCAACAACAAAGATAACATGTACTTCTTGTACCCTTAACAATGATAACATGTACCTCTTGTACCCCTAACAATGATAACATGTGCCTCTTGTACCCCTAACAATGATAACATGTACCTCTTGTACCCCTAACAATGATAACATGTACCTCTTGTACCCCTAACAATGATAACATGTACCTCTTTTACCCCTAACAACAATAATAACATGATATTTTACATGACATTTTACCTGATATATTCTAGTAGATACTTGGTATATTATAGTGTAATATATATTGTTGTAACACAACATTTTTGTATAAAGGAATGAACTGAATGTTAAATAAATAATTAAAAAAAATGATGGTATAATTATTAATAACAATTGGTAATTTAGTCATAAAAGCTTGTTATAAACAATAATGATTTTTCATGAAAATTATAATATCATTTCAAAGTTTTATGTTGGTATTCAAGAATAACATTAACTCACGGATTCATTGTTATTTTATTATACATAAAAATGTTATTTTGTAATAGAGTATGGTAATGTATTATACAGGCTACCTTGATTTTGTTAAGTTTTACGCTTCTAATTTTCGCAATTAAAGTAGTAATAACAGTAATAAATTTGCCCATGGAATCTATTTCCCTGAACGGTTAAATAGCTGAATATAGTAATAAAAGAAGATGGCGGTGCTGACTCTTTACTTTATATTTCCAACATAATCTTTTGAGCAATCTGTTTGTTGACTGTAGACTCAGACTTTGAATTGCTCAGCAGTTCAAACAGATCATGAAAGGTTAAATGAATCATAGGCTGAATGAATTGGAAGATTGTTTATGCTTAGTAAGACAAATATTGTTCCTTTTATCCAGCGCCTGTATCAGCCGTATTTTCTGAGCACGTTGGGAGCTGCACACTATAAGTAAACCTGATTAGAAGAGCTCTTGGTGCAGGAGTGCGTTATGCTCTTTTAAAATGACCTATTAGTGCTATATTCCCACATTCACCTTTCACTGAACTCTTCATTTAAAAATACCTAGCAGTTTCTCAATACCTTCAGGTGCTTGTCTTAGCTTTACTAAATAATCCAAAGATACAAGGCCACAAGAAAATAGCTTTATCATGTACCCTCTAACACTGAGCCTAGTTGTAGTATATTACTTGTATAAATATAATGCATGGATTGAGAGCATGTGACCTTTTATTTCGCCTTCAATCCTTAGGAATGTGATGACTTTCATGACCTGTATAAAATGGGCCTGCGGCAACCACTATTCTGTAGATAGAGCCTTTTACTGACCTCTAATATGCCTATATTTTACAATGCAGTGTTATTTTCTTTGTTTTTGGAAAAATCATGAATGACTTAGATACTGCAATAAATCAATATATTGTTTATATATAATATATATATTATCATGTTTATAATGTGTTACAGATTTAAAGAGCAAAACCATTGGTATTCATGTCAAATTCTGCCCTGATAAATAGGTATTAGAGGCTATGATCCAAATACCGTAAGTTCTCTTAGGATATGTTTGAATGAAAAAGATTGATTTAAGAAATCTATGCTACTAATCCATTCTACACATATGAATAATGGCACATATTTACTAAGGGCTTTGGGCCAGTTTTCTGGCTCATTATGCACATTATTTTAGGTACAAACTGCTTGTGAGGGTATTTAAGAAGTGTCTGCACCACAAATTAGTGGGCGTTCTGGTGCTCGGTCGTACCATGCGCCAGATTTATCATGCAAAGTCCGTCAGAATTGTGTCGCACGCCCTATTTATAGGTGCACTAGAAACAAGTTGGTGAATTCTGTCGGGGCAGTGCAGGGAGCACCAGATTCATGAAGAAAGGGCGACAGAAATCCTGAATCAGGTGCATCCCAAAGTCAGTGGTCACAAAACATCATAAATAAAACGCAGCATGATGCATTCAATATACTTATTTAGGGATAACCAACTATTTAAACTCTTTTCCCACATTGAATCATTTGAAAATCAGAGGAAATTGCCTAAGAGTTCAAATCTAGACTAGATGGATATTTACTGCTATGATTTTTTGTTTAGCTTCCCCGATCAGGGGTGTAACTAGGAAAAGCAGGGCTCCATAGCACACGTCTGAATCGGGCCTCCCTACCCCTACACATTTAAACACATATATGCACACATTTATGCAGTTATATATTTATATTCTATTCATACATTTATACACTTATAGAGATCTGAGATGAACTAGAGATGAGATTCTGCTGTCTCCTGCCTCTCCCCTGACATTTCTTTTCTGGGTTGCCGATAAATGCTGTGATAAATACTGTGGAAAATTTGCTCTGTTATATACACATTTGCTCTAAGATGTGCAGCATAATATGTTTATAATGGTGCACATCCTCCATTCTTTAGTGTGTCAGATTGGATGCTGGGGCCCCTTGACACTGGGGGCTTCATAGCAGCTGCTATGGCTGCTACCACTGTAGTTACATCCCTGTCCCTGATATGTCTTTATTAGTTCTTTATTACTAAAATTAACCCCTTCCCGACCGGGTCCCGGTGCATATTGCACCGATCGCGGGTGTTCTCACCTCGATCGCCGCCGGCAATGCTGCCGGCGGCTTCAAAGAGATGGCGCCACATGGGCGCCGCCATCTTGTCGTGGATCGCTGCTCCCCGATGACGTCACGGGGAGCGGCAATTCGTCGCCATGGTAACCTCGGGTGTTCCGAATACCTGAGGCTACTTCGTTTTAACCCATGCATTACAATGTGCTAATTGCACATTGTAATGCATGGGGAGTAAAATCCACATATACTGCCATACTGTAGTATGGCAGTATATGATAGGATCGATCAGACTACCTAGGGTTAGAGTACCCTAGGGAGTCTGAAAAATAGTAAAAGTAAAAATAAAAAAAAGTTAAAAAAATAAAAATTATAATAAAAAAAAAACTAAAAATTCAAATCACCCCCCTTTCCCTAGAACTGATATAAAAATAAATAAACAGTAAAAATCATAAACACATTAGGTATCGCCACGTCCGAAAATGCCCGATCTATCAAAATATGATAATGTTTTTTCACTACGTTTACGGAAAATAGCGTCCAAAGTTGAAAATGGCATTTTTTGCCATTTTGAAAAATATAAAAAAATTAATAAAAAGTGATCAAAAGGTCGCACAGTCCCAAAAATTATAGTAATGAAAACGCCATCAAAATTTGCAAAAAATGACACTATCCACAGCTCCGTACACCAAAGTATGAAAAAGTTATTGGCCCCAGAAGATGGCAAAATAAAAAAAATATATTTTGTACAGGAGGTTTTAATTTTTTTAAATGTATGAAAATATTATAAAACCTATACAAATTTGGTATCCACATGATCATACCGACCCAAAGAATAAAGTAGACATGTCATTTGGGACGCAGAGTGAAAGCTGTAAAATCCAAGCTCACAAGAAAACGTCACAAATGTGGTTTTCCACCATTTTCACTGCATTTGGAATTTTTTTCCCGCTTCCCAGTACACGACATAGAATATTAAATACCGTCACTATGAAGTGCAATTTGTTACGCAGAATATAAGCCATAACACCGCTCTTTATGTGGAAAAATAAAAAAGTTAGATTTTTGAAGTTGGTGAGTGAAAAATGGAAGTGAAAAAACTAAAAAAAAGGCCAAGTCGTTAAGGGGTTAATAAGGAAACTAAACTGTATCTAGTAAATCTAGACAGGTATAAAAATGAAAAATAAAAATGGTAATTTTTGGGTCAGTTAAATATTCAGAAAATATTGTTTATATTACCAAATGAAATGGATTGCAAGCATAATAAACTGTTGCATTTCAGCTTTGATACTCTAGCTGAGGTGAAAGGATTTGAGCTGCATTACCAAACACAGACCCTTTAAGTTTCTGCTACAAGACCAGAATGTTAAGAACAAGAACATTATCTCGAGTTATCCTGATCATGTTATTTGTATGTATGACTTCCAGTGCCGTTCTCAATCCCTGGAGAATATTGGATTTACACTAAGCACCATGCACTTTATGTGACCTTTATAAGAAAATAAAATGTAAAAAAAAATACTTCTATCCCAGCACAAATTCATCTATTCATGTATTTGATGACTCTACTTAGAAACAAATTTGGTGTTTATGTAGCTGATTTCATGTTGGAAACGTACATACTATATTCCTATATAGTGGAGATCACAAGGAAATGTGTTTAGCAGTTATCAGGCTTAGTGACAATCCAATGCCCCAATGTAATACAGAAAAGTTATCACCTTTCAGAAGTCTCCTGGATGGCACGATGAGCAATGAGGTTTTATGACGTTATATTAGTGGTACCACAGAAGTGAAACCAGAAAACAATAAAATATTCTCATGCAATAGAGAATTTTATGTGCAGTTACACTTCATTATCTATGCAATTTAACATGGCTGCACAGCATAGCAATGTGAGCATTTTCCAAATGATTTAGCAAGATGCATTAATGATATACCGAAGATGAGTGTTGACCCTATGTAATGGATGCTAAATTGACAATACTGAAGCACTCCATCTGCCTCATTCAGACTGACCAATCTCTTTAAATCATCGGATTGTCATTTTTATGACGCAGAAAATTCTATTGAGGCCAGAGGACTGTGAAATGTCATATAAAAAGTATTAAGGGAAAATAAAATAAAGTTGCTGTTGCATAAATTAGCATTTTTGAAGAGGTCTTTCAGGCGGTGATGCTATTTTAACTGTGACATAAACCAGATCTTGCCCAGGATGTTGATGGTAATGTTAATAATGGTTATGATGCTTGTACCATCAGAAATAAAATGACAGGTTGATTCTTCATAGACCAAACAAGCCTCTCAAATATCTTTGGGCTATAAGTGCAAGATATTAATCCTTTCAGTTGTAGTTTTTCATATAGCTATTTCCACCCAGAATGTAATATGCTTTGTAATGAAAAGAAACAGGAGACAGAAGAATTTTCTTATCCATCTCCCAAGGTACATTCAGTTTCCCATGCGAAGTGGGCATTTTTTGTATTTTTGATGACGATCAGAAATATCTGCTGTGTTAAGGGTCTATTTAGACCAATTCATCACAGGTTCTGAGGCAGAAATCCAAACGGAATTATGTTATTTCTGCTTTATGTGCACAAAAATGTTCTATAACTCTTTTAGGGGTGTAGCATTACCAAGACGAGGACTTCAACCTTTCCATCAGCCTTCCCTGATGGAAAAGGGCAAGATTTCTCCATATATGGAAAAAAAATTAAAAAAATGGAAAAGTGGCAGTTCCCCCACCAGTCCTGCAGCTCAAGTGCACGCCATGCCACACTGGTTGATCTGGTCTTGGGGACACAAAATTAATGGAACATAGAAAAGGAATCCATTGGCATCAAGCAAAGTAGTCATCAAAGGTGAAAATGTATTTAGAAAAATAAATGCAGGTGCACCTTCTCTTTTCCATGGAATTTTTTATGTTCTTATAAATAATTTTTTCACCTTTTATGACTACTTTGCCTGATGCTCATGAATTCCTTCTCTATGTTCCATTTCTCCACATATATCCCCTCTATTCTTGCATTTACTTGTCTTTGGTCTCTTTTCTTCTCTATTTTCTCTTTTTCTCTCTGTGTTTTGCACTAAAAACATTTAACTTCTGTTTGTATGAGTACAATTGACAGGTTTATTTTAATGATGAACAAGATATTGTGCTAAATACTAAATAAAGTTTGGATAATAGAACATACAAAATGTGTGTCCAGCTTTGCTTTCGTTATGGTACTTTTCAGTACTTAAGGAATAGAATTCAAAAATAAGACTATGAAAAGTAATACACACAATAAAAAACTGGGCCATTAAATTCAATCCGCTTCTAAACTTGGGGCACAAATAAAGCATTGTACAATATAAAGTCATGATAAATCTCAGTGTATTTATGGTCTCAATTTTGAATATGCAACGAGATCTTATCACTTCTGCACTAGCGCCTCAATCAAAGTATCAGATAAGCTGTCAAAGCTCACTAGCTTTCATGTCCCTCAACTCACCATATGGAATTCTTATTAATCCTATTATAGCTTTCACAGACACCACAGTTGGGGTTAAAAAGACCAATCATCTAAGCAAAATCATTTAGTGATTTACACAAAAATAATCAGAGTTATTTCTGGGCTGGCAAATGAAGGCATGAAGGCAACAACTCTACTCTACTGATGGATTAATGATGTAACCAAATATTGAAAATGGATGCATGGAAATTTGTTATGCACTGTAGATACCAGCTTAATCTTGTGTTTGGAGAAAAGAATCTGAAATCTCATCACCATTAACAAGCAGTCATTAAGTGTTCTTCTCACCAAGAATGGCATCAGAGCTCCCATTTAATAGAATTTAATATGTATAAGAACGATTAGCCACTAAGTTTAACTGATGTCCACCAACAGTAACCATTCCTTGATGGTGTTGTGCAATTTGGAAAACCCTATTATGTTTGAATTTTTTTAAAGGTATTGGCTATCATTAACCCCTTAAGGACCAGGCCTTTTTTCACTCCCCACCTTCAAAAATCTATATCTTTTTTATTTTTCATGTAAAGAGCCGTGTATGGGCTTATTTTCTGCGTAACAAATTGCACTTCGTAGTGGTAGTATTCAATATTCTATGCCATGTACTGGGAAGCAGGAAAAAAAATCTAAATGCAGTGAAAATGAGGAAAAAAAACACATTTGCGCCATTTCTAGTGGGCTTGGTTTTTACAGCTTTCACTGTGTGCCCCAAATGACAGGTCTACTTTATTCATTGGGTCAATGCAATCACGGGGATACCAAATTTGTATAGGTTTTATAATGTTTTCATACATTTACAAAAATTAAAACCTCCTGTACAAAAAAAAAATCTTCATTTTGCCGTCTTCTTGTGCTAATAACTTTTTCATACTTTGGTGTACAGTGATGTGGGTGGTGTCCTTTTTTGAGACTTTTGATGGCGGTTTTGATGCTTCTATGTTTTTGATCACTATTTATAGAATTTTTTCTATTCTTCCAAAAAAATTTCAAAAATACGATTTGCGACTTCGGCCGCAATTTTCCGTTACGGGGATAAACGCGGTGGAAAACCGTTATTGTATTTTGATAGATCGGGCATTTTTGGACACGGTGATACCTAATGTGTTTATGATTTCTACTGTTTATTTATATTTATATCAGTTCTAGGGAAAGGGGGGTGGTTTGAATTTTTATGGTTTTTTAATATAATTTTTTTTTCCCTTTTTTAATTTATTTATTTATTTTTTAACTATTTTTCAGACTTTCTATGGTACTTTAACCCTAGGTTGTCTGATTGATTCGACCTGATTGTTTCTGATTGATTCTACTACAGTATGGCAGTATATGGGGATTTTGCACACCATCTATTACAATGTGCAAATCGCACATTGTAATAGAAAGACTAACATATGATAGCCTCGAGTCTTTGTGTGACCCGAGGCTGTCATGACAACAGATCACCGCTCCCCGATGACGTCACGGGGAGTGACGATTGGAGCCAAGATGGCAGCGCCTGCTCTTTAATGCTGCCTGCAGCTTTGCCGGCGGCGATCAAAGGGTTAACACCCGCAATCGGTGCTAACGCCGATCGTGGGTGTTAGCGACAGGCGTTTGCCTTATTCTGAAGTAAGCGCCCGGTGAGTATGAAGAGGGCTCAGCCCGTGAGCTCTCTTCATAGTCCCCCATGCGCAATTAGATGTAAGGTATTGGGCTTTTTATGAGCAGAATAGTCCAGATGTGAGGTAGGCAAACTAGTTATTATCCAGACTTGAGAAAATTGTGTGTCGAGCATTACTTATCAACAAATAATGATTGGGTATTTGAGGAATCTCGTTACTTATTAACACATGGCAGGTTACGGTAACCATAATGGACTGCTTTCAAATGTATGCAGTTATTTTTTTAACAATACACCAATGGGGTGGTAGCTAAACAAGAACTCCCAAATTTGGGAATATTCCTCACAGAACTATATAGCTGTAGGCACCGGCTAAACAAATACAAAAGGGTGCTGTCATAAATAAAACATAACTTTTAATTAGAACCATAAATGTTAAAAACCTGTCATGTCAAGACACCAAGTTGAACCTGATGTCTTGAATACCATAAATTAAAAATCAGGTAAGGTTAAAAATGTTTGGATCTTACCAGTTATCAGTGGGAAGACCAGAGTAAACCAGTAGGCGAGCAGAAGATAGTTGCTAGATGAAGTGAGGTTGGATAACAACCCTTTTAAACCCTCTACTGTGCAACTCAACCCTAGTAGAGTATTTTTTCTTTAAAGAGAACCTGCCATTGAAATTAATATACCCAAAATAAATACTTAATTAAAAACTATTATTAAAAAGCATTGCCTTTATGGCTTACCATGGCTGCAATGGTAAAAAATTATTTTGTAAACTTGTATGCAAATCTCCTAATGTGAGTTCAATCACACAAAGTATGTTCTGTATATTAAATGTTACTTGCCCTTCCTCTTTGTTCTTGATTGAAATGTCTCACTGCTAGGACATGCTCCTGTGTGGAACATTGAGAGAGAGCTCTGTTACATCATTGGGCACTTTGTCATGTGACCAGGGTGATGTAATCTAAGGTCCTTTACCCAGTTACATTAGCAACATCTACCACATGTATGTATTTGATCACATGAAATCACAGGAAAAGAAGTAGAAGTCCATGTGATCTCATGTGATCAGATAAATACATGGTCTAGAAGTTACAAATTGAAATACTTAAATGACCTTAAATAACATCACTCTGTTCACATGACATGTTGAGAAGAGTCATACAACATGGGAAGGAGTAGATGGTGGAAACCGGCCAACCAGAAAATAGCCTCTCAGATGCCAGATAATATAACATAAAGTTGAGTTATGGGGATGTAAGGGAAATATTTTTTTAGCAGAATGGTGTCATTTAGTTAAGAGGGTTCTATGGGAACCTATCACTCATTATATGTAAGCAAAATTTTGTGACAGGTTCCCTTTAAATAAACTTTGTATTTCAACAAATATACTTTTTAGTACATTATGGAATTATGAATTCATAAAATTCAATCTGGAGCAATGGAGTGTCTATGCATTGCTTAGACACCCTGTGAATTTTAACACCTTGCCGACCGAGGACGAACTATATCGTCCTCGCGCGGCAAGGAGTGTATGGAGAGAGCTCAAGAGCTGAGCTCTCTCCATACACAGCGGGTAACGGCTGTATAAAACAGCCAACACCCGCCTGTCACTGCCGCGGTTGGTGCTGGCACCGATCACAGCAGTTAACCTGTTAAGCGCCGCGGTCGAACCCGACTGCGGCACATAACATACCGTTATATGGGCGCCGCCATCTTGGATGGACGATCGCCGCCCCCGGGAATGTCATCGGAGGGCGGCAATCGGTTGCTAGGGCAGCCTAGAGTCTCATTGAGACTCGTAGGCTTGCCATGTGCAATGATTTATAATAGCCAGCAGAGGGCAGGCTATTAAAAATCATTGTAAAATTGCTATATACTGCAATACAGTAGTATTGCAGTATATAGTATTAGCAATCGGACCCTGCAGGGTTAAATTACCCTGGAGGATCTTAAATAATGGTAAAAAAAAAATTAAATTTTTTTTTTAAAATATGAAAAAATAGTAAAAAAAGTAAAAGTTTAAATCACCCCCCTTTCCCTAGAACTGATATAAATATAAATAAACAGTAAAAATCATAAACAATTTAGGTATCAACGCGTCCCAAAATGTCCGATCTATCAAAATATATTAGCGAATTTTTCCAGCGTTTAACCCCGTAACGGAAATTGGTGCCCAAAGTCAAAAATGTCACATTTTTGCCATTTTGAAAAATATCAAAAATTCTATAAAAAGTGATCAAAAGCCCATACAGTCCTCAAAATGATAGCTTTAAAAACGTCATCAAAAATCGCAAAAAATGACACCACCCACAGCTCCGTGCACTGAAGTATGAAAAAGTTATTAGTGCAAGAACATGGCAAAATGAAGAATTTTTTTTTTGTACAGAAGGTTTTAATTTTTTTAAATGTATGAAAACATTATAAAACCTGTACAAATTTGGTATCCTCGTGATTGTACCGAACCAAAGAATAAAATAGACATGTGATTTGGGGCACTCAGTGAAAGCTGTAAAATCCAAGCCCACAAGAAAACGGTGCAAATGCGTTTTTTCATCATTTTCACTGCATTCTGAATTTTTTTCCCGTTTCCCAGTACACGGCATGGAATAATAAATACCATCACTATGAAGTGCAATTTGTTACGCAGAAAACAAGCCACAACAGAGCTCTTTACATGGAGAAATAAAAAAGTTACAGATTTTTGAAGGTGGGGAGTGAAAAATTAAAATGCAAAAACCAAAAAGGGCCACGTCCCTAAGGGGTTACACTATGTAATGTTTATATATATATAGTACATATAAAACTGATACATTTTCTGTTCTGTTTCTTCCTTTGGGGATGGGCCATCTCCCCTTGATTTGTGACCCTGATTCTTAGCCAGCATTTTAAAACAGCTTCTTATAAATCACCTTCAAAGCTAAACATTTTTGCCGACACTGAATGCAAAAGTAAATTACATCAAAGATTAAAAAAACACAAACGCAAGACAATTCCCAAATCCAAATAAATGAACAGGATGGCAAAGAGTACTCCAGTCCGCAGATAAAGATGTCCATTTAACCGGAGAGCAATTGTGACCTATCAAATGATCACTCCCTTATACCTGTACCTATTGAAGAGAAGGGCAACCAGCCGAAACCAGTCCACCAAATTTATGGCACCGTGGAAAAGATGCCAATCAGTGAGGTCAACCAATCAAGCCAAGCCAACCAGATCAGTCAAGTCGGCAGAGACACGCCAACAGGGCCTAGCCGATAGAGTAAAACCGGCCTGGTCTAGTCAGCACATCCACGATGGCAGGTCCGGACGGCAAACCCCCAATGGCAGACCCTGAATGGCAAACCCCAGTCGGCAAACCAGTGTCAGCAGACCCTGGTCGGCAAGCCTCAACCAACCAACACCAGACCAACAGGCCCCAAAACCCAGAACTGGGAAGGACTCAGGTTAGCAGAATCAGGTTACTCGAATTAGCAGCAGACTTGGATTAGCAGCAGATTCAGATTAGCAGCAGATTCAGATTAACAGCAAATTCCCAAATTAGCTGCAGATTCACAAATTAATAACAAACTCAGATTAGCAGCAAATTCAGATTAGCAAAAGACTCGATTAGCAAAAGGCGTTAAAAAACAACAACTTTTCATTCAACTCCTTCCTCATTCCTTGCTGCGCCTGTGTGTAGTCGGGTACATCGCAACTTCACTGCGCAAGCACCAGACATATGGTGTATATGCTAATTATGCCAGCTTCACTTACCACATCGCGACAGAAGGTGCTTTTGAACTCACATCCAGATAAGAATAAAAGGGGTTTTTTTCATACAGCTTGATTTTGGACCCTAAACTAAATTTAATTTGTAGCATTTGATAAATTGCCCGAAAATGCTTTTTGCTATTATTATTATTATAATCATCATTCATTCATTATTTATTGCATTTAAAGCAGATTATTTAATTTGTATTATTTAATTTCATGACTGCAGCTATCCATTAAAGCTAAAATTCACAGAGATATAACATCTCCCAAGATGTACCAGCAATGTTCACTCCATCCTCCTTTTACACAGTCTATATAATTCTGTTGCTTGTGAGTGCTAACCACTGCCTGCAAAATTGCAAACAAGCAAATTAACATAAGCTCTAGACTAATTGTTTTTTCATGACTTGTTATGTCAATTGAAAATCCATTTAATGAATATAGACTATGTAATCATTATCAACAAAGTTGGCAAAGTCGACGGCATTTTAAAATATGCACTTTTAAAATATAAATTAGAATATTAACTGAAAGTCTTTATGTGTTTCCTCAGGCTTAGCAGTGCTCCATATGCCGTTTCAATAATTATGTTGCTCCTTTAAACATTGACTTGCCAAGCTTCATATTGGCAGAACAGTTTTTTAGAACAAAGTTGCTGTTCTTAGATAACTTGTCTGTCTTTTGTTCTGGATCTGTTAGAGATACCATAATGCCCCTGTCATGATATGCCACCTTAGACAACTTTATTCTTTCTGAGCATTGAAATCATGCTATGCAATCGGTGCTAGTACTGATCGCCATTTGCTATTGTGTGTTATAACTTCCCTATCCTGGAATTGCCTGCAAAGATGTAGAGTCCAAACTAAGAAATAAAATAAAAATAAATAAATAAAAACAAGGTTACGTGTAAAGCATTATAACTAGAGATGAGCGAACATGCTCGTCCGAGCTTGATGCTCGTTCGAGCATTAGCGTACTCGAAACTGCTCGTTGCTCGGACGAATACTTCGCCCGCTCGAGAAAATGGCAGCTCCCGCCGTTTTGCTTTTTGGCGGCCAGAAACAGAGCCAATCACAAGCCAGGAGACTCTGCACTCCACACAGCATGACGTGGTACCCTTACACGTCGATAGCAGTGGTTGGCTGGCCAGATCAGGTGACCCTGGGATAGACTAGCCGCTGCCCGCGCTGCTCGGATCATTCTGTGTCTGGATGCCGCTAGGGAGAGAGCTGCTGCTGGTCAGGGAAAGCGTTAGGCTGTTCTATTAGAATAGTGTTAGGCAGGAGTGATTCTCCAAGAACCCAACAGCCCTTCTTAGGGCTACAATAACGTTCTACTTTTTTTTTTTTTATTTGCATCTAGTACCATTTTGTGAGGAATTAGCAGGGGGACTTGCTACCGTTGTGTTTAGCTCTTAGTGGCACACATATCCACCTCAAACACCAAAGTGGGAAAATTTAGTAGGGGTTGGATTTCAATTAGGCACAGTCTGCCATTTTTCCTTTTTTATTTTACGTTTATTTTGTTTAATAACTCAGTGCAATCTCATCTGGCATAGTAGTGTGCTTTCATACTTGGCTAGAAAATAGCCATAGGAGAATCCAAACGGCTTATTTACGCCTACAGTAGCGTTATATATTTGATTTCTGGTTGATCTGCTGGTGGCTGTACTTGCTGCAGTGCATCTACTAGCCAATTGTGAGCAATTTGTAGTGAGACTTGCGACCGCTGTGTTTTGCGCTTAGTGACGCACATATCCATTGCAAAGACCGAAGTGGGAAAATTTAGTAGGGGTTGGATTTCAATTAGGCACAGTCTGCCATTTGTCCTTTTTTATTTTACGTTTATTTTGTTTAATAACTCAGCGTCATCTCATCTGGCATAGTAGTGTGCTTTCATACTTGGCTAGAAAATAGCCATAGGAGAATCCAAACGGCTTACTTACGCCTACAGTAGCGTTATATATTTGATTTCTGGTTGATCTGCTGGTGGCTGTACTTGCTGCAGTGCATCTACTAGCCAATTGTGAGCAATTTGTAGTGAGACTTGCGACCGCTGTGTTTTGCGCTTAGTGACGCACATATCCATTGCAAAGACCGAAGTGGGAAAATTTAGTAGGGGTTGGATTTCAATTAGGCACAGTCTGCCATTTGTCCTTTTTTATTTTACGTTTATTTTGTTTAATAACTCAGCGTCATCTCATCTGGCATAGTAGTGTGCTTTCATACTTGGCTAGAAAATAGCCATAGGAGAATCCAAACGGCTTACTTACGCCTACAGTAGCGTTATATATTTGATTTCTGGTTGATCTGCTGGTGGCTGTACTTGCTGCAGTGCATCTACTAGCCAATTGTGAGCAATTTGTAGTGAGACTTGCGACCGCTGTGTTTTGCGCTTAGTGACGCACATATCCATTGCAAAGACCGAAGTGGGAAAATTTAGTAGGGGTTGGATTTCAATTAGGCACAGTCTGCCATTTGTCCTTTTTTATTTTACGTTTATTTTGTTTAATAACTCAGCGTCATCTCATCTGGCATAGTAGTGTGCTTTCATACTTGGCTAGAAAATAGCCATAGGAGAATCCAAACGGCTTACTTACGCCTACAGTAGCGTTATATATTTGATTTCTGGTTGATCTGCTGGTGGCTGTACTTGCTGCAGTGCATCTACTAGCCAATTGTGAGCAATTTGTAGTGAGACTTGCGACCGCTGTGTTTTGCGCTTAGTGACGCACATATCCATTGCAAAGACCGAAGTGGGAAAATTTAGTAGGGGTTGGATTTCAATTAGGCACAGTCTGCCATTTGTCCTTTTTTATTTTACGTTTATTTTGTTTAATAACTCAGCGTCATCTCATCTGGCATAGTAGTGTGCTTTCATACTTGGCTAGAAAATAGCCATAGGAGAATCCAAACGGCTTACTTACGCCTACAGTAGCGTTATATATTTGATTTCTGGTTGATCTGCTGGTGGCTGTACTTGCTGCAGTGCATCTACTAGCCAATTGTGAGCAATTTGTAGTGAGACTTGCGACCGCTGTGTTTTGCGCTTAGTGACGCACATATCCATTGCAAAGACCGAAGTGGGAAAATTTAGTAGTGGTTGGATTTTAATTAGGCACAGTCTGCCATTTGTCCTTTTTTATTTTACGTTTATTTTGTTTAATAACTCAGCGTCATCTCATCTGGCATAGTAGTGTGCTTTCATACTTGGCTAGAAAATAGCCATAGGAGAATCCAAACGGCTTACTTACGCCTACAGTAGCGTTATATATTTGATTTCTGGTTGATCTGCTGGTGGCTGTACTTGCTGCAGTGCATCTACTAGCCAATTGTGAGCAATTTGTAGTGAGACTTGCGACCGCTGTGTTTCGCGCTTAGTGACGCACATATCCATTGCAAAGACCGAAGTGGGAAAATTTAGTAGGGGTTGGATTTCAATTAGGCACAGTCTGCCATTTGTCCTTTTTTATTTTACGTTTATTTTGTTTAATAACTCAGCGTCATCTCATCTGGCATAGTAGTGTGCTTTCATACTTCGCTAGAAAATAGCCATAGGAGAATCCAAACGGCTTACTTACGCCTACAGTAGCGTTATATATTTGATTTCTGGTTGATCTGCTGGTGGCTGTACTTGCTGCAGTGCATCTACTAGCCAATTGTGAGCAATTTGTAGTGAGACTTCCGACCGCTGTGTTTTGCGCTTAGTGACGCACATATCCATTGCAAAGACCGAAGTGGGAAAATTTAGTAGGGGTTGGATTTCAATTAGGCACAGTCTGCCATTTGTCCTTTTTTATTTTACGTTTATTTCGTTTAATAACTCAGCGTCATCTCATCTGGCATAGTAGTGTGCTTTCATGCTTGGCTAGAAAATAGCCATAGGAGAATCCAAACGGCTTACTTACGCCTACAGTAGCGTTATATATTTGATTTCTGGTTGATCTGCTGGTGGCTGTACTTGCTGCAGTGCATCTACTAGCCAATTGTGAGCAATTTGTAGTGAGACTTGCGACCGCTGTGTTTTGCGCTTAGTGACGCACATATCCATTGCAAAGACCGAAGTGGGAAAATTTAGTAGGGGTTGGATTTCAATTAGGCACAGTCTGCCATTTGTCCTTTTTTATTTTACGTTTATTTTGTTTAATAACTCAGCGTCATCTCATCTGGCATAGTAGTGTGCTTTCATGCTTGGCTAGAAAATAGCCATAGGAGAATCCAAACGGCTTACTTACGCCTACAGTAGGGTTATATATTTGATTTCTGGTTGATCTGCTGGTGGCTGTACTTGCTGCAGTGCATCTACTAGCCAATTGTGAGCAATTTGTAGTGAGACTTGCGACCGCTGTGTTTTGCGCTTAGTGACGCACATATCCATTGCAAAGACCGAAGTGGGAAAATTTAGTAGGGGTTGGATTTCAATTAGGCACAGTCTGCCATTTGTCCTTTTTTATTTTACGTTTATTTTGTTTAATAACTCAGTGTCATCTCATCTGGCATAGTAGTGTGCTTTCATACTTGGCTAGAAAATAGCCATAGCAATAGGATAGCATCGTTTGGTTTTAAAAACTCAAAAACACAAAAAAAAAAAAAAAACACAAAAAAAAGTTAAAAAAAAATTAAAGCTATAACTCTCATTTTAAAAATGTTTAACCCGAGGGCTAGGGGTAGAGGACGAGGGCGGGGACGTGGGCGTCCAACTACTGCAGGGGTCAGAGGCCGTGGTCCTGGCCGGGGTGAGACACCACCTGCTTATGAGGGAGCAGGGGAACGCCGCAGAGCTACACTCCCTAGGTTCATGTCTGAAGTTACTGGGACTCGTGGTAGAGCACTGTTGAGGCCAGAACAGTGCGAACAGGTGATGTCGTGGATTGCTGACAATGCTTCGAGCAATTTGTCCATCAGTCAGTCTTCCACGCAGTCCACCCATGTCACCGAAATCGCCACTCCTCCAGCTCCTGCACCTCAGCCTCCTCCCCCCCAGTCTGCCCCCTCCCAGGAAAATTTGGCATTTGAACCGGCATACTCTGAGGAACTGTTTTCTGGACCCTTCCCACAGTCACAAACCACTTGTCCGGTTGCTGCTGAGCAATTTTCCGATGCCCAGGTTTTCCACCAGTCACAGTCTGTGGGTGATGATGACCTTCTTGACGTAGTGGAAGAAGTGTGTAAAGAGGTGTCCGACGATGAGGAGACACGGTTGTCAGACAGTGGGGAAGTTGTTGTCAGGGCAGGAAGTCCGAGGGGGGAGCAGACTGAGGGATCGGAGGATGATGAGGTGACAGACCCAAGCTGGGTTGAGAGGCCGGGTGAACACAGTGCTTCTGAGACGGAGGAGAGTCCTCGACCAGAACAGGTTGGAAGAGGCAGTGGTGGGGCCAGACGGAGAGGCAGGGCCAGAGCTGGTGCATCAGCGCCAAATGTGTCAACTAGTGAAGCTCCCGTGGCGAGGGCTGTTGCGGCGAGGGCTAGATCTTCAGAAGTCTGGAGGTTCTTTAAGGAAACACCGGACTGTGGTGTGCAACATTTGCCAAACCAGGCTCAGCAGGGGTTCCACCACTACTAGCTTAACTACCACCAATATGCGCAGGCATATGAATGCTAAACACCCCACTCAGTGGCAACAAGCCCGTTCACCTCCGGCCGTGCACACCACTGCTCCTTCCCCTGTGTCAGCTGATAGTCAGCCCCCTGCCCAGGACCCTGCCACAAAAACCCGATCGTCGCCTCCACGATCCTCCACAGCATCCACCAGCGTTCAGCTCTCCATACCCCAGACGCTAGAGCGGAAACGCAAATATAGTGCAACCCACCCGCACGCCCAAGCCCTTAATGTGCACATCTCCAGATTGCTTAGCCTGGAGATGCTGCCCTATAGGCTAGTAGAGACCGAGGCCTTTCGCAACCTCATGGCGGCGGCCGCCCCTCGGTATTCGGTCCCCAGCCGCCACTACTTTTCCCGATGTGCCGTCCCAGCCCTGCACCAGCACGTGTCAGACAACATCATCCGTGCCCTGACCAACGCCGTTTCTGACAAGGTCCACCTGATCACGGACACGTGGACGAGTGCTGCCGGGCAGGGCCACTATATATCGCTGACGGCACATTGGGTTAACTTGGTGGAGGCTGGGAGCGAGTCTGACCCTGCGGCTGGTCATATACTGCCGACGCCGAGGATTGCGGGGCCTACCTCGGTCCAGGTGTTTCAGGCCTACTATGCCTCCTCCTCCTCCCACCCCTCCTCCACCTCCTCCTCCGAACTACCATCCGTGGGCATGGCGCCATCAGTCGGTAGCTCTAGGCACAGCAGCAGTGCCGTCGCTAAGCGACAGCAGGCGGTGCTCAAACTGCTGAGCCTAGGCGATAAAAGGCACACCGCCCAAGAGCTATTACAGGGCATCACGGCGCAGACTGATCTGTGGCTGGCACCGCTGAACCTGAAGCCAGGCATGGTTGTGTGTGACAACGGCCGTAACCTGGTGGCGGCTCTGCAACTCGGCAGACTGACACATGTGCCATGCCTGGCCCATGTGTTAAATCTGATAGTTCAGCATTTCCTCAAGACATACCCCAATCTGTCTGATTTGCTCACGAAGGTGCGCCGCATCTGTGCGCATTTCAGGAAGTCCAGCACAGATGCTGCCACTCTCAGGGCAGCGCAGCGCCGCCTCCAACTGCCCGCTCACCGACTGTTGTGCGACTTGCCCACGAGGTGGAATTCAACACTGACCATGTTATCCAGAGTTTACCACCAGCGCCGAGCGATTGTAGACTGCCAGATGTCAACTTCCACCAGAACTGGTAGTCAGGTCAGTCAGCTTCCTCAAGTCTACAATGAGGAGTGGACGTGGATGTCTGATATCTGTCAGGTGCTGAGTAACTTTGAGGAGTCAACACAGATGGTCAGTGGCGATGCCGCCATCATCAGCCTCACCATCCCGCTGCTTGGCCTGTTGAAAAACTCTCTGATCAGCATGAAGTCGGAAGCTTTGCGCTCGTCACAAGAGACGGGGGAAGAAGATTCCCTTGTTGATAGCCAAAGCACCCTCAGGTCTGTTTCTCAGCGCATATCGGAGGAGGTGGAGGTGGAGGAGGATGAGGAGGAAGAGGAGGAGAATGTTGGCGAGACACAAGAGGGGACCATTGTTGAGTCCTTCACTGTTCAGCGTGTATGGGCAGAAGAAGAGGAGTTGGAGGAGTTGGAGGAGGAGGAAATGGACAGTCAGGCCAGTGAGGGGAGTGAATTCTTACGCGTTGGTACTCTGGCGCATATGGCAGATTTCATGCTAGGCTGCCTATCCCGTGACCCTCGCGTTCAAAGAATTTATTCCAGCACCGATTACTGGGTGTTCACTCTCCTGGACCCACGGTACAAGCAAAATCTTTCCACTCTCATCCCTGCAGAGGAAAGGAGTGTGAGAATGCATGAATACCAGCAGGCCCTGGTGCACAAGCTGAAACAGTATTTCCCTTCTGACAGCGCTAGCGGCAGAGTGCGTAGTTCAGCGGGACAAGTAGCGAGGGAGAGTAGGCGAGCAGGCAGCTTGTCCAGCACTGGCAAGGGTACGCTTTACAAGGCTTTTGCCAGCTTTATGTCACCCCAGCAAGACACTGTCACCTGTCCCCAGTCTCGGCAGAGTAGGGCTGATCTTTACAGAAAGATGGTGAGGGAGTACGTAGCTGACCATACCATTGTCCTAAATGATCACACAGCTCCCTACAACTACTGGGTTTCAAAGCTGGACATGTGGCATGAACTGGCGCTGTACGCCTTGGAGGTTCTTGCCTGCCCTGCCGCTAGCGTCTTGTCCGAGCGGGTTTTCAGTGCAGCTGGTGGCATCATCACCGATAAGCGTACACGCCTGTCGACTGACAGCGCTGACAGGCTGACGCTTATTAAGATGAATAAAGCCTGGATTTCTCAGAATTTCCAATCTCCACCAGGTGAAGGAAGCTCAACCTGAATAATTGATCCACTCCTCCTCCTCCTCATTTTCCTCCTTCTCCTCCTCTTTGTACAGTAAAGCAGAGGAAACTGGCTATTTTTTGACAGGGCCCACTGGCTCTAGCTATAGTACTTTATGCATTTAATTTTTCTGGAGGGCCACCTACCCGGTCCTCTGTTTTAAACAATTTTTGGGAGTGCCACATACAGGCACTCAATCTATTCAATTTTTCTGGAGGGCCACCTACCCGGTCCTCTGTTTTAAACAATTTTTGGGAGTGCCACATACAGGCACTCAATCTATTCCATTTTACTGGAGGGCCACCTACCTGCTCTTCTGGTTTGAAAAATTTTGGGACTGCCACATACAGGCACTATCCAAATTAAATTGTCTCCATAGCAGCCTCCACACGTTGTCTCCATTGCTACCTCCAAAAGTCGTCCATATAGCTGCCTCCATACATCGTCCCTTTATCAAACGAGGTGTGTCAGGCAGAAATTTGGGTTGTTTTCATGGATTCCACATCAAAGTTGTTAACTTTGTCGCCACCCTGCTGTGTTATCCACAAAATATACTGGCAAACTTTTATCATTTACCAATATTATTTCAGCGCTTCTTGCGCATCTGTTTACATTCCCCTCACCCGGCATATCCTAAACTTATAAGAACGCTACTACACTTGATCTTATACAAAAGGTTCTTAGAAGTGCTGTTTGGGGAGTAGCCTAGAGACAGGGGCTTGGATTGGCGAAAGCTCGCCTGGCAGCGGAGCGCCAGCTCCATGCCAAGATCCAACTAACATAGTTTTAACTGCAGCACCTTTAATCTACTACTAGTTCACTGCCTCCATACATGGTCCCCTTATCAAACGAGCTGTGTCAGGCAGAATTTTGGGTTGTTTTCATGGCTTTCATGTTAACTTTGTCGCCACCCTGCTGTGTAATCCACAAAATATACTGGCAAACTTTTATCATGTACCGATATTATTTGAGCGCTTCTTGCTCACCTCCTTTGGTTCCTCTCTGCCACCCATTGGTTTGAAGCCTTAGTCCATTTAGGGTATGTCGCCATGCCACTCTCTAGCCTGCTGCCGCTGCCTCTGCATGCCGTCCCCTATAGTGTCAGGGTCAATTATTGCATGTTTTAGATGCTATCTAGCTTCATTCTGTCACTCTGTTATGGCCATGCTGTTGCCCATAATTTTGGCATAATGGTGCGATTAAGCAGCCTCAGAGGCATCCATGCATGCTGCCCCTGCTGTTTCCTGTCCATTTCCGTGGTGTTTCCATCCTTTTCTGAGGTTCCCAGGTGTTTGGCCAAGCTTCCCTGTGCAGAGCCTTGGTCCCCTTGAAAAATGCTCGAGTCTCCCATTGACTTCAATGGGGTTCGTTATTCGAGACGAGCACTCGAGCATCGGGAAAAGTTCGTCTCGAATAACGAGTACCCGAGCATTTTAGTGCTTGCTCATCTCTAATTATAACCCCTCAGTTTACTTGATAAAAATGGCCATAACTACTATCTAAAACTTTTATAACTTCTCCAGTACTGCATGAAATGCTCATCTGGTAAATCAGGTCTTCTCAGGTGCTATGGGAGATTTTTGTGGCTGTCTCACAACTCCATGAATTGCTACTTATGCTTATGCTCACTGATGATGATCCACAGTGAGCCTAGTGCCTGTGTCTGAGCCTAGTGCCTGTGAGGACAAACTCAGAGCATGTCCTATTCTTATCAGTGTTTGTGTCTCACACAGATACATAGAAGTCAATGGGGCTGTAAAAAAACAGATTGCACAAGGTTGTACTAGGTCATCTGGTTGATTTTGTGACTGGCCTACCAGGCCTAATTGGCCAACCTCAATTATGGAAACACGGATCACACACAGATCACACAAGGACCAACTATGAGGAGCTTTCACACGGATAAAATATGGATTAGACACAGCCCACAAACAGCCATTGCACAATTGTGTGCGGGTAGCCTAAGTCTGATCCTTCTTGGGGAAGTCACAACCAGCAATTTTCCCTGAAGCAGATGCATGGTATTTTATGATTCAGATATAGATACTTAGTGAATGAATTTGTGCAAAATGAGAGAAGGACCCCACACTGTGAAACCCATATGTCCTAAGAGGCCAGGGGTTGTCACCTAAGGGACAAGCCTTTCAATAAAACATTACTTTTAATTTACATAAACAGTAATTGTGTTAACTGGCTTATCTCTGCTCTTTTATCAAAAAATAGCTGACTTTCCATTTCAATTATTGCATGCCTAGTTCCCTTCGCTTCACACCTTCCATGATTTTCTTTAATAGTATCCATGAATTTCTCTTAACATCTGTTTAATTAAAGTTTTAGTTTAATTTGAATCCCCTGCTGTGTCTTCCTGCCATGAGCGCTTCAAATCACTTTCAATGCATCTGAGTAACTTACTGCACAAAGAAAAGTCAATCATTAGATTGTTATTCTTGACCTGAGAACAGAGAAGTATTGTTATTAGAATTTGTAAATTTCCTGTGTTCTGCTCATAAATTATTCTTTTTTTCTAGAGCCGCATCTACCTCTAGTAACACCAATCTATTCATGCATGGCAAAATAGAATCATAGAATATTTAGAGAATCCGTACCATTGCTGTCGGAACAAATGGTTTAACTAGCTGTGATAGACAAAGAACAAAAGATAGTAATGAAATGGCCTTCATGGTAAATCTCTTAGTTATCAGATCCCATTTGCAAATGTATGCCTGCACAAGTTAAGTTCCGGGATTAATCACAATGTTTTTGATAATGAATAGAAAATCTAATGATCTACTCATGCTAAAATAATCTGAATAGATCTTTTTGCGGAAATAAAGCTAAACAAAAGATATTTCCTCTAAACCTCCATCTTCAGGGCAGAGCTATATGAGTCACAGGTTTGATAATTAGTATAGTTAAAAAAGGTATATGTACATGAAGTTCAATGTTAGAAGGCAAAGGGTGAAATTATGTAGGGGAAAATTTAGGTAAGGTAAATTTATCAAGAGAGGAATAGATTCTCAGGATAAGGATAAGTTTTTCCCTTATACAATTCACTGGTCAGACCACACATTGAATATTGTGTACAGGTTTGGGTGCCAGTGTATAAAAAGGACATAGTAGAACTGCAATGGGTGCAGAGGAAGATAACCAAGATGGGGAACTAGAATAGAGTGCTAGATTACTAAACTTGGGGTTATTCAGATTAGAAAAAAAAATGACTGAGGTGAGACCTCATTACAATGTACAAATACCTATGGTCAGGACTAGGGGGTATCCTCTACGCTTAGAGAAGAGCCAGTTCTACTATCACCATAGACAAAGGTTCTTTACTGTGTGAGAAGTGAAACTGTGGAACTCTCTGCCACAAGATGTTGTAATGGCTGATAATTTAAACATGTTCAAGAGGAGCCTGGATGCCTTTCTGGAGAGGAAATATATCACATTGTATGGGAATAAAACTTTTTGTTAGCAGATGATGTGGAGTCATTCTGACCTCTATATTAGGAGTCAGGAAGGAATTTCTTCCTGCTTTGGGCCAATTGGTATGAGCCATTACCTTCTTCTGGATCAACACAATATAATTTATACGTTGGACTTGAAGAACTGATATATTTTTCTAACCTTTATTAAGATACGATGAAATGTCACATGGGAAAAGTATGTCTGATCATCAACATTTGCTGCCATGCATTGTTCTTTGGCTGTGACATCACACAAAGTAGCAATATCAACATCCCAAAGACTTTTGAACTTGTCTTGTGTAAGTCTGTTCTACACTATTACTGAACTTATAGTAAAGAATCCCTGTCTATGACCATAACAACACCATGTTTATTCTAGACAAAGAAGATATCCTTCTTACAAGCCTACTTGTAAAAAGAATCATTCAAAAGATTTGTGCTCTGAACATTGATAAGAGATATCAGATAGAGATTAAAGATATTGAACATAAATCGTCCTTGAAATGTATTTTTGTTCCAAATTGAAAAACCTCCAATATCCTTCTTAACCCCTTAATGACCGCCCTATCGGGATTCTACAGCGGTCATTAAGGGTACTTCTTCTGACGCGACGCCTTTCTACGGCGCCGCGTCAGAAGAAGATTTCGGGACATAAAAAAAATACAGAAAAATACAGAAGTTATGGCCCTGAAAAGTTGTCAATAGTAAAAACAATGCGATTTTCTCCAATATTGGTTTTGCTCAGGAAAATTAAGCAAAAATAAGAAAAACTATATTAATGAGGTATCACCGCAATCGTAGTGAACCAGAGAATAAAGATAAAATATTATTTTTACATTACGGTGAGCGGGGGGAAAAAAATGCTAACAATCCAAAATAAAAATTGATGATTTTGTTTGTGTCCCCCTTGAAATAGTTAATAAAATCTCAAGAATAAGCTTTAGACCCCCAAAATGAATTATATATACATTGTATCTCATCCCATAAAAAATAAGCCCTCATATGTTTGTATTACCAAAAAAAATAAAAATGTATAGGTCGTACAATGTGACAATACAAATCTGCTGTGAATGGCGCCTCCATTCATTCTATACTCGGCCGTGCGCCTGTACAGAAGTTTACCACCACATCAGTACACTCGGGAGGAATTGGGCATCAAGCGTTGCAGTGCGTTTCATCATTTAATTTATTCTGAAAATATCAGTTTTGGCCTAAATGAATGTATTTTCCAAAAAAATTCAATAGTTTCTAAATCACAGATCCATATTTTTTAACCCATGTGAAACACTTAAAGGGTTAATGGACTTAATAGAAGTTGTTTTACATACGTTGAGGGGTGAAGTTTCTATAGTGAGGTAATTTATGGGGTTTTACTATTATTTAGGCCTCTCAAAGTCACTTGAAAGCTGAGTTGTCCCTCAAAATGTGAGTTTTGGCAATTTTCATGAAAATAAGAAAAATCGCACCTAAAGTTCTGCACCTCATAACATCCTAGAAAAATGACCGGAAGCATAAAATATCATCCCAACATAAAGCAGATATTCTATAAATGTTAATTATCAAACTTTTTGGGTAGTTTTACATCTTGTCTGGAAACCAGAACATTTCAAACTTGGAAAATGTAGAATTTTTACAAACTTTTGCCAAATTTTCACTTTTTTTCAGAACGAAATGCAAAACTTATCACTTAAATTTTATAACTAACATGAAGTACAATGTGTCACGAGAAAACATTCTCAAAATCACCGGGATATGTTAAAACGTTCCGAAGTTATAACCAATTATCGTGAGACTTGTCAGATTTGAAAAATCGAGTCTGGTCATTGAGCTGAAAACTAGTGTCGGTGATAAGGGGTTAAACACTGGTTCTCAAAATTGTACACAGTACAACTACACATGGTCTTTAACCCCTTAAGGACGCAGTGTTTTTCGGCTCAGTTCTCGCTCTCCAACTTCAAAAATCCATAACTGTTTCATTTTTACGTGTACAGACCTGTGTGAGGGCTTATTTTGTGCGTAACAAATTTTACTTTCCCATAATGTTATTTATTTTAACATGCTGTGTACTGCGAAGCTGAAAAAAAATTCCAAATGTGGAAAAATTGAAAAAAAGACCGCATGTGTCACGTTTTTGTGGGCTCAGTTTTTACGACTTTCACTCTTCGCTCCAAATAACACACCTACTTTATTCTTTGGTTCGGTGCGATCGCGGTGATACCAAATTTATATAGGTTTTATTGTGTTTTAATACATTTTCAAAAATTAAACGAATGTGTACAAAAAAGAAAAAAAATTTTTTGCCATCTTATGACGCTAATAACTTTTACATACTTTGGCGCACGGAGATGTGTGAGGGGTCATTTTTTGCGAAATGAGGCGACGTTTTCATTGCTACCATTTTAAGGTCTGTGCGACATTTTGATCATTTTTTATTTCATTTTTTATGTTATGTAAAAAGGTGTAAAAGTCGCATTTCGGATGTTTGGGCGCCATTTTCCGCCTTGGAGGTC
Source organism: Engystomops pustulosus (assembly GCF_040894005.1). Taxonomy (NCBI): domain Eukaryota; kingdom Metazoa; phylum Chordata; class Amphibia; order Anura; family Leptodactylidae; genus Engystomops; species Engystomops pustulosus. Next base: position 46,034,156 of record NC_092414.1, read on the forward strand.
ACCGCCGCCTGTAAGCGTTTTTATATTTTGATAGATCAGGCATTTTGGGATGCGGTGATACCTAATATGTTTGTGATTTTTACTGTTTATTATATATATATTTTCACTATTTTTTAGACCATCTAGGGTACATTAACCCTAGATGGTCAGATCGCTCCTACCATATACTGCAATACTTCTGTATTGCAATATATGGCATTTTTGCAGCACATTCATTACAATGAGCCACTGGCTCATTGTAACAAATCTGCAGAAGCTATTAAGCCTCGGGTCAAAAGAAGACCCGAGGTTACCATGGCAACCAATCGCCGCCCCCCGATGATGTTCGGGGGCGCGGCGATCGCATTAAAGATGGCGGCAAAAGTGCATTATTTTTTGAAAAATTTTTCGAAATTCGAAATCATTGCGTTTTCAGGCAGATAGATTGACCACCTAAATAACTTGCCAAATTACATTTTCCATATGTCTACTTTATATTTTCATAATGTTTGAAATGTCTGGGTAATTTATTTTGGCGTCACGTGGCTAACAAATCGAATAGCGATTTTCGGTATTTTCAGAATTGACTATTCTGGGGATAAATACTCTTTGAAATTAAATTTTACATATTTAGCATTAAAACCCTCCTATATAATCAACTCATTTTCAAATCTGCACCCCTCAAGCTATCAGAAACAGCTTTTACGAAGATTGTTAACGCTTCATAGATCTTCATAGTAATTGAATCAAAATGGAGGTGAAATTTAGAATGGTCAAATTGTGCTAGTTATACTTTCATTTAGCCCTAAAATTTACACATTCCCAAAAGCTAAAAAGAGAAAACCCACCATAAAATTTGTTATGAAATTTCTCCCGAGTGCAGAGACCCCCCACATGTGGCCGTTACTTGTTTTATGGGAGTAGAAAAGAGTTTTACTAAATTTGCCAAATAAAACCCTAATGTGGGGGAAAATCTATCATTTGTGCATCGCCGTTTTCCAAGTGTTTTCCAAAATTGTTACGTTTTTGGCTACAGAGCTGGTTGATGGCTTGTTTTTTGCAGGACATATGGTACTTTGCAACAGTATCATTCCGGAGTACATATGTTTTGTTGATCAATTTTTATTGCATTTTTAGTGGGATTCAATAGGTAAAAATCTAAATTTTTGTCAGGTTTTTAACGTTTTTTTTACGGCGTTAATCGTACGGTTTCACTAGTTATTTAGTTTTATTCTACGGATTGTTACGGATGTGGTGATACTATATATTTGGGGTATGTGTAATGATTTAGACTTTTTTGAGCGTTCTTTGTCTCTTTATATGTTTTGGGGCTTATGGGCATTTTTAGTGATTTATAAAGTTATTTTTTTTATTGAAAAACATTTTTTTTTTACATTTTTTTACTTGATCCACCATGGGACATGAACACAAAATCATCTGATTGCTTGTTCATGGTAATATTCTGCAATATTTCTGTATTGTAGGGTATCAGCAATGTCGTCACAGACGCCATCTTAAAGACACTGCGTTCAGGCATCTCGGACCCGATCGGACCCCAGAGATGCCATAGTAGTTTCATTTCATAGTTTCATAGTTTATACGGTTGAAAAAAGACACTTGTCCATCAAGTTCAACCAAGGAAGGGAAGGGATTGGATGAGGAAGGGATTTAGGGGAAACAATCCTATATAACATACCCATCAATGTTATTTAGGTGTAAAAAGGCATCTAGACCCTTCTTGAAGCTCTCTGCTGTCCCTGCTGTGACCAGCGCCTGAGGCAGGCTATTCCACAGATTGACAGTTCTCATAGTAAAAAAGCCCTGTCGCTTCTGGTGATTAAACCTTGTTTTCTCCAAACGGAGACAGTGCCCCCTCGTCTTTTGATTTGATCTAATCTGAAACAACTTACCACCATATTTTTTGTATGGACCATTCATATATTTAAATAAATTAATCATGTCCCCTCGTAGTCGTCTCTTTTCCATACTAAATAAATCTAGTTGTTTTAATCTTTCCTCATAACTAAGACCCTCCATACCCCTTATCATTTTTGTGGCTCTACGTTGAACCCTCTCCAGCTCCAGGGCATCCTTTTTATGGACCGGTGCCCAGAACTGAACAGCATATTCCAGATGTGGCCGAACCAATGCTTTGTATAGTGGTAATATTACATCCCTATCACGAGAGTCCATTCCACTTTTGATACATGACAAGATCCTACTAGCTTTAGAGGCAGCTGATTGACATTGCATGCTGTTATTCAATTTATGATCTACTAGTACCCCCAGGTCCCTCTCAACAAGGGACTCTCCCAGATTTACTCCCCCAAGGACATATTTTGCCTTTGGATTATTGGCCCCCAGGTCCACATTATCCACATTAAACCTCATTTGCCAAGTGGATGACCAAACATTCAGTCTGTCCAAGTCACCCTGCAGCCTATGAACATCCTCCATAGACTGTATTACACTACACAGTTTGATCGGCGCCCCCCGAAAACGGCGCGCGGGGGGGGGGGGTTGGTGGCCGATCGTGGGGGAAAGACCCCCAGAAGGCAGGTTAAATACCGAGGTTGCGTCGACCGCGGCATTTAATGGGTGAAACACCCATGATCGGAGCCCACTCTGACCACAGGTGTTAGCCGGGGATGTCAGCGGTAGATTACTGCTGACATCTCGCGACCTCCGATGCCGGTTCGGCTCCTGTGCAGAGCTGAACCGGCATTGTCTCTGCACAGTAGCTGTATTGCGCTGAGCGCTATTACCAGGACTCAGCGCAATACAGCTACGCCGCAGAGCGCTAAGGGGTTAATATTATATTTTCTGTCAATCAACACCCCAAACTTTTTCCTGCAGAAGTTTTACCCAGTGTTTTTTTTACCATATAATACATAACTATGCTTCTGCAATTGATACCACTGGAAAAATTTTGCTCCTCTATATGCGCATAAAATGAGACACATACAGTATGTGGTCAAAATGACAAAATATGTTCCTCTTCATTATGCTATCATAATGACTAATGACAATATAAATGTAACAAAGGTTATGAAGGACAATTTGACAATATAAATGTAACAAAAAAGGTACTGAAGGACAAAATGACAATTTAAGATTGCAATATAGTTTAAAGTTATAGAAACCTTAGAAATATAAAAGCAAAAAACTGAAATCATGGAAGTTGTGCAAAGTTATTATTAATATTACAATATAGTTTTGTAGTTTTAGAGTTTAACTAAAAATCCATATGAAAAGCACTATTATTTTACTCTTCAATAAAGACTTTGGAGCCACTTTGTGCTTTGTACTCAAATCCTTTAAGACCACCTTGGTTTAAAATAATTTGTATTGATTCCCTCAGTAAAAAAACATTAGCGATTTCCCTGTAGATTCAGTAATTTGTTTTATAAAAGATAAAAGCAGAATTTGATGTAGCATATCTCTCAATTCACATATTTCAAAGCAGGCAGCTGTTGACACTCATTGAATAGTGTGATATAAATGTGCTATCTTAGACTTGGGAGCTATTGTAGTTGTAGTCTGGACCTTGCTTCATGGTTACAAGTGTCAGAAGAAAGTGTTCCATGTCCTCGTACCTCATGGATAGGTGAGGACAATGTTGTAAAAAATGTAATTGTTTAAAAAGAAAGTACCGTATATGCCGGCGTATAAGACGACCCCCAACTTCTGCCCTAAAAATATAGAATTTGGTATATACTCACTGTATAAGACTACCCCTCTCCCAAATGAAAAAAAGTCTGCTTAAAACTTTGCAAAACAAACAAGAGAGCAAGTGCCTGGTGATCATAACTGTAAGCTGCGATATTAATGAAGATCCGACATGCTTCTGTAAGTGCCGCCTGTGACCCCCAGCTCTGTGACGCCGACCGCTGTGACAGGGCGCTGACGGGGAAAAAAAAACCTCACACAGTGTGGCCCCCGTATATCCGGCGTATAAGACGACCCCCCACTGTAGCCATTATTTTAAGGGGTTAAAAAGTAGTCTTATACGCCAGTATATACAGTATTATATTTCAGGTGAAAAAAGTTTTAACCAAGACATATGTTTTAACCATTTTAACTCCCCCCTCCCCCAACTTGGATCTTTGTTATGACTGATGTGCTGAATATTGAAAAAGAAATAATTCATTTTCTATGCTTTTATTTGCTTTATGGACACTTTGTAACTCTCTTTCATTAAACGTATAAAGGAAATGTTCAGCTTTTACCACTGAAAAACTTTCTTTTTCTTGAACCTGACAAAACTGGGCAACAATCAAACAATTTGCTGGCAGGTACAATTGTTTTTCAAGCATAAAATGCTTTGTGATGTACATGCTGTACAAGTAGAATCAGAAATCAACCATGAAATCAAGTGTGATAAAACAGGGACCCAGGAAACGAGGCTGGGGTAATATGCTTATATTTGTTATTTATGGCTGGGGGTGTTACCAGAGCCCCTCTATGCTTTTGCTTCGCGGGCTATTACAGTGTTCAAGAGCAGGTCTCAGCATTGCATTCTGCTCCCTCAGCACTACCCCCTCCTTATGCCTGTAATCTCCAAGATGGTATAGCAGGAATGGTACTTGTCATGGTCGGCGCACACGGAATTCTCACATACACAGAGTATTAGGAGAAGGATTTTTTATTCGGTATTTTGGGTACACAGCGCGTTTTGGAGCCCAATATTACTCCTTTATTAAGTGGGTAGATACTAAAAGGACATAAACATATATACTCAAATGCATCAAAAAAAGGGGGGGGGGGGTTGTTAAAATCATGTGTTACAATCACATCATAAAAGTGACAACATATAATGTCCCAGTGGTACAAGACGGTAAAACTATGTAAACCATGTCAATGCATGAGTAGATGGGTATTCAATAATTATGTAAATATTTAAAATATTTAAAAAAATTATAAAATATACATAAAACACTATATATCCAATTCATCATACCTACATTAGAGTTGTGCATAACAGAGCACAACCAAACCGGGTGAGCCTCTCTCTAATTGTCCTAACCATCACCGCAATTCACAACCTTACTACTCTATGAGCGCTATCTGGTCTCCCCTTGTCCGCCTTTCTGTAATCTCCAAGTAGCATACAGCAAGAAGGGGAAGTGCTTCTGCATAGTGTAGCAGCTCTAGTATCTCCCCATAGCACTTAAGGCTCATTAGCATAGTTAAAAGATTGATTTGAGAAGGAAGGCGGTTATACATAACAAATGTAAGAAGACTACCACGGTCACATAGTGAGATGCATCTCATCAACATGCGTCTGCCACATAAACTTACTACTAGAGATCGGACAAATGCTTGAGCCCTAAAGTACTGTCTACCTCCACATATAAGGACAATCACTTGGAGTACAAATAATGGCTCTTTTCCTCCATTTGCTAAAAAACGAATACGAGTACAGCGTCAGTGGCTATCTAAAACAAAACACAATGGGGCAGATTTACTTACCCGGTCCATTCGCGATCCAGCGGCGCGTTCTTTGCGGTGGATTCGGGTCTTATGGCGATTCACTAAGGCAGTTCCTCCGACGTCCACCTGGTGTCGCTGCTGCGCTGAAGTCCGCCGAGGTCCGCCGGAGTTCACGATCCGTTACTGGATGCAGGTAAGCGCATGTCCAGCAACACTTTTTTTTTTTAAATGCGGCTGCTTCTCCGAATCGGTCGGGTTTTCGTTCGGCCGTTCCCCCAATTTCCGTCACGTGCACACTGACGCCGATGCGCCACAATCCGATCGCGTGCGCCAATATTCGGGTAACCCAATATTTGGTCATTTGGACAGATTTTTTTAACAGCGTGAACAAAGGCCCACAGTTCCAGCTTTCAAATCTGTATCCATTTGAATTTTCTTTTTATTGTGTTGTATATTATGATTGTTTACAAATATTATATACAGTTTTAACATCATAGATAGAATAAAACAGACAACCCAACTGGAAAAGTGCTAAGCTACATATCCCTTAATATATACCATTGCTTCTTTCACCACTATGACAATTACTCGGTATGTACACAAAGAGGGCCTTGAACCGCGGTGAGAGGAAGGGTTTGTGGTTTTCCTATTACTTCTTTTACTGACTGTCTTAATTTTTTTAATACTTTTTTTGTATTATTATCTCTTTGTTTATTTAATTTTTTTTATGATGTTATTATTTTAAGTACTTTTCCTATCCCTGTTATTACCCCCATTTTGCTGCCCTCTATCACTTACGACCCCAATTTTACAGCCATTTTTGGTGTTGAAAGTCCCATTTCATTAAATGGAGTTTGTGTATGGGATTAAATTCAGGATCAAAACCAAATTTTTGCCCGATATTCGTTTGAACCCATCAAACCCAAATTAAAGGAAACCTACCACTTGAAGTGGCAGGTTTCAGATGGAAATACCGAGCACCAGCTCAGGGTGAGCTGGTGCCGGAGCTTATTTTTGTTAGTGTTTTAAACCGCTGTATTGCGGTTTAAAACACTTTTTAAACTTTATAGCCGGCGCAGGGAGGTACGCGCTCGGCGCTTACCATGCGCGCGACCGTGCGCGCGGCTACATAGGAAGTGAAGGAGAGCCGCGCGCATGGTAAGCGCCGAGCGCGTACCTCCCTGCGCCGGCTATAAAGTTTAAAAAGTGTTTTAAACCGCGATACAGTGGCTTAAAACACTAACAAAAATAAGCTCCGCACCAGCTCACACTGAGCTGGTGCTCGGTATTTTCTTCTGAGTGGTAGGTTTCCTTTAACATAAAAAAGTTCATTATGATGTCTTTATTTCTTGTAAAGAGGTCTAGGCAGTATATTACATTATCCATAAAGAAAGGTGCGGAGATCCACGAGGTACTCATGGTCCCGCTCCTGTGGGCGCTGCTGATTACAGTGAGTGCATACACTCATCGCTGCGTATTCGCTTCTTTATCCGCAGTAAACAAGTGCACATACCATATCGGACCATCGATATGGTATGTGCACTTGTTTACTGCGGATAAAGAAGCGGATACGCAGCGACGAGTGTATGCACTCACTGTAAGCAGCAGCGTCCACAGGAGCGGGACAGTACCTTGAGTACCTCGTGGATCTCCGCATTTTTTGCCAAGTCCATCATGTGCTAGATGTCCGGACTAGGAGCCCCGCCGGCAGAAGCTTCTCTCCTCTAACTCACTCATGATATGCTCGATTTTCTACTGGACAAGGTGAGAATCTCTCTTTTTCATACAGCTCACTTTCAGAAAAATACACTTGAATCTCCCGCGCTATTTGTCTCCCCTCTTCTCTGTGGCAAAACTGGTGCACATCCGTGGACCTCCACTTGCATGCACCTATCTTTAGCACTCCGTCCATAAAGAAAGGTGCATTCAGTAACCCTGGATCCCCTAGATTGACTTACTTGAGGAATTATTTAAGCAATATAACCATATATATTTATTTCTATATGTATTCAAATTCTTTATTCTAATAAAAATGTATGAGCACTTACACAAAGCATACTTCTGTATTCTTGTATTTCATGCTTTAGAAAACATAGAGAGATGTCAGTAATGATCCTTTACATTGGTATTCCCACTTGAAAAACATGAAGAAATGTAGCAGGACAGTGTAGACCACGCACTGTTAAAAATACAGTCAATTTATTTTGTGTAGTATATTATGTAATAAGGTAAAATGTCAAAATTAAGTTTTCACCTATATATAAACAAAAACTATATTTATGGTAAGTAAATGTAGTTTTACTATAAAAATAAGAGTAAATCCATGTTTGTTTTAACCAGGAAATAAATTCAATAAATTAAACATGAAAAACAGACCCTACAGTGTAGTACTATATCTACATATGTCATACAAAGTTTCACTAACCCCAACCTTACCACATAGTAACAAAGCATGAATAGAACATGAACATGGCTGACACAATGCAAACAAAAACTCCTTCATTAATGTGAAGGATAAGCAAAGTCTATATCCTAAGAAAAGAATTCCATGGCCATAAAGGTCATCGTAACTCAAACATGCTATCCTTGCATCTGTAGGTATTCATATAGCATAAGAGGTTGATACACACCACAGAAATAGGTTTGTTAAGATTACTGCAACAGTAAGTGTTATTTTGGTGTTACAAAATGATAAAAAATACATGAATCAGTTATGTCTTAATTTTTTTAAAATAAAATACTGGACTATTTCCACTTAAACAGAAAACATCACCTTAATTTGTTACTTATTTGAACAAGATACTGACTATCATGTTATGTAATCATTTTTTGGGGAGGTGGGCTGTCATCCTGCCTGAGCAGCTAACATAATTCATAGCTTATTAACCATTGATCATTGGAAACTGAAGACTGAAAATGATAGGAGTTTGTTTTTGACACACAACACAGAAGTCAATGTGCAGTAAAGGTAGAGCTCGTGATTCTGATTGCGGATCCTGGATTCTTTAAATTCAGGTGTTATCTGTCATTGTAATGTTGCCTATATGTAATTAGCCTATAATGTTGAGGCTGCAAAGCAATTTAGAAATTAAGAAAATCAAAGATTGATCACCAAAACATTTTAAAAATATGTTGGAGGCCAATTTCACAGTATTTTGCTCATTATGAGTACTAAGACCTTCCAATTACACTTTTTCACCCGATCCACTTATGATTTTGGCTTACAAATAATGAGGCAAAAATCTGACTTACCGTATATTCCGGCGTATAAGACGACTTTTGAAGACAGAAAAATCTTCTGTCTTCTCTGGGGTCGTCTTATACGCCGGTAATCCCGACCGCCCGCCGCGTATTCACGGCGGCGGTCGGGTCGCGCTGCATGGAGAGGGCTCACGGGCTGAGCCCTCTCCATAGCATATTGCAGCAAAGGATTACCGGTAACACCCGCGATCGGTGCTAGCAGCGTGGGCTGCCGGCAAAGCTGCCGGCAGCGTCAAAAAGATATAGGCGCATGGGCGCCGCCATCTTACCTGGGATCAGCCTCTCCCTGTGACGTCATCGGGGGCGGCGATCCGTCTCCATGGTAGCCTCGGGTCTTCCGAAGACCCGAGGCTATTTCGTTTTAACCCCTTCATTACAATGTGCTGATAGCACATTGTAATGAATGAGGAAAATCCCCATATACTGCCATACTGTAGTATGGCAGTATATGGTAGGATCGATCAGACAACCTAGGGTTAAAGTACCCTAGGGAGTCTGAAAAATAGTATAAATAAAAATAAAAAAAAGTTTAAAAAAAAATTATAATAAAAAAAACCTAAAATTTCAAATCACCCCCCTTTCCCTAGAACTGACATAAATATAAATAAACAGTAAAAATCATAAACACATCAGGTATCGACGCGTCCAAAAATGCCCGATCTATCAAAATATGATAACGGTTTTCCAATGCGTTTAACCCCGTAACGGAAAATAGCGCCCAAAGTCGAAAATGGCACTTTTTCGCCATTTTGAAAAATATTAAAAAATCTATAAAAAGTGATCAAAAGGTCGTACAGTCCTAAAAATGATATCATTGAAAATATTATCAAATTTCACAAAAAATGACACCACCCACAGCTCCGTACACCAAAGTATAAAAAAGTAATTAGCGCCAGAAGTTGGCGAAATCCAAAAAATTATTTTTGTACAGGAGGTTTTCATTTTTGCAAATGTATGAAAACATTATAAAACCTATACAAATTTGGTATCCACGTAATCGTATCAACCCCAATAATAAAGTAGACATGTCATTCAGTTGAATGATATGAATGTAATCAGAACTAGATGGTTAGCAGAGAATTTCCACACCATGTGGATGATATTACAGTTAATTCAAAATACTTTATTTACAATGTACATTTTTCACATGCAGATCTGCCCTGAAATTCTGACTCTGCATTTACCCTTATACTGCCATGTATACAATGTATACAATGTAATACAATGTACCGTATATACAAAAATGACACACCAAAATCAGATTAACTGCTTCCCGCTGAGCCAGAATTGGGAATCGCAGGGTGTCATCAGTCATCTACCACTGACGTCCGCGTGTGACACCTGCGGTCAAATTAACCACCGATCGCAGGTATTAACCCTTTAAATGTCACTAGCAGGGGGATTTCCTGCTCAATTGGTGCCCCCACAGTGTTGTCAGGGGCAGCAGATTGTTACTATGGTAACCCTGGGGTCTGAGTTAAGACCCCAGGGTTGTCCATAGTAAATTCCTGTAAAGTTCTGTTACAAATGGGACCTTAGAGGCAGTGAGCCAGCCTACGCATCAGCATAGGCTGACGGTGCTAAAACCCTGATATACATAAGTATTGCAGGGTATTATTATGCACAAGCAATCAAACGATGGCTTGTTCATTTCACATAGCAGGACAAATAAAAAGTAAAAAAAAAAGTTTTAATTAAAAATAAACTAATAAATTAATCAAAACGCTCCAAAGCCCTATTACACATTACACATATACAATAAAAAGAGTGAAAATCCCCACAGAAATATGCTATCACCATGTCCGTAAAGACCCATACAATAAAACTCAATCATCAGTATAATATGTATTATACTACATATTATTACTACGTATAATTACGTAGTATCATATTCATATACAATTATGTAGTTAAAAAAATTTATAGGTTTACTAGGTTTTATTGTACAAAATTAGTAAAACATAAGCAAAAATATATACATATATATATTTGGTACCATGGTAATTGTAAAGACCCGTTAAATAAATCTGACATATTACTTAGTGTATATGGTAAACACCAAAAAAAAAGTCAAAAATCAATTACAGAATTTATGTTTTTTCAACAACCCCCCCCCCCCCTCCAAAAAAAGAGTAAATACATTTTCAGCAGTAGGGCATAGCCTCCCCAAAAAATTACCACTGAAAAATGCGTCTCATCTTGTAAATAATAAGCCCTCACTGTGGGGGCTTACAACAATTAACGTCCACATGTGAAGGGTCTAAATACTCGGGAGGAATTGTAAGACAAATTTTAAGATGGGTTTACTCTTTATATCTTTTGTGAATGTATAACAGACAAAATCAGCCCTTTCTAAATTTAACCTCCATTTTGATTTAATTACTATAAAGATCTCAATTGTCTTCATAAAATATGTTTCTGATAGCTTTAGGGGTGAATATTTAAAAATGGGTACTTTTTTGGTGGAATAAACTTCTTTCTTCAGAGTTACCGGAGTGCTGCTTCTCAATCGTATTCTTATATGCATTGGGGTTGATGCCAGACCTCTTAAGAGGACCTGCACCCGATTTTTGATATATGCACGGTGCCGCTCAAATACAAATTGTTTGGACTACTTAAAAATGGGTACATATATAGGGGGTTTCTATTAATATTTTTTGCAAATTTCATTAAAAACAGTAATGATACTCAAAAAAGTCAATTCTGAAATCTACTTGAAAATACTATAAACCGATACTGATTTGTGAGATGTGTTGAGTTCAAAACTAATTATCCAAACATTTCAAAATTATGAAAACATAAAGCAGACGTATGGAAAATGTTATTAAGCAAGTAATTTAGGTGGTAAAACTGTCCGCCTGAAAATGATATACCATTTATACTCGAGTATATGCCGGGTTTTTCAGCTTAAAAAATGTGCTGAAAAACCCTAACTCGGCTTATACTCAAGTAAAAAAAAAATGTGTACTCACATTCCGACACCCCCCCCCGGAAGGTCCTATTCAATCCATCGTGACTCTAGCATCCGCTCCCTGTTACCGCACGGTCCGTCGCAGGCATCATGAGGTCAGCCACACACTGACATTCAACTATGTGCATCGGCACACATTATGATGTCAGTGTGAGGCTGATGTCATGATGCCTACGACGGACCGCATGGGAACAAACAGCCAATGCTGGAGTCACGATGGATTGAAGAGGACCTGCCGGGGGGTTGTCGGAGGGTGAGTACACTTTTTGATTTTTGCTTACAGGCATTCTGTTGGGGGCAGAGCTGCGGGCTATATACTGGGAGGCAGGGGCTGCAGGCTATATACTAGAGGGGTTGACTGGCTATATACTAAAGGGTGCTGGCTGGCTATATACCACAGGGGCTGGCTGGCTATATACTACAGGAGCTGGCAGGCTATATACTAAAGGTGCTGGCAGGCTATATGCTACACTGGGCGGGCTGGCTATATACTGGGGGGCATGGGCTGTCTGACTATATATTACAGGGGCTGGCAGGCTATATACTACAGGGGGCTTGCTGGCTATTATACTATAGGGGCCTGGCTGGCTATATACTACAGGGGCTGGCTGACTATATACTACAGGGGCTGGCAGGCTATATGCTACAGGGGCTGGCAGGCTATATACTGGGGGCAGGGGCTGGCTGACTATATACTACAGGGGCTGGCAGGCTATATGCTACAGGGGCTGGCAGGCTATATACTGGGGGCAGGGGCTGGCTGACTATATACTACAGGGGCAGACAGGCTATATACTGGTAGGCTGTGACCAATGCATTTCCTACCCTCAGCTTATACTCGTGTCAATAGGTTTTTTTATTTTTTTGTGTTAAATTAGGGGTCTCGGCTTATACTCGGGTCGTTTATACTTGAGTATATATGGTTATTTAAAAATTCATTTGTTTTCCTTTTAATATATAAACACAAAACTTATTAGCCAAAATTTGCCACTAAAATTAAGTACAACATGTGACAAAGAAACATTTTCATAAACGCTTTGATAAGTAACTATTCAAAAGTTATAACTATATAAAGCACCGCACGTCAGAGTACAAAGAATGGGGCTGAGACATTAACTTTAAATAAGCTATGTCCTGAAGGGGTTAATATTGAATGTTGATGTTTAGAAATGTCCAAGTTGATTTTATAAGTAAGGAGGTCATGGATAACAAATATAAGAAGATTACCACAGTCATAGTGCCTGGATTTATGAGTAAGTGTCCCTGGTTATCATGCTTAGTTTTGATGGTAAGATTTCTTTGAAAGATTTAAAAGTTAAACACATTAATAAAATTAAATACATGGTACGGCAGAAAACCCTTATATTTGCCAGTAAAATGTACTGCCCACTAGAATAACATGTTTGTTGCTGACAATAGAGTTTACTATAATTAGTAACTATGAAATAATACAATTTCATTTGGGACCTCTCTTTGTACAAAACAATATTTTATTGTAATGAGTCAATCTCCTAAAGGACAGTGAGCACATAGAGGAATATAAATAAGATTTCTCGAAGCTCCGCTAATTAGGAGTCTGTAGTCGAGCTATACAGGGTTTTCCTTTGAGTATTGGTTTATAAGCACTGATAAGTAAGAATGCATAACATCTTCAGCCTGAGAAGAAATGTGATTGTTTATATTTATTGCAACCTTCTACCTTGGTTTAACCTGAATGCTTAGATAGAGGTCATATGCGCTCAATGGCAACAGCATGTCCTTCATCACAACCAAATAAAAATAAATTGCAACCAAAATGATAAAACAACTTTCCAATAGGTCTCAATTAAAAATATAATTTCTAAAGCCATTTTTTCTATTTTTTAAATAGTTTGATTCATTACTTCTTCAAGTTTTATTCAATACTTCTTTGCATTTGTCCTCTACCACCCAATTTGCTACCAAATTAGGCCATTCATTGTTGTCTGTTACTATATAAGATATCCCAAAACAAAACAAAATTTAAGGTTCCTTTTAAAGAAGCACTAGGTTAGCAAAAATATTATGTTTGAAATCAGGGAACACTGTAATCAAACAATGTTTGTTTGTTTTTAAATATTTTTTATTGTAATCCAATTTGAGGCAATTTTGCAAATAATTAAATCTCATTTAAGTTTATTTACTAAGCTTTGTTCTGGTAAAGTATATAGGTAAATCACTATTATAATAATTCATGACAGGCATGATATTATTATGTGAAAGATACTTTAATTGAAGGGGGGCACTCTATGTGAATTAATTCGGGGGGGGGGGACAATGTGTAAGCTAACTTAGTGGCAAAGTGCTTCATAAACTATAAACCATACATAAATGCATAAATGTCTCTAATATTTTTATTTTGTGGGAGGCTGTTTATGCTAAAAATTGTGCATTGTATTGTATATATATTAATAACTTCAGGGATGAAGGGGTTGATTATTTGAGATTCACCCTGTACAACAAATACCTAGAAACTGTCCAGTTGAAATCCACTCCATAAAGCAAACAATAAATATCTGTTGAGTAGTTTTCTACTACAGGGGCTGGCAGGCTATATACTACAGGGGACTGGAAGGCTATATACTACAGGGGCCTTGCTGGCTATATGCTACAGCAGCATCCATTTATAGGTTTGGGTCTGCTAAATACTTGCTTTATGAAATATTTAATCAAAATAACTAATTAATTTTAAATTAGTACTTAAAAGTTACTATATAAATAAAAAGCTCTAATCAATGAAACTTGAAAACATTAAAACTATGAAATGTGGTATGTTCACAAGGCAATTCTTGGACATTGCATTCACCTCTACTATGCTCATTTCAAATATCTCCTCAGGCCTTTTTATAAAGTAGTTTTGATCTTATTGGAAGGCTGTCGAATGCAAGAACTATTGATTTAAGTGATTTTCTTTCATCTTTTTAACTTGGAAAAAGGAAAAAATAATCTAACTTGTGTAGTTTCAAGGCTGATGTCTCAAAAGTGTAGTAGTTACTGTAGGTTACCATAGAAATAAAAATAATTCTGGTAAACCTACTGTGCTTTAGAGATCTAGAAGTTAATCTTTGGGCTTACATGTGTTACTATTATTTGTTACTATTATCAAATAACAAAATAAACATTGTTATTCTTAAGCAGAATGAAAATCTGATTTGTTTGGGACATACATTATCTAATCTGTCATCTACCATTTGTTTGTTGCATGTAATGCATTAATGCATTGTAAATTAGAAAAAAAATAAAAATAAAATGACTTTTAACATAAAGCTCTGCTCACATTTCCCCATCATCTAATATTATAGCCTATGGGTTATAGGATAACATTATGACTGGTAAGGTTTGACCTCTACTCCCTTTGTACTTCACTTACCACTTAATGACAAGGCCCAAAAAAACTTAAATGACAAGGACTTTTAAGAGAATTTTTTAGCGTAGTTGTTTAAGGGCCATAACTTCTTTTTTTGTGTGCTACCTGAAACATTTTGTAGCATTTTTTTTATGACACATGGGGCTAGTTATTGATTAATAATAATAATATAATAATAATCTTTATTTATATAGCGCCATCAAATTACGTAGCGCTTTACAAATCATTAACAAATGTCAAAAGATTTTAAAAGTGTTAAAATTATAAAAAATTATAAAAAAGGTTTTTTTTGGAATGTATATTACATGTATATGTGCGTATGTATGTATATATATATATATATATATATATATATATATATATATATATATATATATATATATATATATATATATATATCTCACGGAGTGTGGCAGCACTCAAGATACGGCTGAGAACAACTCAGGTGCACATCCCAGGACCTAAACCAGGGTCCATCCACATACAAAAACTCGACAAAATGGCTCCGGGTGTAAGGAGCCGAAATGTAGCTTTAATGGAGATTGGATGAATTGCTGAAATAGCATTCCACCTAATCTCTGAGAAAGCAAAACTTTGCACTGCTCTCTCCATCTCCAGACTGACCCGACATGGTTATCACCTATTTAGTATTATTTATGGAGCACCATTAATTCCATGGTGCTGTACATTCAGTAAGCGATTCATGTACATTACATTAAGACAAGAACAAATGCAGTACAAATACACAAACTACAGTGATTTGCATTGAGTGGACGCTTCCCATGAGGGTTCACAATCTACATGGGAGTACAGATGGAGACACGGGGTGAGGGAGCACAGGACCTGGAGAGATGTCAAAAGCATGTGACTTTTCACATAGTTCCTGCATCACTCTAACCCTTTCATTTCTGCCAGTTATACATCAATTTGGAGCCAGAGAAGAAGTAACTACATGACTGTGTATGAAGAAGAGATATGAATGCATAATGTGTTCATGGGAATGTATGTAGCAGAGCTGAGTGTGTTCATGTAAATGTGTGTAACCAAAAGGGTGTGAAATATCTTTTTTTGGATGATTATAGTAAGGTTTTTCTTATATCCCCAAAAATATGATATTGAACAACAATTATGCTAAACATGAGAGAAATGGTGGTACACCAGCCCCATGGGCCTTTTTAGATCAAACTACCTCTACCAATAAGATATACAATCTCCCAGCTTTTTTCAATCCATGACATTGGGCTTATAATTAATGGCTAATTTTGTTGATACACAACAATATTCTAATTCACTGATTTCAACAATGTAAGCTATTTCTCTAATTTTATTAATATTGACAACAGTTAAAACAATTAAGCACAATCTTGCAGAAACTTTATTTTTATTCAATAGCAACATCACCATCTGAAGTATGAATCTAAAATACATTATTGCTTGTTAAAATGTTTTATCCGTACTAGAGAAAAGCAGTCACAATGAAAAATGATGCTGTAAACTGCAGACCAGAGCAGTTCATTTGTGAGGTAGCTCTGTGAGTTCCTAGTGCTGCAAGCTACACAGAAATTCCATTAGGATTAGTAAACATGCACACAACACTTGCATATTGATTCATTACTGCATATTAGAGGATATGAATGTGAAAATGGGAAATCTATGAAAAAGTTCACATTCCTTTGACTGATATAGTATCTCCTCGGTTGTTTATCAAACTGAAGAAATAGAAAGACTAAACTCCGCACACACAGACACACACTGGGATATTGAAACTACTCTGTGCTCCAAGCCCTAAAGGCTCCATTACTTCTCAGATAATACAAAATAAAACTTTAGACATCTCTATTTTACAAAGTGAAGGATTATTTCAGAGTTCAGAATACAATAAACTATATACATGTACAGCATTGCAGTACTGTACAATGACTTTTATGGGGTATGCATCATACAGTAAAGCATTATAATAAGCACTGAGTGACATGGGGAGCCCACCTTTCTTATCCCAGATGTTAGTGCCAGTGCTAGGCTGTGATAACACTCCCAAGTAATGGTAGCAGCAGGATCAGAAGTCTTGCAATCTTTTTTTGATGGTGTACAAATCCCATACAGCAGTTTTTACCCCCAATTATACTGTATATATATATTTAACAAATCATTACCTCTTTTCATGAGAGACAATTTTGACTATTGCTTTAATTACCTATGTTCAGAAGTTTCTTCACTATCGTAGTTTAGTTTAGCAGAGGATTATTTCCTCTCTCCATGCTGATTATTTCTGTCCATAAAGAGGTTACACAAAAGATACAGGATGAGAAGGGCTTCTGCTTCCTACTCCTACTGCTTTCTTCTTCCTACTGGGCCATCATGTAATGCTCTGTGTAGCTATTAGGAGACCATTGTGTCTTTGCATCTGTTTAAGAGCAGAAGTCTCCTGTAAAGAAAAGTGAGGTAGGTCTCCCCTGCATGTGTCATAGAATCATCTAAAATCTGGTCACTACACAGCAGGGAGGCTACTAACCCTTATTACTCACACAGAACAGACTATACACTGCCTGTAGCTATTCCACTGCTGGTTTCTACTACTTTATTCCACTACTTTATTATTATGCTCCAAACTCCTCCACTTGATCAAAGCTGCCAGGCTACACACTATATAGATCTTGTATGTGCACAATATGATGATCTCAGTGGTTTTACTTGTTCGAATCTCCCTAGATTTACTGTTCAATTACTTTATGGGAGAACACCATGCGTCATGGAACTATGTGATCAGGAAAAAAGAAAGGAACAGGTTAATGTACACCCACTTCACTGCAGCTGTGGAAAATTTCGGAAAAGTAGCTTTGAAACAGAAAAATGCTATAACTCTGGAATGACTCAAGCAAGCTCATATTTGGGAAGATTTTTAATACCTTCTCCACCAGTTTCCACCAGTTGTTTGTGTACAATGAGAAAAAGAAGATCTAAAGAGGAAAGGAGCAATGAGTAAAAAGTAAAATCCAAAAACAAGTCAATCTTTCCAAGATTTGAATATAAAAGGCAAAAGTTGATCCTGAATGTAAACCACATGACTTCTGACAAGATAAACAAATGTCAATCTTCTATGTTACATATATACACATATTCAAATAAATATGTAATTTGATGCACAAATGAATGGACTAGAATTTAAGAGGTGCATAGTGGGTAGGGATGGGCTAAGAGAGTGGCAAGAAAAAGCACAAAAGAAAACGGTATAGTTCTATAGTAGCAGAATAAATGTTTGCCCCAAGAGGTAAAAACTACAGCACCAGCTTGAGGGTGCGTTCACACGGAGCAGTAACGCATGGGTTTTCAAAAGCATCAGAACAGCTAAGAAGAGGAGATGTGTTTATTAAACCCATGTGTTAACTAAATATTAAGGCACATGTTGACAAAGTGTTAAAAAACACATACACAATGTGTGTTAACATTGCGTTAACACATGCGTTTTGTATATGCAATGTTAACAGCTATGTAATAAGGCAAATATCCTCTTCTCAGCTGTTCTGATGCATTTGAAAATGCATGCATTACTGCCATGTGTGAACACACATTTAAAGTAAAACAATATTTGGTAATCACTATTGTGTTGTCTGGCTACAAAAAATAGCTAAAACAAGCAAAATGCTTGACATTCTGTTTAATATACTGGCTTGTGTTGGTGGTCTGCGGACTTATTATGGCCCCTTAACGGTGTAGGTGCACTTCCAGCAATGCAGTGGTTAAACAATGTAGTAAAGATTTCTAACCTAGACACATGTTAATGGTAGCTTCATGTTAAGTGGATAATTAAATGGAAGATAGTAGTGGATTTTAAAGCTGCATTTAGTGACATCTAGATTGAAGAATAATTATGGGTGCTGTTTGGGTGAAAAATATATTTGGGTCTAAGACTGAAAAACTCATCTTTAAAACCATCAGTGGAACCAATAGGGCAATAAAAGAGAGGAAATTGGATGCTTTAGATGCTCTTGTGTAACTCTGGGTGAACTTACTTTAAAACGGAATACACAAATGATTGGAAAGCAAATTAGCTGAGTAACATCAATGTTCTTCTTTCTTTCTGGTTAAATAAAAAAAAAAGTATTTGGTAAATTTGCGAAAAATGACTTCAATGAAAAAGAGATGACCTTGAACTCTCCACTGTCCTAACCAGTAACTTCCAGACAAGGATCGTTTATATATAAACTACCTTTTTATTTCTCATTTAATTTCATGGTGTGCATCCGCTTTAAAGAGGCAGTATAATCTTTAGACTACAATTTATTGCAAAAGTTAGGACAATTTTAACAGCTACATAACTTCCCAGACTGTGGTGCCTTCGATATCTCGGTGAAGAGGATTTTGTAAGCTATGTGTTCAACACCAAACATGACTTTTCATTTAGGAAGATAAATAAGCCTCTAGAACAATAGTGCACTGGCCATAAACTGAAAGCTGAAAGTCATTGTCAACAATGTTAAAAAGTTCAGCTTGCCTATCTTGCCTATTTGTTAAAGCTATATATATATTTATTTACGGTTTTAGAAATAGTGTTATTGCTATCTTTTGGCTGTGTCTACTATTGTAGAGCTGTTCAATATTAAGATAATGGGTCTATTATATTGCTTTAGACTAGCTGCATATACACATGGTCAGTCAGTGGAAACGCTGCTATGTGTAAGTCAAATTCCATGGACCAACCACAGTGAAGAGGACAGGAATCCTTGCAACATAATGAAATATGATGAATTGTGTCCCTGATTAAAAATATGACGTAAAATATTACATCATATTTTACTATGATGAAAGGACTTCCATCCTCTTTACTGTGCTTGGTGCATGGAAACTAACCAACATAAAGTTTTGTTTCCACACACTCAGCTCATTTGTGATTCTTAGCGAGCCTACTAAGGTGAACTTACCTGCATCTATCAGGAAAATCTGACATTCCTTCCTTATTTGCTCCCTATCTATATCACAGATGAGGAACTAGGAAAAAGATTGATAAACTACAAAAAATATCTCAGGAAACCTAAAGCATTACTAGACAAAACAAAATCGCATTAATCCCTAGTGTAGATGATAACAGTAAACTTTGTAATGTACTTCATCAAAGAAAAAAGTCCCTGTGTCCTTTGTATTCTGCTTTTCTTTCAGCATAGTTTGTATTTTGTAAAGAATTCAGTGATTAGAAACTTTCTATGCTTTATCTATCAGCTATCTGTGTGAGTATGGTAGAGAAATCTGATTTAGGCTACATTCACGCAATGTATGCCGGCTGTACCGTAGTACGGCGGGCATACATCGGTGCCAGGCAGAGGAGGAGGAGTTGAGTGCCGCTCACCCTTGCCCCCCTCCATAGTAATATATGCGCACTGCGCCATATTCCGGGGGAAGATAGGACATGTCCTATCTTTCTCCCGACTCCAAAATGGTATGATTCTGCACGTGTGCTTCACCATACTGTTCCCGTAAGGCACTGTGTGCCCATTGTCATGTATGGGGGACGCATATATGCCGTATATATGTCGGCCGTATATATAAGTTCCCATACATTTATGTGAATGTAGCCTTAGACAAGCAGTCAGTGGATTGAATAATCTCTTTACAGAGCTGAATCATTCAGTAAAATATGTGCTAGGTATGAAAAGATAATCTTCAGCCTCCTGTCTTTATCTGTCGTCTGTATACAGACCTGAGAAAGCTTTTACACACAAAGATCTGTAATGGAGAAGAAAGGAGCAAAACATGATACAGATTTTTTTCTTAATAAATTATTTTGTGAAGTGTTCACTATTCAGTTCTGAAAAATAAATTCAGTTAAAAAAATATCCCACTTTAAATCTGATAGGTCACATTGACAATGTTTGGATCTTGATGCATGACAAGGGGGCAGAGAAGCTGTGGTGAGATCTGGACCATGGACCTTAAAAGGGTTGTTGTGTAAATAGCAAAAATATTACTTCTATGGGAAAACCCATTAGAGTTCATACAGACTATATTCACATCACCAAAGCAAAGCTCGGTAGTGAAAAATTATTTTCATCAGTTTTTAACTACAAGCTGCGTTTACTCTATGATTGATCAGTAAAGAAATGATTCAAACTAGGACATTTGACTTTTTTCTGGAACAGGCGTATTGTCCCTGATCATGTGCATTGATAAATTAAAATGTTTTTTCAAGTAAAAGGTATATCCTTTTTTCTTTTAAACAAAAAAAAAATTATTCTGAGAACTTTCTTGAGTATGTAAGCATGTAATGTATAAGGAAGGAATGCTCATGCATGAAACAAAACTGTGCTGAGATTAATCATCCCCATTTATACAAAGGTCTGCAGAGGGTTCATAGATAGGACAGATCCATAATTGTTCTCATTACTTCAACTTAATTTGAACATAAATTGTCTGAACTGCTCTCATCTGGTATTGTTAATAAATAATCATTATTTTTGATGTTTTTGCCTTTAAAATTTAGAAAAAACATGTAAATTCATAGACTGTAAGGTCTTACGAGCAGGGCCGTCATTCGTTTAGTTCCATATGACAATGTTAATGCTTTGTAATTGTCTTATTTTACTTGTATATGTTGCCCATAATCAGTAAAGTGCTACAGAATATGAGAGCGCTTTATAAATAAAGATGATTAATCATTATATTATTATTGTAGGAAACAGTTCTCTAGGATTTAGGAAACGCAACCATTAACAAGTTGGTATACTAGTGGAGTTCACATCTTAAACATGCCTTCCCACAGTCTTTTTAAATATTTTAAAAATAATCCAACACATTTACAAACTCATATATACACACATAAGCACACAAGTTTTACACACATATAAAACTATATATAGTTTTATCATATATCATATGTCATATGCACACAAAGTATATAAACATCAAAGATACACACACATACACACCATAAACACACATATAGCAGATTAACACATATACAG
This sequence comes from Engystomops pustulosus, assembly GCF_040894005.1. Classification (NCBI taxonomy): domain Eukaryota; kingdom Metazoa; phylum Chordata; class Amphibia; order Anura; family Leptodactylidae; genus Engystomops; species Engystomops pustulosus. The sequence goes on from NC_092414.1 coordinate 46,056,138, forward strand.
TATATAGACCTCATACACACATATATTGTATATAGCCATCTTACACATACAGCAGATATACACATACATACAGTAAATACAGAATATTCATACATATACAGCATGTACACACCATTTACACTCAAAAGAAAGAAAAATATTCTCTGCGTTGAGCTGGAAAATGGCCCTTAGCTCCTCCTCATCGGGAGGTTGGTCACATGACCTCGGCCAGGAGGAAGAGCGGACGGACTGGACACAGAAGTGGTTGGTTCAGGACTGGCTGGGTGTAGCAGTTGGGGCAACAGCATTGCAAATATAGGCTCATGGGCCCACAGGATCAATATATTTTGACTCGGCAATGTGGCCAATTAACATTGCGCACCCTGCCATGGCTGCTACAGTGGAAGTTACACCACAGCACGGTTATATAACATTGCTAATGTAAGAATTACTGTAGTGTATATTTATTCAATAGCTAAGATAACAGAAATAATACATACAACAGTTTAGAGGATTGAAATATTTTTTTTTAGAAGCTGTAAGAACTAAAAGGAAATCTCTTTCTTTGACTTTTAAATTTCATTTGGTTGCTGCTAAACTGCAAAAGATTAGAAAGCTGAAACCGTAACCATTATTAGTTCTGGGCAGGCCACTCTGTGTTGTCAGGTAAAGACTCCACACATACAGTTCTTGTATTATCATGGCACAAGTAATCCTTTTCCACCCAGCATTCTGCATCTAAAATCAATATCCTAAGGAGTGGGAACTAAAGGTATAAAGAAGGTTGTGCAGCTGAATCCTAGGGGACCAAAAAGTTATTGTTTGATACAATATTAACCAATGGTAAATTATGACTTTTTTTTTAATAATAGCATACTTCTCTCTCTATCACATTAGAGATGTCATGTATCATTTCTTATAGATTATAGAAGGTTAAACATTAAGAATTAATTTCTTAATATCTCTTTGCAATAAACTATATAAGGGATGATTTCTAATCTCCTATTATGCCTAGATTATGCTTAACTGGACTGCCATATGCCCGATGCACCAGGCACTGAGACCCCCTCTCATCATTTAGACTGTGGATATATGATGTTGTTACTTGGTACTACCCATTTAATGTCATGATAAAGACATTTTTTTCTCATCCCGGTAAGCTTATAAAGTGTCATAATGTTATTTATTTATAGGAAATTACTGTTGGAGCAAATCACAACATTTCCATGATGTTGTTAAATTGTGTATGCATATATTTGCCAGTCTTGCTTTAGTATGTGTGAAAAACAATGGTTGACCAAAACCATGTGGGAAAATACTTACAATGACAAGCAAAAGGGTAACTATGTATTGAACTTTTGACTTTCAGGCTCCATATCTAACCATCCACTACAACTTTCAACATGAGTATTCAATAGTTTTATAGACAATTCAGTAGAAGATTGGAATTTGCAACCATGAGATATGAGATAAAACATAAAACTAATCTATAAAGCACTGCAGAATTTGAGGGCGCTATATAAATAAAGATTATTATTAATATTAATTGGAGACATCGGATAAAACTCAATAGATTGGGCTCTGATGGTTGCAAATGGCTCTGGAAGAAAATGAACATTTAATAGGTTCAATGGTGGTTACAGTGATCTACAGTAAATGTTAGTATTGTATAAGATTTGTTCAATTACAGAGATGATCTCCTGGAACCTGTGGTTAAAACACTTTTCTTTATTTAGTCATCTTTAAAATTACACTGAACAGTAAGGTTACAGCTGACACATTTTGGCAGAAGTTTGATGAAGTTGAATGATCCTACAATACTCGAGTAATATGGTATGAAAAGGGCCGCATAGTGTCCCCAAATGAAAACTACTTAAAGCATACAGTAGTTGACTACTATGAACCAACACTGAAAAGATGTAGAAGAGATCTGAAATCAGATTTCACTTGAGTTTAGAGAGTCAATTAAGATTCTATTTGATGAAGCTTCACCTAATACACATAAACCCTCTATTTTTCTATTACACAGGGTTTTTTGTAAATTTTTACAAATTATTTCCATTTTTAGTCTCCACTAAAATGATAATAACAAAAGCTTAATGGGCATGATTCAAACAAACAATAATGGTAACTATCAAACGTCCATTAGACTTTCAATGATTTCATATATACAAGCTTTATCCAAAGCAAATCCGAAAATATTCAGATTTGCCCTGGACCTGAAAAATGCCAGATTCATACGAAAACTAGAACTGCTCATATAGCTGAGGAATACTTAGCTACTACTTATAAGCAGAGAGTGGCTGGAAAGATGTAGGCAGTATTGAAAGTCAAAGGTTGATTTAAAAAATAATAAAAATTTTAATTCGATGTTAAGGAACAAAACAGTAACAATGTAGTTCCATGGTAAGATACTGCATACCTAAGCATATCCTAAATGGTTGCAAGTGAAATTTATGTATAAAGCCAAGATGATTGTCTATAAAATTATGGTAGTCTCACGTTGAGAGCTGTAGTGAATTATGATATATGGAGCCTAAAATTTTCAGATCATTAATATGGTGGAATGAGGTTGCAGGAACCTGCCTCATTTGTTGTGCATTGTTGACTTGCTAGAAATCCATCTATTGCCATCCTTAAGAAAATAGTTTATCTTAGAAATGCTATTTTTTCCCAGCTCTGCAATCACAGCAGCAAAGTTTCACTGCATGGTTTGCTGAGCAGCAATCATCCACAACTCACGGCGAACTTCTGCTGAAACTGACATTTTATTTACACTGTGCTTACAGTATATAACAACAAAATGAGCAAACATTGTTTTTTTCCTGAGCAGGAGAGGGTCTATATGTCTTTTTAAGCAGTGCCCTTGGCTGCAATTCCAAAGTATTTTGATTTAGTTGGAATTTTTCCACCAGACTTTGAACTCAGGAGGACTATAAAATGCTGTGTTAAGCGCACTTCTTTCTTATTCGAGCATAGACAAAATGAACACTTATTTATCATTCATCAGTAATGACGAAACTCCATTCAATAAAATGCCAAAAACATGTTAAGCTGAATGAATCAGGAAACGAATGGATGTATTAAATAACAGGGCAAATGTTGAGGATTGCTGATTGAAATGCTGTACTATTGCTGTAACTTGAGTATTTATTGGACATATAGGAAAGAGGTTGGGATAGTGTTTATGTACATTCCTTTAACAGCCAGATTTGCTACATTATTTGCATCAAGGTGGCTGTATGAATCATGTCTGCCTGAGGGGACCTAAGACACACCACTCATAGGGTGTGACTCCCCCCTTAGAAGTGCAGTATTTCAGTGTTTATGACTGTAAAAATCATTTAACATTTGCAGATAAGGGACAAGCATTAAGAGTTTACTTTTACTCCCTTCATGCACCACACCTGTGATGCAATAGGAGCTGTATAGAGAGTGGGCTAAATTCTTTCCATATAGGGCAGCTTTATTAATAAATACAGAAACTTTATTACTCAGCTGACACCATACTTCAAGTGCCATGATTGTTGCTGGCACCGATCGCGTCAGTGAGTGCTGTCATCAATGTGGCCAATCAATACCCCCATCAATCCCCATAGGTCATAAAGCCTGATCAGTAGTAGATTTGCATTATACTGCAATGCAGTAGTATTGCAGTATATTGTATGAATGATCAAACCCCTAGGGTACCTGAATTAATAGTAAAAAAATAAAAAAGGTAAAAGTTTAAATCACCACCCTTTGCCTAGAATACATAACATCCAAATGTCTGAATCACCACTTTTTCAAAATATTTTCATTCATAAATATTTGAATAAAAAGTTATCAAAGGCTAGCCCCAGATGCAATTAAAAATGATGGCTGGTTTCACAAAAAAATGACACTTTACACAGCTTTGTACACCAATGTATCAAAAAGTCATGGGCATTAACATTTGGCAAAATAGCAAAGTCTTTTTTTGTACAAAATATTTAAAATCTACAAATGCATAAAAAAGCCTTTTTAAATTTAGCATCTCCATGATCAAAAAGAGCCAAAGAATGAATTACAAAAATGAAAAAGGGGCTAGTTCCATAAGTGTTAAGAAATATATTAGGAATTAACAGTTTTCATTGTAAAATTTTGCTTTAATATCATGCTATAACAATTTCTTTGGGAAGATTTAATGAATACATATTTATCATATATTCTGTGAGCTATAATTTTCTAGCAACTACCAGTTTTTGGGTCTCCCTGATTTATCAATGTATAAACTCAATGGACGAAAATAACGGCTCAGCCAGGCTCCAGGCAATGCATTTAACGTCCTTTATTTATGCATAAAGATGCATAAAGATGCGTTTCGGGCGGGTTAACCGTCCTTAGTCATAGCTATGACTAAGGACGGTTAACCCTGCCCGAAACGCGTCAGCTGCTGCTGTTTCCCCACACAGTGGATGTTGCATCTTTATGCATAAATAAAGGACGTTAAATGCATTGCCTGGAGCCTGGCTGAGCCGTTATTTTCGTTCATTTGGATTTCTGACCCTGGCAGAGGGGAGGCCCGTGCCTCGCTCGGCGTGTCCTGAACGGGAGGTGAGCTGGTCTACTTGTTTATACTTCAATAAACTCAATGGGGCTTATTTACTAAGAGTCCGCGGACTGCACTATTCCAAAGATTTCCGTTTTGCGTCGCCTTTAGCAGGGGTTTTTGGCACACGCGATCGGATTTTGGCTCAATGGCTGCGGCTTTCAAGGGACACAAATTGGGGCGCGGGCCGTCTGACAATTTGACTGATTCGGACTAAGTGTGGGATTTAACATTTAAATTGTGTCGCAGGCCATGGGAAGAAGAACGTGAACTTCGGCAGACCTGAGCGGGTAGCCCACATGCAGGATATCAGTGCACCGTGTAACGTAGCCCAATCCATGATCGACGGAAATTCTGGATCGGGGATTGCGACATGGACAGGTAAGTAAATGTGCCCCAATATCTTGCCAATTTTTATTGGCAAGGGGGACTTTTATTGTTTGGGGAATAAAATCCTTTCAATCCAAGTTTATACATTCATAAATGGGTTAAAAGTAACAATAGGAAGAAAAATTACAAAGATGCTTCAAGTTTTGAAAATGAACATCACATTTAAATAAAATTATTTTGCATGACAAAGCTATAATATATCTATATTGCACAGTTCTAAACTGTCATTAAAAGTGGATCATGTACTACAGTAAACCTTGTGAATATTCATATCCTGTCTTGGTCATAAGATGATGCGTTACCTTGGATCCTTCCACGCTCAATGTACTATGACTGGGGATGTGCACAGTTGGAGGTTTCAATGGGTTGGGTAGTCCCGATGCTCACTTGTGCACTTAAACTAAGAACTAGAGATGGGAGAATCGATTCTAACGAAGTGGGATTCGTTTTGAATTTCAGGAAACTTCGGCTCTGCACGAATCTGAAGTTTATGGTGATTCGTGCTAACTAATTTTTTTCCCCCTTTATTAGCAAAATGGCCATGAGCACAATGTGTTACATGGGGCAGAGAACTCTGGGAAGAAGAAAGGAACCCCCCTTGACCACATGTGCAGACATGTAAGCCAATCAGCGACTGGCAGGCTTATGTGATGTCACAGCCCTATAAAAACAGACGGCCATTTGCAATCCCGTCATTTCACACTGCATGTGCTGTCTCTAGCATCTAGCTGCTTGTACTCAGTAGCTGATGGAGTGATTTTTGCTCAAAGTCCAGGGTGTCCGTTTTGGGTGATCTGTATACCCCAAATTTCAATTTTTTTTTGTTGCTAAAGTTGATATATACGAAAATCTGTGTCAAATCAACATTGGAGTGATTTTTTCTCAAAGTCCAGGGTGTCAGTTTTTGGGGTTCTGTATTCCCCAAATTTCAATTCTTTTTTGTTGCTAAAGTAGAAATCAAGAAATCTGTGTCAAATCAACATAATTGATTAACCAATATGTCAGACAGCGAGGTGGCAGATGGAGCAGGCACAGGCCATAGAACAGTAAGGGGATGTCGCAACAGGGGTATCTCTGTGCCGGTGTCATCTAGAGGCAGTGTGTTGATGAACAACCCAAAGGTTCTTGATTGGTTGACTAGGTCATGCACTTCCTCTCAAATGCCATCTGACAACCCCAGCTAACAGTTTGTGGGTTCATCAGATACATTCCGTAGTTGACATGGCCCAGGGGCAGGTCAGCAGCCCTCACTTGTCCTCAACCAGCCCCTGTCCTGTTCATTTCCCTCAGCCAGAGATCTACAAGGTGGTCTAGGTTCAGCGCTACTATACAGCAATGAGGAACTCAAAGTAGAGGATCCCCTGAACTACAGGGCAGCCAAACTTGATGTGTGGCCGCAACTTGTGAAGGTTGCAGTAGAGAAGCTGTCCTGCCCAGCCAGTAGTGTGGCATCAGAGCGGGTGTTCAGTGTGGCAAGGGCCATTGTTACCCCAAGGAGAACCCGCTTGCAACCTCCCGCCTGATGCCACACATCTGATGCCAGTTGCTCCATCTGCCTCCCACCATATTTACCAGGGACTTAAGTTGTCACTCACCTCCACACTCATTATGCCACACTGTGGCCTACCACGTTGCTGCCACCACCAGAATTTGTCATTAACTGTGGCCTACCATGTTGCTGCCACTTGAAGAATTTTTCATTGTGCCACTCTCTAGCCTCATGCTGCTGCTGCAGCCCACCTACAGTACACACACTGTGATTGTGCCACTCTCTGACCTCCTGCTGCTGCTGCCACCGCCTCCACACTTTGTCATTATGCCACTCTGTGGCCTACCATATTGCTGCCACCTCCATAATTTGTCATTGTGCCACTCTCACACTCCTGCTGCTGCTAACTGACTGCTGTCTCCCTGGAACACCCTGTGATTTCCATGATGCTGCTTTCACCATCCACCACTCTATGACGTTGCTACTTTGTTTGGTTTTCCACTTCATTTCATCTGTCAGAAGGAATGAAAAGCTTCAGGATTGATAGCGAAAAGCCGGAGTGGATACAGAACACAGAGGACATGCAAATATTCCATTTACTGGCCAACTGTTTTGGATCAACTCCTGTTTGTTTTTGGCTTTAGCAATAATGATGGATCATTGACCAATTGAAAGCGGACACTGGCTGATGAAAAAAAGGGCAAATTGATAAGTGATGTCAATGCTAAATTACTGCCGACACCCTCACCACTCTTTTTGGGGGTTTCTACATGTATCCGTATTTAACAGAACAGATTCTGTCATAATTTGTGGAATCATCTGATGTCATTGTAATGAGAGTGCACTCTTTAATGTTATAGTGGGATCTTGGCCCTCAGCTTGGTCCTTTCGAACTGGCACAGACGTTACGTTGTCAGGCTGCGTTCCCGCTTCACTTATTTGGTGAAGTTGGCCTCTGTAAGTCCCCAAGAAATTGAAGAGAGAAGTGATTCTAAGAGCGGCGGCTGTCATGTGCGTGTCATACTAAAACACAGCATTGTTTGAAGACCAAACCACGCTCTCTATGCATTTTTTAGCATGGCACAACGTTGTACAACACCACACGGCTCTAAGCAGCCAGGAAATACCTGTTTTTTTAACGTGATTCGCCATGATTTGATTTGGTCGGATTGAATTTTGTCAGAGAATTCGGCGAATCGAATTTTTGAAAAATTCACCCATCTCTACTAAGAACTAGTCTGGCGACATGTTTGGAAAACTTTACTGTTGCCTTTTTCCATATGCTTCAAATTCACAATATCAAGGCCCATAAGAGATTAGTTTGTGAGAGGTTTACTACTGATGTGTATCAGTACAATGCCTCCTCATGTATACTAATTTTTATTTTAAATAACTTTTGGAAACCTGCATTGTCCATAGAAATAATAATCTATATAAGTTGAGTAAATAAGTAAATATTTTTTTTAATATTATTTAATATTAATGAGTTAAATGCATGTCCATTGTCATCTATTGTCTATAGTTTTCTGGTCCCATGTCAGAAACTCAGGGGTAACTAAACTTTTAAGCCAATTTTCTCAGAATGTTTTTATTTAAGTTAATAAAGAAAAATCATTCTTCTTTCTTATCTGCAGTGAGCAGTGTATCTGAAAAGCTGTTCTGAAGTTTGTGGACAGCATCTAAGAAGAGAAGAATAAAAGTTATCTAATTACACACCTGCATAATATCTGACTTTCTCTGTAAGGAGATGAGGTTATCAAGTATCTGTAAGGAATTAAGTCTCTAGTAACTTTAACAACCACTTATCTATCAACCGTGAGCTGGAAGAACATAAAAGACAATAATCAGACTCAAATGGGGTAATTTGCATGGATGTTTAGTCAACTTTACAAATGGACTGTGGAACTTTAAGGCATGGAGATAAATAATATAGGGATAGTTGTACTGCTGTACAATAGCAGTTTTCAAAAATATGTTTAGTGAGTGCGGCTCTTGTAAGATCTGGACTATGTGAAATCAATAGTATGTGATAGGAATGGCTCTGTCAAAGATAAGGATTTAATGACTTTACCAGTCACATTCAAAGAGTTAACGCCAGCTAGCACTGCTATTAGTGCTAGCTGGCGTTAACTTTTTGAATGCGGCTGGCAAAGTCATTGCCAGCAGCCCCAACCCCAGATAAAGTATTTTGGAATTAGTAAGCTTCATGAACCAATAATTATATTCCCATACATTAATGTAAACTTGATCCTCCTCATTATGGGTAGAGTTCTAGTTGACCAAGTGAAACTGTTCCGGTAGGGTCACTTGACAGTGACAGTGCAAAGTTGAATTCACATGTGGCATAATCTCATATAAAATCTGCATGCCTTACACCATTTGTAATATTACTTTCAGGCAAATGATAATAAAGTTATCCTTGTTAGTAAAACACAAAATGATATGGGATGTGACTCCACCATTATATAGCTGCTCATGCTATATTGTTGGAATTAGTGTGTATGTGACTAATATAGGGAAATTACCCAGTCACAAGGGACAGCAATCTCCTTCTATTATGTTGACATTATACAATCAACCATAGGAGAGGAAAAAAGCATTATACTTTAGAAATTGAGTTTTGCAATGTTCCCAACAACCCTCATAACATGAAGTGGCTCTAAGTAGTTAATTCTAAATACATTTTTGAGGGATTAATCTAAGCCTACAGACAGACGCATACCAATTTCACTTACCTTGAGATATTTTCTAGACAGATTTATTATATAACAAACATCCCAATTTCGCTTAATGAGTTTTCTCAGCAATTTGTACAAAACATGGATTTTCAATAGCACGTAGTAATTAGTTTGTCTTATCTCCTTCAAACCTAATATGTAAAAAACATTGACATTTCCAGGCCTATATGTTTTGGAATCAATGTTGCTTGAAAAATCTCCATTACTTTGCTATTGACACTTATTGTACATCATTAAAGCCTGTTTACACTCTATCAGTATGCATTTGTCATCTTGTCAGCAATCATATAATGGCTTCCACATTTGTGATTATATCTTCTCAAATTAGAAAATGAGGTTGATAGGCTAATATCTGATTACAGTAAAGCTGGGTTTTCATGCTCCAGTGTAGAGAATACTTAGTGTACTGAGCGTTTTCACAGAGCTTTTCAATGATTCCCTCATAACATTAATCTTAGTCAGACATTAGGGAACACTTAACATGTCAGATTTACTTTTAATTAAGAAGGCAGCAATTATTATTAATTGAAAATTGTCAATATGTTTCACTTACACATTGATTATTGTTAGATGCAATCAAAAGTAAATGTAACTCTGCCTGGAAACCTGTCCTAAGATTTAACGTGTTTTCAAGCTCAAGGATGACGTAATACATAATAAAACATTTGTTCCATTTCCTAGAATACCGTTGTTCCAATCCTACTGCTTGCTTTATTGTTGCCCTTTTTTTTTATTACTGTTACTAATGTGCTAATGGAGTTGGAGGGAGGAGGGGCTTGCGACAGACCAGTCCGTCAACTTCCTTACTATCACTGATTGTAAATGTTCAGAATAATTCAGTGATCATTGATAGACAGGTCTGATACATTGCTACAACATGTGCTGGGTCGGCACCTGAACAATTGAGTGGAGTACAAGGAAATGGTTTTACTAAGTGCATGGCAAAGGGGGAGCTCCTTAAATGTGACGAAACCAGAAGCAAGTCATTAAAAAAGTGTTTTATTTTAAAATCTAGTAAATCAGAAAAGCATAGGTATTTTTAGTGAGCAACTAATTGTACTTTTCCTAAGTATGAAGTCAACACATTTAAACCCATGGGGGATTATTTATCACCACATTGTCTGGTTTCTTTAACTATAGTTTGAGACTTTTTTGTCTCAGTTGAAGATTAGTACAATAACCCCCATGGCAGAATTGCAGTTTCTTCCATTCCCTAGAGCAAACATGCCAAAATCCATCTGAATCCAGACCACCGCCTTATTTTAGGTGGTCTTCAAGAAATAAATACTTTAAATAGGTATGAACAAGGATTTCTCCTCCTTTAGGCAACATTTGTTAGAGGTATGCTTCTGAATAGTGAGGAGCTGACCTACAACAGTTCAGACAGACACAAACATGAAAATCTGAACCCTGAACCACACCCACAGGTAGCATACAATATTTTCTTTCTAGCCCCCAGGATTGTGTTGTGGAGATATCAGTCCCAGTATCTGGCAAAATCCTCTCCACTGTTAGAGTTGCTGGTGGAGAGGATGGGTGTGTGTTATGATAATCCTCACTGTTACTAACTAATCAGCAGCAGGCAATTTCAGATAAGTCATATACATATAAACTATGCATTGTTATCTATGCATATGTTTGTAGATTGTAGATTTATGTTTCTCTTGTAGATGTTGTGTTTACATTCTGCTAATATTCAGTTAACATTGCATTTACAGTATTTTTCGGCCTATAAGGTGCACTGGAGTATAAGGCGCACCATCAATAAATGCCTGCTAAAACGTCTAGGTTCATATATAAGGCGCACCGGAGTATAAGGCACACCTGATTATAAGGATGAATGAACAGCAGGTGGCAGACCTGTGCACTGTTCAAGGCAGCTATTGTCTGTAAGTCTGTTCATATATAAGGCGCACTGGAATAAAAAGCGCACCTTTGATTTCTGAGAAAATCAAAGGATTTTTAATGCGCCTTATAGTCCGAAAAATACGGTACATAAACACAATGTTACATAATTGCAATGTAAACGCAATATAAACCCTATATTAAATGTAATGTAAACGCAAATGTAAATGCAATGTAAATGTAATGTGAACTTAGAAGAGATGTAAAGGGGATGTTAGTGCAAATGCAATGTAAACTTGATGTGAATGCAAACATGACCGCAATGTAAATGCCTTGGTTGCACACATGCAAAATCAAACACAATCTACACGCAATTGTGAAATAAATGCAATGTTAGTGCAATTATGATGTAAACATGATGTGAATGCATTGTAAAGGCAATGTTTGCACAAATTAGATGTAAGTGCCAAGTAAGTAAAAATGCTAAGTAAATGTGATGTAAATGCAATTTGAGGGCAAACACATTGGGCACATGTATTATCGCATCTGCACAAAAAAAATGCCGGTATTTCAATGTTTTTTTGGCGCAGAACTGTTGCGGACCATTTATAATGAGTTTGCGACAGAAAGAACAGATGTTTCCGACTATCCCGCCACCTCCATCTTTTTTGGCGCAAGTGGGTGTGGCCTAACATTTCCACATTATCCTCCACATTTATGTTTATTTTGTCGGCATTTTTAGGCACAATTTTTGGGGCACAATTGACCAGGAAAAAATTGGTCTGAGAGCAAAATTAAGGCGCAGTCATTGGGCTGTGCTTTGCGGAGACTGATCTCCGATGCCGACAGTCGTCCTTGCGGCACATTTAGTAAATCCCCCCCAATGTAACAGCAATGAAAACGTGAAGTGAACACAAACAAACAAAAGCAATGTTACCACAAATGCGAAGTAAACATAAATGCAACTTAAATATAAACATTATGCAAATGTGATGTAAAGTCAAATGTGATATTAATGGAATGTAGACAAAAAACACAACGCAAACACAAATTTAAAGTAAACACAAATGGCATGTAAAAGTTATATGAATGCAAATGCCATGTAAACGTCATGTTTGCACAAATGTAATTTACATTGCGTTTACGTACATTGCAGATACTTTGAATTTGTATGCACATCATGTTTCCATCACATTTGAGCTAACATTTTCTTTTCTTTGTGATTGCGTTTACACTTTACTTGGGTTGTCAGCACATTCATATTCTGGTTGCGTTTACATTGGGTTTACTTATCACATTTGTTGTAACATTGAGTTTGCAGTAACATTGCACTTGCTGTAACATTGCGCTTTCTGTAGCTTTGCATTAGCGTTTGCTATAACATTGCATTTCTGTAAACTATGTGTAAATGCAATGTATACAGAATATGAGTGGAATTTTAAAGAAATGCAAATACAGGATCTATGCAAGCATAAAGAGATCACAATGTGTATTCCGCAGTAGCTTCTCTGTATTTGCCTGATGCTGATTGGACAGTATCTGAGAAGATATGATAGCACACAACCCCTCATCTCTGACAGAAGAAAGGATTACAATGCTCAGATACTGGGACTGATATCTCCACAACTGTGGGGGTTAGAAAGAAAATTTAAAATGCTCCTGAAACTTTGGATGGTATGTAAAATTTTAATTTGCGCTACCCAACAATGATCCTCCCAAAATGGCTTTGTGCAGCATCCCCGTGTGCTGTATCAATTTAAATGCTGCCACCAGCATTGAAAGTTTAGAAAGGACCTAAACTTTGTGGTTCGGGTCCGCAAACTGAACTATGTGCATGTAGAGAGGGCAGTGTGCAACAGATTAATGAAATGTGTCACATATTCCTCATGAATCTGATGCCCCTTGCAACATTTTTATTCTGGTACAGTTTACCCTGATTTGCAGTGGCTGTAAGAAAGAATCAAGCCACTCGCCCAGAGATCCAATCCTTGCCAGTACATCAATTCTTGTTCGTTATGGTTCACACATAAATTGTTATCTGGAAAGATATTACCTTCATTATCACAGCTATGCTGAACACCCACCATGTCCTTATCACCACAAACAAAATCATTATCTGCAAAATGTTTTTTATAGTTAGGTCCGGCGCAAATTTGTTAACATCCAAAATCGTATTAAAAAGATCAGAGTCCTGAATCAGAGCAAAGCCAGCTAAGGAAATTTCGTCCTCACTCGAGATGTTAATAACAGTCATTTTCAACTCTTTTTTTTCTTGCCGGGTGGTCATCTTTTTGTTTTCTTGTTTGGCTGTGCTTTCTACCAGCCTGTCTCCCTCGCTTTATGAAGAGTAAACTCTTCATGGAGTGGATGTGGAAGTGCCCTTTCCCACATTGGTTATACTGTTGGATATGCCTGAAAGGGTGGAATCCTCTGCTAGCCCCGCAGAAGAGCTATCGTCAGAGTCAGAGAAACCAACCCTAGAACTGGGCGCAGATACTTTATAAATACATGCTCAAGTGCTTTACACATTCTTTCTAGTGCAAAGATAAATGTAAAACTGGTACAAAAGCTTTAATAAATGTGTTTTATCCTGAAAGGTCATTTGTTGAGTTTAGGTAAGACCTTTAGGGGTTAATATGTAAATGACTATCCCAATTATAACACATTTAACAATGCAAAGTCAAAGGTATATTAACATGATTGATACTGTTAACCACATAAAAGCTGCAATTAACTTGATTCTATGGCAAAATACATGCTATAAAGGAATATGTGACAGAATTGCTTTGTTATATACATAATAGTTACAGCTCTATTGATTGCAATTGCTAAGAACCCAGCAGTATCATATACATGTAATTATATGTAATTATTGTGTATAATTGAAACATATAATTTGGTTTATTAATTTTGTTCAATTTAAATTTGCTTTAGTATATTATTAAATGCAATGAAAAAGAGTTGCACATAATCTCTGAAAATGTAATTAGCAATGTTCCACGTGCATTTTCATCAATGTTGTGTAGCTATGTATGAAAGTACTAAGACCTAAGATTTAACTTAAATGAAAGCCTTACAAAAGGATTAATTAATCCATTTATGCTTTCCCTGTGAAGAAGTTCCCTGAATGCAGAAGTGTCCTGAAACAGCAGCCACGGCTGCCAAAGTTTCAGGACTTTCTTTTGAGAACCAGCAAGTTTTACCAATAATACCTCTATTTGTAACATATGCAACATTTTCAACCAAGATAGATTGCCTGCATCAGGTTGAGAGATCATAAGACAGCAGAGGTGAGCCCACTAAAATATCATACATGCGTTTCATCTTCAACCCACTGACCAAGGAACATCCCCCGAGCTAATCCAAGAGCAAAATCAGTGTTGTAAAGTAGAGGTGTAACTGGACTATGTTGATCTTCCCCTACATAGCAGGGCCGCACACAAAGTTAAAGGGGTATTCTCATTTGGGTAATCACATTCAATTTCATTAATCTGCCATATTTATACATTTCTTCAAATAGATGGTATTAAAAAATGTACCTGTGTGAAGATAATTTCTCATAAATGTAGTCATATGGTCCCTTAGAAAAAAAAGACGGTGTCCTTGGATATGACCACCACTGCTGGAGGAATTGCACAAAGAAACAAAAGTTTTTTTTGTATATGAAATATCTGGGAGTTATGGCCGTCCTGTGGTAATGAAGGCAGGTGATCAGGCCGGGCTCAATAGCGCATGTCTGGCCACCACTGCCTGAGCTGGTCGTATCCGAGGAAGCCATCTTGTTGCTAATGGACAACATGGCCACATTTATGAGTAATTATCTTCACAGAGGAATTTTTTTTAATAATATCCAATTGAAGATTGGATTACATATGGCAATTAATTAAATTAAATGTGAATGCCCAGATGGGAATACCCCTTTAAAGTGTAACCGTCATTTAAAAAAACTTTTGATATGTTGTAGGGCAGGTAATTTTAAGCACTTTTGCAATTGGATTAGATACCCGAATCTTGCTCCTTTCTCTTGTATTCTGCAGACTTCACCTAGATGTCAGCAATCTCACATATGTCTGTTGCTAAGCTCATCCCATCTTCAGAAAGAAGCAGAGACTACGAAGCAGGAGACACGCCCCCATCTCTCTCCCTCCAATCAGCTGATTACCTCATGTCTCACTGCCCCAGCACTCAGTCATGTGCAGGGAGAAGCCCTCACTAATGTAGTGACCAAACATCTACATATATCTCTTCCTCAGCTTTCCCTACAGTTGTGTATAAACACATAATCCATAGACAGAAGCCCCCCCTCCCCCATCACCTCACACAAGAAAGTGGCAGGAGACAATCTCCAAGTCTGCAAGCTGTGTCCTCATGTGCTATGCTGGAGTGTTGGATAGATAGGAGATAGATAGATACGAGAGATAGGATATACACAAATATATATGAGATAGTTAGATATATGGATAGGAGATAGATAGATATAGACACATAGATAGATAGATAGAGAGATAGATAGATAAATGGATAGGAGATAGATAGATATGATATAGATAGGATATACATAGATGGCTAGGAGATAGAAAGATATTAGATAGAGGATAGATATGAGTAGATAATAGATAGATATATAGATAGATATGAGATAGATAGACAGATAGATATCAATGTGAAGAGGCAGCACTCCAAGTAGTGTTGAAAGGGGATTTACCCCCTTTTAACACTACTTGGAGTGCTGCCTCTTCACTTATATATTGGGGATTCACTTATATATTTGGGATTCTCCTGGCTACTGCACTCACTGCTTCAGCTGTACTGCTCAGGACTCTCCCTTGTTTGTTTAGACAGATAGATAGAGATTATTAATGTATTCATCCGTTTCAAGGAGGGGAAACAGGAATGGCCCAAGACATAGTTCTAAGAAAATATACTTGTGAATTGTCTTATGGGAAATACCATGGCCTTGTTATAGGTATCACTAGAATTGACATATATTATTTTAATATTTACATTCTAATATCCAATAAGATATAAGGAGCAATACAGAGATAAAATATAATGGGATATTCTATATCAGCACTTGCACAATGCAATGATTGCAATTTTACATTTTTTGCTTCAAACATAAAAATCTGGAGAATCTT
Source organism: Engystomops pustulosus (assembly GCF_040894005.1). Lineage (NCBI taxonomy): Eukaryota > Metazoa > Chordata > Amphibia > Anura > Leptodactylidae > Engystomops > Engystomops pustulosus. The sequence goes on from NC_092414.1 coordinate 46,072,287, forward strand.
CAAAAACATGCCAATGGGAAAAAACACACAAGGAAATCACAATGAAAGAGAAAAAGAAACATATCACAAAACACTTGCAGTGTCGTAATAATTATACCCCAAAATGTACTACACTACAGGGACACTTGTTGCCCCTTTTTGGAAGGATGTATGTTTCATTTTGAAGTCTGAAGACAGGATTGCTCAAAGGAGACAGAAATCAATGGCAGTAAGCTAATAAATTATTTCCTGCTTTGTTCTGATAGCGGCAACTACATGAAAGAAGACCACATGCCGTGATATAAAATGGCCAAGGGCATGCCATGGTGCGTAAAATGTCAATAGCTAATACTTATATATTTATATATACTTTTTGTTCTAAATGATCTTCTTGTGTCAGCGATACTTAAGCTCCTCTTATAGCAAGTGTAGAATGCCTAAAGTTATAATCTCTGATTATTACATTTAGGTGACTTTGCCCAAATGAAAATCACGTTGTGCATTTGTTCAAAGTACATAATATCCATTAAACAAAAGCCCCAGATGAAAACAGTGATCGGTTTCTACCTTAGCAGATGTTCTTCACTTTGAATACATCACAATTATTCCCACCGAAGATTTTCAGCCTGGAGGTGAGATACTGTTCACTTGAATTATTTCTACGTTATGAATCTTGCAAGACATATTTAATATATTTTGCAAAGTAATTAAATTTGTGTCCTGTTTTTTTTTACCTAAGCAGAGTGTTTAACTTCATATAAGAAAATTGTGCAGATGCCTGCTAAAATTAATATTAAGGGCAATTTTTTTCTTTATAATCTTTAAAAAGTCACAGATATCAAGAGTTATGCTGTGGGAAAAATTATTGTAGGATATCTGGTTTTGGGCATCTGTGATATAACTCTTGTTAATTTCTTATTACATATAATAAAATTTTTCTTGTAAGATATGAAAGAGGATGAATTTTTTTTTCTTGTTAATTTTATAATTATATGTATGTAGAAAAAGAGTTCTGTAGGATAGTGCTGCTGCCCGGCGAATTTATCAGGAGGCTGGAACCTCTGATAAATCCATCTGGCGCTGGGAGCTGGGGACACCATCATACATTGGCGCACTTAGCACCAGAGTATAATAAATGTGCTTAAAGGCCATACATGCTCAACTGAGGATTCTGCTTAAAGAATATGAAAATATGTGTTCCAGTGAACAACTGTAGGCAGCACTCTTTCACAGTCATTGTTACTCATGAGTACAGTGTAGGGAACTGGTGTGGCTATAGGAGAGGTCATAGAATTGGGTAAAGAAGGAAATTATTATCCATATGGAGAGTAATTTTGCAGGACTCCTTTACAGGCATAGGGAATCTTGAATGGTCCCCAGTTGAGGGAACCTTGTAATAGTGTCACTTGGTGTCATTTGGTTCCACCTACAAGGTTCTTATGCACATGAGTAGAAGAGTAGTTCTTGCCTCAGCCAGCAAATAAAAAATGGCTCATTAGAAATGGTTTATTTTGCTTCTTTTTCAACAATAGGTGGATGTTTTGAGAGGTAAACTAAGGGTTACCAGTGGCACATAAACATCTCATGAAACAGGATTCCAACTAAAGTCCAGTCTGTAAAATTTCTACATAAATTAATATATTGTTCAAATAACTGAAATAAAGAAAAACATTAATAGATTTCTTTTGTAGTTTGTAAATGATTATTTAGTCAGTCATGGTGTTCATCCTATAGGTTTTAGAATACTGTAGACTTGAGCCACAGAAAATACCAAAATAATTTTGCAGGATGCAGTAATAATGCAATAGTGATATGTTGAAAGAGATCCATAGACATTCACAAGTTCTGAACATCAAACTTCAGATACTACAAGTTGTTTACTGAGCAAAGGGAGGTGCTTTCTTTTTGAAGTACTGATACATCACTGTTGTGGTCTTCTGCTGTTTGGCTGAGAATCAAAACGGAGATGCAATGGAGACAAAACGCAATGAATGTGCCACGTCACATAGATCACACGCAAGTGTGAAACCACCCTATGTCACATACATAGTTGTATTTTAGCAGATCCAGGACAAACCCTCTAAGAGGATTTTAGAAGTGCTTCAGCATTCCAGTGGGTGGTTCTAAACACTGGTGCCATTTGGACATTCACATAAATAAAGGGAATGGAATGAATCATAACTTAAAGCAAGTTGGTGATTAATTGGTCAATTTTTACATCACAGTTTTCCTGTCGGATAGACAAGTTCTTTCTGTGATATACATAAATTCTGTATGAATTCACTCATCAGGCCATGTAAACTGTTTGCCCATGTATTATTTTCAGGAAACAGGGACGCTGTACTATGGACCACTGTTCCATAACCATCGTGGCCTTGTCCAGATGCCATCAGTCATGTAATTCACATGTCCCACTGCCTACAGAAACATTTTGCAAGGTCAATGGAAAAATTAACACATATACCACTGCTCCATGGGCAAATATGGTTGGGGACCACTGCAGTATACCATATACTCTGTCTATGCTCACTGACTATTTTTTTAAATCATCATAGCCTCACAGTTTATTTGTCTGAAAATAGACTAAGGTTTATCTAGTCCAACCAATATGTTTACTGATATATTGATAGGCACACTACTGCTGACACAATACGAGATGGCACTTCATTTTTTGCCATATGTGAAAAACATTAGCATCTATGTTTAATGTATATCTAAAAGGACTTACGAAATGCAGTGTAGAGCTCTGGAAGAGTCAGATAGCCATCCATATTGTAGTCATCAAATCGAAGAAGATCTCCCATGCTGCAATCCAAAAAATGTTCATTCAGCTCTTCATTTTTTGTGAACTGGAAGAAATACATGCATAAGATAGTGAAACACTATATTCAAAAGGAACAGAAGGGTTAAAATGTAGAGTTACATTTTTAGTTAATTGTCCTGTTGACAAAAAATTTTTTTATGAACATAAATAGTGGAAATACAGTAATCACGCATCTATATCCTGGTAAGTATTTGGAAAACCTGGAATGGGTATAATTTCCAACATTTGAAGTAGTAGCACTTCATGGTGGGAGATACGTTCCCTCATTTTGCAGTACTATTACGTCAAGCTTCTGGCACTGGTTCCTGAATGGAGCCGGGACCAGAATCTGCGGGTGTCTACTGTTTATTATAGCCGACACCCATCTCTAACACCGGCAATTGGAGCTCCCCCGATTGCAGATGTTAATCCCTTACACGCCGCACTCACGCACTCAGCAGCCTCCTCCTGTGCCTCAGCAGCCTCCTCCTGTCCCCCAGCAGCCTCCGCCTGTCCCCCTGCAACCTTCTCCTGTCCCCCAGCAGCCTCCTCCTGTCCCCCAGCAGCCTCCTCCTGTCCCCCAGCAGCCTCCTCCTGCTGGGAGGAGGCTGCTGGGGAACAGGAGGAGGCTGCTGCGGAACAGGTTGAGACTGAGGACAGGAGGAGGATGCTGGAGGACAGGAGGAGGAGGCAGGGAACAAGAGGAGGCTGGAGGACAGGAGGAGGATGCTGGAGGACAGGTGGAGGCTGGGGACAGGAGGAGGATGCTGGAGGACAGGTGGAGGCTGAGGACAGGAGGATGCTTGAGTAGGCTGGGGGACAGAAGGAGGCTGGAGGGCAGGAGGAGGAGGCTGGGGACAGTTGGAGGCTGCTGGGGGACAGGTGGAGGCTGGATGACAGGAGGACAGGAGGAGGAGGCTGCAGGAGGACAGGAGGAGGAGGCTTCAGGAGGAGGAGGCTACAGGAGGACAGGAGGAGGAGGAGGCTGGAGGACAGGGGGCTACAGGAGGAGGCTGGGGGACAGGAGGAGGAGGCTGGAGGACAGGAGGATGCTTGAGGGGGAGGTTGGAGGACAGGAGGATTCTGGAGGGGACTGTGGGACTGGAGGACAGGTGGAGGATACTGAAGGAGAAGGCTGGAGGACAGGAGGCTGGAGGACAGGAGGCCACAGAATGAGGAGGATAGAGAACAGGGACCACACCATGTGAGGAGGGGAAGGGGTAGGAGTACAGATAATATTATGTGTAAGTTTGGGGAGATAAATAAAAGTGGAAAACGAAATGTAAAGGGAGGATAAAATTAAAGAGGGGTTTTATAGGTTGCAGATTTGCTTTAGGGGATATTATACGGGTCCATAGGGGTGGCCAAAGTAAGGGGCACTGTACTATGTGGGGACCGTCAATGTTGATATTATACTATGCTTGTGGGTGGGACAATGGGCGGGGTTTAGAAAAAGGGGAGGGGGTTTTGTCCATCTTTCTCTTGTCCAAAAGTTGGGAGGTATGCAGTCCTCCTCCTGTACTCTCCACCATGCACTGTCCCTCCATGTTACCCTGCTGTCCTCCAGTCCTCCTCCTGTACTCTCCACCATTCACTGTCCCTCCATACCCTGCTGTCCTGCAAAGGGCCCCTGACTAGCAGGGAAGTAGCTAAAGATCAGTAACATGTGAGAAGCGGTCACCTATTTATCTATCCAAGTCCTATTATCTATCACCTGTCATCTATCTATCTCATATATATCTATCTATCTCTCATATCTATCTCTCTCATATCCATCTCATGTCTATCCATCCATCCATCCATCTATCTAGTGAATTAGTTGCGATTCCTTACAAAATACACAGAAAGAGATGCAATTAACGGCCCCAAAGTAATATACAAAAATACAAAAGTTTATTAGTAAAAGTCATAAAAACAACTGAAAAGGTCCATGTTAATGCACCTAATTTTGTACAACCAATGCATACAAGTAGAGCAAAACAGTGTATTCTCACAGCATCATGGTCGGTCAGGCGGACAGTAAAGTGTAAATATGTGGGAGGTCTAGAAAAATTCAGGGACGGCAAACTCCATGCGTATCCTCACTTCGAAGTCACTTTGGAGTGACAATACACGTTGGTTTTGCCTCCCCTGCACCCACCTAGACTTCCGCCATGCATGTCAGCCTGACCGACCATCATGCTGTGAGAATACATAGATGCACATTTACTAAAAACAGTGCAGTGTGTACTATGTGCAGTGACCTGTGTAGTGTGCAGGGCCCGCCAGATTCAGGATTTTTGGCGCACGTTCTTCATGAATTTGGTGCCCCCTGCACTGCCCCGACATAGTGCACCAACTTTTTTTGCACTTTTAACATGGGGCAAGTGACACATTTCTATTGGACTTTGCATGTTAAATCTGGCGCACGGTCAGATTGAGCACCGGAATGCCCCCCAATTTGTCATGTATTTTCTTATTCAAGTATATATTGACAATGATTAAAAGGAGAGGAAACAGTGTCAGGGCTTTGGTAGGTGACACACAGCACCAATAGCAGATTCCTGCTGTGCTGGGGATCAGTAAATGCAGGGACTATTTGAGCACAGCAGGTGGAAGGAGACTCTGAAGGCTGATTGCTAGGCCCACATCTGCTTCTGTGTGGAGCAGAATAGAGAATGAACAAGCATCATACAAACAAATAGAAAGGTACTTTTACTTCCAGGTAACCATTACAAATAGATTTTTGAAATATTTTAACCTCTTTGACAGCTTTTTGTAGTAAATAGTTTTGTGGCATAACCCCTTTAAGGAAACTCGGGAGTGCAACGCGCTTGCGGCCTACCTGGGAGAAGAGCAGGATCACTGAGAGGTAAGAGTGAGTCGGGGACTGGGGCAGCGCAGCACGGAGAGGTCCAAACCACGCCACTGCCAGCACGCAGCCGTCTCCCTGCACCCGGGAATACAACGGTTTGGTTGCCGGCTAGAGATTTACCTCTGCCACTCCTCCTGCAGGACTCTCCCCCCTCCTGCAGTCTCTGACCTGATGCAGACACTAATACGGTGTTGAAAGGCGTTGTGAAAAATATTAATAAAACTCTCATGACCTTATTCTGGATGTAGCATGTCAATCCATTTGACCCTGTACCTTTTTTCTTTCCTTGTCTACATACCACCAAAATGAAGTACAAAATGTCACGGGAAAACTATTTCAAAATCACTTGGATATGTTAAAGCGTTCCGAAGTTATAACCACTTATAGTGATACATGTTAAATTTTAAAAAATGGGACATGTCAGGAAGGTCAGTGTCGAGAAAAGTGGTTTTGGCGGCAAGTGGTTAAAACACAGGTGTGTGTAAATCTTTCCATTATACTTGCTATCTGTAGCTTCCAATCCTAGTTTTTAGCTACCAAATACTCATGGAAAAAATGTACATAACACTGCCATATATAACTGGGCACAGAGGAATATGACACATATATCATTCAGTATTTGGATGTGAACTTTTTCCCTTGACATAATTCCGTTTCTATTAGTATCAATACTAAACATTAAAGAATTTAAACTGCAAATACATTTTTTGGAAATCTGCCTTCCATCGGGTCCCCTCTGATGCCAATTAATATAAGATAAAGTTTATTTATGGGGGTGTAAGGGAAATTATTTTAGCTAAAAGGGTGTCAGTAAGTTAATAGAGCTCTATAGGAATTTGTCACAAATCTTCATGTGCAGTTTGGGCACTCGGCCGCCAAAAGCTTCGCCATCGCTGCCCTAAGGGAATACACATATTATCGCCAACCCTTTTATTATTGCATGGCAGGGGGTTACTACTGGATCTATGCAGTACTGTAACATCAAGCTGCAAGAGTCACCTTTAACACCTGTCTCTAATGTCCAGAACTGGAGATAACTATGCATGTGGGTGTTACCCCTTATACGCCATGCTAGAGCTTAAAAGGTACGGGTCTGATTCTTCCTGCGGCTCTGCATGTCAGGTCCTGCTTCTGGACAGTACTTTACTATATCTTACTGAGAATGTATAAGTGGATTGTTTGTGCAAGCCAAACTGTAGAAATTAAAATGTAAAAAGAAGAAAAATAATGCCATCTTTAAGAGCATTGTGCATTGTTTGTACCCTCATAAAAAAAACAAAAACAAACAAAACAGATGAATAAAAAGTATTTTTAAATAAAAATGAATGAATAAAGAGAAAGTCTCCAAGTACAAAAAAAAAACAACAAAACTATAAAAATTGGACCAGCTTGGTGAAAACTGAAAAATAAATTCAAAAATGGTAATTTTTCAACAAATTCCTTAAAAAATTATTTCTAAAAAGCTATCAAAAGTTATGGGCCCCATGGGGGGCATGGCTTGGATGTGCTTCAGGACAGACGTTCTGTGCTGAGCTCCGTCCCGAGGGCCTAAAGCAACGAGTAAAGCAAAGGCACCGGAGCACCGAAATTGAACCAAAATCGGTTACAGCATCACTCTCTGCCATGATGACCAGAAATAGGTCAGCTAAAGGAGGTCCGAAAAGATTAACGGACTTCTTTTTGGCTCGAGCGATCAGACAAGATGCCCTACAAAATGGCGCCGCAGAGCAGCGCGGCGCAACAACTACAACTCCGGGGAGAGAACCCGGAGATTCCTCACCGACTCCTTTTGAGAGGGCACTGCACTCACCCGTCGCTGATCCGCAAGCCAGAGAGGACTCGGTCTCACAGAGGAAGGATCAGAAGCAGAGGGATACAGCGGGAAGATCCCACAAGATGGCGGCTGAAACCGCATGGCATGGTGAGTCACCACGCAGTAGCCCAGATAAGCAGAGGCCACGTATGTCGCAAGTATCTGAATTAAATGAGCCAGAAGCTGAAGGGGAAATAGAAGAAGATCTAGATCCATTAATGGAATTTCCCTCTTCAGAACAGACAACTTCTGAAATCTTTATTAAACAAATGATTTAGGCATTTAGAAATTCATTACAAAAGGACTTTTCTTCCACGCTAGCAAGCACTCAAGCCAATATTGAAGACCTAGGTGACAGAGTAGATCACCTAGAGAATAAGATGGGAGAGGTGGCCAGTTCACATAATGAACTTATTGAAGCTCACTATACACTGGAAGAGGAAGTTCAAGCCATAAGGAGTAAATTAGCAGACATAGAGGATAGAGGATGCCATAACAATATTAAGATAAGAGGGATCCCTGAATCGATTAGTCCTCCAGAGCTGAGAGAGTATGTTACAACCTTTATCCAAACCATTCTCCCCACCGTTCCAGCGACACATTGCCTTCTTGATAGAGTACACAGGCTCCCCAAACCAAAAGGGTCTTCCAAGAGATGTCATTACACTCATTCATTACTTTCATGTAAAAGAGGCACCAATGTTACAAACAAGGAAAACCGCGCAACTTCAAGAGCCATATGCAAATTTGAAGATATTAACTGACCTGTCCCAAGCAACTCTTCAAGCAAGAAAGAAATTCACCCCTATAACTACGTAATAAGAGGATCTTGTATAAATGGGGTTTCCCCACTAAACTCCTTATCTGCAGAGAAGGAGTTACGCATGTGCTAAATAGCCCAGAAGAGGGTTCACAATTACTGGCCTCATGGGGCCTAAATACAGAAGAATCCCTACAAGCTGTGAGTCCAAAACGCACATCTCCAGTTGAGAAAGAATGGCAACAAGCTTAAGGTGACCGGGACTATCTATCTAAGATACATCTATAGGCCAAGAGGCGATCCAGGTGAACTTTGTTACCCCCAAATGATGCAGGCTAGAACATCTCCTGCAAGGTTTATTCTGATGTTGACTCTACAAATTTACATAACTTGTAGATTTACAAAATGGTGGAAGCAGCAGGAGCCATATTTCCCGGCTTCCACCAAAACGGTTAATTTGTGTTTTTCTTTGACAAGTTATAACTGTTTTAAAGTTATTCAGGCTAATGCTTATATATGTGTAATTATAAGAATTAACGTGAGGATGGTGGAGCTACGTAAAAAATAGAAAGATGACAGTTAAAGTAATGAGTATGAATGTCAAAGGGTTAAACTCCCCATTTAAAAGGGCATCTGTATGGAAAGATGCAAAGGCTGAGAGGGCAGATATTATATGTCTCCAGGAGACAGGAAAAGCAAATGTCCATCGTTCAAAAATAAAAAATTCCCACAGATCTTTATGGCAAATGGCGAGGTCAAAAAAGCAGGGGTTTTAATAGCTTTTAGAGAAGACTTAGAAGTAAAGGTTTTAGAGACCTTGTGTGATGAAATGGGGAGATACTTGGTCGTGACATGCAACATCAATTCCATCCTATTTACCCTGGCAAATATTTATGGGCCAAATAAATCTCAAATAAGATTCTTGAACAAAACAATCAAAAAAATTAGAAAAATCCAAAAAGGTAACCACTATTATTTGGCAACTTTAATATTACCCCAGATCCAAATCTGGACACAACTACAAGAGGCAGAGTACCCCCCATTTCGCTCACTAAATGGCTACATAGGGAGTCTCTTTTTGATACATATAGATGTCTAAACGCAAACGCCAGAGAATTCTCATTTTATTCACATGGTCAGATCATTCTCCTATATTTGTAAGTTTGACATTCTCTAGCAACATCCCTTCTCAGTGGTACTGGAGAAACACTCCATTTATTTATACTTTACCTACATACAGGGAAAAAATTAACCAGACCATACTGGAATACTTCCAGCATAATGTAGAACTGAATGTGGATTTATACAACCTGTGGTTAGCCCATAAAGTAGCGGTGAGAGGAGCCCTCATGCAAATGAAATTCCAATTCCAAAAAAATAAGAATAAAAAAGTAAAAGATTTATTAATCAAACTACAAAAAGTAGAAGATGATCTGAAAATAGACCGAAGCCCTACAAATAATAAACTCACAGAAATTAGACAAGCACTAAGCGCTACTCTTCTGTCCGACTACGAAAAAGAACTAATGTCTATTAGGGCCTCTTATTATACGGCATATAATAAGCCAAGTAAGATGATGGCTAATAAGGTGAAACCGAGAAAAATAAAATCGGCAATTCCCTTTCTATTTACCTCCCAAGACAAGCAGCAGAGAGAAATTCATCCTATGAAAATCGCTAACTTGTTTAGAGATTATTATTCATCTCTATATAACCTAAAGGGCAATCTCCAAACACCTCAACCGACCCAAGAAGCAATAGATAATGGAATAACAATAACTTATTTTCATGGTGCGGTAAGTGGTGAAATAGTATTGGTGATTTTATTTTTTCCACCGGGAAAGATGTAAGAAAAGCTCATCAATAAGCTGCATCAAAATAAAGGATTTGTAAAATGCATCTGATTCTGCAAAAAATAAACGCTCATATGTTCAAAAAAAAGATTTTGTAGCCTGCACAAAGTGGCAATGATCTCCTATGAATGCTACTACTTCCTGTCAGTGGCATGTCGTGTGCTTTACGAGAAGTTTACCACCACAATTTTTTTTTTTAAATACATTTATTAAGCCAAAAAATTGTGAATTTCAAAATGGCCCTTACCAATTTTTTTAGCCCCCGTGAAATAGTTGAGAGATTACCAAAGTTTTTAACATACATTCAGGGGTGAAGTTTCTATTATAGGACTATTTATGGCACTTTATTATTATTTAGGCCTCTTAAACCTGAGCAGTTCCCATTAAAATGTGAAAAGTTAGAACCCTTATAAAAAGCCTTACGAAAAATAGAGGATGCATAAAAACAATGGCAACGGCTTCCGGTTCCGGCGCTGATGAAAGCGGCAGCGTAGTTCGCAGCTCCCGAAAGCCTCCGCCGCACGTCAGCTCCCGCCCAGCGCCACTAAGCCCGACAGCGTTACCTGCTCCATAGCGGCCAGAAGCCCCTTCAAACCCTGGGAAGAACAGACAGCCCTGCACCCAAGATGGCGCCGACGGAACCCAGCCACGCACCAAAAGACCCGGTGCCAGAAATCCAGGTACAAGACATGCAACAGCCCACATTAATAGGCGATTGGAATAGTAGCAAAGCAGCAGAAAAGAACGAAGGGGCCCTAAGAGATATAAACTATCAGCTATTGGCGAGCGAAGTGAGTAAATGCTTGGCGCCAGACTTAATAAATACCCTGACTGCAGCCATACAGGCCACAGTAGCAGAAGTGAAAGATCAAGTGGGGAAACAAGAGATACGCATAGGGGAGGTGGAGGAGAAATTAACAGATCTTAGGCAGACGACAGCTGAGATGTCAGAGAGACAACAAAGCACGGATCAGCACCTGCACATGCTGTATGAACGGATTGAAGACCTCGAAAATAGGTCTCGACGCAGTAACCTGAGACTGGTAGGTCTCCCGGAAACCATACCAGCGGCCAAACTATATGAAATATACGAGGAGGATCTGCCACAAGCCCTAAAACTGGGGGGACGCCGCATAGTGGAACGGGCCCATCGGGTGGGACCACCACCAAAGGCCCAGAGCGGAGTGCAGCCAGAACGAAGACCGCGGCGGCTAATAGCCAAATACCTGGACCACATGGACAAGGAGAACATACTCCGGGCCTATAGAAATCTGCGCTCCCTGTTTTATATAAAGGGTTCTAAGGTGCTGCTTTTTCAGGACTTTTCTATTGAAGTCACAAGGAAGCGCAAGCAGTTCAGCCCTGTCTGCTCAATGTTAGCAACACATAATTCACGCTTCCAGCTTGCCTACCCGGCGATTCTTCGCTTCAGAACGAGAGACGGGGTCCAGCACGAGTTCACGGACCCACAGATGGCGGCTGCCTTTGTAGAACAGATGCCTGACGAAGATTTCTTGAGCTACATGAGACCTTTCCGAGAGGGACAGCCAAGCAGTTCGGGAGGAGAAAAGGAAGAAGCCCCCCAGCGAACACCAAGACAGGACTGGGGCTCTCCTTCAAGACAGAGAAGGGGGACAAGGCAGGAATATGGGACCCCGAAAAAGGGTCGCACCAGAAAAGACCATTGAGGACTAACAGCAGGTACCAGGGGTTACTGCAATTAGGTCTGTAACCTGGAAAGGTACTTCATGGAAAGGAAGAAGAGGGGCTTTAGAATACTACTAGGACAGAGGGGGGGTAGACATCGCATTAAGATGGGAGGGAGAGGGAAGGGGAAGGGGAAGGGGGAGGGGTACCCCCCCTAAAAAAAAAAAACTTAAAATAAAAAAAAAAAAGGGGGTGGGGTCTACAAGATACGAAGAAATAGTGGGATAAGGAACGGTAAGAACGACAATCCTGAAGGAAGCAGGGTAGAGGGGATATGGCGCAGTTAATAGTAGAATGTATCACAGGCGAAAAAAGGAAGACATCAGAAAAAAGGAAGTCATTGGCTTGAAAGCATAGTTGAAGGAACAAAGCTAGGGTGAAGAGTTAATTTGGAGCGGGCATTGTATTCCTTGTACTGTTAATATTGTTGTTGTTTTGTTTTTTTTTTCTTTTAACCAAGGGGGTGAGAGGAGAAAAAAAAAAAGAAGTTGTTACATACACGGTAAAACATGCAGAAGAGAAGATAGAGTTCTTTGGCAAGGGCTGCAGCCAATAGGGCTCAAGAGAGGTATACTTCACCCCTAGAAAGCAGGTAGAACACAGCAAGAGTATCTCATTCAGAATGAAGGTGGTGTCGTGGAATGTGAAGGGGCTGCGGGCCCCGCAGAAAAGGATTATGGTACTTGGTCATCTCCAAAGGTTGAAAGTAGACATCGCTCTGTTACAGGAAACACATTTGGGGGCAGAAGATTTTTCTAGAATGTGTAAACTTTGGGTGGGGGAAGTGTACGGATCCCCTTCAGTAGACAGGAAGGCGGGAGTTCTCATCCTGATTAATAAGTCCCTGGCGCATAACTGGTGAGGGTGACAAGCGATGGGGAGGGGAGAATGGTTACAGCACAAATCCAGGTAGCCACAGAAGTCCTAAGCATAACTAGTGTCTATGCCCCGAACACAGATCAAAACTCTTTTTTTCATACACTGAGAGATTCCTTAAATGCTGACCTCACCTCCTGGAAAATAGTGGGGGGAGATTTTAATGACGTAATGACGTAATGTGAACTCACAGGAAGACAGGGACAGAGGGGGCAGGCCGTGGAGGGGGGATATGAGCAGGGCGACCCCGCTCTCTGATTTTCAAAAAGCAGTAGCACTCGAGGATATTTGGAGATTACATCATCCTCAGGAACGAGAATATACTCACTATTCACATCCACACAACACATGGTCTAGAAAAGATTATGTTCAAGCGACCCAGATAGAGGATATGGTGATCTTGGATCACTCTCCGGTTCAGGTGGCAGAGGTCTGCCCTAAGGGCACCGATTATCTATGGCGGTTTCCAACGTTTCTCGCCCGTGATGAGGCCTTTGTGGTCCTAATGAAGGGTTGGTGGCTCGAGTTCATAGAGGGAAATGGAGTTCATGCAACTGATTCCTCACTGTACTGGGAAGCGGGCAAAATGTATTTGAGGGGCCGTATAATGGACTATATCAAGGGGTTGAAAAGAAAGACCACAGAACAGTTTAAAAAAACCAGTGAGGTGGTACGCAAAGCCTACACAACCTTCTTGGGAGACTCGGCGCCAGCCAATAAGGAAACATGGTTAAGAGCTCAGTGGGAATACATGATATGGGCAGAAAGAAAGGGAAGCTTTGTCAGATCCCAGCTACAGCTGGATTTGCACAAGTTCGGGGACAAATCAGGGAAGTTGCTGGCAAATTTGGCGAAAGGCAGGACACCGAGATCCCATATTCTGAAGCTCAAAGACAACAGGGGTTGCATACACACTGACCTAGCAAAGATCACCTCCTTATTGGGGGAATTTTATGCAGATCTCTACACCGACGCACCAGGAGAAGAGGCGAGTGGGATACAATTTTTACAACATGTAGAACCGCCCAAAATAACTCCAGATCAGCTGCTGGTGCTACACGCCCCTATTTCTGCGGAGGAGATCCAGCGTACAATCAAAAAATTACCGAATGATAAAACGCCGGGTCCGGACGGCTACCCGGATGAATTTTATAAAGTCATGCAAGAGCAAGTGACTCTGGTACTTGCCAGCTTATTTACCAAGTTGGAACAGGGAACACCCCTCTCAAGACACCTTAACACGGTGTACATCAAACTAATACCAAAGGAGGGGAAAAATCCAGAAGATCCGGCATCATACCGACCAATATCATTGATAAACGTTGATTTAAAATTAGCATAAAAAACAATAAAAGTCTGACATTGGGGGAATACCGGTAGCAGCCTCTTGGATCACCTACCTAGGAATAAAGATAGGCAAAACCCTGGACTCCTTGTACCGCCTAAACTACCCCCCTCTTTCCAGTAAGATAACGCAGGAACTGCAGCAGTGGGGAGGAATCATCTGGTCAAGATGATGAGCATCTCCAAATTACTATATCCCATGCAAACAATTCCGTTGTTACTTAAACATAAGGATGTCCTTAGCCTAAATAAGGAGATTTCTCATTTTTTATGGCGGGGCAAAAGACCGCGGATCGGGTTTGCAAAACTCACCGTGACTAAGGAACAGGGAGGAATGAACTTGCCAGACATAAGATGTTACAACTTGGCCTGCATGATGTGGCATATACTAGACTGGCTGAAAGACAGTAGCCATTATTCCGACACAAAGTTAGAATCAGACTGTTGCGCCCCCTGGGACCTCCGTACCTTGCTGCATGCCCCGATAGGCTCACTATCACCTGAGATTAAATCCCTAGTTATCCTCAGAGACACCTTAGCGTCTTGGAAGGCGATCAGAAAGGCCTTTCATCTCCCGTGGAGGGTTTCCAAATACCTGCCATTGTGGAACCATCCTGGGTTCCCCCAAGGTCGCCAAAGTAGACTTTTTGTAGAATGGAGGGAGAAGGGAGTACATACAGTGAAGGAGCTATTACATATGCAGGAACACAGATGGATGACGAAACAGGAGATCATACAAAAATATGAGCTGAGGGGAGATCAAACAATACAATTTGCACAGATAAAAAAATTGTTATGTAGAAAAAAACAGGGACATGACGTTGGAAGGGACAGACAATGATTTTGACCGCATGATGAAATTCCCTATTCAAACGGGGGGGATTTCCATCCTATATCGCTTTCTTCGTAAAAAATTAGGAAGTAAGGAACTCACCTTTAACAGTTGGGGCAGACAACTTGGGGTGGAGGACATAGGGGAAAGAATTCTTAAGGGCTGGCAGGCGGTCAGGAACAGTGTTCTGAACTAAAGATGGAGGGATACTCAATTCCGCATTATGCACAGAGCAATCTTCGCCTTTAACCTACCCCCATCCCCAGCATTCCCAGAGCGAAAAGTGTAATGTCCCAAGTGTCAAGAACCAGGTACTGATTTGTACCATGGGATCTGGGAATGCCCACAGTCAAAGGCGTTTTGGACAGAGGTGCAGGGCCTAGGTACTTCCTTGTGGGGAAAAGAGGTACGCTTGGATCCCATTACGTACTTATTTCATTACGACATTAGACAGGAAGATGAAATCCAACCCACATCGGGGGTACTGCCAAAACTGTTTCATGTGGTTAGTTTAGTGGCAAAGAGATGTTTATTACAGCACTGGTTGGAACCCGGGATCCCCCCGTTATCAAAGGTGATGGAACAAATGACCCAACTCTTTCATCTGGAAAGGCTGGAAGCAGAAAAGGCCAAATCTAAACTAACAGGGAAGTTGTTTAGGAGATGGAAGGGCACATCATGTCTCCCCCCAGGATTGGGATAATATCTTCCAGCCGTTCACTCTGACACAGTGGTACTTGCTGGAACAGCTTAAGGGTACACTTGGAAATTGGGGCTTACTGGTTTAGGGGGCCGGAGGAGGTAAGGGTGGATGACACTGTGGAAAAGGTGGAGAAGAGTCTGGACGCCTGGACACAGGAGACCAGGATAGATGTATTCATTATAGGGCGAAGGTAATAGGTAGGCCCACCTCTAGGGGAAAAGCCTAGTAGGAAGAGCCAACAGATTAGATAAGTGGCCAGAGGGGGCTCTGGGAAGACCCCAGACCAAAAAAGGAATACTGTAAACAAATTTTTTGTGTATGGAAATTATACCTGTTATTGTTTTTTTCTTTCCCCCTTTTTATTATAATCTGCAAGTCAGATACTTACCAGATGGATCTTTTGTGTTATATGTAATTAATGGCCTGCGAGCCGTATCTATGTACAGTGAATGTTTGTATAAAATACAAAATAAATAAAAATTTTAAACAAAAAAAAAACAATGGCAACATAAAGCTGACATTCAGGAAATGTTAGTTATCGGGTTATTTTGGTTGTATGACTGTAGGAAAAAAATAACATTTTGAAAATAATGAATTTTTAATTTTGCATAAATAAACAAAAAACATATCAACCACATTATTCAACATGAGGTGCAAAATGGCAAAATGTATTTTTTCAGATTGGATGTTATAGATTTGGGGGGCACGGTGGCTGAGTAGCACTTCTGCCTTGCAGTGCTGGGGTCCTGGGTTCTATTCCACCCAGGTCAACATCTGAAAAGAGTTTGTATGTTCTCTCCGTGTTTGTGTGGGTTTCCTCCAGGTCCTCCGGTTTCCTCCCACACTCAAAAACATACTGGTAGGTTGTTTTGATTGTGAGCCCCATGGGGACAGGGACCAATTTGGCATGCTTTGTGCAGCGCTGCTTAATCTGTAGGTGCTATATAAAGAATTATTATTATAATAAAGTCTATGATTTATGCATTGTAATCTATGTATGAGTTACCATATGTGCTGGCCAGCACACTCTGAGGTCATCAGCGGCTTGTGCACCAGAGTGTGACATGGACCTGCCGAATAAGAGATCTGCGGGCGGCATCGGAAAGGTGAGCTTTGACTTTATTTTTTTTAGGAATTGGGCAAACATGGGCTGGCTGACTACAGGGGCAGGGGGCTGACTGACTGCTGGGGAAGGGGACTAGCTAATTATACACTGGCTGTGACCAATGCATTTGCCACCCTAGGTTTATACTCAAGTCAGTAGGTTTTCCCATTTCTTGTGGCAAAATTAGGCGCCTTGGCATATATTTGGGTCAGCTGATACTCGAGTATATACGGTAAACCTGATTTTTGTTATTTTTTCTCAAACTCAACATCTACAAGTAGTGAATATTTTCAGAATACTTTTATTTTACAATTAAATAGCTCAGAAAAATGAGAAACATGAAAGATCAACTTCACAAGCTCAGAATATATTTTCAGAAGTAGAAAAATAAGAACCAATATTTCTAAAGAAACTAAGGCATTTTGTGTTCTACGTGCAAGTAGAGGTTTGTGAGTTAAAGGTCTAAACTACTCTGTAATCCAAGGGGCTATCAGAATGTATTGAGTGTCACTGAGGCTATAAAACACTTGTTTGTAAAAATCTCACTGGAATAAAATTGAAAGTGTTTTTCAGAAGAAGCAGATAGGTGCATGTCATGAAACCTTTATCAAGACATAAAACTAGAAACAGCATGTTTAACACAAGACTGGATGTAGAAAAGTGGCAAAAGTTCCTGCATCCACTACTGTGTTGCAGTGCTAAGCGCTAAACACTCTTTCAGGATCAGAAAACTATTGACAGTCTTGAATGTTGGCTTTTAAAATTAAGCATACAGTCATTCAGACCCTCTCATCTTTGTAAAAGTAGGTATAATGACTCCTGTGGGGTGGGAAGACCAGAATGGTGAAAGTGGGTTGTCTAATAGACTTGTCTAATGTGCCAATAGACAGTTTCAATCATATTCCATTAACCCAGCCTGGAATATCATTTTCAGACTCAAAGGAAATCTATCATCAAAGTCAAGCATGACAAACCAGGGGCTCTTATTCATAGATCCAGATCAACTGTGACTGTGGTAATCTTCTAACATTTGTTATCCATGGATTCCTACCTTCTAAAATCAACTTTTCAATTATGCTAAAAAGCTTAAAGGGCTATGGGTTTGTGACAGAAGCTCTCTGTGCTCTGACTAACATAAACCGTTGTTTAACCATTCTTGATATTGATGGTAGATTTAAGCAGATACAAAGATTTACACCAGCAAAAGATCATTAAAATAGAATTTTCTTGGAGGAAAATGGTACAACCGAGAGAAAAACCATACTTTTTCTTGAAATATAATACAAAAAGTTGAAATCTGTCATCTATATATGTACCATATATACTCGAGTATAAGCCTAGTTTTTCAGCACAAAAAATGTGCTGAAAAATCAAACTCGGCTTATATATGAGTAAAAAAAATATATAACAAAACTCACCTTTCCAGTTTCCCCCGCTGCTGGCTATATACTGGGGCAGGGGGCTGGCTATATACTGGGGGATATGGACTGGCAGGCTATATACTGGGGGGCAGGTGCTGGCTATATATTATGGGGCAGGGTCCGGTAAGCTATATACTGGGGAGGCTGTGACCAATGCATTTCCCACCCTCGGCTTATACTCGAGTCAATGGGTTTTCCCAGGTTTTGTGGTAAAATTGAGGCCTCGGCTTATACTCCGTTCGGCTTATACTCGACAATATACGGTAATATACTTTTGGTGAAAGTTTGAGACTGAACTGTATATTTTGGAAAGACAAAAAAGGATTTGATGACAAACATCATATTTCTCTGTTTACAAGGATAAAAGTAATATTCTCACAATTATGTGTGGAGATAATATTTGGCTCATAATGGTTTTCAGATTTAGGTGTACACTTAGGTGTATATAGGGTTAAAACATTTAAACACATGCTGTGGTATTTTGGCCAAACACATATACACTCACTGGCCACTTTATTAGGTACACCTGTCCAACTGCTCGTTAACACTTAATTTCTAATCAGCCAATCACATGGAGGCAACTCAGTGCATTTAGGCACGTAGACATGGTCAAGACAATCTCCTGCAGTTCAAACCGAGCATCAGTATGGGGAAGAAAGGTGATTTGAGTGCCTTTGAACGTGGCATGGTTGTTGGTGCCAGAAGAGATGAGTATTTCAGAAACTGCTGATCTACTGGGATTTTCACGCACAACCATCTCTAGGGTTTACAGAGAATGGTCCAAAAAAGAAAAAAAATCCAGTGAGCGGCAGTTCTGTGGGCAGAAATGCCTTGTTGATGCCAGAGGAGAATGGGCAGACTGGTTCGAGCTGATAGAAAGGCAACAGTGACTCAAATCGCCACCCGTTACAACCAAGGTAGGCAGAAGAGCATCTCTGAACGCACAGTACGTCGAACTTTGAGGCAGGTGGGCTACAGCAGCAGAAGACCCCACCGGGTGCCACTCCTTTCAGCTAAGAACAGGAAACTGAGGCTACAATTTGCACAAGCTCATCGAAATTGGACAATAGAAGATTGGAAAAACATTGCCTGGTCTGATGAGTCTCGATTTCTGATGCGACATTTGAATGGTAGGGTCAGAATTTGGCGTCAACAACATGAAAGCATGGATCCATCCTGCCTTGTATCAACGGTTCAGGCTGCTGGTGGTGGTGTCATGGTGTGGGGAATATTTTCTTGGCACTCTTTGGGCCCCTTGGTACCAATTGAGCATCGTTGCAACGCCACAGCCTACCTGAGTATTGTTGCTGACCATGTCCATCCCTTTATGACCACAATGTACCCAACATCTGATGGCTACTTTCAGCAGGATAATGCGCCATGTCATAAAGCTGGAATCATCTCAGACTGGTTTCTTGAACATGACAATGAGTTCACTGTACTCAAATGGCCTCCACAGTCACCAGATCTCAATCCAATAGAGCATCTTTGGGATGTGGTGGAACGGGAGATTTGCATCATGGATGTGCAGCCGACAAATCTGCGGCAACTGTGTGAAGCCATCATGTCAATATGGACCAAAATCTCTGAGGAATGCTTCCAGCACCTTGTTGAATCTATGCCACGAAGAATTGAGGCAGTTCTGAAGGCAAAAGGAGGTCCAACCCGTTACTAGCATGGTGTACCTAATAAAGTGGCCGGTGACTGTAGGTTTCCAATGAAACATGTGGGAACTTGGCCTGACTGATTTCACAGAAAGATTTTTTTTACTGCAGTTTTTTAAGAGGCAGCCTTTGCCAGTTTTGTGCCGTGGCAGCACTATGTCCGACATCTAAAATGTCCACCAAAGGGGGCATGTTAGTGCTTAGTCAGATCGTGCGCCACAAATATGTCCAATGTTATGCCACAATTGTGTCTGCACAACACATTCTACAGATTGCTGAAAACCATGCACCACAATTCATGAATCTGGCCCACACTGCAGATCACAGGCATACTGCATTGTTTTTGATAGATGTGGACCAGTGAGCTCAAAACTCTAGCCCCCTCCCCCACACAACCTAAACAATGCGGGACAAATAGGAGCCTGTCCCTCCCTGCACCATAGTGCAAACAAACACCGACAGATAGGATAGTCGACTAGCTGAGTCACAACCGAGATAGCAATGAAGAATAGAATCACAGAATGGAAGATTGGTTTGAACAGAACCAGAATGACTGGAGCAGAGCTTAGCCAGAACCTCTGCCCCATATGACTGAAGCAGAACTCAACCAGTATCTCTGCCCCACATGATTGGAGCAGAGCTTTGTCAGTTACAGCGGGTTAACTATTGCTGGACCAGAGAAGAGCTATAAATGATATGGGAGTTGTATTCTACAGAAGATGTCACAATAATGTCATAAGAGTTCTGTTTAATTTTTATTATATGGCAAGTCTCTAAATCATGTTAATGGGATATAAAGGTCAATCTAATTAACCTCTTCCTGACAACATGACATACTATTTAGCAATGCTAATATGACCAAAAAGTACAAATAGAGGATAATCCAACATTAAAATTGATATAGTTTTATTAGTTAAAACATTGAGGGACATTTACCCGGCCTGAAAGTTAGGCCCTGTCCACTGGATAAGCTTAACTTGCTGATCAGTGGGGTCTCAGTGTTGAGACCCCCGCAGATCGCTAAAACGAAGGGTCGCTCCGTCAGAATAATGGAGCTGGCAGCGGCACATGACCGCTCTGCTCCATTAATCTCTATGAAGCTGATGGAAATTGCCGAGCACCATGCTCACCCGCCTCTGTAAATTTACTCGCAGTTACATATTTTGATTATATAGAACATAATGTGGTTTCTTTATAATGCACCATTTTTTAATGTTGAAGTGTAATCTGCATTTTTGAGATTCAGACTACAGACGGAGATAGGTTTTGTTCTTTATTTTCTGTAACTTTTTCAACCTGTGTTTTCCTGTTCTATACTCGTTGCAGTAATTGGTAACTTGATAACGCTAATCTTTTAAGAAATGGCAGCATATATTGTTGCACAATGGTCCTCACAAAAAATGGTGCCAAGAGAATGATGGATATGTGTAATTTTTGCACAACTGACAAGACTGGTACTTTAAATAAGGTTTTGTTTTATGTGGTTTATGTGGCATTAATATGAATTAGTGTACCTACCTTAAATAAAATGGCGCAATAGGGATTTGTGACACCATTTTGTAGTAGCTTATAGACACAGTAGTACCTATTATCACACCCTGTCTTCACATGCATGCCAAGGGTGGGACTTCCGCCCAGCATTTGGATTTAGAGCTGGGAAATTCATAACCCTGCATACCTCTAAGGAAGCTGCCGGAGCAGCAGCAATACACGTGGGTAATCTCCCTCTTTCACCCTATCTACACCTTGCACTTTTGTATCCTGGTAATGTATACCACTATTATTTATGAAACTATATACTGACTGGTATCTGGCATACATTGAATAACTTACCTTATCCTCACTACTAAGATATCTACTTAGTGTAGGGGATCATTAGTGGGTACTATATATTCCATTTTGAAAATGCAAGTCCTTGTCATTATAGTGAATGGGATTTACATGTGTATTGGGTAACTATTTGATATTTATTAAGTGTATTGTTAGTGAACTGGCCATGTGACAAGTATTGTGACCAGACGTTTTTTGTAATATAACTTGGAAATCACTTAGTGACTCCCATTTTTAATTGTTTTTAAAGGTGTTAGCTGGATATCTAAATACCCATACATGTTTTCCTTGTCTCTCTTCCGTATTGGTATGTTGTTTTAATCTGAAATAAGTAGAGCAGACTTGAGCTCCATGTATTGCAATGCCGTTGCTGGCCCCAACTCAGTAGCTTTTTGGTGTATGGCACTTATAACCTATTTGATGTTATGAGGAATGCTACTGCAGCACCTAAAAAGCTGGGTGCATGGGCATCTAAGTACGCTGGTTGAAGTGACAGCCTCTCAGTCTCAGGCTTGTCTTCCTGTATGGTCATATATACCATGCCTGGACAAGGTATGAAAATAATGCAATAAATCCACAAAATACATACAAACTCCTAGAACAACTTACCTCCTATTACAATTTAATGCCCTGTCCTGCACACAAAAAAAGTCTGGCAAGATACATAGTAAAAAGAATCTCCAGCACCTCAGGGTAAGTATAAAACAATTTTTCTTTATTGCAGTAGGAAGCAGAGCATTCAGACCTACACATTTCACCAATATATTGCAATTGAAGTATTGATGCACATTGTATGAGCAAAAAGACCCCTTAGGGTTTAGACATCCTAAGAGACAAAAAAAAAAACTAAAAAGCTGTAAGATGTATGAAAAAGAACATCCAAGTCTCCAAATTGTGTCTTTATTGCCATTTCTTCACCCATAAAAATTATAATACAAAGTAACCAAATAGTTGTGTATAAAAAAGTTAGTGGTGTCAGAAAATGGTGATACAAAAACAATTAGTCCCAAGATTTATGTTTTTAAAACAGTATAAACATGTTATTTTGGTCACACAGTGAAATACAAAAATCAAACCTGTAAGAAAATGCAGAAACCCCAGCTTCCCAGTATTCTGCACAAAATATTAAATGGTGTAACTAGGAAGTACAAATTGTCCCGCAGAAAACAAGCCCTCATATGGTTCTACGAAAACAATATAGAAAGTAATAAACTAAAGCACAAAAGATAATTCTTTAGACTATAACCAGCAAAGTTTTCACATGATGCAAGCAGAGACATCCAAACAAATTTGAAAAAAATATTCACAAATGTCTTGCCTTAAGAGTGGCAAATGGAGGCAAGTGATAAATAATAGTGAGAGATGGATACAAATGAACTGTGACTTAATGCAATGCAAATTCTAGACCACTGCAACTTGGGCAATCAAACTACTTGATTTCCAGCCTTAATGTGGCAACTGCTGGTCACCTGACTGGGTGCCTTTAAGCTTATGATCTACTATCCTGTGGTTCTCCATCCTACTCAATAGTTTTTTTGATCACTTATAAGAAAACATGCTGCATTTGATTTTAGCTGAAGGCTAAGATGAGGGTTAGGGAGAAATGCTTTCTTATTGTCATGGTGGAGAAGGGGTGCACGCCCAAAACTGAACCGCAACCCATCACCTACCTAGCAAGCCTCTGAAAGCTTAGTGGTTAGGGACGTCTTGTTAATGTCCCCTACACTTTATGAGTGCACAGAAAAGTTGACAAACACAGAGGAACAAAACAACATAGAAGAAAAGCAAGAAATGTCTGCCAAAACAGAATCAAAACCAAGAGGGGGCACAGCACAGAAATGAGAGGCAAGATAATATTGAGTGAATAAGCAGAGGTAATATATACAGAAAAGCAATGCAAGTAGCAGTAATAGTCAAAATAGCACTTACACAAGTGTCAGAAGAATGGGAATTAACCAGTTCTCCTCTGATGGAACACAGCAGAATATAGAGGGAGTAATGGATGCTGCCCCAATCAGCTGACTGGCTCAGCTACCCATCACTCAAACCGCATCTGCACACAAAAGAAACACAACCAGCTTTCCCTAAAAAAAATCCTGAAAGGCAGCTGTCAATCAAAGGCAGCCCAAGGTGTGGTTTCAGTCCCATTCAGAATACTGCAACGTAAATCAGGCAGTTGTGACACTTGTATTTTTAAAAAGTTGATCACTCCTGACTCTCCCCTTGAACAGATGCCTGGTGTAGGTAAGAACCCTTTTATTCTCGGGAGACAGGACACTGCTAGAAATGTATCTTCTTCCTCTATCCCTTTATGCATTTATACATATCAATTATGTGCATGTGTGTTGAGAAAGTCTGCATTGGTTAACAAATACACTATTTGAAGCCAGATATAAGGAAACCAAAATGATCTGTATATCATTTATATATATGATATAAATTACTTAGTGACCTATATTCTCTTGCTTATAACTCTTTATGTGCTGTACTGCTTTTTAAAAGAAATCATTTGGTTACAAAAGGCAAATTGGGGTTCAAAAAGGCAACACTGGGATCATACACCAATTATTGCAACAATATGTGCAGTATGTCAAAGAATAGTTAAAATGTGCTAATAGATCACAAGTGTTACTATAATTCATAGCTGTGTAGGATTCCATTTATTAATCTATTTGCAGAATTTGTTTCACATTTAATGAACATCTGGTTAAGCAAACTCTATTTTCTAAGTTGCACATTTGTCAATTATTAGCCTTTTCCTAATGTCCACAACTTTTTTTATTATTTTCATTTCAGGTTTATGCTGTCATTGGGTAATTTATATTGACATTTACCTAATACGACTATTGTCTGAAAAACAGACAATATATTGTCTATGGTTCTATATTGTTTATGGAAACTCCTGATTGTCTCTAGCTGTGCATTGGCATAATGTGAAAATATAATTCCAGGAAGACTCAGAGGCACAGCTGGGAATCTTGCACTATGTCACATTTTGTGAATTAAGTTTGTTTCCTTAGTGCCTACGCAGGAATTTGCAGTAGAATATGTGGCATATTTGCTACCATTCTCAATAACACATTTTCTAGTACAAACGTTTTTTACTAGATTCAATTATATTGTTCAAAATCTGATTTTTTTATTTCAGAAATATAACAGCCCTTAGAATATGAAATTAATGTGCAGATATTTAAAATGTGATACTATTTCATAATAAACTAAACATTTAATAATGAAAAGAGCCATTCTCAGTTTAACCACTTTAATGAAACAGCCCCTTTTCCTTTTTGTGTCTCCTGTAAAGGGGCTTGTTTTCTGTGTAACAAATTGTAATTCCGGTATTTAATATTGCGTGCTGTGTAGTGGAACATTTACATACTGAATAGCCCTTTTAGGACTGCCAAGGCAACTATACCTTTATTTACAAACTGTCCTAAGAGAGAAAAAACCTTACAGGCCTAAAACTTAACCTTTATTGCTATTCAAAATATAGAATAACCAACTGTTGATTACACTCAAACTGTTTTTTGAAGATTACTTGTTGAGGCTGCTATTGTCCTATATAGCGTATATCTTTGGGGATAATTCTCTCCTTAAAATATTATGTTCTAATAGCGATGTCACTAGTAGACAACCTTAAACAAGACCCTTAAAACACACACACAAGCCCCCAGCCAACATGTTTCACGGATCATCCCCTGATGCCGTTGGTGCTCCGGCGAAACATCACTGCAGAGATCCACTATTAGAACCTGATATTTTCAGAAGAGAATTATCCCCAAAGATATACTTTATATAGGACAATAGCAGCCTCAACAAGTAATCTTTAAAAAAAAAGTTTTTAGTGTAATCAACAATTGGTTATTTTAAATTTTGAAAACCAATAAAGGTTAAGTTTAAGGCCTGATCAATAAGTTTTTTTCTGTCTTAGGACAGTTTGTAAATAACCCCCCCCCCCCCAAAAAAAAAAATGGTGTAGTGGAAAGCAGGAAAAAATTCCAAATGTGATCATCTCATTCAAGATGGTGTTGCATTACTGGTGTTTATACAGAAAACACCCACCATGTATGAAGAAGGGTGAGCCATGAGCCCTCTACTTACATCCTTAACCCCTTCCTGACATTTGAAGTAATAGTACTGCATAGCGAGAGGTGCGTTCCCGCAAAATGCAGTACTATTACGTCAAACCTCTGGCCCCGGCTCCTGAAAATATGTTATAGCCGACACCTGCCTCTAACACCCGCGATTGACCGCGGCATGTTAAGGGCATTTAAAGTGAATCGGACCCCCGCCCTTACCGCGCTTACCGAGGGGGGGGGACTGGCAGTGCCCAGGGCTGCGCGATCCTCCTTCCGGAAGCCGGGTCCGTGCCTACTGGCAGGACCTGGCTGTAACACACTGAGCATGCGCAGTAAGCTTGTTCAAGCTTACCTGTAAAAGTAAATTAAAAAAGTTAAAAACATTAAATAAAAACATTTTTTAATAAAAAGAATTAATTAAGTAAAGTTAAAGTCCCCTAAACACAAATATTCCCTATACACAGCAATAAAGTGAGAAAAACACAAAATCGCCAAAACCCCCCACATATTTGGTATTGTCGCGTCCGTAACAATCCGTACAATAACTCAGAAACATTATTGGACCTGCTCGGAGAACGCCATAAAAACAAAACCCAAAAAACACGCCAAAAATGTACATTTTTCATAAAATCTCTGCACAAAAATGTTCTAAAAAGTGATCAAAAAAAGTTATGTGCGTCAAAATGGTACCACTGAAAAGAACAACTCAATATGTAAAAAATAAGCCCTAAACTAGCTCTGTCAACCAAAAAATTTTAAAGTTACGTCTCCAAAAAGATGGCAATGCAAAAACAAATGAAAATGTTCAAAGCCCCATAACATCCTACAAAAATAAGAGTATGCATAAAACACCATGGAGGCATAAAGAAGACATTCGGTGAATGTTAGTTATTAAGTATTTTGCAGTTATGACTATGTATAGAAAAAGTAGAACATTTTGAAGTTCGAAAATCAAGAATTTTTCCAAATTTTCACCAAATATCTGATTTTCTCATAAATAAATGCAAAAAATTTTTCAACTAACATGAAGTACAAAGTGTCACGAGAAAACAATTTCAAAATCACTTGAATATGTTAAAGCGTTCCGAAGTTATAACCACTTATAGTGACACAGGGCAGATTTGAAAAAATGGGCCGTGGCAGGAAGGTGAAAAGTGGCTTCAGCGTTAAGGGGTTAATGTCGTGTATACAGTTGACATGTATACAGGTCCTATTAGTCATTCTGTGAAGTTACTGTTGATATACTAGACAAGGTCAATCTGTTATGATCTTGTTGAAAAGTTTCATGTCCAAAATACAGATTTGTTTGGTCTATTCCCTTTTTTGCATAGTTGAGCAAAGTCATTAAAATAACTGTTGACTAATTTATGGTTATATTTTAAACATTAAAAAATAGATATAAAGCAGCATTTGCATGTTATGCCATACTAACTCAGATTTGTCTTGCAATCTCCGTTAGCAGCAGAAAACTTTGTAATTCTTTAGACACTATTCTGACAAAGTAATACATCATCTGATCCTCTCTGCCTCCTTTTGCCTTTGTGTTCCTTAACCTTTCTTCTTCATTAGTTACCTGTTACTGATTCAGCGATTGATAATTGGGTCACAGGATGTGTATGGCCAGCTTTAGAAAACGCCAGAAACACAATAGTGCATATTCATACTAAACACCTTGATTTTTATACAGGTTAGGATTCCTGGTTTGTTATGAGTTTCAGAGATTACATATTTGATTTTCATTGTCCTTTTCTGATTTTATTTTGTCTGTGTCAATTCAGGATTAACTTGATTCTTTGGCAGTTATCAGTGAACTTTTCTGTAGCAGTGCCATCATCAGAAACAACCCACTTGTCAACATGCTGATTGGTAAGTCTCCTTTTCAAGTTTGCCTTTGGGATAAGAATTACTGCAGAGTTGCCCGGGGAACATATTGAAATGATGAACACTTCAAATTCTTTGTGTAAGGAATTATAAAAAACTTATAAGAAGTCATCCTTTATTCTGCAACACATCCAGCCCACACCTAAAGAGAAATGGCTTAAAAGAAACCTCCAAATTGAAGATACTGCTGTCAGAATTTAAGTTTTTATGATTTTACTTTTGAAAAACTGAAATTCTGAATGTCTCTTTGTCCCGTCTACTGAAGCTAAGATCATTATATCTACCTGCAACCATGAAATAAGCACATATATAATGGATAAAATATATATGTATAAATGTATATAATGAATACATATATGCATTTACTCTTGTATATTTTTGTATGACTTCCACAATTTATAATTATGAATTATGTATGTATTTTGTCTCTTTATTTTTAGTTGTTAGTATGTACATTTTTACATTTATATATAATTCCATATAATTCCACTCTGTATCTTCTGTCCTGTATATATATCTAATGTCATATATTTTAATATATCCCCACTTATAATCTCTAACTATCCCCATTTTCTGGACCTGAAGAAGGGAGCAGTCCGCTGCCGTAACATGTACATATGTCCTTCATGTATATACCCAAATAAAGAATCTCCTAATTACATATCAAGACTGTGTTCATCTGAGACAGCTTGTTGATCCAGTTGATTTTGTTGATTTTTTTTTCCTCCTATACATTTATTTACAGAATTTTCTTGGGTGCTTAACCCTTCAAACACCAGGAGACAAGGAAGCCATACTGTCTTACTAGTACTGTTCGTACCTATTCTGTGTTTGAACCTACTTCTGTTAATTAATGAAACAAGCATGGCATAAAGTAGATTTCTAAAAGTATCTACAGGCAGTCCAGGGATTATGCACAAGATAGGTTCTGTGGGTTTGTTCCTAAGTTGAATTTGTATCTAAGTTGGAACTGTATATTTTATAATTGTAAAAATGTTGGATTATCATAAGAACCAGGATTAACAATAAAGCTTAATTGCAGACACCTGTGATAACTGTTGTAGCTGATCATTGTATCCTAGGGCTAAAGTATAGTAAATTGCCAACATCCAGAGGTCCGTTTGTGACTAGGGGTCATCTGTAAGTCGGGAGTTCTTAAGTAGGGGACCACCTGTATATTGTGTAGATGTTATTCATTTAATAAAAATAAGAGGTAATATTCCAATTGACTATTATTACCTATTGGCAAGATAGATGATAAAGATATAATTGCAGGGCCCTACATCTGGGTGACTGTAGTGAGGAAAATATGTAATAATACTGTAGTTAAAGGAAATCTATCAGCAATTACGACCAAAAAAGTGTCAGCCCAGCACTGAGAAAAATGTAATTACATTCCAGGGTCGTTGCTGGACTTTAAAGGAAATCTACCATTAAAACCAAGCATAACAAACCAGGGACTCTTACTCATAGATCTACGCACTGTGACTGTAAAGTCAACTGTGACTCTAAAATCAACTCTTAAAATCTTGCTATTTAGCTTGAGGGGCTACCCTAGCACTTCTGTTATCTAGCTTTACGGACTGTTACACTGTCTCACCCTCTCCCTGCTTTCTCGGCACTCGCTATAGTGAGCACATCCTGCTTGTCTGGCTCACTGTAGAAGTGCTGTGGGAGCAGGGGGAGGCTGGTGGTGAGGCAAGTCTATACAGCCAGTCTATACAGCCAGATCACAGAGGGGCCAGATCATTAGCATATTTTCTGTAGAAGGAATGCCATGGTTAACAAATACAAGAAGTTTAAGATTAACAAAAAAACAATACCACAGTCGCAGTGTCTGAATTTTTGAGCAAGTGTCCCTGATTTATCATGCTTGCTTTTGATATATTTATATATTTCCTATAAGCACTAGTGTGCACTGGTGTGAGAGATCTCAAACAGCAAGGGGGTGGGGCATTGCAGCAATACAGTGAAGAGGTCATAGATAACAGTGTGCTAGATTGCTGCACATCAATATACAGTCTTGGAATATAAATATAATTTTCACGGTCTTGCTGTTGCTAGCAACACACATAAAATAATAATTAAACATATTTATAGAGCTGATACATATAATTGTCTGCTGCTTTGTATGGTCAAAATTGCTGACAGAATCCCTTTAAGCATATGGTCTATTGCAAAATTCAATATTGTTGGGGCTGGAGGAAACAGTAAGCCACTATGCACTGCATGAGTTTTATAGACTTTGACAGGAGCAACAATACACATGATTATTTCTAGAATGGCAGGGCTCCAGTTATAAAACATTTAGAATATATCCTGTGAAAAATTGATACATGTAATTTGTAAAAATTTTTATTATTAATAATATAATGCTTGTAAGTCAATTTTTACATCATACAATCAGCATTTTATGTTAATGGTACTTAGTAATCTGGTTTTACATTTTATGGTAAATACAAGGGATTCTAATTGTTTGGAACAAGTTTTATAGTTCTTTAAAAAATGCTCGGATTTCTAAAGAGAAAACAATACCAAGATTTGCCACTTTCAGAATAATAAAAATTGGTTGCTTGTGAGGTCCCCAATGAAAAGATACAGGATATTTTACTGTTAGTTCCAAATAAGATTAAGGAATTTTATTTTTATTACAATTCATAATAAAACTTTGGCTTATGGAAGGATCCAGACAGACAGTCTCTTTGTTACATACAAGTTATCTGGTGAAATATGCAATACATGTCTAAAACCTATAAACCTGTGAATAAAATATTTGGAACTGCTTAGATCAATACACTAGAGCAGTAGTGGCAAACCTTTTAGAGATCGAGTGCCCAAAATGAGACCCAAAAACCACTAGCTTTTCCCAAAGTGCCAACACAGCAATTTAGGCAGTAAAACACTTATTGCTACCAGAATCTTTGAGCGCCAATCCAACAGCTTTTCACTCTTCAGACAGGACCAAGCAGCACAGGATGGGTCACTTTACAATAGCAGGGCACTACTTGGACTGCCTGAGACTGCAGGAAGATGCAATGTCTGGCAAACTCTGTGCCTGGGAGACTGCCCGTGTGCCCACAGAGATGCCTCCGAGTGCCAGCTCTGGCACCAGTGCCATAGGTTCGCCACTACTGCACCGGTATTAATACTCTGACGCAGTGCACATCACATTGGAATTAATGAGATTGAAGCCCACCCTCGCCCACCTTGAACACTTTTCAAAAAAGTGATGAGAGGGGAAAAGAGGCTCATGGCCAGGAACTGTGGGAGTAATTTATGAATGTACTCATGCCAAAATTCTGACAAATTCAAACAAAAGAGTCTAAAATGTCTTGTGCCACATTTATCAAGTTTTTTTTTGCTCTTCTCCGACTTTTCCTACTTTGCCTCGAGAAACGTGGCATGGCTTTCGGAAAAGGGGGGTGGTGGTCTTATGGACATTAGTCCACACACCAAAAAAACCTGTTTAGACCAGCTAAAAGCAGGTCTAAAATAGAACCCTGCAGTCTTGTACTTACACAGATTCATCATTACAATAATGAATCTGGTGCAGCACTAGATCAGTATTGTTGAGGTCTGCACTTTCAGACCATGTGACACATTAATAAATTCCCCCTGTGACTTTTTCATGTCATTTGCAAAAGGGAATATGCAGACAATGAATGATAAATTCCCCCAAGAGTCTTTAGTAAAATATTCAGAATTTAGTTGCAAATGCTGTTTCTATACATTTTTATACGTTAAGCTTTCTAGTTGTATGCTGGTGAGTAAATATTGCTTATGAAAATGAAAGTAGTGGTTTATTACACTTGGTATGAAGTATGCTAGTCTTAGTCTTTGAAAACATTGTAGTTAGATGCTTCAAAACAATAAACAGAGTTTACATTGCAAAATCTATTATTGCCATATTCTCTGCATAATGACTGCATAATTAGGTGCAACCCACAGCGCCGTTGCCAATGAGTTGTTTCACTCTACAGAGACAGAGCAAAAAGCTTTGTCCAAAGTGTAGTGGGCTTAGTCACTTGTATAAAATTCTATGTTAGGTATATCCCATAGATTAGTAAAATAAAAGACCAATACCAATCACAGCTATTTCCCTACATTTACAAGTTTTTTTAAACAGATCATTCTCCCGTAGAGGCATCACTTCTAGTAAACTATACGTTTACAACATTATTCCTTTCAGGCAACATATATAGGTATCCCTAACGCATGGGTTCATGAACATATTTTTGCCACTGTCCTTTTACATTTCTACTGAATCCAACAAAAACATCTCTGTTTTTTCTTCTTTAAAATGATGACAATTACAAAAAAAAGTGAGTAAAACAAGTAAGGTAGGTAAAAGTCTTTGTTTTTGTAAATGACCTTCAACAAGGTCATGATGAAATGAAGTATGAATTATATTTTGTTTTGCAGGAATTCTGAGCACAATATTTAAGTGAAGTCTTACAATAAGTCGAAACAGTTCTAGGCTAAAAATGCATGTTTTGCATACTTATACATTAATTTAATAGAAACAGCAGGTACAAAATCAAAATAGGCCCGTTCTCCTATGATTACAACATTTTCAGAAATCTCTAGCTTGAATCGCTGAGTTGGGAATTGAAGAACAAAAACAGAATAAAACAGAAAGCTTCTTTAGCTGTAGCCTGAATATTAAAATGATTTGTTGGGATACTGGTCATATCGCCTTGTATAATTTTAATGCAAAATATGTTTGCTAAATATGTATGTTCAGAGAGCATGGAGACTTGGAGACGTATTAATCAATATAGCTGGGAAAGAAAATGCACTTCTTAGTGCCGAGCAGATTAACATCTTCTTAGATACAATATTTCCACTCCCAAAGCATTTCAAAAAGTAGTGTCCTCATTCTAAGACATAAAGCTTCCTTTATTTCTCTAGTTAGAAAGGCAATTGAACACTTTTTTTTCCCTCACAGGACTTCTACTGTGTTATATTGAACTTACACATTGAATGAAAAATATGGTTCATTTCATAATTCAATTTTCAACCAACTTTATACCCACCTGAGCCAATTCAAGACTGTCTAGATGACCATCAATGTTTATATCCAAATAGTTAAACATATCTTCTACTAGTGCTCGCTTTTGAGAAATTGTATCTCCCACAGGGCTACTTTCCTGCTTCTTACGATTAGCCTGAAGATCAAGAAGAATATTCTTGAGACGGTTGTAGTCGGCCATAGTACAGGTGTCCCCTGAAAGAAAGAGACTTATTTAGGTTTGACATCAAGTAATTTTAGAATGCTTTTAGGGTGCTTTTCTGCTATAAGAGTAAAGTGGGATGGGTAAAATAATGGCTCTTATTTTATGCCTTGTGTCTATGTTACTGCAACAGCAAAGACCAGCTCTGGACATAAAGAAATCCCATTGTCTGGAGCTCAGACTTTATAAATAGTTAAAGTATGTACCAGCAGATGATGAAAGCCTATTTATTTATTTACCTCAAATTGTAAGCCTAGTAACTGGTAGGGCAGGCCTGAAGTCTAGTGAGAAGCTGATCTTTTATAAACCATTACTGGAGGGTCACTTTCTCACCTTTCAGTCCACAAAAAATCCATCTGACACAGAAAAGGAGAAAAGTGGCAAGCTTTTCCATTGTGAATGCCTAACTCTGATGTTATCAGAAGATAGGTCTCGGGAATGCATTTGTATGACACAATATAATGGCTCTGCTCCTTACTATGTGTACTGTGTATAAACAGACTGGTATATGAAAAATGTCTATGATGGTGCAGATGTAGGTATCTTTTCCTGTTCTAGATCCTTTCAACACTTGCACAGTGCAGAGTACAGTTATGGAGGCCACAGTAGCCTGCTTATACATGGGAAAAGAGTATACTTGCATGCTTTGAGAACCAATGAGACATTTTAACTTTTCTTTTGACTGAAATGTCATCAGATAGCAGACAAGTTCTTTGAAGGAAATCAACAAAACCAGGGACAATTACTCATAGATCCCGACACTGTAACTGTGGTAATTTTTTATATTTGTTGCCCATAGACTTATTCCTTCTAAAATCAACTTTTAAAATTATTCTTATGAGCTGATGTATTGTATGGCAGAAAATATACAACAATAATTGGTAATGGGGCCACGCATCAGAGCCATAACTTCTGGTCCCCAAACTTTGGCATGGCGTGTGCACTGTGAAGGCGAGGCTGGCAAGGCACATAAGCACAGCTGGGGTGCATAAAATATTTTATGTGTTGTGTACGATCTACCACAATAGCATTAGGCGTTTTGGTTGGGAGAATGGGGGTTGGTTAATTTTTGGCGTTCATTTGTCATGTTCTTTTTAAATGATTTTAATCTGTTTGTCTTCAAGTGTTCACAATAAAGTCTTTTTTGCTAGTATTGATGAATATTTTATGCCATACTACACATCAGCTTTTGTTTAATCTTCATGATCTGCATAAAGTCACCATGTAGTGATAAAGTGGACACCATAAAGGCATTTCACCAGCCTTTCCCTGCTGTAATGGCACTCTGATCAGCTATTGTTTGATAATTACTTAGGTGAGGCATATGAAACAAAATCACGTGGTCATTACTGACCACATGTGTTTCACTGGAAAACATGTGAGATCAAACCGAGGCCTTTCCTAGTGCCAAGTCCCACACAGCTCCCCAGTAAGTAATGTGCCCTCACAGACCCCCATGTTCTTCCCCTTCCCTTAGTTGCTTTTAGGTTTCCTCCTCACCTCATTCGTGGAGCTCTGTGCATTACTTTCCCCTGCCGGTCATGTGATCATGACATCATCACAGGTCCTGCAACCTCAAGAGTATTATTCTAATTTCTCACGGAGGCTAGGAGCTGCAGGGGAAAGCAGTGTGCACACATTCTCATCATGATCTGTGCCCTGAGGACACAGATCGTGATGAGAGAGGGGAGGAATGCCCAGGTAGCTGAACAAATGTCCTACTGACCCGGGGAGATCTGAGGCTCTGTCCAAAAGATCCGGGGCATGAGCCCAGGATCATTTGACCTAGCAATGCCCCTACCCCCAGGCCTCCCCCCAAAGACAACCATCACCCAGATCACCCTAAAGTGATCGCTACCTCCTTCTTTTCTGGAGAGTAACAGAGGTCACTGTTGCCACTCATCAAAACATATTTTCAAGACTGCTGTTTACTTGCTTCGTTATTTTGTGATTTCCTTATTTCCACTGGGCCATTAACTCTGATCATAAGATTTAACCTACATTTTCCCACCCTGGCATATTGCCATTTCCCACATACTTTGCTAACATAATTACTTTACTTGGCATATTGTTACCCAAGCCCTAATGTATATTCTGATATATATATTTTTTTAAATACTGATCATTTCTCATTCCTTTGTGTTTGCTGCCCAATCTCCAACACCTGCAAATAGGGGTGCAGATACCTGTACTTCCACCATGGATTTTGTGATGCTTAGTTTTTACACAAACTTAGCTACTCAACAGTAGACTATGAAGCTAATTATATGGAAAGTCAAGGTTACCACAATCTCCATATAAGCGTTTAAAATCTGGCAAAATGACAACTTAGTGGTAGTGGTCCTACTGGAGACCCACATCGAGGCTCAAGATTTCTTGGGGTTTATTGGGGTTCTAATATTGTTACTACAAATTCCAAAAAGAATGTGGCATATTCGACATACTACAACTCTGAAGATTGATGGGTGAAAATCTTGCTGGAACATCAAGGAGAGATTTGGTCTAAATTAATTTAAGTACAGTAGACCAAATGACTCAAACAGCTATTTTTTTCCAAGAAGTTTCAAACCGTCTGTTAAGTTGCACAACAAGCTTACAAACAGGGTTGTAAAAATTGTGATGAAAAACTTCACTGGATCCTGTGTCCATTAGGCATATGCCATTTATAATATTGTTGTATTCTTATGTGGCAGAAGGCCCCAGGCATGGCTCTGACTTCAGTACCCTGTTTCATTTACAAAAAAAATCTATGAATCCAGTTTGCACCAGTTTAATAGAATTTTATTGCTTTTTTAATGTCCTTATTACAAAGTCATTTTGGGTTTATTATAAGTGATGTATGTCAGCTCATTTGCACATTTCCATGGCATTCAAATAAAAGATGATAACATTTTGTCATTTCTGGGTGACATGGAATCGCCATAACTCAAAAAATAGAATAGTTCTACAGTATTTCAGCCATATAAAACAGATAAGGAGATAAAACAAAGGACAATGGAAATATAAAAGCCTGATTTCTGCAGTACTTTGCTGCATAAGAACTTATTTAAAAATAATGTATTCCCATTTTATAGTGATATGGATAGGTTTATTAAAATCTAGTCATATATTCTCTATTTACTGTTACAGAGTGATCACTGCACTAAGCCACAGATATTTGTTTTGTCTCCAGAACTATTATTATTCTTGATAAAAGAAAATCTTGCTTTCATTCTCTGCAGTCTTTCTCTGCAGATTACATTTAAGTCAACAGTGTTCTACTAAATGAGCCATGGCATAGACGGTGACAGTGAGTATTTCATCTCAGCTGCAGTACTGTACACCTTAAATGACGTGTAAATGGATATATTGGTCATGGTAGGAACAATTTACAAGGAAATGAATACCAGAGAAGTTGCAGCAGAGCATGTATTTGTATAAAGTGAAATAATGAGTACAGGAACTATATGGAGCATTAAAGACTGTGAAATTCTGTGAAAGAGTGCTGAAAATTAGTTCTGTAATTACAAATTGTTACAGTCATCTTAATATTAGTAGAAATATCATTGTATAAAACTATAGTCACAATAAACAGGGTAGGTTCATGGTGCTGATAGACTGGGTAAGGACAGTGAACTGGGTGCTTGCACAATTAAAGAAATTAACTTTCAAAGATATATACTAAGTCCGAATATCATATACAATTATATGGAGTTTATGAGCTTGAACAACCTAAGACTATCAAACTCATTCACAGCTGCTCACCAATTTATCAAATAGATGCTTTGGGGGATTTAACAGAAGTATCTAAGAGCAGCAGAACTGTTCAATGGGGTGTGATTTATCTTTATTTATCTTCCTGTTTTTTTCTGTCTTTTTTGAGACTTTTTGGAGACATTTTGAAATGTCTGCGGCACATTTGTGATTTAACAGTAAGACATATTTAGCTTTTATTCCAGATGTGCTAAATGTGGAAATGAAATTTATCATTTCAAATTATCTAAAATATGCAACATTTTTTGGTGCAAAATACTCCAGACAAAACCATACTTAAGGAAAACTTAGAAAATGGAAAGAAATGACATAGCAAATGAGAACTTGAGACATAAGGATGAGTGTAAAGAATAAACTGTAGAGTTGTCCAAGAGCCAAGTACCACAAGTGGAGAGCTACAGAAAAAAACTACAAAAAATCTATTAGAAATGCATTCAACAAAAAGCATGTTCAATTATGTTTAAAGGACATCTTCCACCAGGATGAAGGATTGTAAACCAAGCACAGTGACATACTAGTGTGTGCCCCCTCTGGCAGGATCTTTTCTTATTTAAGCTTCTTACGCCCTTGTTTTTAAGAAAAAAGTCTTCAAGAATTATGTAAATGGGCCCAAGGTGCTCCAGATTCCATTAACATCTATGGAGTCCCCAGCCCCTCGGGCTCATTTGCATAATTTTAAAAGCCTCTTTTTGAAAAAAAAGGGGCATAAGAAGTTCAAAAAGAGTGGATCCTGCTGGGGGGAGGAGGGGTACACGCTAGTAGGTGTGGGTGTTTGGTTTACAGCCTTTGAAATATTGGGAGAATGTAGTCTGGTCAGTTGAGAAAATTGAAGACTTTAGATGCCATTATACATACTCATTCTGGCCCACATTTACCAAAACTAGTGTAAACTGCACTATATGCAGTTTTCCTATGTAGTGTGCCGAGTTCAACATATTCATGAATTGTGGTGCATGTTCTTCTTAAATCTAACGCCCTCTGCACTTCTCTGGCAAACTTTTTTTTTTTTTTGGTGCACCTTTAACATAGGGAATGTGTGACAATTCGGTTGGACTCTGCATGATAAATGTGGAGCACGGTCCTTCTGAGCACCGTAATGCCATTTCAGTGCAGAATTTTGGGTCACCTTGGGTATAGTGCAGCGTGCTGCACAAAGTGTTGCGTGCACCACAATTGTGTTGCGTGCTCCAGAAATGTGTCTTGGACTGTTTGCACTAAAAATCTCAATTGGTTTCAGGGAAAAATATAAAGCTGCCAAAATGACCCAGCCAATCACCTGAGATGAATCTAATATTACATTTATGGAAGAACTAAAGCTTGGAGTTTTTTAAAAGGAGCCCACAGAACCTTCAGGAGTGTTTGTATGGAAGAATGGGCAAAAATCAGACCTGTGCAATACATGAAACACATGCGTCATGATCACATACATCATGATCACATACAGGATGCTTTTTCACAGCGTATTCAATTTATCGATAAATTTTACACAAAGCTGTTGTGAACCACAATCCTAAACTTCATCAGTTCTGATGGTGGTTTGGGTCTGGCATAACTCACTTCCTGCAATGCCCACAAATGATGCAGCCGCCAAAAACAGGCATTTACATTTTAAATGCCACTGGCAAAATCGTGGGTGCCATTTAAATTGATCCGGCGGCACAGCAACATTTTGGGGAGGATCCCCAGTGACAAAATGGAAAGCGCCAATCTACCCCAACTTTGCTCACTGTATCAATTTAAAAGCCTCAGCAACTTTGCCAACACCATCTTTGCTGGGGTGTGGTCATGTGGTTTGGGTTCCGTACCTGCACTCAGACTCATGCAGAATTTCAAGTTAACTACACATTATAAGCCGAATAAAAGCAGAGCCAAATATAAGCCAAGGCTCCTACTTTTACCACAAAAAACTGGAAAAACCTATTGACTTGAGTATAAGCCTAGGGTGGGAAATGCATTAGTTACAGCCTCTTCCCAGTATATAGCTATTAAGCCCCTTTCCCCAGTATATAGCCAGCATTTTCCCAGTATATAGCCAGTCCCCTGCTCCAGTATATAGCTAGCCCCATAATACAGCAAGCCATCTGCCAATGTATATAGCCAGTCCCCTGTCCCAGTATATAGCCAGATAGCCAGCACTGCCACTGCCATAATGTTGTGTGCGACAGCTGACATCACAGCTTGTGTGCTGGAGCATCACATGGACCTGCCGGACGGATCACGGAGAAGACCTGTGGGGGGCGTTGGAAAGGTTAATATTGACTTTCTTTTTTTTACTCGAGTATAAGCTGAGTTAGGGTTTTTCAGCACATTTTTTGCGCTTAAAAACTCAGCTTTTACTCTAGTATATACAGGCGGTCCCCTACTTAAGGACACCCGACTTACAGACAACCCATAGTTACAGACGGACCCCTCTGCCCACTGTGAGCTCTGGTGAAGCTCTTTGGATGCTTTACTATAGTCCCAGACTGCAATGATCAGCTATAAGGTGTCTGTAATGAAGCTTTATTGATAATCCTTGGTCCAATTACAGCAAAAATTTTAAAACTCCGATTGTCACTGGGACAAAAGAAAAAAATTTGTCTAGAACTTCAATTATAAAATATACAGTTTCGACATACATACAAATTCAACTTAAGAACAAACCTCCGGACCCTTTCTTGTATGTAACCCGGGGACTTCCTGTACAGTGATTTATGAACATTATGTAATTTATGGAACTTTATATTAATGGCACCTTTAGAAATATATTTACATTGAAAATTGGTCACATGTTCAATATTCTATATAT
The DNA here is from genome assembly GCF_040894005.1 of Engystomops pustulosus. Taxonomy (NCBI): domain Eukaryota; kingdom Metazoa; phylum Chordata; class Amphibia; order Anura; family Leptodactylidae; genus Engystomops; species Engystomops pustulosus. Next base: position 46,111,566 of record NC_092414.1, read on the forward strand.
TAAAATCACTTTGCACATTCTTTCTTCCAAAGCCCGAAAAGCTAAGATATAAACTTTCTAAAAGTTAGTTGGGCAGTTAGGATTTAGCTAATACCGATAAGATGTTATACTGAGAGATAAATAAACAAGAAGGCATTTCAGATTTAGAAGCAAAATCCTTCCATCACAGCTGGACATCTCTCATCTGGTCTGGACTCTGTACTCATACAAGACTACATTCTGGCTTTGAACTATGTATATTATAGTACTTAGATAGTTTTCTGCTTATGAATTATTTATTCCCCCTCTTTTAATGTTTAATGTGTATTTAATACTTCAGGTAAATGATACTTTGTGTATCACACTCCTAAAACTGCAAAAAGTTAACTGCAAATGTATGCAAACTATATGATATCTTTAGGCAATTGTAAGTTGCATTTAATATGTACAAAATGCCCTACCTGCATTTATTCTAGTGTCAATAACAGTTTTAGTGTCAATCTCAAGTGTCTATGGTAATGGAAGAGTTCAATTTATCTTCAGCAGTCATTTATCTAGTTTTAATTGATTTTCTTCTAAAATTGCAGTGATACCAAATATGTATAGTTTTCTTTATCTTTAACAACTTTTGGTAAATAAAAATAATTTTTGAAGAAAATTATTTGAGTGAAGGGTTATTACTTGATCAGAGTATATAGTAGTTTATTTTGTGCAGGATGAGATGCAGTTTTCAGAAGGACAATTTTAAGGAACATGGGACTTATTGATCATCTATAATTAACATTTTTAGGAGGGGTAATTGAAGAAAAATAAAACTTTAATATGTTTTTGTGTGTTTCTTTTATGGTATCCATGTTATGCTCTTACGGTCATTATAGTTTTTTGGCACTACCACATATATGGGCTTGTGTAAACACTTTCACAATTTACAAATTTTTTTTAATAATAGTTTTTTAATTTTTTTTAAAAAAAATTTTCTCTGTGTTTTTTTTGTCCTTTGTGATTTTTTTTGTCCCACTTACGGAAAATACATTGAGATGGTTTAATAGCTTTTTATTGTGCATTCATTGACATTGATTCTCAGTATGGGCTGCTGATGGTGCAGGAGAAATCAACCCCTTTTCCTAACAGTTTAGATGCCACTGGCGGTATTAGGCTACAGCAGTCATAATAAGGTAACACACCGGGTATAGCTTATATAGTTTTGGAACGGTTCATCAATAAATTATCGGTTTGATTGTGCAATCCAAAACACTGAAAAAAACACTGTTTATATGTGTTTTTTTGCATAGTTTAAATATCTATTGAGGCATATGACACTTAAGTTAAAGTTTTCACTTAGACCCAATGGAGTTTTGTTACAGCACGGATAGCAAGCACTGGTGCAGTCTATTAACTAGTTAAAATTCCCATGCTTTTAACGCTGCACCACAACACCTAGAGGTGCATCCCAATGAAATCCTACCTACAGTGTGATAAACAGCAGCACTGTATTTCGGACCTTAGTGATAGAGCATGCCCCTATATTGCGCTGTGAGATGCTTATGTGAGATGTTAAATCTAAATAAATACAGCAAGCCGCAGGAAGCAACACCAGCTGCAGGAAAAGCTGCCAGTGTGATTTTTGACATTTACACACTTCAGCAACTTTAGAAATAGCTAAAATCCAATATCCATTACGAAGAATACAATAGGTAACAAAAATGTAGAGGTTTTCTCCATTCAGCAATCTAGAACAACATTGAATTTTTGTGTGAGCTACAGTAGCACAAACTATCTAACTTAAAACTCCATTATGGGAGCTCTGAGCCCACTCAAACACCACATAAAACAGGATTGAAGGAGAAAAGGAAGGTGATCTGCGTTGGATTTCTGTGGCATCATTCTTTGATCTAATCTTGGGGTTCAATTAAAGAGGTTTGTTTTGCACCAATAAATAAAACAGATTACTCTTCTTTCCATGCTAAACATTAATCCTTAATATAATAATTTACATAAAGTTGTTTGGACACTGCCATTCTTCGGGTTCTCTGTATACCTAATGATATGTTGTCCATAGCGATTAGATATTCCATGAGAGATACACAAGTGGTGAAGATCCATTTGGTGCCGTCAGCTCCATTTTAGAATGAAGATGAAGTATTTGTAGAAAACTTTTCAGATATATATAATTGAGACCAAGAAACATGTCTTTGAGCCTGAAATGTAATATCGGTTTGTGACACATTCTAAAATGACTTGCTCATACTCTACTTTCTAGGGAGGTTGGTTGCCATTTAAAGTCATTTTAATATGTCAGAATTTCATACCCAGATAGAGGACACTCTGTTCCTGATTGTCAAGGAGGTCCAAGGACACATTAGATGATTAACTTTGCAACATCACATAGACGGAGATTTATCAGGAGTGTCACAATATAAACCAGTGCAATGTGATACTACACAGACTTTTGGTGCACCAGATTTATCACAGTGTCAGATGCTGGATGATAAATCTGGTACAGTCGTACTGTGCACCACCACTTAGTTGGTGAAGTTGGCGCATAATTCTACAATTACAGTAATTTCCTGGCACACCCACACTCCCTTTTCAGATTCCAAGACTCTTTTGCTGTTTTAGTTGGAAAATTATCTATGAACGTCTAAAATCCTTAATAAATATGGCACAAACTGTTTTGGAGGTTTTGTGGCGCAAATTTAAATTGTTTCATGTAAATTTGGAGCATTATTTATAAAACATGGCCTCATTTCCTATCCTTTTCTTCATAGATCATCTTCATCTATGCTTTAAAACGAAATAAATTATTGATTTTGTCTCACTAAGCCATATAGATTTTTATTCTGTTTTCAAATCAGAACTTGGTAATGAACAGCATTTATCAAATCTATCATTTCCAAGAAAGGTCAGTGTTGAATCTTGCTAAATTTTTATGACACCTGATTAATCTAGGACATTCAATTATTGTTCATTCTACAGATCCTGTGCCGTGATGGTTGTTATGTAAAGGACTTCCAAATATGAAATAATGAACACAGGTTCTATTTTATCTTTAGAGGTATATTTGTTATATAAAGTTGCAATGTTAGGGCTCATTCACACATCTGTTTTTTTTTTCACTTTAATTCTTTAGTGATTTTGACAGAAGCCTTAGTGAAGCAGTCTTTTCTTTGTTTTTTTTTTTAACATTTCCGTTGTTTTCAATGCACCAGTTGAAAAAATTTTTAAAGCCTATTTTTAGACTTGAGGTTCATGGAAGGAAATAGGATTATTATTCATTGTAATCTTAAATCAATAATCATTCTTCAGCATAATCAACCTGATGGGTAGGCATTTACAAAGATAAAGAGATTTAGAGTATTCCTTATTCCATAGCAAAACTTAATTTAGCATCTGTGCTTAGAAAAGCTGGATGATAACCCGAATGCCTGCTGCGAGATCTAACTATGGTTGTTACAAAGCCTTCTATAACTAAGGAATTGCAACTTTACAGTTTACACCCACTTGCAGTTTCAACTCCCAGTTCCAGTAGGGAAGAAAACCCAACAGTGGATAGCAGGCTCCTATAAGATGATGGACCAGTCACCTTTATAAGACCTCTAGAGTTTCATCACAACCATAAATTTTATAGTAATTCTGACTAGAATTGCACTTCATTGACTGTGGACCTAGCCTGTTTGTAGACATTGGGGAATATTTATCATAGCCTGTACTGGTGTATAAGGAAGGTAAAAGTCTCAATTCCTGGAACATGGCCAGGAATTCTTAGTTTTCCCTAAACCCATGCTAAGTTGGGGAGAGGGGACTGGGAATCTCTGCACTGCTGCACAAGAACAATACAATAAAAGTTCAATCATCCCTGAGGAAATTGTGATATACATGGCTGCAGAATTTAGAGTACACATAAGAAACATCATAGACAGTCAGGAACATAGACGTAACACAGGAAATAGGGCTACAATATGGCTTTGGGGAGATTGCTAGTGGGAGTAGGTGTGGGGTTATTAAGTGAGTTTGGCAGCACCTTGAGTCCATTTGCTTTAGAAATCGATGGCTCTTTGTATAAAGTTATACTAAAATATCAGTGCAAGTTATAGTGCAATTCTATTGCAAGCAGAATTAATGCAGAGCCACTTAGTATATCCAGCAAGGTGATGGGCAGCTCTTTAAAAATTCCCCAAATTGACTTTAAAGTGGCCTGGAGTTTTACCTAGAGTTAGACCATCATAATGGATCATTGCCTGGACCTTCTAAAGTCATGATAACATTTATATAGACCAGGACTTTATCTAAACTTTATGATTGCCCTGAACTATATCTAAAGATTAACTTTAAAGTGGCCTTGAGCATTATCTAGACCTGGATTAGTATAGTGGTCTTGACCTCAGTCTACACCTGGATATTTATAGTCAGCCTGATCTTTTTGTAAACATGAACCTTTATACTCAGGATAACAAAACAACACATACTCTAATTCATTGTTATCAACAAAAATACAGTATTTCACAGATATAATTCCAACTGGTCTCTATTAGTCCTTGTGCTTACAATTTTGGTACCCATGGTTTGACCATAACTCCCACTATAGTCAAATTCTTCTCATGAATAGCTTCTCTTGTCTGCATGCTGCAGTGCTCTCTGCCTCCTGTGCCTCCCACCTGCATTACAACACCAGCTCAGAAGCAGGCATTTCAAGTCGGCAAGAAGCAGTATGAAGAGACTTAGGACTGTTCCACACTGGCGAGTGTGATGCGATGAACTCGCACCGCGTGCTGCCGGGATCTCCCGGCCTGAATGCTACAAACCGGGACTGAACTCAGCATGTCAGTTCACCCCCTGGTTTGCAACATTTGGGCCGGGAGTTCCAGGCAGCATGCATTGCAAGTGTGGAACGGGCCTTACTCTACTAGCTACAAGAAAGATAAGGTCTTTATCTGGGAGGAAGGCATATTGCAGAGCTGACTCTGTGTGTTATAGGTGAGTTTGCAGAGCTGAAAGTGTCATTGGGGGTCATTTTTCTTCCTGTTTTTTCTTTCTTTTTTGAGACACTTTTTGGGGCATTGTAATGTTTGTGCCTTTTTGTGGACATTTTGAAATGTTTGCCGGCATTTGTTTTTCATCAGTAAGACACATTTATCTTTTATTCCAGATGTGCTAAAATGTCAAATAACATCTTTTCAAATTGTCTAATACTTGGGACATTTTTTGGAGCAAAATAACTCCAGGATCAAGGATTGTAAACCATGCCCACTTACATGCTGGTGTGTGTCTTCTCTGGCAGGATGCACTTAATGTTAAGCCCTTGTTTTTAAGTCTAATAGCTTTAACAATTATGCAAATGAACCTGAGGGGCTCTGGACTCCATGGGTTTTAATGGAGCCTGGAGACTCCTTGGACTCAATTGCATAATTTTAAAAAGCCTTTTATTCTTAAAAACAAAGGCATAAGAAGCTTAACAAAAAGTGAATCCTGCCAGAGTGCACGTAGCAAAGTGTCTATGTGCTTTGTTTAAAATTATTAATTTTTAATGTTCAAGGTGTCAGATACATTGTTTAATCTATGGATATGCCATGAGCAAAACAAAAAGTTTGGATAATTTAGAGCTCTATATTTATGATTTAACAAAACAATTTGACCTTCTAATGTGGCTGGCGTTTAATGAGGTTTTAGGGCATTTGTTTATGCACACTTCTGAAGGGGTATCTGCACATGCTGTGGAATGGCTGCAGGATTCACCCCAGCTGTAATTCCACAGTTACTCTGCAAGCATCATAAACCATCTGAAATATAAATTTGCCGAATTTTGGTTCATTAAATAACATGAGCCAACATTTTGTTACAAGGCAGCACTTACATGTTGTTCAGTTTAAATTGCAATTTATGTGTTTAAAGGAAACCTAACATTTGATTTGATGGATTATGAAGCAAACATACCTTGAGAATGCTATACTATACACTAATGTAGTATCATATCTTGTTTAATCCCTGTGCTGAGTGGTTTTGCTGTAACATTATGATGATGCTCTGTCTTTTCTATGGCTGTTTCAGCGCTTCTCCTAGCACATAAGTTATTCATTGCAGGAGAGGATTATGTAATCCCTGGGTTGTGCCTGAAGGCAGAATAATCAATTGCTGCACCATCCCCCAGCTGCTGTATAAGATTGATCCAGCTAAGGTTGATTAGTCATGTCTTGACTAACCTCCATTTGTAATTACAAGCTCCATGCAATGTATTTTTCTAGTCAGCCAGCCGGACCCAGCTTTCCCAAGGTCCTGAATGTTATATCCTAAATAAGGCCCTGTGTGCATGAGCCCTAATAGTGCAAGAGATTTATACTTTTGGGACTCTAGCAGCATAAGGGTGCATTCACACGGTGGCATACCGCCGTGCGCAGGAGAGGAGGAGGTGGCGCCTCCCTCCTCCAAAGAAAACAGCGGGGCACGTCCGCACACTAGGGAAAAGATAGAGCAGGCTCTATCTTTTCCCAGTGTATGGCGCCGTGCCGCCATTGCCATCCATGGGGGCATGTATGCGGCCGCATATACATCCCCATAGACAGTTGTGTGTATGCACCCTAAGATTGTCTAGTCTAACTTTACATTGTATAACTTGGAGATAGTATTAGTGTATGCACCATCCTGTTTACAGTGACATAATTATTTTATTTTTAAACATGTATCACCAGAGCCTGTTATCTAAATCAGAATGTTCATTTACTGAGACCATTATATTTATACAGTAACTACTTTGATATTGCACCCTGCATTTAATTGTGTCAAACTGTAGACAACATAAAATCTAATAAACCTCTAAATGTTACTGTTTAAAGATTGCATCACTTGCTATCATTTTTCTTTTGCGATTTTGTAAGGTTACCATCATCTTATTTTCACTTAGGGTGATATACAGTTATTTACAGATACAACTAAGAAATATTGATTGTTTTCAGAAATGTGAACAATAATATCAAGGTTAAATAGTTGCTACATATTACTTAGTACACAATAATTGTATCATGCACAGAATTAGTTCCAACAACAACAAGCAAGTTATTTAATGAGGACGATTTAACCCTTTCACAACTGGTTAATGTAAAATGACATTGGTTGAGATGAGCCCCCCTGATGCCTGCCAGGTGACTGCCGCAATCAGTGGTGGCGTGGATTGCAGTAGTAAACTTGTTAAGAGCCATGATCAAGCCTGGCCCCGATTCTAATTCTATCCATTTCGCTGCCATTGTAATTACCACCAGCAGTTTCATAATAGCAAATCACTGGTGACTTTGACTCGAATATCCACAGTGTTTAGTTCATGATAGCTTTACATTTACTAGTAGTTGTTTTTATGTTTTCTCTTTTGTTTCCTTGTGATCCTTGACCTCACTAGAATAATTTTATCTAAACATTGTAAGAAGATCCTTTATGTACAATCACTGTTCTTAAAAAATCGAAACAATCTGATGCATGTTACAGTTGGGGATCTATTTATTAATTTATACCATAACAAAAAAATGTATGTCAATCTACAACCCAGCTTCCTGTATATCAAGAGAACAAGAATGAAATAAAGTAAATAATTTTTGTTGACCTCTGACAGCAAAGTCGCATCCTTTGGGTCCAGGTCTTCTGACTTTGGTGGATGATGGCTTTGTATTTTTTTATGCCTAGTGCTGTGGGTACAAGAAGATTCTTTGTTCCATAAAGGAAATAAATGTTTCATCTGTACAGAGACTTACTTTCCTGCAGGGAATCAATACTGCTTATTGGTGTAATAATGTTCTTAGGCAAGCATTCCCAAGAAATATATTTCAGAAGTTTACTCTTACGTAAAAATGCATCCACCAGACTTAATATGGAAAAAAATATATCAACCATTCAAATAGACCCTATATAATATAATAGGATAACTTATCCAATAGTCACTTTCAACGTCCGACACAGGCCACTGGCAGAGGCAGAAAATTGAGAGGCTCATATGCCTGTGGCAACTGTTCGATTTGTCCTCTGATGCCTGCTACCCAGACATTTGTACAACCAATCTCTTCCCAGAGTTTCTCTCTACGTAACTATGTGAACTGCCGTACCAGAAATGTAATATATGCCCTGATTTGCCCCTGTCAGAAAATTTACGTGGGTCAGACCACACAGGAGCTTCGGAAGAGAATCCAACAACATCTATCAACCATCACGAATGCTGGCTCACATTTTCTGTCAGGTAAGACCCTTTCTACTGTTGCAGCCCACTTCCGCAACTTTCACGCTAGCAAAACCAGGGGGATCAAGGTATTTGGCCTAGACATGGTACATACCAATGTGAGAGGAGGAGACATAACTTCTGAGCTTTTGAGGCGGGAGGCCCGTTGGATATACCAATTGGGCACCCGAGCACCCGAGGGCATCAATGAGGATTTGTTGTTTACAGGCTACTACAAACGTTAACGAGGACATTTACGTTATCCTCTCCAGACGAAGGACACCGAAAAGCATCCACGATCAATGTGATACTCCGTGGTAAGTTTAAATACCTACCCCATGCACCCCACACACCATTCACTATTCACTCCCTTATCCGCTTTTTCCATCCCTCACCTCTCTTTTCTTCTTTCACCATCGGTACATATAGTACCCTTACACTTTTTATTTTCACGGGTCTTACACCTTTTTCCTTTGGGTTATTCACCCCTTGTAGCTTGGGACTCTTATGGCCCCCCTATCACTTACACTGTCACTTTCCCTTGTCACTTTTTCCCCACTCATTTGTTGTACACTGAATTAATTTTTGTCCACATTTTCTCGAATTTAGTACTAACCATTACCATGTGACCATTCAACCCGATGTGCCTCGCAGTGACCGACAAAGCCCCTCCTCCTGTCAATGAGAAGGATCTACTGTTTGGAAGCAACCTTCTCAGAACTATAAAAAGAAGACAAATTATAACAACAGGAGGACGACAAAGGGGTCTCTGACCCACATGGACTGTTGTTACTTTCATCCATCCCTTCTTCATCATGGACCTATGACCTATACCCTTCAGGACTTTTTACCATACTTAACCTACTACAATTGTTTTACAATTAATGTTCATACCCACTGAACACAGGTTTGTTCATTCGTGTGATAACTATATCGTGGTTTGCTGTGGCTCCCCTACATACCCCCTTCTTTACCCTGTTGGTATCCCTTCATCCTCTCTTTTCAACCCTATATTTTTCATCCATTATTCTTTGGTCTCTATGTATATCTTCAATAGACCAATATTTTGCAAACCATCTCCGATGGATACTATACTTTGATAAGCGTCATGTATTAACAACAATATACTATACCTCTCAAGTAGGGCAAGAATATGTGATCATTTTTGAATCCATACGCTTGGAAAATTTGCATTATATACCATGATAATATCTTATACTCACCTACGTGTGATTACTTACCTCTTAACATGTTGGCACTTTGGTGTTTCCGTTGTTCTGAGCTTTTCTACTTTTTTTAGGAATCCATTGATTTTCAAGGGCTGTTTTTGTCTACTGCCCTTAGACAATGATATTTACCTGCTAACAAATATTTTTTCTGTCATCTACAGATTCTATCACTTGTAATCACTTGTTCTATTATCGCACATACTATTATTATTTGTTCACAATAAATGATTATAATATACACCATTTATTTTCTTAAAATACCCTTTTTTTTTTTCATTGTGTCTAGATAGACTCATCGGTATTTACATCTTTGGATTCCATATATCTATTATTCATAATAATAATGTATATTGACCACATATTCTGCTTGATGGCCGATGCTTCGCCGTTCGTCTCATGTAAACTATTTAGTGCCGCATAATAACGTTTGGTTGCTACTCTCACTACTTTTAAATGTCAGTATCCTTTCTCACAAACACGCTGTCCACAGGGGGTGCTCCCTTTTTTTTGCACACTTTTTACATACTAAAGGCAATCATTGTAAAAAATCTCTTTCACACTTCCAATAATACTATTCTCATGGTATCCTACGCAATAGCGCCTTCTTGCGCTACTATCGTCAAGCGACCAACCTAACACTGTATGGTATCATTCGGTCACCTAGTAACCATATTTACCTTGATCATGTGACCTATCGCGATCATGTGACATGCTACTTCCGGTTTTCGCGATCATGTGACATGCTACTTCCGGTTTTGACATGCTACTTCCGGTTTTCGCGATCATGTGACATGCTACTTCCGGTTTCAGCGATCATGTGACATGCTACTTCCGGTTTTCAGGGACATAATGTTGAACACATGTTTCTACAGCTGAGGGTGAGTGAAACGTAGGGGGTATATAAGGGGAGCCCAGCAACACAGGGGGCATCTTTTACCCCTGAGGAAGTCTCCAGTTGGAGACGTAACGCGTGGGGAGCCCTCCACCTCCTGACCACTTTACCACCCCGTTTGTATGCTGCTATTTTACTGGTTTATTGCCAGGTTATCTGTATTTTGCACTAGGGTTTGCCTCCATTACCTGTATTGAATGTATACTATGATTGCATTGTAGGCATCCATTTACCTCGCATTTACCTTTATGGCAGCTTGATATATGCATTTGCACTTTATACCTGTTTTTTCAATACTTAGGGGTGGCTTGGGTATATTTTGCCCATTCAGGAGGTGTCTTGTTTCTGCACCAACTACAGTGCACAACATGGTAGATAATTGTATGTACTTCGGTACAATTTTAATTGATTTTAGATATGTGTTTGTGTTCAGTGTTTGATACAAATAAAATTTGTTATGTTTTTCTGAACCCATTATGTCAGTGACACACTGCTTTTTCTGGCTTTTTGATTACTTGTTTTGAGTGTGTCGACCATTACTTTTACTTGGCGTTACACTTTGCTGTGCAAGGTTCATTTTTCTTTGATTGTACAGTTGGGGATCTATTTATTAATTTATACCATAACAAAAAAATGTATGTCAATCTACAACCCAGCTTCCTGTATATCAAGAGAACAAGAATGAAATAAAGTAAATAATTTTTGTTGACCTCTGACAGCAAAGTCGCATCCTTTGGGTCCAGGTCTTCTGACTTTGGTGGATGATGGCTTTGTATTTTTTTATGCCTAGTGCTGTGGGTACAAGAAGATTCTTTGTTCCATAAAGGAAATAAATGTTTCATCTGTACAGAGACTTACTTTCCTGCAGGGAATCAATACTGCTTATTGGTGTAATAATGTTCTTAGGCAAGCATTCCCAAGAAATATATTTCAGAAGTTTACTCTTACGTAAAAATGCATCCACCAGACTTAATATGGAAAAAAATATATCAACCATTCAAATAGACCCTATATAATATAATAGAAACACAACAATTGGAAATTCTAGCTGTTTGATCTGTTTGAGCTGTTTGTAAATGAAGGAATATTTTAGCAATGCATTGATTTTTTTTCATTGTTAGTGTTAGTCTGACCCCCACAACTGGAAAACTAAAAGTAATAGTTGTTATTTTAGTATGCTCCTGATTTTGTATATACTTATGTTCCCCATACTAGAACAATTCTCACTGACACTTTCCTTTAAAAAATGCATTGATTTATTGTTCTGTTCTTTTGTTATTTTTCCTGGACATGTATTTATCAATTATTAACTAGGTACTATCAGAGCGTCTATGGATAGGACTAGAGTAATGGTTACACTCAGTTGTCCTTTTCTTGATACATTTCCAGTAAGTATAGTAAATAAACAGCACAAATGCAATGACTTGATAGGGGGTGTTTGAAGTACCATATTTTTTAGATCATAAGACACACTGGACCATAAGACACACCTAGATTATAGAGGAGGAAAAATAAGAAAATCTCTTTTTTCCCCAAATAGTGTGCTAAAATATTTAACAAAGTAACGGTAAAGTAACGGTAATATAGTGAGGGGGGGGGGATGGGCAATATACAGTGCAGGGCATTTTACAGTGTGGGTGCCATTATACAGTGCAAGGGGGGATGGGCATTATACAGTGTGGGGGGCATTATACGGTGCAAGGGGTATGGGCATTACACAGTGCGGGGGACAGTATACAGCATGGGGGGTTATACAGTGTGAGAGGGTGGCCGTTGTACAGTGCCAGTGGCATTATACAGTGCCAGTGGCATTATACAGTGAGGGGGTGGGAATTATACCGTGTGGGGGGGGGGCAATATACAGTGCGGGGGGGGGGGGGTGGGTGTTATACAGTGCGGGGGGCATTATACAGTGCGGGGGGCGGGTGGTTATACAGTGCGGTGGGGCGGTTATACAGTGCAGGGGGGATGTGCAGCTATACAGTGCGCGGGGGGGGGGTGTTAACACAAACCATACTACAAGCAAACACACTGACACATACATTCATACATTATACATGTAAATAAACAAGTACACAATGTTGACATACAGATCAGACGTCACACCTACATACACACACAGCACAGTACACAAAAAAAACATACACATCAGAAACATACATACCTGTCACAGTGTTTCTGATGAAGATCATATACATGATCTGAAGCCTGAATACTGAACCCTGAGTAGCTTGTCCTGGCTCACATGTTTCCCTGCCCCTCCCCCTCCTGTTCTGACTGATGTAGCAGAGTTTAGCAGATTCACATGTGCGGGAGGAGCTACTACTGTAACACACAGAGGGCAGCACAGAGCAGGAAGCTTCTCCCTAGCCCAATGCTGCCGAGTGCGGATGCCTCTGTCCTCCAAGTGCAGGCTTCCTCCCGCCTGTCTACTCTGCTTTGGGTCTTCTAATGGGCCGGGAGCTACAGCAGTGACATGAAGAAGAGAGATCTGAGATGCAGATTTATACGCATCAGGAGATTTTCTATAATTAGGAGATTTGCTATAAAGTGCTGTGCTTACTGCCAGCTTTAACTGGCAGAGCACAGCGAGGTCCCGTCCTCCATTCCCTCCTGCAGTGGAGGGCTGAGACGCCGTCACACTTTGTCTGTATTCGGACTATAAGACAAACCACTGTTTTTTCCCCATTTTCTGGGGGGAAAAAGTGCGTCTTATAGTCCAAAAAATACGGTATTTTAAGTAGACATGAAGGAGTAACAGGCAGGCGCGGACTGGGAATTTAAAAAAGGCCCTGAGAAAAACTATAAAAGTGGCCCTATTTTATGGGCGAAGTCAAAACAAGTGGGTGTGGTCAGATAATGTGGATGGGGTTATAACAGACAAATTGTTGGTAGATGGCCTTAATGCAAAACAAGAACATGTTTTTCTAGTAAGTGAATCTAATGTGCAAAGAATGTGACCTGTCGATCAGTAAATGATGTACAAGAATATCACTACTATATTACTGCTCCTATGTACAAGAATATAACTACTATAATACTGCCCCCTATGTACAAGAATATAACTACTATAATACTACCCCCTATGTACAAGAATATAACTACTATAATACTGCCCCCTATGTACAAGAATATAACTACTATAATACTGCCCCCTATGTACAAGAATATAACTACTATAATACTGCCCCCTATGTACAAGAATATAACTACTATAATACTGCCCCCAATGTACAAGAATATAACTACTATAATACTGTCCCCAATGTACAAGAATATATCTACTATAATACTGCCCCCTATGTACAAGAATATCACTACTATAATACTGCCCCCTATGTACAAGAATATCACTACTATAATACTGCCCCCTATGTACAGGAATATAACTACAATAATACTGCCCCTATGTACAAGAATATCACTACTATAATACTGCCCCCTATGTACAAGAATATAACTACTATAATACTGCCCCCTATGTACAGGAATATAACTACTATAATACTGTCCCCTATGTACAAGAATATCACTACAATAATACTGCCCCCAATGTACAAGAATATCACTACTATAATACTGCCCCCTATGTACAGGAATATAACTACAATAATACTGCCCCTATGTACAAGAATATCACTACTATAATACTGCCCCCTATGTACAAGGAAATAACTGCTAGAATACTGCCCCCTATGTACAAGGATATAACTACTATAATACTGCTCCCTATGTACAAGAATATAACTACTATTATACTGCCCCTCTGTACAAGAATATAACTACTATAATACTGCTCCTATGTACAAGAATATAACTACTATAATACTGCCCTCTATGTACAAGAATATAACTACAATAATACTATCCCCTATGTACAGGAATATAACTACTATAATACTGCCCCCCCCTATGTACAAGAATATAACTGCTATAATACTGCCCCCTATATACAAGAATATAACTACTATAATACTGCCCCCTATGTACAAGAATATAACTACTATAATACTGCCCCTATGTACAAGAATATAACTACTATAATACTATATATATACACAGAAGCGAACATGCAAAAAAATCTATATTTATCATATATAAATATAGAATTAATGGAATTAATAGAATAATAGACATAGAGTTAATGGCCCCAGCCTGTCCCAGACATAAAATTAATGGCCCCAGCCTGCCCCAGACATAGAATTTATGCCCCCAACCTACCCCAGACATAGAATTTATACCCCAAGCCTACCCCAGACATAGAATAATGCCCCATGCCTGCCCCAGATATATAATTAATGCCCCCGCCAGCCCAAGATATAGAATAATGCCTCCCCAGATATATAATTAATGCCCCCTGCTAGCTCCAGATATACAATAATTCCCACCTGCCAGCCCTAATACACCCCCCCGCCCCAGACAAAATTATTGTCCCCATTCTATCATTTAAAAAAAAACAAACAACAATACATAATACTCACCAGGTTTCTTCCCTCGGTCTTCGGTGGCTTGGTGTAAGAGGTGCGGGATAGTGATGTCACTGCTCCGCGCCTCTTACACCAAGCCGCGGAGCTGCAGGGAGGGCCGGACAGCTGACGTCTAGTAAGTGTCAGCCTCCTCCTTGCTAAACAGGTCGCGCAATGACGTCAATTGCGCGACCTGTGTAGCTGCGGGTATACACAGACGCAGAAGCAGCAGTGCTGCGCTGCGTCTGTATACTAATCAATAGTACCTGCATCGTATGATGCAGGTACTACAGATTAGATCAAAAGTTGTAGGGAGTACGGACCGGCCCGGACAAGCTCCGGACCGGCCCCACACCGGCCCAGGACCGACCGGCCCACCAGGAAAATTCCCGGTGGGTACAATGGTCAGTCCGCCCCTGGTAACAGGCCTTCTAACAGAGAATACTTATGACAAGTGTACAGGCGATTAAACCAAATATTTGTTTAATAGAAGTAAATTAATTTTAATAGAAGTATGATTTTATAGGTTGTGTCTAACAAAGAAATTCAGGGTAATTCAATGTTGTTACATGGATGAGAAAACAATATTATAATTGCCAATTGTTAACAACTAATATATTGCTTGGTCTTTTGCTGAACATCCCGTCCTTCAAGTCCAAGGTTTTCTTTATTGTCTTCAAAAGTCTTAATGAATGTTTCTCAATCTAACACCCTTTTAGATTTCTTGATAGCTCTAAAACATATCTGTTGTTGGCATATATACTGAGACTGAAGAGCAGGTTAAGGACAAACTTATTTTTCCACATTTATTTTTAATTACATGCGGATAAAGGGAAATAACATGTGATGCAGCGGATTCACAAACAAACATAAAGTCTGGAATTAATTGGATCATTTGGTGACAAGATCAGCACAGTACAGATGATGGCTCCATCTACAGATATGTAGGGTACAATATATTAAATATGATTCCATTTAAAAATGATCGCAAAAGGATAATTAACTTTCCTGGAGAAGAAAACAAATTCTCTACAGCTGCCTAAATATATGGAGCTACCTTTTTGCACTGAGCTGCTCCGTGCCAATGCTAGTATAAAAAAGCTTTAGAATCAGCATAAAAAAATGAAAAATATCAAATTATTTTCAAAGGAGCCAGTGGTATATACACACTCACCGGCCACTTTATTAGGTACACCATTCTAGTAACGGGTTGGACCCTCTTTTTCCATCAGAACTGCCTCAGTTCTTCGTGGCATAGATTCAACAAGGTGTTGGAAGCATTCCTCAGAGATGTCCATATTGACATGATGGCATCACACAGTTGCCGCAGATTTGTCGGCTGCACATCCATGATGCGAATCTCCCGTTCCACCACATCCCAAAGATGCTCTATTGGATTAAGATCTGGTGACTGTGGAGGCCATTTGAGTACAGTGAACTCATTGTCATGTTCAAGAAACCAGTCTGAGATGATTCCAGCTTTATGACATGGCGCATTATCCTGCTGAAAGTAGCCATCAGATGTTGGGTACATTGTGGTCATAAAGGGATTGACATGGTCAGCAACAATACTCAGGTAGGCTGTGGCGTTGCAACGATGCTCAATTGGTACCAAGGGGCCCAAAGAGTGCCAAGAAAATATTCCCCACACCATGACACCACCACCACCAGCCTGAACCGTTGATACAAGGCAGGATGGATCCATGCTTTCATGTTGTTGACGCCAAATTCTGACCCTACCATCCGAATGTCGCAGCAGAAATCGAGACTCATCAGACCAGGCAACGTTTTTCCAATCTTCTACTGTCCAATTTCGATGAGCTTGTGCAAATTGTAGCCTCAGTTTCCTGTTCTTAGCTGAAAGGAGTGGCACCCGGTGTGATCTTCTGCTGCTGTAGCCCATCTGCCTCAAATTTCGACGTACTGTGCATTCAGAGATGCTCTTCTGCCTACCTTGGTTGTAACGGGTGGCGATTTGAGTCACTGTTGCCTTTCTATCAGCTCAAACCAGTCTGCCCATTCTCCTCTGACCTCTGGCATCAACATGGCATTTCCGCCCACAGAACTGCCGCTCACTGGATGTTTTTTCTTTTTCGGACCATTCTCTGTAAACCCTAGAGATGGTTGTGCGTGAAAATCCCAGTAGATCAGCAGTTTCTTAAATACTCAGACCAGCCCTTCTGGCACCAACAACCATGCCACGTTCAAAGGCACTCAAATCACCTTTCTTCCCCATACTGATGCTCGGTTTGAACTGCAGGAGATTGTCTTGACCATGTCTATATGCCTAAATGCACTGAATTGCCGCCATGTGATTGGCTCATTAGAAATTAAGTGTTAACGAGCAGTTGGACAGGTGTACCTTGTGAAGTATTGTTTTATGTTTAATGAAAATTTTTCTTATTTTTCATATACTTGCTGAGTGTTGAAACTAAGAAGATGTTTGACTATGGCTGAAGCTGATCAAAGTCCACTGCTGTCCACCAAAGGACTGAAAGACCCCCCACAGCTGCTGTTTGCATCTCTCTTAGTCAATGTTTACATCTATCAACAGGGATTTACGACTGTATATCCACTTCAGGGAAGTGTCTCCGATGCCCATGTAATAATTTACCAACCAATGGACTATGGACATTACTTCTTTATCCTTTGTCCTGCCCCACTGCAGGTTTCTGTATAATACTTGGTGACACAAATAAAGCAACACACATCTGCCTTACCTTTGATGGCAACAGTACGCAGAGACTGAGATATTATACCATGCGATTGTCTTGGTTTGATCTCTCCTGAGCTCAACTCTGTGAATGTTATCAGTCATTAGAGAACCTGAGGTTGTGTGAACAAGGGCAGAACTTGACAACCTAATAAAGTGGCTGGTGAGTGTATATATATTTATTCAGCTGCAGTTTAATTGCAATCATCAGTTAAATGTTGATGAAAAAATCATCAATATAAGAAAGGGCCACATTCATCAGCTTTTAAGGGCATCTTTTTGATGCGCCACTAAACAGTGTATGGAAACAGATGCAGGTGGCTCAAAGTACACTGGTGCATGGCTGCAACTTCAGTGTGAACTGAGCTGAAGTAATGGTATATAGCCACTGAAGCCTTTTGATGTATCGCTCTGCGAAAATGCAGCAGCAGGGTTACCATACGCCGCCTTTTGTGCACGATAAATATCCCCCATTGGGTGTAATTTAACCTTAAAGTGACTCCTTATGACAAATCTGTGTCTGTCTTTGCAGCTCAGATTCATTAACGTGGCTTTGGCTATAATACATCTGCTGGCAGCATTTTTTGCTGTATAAGTTTTTTGCGACAGTCGCATGAAAAGACAAAAAAAATATTAAAAGTCGCAACATAGACCAGGGTGGGGGCTGGTGTAGATTTGCACAAAATCATATATTCATATATTCAGTTGTATTGTGAAAGCTACTCCATGCATATAATGAATTTGGCGCAAGTAGGGTCTACGTCAAAGGGACTTTGAACTGTCCTATATTCATTTGGTGCAATGGAAAGTCGCAAAACAGTTTTGTATATGTAGATATGTAGATATAATAGTTGTATTATGACATTACAATCAATTAATTTCCTACAAATAAATGGGCACCTCAGCATGTTTTTTCTACAGACTTTCATCCATCAAATATCTTATCTAATAATAAATCTAATAATAATAATAATGAATCTAATGTGTGTAAAAATTAAATCCATGTAAGCATTAAATACAAATATCACCAAAACATTCCTTCCCTTTCTTCTTTTCAGGCCTTTTTGAAACAGAGGTTATGGGTTTGTCTTTTACTAGGCATATCCAATAGAATATGGTTTATTCCTTTTTAATGCTAGGCCCACCGGATGGGGCCTAACTTTCTGATTGGTGAAAGTCTCATTGATGGGATTTTTGTGGAGCTGATGGACATTGAAATACAATGAAAATCCTTTGCTTTCTGATTATTTTACATCTGACAAAATATTATCCTTAGCATCTTATCCAACCGCCAATCTCCCTCACCTACACTCATCTTGGGGAGTGAAGACAGGTCCAACGGAGGTACCTTGGACCCCAACAAACCCCCCGTTCTTATGATCTGTGGGGGTCTCATCACTGACCCCCCCCCCAATCAGCAAGATAGGGCCTAACTTGTATTGTGGAAAAACCCCTTTAAGACAACTGTTAGGCCTCTTTCACACTAACAGATCACGTCAGAGTCTGATCAGGGAGCAATCAGGGTTTGGTCAATGAAAAACTGACATTTTTCATCAGAAATCAGTTTTCAGTCAGAGTATTTCACGCTTGTTTTTTTATTGTGTTTTCAATACCTTTTTCATGCACAGATAACACACATGAACAAAACTCATGACTGAGGTCTATCTTTTCTTTGGCAATTGATCAGTGAAAACTTTGGACTTGCATGTTTCTCAATCTTTGATGCAATGCGTTTTTGATGCATCTCCATAGACTTATGTATGTTTTTAGACTTGTATGTTTTGAGACTTGTATGTTTTTCACACGTATGGCTTGCAAAAGTAGAGCATGCTGAGATTTAAATGCATGTTAAAAAAAAACATGTGTGTGCGTGAAAAAAATGCAAGTCTAAAAAAACCCTTACTCATTTCAGTTTTTTAGTTTCCAATACAGGCAGTCCGCTACTTAAGGACACCCGACTTACAGACAACCCATAGTTACAGACAGACTCCTCTGACCTCTGGTGAAGCTTTCTGGATCTACAATTATAAAATATACAGTTTCGACTTACATACAAATTCAACTTAAGAACAAACCTCCGAACCCTATCTTGTACTTAACCCGGGGACTGCCTGTAGAAGGAATATCTAGCCTCCATGTATTTTTAAAGGTTAATAATCCCAAACTGCTTATATGTATAGATATCTGTTTTGTGCAGGTTTTTAATAAATCCCTGGGTATTGCAAATGCCAAGGAATGAGTCCACCAATCATACAACGCTTTATTATTAGTCTATTTCTATGTATAACAAGGACAACAATTCTCCATACATTAGGAAAGCCTGGTTTGCCTATGATTATAAATATACATACAGGTGAAAATCTCACATGATAACGGATTCCTAATATTTATCTCTGTGTGGGAAAATGGAACTTTTAAATGCAAAGATTTCTCTGCAGCTTTGTACTGTACTATATAGAATCTTTGCACTGTGGATGTGATTTAATAGCCCCATTTCTCCCTATTTCCTTCGCTTCACATCAAATCTTCCCATTCTCCAGCAAACAGACAGTGCAAGATAATAGTGACCTTAAGAAAATAATAAGAAAGTGCTGACTATTGGAAACTTGCTGAACCATTTTGGCCAAGCAAATGAGAAACGATGTACCTAACAATATACTGTAATTTTGCAATTTCTTTATCTGCACAGATAGCCGTATCTGGTGAGCTCAAATAGATGTGATTTGTTTCATTGCGCTGTGTTTTGATTGTAGTTTTCTATTTACAGTGTAATTTGTGGGAGCAGATCTCATCAGCAGTTTAACCAAAGAATCATGTACTGTCATTTACATTAACAGAAGCGGAGGAGACCTTTTGTTAGAGAAACGCTATGTTTGTTTTGAAGACCTGACTCTATTGCTCTTAGTATACATTCTCCTCTATGACATTTGCAATCCTCTATTTTATACCTATTAGATGAAGGGAAATTGGTTAGATTCCTATGAGAGGTATCTAGTGCTCAGTTTTTTTCTGGATGACTGGCAATATATATCATACACTGCTGGGTAGCAAATGTAATATTTGAAAACTTTAATAAATGTTAAAGCCCTCTGGCATTGGAGTTTCAGTGATATTGATGTGTCCTTTGAAAAATTTCCAACTACAAAAGTCATTTAGCTGGATGAAAAGTCAACAATTACTTTGTTTCTAATAAAACCAAGAGATATGTAAAAAAGGATTGACAATGAGACTTGCAGTTTTAAAATATATTCATGATCGGAAAATATTTTAGAGAAGATAAATATTGAAAATTACCCATGATCCAATCATAAAGATGTGAGTGTAAAAAGCTAAACAATTCTATTGGCTGAAATACAATGAAAATCCTTTCATCCTGAACCTTGCTTTCTGCTTAATTTTACATCTGACAAAATATTATCCTATGCATGAAAGAAATTTTCATGTAACCACAGAAACATCTCCATCACAACATCAAACTTATTTCACTACAGCAATGGCATACACATTCATTCTGCCAGTAAAAACATGGGTATCACTTGTTAGGGAGACACAGACAACAGTACATCTTCGATCATAATACAGGTTTCCTAAAAATATCCAAATATAACGCTCAAATTTTAAAGTTGTGAATGTCGTTGTTATGTGGTCGGATGGAAATGATCCAACTCTGGAATGCTCTATAGGTGAAGAGAGGCTTACAAAAGACCACAGATAACCCTATCCCAAGCCATCTCTCGAATAGAAGTCATGAAACAATCTAAATGCCTTGGTAACCATTATTATCCATTATAAGCCATTATTATCCCTTTTACACCAGCTGCATGCCAAAGGGGTGTGGTCGCCATGTGAACCTTGGTCATGTGAGCGTTCACCTTGAATGTTTGCATGTTTTTGCGCAGACAGCAGCTGGTGTATTTTTTGCCTCTGGTACAGACATCCGCCGGATACATCTTGATGTACCCGGCAACTCCGGCGTATAATAAATCTCCCCCATTAGGTTCAAATGGATCCCTAGACAAGGACTTTAGGACTAATGAGAGGTCACAAAAAGGTACACAAGACTTTTCAACTGGATTGTTTTGTTACCCGTCTTTGTAAATTTCCTCTCATTTACTGTCAGTTAAGGGATTCTTGAATACTCTCATCCAAGTTTCTCAGAGTTCTGTCCAATACACTCCGCATAAACAGGAGGTCTGTTGTATGTAAATTTGCCCAAAGTACTGCTGGGATGGCCACTGTCAAAAGACCCAGAACTGACATAAGCTTTCTTATTGTGGGGTCTTGATTGAGTATTGATCCCGACATTGCAATCCTTTTTTTCTATTTTTTTCCAGGAGAAAGGATTTTTGGCCTCTGAGTGAAAAATACTTTTTTTCTGGGATGGATTTAACAATGATTTTTTAAATCGATCATGTACCCTAGTTTTGCAGGTTCTGAGCTTCTTGCTTTTTCTTAGACTCCCTGTAATGGGTAGATGGTAGCATTCATCGATATGTAATAAATCGCATACCATAAGAGTCCATGGTTTATCATGCTTGACTTGAAAGTAGATTTCCTTAAACTATTACAAGAGGCTAAAAATCTAAATAGAAGCTTTCAGAAAATAGCATTTCTGCAACTAAAACTCTAAAATGTCTTTATTCAGCTTTGTAAATGAAATTCATATACTGATTTTTATCTAATGTAAAATAAACTCTATAATATAAGCCGAAGGTACAGCTACAATTCATATTAATTCAATTGGATATAGTGGCAACAATCCATAAAAACCACTGGAATTACTTAACATTGCTAGCAAAGTGTACATGCTTTAAAAACATTGTAGAAGACAGCATGGGATTGCCTTGATTTTTCCCTATAGCAACAGATCAATGTTACTACTGAGATCCAACTGTATAGTGTCAAGAACTCAGACGGCTACCAATACATTGGTGAAATTTTCTTTGATTTTAACCCCTTCGCGGGTGCTTTCACGGCGATCGCCGCCGGCAATGCTGCTCCAAAAAGATCGCGCCGCATGGGCGCCGCCATCTTGCCGCGGATCGCCGCTCCCCGATGACGTCACGGGGAGCGGTGATCCGTTGCCATGACAGCTTCGGGTCTCACGTAGGCCCGAAGCAGTCTCGTTTTAACCCATTCATTACAATGTGCTATCAGCACATTGTAATGAATGAGGAGTAAAATCCCCATATACTGCCATATTGCAGTATGGCAGTATATGGTAGGATCGATCAGACAACCTAGGTTTACTATTAACCTAGGGTTAATAGTAAAAGTAAAAGTAAACAAAAGTTTAAAAAAAAAAAAATTATAATAAAAAAACCTAAACATTCAAATCACCCCCCTGTCCCTAGAACTGATATTAATATTAATAAACAGTAAAAATCATAAACACATTAGGTATCGCCGCGTCCGAAAATGTCCGATCTATCAAAATCTAATATCGGTTTTTCACTGCATTTAACCTCGTAACGGAAAATAGCGTCCAAAGTCAAAAATTACATTTTTTTGCCATTTTGGAAAATATAAAAAAATTTATAAAAAGTGATCAAAAGATCGCACAGTCCTAAAAATGATAGCAATGAAAACGCAATCAAAAGTCGCAAAAAATGACACCACCCACAGCTCCGTACACCAAAGTATAAAAAAGTTATTGCCGCCAGAAGATGGCAAAATCAAAAAAAAAAATTTGTACAGGAGGTTTTAATTTTTTTAAATGTATGAAAACATTATAAAACCTATACAAATTTGGTATCCACGTGATCGTACCAACCCAAAGAATAAATTAGACATGTCATTTGTGGCACAAAGTGAAAGCTGTAAAATCCAAGCCCACAAGAACGTGTTGCAAATGTGTTTTTTCACCATTTTCACTGCATTTGGAATTTTTTTCCCGCTTCCCAGTACGCGCCATGGAATATTGAATACCGTCACTACGAAGTGCAATTTGTTACGCAGAAAATAAGCCATAACAGAGCTCTTTATGTGGAAAAATAAAAAAGTTATAGATTTTTTAAGGTGGGGAGTGAAAAATGGAAGTGAAAAAACTAAAAAAGGCCAAGTCGTTAAGGTTAATGCAATTAACAATATATTCTATGCAATAATGATCTACAGAACCAATGATACTGCAGCTAAATAAATAGTTGGAAATACGAGCTACAGATAAAGAACCAGTTCTCACCTTTATTAGGCTGTCTGTAACTCCAGCTCGCAAACCTACAAGCATGATGATCTGAAAGAGGAGGTTCTTATCTTTAATATCAAGAAAGCATGCTTCTAATTACTATAGGACCTAAGTTAGGGGCATCTGAAGTGACACTTCACCTTCAGCCACTAAACAGGACTCATCTCAGTCAAAAGATAACTACTTTCTGCTCATTTTCACATGATTTTTACAGACTAGATTTCACATAAAAGACATAAATCTAAAACGGGAATTTCATACCTTTCATGGGGCTAGGTAAAATCTGCCAAAGACAGAGATACAAAAAAGGCACTTAGCACTATACTAAATGTATTTAAACCTGTTTGTATATTTAAGTAGTAGTTAATGCATGTCACTCCTTGTGAGAATTATTGCATATATGGTGTAAGACTTGGCACTCAAGGATTTGATTGCTTGAAAAAAATGATGTTTCTTTTATTTGTAAAGTCCTCAAAGTTTTAAACAATCCAAACCCGTTTCGGTTTGCTCTCAGGCCTTCCTCAGTTACGGATTGGTGCTGCATGTGTATAGGACACATGTGGCAGCACTGTTTTTCCACATGATGCTACAACCTTATTGGCCATGCTCACTTCATCTAGTCTTGCTTCCCTTTATGGCAATCCCTACTTGAGGAAGGTCTGGGTGCAAAACTTTGGATTGTTTAAAACTTTGAGGACTACAAATAAAAGAAATTTTTTTCTTTTCAATCAATCCAATCCTTGAGTGCCAAGCCTTGGTTTTTATATATTTGCATATTTAAAGCCTATGCCGTGCTTTAGCATGATCATATTATACACTTAGAAGTTTAAATCCAAGTTGCCCATTTGTTCCATGGGGCATGTGGACTTTTGTACTACTGACTTTTTAAAATCTTTTTCTGCAGGTTAGATGTGTCTTGGAGTTTTGCCTTTTTAATACATCTGAATAAAGTCACCTGACAGCAGCAGATATGCAAATGTTACTCCTTTTCAACATGGAACACTGCAAACTTTGACAATAAATATAAAAAAAACGAAGAAAAAGCGCTCCCTGGTGCAAATAAAAGTAATGGTAGATGGATACAATTAAAATAAATGTAGGTGTTACGCTCACCTTGTGGGGCTGTACGGGCAAGCACAACACTGACAAATCACATAGGTCACTGCCTCGTACGTTGCCGGTAGTTAGTAGATAAAAGGATCCAGGGAAGTTGGGTTAGTAAAAAAGTAGTCAACAAAACTAAGGAACATGTGCCTCTGTGTGTCTTAAATAAAGTTATAAGATTTTAGTTTCTTTAAAGTACTTCAACATCACCCAAAGTAGCAGGAACCAACATAGATCTATACTTCTAGCTTGATAGCCATAATAGGTGAACACATTTCCGCCACGACTACTTTACTAGTATTTCTATACAATGGGGCAGATTTATCAAGCTGTCTGAAAGTCAGAATATTTCTAGTTGCCCATGGCAACCAATCACAGCTCAGCTTTCATTTTGCCAATGCTCATGAATATTTCAAAGGGGAGCTGTGATTGGTTGCCATGGGCAACTAGAAATATTCTGACTTTCAGACAGCTTGATAAATCTGCCCCAATGTGTTCTGCACCATGAGGATTTTTTCTTTTTTTCCTTTGTAGTTTTATCAAGTAATTCACTTAAACAATTCTACTGCTCTCTGACAAGAAGACTTGAGTTACTTGCTATTTCTTGTGCAAGTCCAAAGCTGTCTGAATATTATTTTTCCCTTTATGCCACCAGTAGAAGAGAGACGTAAGTAGCATTCTAGTAAATTCTGGTCAGACTAGGAAGTTACTGGAAGTAACCTTCCAGGCCTTTGGGAGGAATCTTCCAAAGACTTCTATTGAGATGATGGTGTGAAAGAGCCACAAAACACAGCCTGTGGACCCTCTCCATATACCCTTAGCTCATGTGTGATGTACGTATTAACATACTAATACATGCATATTGCAGCAAACACCTACCAGTAACAACTGTGATTTTAACCCTTTGATTAGCGCCAGCAAATTATTGTTGCTCCTAATGACGTCATTGCATTGCTATGACATCTTTGGGTCTTTATAGCACCCAAGGCTCACAAATTTCTGAAGATCTGTTACAGATGATGTTAAAAATCCCCATATGTATGTATTACATGATATTTGTATGCTGTAGTACAGCAATATATGGTAGGTTCATTAAGAGAACCTAGGGTTGAAAAAATTGTAAAAAAAAAAAAGTTTAAATAATTCCCCATTTAAATAAACAATAAAAATCATAATATACTTCTGCATGTAACATCAACCCTGCCTTAATCCATAACACAAGTGAATGTCTCTCTGCTGTCTCTAACATCATGTCCTCTCTCTTCTTGAAATCTTTCTAAGACTAAACTTCTTGTCTTTCCCCCATCTACTAACTTACCTAACCATCTTCATCTCTGTCTGTGGGATCAATATAGCACTGAGGCAGAAGGCCTGCTGTCTTGGGGTTGTGCTGGACTCTGACCTCTGCTTTCCACCATATATTCAATCTCTTGCTCACTCTTGCCAGATGCATCTCAGAAATATCTCCAGAATCCGACCTTTTCTGACAATTGAAACTTCTAAAATGCTAATTGTTGCACTTATTCACTCTCAACTTGACTACTGTAACTCCCTACTAATCGGTCTTCCACTCACTAAACTCTCTCCTCTACAATCTATTCTTAATGCAGCAGCCAGCCTCGTCTTTCAGACCAAACGCTACACAGATTCCTCCAGTTTGTGCCAATCACTGCACTGGCTGCCCGTCTCCTTCCGTATTCACTTTAAAATAATAACCCTCATCCACAAAGCTCTGAATAATGCTGCACCTTCCTATCTCTCTTCTTCTTTCTCAGTCTATCACCCTTCTCATGCTCTTCAATCTGCCAGTGATATTAAATTAATCTCTACCTCTATTTGAACCTCTCATGCACGCCTCCAGGACTTCTCCCAACTTACTCTAATTCTCTGGAATGCCCTTCCCCTGGACTCTGAGACTAATACCCACCCTCCAAAGCTTCAAACATGCTCTTAAAACCCATCTCTTTAGGCAAGCCTATTACACTCGCTAATTGTATGAAATGTCAACTCTCCCTTTACTAATCCATCCTATGTCCTATCTCCCGTCTATTATTTAGCAAACAGCAGATATATACCAGGCTCCAGGCTTCTCTGCAGTCTTTTTCACATTGGACCCTGTAAAAAAGATGGCGGCTGATGGCTGGTGCAAGCAGCAGAATTTTTATTTATTGATTTATTAAATTATTTTATATTGTTCTCTTATAAAGAATGACTGGACCATTCTACAACCTCTTGTATCCACACCCTCATCTTCTTAGTCTGTAAACTCTTGTGAGCAGGGCCATCACTCCTATTGTTCCATATGACTGTTTGTTCTTTGTAATGTAATATTATATAGGCATATGTCCCCTATGATTTGTAAAGCGCTACAGAATTTGATGGCACTATATAAAGTTAATAATAATAATAATAATTATTATTATTATTATTATTATAAACATGCTCGGGATCACCACATCCCAAAATGTCCAATCTATCAAAATATAATAACTGTTATTCCTGACGTTGAACCACATAACGGAAAATAGCGCCCAAATGTACAAAATGCCACTTTTAATGTTAAATACTTATTAACAGCAGAGGATGGCGAAATAAATATTTTTTTTTTTGTAAGAAGGTTTTAATTTTTTAAAATGTACGGTATACAATTTAGCATTCCTGTAATCATACCAACTGAATAAATGAGATTTGTCATTTGGAAAAGCTGTAAAACCAACCCCACAAATAAGTGGTGCAAATGTGCTTTTTCCCCAATTTCACTGAATTTGGATTTTTTTCCACTTCTCAATACATGGCTCCACAACAACGAGTCCACACACAGCCCTGTACATAGATAAAAAAAAGTTAAAGATTTTTATTTAAAAAATTACAGATTTTGGAGTCGTTTAGGGGATATAATGGGTTGTAAATTAGTCTCAGTGTAACAGTTTCCACCCTGCTGTGAACTGCAACCTGGGAAAGCCTGCTTGGATCTTTATTGGCAAACCTTGAGACTTTTTGACTGTGGGCACATTCCCTAGTGAGTGATTCGGCACTCACATTTGAAAGAAACACCTCCTCAACTCTGACATCTTAGGGAGAGGTGTAAAGGGGGTCATGCTGGGCAGCCGCTGGATATATCACAAGGCAGGAGGCTCCTGATATATCTGGTGCGGCAGGAGGTTTAATTATACCTTGGAGCACAATGCTTCAGCGTCTCCCAACTTTTGTTTCTTTGAACTTGGAGCATAATCTTATTCAATTATTCACATTAAACTTGACTGCTATTTGTCCACCCAAGACTTAAAGGGGTTGTTTTTGCAGAAGGTGGTACTTCAAGGTAAAGAAAAACTTTGTTGCATTTTTCTTGCATGAAAATTTAGTCTTCCTAATCTGGAAAAGTGCTCTCCACAAATACTCCTCAATAAAGAAAGTATATTCTCACATTCAAGTTCATTCTAGTGCTCTGCTCACTATGTCTGACTTGCAATAATTTATCGAAAGAAATAGAAAAATTGAACCAGAACTGCACATGTTATGTTGAAGGTAATTCCAAGAGCTGTTATTTCAGTGCGCTTAGCCTGCAGGTGGTGCACTTTCTATAGAAAGCATTATGCTGGAAGGCATCTTTTCAGTATAGTGTGACGTGTTTTACTAATTTAATTAGACTACAACATTGCACATTAAATGTGCTGTGCCGAAAAGCAGAAAGACTGAAAATGATTCATCAATATTTGCACGAAGACATAAACATATGCTGTATACTACTGTATACTGTCCATTGTATGATAGAGATATTTAACAGTTTTACAGTGAATGTCGCTTAGAAATTTGATATAAATAATAACACTGCTCTATAAAGATTGAAAATATAAGCAAGTGCTGATGTTACGGTCGTAGTTGATATGTTTTATATATGAAATTAATAAGTTGTTCCTGGCTTGTGTAAGTGCCGACTCACTCACCCAGTAGGGATTATCATAGCTCCCAACCGTCCCAATTTTGCCGGGAAAGTCCAGTTTTTCTTACCTCTGCCCCGCGTCATGGGCAACTTTGAGATTGTCACAGATTTTCCCCCCAGGTCACGCTGTGTCCCAGCGCTGTGTCCACATAGTAAATACTTTGAAAGCCTGAACTCACAGTACAGAATGGCTTCTACAGACATCGGGAGGGAATCCTTTTCAGAGAAGTGTCGGGATTAGCGGAGAGAGCAGGGACCACGTTATCAGCTTCAGATCAGCATCTGTCCATATATGGTCACTACATCTCCTAGGGTTCCCCAGAGCAGACATCGGGCAGGGAATCCTTTTCAGAGAAGTGTCGGCTTAGCGGAGAGAGCAGGGACCACGTCATCAGGCTCAGATCAGTATCTGTCCATATATGGTCTCCAGGGCTTCCCCAGACACAAGCTCTTTATTTAATTAAATTAAATAAAGTTTTGCCCAGGCTGAGATTCAAACCTGAGACCCTCTACACCATAGACAAGAGCCTTAACTAACTGAGCTATAAGCCCAGTGATACAGAGCTGAGGATTTCTGGTAACTAAGAAGTGTTACACTGTTACATTGTGACACAGACTAATGCACTGATATATAGAGAGGGATCTTCTCAGATTATTTATGTTAATTATTGAAACAATTATTATTATTATTATAAATTTTATTATTTTTATTATTATGGAGACGATTATTAATAATAGTAAAAATAATACTAATCATCTCAATAATAATAATAATAATAATAATAATCTCCATAATAATAATAGTCTCAATAATTACAATAATCTCTGAGAAGATACCAAAGTATTAAATCTGTGTCACAGTGTAACAGTAGTCATAGTTCTTAGTTACCAAAATTCTACACCACTGTTATTTACAGTCTTAGGCATAAATACAGAGAAGCTTAATAGGATATTCCACTATTTTTATATTGATTTCCTATCAGGATATTTGATTAATAATTGATCAGCAGTTGTCTGACCTGCTGCACAGACTTTGGCTTCTTTACATTCTACCAAGCTGAGTACTGTACATTGGGATTATGACTAAGAAATAACATTTTAGAAATGCATCTATCTGCCTGTACATTCTACCTTGTATGCGGTGCTAAGCTTTTAATAATAAAGGATAGATTTTCTTCACGCTGATCTCTTTCTTTTACTCTACATTGTAGGCCCCGTTCAGCACCAAACACAAAAACTATTCAAATAAGCCATATGACCAAGGGATCCTGTTATCACAGGCCTGTAAAGCTTAAGCAGCACTAAATGGAGTTAACCATAATCATAAACTAGCATTTTAAAGGAGTATTCCCACAAAGACAAGATTCTTAAATATACTCAGGATAACAAAATAACATATTCTCTTATTCACAGCATTCCACAGATATAATTCTAACCTGTCTCTATCAGTCGTGGTTACAATTTCGGTTGCCCTGGGATCAGACCATAATTATACTATCTTCTATGGTTGGGCACTGAGGATTCTTCTTATGAATAGCTTCTCCTGTCTGCACAATGCAATGTGATGTCTGCCCCTCCACCTTCTATTACAAGAGGAGCTCACACACAGACACTTTCTGCCGGCATACACAGACTTACTCTACAAGCTACAGACAAAATAAGGTTTTTATATCAATGTCTTTATATCAATTGCAATATGTCAGTTTAGTTCGGCGGAGCTTCAGGTCATTAACTCCAGGTAACAGTTAGACTGTGTGTGCTTCTTATGATGAAACCAAAAGAATTCCATCTAATAGGTAGATTAAACTTATGTTACAAATAGTGAACTGTAAATAATTGACTTATTCTGCGTTAAAAAAGAAAATGTCTCTTACAGGCTTCTGGATTTTCATTCTTCATCAGCTTGTACTACTTGCCAAAGCATTTTATTACTCTGAAATACAGTGTAATTGGGATTTGTAAAGTGTATAAATCTCTACTTAATAATAATAATTCTTTATATAGCGCCTACAGATTACGCAGTGCTTCACAGAGCTTGCCAAATCGGTCCCTGTCACCATGGGGCTCCCAATCTTATCAGCCTATCAGTATGTTTTGGTGTGTGGGAGGAAATTGGAGGACCCGGAGGAAACCCACCAAAACATGGAGAGAACATACAAACTCTTTGCAGATGTTGACCTGGGTACCTAACACATGCATGATAGCCAAAAGGTCCCTTTCCCATAAACAATTTTCTCATCTTAATGGAGCTGGAACAGTACTTGGTCACAATTCATTTGTTCTTATCTGAGATGTGAGTAAAATTTATCAGTTGAAGTCTATGAGTGCATAAGAAACCAGACAGCATTTATATGTCATTCTAGTATGGTCAGATTTTGACACATCATGATAGGATATGCTGTAAAATACAGATAGAAGCTTAGAACTGTGAAAATCTGATGACAACTTGGATGACTCTGGGACTACAATAATGGGCCAGAAAGGTCCAGGAAAGCACTTGTATTGAAATATTACATAAATAACATCAAAATTAGATTAATTTCACTGACCAAAAACATCTTATTTTACACTCAGTGTTCCAAACTCTGAGCTAGACAGAGGTTCACCTCTGTCTAGCTCAGAGTTTGGTTCTATGGGATAGACGGCTAGTAACCTGATATGTATTAATAGTATTTGGATAGAAATTGGGTTGGGAGGAAATGGATAAATGGTTTACATTCACAGCAGGGAAGGGAGATCATTTTATGGAGATAAAAAAGTCCATTATAAAGAAATGGTTAAACCAGCAGCATTGAGATTACTTTCAGGGCCACTGGTTTTGATCTGCCCCTGTGTTTTGGAGGATCCTGTCTTTTTGACTTTAAGATCAGAGACAGAAGACCTGACATTCTTCTGCTCTTGAGTTTCTGATGTTCCTGAGCTATAAGGCATATGAACAAGGTTCCTATGACACTGTCTCTTTAGACCTTGAAAAACTGCAAATGGCATCCAGTCTGGTCTGATAAATGCAATTATGTTTTTCCACATTGTACATTCTGCCAGTTAATCATGAATAAATAAATATAGGTGTAAAGTTGAAGAACAGATAAATGTTTCTGAAGGAGAACAACCAGCAATAGAGGCTAAGTCAAACCAGGGAAATATGTAGAATAATAGGGGTAGTTTGTTTTAGTCTTTTCATGATTCTAATATTTTAATCTCAGTTGGGATTGTGAGAGGATAGCTGCATTGTTTTTTGTTTGTACATACTATATTCTATAGTACCAATTATATTTAATTATGCTGGTCAGTTCTCTTACCATGATTAAAAATGTGTATAGTTTTATTTTAATGTTTCACTACACAAAACAGTGTTATGACAACATAAAAACTTAAATTTTTTTGTGTACATTATCCTTGTATTGTTAACATGAAGGATAAAAATATTAGTTTTATAGTCTGCACAGCTATATAGTTATATTCCTTATTTATTTTAGAAGTAGCATGAAAATGTTTGTTAAACTTTTTTTAGATGTGTCATTACCGTTGCCTGACAAGTTTGATTTTGCTGTGCCTTTATTCCCATGTAAGTTAATAAAAATAAGAAAGGTCTCTTGTTATGTATAATGTTGCCACATAGATGTCCTCTAGTTCGTGTACTTCTGTAGCACACCTTTTGTGGCCTTATTGAGACACTGATACAGTATTGAAAGTATTGCATTTATTTCTAAATAAAGGACATTTAATGCTTTTACCCATTTCAACTACTCTGTTGACCATACCCTATGTAAAGTAGATTTTGATGCGTTTATTATTTTCCCAACTTTACCCTATCTTCCTAACCACATACGTTTCCTATTTTAGGCTGGATTCACACGACCGGTGCCCGCCGTACCGTAGCACGGTGGGCACACGGCAGCGCGCGGGGAGGATGGGGAGAGCGCTGCTCACCCCCTCTCCACAGGGATACATAGTCACGGCGCTGTATGCCCTGAAAAACTAGGACATGTCCTATTTTTTCACAGGGTACGGGGCGGTACGGTACCACTCCCGTAGGGCGCCGCGCGCCCATTGCCGACTATGGGGGACGTATATCGGCCGTATATATACGTCGGCCGTATATACGTCCCCCTTGCAGTCGTGTGAATCCAGCCTTAGAACGAGTTTTAGTTGGTCTAAACTGTTCGCCAGAATTTGTAGTGCATAAACTAATTTCCATTGGCCACTTCCATTTCCAGTGAAACCATTCCCATTTTCCAAAGGCCACCACCCCTTAGCCGGACGAGTCGAAAAAAGTACACGTCTGCCAGAATTTAGGAGCAAGTGCATTCATTAATCCCCCCATTGCATTTTTCCTAGAACTGCTAAATGGTTTCCTCTATGATAACAGCTGATCACCAGGGCTTCATGAAAGTGGACCTAAAGGACTAATTCTGAGAAAGAAAAACTAATAAGACACCCCTGAAACATGAAAGTATTTACATTCTCATTTTACTGATTTTATTTATGGATTTTCTAAACTACTTTTTTAGATATATGTTCTATAAATAGCATTCTCCAAATATTGTAGCGTTCATGTTTTCATGTTCTGTTCACACCACAAGACTGAAGCTTTGGAAAATAGACACATTTCAGGAGCTGTTTTATTTTAATTACATTTCCAAAGAACTTTGATTCAGAATAAAAAAAAAAATTATACCGCTAGTAAATTAATGTCAAGAAAATAATAAAACTGTTTTGAAATACCAAATGAAAAGACCCCAGGCTAAAATCAAAGTGTGTAAAAGTGCAAGAAATAGGATGAGAAAATGCATTTTGATTATTGTATCCTTTTATTGCAAAAGACTCATTTGAAAATGATGGTATAATTTGTTTCACAAATGAACTGGATTATTTTGGCAGAGTAAAAGCTAAGAAAATGCAGAGAAATACATTGTGCAGGAAAATGGGATAGTGTTGTATTTTGTCAGAAATTACTTTCTAAACACTTTCAATAAATCAAACCATCTTGTTTGGATTTCTTAAAGTGATAAAATACCACTTGCTTGGTTAACTTAAATAATGCGTTCAGCTGAACGGATTTCTTTTAAAGTTTTAAAGCAAGTGGAAAAAGCATGTTATGTGGGCACAGTGGAGATATTTCCAGTCGTTATCAACCTGTTGTACATCCATACAATAAAGCATGTCATAGGACCACTAGACCTCAAATGAACAGGTAGATAAGAAAATAGAGTAGTGTGATTTTGTCTTATTATATATTTCTATGAACAATTTAAAGTATAATTAAAATGATTGAAAGATGTAAAAGTCTTGAAAGTCATGAAATATTTTATTAAAATAGAGAGATATGTGTGATGCATAAGGAAACATCAGAAAATTGGAAACATCAATTCCATCGAGGATGTGTGATCAAATCTAAAGAGCCATGTATGTGTGGATAAATCTGCCAGTGTAATGGTAATGAACTGGTGACTTCCCTGGCACATATTTTGAAGCATGCACATTTAGGAGACACTAAAGTATCTTTGGTAACTGAGCCATAAACCTTTCCCTTAAAAGTAGTACACAAAATATGAAAACAAGAAGACAATAGTGAATGTGGGGTACAATGTAAAGGTGTGATATATAAAGGCATGTGTATCACAATTCATTATGCATAAGGTGCACTTTCTATTACATGCAATATTTGTGATATTAATGATCCTATCCACATGCTGTTTAAAGTGACCTGGGCTGTGATTTGTATACCCTCAGAATGATAATTATTGCTGTGGGTCTTCCAAACCTCCCAAATAAATACTCCATTAAAAACTATTATTAAAATGCATTATCCCTAAACGGTTTTCTATTTCTACTGATACAATGTTAAAAATATCAGTTTGTAAACTTATATGCAATTCCCCTGATGTGAGATCAATCACAGCAAGTCCTGCCTTTGTTCACGGTACTGCGGTGCTTTCCTGTTCCTGATTGACAGGTCTCACTGCTTCCAACATGCTGCTGTACAGAACTATTACTTAGGTCCCCCTGCCAATATGTAACTACAGACATATACAACTCCCATTGCCTTGCACTGCAGGTGCTGTAAGACACTCTACACAATCCCATGCTGGAATGTCGAGAGAGAGACAGGTAGGGGTTGTGTGTGGCACAGCACTTCTACATCATTATCCACTCTCTCAGAAAGGTGGGGGCTAAGAGAGACTTGACTATATGAAAAAAATCAACCACATGCTGCCCTCAGTAATCTTATTCAGAGAGTCACATATTTCTCTCTCATTCTGGGTCTGGATCAGTGTCAGCAAGGAGATGAGGTAATTGATTGTATACTGCAGCTCCTTGCCTCCCTGAATGAAACAGAGGACATCAATAAAAGTCTTTTAACGAAGAACTGTAGTTATGATGCCATGGATAGAGGCATCAGTAGAACATGTATAAAAATAATTAAAATGCACTGCATGAAGTTTAGGGGGGGGGGGTTGCTGGTGACAGGTTCTTTTAAATCTACTTTAAATAACTTATTTGAAGAAAGAAAGTATTAGCGGAACTAAAATAATAGGTACAGTGTGAAATAGATGACTGAAAAAACTATTGCAATGCTTGTTTTTCACAATAAGCATTGCACCTACTTTGTGCCATTACAAAATAGGCCACTAATATATTAGTCACGCTAATAGGCAACAAAACTTAAATGTAGTTCCCTTTCAGGTTCCATTGACTTATCCAATTGTCATGAATCACTTTATTTCTAATATATATGTAGCTATTGTTCTTCATTGTACTGTATGTATTTGACTATTATTTTATTTAGTCCTTTATATTTAAAAGCCTTTTATTAATTACTTGTAAGAAATGTTACTTTAAAATGAAAATAGGATCTGTATCTATAGCAAAAGTGAGCAGCTCAGCTGCTATTGCCCTTAAACATAGCTTATGCCATGATGTAATGTAAGAGATTAAAAGCAATACAGATGAAATGCGGGTGTTGCAAAGGCTGATTAATGACAGATCTGCCAAATTCTATCAGGACTTGTATACTACTTCCGTTTCAAGTGAGGTGTTAGATAACTACTTATCCAAGATCCAATTTCAGCCGTTCTTTGAGAGTGATAAAATACAACAGAAAAGGGATATCTCTTCTAAAGTGACAGAAGTGGCAATTTTTTCTTTTCCAAGAAGACATCACCGGGATTGGATGAGCTTCCCATAAAGGACCGTAAGATATCAAGGATATATTTTCTTCCTTCCTCATGTAGGAACCACAATGACAATAAGTCTTCAAAGATTTATAAAATACTTTTTCAACATTTTCTTAGTTTGAACAACCTCTCTGTTATGTAGACAGGATTAAAATACGTATATGTACTGTATACAAAGTTCTGCGCTTATTTCTTACAGATACATATACAGAAGTTTAACCATTAAATTTAAGTCAGGTGCCACATCACTCCCATTATTGTACTGGCAGTTTTCTGGGTATTATAATGTATTGTAGTGCAGAGAAAAAGCAGCTAAGCAGATTGACATTGTGTTTTGGGGAAAGGGAGATTCAGTACAGCTTTTATTAATGGGACACTAAGTTACTAATAATATGCTGTTTATAAATAAGTAGCTCACAGCTCTTGACTATTACTTGGAGAAATAGTATGGAGAAGAAAAGAGAAATAGCATAGAGAATACATACAGAGATAATAAATACAATGTAGGATATATAAGATGATTCTATCTCTACAAATGAAGTACAGGCGGTCCCCTACTTAAGAACACTCGACTTACATACGACCCCTAGTTACAAACGGACCTCTGGATATTGGTAATTTATTGTACTTTAGTCCTAGGCTACAATGATCAGCTATAACAGTTATGGTGTCTGTAATGAAGCTTAAGTGTTAATATTGATTCTTATGACAACCCAACATTTTTAAAATCCAATTGTCATAGAGACCAAAAAAGGTCTGTCTGGGATTACAATGATAAAGTATACAGTTCCGACTTACATACAAATTCAACTTAAGAACAAACCTACAGACCCTATCTAGTATGTAACCTGGGGACTGCCTGTACTGGTTAACCAGATTGGCTAAACCCATTACCCAGACATGATAAGATAGGCTGTAGTGTCAGTGAATACCGGGATCCACCCAATTACTACGATAACACACTTTTAGTCATGTTAACCACATATACATCAGTAGCTGATCATGTGTAGAGATGAAAATAAAGCAGGAAAAATCTAAAAATATTGATTACAGGCAGTCCGCTTGATACGTACAGGATTGGTTCTGTAGCTATTTTTAAGTTGAATATATATGTAAATCAGAACTGTATATTTTATAATTGTAACTTCAGACAATTTTTTTTTGGTCTCTGAAAATTTGATTTAAAAAATGTTGGACTGTTTTAATAACCAGGATTAACAATATAGCTTAATCACAGACATCTTTGATCATCTGTAAGTAGGGACCGCCTTAAGCATAGGAGTGGCTGTGCTGCAAAAATGAAGTGCATTATGTGGTATGATGAATGTGATATGCAATCATGCCGGGGTACAGGAAAGGAAATCTTTGTTTCCACTAAAGGACTTCTTTTTTCTAAGACTTTGCTGTTTCTATGCTTAGGAATCCATTAGATTACACTATTAACAGCTTTCTTTGTACACATACTCTTAGCCTCATGCTCAGCAATGTATATATCTGTCACTGAGCTCTGCTGATTGATGCTCAGTGACAGATATATCCTTAGCTAAAGAGGTAGAATCCTGAGGAGTCCAAAACTCAAAATAACGCTACACACATGAAAAACTCCTGTAACTAAATCAAAATGACACGTGTTAAGTAGCCAACAAAAAAATCCAATTTTTATTTATACACAATAGAAAACCACATAAATATAATTACAAGAATCGGAAATAAAATCAGACGGACAAAAAATAAAAACAATTAAAAAGGGAAACATATGTATGTTCCCATATGCAAGAAAACACAGTGGGTACCTGGCACCTGATAAAAGCCAGTGTACCCACTGTAGGAACCCCTCAGTGCAACACTACAGATGAGAAGAATAAATCAGACCAGCAACCAATGATATATGTATAAGCAAGCAGGACAATGGGTGTGCACAAAACAAGATATGACTATATGAAGCCGAAGCCTAAGAATAAATGCATAGAGCACAGCCAAATAGCCTGCTAATGAAGAAGTGGCGCTGGAAAGTGCTTGCTAAATAAAGCAGAGGATATTACCGTCGTAGTGTGCAGTTTGAGGGGTGCCAGAACGAGCCCAATATCCTTAGCTGCACTGATGACGGTTTAGTTGAGGCGGGATAAATACACACGGGGTGTCAGCTGTAGCAAGCAGCTGATACCCCAGTGTAACGCCACTGTCAGAGGGAGCTTTGATCATGGGTGTTTAACCTGTTAAATGCCACAGTGAGTGTGACCGTGGCATTTAAATGCCGTTCTGGGGCTCTCTTTCCAACGGTAGTCCCTTCCATTCTGTCTTATTGCTATGGCTAACCTGGGGTCTGATCAGTGAATCTTCTCTCACAAAACTACATGTAATTCTACTCATAGCTTTCATCTCAATACTGGCTCAAGCTCAGACAAGTTCTCTTTAAATGCACTAAAAAAAATAATAGGACTTGTTTCATGAGGACAAAAAAGCAGGCTGATTTCAGTAGTCATTCTCTGTTAACCCCTATTCAGCGTCAACTATTCAGCTAAAGTATCTCTTTGTCCTGGCATGTAGATTGCACTGCTGAATAAAGAGTTCTATTAAATGCTGTTCATGTTTCGGAATAGGGCACATAGACATGGATTGTCATAATAAGATATCCTCTGTAAAATAGTGCGACAAATGAAAAAAAATATTTTTCCTCATATCAGTATCAGTATATTTAATACACTATATATATACATATATATATATATATATATATATATATATATATATATATATATATACTAAGAATATACCCTAGGACAAAATTTACTAAACTAATACAGAAAAGTAGATACCAAAAATCTACTTTTGTTTTCTTTCATCAAAAAAGTGACTTGAAAAACATATACAGTACATGTGAACTCACCCTTAGAGACAAAGCTGTACAGTAACTGTACAATGCTTACTATACTGTACAGGCAGTCCCCGGGTTACATACAAGATAGCGTCTGTAGGTTTGTTCTTAAGTTGAATTTGTATGTAAGTCGGAACTGTATACTTTATCATTGTAACCCCAGCCAAATTTTATTTTGGTCTCTGTGACAATTAGATTTTAAAACTGTTGGATTGTCATAAGAACCAGGATAAACTATAAATCTTAATTACAGACACCTGTGATTGTACTTACAGTTCAACTTCGAATGCCTTTATTTACTATAGCAGCCTGCAATCTCATGGCCAAATAAGACAATATGCTAAATTTATGTCAAAATGATTATCTGTTCTTTCGTCTGCACCAGTGTAAGTCTGTCGCTATGACAAAGGTTCACTTTCCAACCTTAATTTCTCCCAACACCATGGGGCCCTTTTATCTTATGGCATAAATATTTTGTGATGCAGTCAATCAAGTTGAACATGTATATCTGGCTGTCAAATAAATTAATTTAGAGCTGGGAAATATGTTACCACTACTAGCCAGCTTCATGTATCATCCTGTCATCGTGGCGACACTAGCTTTCCTTTATTAGCTTAATCCATTTTTCATTAGATTCTGGAATGACCCGTGAACACCACACACAAAGTTTTGCAAATTTAAGGTGATATTAGCTGAAACAACCATCCGTATTCTGTTAAAATAAAGCAGCAGATACCTTAAAGGCTTCCTGTTTTATAGAAATAAAGGATACATGTGCCACTCTGTATTTACCCAAGTTCTTGTTTTATGTTTTACTCATGAAACCTACATGGAGTGCCTTTTGCCCGCAGTGTTGCTATGTTTTGTACTGCCTATCTATCTATTCAGATTAATAGAAACGGCAGCAAACTAAGGTGAACTTGTAGTTGCAGAGAAGAAGGTGCGGCACTCTCCAGTACGGTACGTCAATATTTTCTTTATTTAGTGCAGGTACAGGTACAGGACGCCGACATGCGGCAAGGCAACGGGCCGTTTCGCGCTACAAAGCGCTTTCTCAAGGTCAGAGGCTTGCAGAAGTTTCCAATAAAGCTTATACTTTACTTTACTTTTTTAGGGTGACAGATCCTCTATAAGCTTGAAAAAGGCTCACATAGTAGAGCCAAAACGTTGCTATCAAGATGATGGACATTAAGTTCACCTTTTTTTATCACAACTCTTGGTGTGCTTCCAGTTCTTTGAATATAGATTCAAAGAACTGGAAGCACCAGGAGGACCTGAAGCTCGTACCATTTTGTGCGTGCACCTACCATTTTGTTTTATCTATTTATCTATCAATCTATCTATACTTAAGAGTAGTGACAAGTTGACCTGTTAACATTCAGTTTTAAAAATCTGCTTGGGTCTTAGGGGGGAACTAATGCCTGTGATTGGTAACAACACTGATTGCAGGCATTAATGGCGGGAGCTTGGGGCAGTTGACACGAACTTGAACCCCTATTTTAAGGATCCACTTAACACTACTTAAGAGGGTCAATTTTATTATAAATCAATATTATCAAGTACAAGATTCCAATTGGTAATTTAACTTAAAGCAAGTGTATGGCTTTTTAAAGGGGTGAGGAAGAATGTGAGATAAGGACATCAGTAAATATGCTGCTAAATATTAACATCTCTGTATTACCCCTTTAAAGTTTTCCTAACCTTATTTTGAGCATTATAACCAAATTTTGTATGATAAAATGTGAACCTTAAATTCAATATCACTAATATATGTGCCTGAATGGCAATATTAGTCATTCAAGGTATGCTGGTATTATTTGCTTACAATATTTTGGTATTATTCACTCACTTTATGGTAGTATTATTTAGATATTAAATAGCTCTGTTATAGAATTACTTTTTAAAATAATATTTAGTCCTATTTGCTAGCTATTATGTTTCTGAAGGGGTTTTTTCATCTTGTGCTTTTATTGCTTATCCACAGATTATAAATGCATGGAACATAGGGTTTGCCAAGCATGTGTAGCCATTAGCCCATAAAAATAGCCAAGCATATTGATATGTCTTAATACTCAAGATGGAAAAACCTCTTTAAAAACTCCTTAAGGATGCAGTGTTTTTTTCACTCATTTCTCGCTCTACAAAGACTGACAAAGACCCGAGGCTGTCATGGCAACCGATTGCCACCCCCCCCCAACGACCCCCCAAGATCTCAAGAAAGATGGCAGCGCCGGCGTCTCTAAACCAACCGCGGGTGTTAACGATGTGCAATATGCAGCAAAGTCCATCTCTATATGAAGAGGGCTCAGCCCGTGAGCCCTCTTCATACACCCTTCATAGCTTTGCAGCGAATATATCCATCGCAGAGTGTGAAGGGGTTAAACACCAGAACTATTTACGTATAAAGGAAATGTTTCCAATTGTTTGGCTTCTATTCTGTGCTCTGTTAAAGGGGTTGTCCGAGTTTAAAAAAAAAAAATATATGTGGCCGGGAGCGGGGTTACTAAAACAATAAAGCTGTACTTACCTCCCGGTGCCCTCCCGTATCCAGCGCTGCTGTCGCTCCGGTCCGGGGGCCATGTAAACAAACATGGCCGCCGGAGCAGCGCTGGACTCAGCTTCCGGCCGGCCGTGACCGGGTACGCCTATCCGTCCCTATACACAGCATTGTGTATGGGGACCGGAAGGTTGTCGCATCCGGCCGGAAGCTGAATGCAGCGCTGGATACGGGAGGGCACCGGGAGGTAAGTACAGCTTTATTGTTTTAGTAACCCCGCTCCCGGCCACATATATTTTTTTTTTTAAACTCGGACAACCCCTTTAAATTTGTGTAAAGCTTATTCATAAATGTTAATTTCTATAAAAAGCAATAGTCAGGGCCCAACTCATGTTTATGTCTATGTTTTGTAGACATGCCCTCAAAGTAAGGTGGAGTGGATGAGCTGTGACATAATCTTTTGCCAACAGTTAAATGATGAGTCAGTGGTGTTCTCTATATAGAGATGGTATCTTCTATTGTAATCTTGAAGAGTTAAATATTTGTCAAGCATCAGTCTTTTATTACCAATAGGTCCAGAGTGCAAATTGCAGGTATTAGTCTTTTAAAAAATGTTAAATATTGAAATAGAATATTTTAGAAAACTATCAAAAATATTTTAACATTAAAAAGAGGTTTAAAGGTCAATAAAGGCTATCAATATTAGTACCTGGACCCCTCCCCGCTATATTGAAAAGTGATACAACCTATATTTTGAGTGCCATGGACCTCAATGGGGGCCATTTTATCAATAGTCATGTGAATATGGTCTAAGAAAACTTTCAAATAATATTTTGTAACAGATTTTTCGTAATTCAGGATTAGAGTGATTTGGGATTTTTTTTTTTAGCTTTTTTAATAGCTGAACAAATGGCTATATTACTTAAAATCAGGCTTTAATGTGGCTAAGTATTAAACCAATTACATTCAGTAATAACAAATAACATTCCCCTGAAAGTTTAACATTGCAACAAAGTAATCTATTACTGTATAATAGGAAGTTTTATTATATTTTATATATGTAAATATTATATATAATAATATATTGTATATAGATGTATATTTCCTACTCTCTCTTAAAAAATGCACTTTCTAGAAGCAGATTGCATGCTTATGATGGGGTTGGTGGATAGCTATTTTTATAATCATTAACTTTCATTTTCCTTATTAAGATGCTGTTCTGCCTCTCGCTTATCACATCAGATCTATATTGAGAAATATTTTAAGCGATATAGTGAACATAAAAAATAGACACTTCATTAATGGATTGTCATAACACCGTTCTAGGACTGTCATTCATTAGCTTCAAGCACTAAAAATATTGAAGTGAAATTTGCAGGATGCTTCCTACAGGGAACTGATATCTGTTAAGTGACATTTCTTAACAGTAAGGAAGATCCCTAACCCGGTTTATAAAATAGAACTTCTAGTAGTACTTAAAGGGGCATTTACTAAGGCCTCTTTCACACTTGTGTTGCAGAACATGTTAGAGTCTGATCGGAGAGCAATCAGAGTTTGGGCAATGAAAAACTAACATTTTTCATTCAGTTCATTCAGTTTTTGGAGTTTGTTCAGTGTTTAACCCCTTAAACACTGGTATAAGGTATAAGGGTTGTATGAAGAGGGCTCACGGGCTGAGTCCTCTTCATACAAAGGTGGGGGTTTTTGCATTTTGCAGAAAACCCCCACCGCTAATAACCGCGGTCGGTACTTGCACCGATCGTGGCTATTAACCCTCTCAACGCCGCCGGCAAAGTCGCGGGCGCCGCCATCTTTATTACGATCGCCGCGCCCCTGAACGTCATCGGTGGGCGGCGATCGGTTACCATGGTAGCCTCGGGTCTTCTTTTGACACGAGGCTACATGGCTTATGCAGGTTCGTTACAATGAGCCAGTGGCTCATTGTAATGTATGACCTGCAAAAATGTCATATATTGCAATACAGAAGTATTGCAGCATATGGTAGGAGCGATCTGACTATCTAGAGTTAATGTACCCTAGATGGTCTAAGAAATAGTGAAAAAAAAATTTAAAAAAAAGTTTAAAAAATAAAAAAAATTAATAAAATATTAAAAGTTCAAATCACCCCCCTTTCCCTAGAACGGATATAAAACATAATAAACAGTAAAAATCACAAACATATTAGGTATCGCCGCGTCCCAAAATGCCCAATCAAAATATAAAAACAGTTACGGGCGGCGGTGACCTCCGAGGCGGGAAATGGCGCCCAAATGTCCGAAATGCGACTTACACCTTTTTACATAACATAAAAGAGGAAATAAAAAATTATCAAAATGTCGCACTGACCTCAAAATGGTAGCAATGAAAACGTCGCCTCATTTTGCAAAAAATGACCCCTCACACATCTCCGTGCGCCAAAGTATGAAAAAGTTATTAGCGTCAGAAGATGGCAAAAATTTTTTTTTTGTACACATTCGTTTAATTTTGGAAAATGTATTAAAACACAATAAAACCTATATAAATTTGGTATCACCGCAATCACACCGAACCAAAGAATAAAGTAGGTGTGTTATTTGGAGCGAAGAGTGAAAGTGACGCACGTGCAGGTTTTTTTCAATTTTTCCACATTTGGAATTTTTTTTCAACTTCGCAGTACGCAGCATGTTAATATAAATAACATTACGGGAAAGTAAAATTTGTTACGCACAAAAAAAAGCCCTCACACAGGTCTGTACACGTAAAAATGATTTTACCGAGAGGCTTCAACCTTCTAGTAAATATTGAGGTAGGCTCCCCAGCTAGGATGAAATCTCTTCCAAGTTATGCAGATTTTTGGGGAAAATACATGAGAAATTGGGACTTTTCTCATTCCCCTTCCCTAATGGCCAGGAATATTGGGAAAATCTCTACCTCAGATATCTGTCTCATATTTTACAATGAAATTATTTTTGAGGAAGGGTAAAGAAAAGTTTAATAAAATGTGATTCTATGTGAAATCATCGGGGCTCAATATGAAATATGAAAATAAGAATCCAAATCATTAGCTGTAAAACTGTGTAAAAAGTTTCATTATTTTAAAATTATTATTACTAATAAATATTAGTTGTTCAAACATCTGCCGAAAATGTACTTTGTTGTTTTAATCCCATAGTGTGTGATCATATTCATGTTTAATCAAAACCTTTTCAAGCATTTCATTGACACAATAAGGAAAAGACCTATGTATTAGAACAATTGTGGAAATGTAGCTTTCCAGTCCATTGGAATGGCATGAAAACTGGGCCAGTTTAAATAGTTTATTTTTATCAACACATTTTTTGAATAAACACAAATGATTTTTTTTTGTGCTTGGGCGGGAAAACCCTCAAAGGGGTATTCACACGAAGAATATACCCAGGATAACAAAACAACACATTCTTTAATTCACTGTTATTAACATATAATTCCAACCTGTCTCGATCAGTCCTGATGTACACAATTTCAGTTGCCCCTTGTTTCCGACCTCTTCTCTGCTCTCAGCTCCCTGCAGTGGCCCCTCCCCCTGCATTCCAGGATGAGCTCACACTGATACACACACTGCCTTCCTGCCAGTAAACAACAGCAG
The DNA here is from genome assembly GCF_040894005.1 of Engystomops pustulosus. Taxonomy (NCBI): domain Eukaryota; kingdom Metazoa; phylum Chordata; class Amphibia; order Anura; family Leptodactylidae; genus Engystomops; species Engystomops pustulosus. The sequence goes on from NC_092414.1 coordinate 46,156,418, forward strand.
TGAAAGGAGAGATACAAGCTACATGCAGATATGCTCTTATCCAGGGGAAGGGGAGGCACATCAGATATGATAGAGTGAGAGCAAAGATGTAGCGGTGCTAACTGTGTCATTCCGTGTTATATGCATCTCATGGATCTCATCATCTCATCTCTGATCTATCTCATCTCTCTTTCTATGTGTCAGATACTTATACAATGTTCAGAAGGTAAATGAAAGTGAATATAAACCTTTTACCCTGATCATCTAACCACATTGTCAGTACACAGTATCTCATAGCACTACAGGGATCATAATGTGTCTGCTTATTGAGTCCTCGCCAATACTGTGGAATTTAAATTCTAAAGTAAGAGGTTAAAAATGATCTTTATTGTGTAAACATCACTAGGGGATTGAAATTTGAGAATTTTCTTTTATGGGCAAACCTCTTTAAAGGAAACCTACCATTTCAGATCGTCGGTGTAAGCTGTAAACACCGAGCACCAGCTCAGGGTGAGCTGGCGCTGGTGCTTAGTTTCGTTAGTGTTATAAACCGCGGTATCGCGGTTTTAACACTTTTTAAACTTTATAGCAGAAGCCGCTTCGGCGCTGCATGCGACCGTGCGCGCGCAACGCCTGCGGCATTTCCTTTGTAGGCGCGCGCACGATCGTGCGCACGCAGCGTAGAAGCAGTTTCTGCTATAAAGTTTAAAAAGTGTTAAAACCGCGATACCGCGGTTTATAACACTAACGAAACTAAGCACGGGCACCAGCTCACCCTGAGCTGGTGCTCGGTGTTTACAGCTTACACCGACGATCTGAAATGGTAGGTTTCCTTTAAAGAACCTTAAAAGTGATTCTTGATGTGGTATACTTGTGTAATGAACATTTTCTCTTAACATTATAATAACCTATTTCTGTAGATTTCAAATGTGTATCTTAAAATCCTGACAGCTAGGGTTAATAAAGAAGTTATTTTGGTAAAAGTTATCAAAAAAGTCGATATGCAGAATATATTGGTGATGGCTGATTTCTCTGACAATGAAGACATGATTTCCCATATCCATTCCTTGTTTTCTCCTGTGCGCTTGATTAATTCAGAGTCTGTTTTTCAACACTTGTACAATGTTTGCTGTTATTATTAGATGAGATGTCTGCACCTTTTACTGTTTGTCAGAACATATTTATCTCACTGCTAACAGTTATTGAAAGAATCCAACACAATCCGGAATGTCTACTCATCCCAATGATGCTGAGCACACACACTTAAAGGCATATCAATGCCACTTATTTTGAGTAATTTAAATGTCATTAGGACTTGTCAGACCCAGAAGAGGTGATCTTGCCAAGAGGTCTGTTTTTTTGTGACCTACTTGTTTTCCCTGATGACATTTTAGCTTGAGGCACTAATTGATATAAACTTCAAGGAAACTCTGTTTCCAGTTTCACAGTGCATAGTTTCTCAATGTCAAATGTGGAGACTGTCAGGAGGAATAGGAAGGTGTTGCAACTAATCAATAATGTTTTTAACACCTGAACACATTTTTGAAGGACAATATCCATTACACACGAAACACATTATAATTTACTTTAGCCATGAAATACATCCTTAAACCCCATGTTTATATACACAAGGTCATTTACATAATTGCTTATCAGAATGTATTTAACATTTATATGAAATACACTTTATGCACAAAAGCTTCTTTTTACATTTAATATGAAACCATGCCTAAAATATGTGTTCAGTATCTGCACTATTGGACTGTATTCTCTGTAGTTGTGCTTTTAATGTGCCCCATGCTCAATTTTGCATTTCACAGCGGAGACACGTCTGTAGTTATTACCAATCTAAACAAAGCACTTCCAGCCTCTTTTGGCCTTAAGGCCGCGGCCCCATTTTTGACATCTGGCCTGTGTCACTATAAGTGGTTATAGCTTTGGAACGCTATGAGATATCCAGGGGATTTTGAGATTGTTTTCTCAAGACACATTGTACTTCAAATTAGTTTAATATTTGGATGAAATCTTTTGTGTTTAGTTATGAAAAAAACAACATTTGGCAAAAATGTGGAAAAATTCTTTATTTTCAACTTTCTAAATTCTCTACTTTTGATGCAGTTAGTCATAGCACCCAAATAAATTCATAACTTACATTTATGCTTTATGTCTGCTTTATGTTGGATGGTTATGAGGCTCAGAATTTAGGTATCATTTTTCACAAAACCCGTATTTAGATGGACCTGCTCAACTTCTAATTGACAGGCCTAAATAATAGCTAGACTTATAAATTACCCCATTATGGAAACTACACCCCTCAATGTATGAAAAACCACCTTTACAAAGTTTGTTAACCCTTTAGGTGTTTTATAGGGGTTAAAACAAAATGGAGGTGCAGTCTACAAATTGTAATATTTTTTCACAATACACTCATTTTGGGTGGAAAATTAAACATTTACAATGGATTAAATGAAAAAAGGCTCAACAAAGTTCGATACCCAATTTCTCTCGAGTGCACCGATACCCTATATGTGGTGGCAACCTGCTGGTGCACGGCCGGGCATAGAAGGGAAGGAGGCGCCATGCAGATCAGATTTGCTATGTCACATTGTACAGGCTATATATTTTTTCTTTTTTTAATGTGGGCCTGTTGGGGCTTATTTCTTTTGCCACGTGAGATGTACTTTTCTGGTACGTATTTTTGGGGCATCTATAGCTAATTGGTGAAATTTTATTAACTCTTTGTTGGTGGAGGAAATGAAAATCATCAATTTTTAGGAAAATTTTTATGTGTTTTTTTTTTGGCCATTAACCATACCTTAAAAATAGTATATTATTGTTATTCTATGGGTCGCCATGATTACAAAAATACCTCATTTATATAGATTTCCCCCCCCCATTTTTACTGAATAAAAAGTAATTTGGCAAAAATGTTGTTAATTTTAGCATCACCGTCTTTCATAGGCATAACTTTTTTATTTTTCGCCTCACAAATCTGGTTAAAGGCTTATATAGGATTGTTCTTTTCAGTGGTCTTATTTTGGAGTGCATAACATTTTTTAAATCACTTTTTAGAGCATTTTTTATAGGGTATTAATTAAAAATTATCTTTTTTTGAGCGTTTTTTTTTTTTTTTTTTACGGGGTTCACTTTGCAGTTCTAATAATGATTCTGTTTTATTATCCAGATTGTACTGAATAAAAACTAATTTGGAGAAAATCTTGTTCATTTTAGCATCACCATCTTTTCATATGCATAACTTTTTTATTTTTGTCTGACAAATCTGGTTAGGGGCTTATTTTTGGTTAAGATAGTTGTTCTTTTTAGTTGGATTATTTTAGAGTGCGGAACATTTTCTTATCACTTTTTAGAGCAAGAGATATTAATTAAAAATTATCTTTTTTCAGAATGTTTTTTGCTTTCTTTTTTCTCCAGCGTTTACCGTGTGGGTCCAGTAACAACTCTGTTTTATTATACAGATTTTTACGGACGCGGCAATATGAAATATGTGGGGGAAGGGGTTGTGTTTTTGTGTTTTTTATACTTTATTAAGTGTTTTTATGGGAAAGTGACATTTTAGGGGCTCATGTTTGTATGTATTTGTTTTTTCTAATGTGTAGTGTTTAGTGTTTTTACATGTTTTTACTTTTCCATAACTTGATTCTGTTTCAAGTCCAATACACTGCTCTACAATACTATTTTATTGTAGAGCAGTGTAAAATTGCAGTCAGACCTGGAAGGTGTCTGACTGCACAGAAGATCGGGCAGTCGGTGAGCAGTCGGCAGTCCTCGGGGCTGCCCAGAAGTGGATCGGAGGATCGTAAGTGACACGTGGGATCCGATCCATAGCGGAAACACCCTTACACGCTGCGGTCATGCTTGACCACGGTGTGTAAGGGGTTAACACCTGCAATCGGAGCCGTGTTAGCTGTTATAGACAGCTGACAGCCGCTCCTTCTGCTGCCGGCTCAGTTCGTAAGCCGGTGCCAGAAGCAGAATATTATAGCACCTCCCGGTGCGCTTAGCATCTACCGCGGGGATGTACTATAATGTCCAGGTGTGCCTAGGGGTTAATTACATTCTCCATAGTGTGATTTTTATACCACACACAGATCAGATATTATAAAAGGGATTGTATACGCTATATACTTCCAAATCCTCCCTGCCCCACTACCTCTACTTTATTCCAAAGCACCAAGTTCTGTTTACATACCGGCACCAAGGTGATGTCCATGTACCCACAGCAACACTTAGCCAATCACTGGTCTTGGCGTATGAACTTGGCACGTGACTTCTGTAGTCAGATAATTTATGCCATTAAAATATCTGCCCCACTTGGTAAGGTTGTAAAATATCCTTTTTAGCATTCACCTTTAATGTTAAAACTCAGCTGTTATTTGAAAATAAGCTGTAAAGTATAACTTGAGTATATTTTTACCCAAGATGAGTCACTTTTTGAGACTTGATCTTGGGCTCTATAGCAGCTACAACCATGGTGACACTGTAAAGAAGAAAATGAAAACTTTTAAATGCATCATGGTTGTGGTTCTGTGCAATATGGAATTATAGATACAGTTAAGATACAGAACAGAAGGAAGGAAAAGAAAATACATAATAAGAAATAGAATATCATTTTGGAAGACACACTTTTTACCAATGTCACCAAAATCATGGTTCTAGAAACCCAAGATCTGACTTGAAGATTCCTCTCACGCCTCTAAAAGGGAGTTATTTCAAGCAAAAAGTGACTCTTCTCGGATCATTTTTTTCTATAGGTAAACAAGTGAGTTCTAACATAAAATAGGCTATGCTAGAAAGAATGTGTCACACATAACCTATTTTTTTTTTGCAAATAAAATCAATAGTATTGGCCCAAACAGCAAATGATAACCACACGAGCTTTTATTAAATGTAATTCTTAACTCTCATATCTTAATCCAAACCAATCCAACATAAATGTAGCTCCATGCAAGCTATTGTAGTAAAATGGTTGGGGTTTTTTTATTTTTTTTATTTATAAAATGTCTTTTAGAGCCATTTCTATTTATGACTTCAGTGTAATGCACCTATTAGCAGAGTAGGAGCTAAACAACAGTTTGGAAGTACGTATGAATACATAATGCAGAGTTTATATCTGTGCTGTAATATAAACTTTTTATTGCTATTCAAAGAAATCTGTTTTATCTTCCATTTTCCAGCTTTGTGCCGCTTTCAGTAAAATTCTTAAGTGCCACAAAACTCATGCTCAGTGATTGAAGACTGCATGGCCTTTATGTTAGGTTCCATTAAAATGATGGGTGTGTGTTACTCTGAGACAGCGTTACATTGATTAATGATATAATTATTTTAACCTGCCAGGGATTCTTGACAATATGTATTCTATCTTTTTCAATATGCTGTTTTTACTTACTTAGTTATCAGAATAGAAATTTATTACCCCAATATTTCTTACAATTGGCACATCACTTCATTATGTCTGAAGGTAGGAAATATTACAGCTATCAAAAGTTATGAGCATCTTTAGAATTGATATTCTGCCCAGAAGTCAGAAGTATGAACATAAACTATTACACATTAGAATGCAATAGTAAGTCAAAAGATATATTGTACTGTACTCTATAGGCTTTTCCTAAATCTTTCAAAACTGTTACTGTAAATTTTACCCATAGTGACATCATGGCCATAAACATACTTAAAATAGATAATGATTATATTAAATTAAGAGGTCTTGATCAGATTAATTATTGACATACAGTAACATTAACCTCCTACAGTCATTTGTTAGTCATATACAGTCATATACAGCAAAAATGTCAACAATTTATAGAGTGCTGTATAAGCAGATGACTAAGATAGGTTTAGCATACTATTTTGGATTATCTAAATAATCTGCATTATTTTGTCAAAAGGCAGATATTGAATTTTTTGTATTTAAATGACAACAAAACAAACATTTTGGCTCCTTTATATTGCCTAAGGGCTCATTCAGATGGACGTTTCTGAGGTCTGTATGCTATCAGTTTTTTTGCGGATGGCATAGGGACTCATTGATTCCATTTGGTCTGTTCACACCTTTGTTTCATTTCACGGATGTGAAAAACAAATTTCAGCATGCAGACCACGGACCTCCATAGAAGTTAATGGATCCGCAAAAAAAAAACAGATGGATAACACCCATATGCGATCTGTTTTTTATCAAATGTGGCTAGGCAACAAACTGGGCATGGTAGAAAGTAGATTAGAAACCATTTATTGTTTTTGTGGATGTTAGAAAAAAAAATATGACATACGAACATGAAAAAAATGGATGTGGATACAATCTCGACTGAACACAGACATCAAATGTTCCTTTTTTCCTGTCTGATTGGGCCCTTACTGTTATAAAAAAAGATGAAATGTAATGTATTTTCAAAGATTTATTATGAGTTATCACATGGACACAGCCCAGCACGGACATAACTAGTAACAATGTGGTCCCATAGCAAAGCTTAGAATGGGGCCCCACTACAAAATGCCACTTTTGGGAGCATATACTGAAAAGCTTAAATAATGTCCCAGGAGAAACATAAGAACAAAGCTTATGTCACAGTACTGTCATCTCAAATTGCTTCCTATGCCTGAGTACACGCTAAATACTGTGTACATGGAACAAGTGCAGGTCAGTTACAGGATGAACTATCTACATGATCCAAATCCAATGATTTTGTCAGTACAAAAAACGTTCTTTTCTGTACAGAAGCCTACACTGAAACTGTATCCGATAATGGCCCACATTTATTAAAGCCTGTGCACCAGTTATTTATCTGACTTTGTAAGTTCTTGTCTGTGTAAGTCAGTGCAAATGTGTCACGGCTGCACTATACCCGACACAAAATTGTGCACTGAAAGGGGCGCTCCAGTGCACCACAGTGTCTGACAAAATTCCGTCACACGCTCTATGTGAAAGGTACACCATATAAAAGTTGGGGCACTATGTTGCAGGGGGCACCAGATTCATGAAGAATGTGTGCCACAATTAATGATCCTGGCGTACCCTGCATACCTAGTGCAGTTTGCACAGTTTTTAATAAATGTGGGCCATTGAGTATATATGTAAGGATTGTAGGATTTCAACTGCTGCTGTCCTCTTGGAAACGTGTATATGGGAGTTTGGCAACATAGTTGACTTTAGAGTTGGTAAGTAGGCTATACATGAAATACAACTAACCAAAAGAAAAGGACAGAGAGGAAAGTTGCCAATGGCCATATGGAAATTTATAAAATAATAGTCTTTATTCAATGCAAAAGTTCAGTAAAAACAACAATATAATTGATTATTTCAGAAGAGACAGAAAGAACGAACCAAGCCATATATCCATGGATGCTTAATTATTATTTACAATAGTATGCATTGATAAGGTATTACAATATATTATAAGTTAACATATAGCATCCACCCCACTAAACCTTGTACTCCCAAACTATATAAGTGCTATAGATTAGTGATGCATTGTTGGGTAAGCTGAGGGGCAAAAAAATATGGACAGAATATTACCTGGCCATTCTGCCACTAAATATAAATGAAATAACCACAAAACTACTAAAACTTAAGTATGTTTCCGCTCAAGTACTGTGAGTCGTGGTACCTATTGCAACTGTACCAAGTTATAATGTCAGAATCCAGACCAACTAGAAAAGACTTCGGTCCTTTAATGGGCATGATGAACATGAATTTTATTAATTATGTTTTAACATGTACAGATGCGTCTGCATTTACTGTATTTTTGCTCAAACTTGCCTAAGAACTTTAATTTCTCATGAAACAATTTCAATACAGTAATGTAGCATGCTGGTAAAATAAATCTGACAGACAAAAAACCACAACAATCACCAATAAATCACCAACAAGTGGCCACCAATAAACACAGATACCATAGGTAACTAGGTGACACAGAATCATGATTCTTTTTAAAAGTCAATAAACATGTTCCCTATGTCTTGGGGTATATTGAGCCTAAGGAAAGAGAGATATTTCTAATATATATACCGATGCAGATGGGTCAAGAAACTATGCAGTAAAAACGTATATACTGTTATTGTTGGCCTTTTTCTTTTCACATAACCTGTAATAACTGGTAATAATTGTTATTTTATCATCCGCTGTGATAAGGCCTTTGAGCTGAATTGCCTGATCTAGGCAGATACACATAATAAAATATCGGCATGCCTTTCCCTTCTATCACATTCAGTGAACGTTATTCTGTATACTAAAGCTTGCCCAGAGGCTGATCACAGAATGTTTATCCTTGTCATCAGTAATTAATTATTCAAGATAAGCTGCTGGCTTCACATCTTTACATCTCATCGTGATAATACCTATACTCCAAATAATGAGCGAAAATTGCTGCTTCACTTAAGCTGTGCGTAATACTAATAGACAAACCTGGCAATTATTTGCAGTTGTAATTGATCTTGGAATATATTAATTAATGACAAAACTCATTAATAATTGAGACTTAAGATATTAAACTCCACTTTAGAAATATACTGGATTCAGCGTCAGCATGAATTCTCTACATTAGTTTCAGATACAAACTGTTGGGTTTATTATTTAGCAATTACCACTGGGTCCCTTTTCAATGCATGCAAAACAAAAGATGGTGCCAAATTGTCAGTAGCCCCAGGTGTTCCATTCAGAAGCTTTAATCAGGGATGAAAGTAATACGGATCAACATCAATGTGTGACGGTCATAGGAGACAATATTATAAATTGATTCAACATTGAATGCTTCATCTGACTCTGTATTGCATTTCACTATTATACATTTTATTTTTTTTAAAAACAGGCTTCCCTCCACATATTTACATTAGATACTGTTGCATGATCCCGTATAGTAGTGATGTCGCTGCATGGACTGTACCACATAGGCTCCTTTTAAGAGCCACATGTATTCCATCACATTTATTGCTAATGATAGCCAGAAATATCTCTCTTTCCTTAGGCTCAATATACCCCAAGACATAGGGAACATGTTTATTGACTTTTAAAAAGAATCATGATTCTGTGACACCTAGTTACCTATGGTATCTGTGTTTATTGGTGGCCACTTAGTGATTGTTGTGGTTTTTTGTCTGTCAGATTTATTTTACCAGCATGCTACATTACTGTATTGAAATTGTTTCATACAGCTATACAATAAAATATGACATTGCAGCACCTGACTGTATTCATATTATATACCTTACATCTTGAGAACAATAATGACATGTTTCCCAGTAGAAAGAGATGGTATTATCTGTAGTTGTCCATGTGATGTTGTGCTGAGACATCATTGGATTCATAATAAAGCAGAGACAGAAATCTGAACCTCAGCATGATATCTGATCAGGGCAGCCAGAACATATAGCTTTAGGTAAATGAATTTTACACACACTCTTTACTACTAATATGTACACTGCTCTCAGGAGAGGGGAGCATGGATTTAAAAAAAAGGCCACAATGCTCTTATACAACGGACACTTATATCACAGTTCTATTGAAACCATTGTTGCATATACTGTATATGTATGTATGTATGTATGTATGTATGTGTTATATACTGTGTACTGTGTATATACTGGCACAGGGTGAATTGTGCCAGTATATACACAGTACATATCCTGGGGTTCTCAGTGCTGAGACCCCCACAGATCATGAAAACGAGGAGTCGGTTGAACCCTTCAGTATATATATATATATACTGTGTTAAAGGGGTTTTCCCATAAACTAAAGTTAGGCCCTAACTTGCTGATCAGTGGGGGTCTCAGTGCTGAGGAACGGCGAAGGGTTCAACCGACTCCTCGTTTTCATGATCTGTGGGGGTCTCAGCACTGAGAACCCCAGTGATGAGCAAGTTAGGATAGGGCCTAACTTTAGTTTGTGGGAAAACCTCTTTAAATCAACTACATAAGTGGCTGTATATGTAAAACATTGATAGTACTAAAAGTATCAAGAACACATCTCTTTTATTGATTTAGATGCAGAGAAAAGGCAATTAACTTTCTTGGATGAAGAAGAGGCTGGATAAAGTTCTATCACATACCCAGAAAGTGAGGGTTATTTATCATACGCTGGTACTAGAAACACTAGCATATTAAGTAATCCCCACCCTATCGGCATGCTGGATATATATGGAGTTTCTGACCTCCTTGTGTATCTAGCAAAGTGGTTGCGCTTGTTGGCAATTCACCCTGTGCCTTTTCAAGCTTCAACGGCTGTGGGATACACCAAGTGCAAAGGCTTGGGGCAGGAATGACCCATGCTGGACCACTCTGCAGCCAACTATGACTCTTTCACACACTTCAGAGCATGTACACCAGAAAACCGATGTAGAGGCCCTGATAAATATCCCCCAGTATGTCGGTAGTTCAAGACACAGAGGAACTGCTTTGATTTTGAAAGTCTATACTGGTTGGATCCATTTTCCTTCAGAAAGAAAAAAACCTACAAAGTTTTTAGGGTCCGTTGCAAGCATTTGTTCAACTAATCCAAAAAATAAATGAAGATTAAAACAACTAGATATATTTAGTCTGGAAAAAAGATAATTAAGAGGGGACATGATTAATTTATAAAGAATATATGAATGGTCCATACAAAAAATATTGTCAAAAGTTGTTCCAGGTTAAATCAAATCAAAAGAAAAGGGGCACTGTCAGCGCTTGGAGAAAGCAAGGTTTAACCACAAAGAGGCGACATGGCTTTTTTACTTTGAGAACTGTCAATATGTGGAATAGCCTGCCTCAGGCGCTGGTCTCAGTAGGAACAGCAGAGAGTTTCAAAAGGACTTAGATGCATTTTTACTAGAGATGAGCGAGCACTAAAATGCTCGGGTACTCGTTATTCGAGACGAACTTTTCCCGATGCTCGAGTGCTCGTCTCGAATAACGAGCCCCATTGAAGTCAATGGGAGACTCGAGCATTTTTCAAGGGGACCAAGGCTCTGCACAGGGAAGCTTGGCCAAACACCTGGGAACCTCAGAAAAGGATGGAAACACCACGGAAATGGACAGGAAACAGCAGGGGCAGCATGCATGGATGCCTCTGAGGCTGCTTAATCGCACCATTATGCCAAAACTATGGGCAACAGCATGGCCATGACAGAGTGACAGAATGAAGCTAGATAGCATCTAAAACATCCAATAATTGACCCTGACACTATAGGGGACGGCATGCAGAGGCAGCGGCAGCAGCGGCAGGCTAGAGAGTGGCATGGCGACATACCCTAAATGGACTCAGGCTTCAAACCAATGGGTGGCAGAGAGGAACCAAAGGAGGTGAGCAAGAAGCGCTCAAATAATATCGGTACATGATAAAAGTTTGCTAGTATATTTTGTGGATTACACAGCAGGGTGGCGACAAAGTTAACACCCCTTGAAGAAGAGGCGAAACGCGCGTCGGGGTTTTGGTGGCCATGTGGACCGGGATATACTAATTAACATCCTTATCTGGAGGCTGCCGTTGACTTGGTTCCATGATGCAGCCGGGTGTGTATGCCTATATAGTTTTGTTTACTCTTTGATAATACTAAGTTGTAATATATGCTCTGCTAGCTGGTATCCTGTGTAGATGTTTACAAATGATGTTTACACATTTGTACTATTAAGTTACAATATGTTGTTTTGCTAGCTGTGATTATACAATATTAGGCTTTTCACACCTTACACACAGATTGACCATTTGTGTGCTATACTCATTGTGATTCCCTCGGCCACATGTCCACCTGTTTAAGATTTTGTGCATGTATGTTTTTTAAATGATTTTAAACTGTCCCTGTGTAGTCTGTGATTTTTTAGTTTAAGAATTGAATAAAGAATACTGTTGTTTTTGTACCCTCAAAGATTGTTTTGAGTGTTTGGTTTATAACTGCATTTTCCTACATATAGGTAGTATATTTTCATAGGTTGATAGGTTTTTGCACAAGTATTTTTGTGCTCTGATTCATAGGTATTTAAAGTTAACATGGAAGCCATGAAAACAACCCAAAATTCTGCCTGACACAGCTCGTTTGATAAGGGGACCATGTATGGAGGCAGTGAACTAGTAGTAGATTAAAGGTGCTGCAGTTAAAACTATGTTAGTTGGATCTTGGCATGGAGCTGGCGTTCCGCTGCCAGGCGAGCTTTCGCCAATCCAAGCCCGTGTCTCTAGGCTACTCCCCAAACAGCACTTCTAAGAACCTTTTGTATAAGATCAAGTGTAGTAGCGTTCTTATAAGTTTAGGATATGGCGGGTGAGGGGAATGTAAACAGAAGCGCAAGAAGCGCTGAAATAATATTGGTAAATGATAAAAGTTTGCCAGTATATTTTGTGGATAACACAGCTGGGTGGCGACAAAGTTAACAACTTTGATGTGGAATCCATGAAAACAACCCAAATTTCTGCCTGACACACCTCGTTTGATAAAGGGACGATGTATGGAGGCAGCTATATGGACGACTTTTGGAGGTAGCAATGGAGACAACGTGTGGAGGCTGCTATGGAGACAATTTAATTTGGATAGTGCCTGTATGTGGCAGTCCAAAAAAGTTTTCAAACCAGAGGAGCAGGTAGGTGGCCCTCCAGAAAAATGGAATAGATTGAGTGCCTGTATGTGGCAGTCCAAAAAAGTTTTCAAACCAGAGGAGCAGGTAGGTGGCCCTCCAGAAAAATGGAATAGATTGAGTGCCTGTATGTGGCAGTCCAAAAAAGTTTTCAAACCAGAGGAGCAGGTAGGTGGCCCTCCAGAAAAATGAAATAGATTGAGTGCCTGTATGTGGCAGTCCAAAAAAGTTTTCAAACCAGAGAAGCAGGTAGGTGGCCCTCCAGAAAAATGGAATAGATTGAGTACCTGTATGTGGCAGTCCAAAAAAGTTTTCAAACCAGAGGAGCAGGTAGGTGGCCCTCCAGAAAATGGAATAGATTGAGTGCCTGTATGTGGCAGTCCAAAAAAGTTTTCAAACCAGAGGAGCAGGTAGGTGGCCCTCCAGAAAAATTGAATAGATTGAGTGCCTGTATGTGGCAGTCCAAAAAAGTTTTCAAACCAGAGGAGCAGGTATGTGGCCCTCCAGAAAAATGGAATAGATTGAGTGCCTGTATGTGGCAGTCCAAAAAAGTTTTCAAACCAGAGGAGCAGGTAGGTGGCCCTCCAGAAAAATGAAATAGATTGAGTGCCTGTATGTGGCAGTCCAAAAAAGTTTTCAAACCAGAGGAGCAGGTAGGTGGCCCTCCAGAAAAATTGAATAGATTGAGTGCCTGTATGTGGCACTCCCAAAAATTGTTTAAAACAGAGGACCGGGTCGGTGGCCCTCCAGAAAAATTAAATGCATAAAGTACTATAGCTAGAGCCAGTGGGCCCTGTCAAAAAATAGCCAATTTCCTCTGCTTTACTGTACAAAGAGGAGGAGAAGGAGGAAAATGAGGAGGAGGAGGAGTGTATAAATTATTCAGGTTGAGCTTCCTTCACCTGGTGGAGATTGGAAATTATGAGAAATCCAGGCTTTATTCATCTTAATAAGGGTCAGCCTGTCAGCGCTGTCAGTCGACAGGCGTGTACGCTTATCGGTGATGATGCCACCAGCTGCACTGAAAACCCGCTCGGACAAGACGCTAGCGGCAGGGCAGGCAAGAACCTCCAAGGCGTACAGCGCCAGTTCGTGCCACATGTCCAGCTTTGAAACCCAGTAGTTGTAGGGAGCTGTGTGATCATTTAGGACGATGGTATGGTCAGCTACGTACTCCCTCACCATCTTTCTGTAAAGATCAGCCCTACTCTGCCGAGACTGGGGACAGGTGACAGTGTCTTGCTGGGGTGACATAAAGCTGGCAAAAGCCTTGTAAAGCGTACCCTTGCCAGTGCTGGACAAGCTGCCTGCTCGCCTACTCTCCCTCGCTACTTGTCCCGCAGAACTACGCACTCTGCCGCTAGCGCTGTCAGAAGGGAAATACTGTTTCAGCTTGTGCACCAGGGCCTGCTGGTATTCATGCATTCTCACACTCCTTTCCTCTCCAGGGATGAGAGTGGAAAGATTTTGCTCGTACAGTGGGTCCAGGAGAGTGAACACCCAGTAATCGGTGCTGGAATAAATTCTTTGAACGCGAGGGTCACGGGATAGGCAGCCTAGCATGAAATCTGCCATATGCGCCAGAGTACCAACGCGTAAGAATTCACTCCCCTCACTGGCCTGACTGTCCATTTCCTCCTCCTCCAACTCTTCTTCTTCTGCCCATACACGCTGAACAGTGAAGGACTCAACAATGGTCCCCTCTTGTGTCTCGCCAACATTCTCCTCCTCTTCTTCCTCATCCTCCTCCACCTCCACCTCCTCCGATATGCGCTGAGAAACAGACCTAAGGGTGCTTTGGCTATCAACAAGGGAATCTTCTTCCCCCGTCTCTTGTGACGAGCGCAAAGCTTCCGACTTCATGCTGATCAGAGAGTTTTTCAACAGGCCAAGCAGCGGGATGGTGAGGCTGATGATGGCGGCATCGCCACTGACCATCTGTGTTGACTCCTCAAAGTTACTCAGCACCTGACAGATATCAGACATCCACGTCCACTCCTCATTGTAGACTTGAGGAAGCTGACTGACCTGACTACCAGTTCTGGTGGAAGTTGACATCTGGCAGTCTACAATCGCTCGGCGCTGCTGGTAAACTCTGGATAACATGGTCAGTGTTGAATTCCACCTCGTGGGCACGTCGCACAACAGTCGGTGAGCGGGCAGTTGGAGGCGGCGCTGCGCTGCCCTGAGAGTGGCAGCATCTGTGCTGGACTTCCTGAAATGCGCACAGATGCGGCGCACCTTCGTGAGCAAATCAGACAGATTGGGGTATGTCTTGAGGAAACGCTGAACTATCAGATTTAACACATGGGCCAGGCATGGCACATGTGTCAGTCTGCCGAGTTGCAGAGCCGCCACCAGGTTACGGCCGTTGTCACACACAACCATGCCTGGCTTCAGGTTCAGCGGTGCCAGCCACAGATCAGTCTGCGCCGTGATGCCCTGTAATAGCTCTTGGGCGGTGTGCCTTTTATCGCCTAGGCTCAGCAGTTTGAGCACCGCCTGCTGTCGCTTAGCGACGGCACTGCTGCTGTGCCTAGAGCTACCGACTGATGGCGCCATGCCCACGGATGGTAGTTCGGAGGAGGAGGTGGAGGAGGGGTGGGAGGAGGAGGAGGCATAGTAGGCCTGAAACACCTGGACCGAGGTAGGCCCCGCAATCCTCGGCGTCGGCAGTATATGACCAGCCGCAGGGTCAGACTCGGTCCCAGCCTCCACCAAGTTAACCCAATGTGCCGTCAGCGATATATAGTGGCCCTGCCCGGCAGCACTCGTCCACGTGTCCGTGGTCAGGTGGACCTTGTCAGAAACGGCGTTGGTCAGGGCACGGATGATGTTGTCTGACACGTGCTGGTGCAGGGCTGGGACAGCACATTGGGAAAAGTAGTGGCGGCTGGGGACCGAATACCGAGGGGCGGCCGCCGCCATGAGGTTGCGAAAGGCCTCGGTCTCTACTAGCCTATAGGGCAGCATCTCCAGGCTAAGCAATCTGGAGATGTGGACATTAAGGGCTTGGGCGTGCGGGTGGGTTGCACTATATTTGCGTTTCCGCTCCAGCGTCTGGGATATGGAGAGCTGAACGCTGGTGGATGCTGTGGAGGATCGTGGAGGCGACGATGGGGTTTTTGTGGCAGGGTCCTGGGCAGGGGGCTGACTATCAGCTGACACAGGGGAAGGAGCAGTGGTGTGCACGGCCGGAGGTGAACGGGCTTGTTGCCACTGAGTGGGGTGTTTAGCATTCATATGCCTGCGAATACTGGTGGTAGTTAAGCTATTAGTGGTGGAACCCCTGCTGATCCTGGTTTGGCAAATGTTGCACACCACAGTCCGTCGGTCATCCGGTGTTTCCTTAAAGAACCTCCAGACTTCTGAAAATCTAGCCCTCGCCGCAGGAGCCCTCGCCACGGGAGCTTCACTAGTTGACACATTTGGCGCTGATGCACCAGCTCTGGCCCTGCCTCTCCGTCTGGCCCCACCACTGCCTCTTCCAACCTGTTCTGGTCGAGGACTCTCCTCCGTCTCAGAAGCACTGTGTTCACCCGGCCTATCAACCCAGCTTGGGTCTGTCACCTCATCATCCTCCGATCCCTCAGTCTGCTCCCCCCTCTGACTTCCTGCCCTGACAACAACTTCCCCACTGTCTGACAACCGTGTCTCCTCATCGTCGGACACCTCTTTACACACTTTATCCACTACGTCAAGAAGGTCATCATCACCCACAGACTGTGACTGGTGGAAAACCTGGGCATCGGAAAATTGCTCAGCAGCAACCGGACAAGTGGTTTGTGAGTGTGGGAAGGGTCCAGAAAACAGTTCCTCAGAGTATGCCGGTTCAAATGCCAAATTTTCCTGGGAGGGGGCAGACTGGGGGGGAGGAGGCTGAGGTGCAGGAGCTGGAGGAGTGGCGATTTCGGTGACATGGGTGGACTGCGTGGAAGACTGACTGGTGGACAAATTGCTCGAAGCATTGCACTGCAGCAAGTACAGCCACCAGCAGATCAACCAGAAATCAAATATATATAACGCTACTGTAGGCGTAAGTAAGCCGTTTGGATTCTCCTATGGCTATTTTCTAGCCAAGTATGAAAGCACACTACTATGCCAGATGAGATGACGCTGAGTTATTAAAAAAATAAACGTAAAATAAAAAAGGAAATGGCAGACTGTGCCTAATTGAAATCCAACCCCTAATAAATTTCCCCACTTCGGTCTTTGCGATGGATATGTGCGTCACTAAGCGCAAAACACAGCGGTCGCAAGTCTCACTACAAATTGCTCACAATTTGCTAGTAGATGCACTGCAGCAAGTACAGCCACCAGCAGATCAACCAGAAATCAAATATATATAACGCTACTGTAGGCGTAAGTAAGCCGTTTGGATTCTCCTATGGCTATTTTCTAGCCAAGTATGAAAGCACACTACTATGCCAGATGAGATGACGCTGAGTTATTAAAAAAATAAACGTAAAATAAAAAAGGAAATGGCAGACTGTGCCTAATTGAAATCCAACCCCTAATAAATTTCCCCACTTCGGTCTTTGCGATGGATATGTGCGTCACTAAGCGCAAAACACAGCGGTCGCAAGTCTCACTACAAATTGCTCACAATTTGCTAGTAGATGCACTGCAGCAAGTACAGCCACCAGCAGATCAACCAGAAATCAAATATATAACGCTACTGTAGGCGTAAGTAAGCCGTTTGGATTCTCCTATGGCTATTTTCTAGCCAAGTATGAAAGCACACTACTATGCAAGATGAGATGACACTGAGTTATTAAAAAAATAAACGTAAAATAAAAAGTAAATGGCAGACTGTGCCTAATTGAAATCCAACCCCTAATAAATTTTCCCACTTTGGTGTTTGAGGTGGATATGTGTGTCACTAAGAGCTAAACACAACGGTAGCAAGTCCCCCTGCAAATTCCTCACAATATGGTACTAGCTGCAAATAAAAAAAAAAAAAAGTATAACGTTATTGTAGCCCTAAGAAGGGCTGTTGGGTTCTTGTAGAATCACTCCTGCCTAACAGTAAGCTAATAGAACACCCTAACGCTTTCCCTGACCAGCAGCAGCTCTCTCCCTAGCGGCATCCAGACACAGAATGATCCGAGCAGCGCGGGCAGCGGCTAGTCTATCCCAGGGTCACCTGATCTGGCCAGCCAACCACTGCTATCGACGTGTAAGGGTACCACGTCATGCTGGGTGGAGTGCAGAGTCTCCTGGCTTGTGATTGGCTCTGTTTCTGGCCGCCAAAAAGCAAAACGGCGGGAGCTGCCATTTTCTCGAGCGGGCGAAATATTCGTCCGAGCAACGAGCAGTTTCGAGTACGCTAATGCTCGACCGAGCATCAAGCTCGGACGAGTATGTTCGCTCATCTCTAATTTTTACATCAAAATAACATTGATGGTTATGTTATATAGAATTGTTTCTCCTAAATCCCTTCCCTTCCTAGTAGTAGTTAACATGAAACAGTAATATGCTTTATAAATGCTTTTTAAATGCTATTAAAATCTGGAGATTCTGTAGACTGTTGATTCAGTTGTAAAAAAGTGTTGTAAAAAAAACTATATCATAAAAACAAAAATCTCACATGTGAAAGGGTTTTTCTTTAATAAACTGTAAAGGCTTTTTAAGTACAGAAGTTACTGTAAAGTAATCTTGGTTGATATTCTTCAGCAGAAACTGAAATAGTTTACTAAAATACAATGAACTTTGGTCCTTACATGAGATGTAAGGAGCCCAATGTGCTCCCTAGTGACAGCTCGACACTGGAAGTCAAAGAGGACTGCAGGGAATGTGACTTCAAATTGACTCTCTTTTATGACAGTACAGATCCTGTGGATATAACATAATAAAGAGCACTACACTCTCATGGTAACTTGACTTCTCACTGAATTGCAGGGCAATTTTCTGCAGAAAAAAAGGATAATTGCAAGGTCATGCTTAATAGCTATATAAGCGATTGATAACCCAAAGAGTCATCCATAAATAAAGTAATGCAATTGTCAGAAATTGAATTAAAACATGTCAGAAAGATGTCCTGATACTGATAAAATAATATAAAGTTTCGAAATGTAACCAAGCCAAAGATTGCTAAGTATTAAGCAGATTTGAAGTACACAGGACTTTCATCTAGTTCAAAAGTAAGTCCTCCATGGTAAAGTGGAAGCTAGCCCTGTGTAATTCAGTTTCTGATAGGGTTTCCTTTCTGTCTAAGTGGGAACTGACATCAAGTCATTGCATTGCCCTTACTTTGATATTACATTACAGCATGTTGAAATTGTCATCTTATAAATGACCTCACTATTGCTTTAAAAATCAGCAGATATTTCATAAAGAGTAGCCTACGATGGGTGACTCACAAACAGAATCTAGAACTACTAAGACTCTTTATTAATAAGGTAGCATAAGGTAGCACAATGTATATTTTATGTAGTAAATCTAAATAGATTTACTACATAAAATATACATTGTATCTTTGCCAAAGGTGAGCTGTTCAAATCATACCAATGATAAAGTCATTCGTTCCAAATATTCCAACTTTTCCTAGGTTCTTTGTTGGCAGGAGGGAGAATAACCAAAAAAATCTATTGATGAAAATAGATACATCTATACATGTGCTGTAACAGTAGTTGTAATAATAGCTTGTGACATAATAAAATATTCATTGGTACTTTTCTGGGTGAAGTAATGTAGAGATATTCTATATGTGAAAAAACTTGTCTAACTTACTCTATAAATAACTGCTGGCTCTGACTACATACTAGATGAAAACTGTTGACACCCTTTATATTCTTATCCTATTTAAAGGGGTATTTCCATGAAGACAAGATTCTTAAATATATTCTCTATTGTTAATAAAAATGCAGCATTTCACAGCTATAATATTGCTGGTAGTTACAATTTTGGTTTATACCAACTGTAAATCTTCAGACTATGGTCAGATTCTTCTCATGAACAGCTTCTGTTTTTTGTCTGCATGTTGCATTGCTCTCTGCATCCTGCCCCTCCCCCCTGCATTACTAGACCCGCTCAGACACAAACACTGCAAGTAGCTTGCAAAGACTTACTCTTTTAGCTATAGACAATTTAAGGTCTTTATCTAAAGTGGGAGGCATATAGCAGAGCTGACTCTGTGTGTGTTATAGGTTAGATAGCATAGCTGTAGAATTTAATTGTGCCTTATATCCATCTCATGGATCTCATCATCTTGCCTCTGATCTGTCTCATTGCTGTTTATCTATGTGTCAGATAATAGTAGAATGTTCAGAAGCCACATAAAAGTGTAGATAAACCCTGTACCCTGATAATATAAGCACATTGTCAGCACACAGCATCTCATAGCACCGAGGAATCATCAGTGTTTACTTGGAGTCCCCACCCACACTCTAGAACTTTACAATGGCCATCACTGATTTATAGGAGCTAATACAGCAATAAAACTGAGTATTATTTGTAAAGTTTAATTGTAAAGTTAAAAATGATCTTTATAGTGTAAAAATCACTAGGGTATTAAAATTTGAGAATTTTCTGTTATAACCCCTTTAAAGGAATTCTAAGACTTTACCCCCATTGAACTAGTAGCACCCTCAAGAGTAAGAAATATAATTTCTAGCAGTGCCTCTTATGTAAATTTCTCACCCATTTGCCTACGAAAAAAATTTATGTCCAAAATCATATGCAAATGACTAGAGAAAAGTTGTGTGTTGCCTGAGATGAATCTCTTTAGAGACTGCAGGGGGGTATCACTTCAGATGCCCCTTTTTTGGCCTCTATATTACCTAAAACCATGCTTGATATCATATTAAAGATAAAAATGTCTTCTATTGGACCACGGCAAGCTTCTGTGAGTTCTGTGAGGTGCAAAACTGGAGATACAGGCAGCTAAATGGATTGTTCCAGGTCTTTAAAGTCTTCATGTAATGCCCTATTCACAGGATAAAAATATGTTCAGTAAGGGTCCAACAGCAGGCTTAGTTTTTTTTATGTAAAATACGACACAGATTGTTGGGGGGGGCATATCATGGATTGTACACCAGTTATTTGGCATAGAAGCCATGAAAAAAAATGTGGACGATCCAGGGCATTAACTATAGGTTCCTGATGATGGTCATAGCATAATTCTATACCAGGCAAGAAGGATCTCTTTGTATTTCCAGACCGACCTGCATCAGTGGTGGGAACATCAAGACTGATGCACAATGCACCAGCTCTTGATAGATTCCTCCCTTTTTTGTTTGGTTCTGTTACTATAGAGATCCAGAGTATACAAAGCAGCAAAAAGACACTAATTGTTTTTTATTTATTAACACTTATTTCTAAGTTGTTCCAGTTTATATTTTATAAGATTTTACCTTATGCTTTTGAGTTGGCTTAGCAGTTGGGCGGTCTATGCTGTGATCCGGATCACAGGTGTTGTCTTTTGACTCTTTGTAAACATCTGCTGGCTTTGACACATTGATTCACAATGATTCATGCATCATTATTTGAAATCACAAAGAATAATTACAGCATGTCCAATATTAGTCTGGATCTATCTGACAGCTTAGGGGGATTCTTAATGATGTAAGATGACAGAAGGAAGATATATTGCAATGAGATATTGGTACAGGCAAACATTTATCAACTATATAAACAAATGATATGTAGCCTGGGAAAAAATGCAATTTATCACATTATATTTTATTTTGCAAATAAAATTTCCTTTTCTCTTCTATGACAGCCTTAAAGCATAAGCGAGTTAAATGCAATAGCATAGCAGGTACAGTGTATGTCCACTGGCTTCTCCTGAGTGTCTTAGGTTTCACATCACATACTTTTATAATGGTTTGGCAAAAACCAATGTTCATTGCCTCCCAGGGACATAAACATTCATCTAAATAATATTTTTTCAGCTTCATACAAAGCAGAGAGAGCCACTATGGTATTTAGTCATCTGCTGTCTTGGTGTTAATAAATGATAGCATAGCTCTGCTCATTACATAAAATCTCCAAGAGTCCAGTCATCTATTTGACAGAACACTAAATGTACAATGTCCAATAAATCATGATGCAAGGGAACCCATAAAGGTTTGTAAGCGAGTACTAGACGTTTCACGTTGTCTATCCATCTATGTATCTAAATACCTATCTTTCTGTATTTTGGCTTTCAAGGTCAATGGTCCAGATTTATCAAACTGGCTGGGCCAGTTTCCTGGGGCGTTTTGCACATAAATCCATGTGCAATCTGCTTGCACATATATTTATGTAGTGTTTTCATCTATTTTGTTTCATGGCTGCACCGTGTCTGCGGAGACACAAAACTGTGCTCCTAATCTTGA
This sequence comes from Engystomops pustulosus, assembly GCF_040894005.1. Classification (NCBI taxonomy): domain Eukaryota; kingdom Metazoa; phylum Chordata; class Amphibia; order Anura; family Leptodactylidae; genus Engystomops; species Engystomops pustulosus. The sequence continues at coordinate 46,178,272 of NC_092414.1, forward strand.
CATAATTGCCCTGACATACAGCTGGTTACCATGACTTAAGATAACTCATTTAGTTATCACAGAAAATTGGGCGGTTCCAACCATTCACTTAAACTACAGACTGAGTTATCATGTCTGGTTAACGGGTGATAAATCTGGGCCATTGACTTTGAAAGCCAAAATACAGAAAGATAGATATGCAGATGGATAGACAAAATGAAATGTCTATAAATCGTCATGTTATCCAGTGCAGCATCTGTAATTGAACCATTAAACTGGTGCACTCAGTTTAACCAGTATCGGTGAATGCAGGGTGAGCCAGATTATTGAAGACCATACGTCGGTCTTCAATAATCTAGCGCAATCTGCACATTAGTAAGGCAAACTGTACATTGCAATTGCTAAGTGCCGCAATCAACTATTATTGAAAAAACAACATATAAAAACACATTCCCCCTCCAGCACAGGATACAACATTAAAGAAAGAAAATCTAAGTGACAATTGATTTAAAAAATAGATATACCGGTAGATCAATAGCAAATTGGTGGAGCTGCAATACCCAGCACTCCTGTAAGTCAGCTTTTTTTCAAGAGAAGACAGAATAGAAATCAGATCGGTCTATTCTCTGTGTAGCATTTTTAGATAATGTTACCATGAATCAACTTCCATTTATTTAAATAGGATTCTCGCTGTAGTGCCTCAGTCCAGCCACTACAGAGAGAACAGCCCTGTCTGCTTTCTGTTCTAATATTTCTATTAGTTTCAGTGCTCAGCTGTTCTGTTTGGGTGCTTGATGTTGAGCCCCCACTAATTATACACCATCCTGAAAATAGGTCATCAATATTTTAAGCCTGCAAAACCCCTTTAACTAAGAGCAATTGCACTATTATGTCCATAATGTGATAACAGAAGCTGTTTCAAGCTCTATGATACATCTGTAACAAACTGTACTTGCAGCTTATTTGCATATTGAAATCTGCATGTGCTTGCTGGGGGAAATGTGTCCTGTAACATAGTATGTGTGATTAATAGTGGATTGTCCAGCTGATTATTGCCACTAAATAAAGCCAAGGTCATTGTTTTTCTTTTTTGAGACACATTCTGTATACAGTTTATTGGTAATAATAGGGAAGGGGCACCACTGTGACAACAACAGAGGGGGGTGCACAGTTCAAAAGAACAGAACTGTAGCATGCACGTAAACCAGAAATGAAGAATCAAAGGAAGTAGCACTGCAATAAAATGTGGTTGGTTTATTACCCAACAAATAGTTCCATAGTTACATAGTTCCATCAAGTTTAACCAAGAAAGCGAAGGGATTGGATGAAGTAGGTACGTAAAGGAAACAATTATATATTATCACATAACCATCAATGTTGTTATTAACCACCACCAGTATACTGTCAAACAGCATACAATCTTCTAGTTTTTTTTTCTTTCTTGGTCATCCAGAAAATCAACTTTGAAGTGAGATGGAAATCAGTTGTATAAAGTCAAGGTAGAGAGTTTCATACTGAGGTCAAGGTCAAGCTATGAACACCTCCTCCTCTGTGAATGATGTCATGCATCGGACTTCAGGAGAACTGGGTATAAAGTCAAGGAGGAAGATAGATTAACACTGAAGTCAAAGTGGGGAGCTCTGAACACCTCCTCCTCTGTGACTAATGTCATTCATAGGACTTCAGGACAACTGGTTAGTGACATCTCTGGATGCAGGACCATCAATAACAGTGAAGGAGGGAATTTTTGTGGAAGAAACAGCATGACTTCAGTTTTAAAATCTACGCATCCTTGACTTTAGACAACCAATTTACATTTCACTTCAAAGTTGATTTTCTGGTTGATGCCTCCACATTGGGTCATGAAAGAAACATGTTCTGGAAGGTGTTAAGCTGCTTGAAAACATACTGATATTGTCTTATTAGGTCAATTTCTTATTGACCTTATTAGGTCAATTTCTTCCCTTTAACCCCTTCTGGCACTTTGTCGTAATGATGCGGGTAGTTCCTCACTTTGACATAGAGTTACTTATGGTGATCACCAAACTGAGCCCGAGAGATCACCACAGGATCCCCAGTAGTCAATAGCCAGGATCCAGCTGTTTAACCCTATAGACACTGTGGTCATGGTGACTGTGTAGTCTGTAGGGCATTACAGGCACTATTGGCAGCCTCCATGAAGGGCACCCGTGAAGGACCCCAAGGCTGCCGGCAGTTAATGCCTGTTAGATTGTGCTAAATGCTGACTTTGTAATATTCTGCAATACATTTAATAAAATTTCAAGTCCCAGTGTGAGACAAAATAAAACAGTCATTAAAAAGCGTTAAAGTGCAAATAAAAAAATCCATTAAAAAAAAGAGTAAATCCGCCATTTGTCCAAATTACAAAAATTAACATTTTGTAGCCTGTAAAATTTGACAATGTAAATCTGCAGTAAATGGCGCTGCTTCCCTTCTATGTTCCGCCATGTGCCTGTACAGCAGTTTACCAACACATATGGTATATTGGCAAACTCGGGAGAAGTTGAGTATCAAACTTTATGGAGTTTTTCATCATTTACATTTGGCCAAAATCAATGTTTTGTTTAAATAAATTACAGTTTGTGAATTATACCTCCATTTTGTTTTAACCCCTGTGAATGGCTCAACACACTTCTTAAAGTTGATTTTGCATACATTGAGGGGTGTAGTTTCTAAAATTTCTTATATGTACTCAGGATAAAAAAATAACACACATTCTCTCTTCACTTTTATTAACTAAAATGCAGCATTTTACAGATATAAGTCCAACCTGTATTTATCAGTCCTAGTGTACACAATTTCAGTTGCCCCTAGACATGACCCTGTAACTATTGACTTGGGGTCGGATGGATGCCATCTTGGATATCTGTGTGAGACAATGCTGCTGAGATTTCTGTCTTTCTGCTCTGAGCCTGTAGCCGCCCTCCTCCCTACAGTGCGTACAGTGAGCTCACACTGGTAAACAGACACTCCCTCACTTCCTGCCAGAAAACTACAAAGAGATAAGTGATCCGGGGGAAGGGGGAGGCAGGCACATATCTGTGAGATGTAGCAGAGCTCAAAGTGTAAAAGTCTGTCAGCCTCTGTCTGTCAGCCTCTGTGTAATGTCATGCATCTTATCTCTGATCTGTCTCATCTCTCTTTCTGTGTGTCAGTGTGTTAGTACAATGTCAGAAGCCACATGAAAGTGTAGATACACTTGTACCCTGATAATGTAACCACATTGCCACCCCACAGAACTAGAAAGGTGATAATGTGTCTGCTTAAAGTGGCCTCGCCCACACCCTGGGATTTTGCACTTAACAGCTTAGAGAGTGATAGGAGCTAAAACAGCAAAAACACTGAGTAACATTGTAAAGTAAGGGGTTAAAATCATCTTTATCATGCTAACAGCACTTGGAGATTGAAATGTGAGAATTTTGTGGGAAATCTGTGGGAAAATCCCTTTAATCTATGATCTACTAGTCACCCAGGTCCTTCTCAACGAGGGACTCTCCCAGGTTTGCTCCACCATGGACATATGTTGCATGTGGATTTTAAGCCCCCAGGTTCATAACCTTACAGTGTATATATTTGCGAAGTCTAAGAATATAATATCCACAGTAGCACCTCTGTCCAGGTATCTGCTCACCTATTCATAATATTAGATAAGTTAGTCTGACAAGTTCCATGCTGGCTGTCACATATTAGACTATGTGATGTCACATACTCCTGTATGTAGTTTTTTTGGTGTCCCTTCAATATTTTCCCCACAATAGGCCTATAATTGCTTGTGCCAGTCACTTGACCCTGTACCAGTAATTAGGGGATGTAACAAGATTTAAGACAGCAATAACAGAAATTAATTAAGAACTTTGGGTTGTAACCCATCTGGTCTAGTAACCTTTTACACATTTAATTTTATTGAGCTCAGATTGGATCATGTCTACATTCAGGCAGTCTAGTATATGCATGACCCGCACTGGCACCACCCACGTCAGAAGTTCAATATCGTATAAAAGTAGCTATCGTATAAAAGTAGTATCATATAAAAGGAGCTAAAAAACCTATTAACTATCTCCGCCCTCCTTTGGTCACTAATTATCAAACCTCAGTTTTCAGTATATAAGGGTTCCATTTGCTATGACTTTTTTTCCACATTGATGAACTAAAGGGATTTCTTGGGATTTTTTTTTCTTTCTTTGGCCACCTGTCTTTCATTTTGTATTTTGGTGGATTTTATTTCCTTCATATAGATTTTGGAAAGTGTTTTTTAATTATTAAAGGCTTCAGGGGACCTGTTAAATTTATATTATTTGAATGCCCTTTTTATTTATAGATCTTTTAACTGTATAGCTGTAAGGGGTGTAATCTAGCCTGTCTATACTTGTTACCTATAGGAATAAATTAAGAAGCATAATGACCCAGCATAGATTTGAATGTCTTCCATTTAACATACTGTAAGTATCACTATGTGACAGTATCTGCTCCCAGACTATATCCTGTAGTGCAGGCTGTAGTACATTTCTGGAATATTGGGCTTTTAAAATGTAATGTTTTTGCTTTTAAAGCACTTATTTGCTTTGTACAGTTTAGGAGAAAAATAATTGCTATGATCACCACTCATGAGGGTTTCCCAGACAATGACAATTTGGATAATTTCCACAATGTTAGAAATCACAAGATCCAACGAAGCATTACCCCTTGTGAGATTGTCTACTAGGTGCCCTATAAAATTTATAAAATATCTCGCCTTTAAAATAAGGAAGTAGACTGACCCAAATAATATTTAGGAAGCTATTTTCTCCCATGATTACTACAGACTCCCCCCGTGCAGCCCACTCCGTCTGTTTATGTAGGCGATCTGCTAGGTTGTCAGTAATATTTGGAGGGTCTATAGATTACACCAAAAATAATTTTCTCAAAGCTCTTATGGCTTTGAATCTTGAAAAACAAGGCTAAGGCCACATTCAAACAACTGTCAGAGTAACATATATCAGGCCAGTGTGGCACCTTACTGCACGGTACAAGGGGTAAAGATAACACAATGTTAATATTCCAACTGAAAAAAAAAAGAAAAACTGCGTCTCTTTTTTGAATACAACTTGTATCATCGCCACCTACCTAACCTGCTGAGTCCTGTAGTACCTCATTCTTTGTAGGTGGCTGAGTGTGTAGCACTTCTGCCTTGCAGCACTGGGGTCCTGGGTTCGAATCCCACCCAGGTCAACATCTGCAAAGAGTTTGTATGTTCTCTCCGTGTTTGCGTGGGTTTCCTCCGGGTACTCCGGTTTCCTCCCACACTTCAAAAACATACTGTTAGGGCGGCACGGTGGCTGAGTGTGTAGCACTTCTGCCTTGCAGCACTGGGGTCCTGGGTTCGAATCCCACCCAGGTCAACATCTGCAAAGAGTTTGTATGTTCTCTCCGTGTTTGCGTGGGTTTCCTCCGGGTACTCCGGTTTCCTCCCACACTTCAAAAACATACTGTTAGGTTGTTTAGATTGTGAGCCCCATGGGGACAGGGACCAATATGATATGCTTGTGCAGCGCTGCGTAATCTGTGTGCGCTATATAAATAAAGAATTATTATTATTATTATTATTATTTGTACAGTGTCTTATACTACCTTATTTTCTAAATGTAACACATAGATTACTTGGAGCAATTGACTGTAAATCTTATGAGTAACCATTGTTTATTACTTGAGCTGTGACACCCTAGAAATTTTCTAGATTGCTTACTTTATACACTCACCGGCCACTTTATTAGGTACACCATGCTAGTAACGGGTTGGACCCCCTTTTGCCTTCAGAACTGCCTCAATTCTTTGTGGCATAGATTCAACAAGGTGCTGGAAGCATTCCTCAGAGATTTTGGTCCATATTGACATGATGGCATCACAGAGTTGCCGCAGATTTGTCAAGCCGAGTTAACAGCCGAAACGTTGCTGGAGGTGGAATAAACACGTTTGTTTGTTCACAACATTGGAGTGCTGCCGTTTTTCTTTTTATTGGATACCTAACCCACTCAGGCTGGTGTGAGTGGAAGGATAGCACCCGCCATATCTTGTTGCTAAGGACTGTATATATATATATATATATATATATATATATATATATATATATATATATATATATATTTTATGTCTTGTATATCATTCACTGACAAATGAGTCATGATTATATTTAAGTATTATATTTGTGTATAGTAGTATCTACTCACCAACTTAACTTTAGTCTGACTAGTAACACTATGGGGCTTATTTACTAAGGGTCCCGCGGACCGCTCTTTATTCAGATATCCCAACGTTTTCAGATTTGCGCCACATTCAGGAAATCTGGTGCACAATCTTGTTGAATCGTGGCACAGTGCTTTGTCGTTGGACAATGCACTTTCGGGAAAACCTCTGTACTGGGTAAGTAAATGTGCCCCTATATATTTTATCTAACAGAGCAGATCTAACTTGACAAAGGTTGGGATGACCGAAACGTCATCATTTTGATCTGTTACATTTACTTGTACATATTTTGTACTTTATGGTGAAGACTATATTATGTGAAATCATCACTAAAATAAAATAGAAGAAAGAAATGATTCTGTGTGTGCCATGTCTTCTGATTGGATGGAATTGGATTGAGAATCCTACATAGAGCAACACTTCTGTTTCACTTTTGGGACTGATATGGCCCCTTTATCAGGCATGATATAACAAACCATCTGAAGTTTTATGGAAAAAAAAAATTTATACACAAAGGATCAGATTAGTGATGCAAAAAAGTCCCCCAAAACAGACCCTTAACATTAATAAGGTTGAGATAGAAGGTGCTTAATTAGATTACTTGGGCTTTGTCAATGTTTTATTTCCTCTAAAGGTTGGTACGTAAAATGGGAAAATCTGTGTATTTGGGGAAGCAATTGGTTTAGTGATAGAAAAAAAAGAGGGTTATCTTAATGGCACATTCTCAGATTGGGTTGACGTTACCAGTGGAGTGCCACAGTAATCAGTATTGGGGCCCCTTCTTTTTATTATTATTAATGACCTTATAAAGGGTTTTCACAGTCAAGTTTCAATATTTGCAGATGATACTAAGCTGTGTAAAGTAATTGATACTGAGGCCAATAGTATAGCATTACAGAGGGATTTGTGGAAGCTGAAGGAGTGGGCGGAGAAATGGCTGATGAGGTTTAATGTTGATAATCATAAAGTTATGCACCTGGGCCATGGAAATAAAAAGTACAATTGCATTTTAAACAGTCAATTACTTGGTAAAACTGGAGCTTAATTTTAGTGATCAGAGTCAGACAGCTGCTAATAATGCAAATAAAGTAAAATGATGAGATGTTTTAAGAGAGGAATAGATTCTCACGATAAAGACATAGTTTTGCCCTTATACAAATCACAGGTCAGACCACACATGGAATATTGTGTACAGTTTTGGGCATCAGTGTATAAAAAGGACATAGTAGAACTCATTACATGTACAAATACCTGAACAGCCATTACAGAGATCCCTTTATAACTAGACCTGTGGCCAGCACAATGGGGGCATCCTCTGTGCCTAAAAGAGAGGCGGTTTTACCATAGACAGAGATTACTACTGTAAGAGCGGTGAGACTATAGAACTCTCTGCCACAGAAGGTTGTTATGGCGGACTCTTTGTCCAAAAGATGCCTTTCTGGAGAGAAATAATAGCATGAGTTATGGGGGAAAAACATTTAATTCTTAAAGGTTGGACTAGATGGACTTGCATCTTTTTCTAACCTTCCATACTATATCATACTATATCCTTTACATAAAACATGGCATTGCAATCTGTTTAGTGTCTGTAGAACAGGTAAAGCATGATTCAGTGTAAGTGTAAGAAGCTCTTCCACCAAAATCACATCGAATATACATGTATGAATACGCTGTGTAGTAGTTTTGCTGTATGATTCTAGCCCACTGCACACAACTGATTTATGTAAAGCCCCCATATGTTTTCCAATCGAATATACATGTATGAATACGCTGTGTAGTACATTTCTTAATATCCCTTCTGTATAAGTTCCTCACAGCTTCCTCTTCCATAAATAACAACCCTTATTTATGAAGGCCAAAGGCTGAACATCTGTTCTGGTCATGTGAATCATCACACTAGTGCACCACTCAGGTTACTCCAGTCATGCAGCCATTTCTAATAAAAGTGACAACCCTTAATCATTGACTTACTATATAAGTATTTCAAATTAAAATACATACAATATTTTTATAAAATTGGATAACTTTTTGTTATAAATTCTATATGTCTATATTAATGTATAAGATTATTTTTTGCCCTGGTGTTAATGGCCAGGTATATTACTGAAAACATTTTTTTTACTGCATCCAAACAATTATGTCAACACTGACAAAATTGTCAACACTGTTCTTGTCTAGTAAGTTCCTTGACATTGAGTCCATGACCAAATACTGAAATATTTGTACTTTATATTCAGTGGCTTTAAAATCTTAAGGAATGTTGTTCATATCATTTGAATTGATTGTCATTAGGATATCTGAAGAGAAAGTGAGGTTCAGCTTATTTTAAGTGCTGCTCAATGTGCCTGTCTCACGCAAGACAGTTAATTTCCACAACCTGGAACATCTTGTACAGTATTTCAATACTTGCTAAGAATAGCTGTATATTATTAAAGTGATTTTCTTTTTTCATTCAGTTTGAATCATATTAATTCTACTGAACATCCTTTAGGGGTTCTAGCTGTCAAAATAAAGGTGATTTAATGTGGATTTGGAATATAACAATTTGACAGAGTTGTTATAACTATAAATTACCAATTAAGTTTTCTTTATACTTACTGTATTCATCATTTTCTGGCATTCGCAACTAATAATGGTTAAACATAATTTAAAGGAAACCAGCCATCAATATCAAGCATGATAAACCACTCATAGACCCACTTACTCATTGATCAAGGCTCTTATATTTGTTATTCGAGGACTTCTTTCAGGGGCTCCTGGGGGGAGTTTCCAAAGCCCCTCAGGGCTGTATAGTTACAGTGTGCAAGGAGCATTTCCCCTCACACTGAGAGCTGAAACTTCATGTACTGTAGTGAGATTACATCAGACAGAGGGAAGTGCTAAGGGAGTGAAGTGCTAAGGGAGCAGAAGAGGAGGATGAGACAGTGTAACAGCCTGTAAAGCTGCTATATGGAGGAGCTCTGATTACACCTCAAGGAGGCCGTCAGTCTCATTAGCATCATTCTATAGGTCGATTTTTAAGGTAGGAGGCCATAGACAACAAACATAAGATCATTGTGGTAGCTGCATCAATGAATATATGTCTCTGGTTTATCATGCTTGGTTTTGATTTTCTTTAAGCAAATGTGATATAACATTAAATTGCTACATTTACAAAGCATGTCCCATCACTCTCTTTTTCCCCTTATTTATTTCTATTGAGGTTAGGCTATATTCACACTGCCGTTGCCCACCCGTACCATAGTGGGCAACGGCAGTGCACGGGGAGAGGAGGAGGAGGTGAGCGCAGATCACCTCCGCCCCACTCCATAGAGATACATGGCACACAGCGCCGTATTACGGGAAAAGATCGGACAGGTCCTATCTTTTTCCCGGGTACGGAGCGGTACGGTGCCGCACGTGTGCTGCACCGTACCGCTCCCGTAGGGCGCCGTGCGCCCATTGCTGTCAATGGAGGACGTATATCCGCCGTATATACGTCGGCCGTATATACGTCCTCCATACAGTAGTGTGAATGTAGCCTTACTCAGTATCTCATCACATAAATATCAAAACAATATCAAAACATTACTGTGTATGGTCTGCTAAATAAATGGATACATTAAAATCAATACAAGGGTATGGGGCATATTTATCATACCCTGTACATGAAACATAAAAAAGTTGCAATTTCAGACACATGGTCAGGAATTGCATCTTTGAGGGTTTTCAGCCAGGTAGACTTGGTGGAGATTTCAAAAGACTAGAGCCGACAGGTGGGCATGTTAAGATTGGTTCTTACTAAATTTACCCCCCTCCCCACACACACATTTCCTGATCTATTTATACAGACATTTATCGCTTGAGTTTCCAATCCATTACAAAAAATTGTCCTTGTCCTAATTTGATCTGTTTCTCTTGTCAGTCTATTAGGATCAATAAAAAACTGATCACATAGATGCAACTCAGCTGAGACAAACTGACAAATTCATCCATTTTTCATGGCCAAAATCAATATGATCATGGGGATATATCCTGAGAAATGAATCATCAGTTTAACCCCAAGTTTATTTTTTCTCTTTTGTGTTTTTTATGTCAGTCTAGTTCCTTTTATTGTCTTGTTTCGTAGTCCAATTTGTTTTAGGTTTGTTTTCCTTTTGTTAAATTGCACCTGTGCCTGTTAGGCTAACATCGCTGCTTTGTGTGGAGGTTGTGATTTTATTTTAAAAAGTCAAAAAGTTGGTTGTCCTGTTTCTTCCTGTCAAGTTCACCACCTGAGAGCTTTTTATTAATTTTCTGTAACTCAAAAGTCACAGATGGCCCATGCAACTAACTGTAGTCTAAATAGCTGGATTCATTATATAAATACAACAAATCCATCCAAATTCATGTGTACCATGAGTTTTGTGCAAATATGTAAAAGTAGCAGATAAATATGGGACTTTTTATTCCCACTAAAATTATAAATAAATAAAAAATATATCTCCCCATTGTGATAACATGGATAAAATAAAGTATTTATTTATTATTATTTATTATTTATGTCTCCACATTTCAATAATTCTACCTAAGAAGTTGTGTTTGTGTGATGAGTTGCATTATGAGTTTCATATTTTTATTTAGTTCTTTGGTCAACAACAATCAACAATTAATTTTGAAATGTTTTCAAAACTTTTACTATGGTCTGGAACTATATAGCATGCTACATATAATGGCTAGGTTGAAACAGATGTGGCAATGCTCAATGTGCTTTTTAATTTTTTTTTATTTTTACCATTTTTTCTTAGTTTAGTAAATTTTAAACAGTATAACAAAATGTGCCCCACAGTGTTTATAAAAAGGAAGTGTCTGCATTGGAATCCCTTACATCAATTCAAGAATCAATGATAATACACATCTTTCTCAAACCCTGAAACGCACATTGAACAGTCTATAGTCTACCAGGGGTATTCTTTTACATAAATGCCTTTTTTATGCTTTATGCATCTTTATGAATTGTTAATTCATGAAAGTCAATTCATATACTATAAATATAAAACCTTGTTTTCTACTGTGTTTTCTTCTTAATGGATTCTATTCCACATAGTTGTGCATTCAAGACTTGTTTAGGGTTGAATGCACTACTGGAAACTGTTATTTGTAAGAATATACAGATTTATTATTTTTGAGGATTGGGTTTCATGAATACAGCTTGTCTGTTGAATTTAGGACTCATAGAAAGTGAAATGTTTACAGGAGCAAATAATCCTAATGGGCTTCCAGATTACATGCTCATGTGTAAATGGGATAAAATATAGAACTTCCTCCTTCAAGTGCGCAGACAAGCAATTTAATAAATGGAATAGAGATTGCTGTATCTACTGCTTGTATTGAGTTATTTGCATATTGCTCATCTGAAAAGAATTACTTAGAAATATTTGAGGTTAATGTTCACAAATTTGTTTTGAATAAAACCCGAAAAATGCCTCGTCTTTAAAGGATTCCTAAACTCATATTATTTCCATGGTGTCAAACAACAGCAAAAAAGGTTCTTAAAAACCATTGACACTTAACTGGCAAACTTGATAATTCAACCCCATACAGTTAATTGGAAATAATTGTAGTGGCACATTACTTGTTTTCACAGGGAGAATTGCTGCCAACAATATTAATTTTTAGGAAGGCAGAAATAATCTGTGTTGGCTCATCTGTGAGCTGGCTTCTGTGTTGTATGCATATGGCAATGATTATAGACAAACCTTCATGTAAACATTTTTATGTCTGATCACTACCCCAAGACAAGGGACCTAAATGTCGAAAATGAGTAAGGTTCTGCTGAAACTCAGCTTCACTTAGGTACTATGGATACTTTTAGGGGGTCTGAAGGCATATCTAGAAAATAGTAATGATAAAAAGAGATGTGATGTATTTGTATAACCAGGATTATAATTTGGAAAGAATTCCCTGCCTCCTTTAATATTGGACAACTGGCACCCACCCACATGTTTAAATGGAAATGTATATTTTTTATATCATGTTTCTCAACCTTATAAACTGGTTGGATGCATAAATCAAGATTAGATACAAAAGTATCTTAGTATCAAGCTTTTCAAGAGAACAGGATTCCCAATGTTCTTTCATAAGATGTCTATATGAGTATGTGTGTAGCCACTCAGAAAATGGGACCTGTCAAGTATTTTGTTTGCCACCTTTTTACAAATACAAGTGGAGAAAATATGAGGACATTAAACTGTGTTTTCTGTGGGATTTTAATCAATAAACAAGGTTTGGTTGAGCACATCTGATAGTTTATTGACTCGAAATCCTTGGGTTGTGCATTTAGCAATGGTCTGGGTGTCCCACAGACTAAAAAATGTATGAAAAGATTGAGATTGAGCAGTGCAATTTCTATTAGTGCAGGGAATGTAATGAACACTGTCCGCAAGTTCTTCTCATTATGCTAAGCTATCAGGAGCTGCTTTCATTTGTGGCTGAGGAGGGAGATTTAGTAAAGTATCCTGTAATAGCAGTAGTGCACCAAACATAAAACTCTAGCATAGAGTAACATTACACAACCTAATAAAATATACAGGCAGCAAACTATAGTCAATGTAAAAAAAAAAAAAAAAAATTCTAAACTCAGCAAATGATTCATTTAGTATAGCATTTTTGAGATTCTCTATATAATATTGATTGAGATAACAGCTTGCCAGTGAGATGTAACTTAATGTTATAGGACACCAGCTTTGCATGAAAAGCAGGTGCTATGAATTGTCAATAGGCACCAAGGATGCATAATGAATTCAGAGACTTCTCAACACAATCACACATAATGTAATTTCTACTCCAGATGTTCTACATCTGTACATCTGTGGGAAGACTGCAACAGTTAAATATACATCTCTACAATGGGGGCAATGATTTTATGCTTTTTAAGCTTTATTGAAAGTATAAGATATTTTTTAAAAAGTGTGAATTGGAGGTGACATTTTGCGATTCCAAATATTAAAAATAGAATACTGTTTCTGGGGTCCACACATGTCTATTGATATTAACAGCAACCATTAGTTTCAAGCTTAACATTGTATTTTGTGCAAATTGTATTGTGCAAATCTGTTCAAAGAAATATGATTTGTCAATGCATTATCATAGGCTGATATTTTTTTAAGTATCTTAAAGGGAACCTGTCACCAAGGACCTCATTTTCACTAAAGACAGGTTACAGAAGCCCCTTACAGCTGCATTGCAAATATGCCTTTCTGCTTTCTCTGAGCATTTGCACTACAATATAATTGTGTGTTATAACTTACCTTGCACCCTGACAAAATCCTCTGTGTAGTCCCAGGGGTTGGGCTTTGGTCTGGATGCATTTCAAAAAACAGCACGTGACTTGTCTGTGCTGCAGACTGCTCAGCCCCCAGACCCCACCTTTGTGCTTCTGTACAGCTCCCTCCTCCTGCTCCTTCACAGAGCTCACAGCCTGGTGAGCTGACATTAATTAGGGAGGGAGGAGCTATACAGGAGGAGCAAAAAGGTGGGGGCCAAGAGCTGAGCAGTCAGCATGTAGAGATGAGCGAGCACTAAAATGCTCGGGTGCTCGTTATTCGAGACAAACTTTTCCAGATGCTCGAGTGCTCGTCTCGAATAACGAGCCCCATTGAAGTCAATGGGAGACCCGAGCATTTTTTTAATAAAACTGAACAGTAAAAGAACAGTGCAAAAAAAAAATTCCAGATGTTTGCAGATGTTTTACTTGTAAGAACACATTGAAATAACACTATTCTTCACTTTGCAGGTGTTCGCGCGTGTCTCCCGCTAAGTTAGAAGATGTGCACGAACATCTGGATTGTGAAGAATAGTGTTCTTTCAATGTGTTCTGCACTTAAATGCTCCTGTGTTCACTGTTTTTAATGTTTTAATTCTATTCTTCACATTGCAGGTGTGCGCGCGTATCTCCCGATAGGTTCGGAGATACGCGCGCACAGCTGCAAAGTGAAGAATAGAAGTAAAACATTAAAAACAGTGAATACAGGACCATTTAAGTGCAGAACACATTGAAAGAACAATATTCTTCACATTCCAGATGTTCCGAACATCTCCGAACCTAGCGGGAGACACACGCGAACATCTGGAAAGTGAAGAATAGTGTTATTTCAATGTGTTCTTACAAGTAAAACATCTGCAAACATGTGTAATATTTATTTTTTACAATAAAAATACTTTTATTCAATTTATTTTATTAATTTACTGCTCGATCGCGAGCCGGCGAGATACTCGTCCGAGTAACGAGCCGGTCCGAGTATGCTAATATTCGACCGAGCAGTATACTCGGACGAGTATACTCGCTCATCTCTAGTCCCATGTTGTTTTTTGAAATGCATCCAAACCAAAGCCATGTGTATGTCCAAGATTTGCTTGCTGCGGTCATCAAAAACCAGAAGCAAAGGTGAGAAATGGGCAAGGAGTGAAAGAAAGGAGGGAGGGATTTTTTTTTAAGTACAGGATGGCTAGATTTTCCAGAGTGGGGTACCCCGCTCCCTGCTTCACAGGGCCTAGGGTCTCAGGATGCAACCTGGAAGGGAGCCAGGTAAACTATGATCTAATTTACCATTTAAACCAAAAATAGCAGAAATTTTATAAAAACTGTTATAATGTTATGACATTAATAATGTATAATATAATGTTCATTGTCTGTAGGGACAATGGCAATACTAGAAAGGGCCTCTGGTTCCCTTTAAGACCATTTTACACTGCTAACTTCAAGGGACAACGGTTAGCTTGGAGGCAGTGAAATAAACTGGCTCAAAGTACATCCAGCTGAAGTGAACCCAACATGCCAATTTGGTTCAGGTTATTGGGATTAGGACCTGTAAATCTGGCCATTGTAAAGAGCAAGTTTCACTCTGGGAAGTATGCCATATTTATGTAATATACATTTAGAATAGATGGGTAATGATATTGGTATAGGAAATATACAACACGGCCACTTATATTCTAGGCTCCACAGGTTTCTATCCATTTCTTCTATCAATGTATATTCTCACAACAATTTATTTTCTACTTGATAAGAATTTCTAATTCTTTACCTGTCAGTAGCTTACAAGTGATAAAAAAGTACTATATCAGATCTTTCCTATAGAGCTCTCAAGATTCCTATGAGGAAAATAGAATTACAGGAGTTTGAAGATTAAAATGTGAATCTGCTGGTTGAAAGCCCATTTTGTGCAGTTGAAAAGTAATCAGCAGTGTTTTCATAAGGATCACAAGGAACATTATTATGTCAGCGCCTGATCGCAGTAGGATCTGCCCCAGGTCTCAGTCCAAGTCTTTTGCTGTAGTTTAAGTACATAAGACAGAGACAAGAAAAGAGGAAAACAAAGAAATAAACACTGGCATTATTTTATCAAGGCACAAGGCTTTTGTCATATCCTCCATTCTACAAAACTAGTAACATGGTTAAAAAAACATGTTTTTCAAAGGTTGAATTTCCTAAATTATGAATAATTCCATCTTATTTTCTGAACTAAAGATGGCGCACAACGTAACCATGGCTTAAAACGTACTACTTTTTATGATTCTGCAATATTTTTTATGCTGTGTTCTCTGACATGCTAGTTTTTCTTTTAAGTCTAGAATATGGAATATAGTATATGCTTAACTATGCACAGTCAGAGAATCAGTGGAGCCTGAGTAAGATTGACTTCATTAACCTCATTACTGGGTATAAGGTGCATATTCTCTTTCCCACTGATCATGGATTCCTTTCTGACAGATGGGATCTGCAGTAATAATAGGAAACACTATAGATATACAATTATTAGGTATCGTTGTGGTACTATCATGAGATGCCTAGACTCAACACCAAGAAATGGGACCATGTGCTGGGGATACATGTACAAATGATTATTAAAGCAGCATATTAAAACAAAACAAAAAATACAACAGAGGATGGCTCCTCAGGTAATATTGTTTGGATGAGGTGCTGCAAAGGGGTATTCACTGTAGGTGCTCACTTAGCCTTACGAACCCACTCTGGGGTCTAGGATTTTCTTCAGGTCCAAACAGGATATTGGCCTATGGGTTTTACACGTGCACACAGGCTTTAGAATGTAAAAATTCTACTATACTCAAAAAAACGTAGTAAGATTTACATTCACTCGTGTATACTGGATTCTGCCTGAAATAAGAATGCTTAAAATATAATTTATTATTCCTTCCTTAAAATTTTGGCCATTCATAAGCACCTACAGACTCATAAATTCAGTAGAAACACAAAAGAGTGGGTATAAATATCGTCTTCACACTCTCTCCTTTTTATTATATCTTATATTATAATGTTACTGGAAAATATATATTTCTCTTAGGGAGCTCCTCAATTTCTATATGTGAGGTCTTTTTTCCCTAGATAAGGTGCATATATTGTGTGCACTGTATGTATCAAGCATTCCGGTGCGATATTCACATTTGCTCCACACCCCTTATACATACATACATACATACATACATACATACAAACGCGTCACTCATCGGTGGGGCCTTAAGTTCAATTAGCTCCACACATACAGCATATTACACCACATTGTATCTCGGGTGTAGATATAGGTTCTCTGCCATATACCCCTCTATATACCCCCTGACGCATTTCTACACTGCCTAACAGTACGTCATCAGAGGCTTACAACACTGAACAGGGATAGATATTGCAGATGCACCAGACATACAGTCACATTTCTAAGGTGCGTCTGCCAGAGTTATCTGACACTGTTTAATCTTTTACTACTCAAAAGAAGCTTTAAACTACAAAGTGCCGCGGGGTAACATAAATAGACTAGAGTAAAAAATAGAGCAATAATGGGGCTCTCAAATTAATTCCAAACAAAGCCACGTGTTTAAGTAAAATTTTAAAAGGTTTTTTATTTGGTTCAGCATAAAAGTAAATGGAATGGAATAAAACCAATTAAAATCCAAAACATGCAATATAAAATATCAGTGCCCTATAAACAGTGTCCTATTAACAGGTTTCAGGTGGTATGACCCTTTCCCTCAATATAACAAACTATATTTTGCATGTCTTGGATTTTACTTATACATGTGACTTTGTTTGGAATGGATTTGAGCGCCCCACCAGTGCTCTATGTTTTTCTAGTCTGTTTATAATAAACCAGCGTGGGATGGATAATCCAGCACAGGGAGCTTTTCAAAGTATAAATTTTATAATTTATAATGGGAGTCTCAATTTATTAAAATCTATTTAAAATTCACTAAATTAATACATAGGTGACTGTGGTATTTGTATGCATTTTGTATGCATTAAGTTTTGTAGTCAGTAATAAACCCTCTACTGAGTGGCATATTTATGTCATATGCTGCACAATGCTAATCTGTATAATTCTCTGGGAAGGAAGGGGGCCTCAAAAGTTTCCTGTATGGGACCTTAAAAATGATTCATGACAAACCTAGTCAAAGAGTCATAGAGTGGGGGACAAGAAGTATTTGATACACATCGATTTTGTAAGACTTCCCACCTACAAAGATTGAAGAAGTCTAATTTTTATTTTAGTACACTTCAACTCTTAGAAACAGAATGTAAAAAAAAACCAAGAACATCACAATGTATTGTTTTTAAATAATAACTTAGACTTTTATGGTAAGAAATACGTATATGATCACCAAGCGAACAGCAACAATTTTGGCACTCTCAAAAGGTCTGAGAGTTCCAAAATTGTTACTGTTTTTCTTTCCGAAGCTCCCCCTTCTGTGCATTAAATATCTGTATTAATTGTATCTATTTTAAAAGGAAACTTTCCAACAGAAATCCACCTATTAAGGTAGATGTGATGGTAGGTTTCTAGTAATGTGCTACACTCTTATCTATATTTACCTAGTCTACAGAGGTGTGGAGTAGCTTTTGCTCATACTGCCAGGAGAGGCTACTCCATGCTCCAGTAGCCCTATAATCAACATATTAGTTAGATAAAGTATAGCTTAGTTTAGAAAGGATTTTATAATTAGATAAATATAGATTAGGGTTTAAAAACCTACGATCACTTCTACCTTAATTTTTCAATTTGTGATGGAAGTTTTCCTTTAACTTGTTGCGTGTATTAACCCCTATGGGACTCAGCCTCTTTTGGCTTTAAGGACGCGCTCCCATTTTTCAAATCTGGCCTGTGTCACTATAAGTGGTTATAGCTTTGGAATGCCATGAGATATCCAGGGGATTTTGACATTGTTTTCTCGTGGCACATTGTACTTCAAATTAGTTTAAAAATTTGGATGAAATCTTTTGCATTTAGTTATGAAAAAAAACAAAATTTGGAAAAAATTTTTGAACAATTCTTTATTTTTAACGTTCTAAATTCTTTTGATGCAGATAGTCATAGCACCCAAATTAATTCATAACTTACATTTCCCAAATGTCTGCTTTATGTTGGCATGGTTTTTTAAGATTCCACATATTTTACTAGGATGTTATGAGGCTCAGAATTTAGGTATCATTTTTCACATTTTTTTGTAAAATCACCAAAACCTGTATTTAGATGGACCTGCTCATCTTCTAATTGACTGTGCGAGGCCTAAATAATAGCGAGACTTACCCCATTACAGAAACTACACCCCTCAACATATGAAAAACCTTTCTTAAGAAGTTTGTTTGTTTTATAGGGGTTAAAACAAAATGGAGTCGCAGTCTGCAAATTGTAATGTTTTTTCACAATACACTCATTTTGGGTGGAAAATTAAACATTTACAATGGATTAAATGAAAAAAGGCTCCACAAAGTTTGATACCCAATTTCTCCCGAGTACAATGATACCCCATATGTGGTGGTAACCTGCTGTATGGCCGCAGGGTCGGGCATAGAAGGGAAGGAGGCGTCATCTAGATCAGATTTGCTATGTCACATTGTACAGGCTATAATTTTTTTCTTTTTTTATAGGGGCTTATTTCTTTTGCCACATGAGATGCACTTTTCTGGTACGTAATTTTGGGGAATTTATAGCTAATTGGTGAGATTTTATTAACTCTTTGTTGATGGAAGAAATGAAAATCATAAATTTTTGGGAAAATTTTTATGTGTTTTTTTTTTGGCCGTTAACCATACCATAAAAATTGTATATTATTTTTATTCTATGGGTCACCATGATTACGAAAAGACCTCATTTATATAGATTTTTACATTTTTTTCCATTTTTACTGAATAAAAAGTAATTTGGCAAAATGTTGTTAATTTTAGCATCACCGGCTTTCATATGCATAACTTTTTTATTTTTCGCCTCACAAATCTGGTTAAGGGCTTATTTTTTGCAAGAAGGATTGTTCTTTTTAGTGGTCTTATTTTAGAGTGCATAATATTTTTTAAATTACTTTTTATAGCATTTTTATAGGGTATTAATTAAATGTTTGTTTTTTTTTGGAGCTTTTTTTTTTTTTTTTTTTACAGGGTTCACTTTGCAGATTGTTACGGACGCAGTGATACCAAATATGTGGGGGTTTTGTGCATTTTATTCACTTGTACTGAATAAAAACTAATTTGGAGAAAATCTTGTTCAATTTAGCATCACCATCTTTTCATATGCACAACTTTTTTATTTTTCGGCTGACTAATCTGGTTTGGGGCTTATTCTTTGCGAGAAGAGTTGTTCTTGTTAGTGGGCTTATTTTAGAGTGCATAACATTTTTAAAATTACTTATTAGAGCATTTTTTATAGGTTATTAATTAAAAATGATCTTTTTTCGGAACGTTTTTGCGTTTTTTTTCTCCGGCGTTTACCGTGTAATGATTCTGTTTTATTATACAGATTGTTACGGACGCGGCAATACCAAATATGCGGGGTTTTTTTGCGTTTTTGTGGTTTTTATACTTTAAGTGTTTATATTTTAATGTATTTATTTTTTATTTATTATAATGTGTAGTGTTTTTCACTTTTTTTACTTATACTTACTCCGATCACCGGTGTTAGCGCAGGCTGTCAGCTGTGATAGACAGCTGACAGCCGCTGCTTCTGGTGCCGGCTCAGTTTGTGAGCCGGTGCCAGAAGCAGGACGTTATAGCACGTCCCCGTGCGCTTAACATGTAGCCACGGGGACGTACTATAACGTCCTGGTGTGCCTAGGGGTTAAAAACAAAGGTTCATACATCACATTCCAACCTCTTCACCATGGCAGGGCGGAATCTTCATACTTTGGAGATGCTTTTGTGATAGGAAGAAAAAACCCATGGGAAATTGAGTGTTTTGCCCCAGTGCAGAAGGATGTTCACAAAATAAGCTTAACTTTTTATTTAGATAAATAAGAAGCAGTATTCTTCAGTAGATGAACAAGTATAATTTTAAGATCCTTCTAATTGATGAGAAACAGGTATCAAGGATCAGTTATACTTGCTCAACCACTCAACAGTGCCTGTTTTTTTTTACCTCAAGACGATATGATTCCAATGTAAAAATGTGTTGTTTTGCTTTACAAAATTAGATTATACAGTACATATTAAAATCCAAGCCCTACATATACTTGTACAGTATAAACCAAACACCACACAAGCCATAAACTAAAATCCCATGGTCATTTCATCGAGTCATGGAGTCTGCCAAGGACTACCATACTGCTAAGACAAAAACCTACATTGGATTTATATAATCTTCATTTCCTATCCATCAAGCAAAAAGTATTGAATGTCTTTTGTTAGTTTTTGTTAGTTTATGGCTTCAATAACTATTGACAAATGCCTATTCAGTTTAAGTATGCTTCTCCTTATGTCCCTAAATACAGGTGTTGACCAAAGGAGATAGCAGAGTAAGTTACTATTGCACACCTCTGACAGCTGCTTGCTTCAAAGGAGAGCAAATATATCATGTAATGTTTAATGCTAATCTTCCAGGAGGAACCAATCAGATATTGCTGAAATCCATGTGTTCAACTGACTGTTTTCAATACATATGAAGAATTCCTACACACAACCATTTTTTTAATTTTACAGCTCCCACACAGCCACATTACATTGTATAGTATTATGCTCTTAGCCATTGCTTTCAGGGCCACGAGTATGGGTGTACAGTCTTTTTCTATTTCATCAGTGCATTAGCAACACTCACCGGCCCATGATGCTCTGCAGGACCATTGTGGAACTACACACATCATGTGCGGGTAGGCTTCTACAGACATGTAGCATTTTACATGACCCATATCTTTTAGTAGTCAGGGTGCAACTAAACAAGTAATTGTGACCATAATTCATAAGAAAATTATTATTTGGTAACAGGTTAAAGTAAACTGTTACTAAATAATAATTTCATTATTCAATTTTCAATTATGGGCACAATTTCTTTATTCATGTGGCCCGCCGCAACACAGTGGCATCACAGCCGCTCAGTTTAGTTGCACCCTTGGGGTTGATTACTGCTATATGCAAATGTAGGTTTCCAGCTAACCATAATATATATTTATGTAAATCATCATTCATCTGCATCTGGCATAACTGGATAAATTCTTTAGATATGTTGAGGTTGGTTTATATGGCTATTATGAGCTGTTAATAGAGAAGGTTTAGGGTATACAGAAGCAGGCACAGTAATTAAGTATACTGGACTATATTATCAACCTGCATTAGAAATAATATTCAAATACATTGTTTGATCTACAAAATTATACAAATTCACAATTGAATAATAAATATTGAAGAGACCAATGTTAAATAATAATATCTAGTGGATATTGGAAATGCTAAGTTTAGAAGCCTCTTCCAGCATTTGCCCTAATATGATTTTCTAACAAATACATGACAAGACCTTTTTCTTTTTAAATAAAAACCAATGGAATATATAAACCAGGAGGCTTTTTATTTCAATGGCTGGAAAAATCCTATACTTAAACAGCACTTTGATTCTCACCAAAATTCACAAGAATGGAAATTCCTATTACACAGTTACTGCTGTAATTTAATATTACAAGCTCCGACTTCTGTGTAGAATTACATTAGGGAGTGTAACCACACTTATATATCTTTTCTAGTACATGTTCCACGCCATTGAGTTGAACATTTTTCGGCTTAGCTTATTTTTACATTTAAAGTGGTTAACAATTTTATTGTCATTACTTAGGTGTAGTGTATCTATACCTTTTATAATAGCGTAAGAAGGGTAGTGTAATATAGGCTAGGGTATCTAACAATACCAACGCAATATTAGATCATATTTTAAAAACCAAAAGCTGTTGCACATGGGGTAGTTTGGTCTGGCCATGTTCCAGCTGGATTTATGGAACTGTAGCACTGAACAGTATGCAGCATGTCAACTCAGTTAAGATTTTCTGGGTTCAGACCAGTAAATTTGGTCAACATATGTGCCATATGCAACAGCCCTGAATGTTACTTGCATTGGGCTACTCAATTACTTTTTTTACTTGGATCAGAATCATTTGAAGTTCCTTTATTATCATTATTATTATCATAATTATTATTATATTATCATCATTATTCCTTTATTTTATTAACTGCAATACAGAGAATTCTTATAATGGTACACACACAACAGTGGACCATATCTATTAAACTGCTGCGCCAGTTTACTGTCTGATTTTGCATTGAAAAGAACGTCTTTGGTGCTTCCACATGTATTTGAGAAATTTTTGCGCCAATTATATTTCATGGCTGCCCTGTGTCGACAGGACAAAAAAATAAACAACTACAGGGACATGTTCGTGGTAAGTCGGAGATTACAACTAGAGATGGGCGAATCAATTCTAACGAATCAGAATTCGTTTAGAATTTCAGAAAAATTTTGATTCGTCACAAATCCGAAGTTTATGGGGATTCGTGGGAATGAATTATGACATTTTCCCCTTTATGGCCGTGAGCAAAATGTGTTACATGGTGCAGAGAACTCAGGAAAGAAGAAAGGAACATGGCGGTACTGTACGGCTGTAGTGTACCTCACTGTATGGCGGTAGTGTTCCTCACTGTATGGCGGAAGGGTTCCTCACTGTATGGCGGAAGGGTTCCTCACTGTATGGCTGTATTCTTCACTTTATGGAGGTAGTGTTCCTCACTGATTGGTAGTAGTATTCCTCACTGTATGGGGGTAGTATTCCTCACTGTATGGGACTAGTGTTTCTCAATGTATGGCGGTAGTGTCCCTCACTGTATGGCGGTAGTGTCCCTCACTGTATGGTGGTAGTGTCCCTCACTGTATGGCGGTAGTGTCCCTCACTGTATGGCGGTAGTGTCCCTCACTGTATGGTGGTAGTGTTCCTCACTGTATGGTGGTAGTGTTCCTCACTGTATGGCGGTAGTGTTCCTCACTGTATGGCAGTAGTGTTCCTCACTGTATGGCAGTAGTGTTCCTCAATGTATGGCAGTAGTGTTCCTCACTGTATGGCTGTATTTTGACATTTTCGTTATATGGCATTTTCACACACAGCAATAGCTAATGTGTTTATGATTTTTACAGTTTATTTTTATATCAGTTCTAGGGAAAGGGGGTGATTTTAATTTTTTACGTTTTTTATTATAATTTTTATAAACTTTTTTTTAATTTTTTACTATTTTTCAGACTCCATAGGGTAATTTAATGATGATCTGATCGGTCCTTTCATATACTGCCATACTACAGTATAGTACAGTACAGGAGATCATGATTAAGACACATCGTGTCGAAACGCGTTGATCCTTACAACGGCTGTATTTGTCTACATGAATTTTATTGAATAAAGGAAGTATTTTGATATTGTAACATCTCTGAGTGTGGTACAGAGTGCTGATTTATACATCTTTACCTTCCATATGGGGATTTTCCTCCTCATTTATTACAATGTGCTGATCGCACATTGTAATGAAGGGGTTGAACCGAGGCAGATCGTCGCTCCCCCGAACGTCACCGCTCCTCTGATCAGTTGCCATGACAGCCTCGGTTTTTCTTCAGACCTGAGGCTGCATGGTTTCAGGAGATTCATTACAATAAACCAGTGGCTCATTGTAATGAATCATATGCAAAAACGCCATATATTGCAATACAGTAGTATTACAGTATATGGTAGGAGTGATCTGACCATCTAGGGTCAATGTACCCTAAAGGGTCTAAGAAATAGGGGGAAGAAAAGAAAAAAAGTTTGATATTAATTTGATATTAATAAAATATTAAAAATTCCAATTACCCCCTTTCCCTAGAACTGATATAAAAAATAATAAATAGAGATGAACGAACACACTCGTCCGAGCTTGATGCTCGTTCGAGCATTAGCGTACTCGTAACTTCTCGTTGCTCGGACGAATACTTCGCCAGCTCGAGAAAATGGCACCTCCCGCCGTTTTGATTTTTGGCAGCCAGAAACAGAGCCAATCACAAGCCAGGAGACTCTGCACTCCACCCAGCATGACGTGGTACCCTTACACGTCGCTAGCAGTGGTTGGCTGGCCTGATCAGGTGACCCTGGAATAGACTAGCCCCTGCCCATGCTGCTTGCATCATTCTCTGTCTGGATGCCGCTAGGGAGAGAGCTGCTGCTGCTGCAGGGATAGCGTTAGGCTGTTATATTAGCTTACTGTTAGGCAGGAGTGAGTCTACAAGAACCCAACAGCCCTTGTTAGGGCTAGAACAGCGTTATACTTTATTTTTTTTTGTTTGCTTGTGGCTGGCCTTGCTGGCACTAGTAGTGCAGCTAGGACCATATTGTGACGAATTTTTCAAAACTTAAAGTGACTTAAAATCCAGTTGTTGTGTGCCATCAGTGTAGGTTAGAAACTAGGCATACAAGAACCCAACCGGCTTTCTTAGGCCTACAATAGCATTATATATATATGACTTACAATCATCAGGCACAGCAAAAAATCCAGTTGTGTGCTGTCAGTGTAGGCTAGAAACTAGCCATAGCAATAGGATAGCATCGTTTTGTTAAAAAAAACAAAAACAAAAAATACACCAAAAAAAAAAACAAAACGAAAAATTTACAGTTTACACTTTAATTTTGAAAATGTTGAACCAGAGGGCTAGGAGTAGAGGACGAGGGGTGGACGTCCAATTACTGCAGGGGTCAGAGGCCATGGTCCTGGGCGGGGTGAGACACCACCTGCTGATGAGGGAGCAGGGGAACGCCGCAGAGCTACTCTCCCTAGGTTCATGTCTGAAGTTACTGGGACTCGTGGTAGAGCACTGTTGAGGCCAGAACAGTGCGAACAGGTGATGTCGTGGATTGTGGACAATGCTTCTAGCCATATGTCCACCAGTCAGTCTTCCACGCAGTCCACCCATGTCACCGAAATCAGCACTCCTCCAGCTCCTCCACCTCAGCCTCCTTCCCCCCAGTCTGCCCCCTCCCAGGAAAAATTGGCATTTGAAGTGGCATACTCTGAGGAACTGTTTTCTGGACCCTTCCCAGAGTCACAAACCACTTGTCCAGTTGCTGCTGAACTTTTCCGATGCCCAGGTTTTCCACCGGTCGCAGTCTGTGGGGGATGATGACATTGTTGACGTAGTGGAAGAAGTGTGTAAAGAGGTGTCGGACGATGAGGAGACACGGTTGTCAGACAGTGGTGAAGTTGTTATCAGGGCAGGAAGTCCAAGGGGGGAGCAGACTGAGGGATCGGAGGATGATGAGGTGACAAACCCAAGCTGGGTTGATAGGCCGGGTGAACACAGTGCTTCTGAGACGGAGGAGAGTCCTCGATGAGAACAGGTTGGAAGAGGCAGTGGTGGGGCCAGACGGAGAGGCAGGGCTCTTGCTCTTGCCCTGCTCTCCGTCTGGCCCCACCACTGCCTCTTCCAACCTGTTCTCGTCGAGGACTCGCCTCCGTCTCAGAAGCACTGTGTTCACCCGGCCTATCAACCCAGCTTGGGTTTGTCACCTCATCATCCTGGTGCATCAGCGCCAAATGTTTCATGTAATGAAGCTCCTGTGGTGAGGGCTAGATTTTCAGAAGTCTGGAGGTTCTTTAAAGAAACACCGGATGACCGACGGACTGTGATGTGCAACCTGTTCTACACCAGGATCAGCAGGGGTTCCACCACTACCAGCTTAACCACCACCAGTATGCACAGGCATATGAATGCTAAACACCCCACTCAACAGAACCAAGGCCGTTCAACTCCGGCCGGGAAAACCCCACTGCTCCTTTCCCTGTGTCACCTGCTGCCTCTGCTAGTCAGCCCCCTGCCCAGGACCCGGGCCCAAACACCTCCCGTGCGAAAACCACACCTTCGCCTCCACGATCCTCCACAGCATCCACCAATGTCTCCATGCGCAGCGTTCAGCTCTCCATACCACAGACGCTGGAGCGCAAGAGGAAGTACAGTGCAATCTCCACATCTCCAAACTACTTAGCCTGGAGATGCTGCCCTGTAGGCTGGTAGAGGACGAGGCCTTCCGCAACCTCATGGCAGTGGCCGCCCCTCGGTATTCGGTCCCCAGCCGTCACTACTTTTCCCGATGTGTCGTCCCAGCCCTGCACCAGCACGTGTCAGACAACATCATCCATGCCCTGACCAACGCCGTTTCTGACAAGGTCCACCTGACCACGGACGCGTGGACGAGTGCTGCTGGGTAGGGCCACTATGTATCGCCGACGGCACATTGGGTTAACTTGGTGGAGGCTGGGACCGAGTCTGACCCTGGGGCTGGTCATATACTGCTGAAGCCGAAGATTGCGGGGCCTACCTCGGTCCAGGTCTCTCAGGCCTACTATGCCTCCTCCCACCCCTCCTCCACCTCCGAATTACCATCCGTGGGCATGCCGCCATCAGTCGGTAGCTCTAGGCACAGCAGCAGTGCCGTCACTAAGCGACAGCAGGCGGTGCTCAAACTGCTGAGCCTAGGCGATAAAAGGCACACCGCCCAAGAGCTATTACAGGGCATCATGGCGCAGACTGATCTGTGGCTGGCACCGCTGAACCTGAAGCCAGGCATGGTTGTGTGTGAAAACGGCCGTAACCTGGTGGCGGCTCTGCAACTCGGCAGACTGACACATGTGCCATGCCTGGCCCATAGCTCAGCGTTTCCTCAAGACATACCCCAATCTGTCTGATTTGCTCACGAAGGTGCGCCGCATCTGTGCGCATTTCAGGAAGTCCAACACAGATGCTGCCACTCTCAGGGCAGTGCAGCGCCACCTCCAACTGCCTGCTCACCGACTGTTGTGCGACGTGCCCACGAGGTGGAATTCAATATTAACCATGTTATCCAGAGTTTACCAGCAACGCAGAGCGATTGTAGACTGCCAGATGTCAACTTCCACCAGAACTGGTAGTCAGGTCAGTCAGCTTCCTCAAGTCTACAATGAGGAGTGGACGTGTAAGTCTGATATCTGTCAGGTGCTATGTAACTTTGAGGAGTCAACACAGATGGTCAGCTGTGATGCCGCCATCATCAGCCTCACCATCCTGCTGCTTGGCCTGTTGAAAAACTCTCTGGTTAGCATGAAGTCTGAAGCTTTGCGCTCGTCACAAGAGACGGGGGAAGAAGATTCCCTTGTTGATAGCCAAAGCACCCTCAGGTCTGTTTCTCAGCGCATATCGGAGGAGGTGGAGGAGGATGAGGAGTAAGAGGAGGAGAATGTTGGCGAGACAGAAGAGGGGACCATTCTTCAGTCCTTCACTGTTCAGCGTGTATGGGCAGAAGAAGAGGAGTTGGAGGAGTTGGAGAAGGAGGAAATGGACAGGCCAGTGAGGGGAGTGAATTCTTGCGCGGTGGGACTCTGGCGCATATGGCAGATTTCATGCTAGGCTGCCTATCCCGTGACCTTTGCATTCAAAGAATCTATTCCAGCACCGATTACTGGGTATTCACTCTCCTGGACTCAGGGTACAAGAAAAATCTTTCCACTCTCATCCCTGGAGAGGAAAGGAGTGTGAGAATGCATGAATACCAGCAGGCCCTGGTGCACAAGCTGAAACAGTATTTCCCTTCTGACAGCGCTAGCGGCAGAGGGCGTACTTCTGTGGGACAAGTAGCGAGGGAGAGTAGGCGAGCAGGCAGCTTGTCCAGCACTGGCAGGGGTACGCTTTACAAGGCCTTTGCCAGTTTTATGTCACCCCAGCAAGACATTGTCACCTGTCCCCAGTCTCGGCAGAGTAGGGCTGATCTTTACAGAAAGATGGTGAGGGAGTACGTAGCTGACCATACCATCGTCCTAAATTATCACACAGCTCCCTACAACTACTGGGTTTCAAAGCTGGACATGTGGCACGAACTGGCGTTGTACATCTTGGAGGTTCTTGCCTGCCCTGCCGCTAGCGTGTTGTCTGAGCGGGTTTTCAGTGCAGCTGGTGGCATCATCACCGATAAGCGTACACGCCTGTCGACTGACAGCGCTGACAGGCAAGATGAATAAAGCCTGGATTTCTCATAATTTCCAATCTCCACCAGGTGAAAGAAGCTCAACCTCAATAATGTATGCACTCCTCCTCCTCATTTTCCTCCTTCTCCTCCTCTTTGTACACCAAAGCAGAGGAAACTGGCTATTTTTTGCCAGGGCCAACTGGCTCTAGTTATAGTACTCTATGTATTTAATTTTTCTGGAGGGCCACCCACCCGGTCCTCTGACTTGAAAACTTTTTTGAACTGCCACATACAGGCACTATCCAAATTTAATTGTCTCCATAGCAGCCTCCACACGTCGTCTTTATAGCTGCCTCCCAAAGTCGTTCATATAGCTGCCTTCATACATCGTCCCCTTAGCAAACGAACTGTGTCAGGCAGAATTTTGGGTTGTTTTCATGGATTCCACATCAAAGTTGTTAACTTTGTCGCCACCCTGCTGTGTTATCCACAAAATATACTGGCAAACTTTTATCATTTACCGATATTATTTCAGCGCTTCTTGCGCATCTGTTTACATTTCCATCACCCACTTTAACCAAGCCAATTACTTATAAGAAGAGTACTACACTTGATCTTATACAAAAGGTTCTTAGAAGTGCTGTTTGTAGCCCCCGACTGCTTTGAAAATGATACTTTTTTCAAAGTAAACGCTTCTGGCCCCCATGCCCATTTTGGGTGGGGAGCAGTCGAGAGACAGGGGCTTGGACAGGCGAAAGCTCGCCTGGCAGCGGACTGCCAGCTCCATCCCAAGATTAGGCAGCCTCAGAGGCATCCATGCATACTACTCCTGCTGTTTCTTGTCCATTTCGCCTCCATGATCCTCCACAGCGTCCACCAATGTCTTCATGCGCAACTTTCAACTGTCTATACCCCAGATGCTGGAGCGCATGAGGATATACAGCACATCATCCCCTTATCAAACGAGCTGTGTCAGGCAGAATTTTCAGGTGTTTCACCAGATACGTAGTGGAACTCGGCCCATCTGTCGCCGCCATGCTGGAGACCTGAAGTTTCAATCATAGCAGCACAATATGGATGGCCCATACTGTCGCTCTTAATCATGGAAGTCGTCTCCATGGCTGCCTCCACATGTCGTCCCCTTATCAAACAAGTTGTGTCAGGCTCCTTTTTCGGGTGTTTCACCAGATACGTTATGGAACTTAGTCAATATGTCGCCACCATGCTGTGTTATCGACTAAATATACCATCAACCTTTTGTTCACATAGGA
Source organism: Engystomops pustulosus (assembly GCF_040894005.1). Classification (NCBI taxonomy): domain Eukaryota; kingdom Metazoa; phylum Chordata; class Amphibia; order Anura; family Leptodactylidae; genus Engystomops; species Engystomops pustulosus. The sequence goes on from NC_092414.1 coordinate 46,207,980, forward strand.
AATCATTTCAGCGCTTCTTGCTCACCTCATTTGGTTCCTCTCTGCCGCCTTAACCAGGCAAAATACTGATACATACAGTGCTACATGTTATCCTCGCCTAAAGGAATTTTTTAAATTGGTTTGAAGCCTGAGTCCATTTAGGGTATGTCGCCATGCCACTCTCTAGCCTGCCGCTGCATGCCGTCTTCTATAGTGTCAGGGTCAATTATTGGATGTTTTAGATGCTATCTAGCCTCATTCGGTCACTCTGTCATCGCCATGCTGTTGCCCATAATTTTGGCATAATGGTGCAATTAAGCAGCCTCAGAGGCATCCATGCATGCTGCCCCTGCTGTTTCCTGTCCATTTCCGTGCTGTTTCCATCATTTTCTGAGGTTTCCAGGTGTTTGGCCAAGCTTCCCTGTGCAGACCCTTGGTCTCCTTAAAAAATGCTCAAGTCTCCCATTGACTTCAATGGGGTTCGTTATTCGAGACGAGCACTCGAGCATCGGGAAAAGTTCGTCTCCAATAACGAGCACCCGAGCATTTTAGTGCTCGCTCATCTCTAATAATAAACAGTAAAAATCACAAAGACATTAGGCATCACTGCATCCCAAAATGCCTGATCTATCAAAAAATAAAATGATTATTGCCGGGAAATGGCAAACGGGAAATGGCACCCAAATATACGAAATGTGACTTTTACACCTTTTTACATGACATAAAAAATGTAATAAAAAGCTATCAAAATGTCGCATAGTCCTGAATAAGGTAGCAATGAAAACATCCGCTCATTTTGCAAAAAATGAAACCCCTCCCAGCTCCGTAAAGCAAAGTATGAAAAAGTTTTTAGCGTCAGGAGATTTTTTATTTCTTTTTCGTACACATTAGTTTAATTTTTGAAAATGTATTTCATTTTTCCACATTTTCCACATTTGGAATTTTTTTTCTGCATCCCAGTACATGACATGGAATAATAAATAACATCACGGGAAATTAAATTTGTTACACACAAAATAAGCTCTAAAACAGCTCTGTACAAGAAAAAATTAAAAAGTTAAGGTGGAGAGCGAAATGAGCGAAAAAACCCTGCGTCCATAAGGGATTAATACACTATCATTATTATTGTTGCAAATATTGTGTTAGCTCTGTGAGAATATCAGTTTTGTCTTCCCACAGTGAGACCCCTGAGGAGCAGTACTACTCTAATGGCGAAACACGTAGGGTTAGTGTGTCTTTGTCAGGACATTAAAGTACACCATGTCAATATCTACATGGGACAAATTGTCCCCCATATTTTTAAAGGGAATTAATAAAAGTTAAGTTTTTTAAGGTGTTTCTGATTTTTCTGTGAGTTCTATGTTCCAGAAAACAATTTTTGTGCCTACTCTTCAACTGAAATTAAATTAGAGAAAACAATAAGAATTATACATATGTTTGTTTCAACCTTCGATCAATCCAACATATAATTTATACCCACTCTTAACTAATAGCAGTTTTGGCTCTGAAAGCATAAATTTCTCTTTAGTTTTTAAATGGATAATTCAAAATTATTTTTAGACTTTATTGTTTACCTAAATTGTATTATATTGTTATTGATTTATTAGTTACTGAACATTTAGGGAGACATACTCTAACACTCCTAAACCACTTCATATATGTAATCTGTTCTAATAGAAAACACAGACACAAAGACAAAACCAAAAATGAATCACAATCAAGCAAGACAAAATATAGTTTCATCACTGATACATAGCATGTGTAACTAATAAAAAGTACTGCCAATGTTTACTATGGTCACTAAACCCAAAAATAGTGTTACTATAATGGTTTTCTTTGTAGCAGCCACGACATTTTCATCACAAACATGACAGACATGACAAAACAACTGATAACACTTCAAAATACCTGCACAAAGCATGACAATCAAATTCTCTCATAGACCTCGATAAGTTAGCTCCGATCTACTGTTGTCTACGGCCATGAGGCTGCAGGAAAGTATATAAGACAATACTGTTAAACAGAGCTCTGGCAAGATGGTATCCTCCATAATCACGGACAAACATAGAAAAAATACATACACAAGTAGATCATAAAAAAGTGCTACATTTCACTGGTTCATTGATCTGGTTTAAATAATTTAGAAAATCTGTGATGCATTCTTTTCTGTTTGATTTGTGCATTCAATTAAAAAAACCTGTTTATTCACTAGCTGGCATCTTCTTGGATTGTTGAAATTGAGCAATTATCAAAATATGACTTAAAAAAAACTATAAAACCCATTATACTAATACAATTGTTTATTGCAATGAAACAGCAATTTTTTAATGATCATTCAGAATCCATGTATATTTGTTCAACTTTAAGATCATCTTTCTACTGTCATGGTGTTACCATCCAGAAAATCCAAATTTGTGGAGGAAATTTATTTGCCTAAATAAAGAGAGTTCATCACTGCAGTCAAGCTCTCCCTGACTCAGATCAGGGACATCACAGGCTGGCATTTCATAACATATAGGAAAGAGGATGGTAAAAGAAATGTGGGTACAGATATTATTTTCTCAGAATAATTTATAGTTGAGAACAATCAGAATGCCACATACTGAAGTGTCTAGAAGGTAGAGAGATAAGCACTGCAGTCAAGCTCTCCTCACCTCAGAACAGGAACCTCACTAGCTGGCATTTCATAATATACAGGACAAAAAATGGTAAAAGCAATTTGAGTACAGATATTATTTTCACAGAATAATTTATAGTTGAGAACAATAAGACTGCCACATGCTGAAGTATCAACTTTAACTACTAAAAGTAAACACTTTGATCAGAATTACTAGAAGAAGTATAAAGCGATGGAGAATCATGTTATCTATACCCAGAGGTCCTTCACAAGAAAAGAAATCTGTGAAACACATTTTGAGCTGTAAAACAGCATGATAAATTCTGTTCGTATTTAGAGTTTCTTTTCAAGGTATTTGAATGAATCAGTGGAGTCACTTTGCTTAGCAGATTCTGGACTCCAACTGAATTATCTTTGCAGCAGCTGCTGTGTGCTGTACTTTAAAAGTATGTAGTAAGAAAATTTCCCCATTTGATAGTTGGCTACTGCTATACAAGTGATAGATCTCTCTCTGTTGGCTAAAAAAATAATGTTTTAGAGGTTTTAGAATGTTTTATACTTTAATGGTATATTAACAGGTTATGCCCTAGAAAAGTGTCCAGTAGTGGTTTAGCTGCTAGGATCCCTCAAACAAAAAAAACCCCTTACCTCTGCTCCTGATAAGGGAATGGTTTTACTTACTATAGAAAATTTAAAAGGCAATACATTTCATAGTAAAAAGTTTTAAAAGAAATAAACAAAGTTCCAGAAGCATACCAGTTTTTTTTTTTTTTTGGGACAGATGAGGAAACTACTTTTACATGCATATCAGTTATCTGTTAGTGTGGGTCTAATATGCTCCTTCAACAGCCAAGTCCAATAGAAACAACCAATAGCAATAACTATGAAGGAATAAAAGAGTAGCACAGAATTTGTGAAGTTAATAAAAGATCCTTTTTAAGTAAATTACTAAGGCCAGTATCCATTAGAGAAAAAAAAATCACTCAGATCAGTCAGTTTTAAGCTTTTATATAAATTCCAAGCTTTGAAGAATGTAGTCACAAGGTACAGCAGAACAGCAGAGACCAGGATCATATTAAGGAAATTACTGAAGATTAGAAGATTACACACCATTACACATCATCAGAGTCCCTTACTTAGAAGGACAAAGATAAAAATTGCTGCAGTTCTGCTGAATGACAATCTACCATCAAAATAAAGCATGATAAATCGGGGGCAGTCGCTGATAGACCCAGGCATTGTGACTGTGGCAATCTTCTTATATTTGTTATCCATGACCTCCCTCCTTATAAAATAACTTTTAAAATAATGCTAAAGAGCCTCAAAGGCTATGGGGGTGTTATCAGACATTCTAAAACCACACTTTCCCCTCTCTCTATGAGATTACAGGAAGTGCATTGGGAGGGTGAGACTGAGATGTGCTGCTGCAGTATAACAACAGCATCTGAAACCAGAGTGCAAATGGCTTCAGTAACACAACGTATAGCCTTGGCCATCCATTACATAATTATACCTTTATTGTCAGGGGTATAAAAATTTTAAATAAAAACAAATAAAAAATTGAAATTTTAGTGCTTCCTACCTCCCAAAAATATGTAATAGAAGACAATCAAAAATCAACAATCAAAATGTCAGATGTACCCTATAATAGCACCAATCTAACCATTACCTTTTCCTGCAATAAACAAGCCCCAATGACCTTTTTTATTCTGTACGGATGCAGGAAAGAGTAGCATCATCAAGCTATTTGTGCCATAAAAATTAGCCCATTGGAAAATAAAAATCTTGAGGCAATAAACAAGCCCTCATCTGCCCATGTATTTGAGTAAGAATAAAATGTAAAAAAGGTTTGTGTCCTGAATGTCCTGAAGGCCTTTTTAGGCTGTGTCCTTAAAGTGTTAATGACGAAAGGTGCAAATATTATCTCAGTAAATCAGTGGGGAACATATTTTCACCTTGCTGGTATGTTACTGAAATGTCTGCACATTATGGCAGTGATTATGAAAAGCGGAGGTCCATTATAACACAAATCATTGCTGCTTATTAATACATTCTCAGGTGGCTTGTATAGCTTGTAAAGATAAGTCCTCCATCAAAGTTTGTATTAAAAAGAATTTCTATATTTCATATATTAGTGGAATATTTGTAATTCCAAACTTGAAATTTAACAAAAATAAGTAACTGCCACAATTTGTTCTCTTTTATATCTTAAATGGGTCACGACAAAAAAATGTAAATACATTTGATGTAGAATACAGACCACATTTTATTGTGTTAAGATGCCAAAAAAACTGGGTGTACATTAACATGAGTCATTCTTCCATCACTGAAAAGTGCGTAAAAGATTAAACTAATATAATAGGACATTTTCCATTTAAAAAAATGAAAGAGCAGCAAGAGTAAAAGTCAACTTACAAATTTATGACACACTGAAAATCTGGCAATAGACTGTCAAGTTTTAAAGGACATTTATAAGGTGTGCATATGTAAGCATATCTCTCTGCATCTCTAGTGGCTTCAACAAAAATGAAATACGGATGTGTAGTTTTATGGAAGGAAATGTGGTTCCAGAGGGTAAATTAAAATTCATAGGACTGTAAAAAAGTTGCCATTTTGCTCTAATTGTTCCCAGAAGACAGGCTGTTTGATAGTATAGCATAGGTTTCCTCTACTTATTGTCCTTGTATCAACATTTTACTTTCAAAACAAATGCTTTCTTCCATTTAGGCATTGAGATGCAAAGAATATATAAATAAATAAAATAATTCATGAAAAATGCAGGTTTTTTTCACTATATATATTTGAATGCATTATGGACATGTGTTAATATTTAATTTTTATGTAAATGTTTATGTTAAAATAAAATTATATACAAAACAGATATTTATAGATTTAAAAGGAATTAGTTTACTTATTTATTTCTTTTAAAAATATGAGAACATTCTGTGCCACTGATGTAATAATATATATTTTTAAGTCTAAAAAAATTGTAATGCATTTATATACGAAGTTACTCAGAGCTGAGTTTGATAGCTTGTGTAGATGCATCACTTAACAGAAAGAAGTTCGCTCATGCACAAACAACTATTCACGTGTATGCTAAAGGAGCGTATACTATGAGCTGTACTGAACACAAAAATGCAAGTCCCTAGAGCCCTGTAGGTTGCACCGATATAATAAGGCGGTACGGCCCTGCCTGGTGCAGAATTGTGCTGTTACGTGCACCAGGAACAGTGTTGAGTTCCAGAAGATGTTATCACATCAGAGTAGAAGTGATGAGGTCACATGCCGCTCATTTAGAAATTGAAGCAGCAGAAAGTGGAAAGCCACTGGTGAAAGCAAGGGGTAACCTGGAGAGGCAAGTATACATTTTTTTCCTCTCTTTATACACATACCAAAGGTTTTTTCTCATTTCTGAGAACCTTTTAAGACCGGACTGAATCTCATTTTGTGTAATCAGGAGTTTTTCCCCAAGCTAACTGCTTTTCTTATTTCTCAAAGAAATCCCACAAAATCCCACTGTAACTATTGAGTGTAAAATGCTGGAAATGCCAACCTAATCTTAACATAACCAATCTCATCTGTGGTCTCATCATAAATCTGAAGCAGCAGGCCAATTGTCTTGGGGTGGTGCGTAACTCCTTTGCACCTTACACTTAATAACTTGCACTCATATGTAGCTCAGAAAAATTTCCATAATCCACCCTTTACATACTATGGAAACCTCTAAAAGAACTAACAGGGGCACGGTGTTCCCCTTGTCTCTGTATTTTCCTATTACTAAACTGCCTCCTTTACATTCTATCCTTCTATCATTCTGTACTTTCAATTCACACACACAACAAGTTTCCAGTCTATGCAAGTAAATGCACTGGTTGCCTGTCATCTTTTGTATTCAATTTAAAGGAAACCTATCATCAGCAATCTACCTATAAAGGTTCTTCCAATGGTAGATCCCTCCTTACGTTTTCAATCTCATACCATCTTTTTCTAATCCTTTAATATTTCCTAACTTTATCTAAACTTCATTCCACAAAATTGCAAATTATTGGCAGGGGCTACTGGGGTGTAAAGTAGCCTCTCCATGCTGCGTGAGGGAGGCTTCGGCTTCCAAGCGTGTCCTAGTTGTGCTTCAGCACAAGCTGTATTCACACCGCCGACTTTATGCACTCTGCACATGCGCAGTAGCTTTCTTCAATGCCGATGGCTAACACAATATGTGTGTCGGCTCTGCCACTGGCACTAGAGCAATCTACAAAGCTCTCCACAGTGCTCTAGGTCCCCATCTCTCGTCTAAGTCTACTGTCCAGCACATGCTCTTCTATCTGTCCGCAGTCTAAAAGACTAATATTTATAATACATACACATTCCCTACTGACATATTATTTTCATTTTCTTTATTCTAATCCCCACTGCTTACAACACCCCTCGTTGTAATTCCATAGCACTATTGTATTACTACTATTGTATTGTACTATTATATTGGTTACTATTGTGGCACCATGCACCATCACTTCTGTAAATATAGATAGTGGCTGGTGACTGACATAAGCAGCAATATTTATTTAGTTATTTATTTAGAAACCTTATAAGAATGGCTGGACTATCATACAAGCACAGTCAACTCATGTATCCTTCTTCTTTAAGCTCTTATAAACAAGGCCCTAATTCCTATTGATCTGATTCACATATACAGTAATTATTTGTTGTTTTTTATATTACTAGTAATATTTGAAAGAAAATAATAGGTTGCTACAGTTCATCGATTACAAATATTATATATAAAGTTGAGTGTATGTCCGCTAAAGGAATCTGCACCGTTTCATTTACAATCACCAAATTTTGTGATTCAGGGAATGTCATAGACCAGGTTTAGAGCCAAAATTTTAATCCCACGCTTTCCAAAATCCACTTATTAGCCACCATATACAGGAGCCATTGTCTGCTGCTGCTGTGGCAGTCAGAAACTGAGCCATTATTGGTTTCTGTTTGCTATAGTTTATTAAAATGAGCTGTGAGCTTTGATTGGATACTTTAGGAAATGAATATAAGACAGCTCATGTCAGAGACAGACAGAGAAAGAAATAGGGACAGTCAGAGAAGGGGCGGTTAGACAGACAGAGACAGTCCATGCCAGAGACCATCGGAGGCAGACAGAGACAGAAACGTTCAAAGACAGTCAGAGAGAGAGATACAAATAAAATATTTTTGTAAGCCCATTCTATTTTGTTATAGCTATGAGCAGTTATTTACTATCCCGGGGAACGCCGGGAGCTACAGCTAGTTGATTTAATTAAGTCAAACTTTTGATAAACTATGAATAAAGAATATATTGAATGGGAGTGAATGGGGATGATTGTTTAGTATTGCTGCATCGATAAAGTACATTTTAGTTTTTACTTCTATTCTAAATACTATTAAAATTATGTTTTATTTACATGATACTACATGTAAAGCACACATTTATATGATTTCCTCTGACACTGGTACATGCCTTGGCTCTGAATTGAAAAGAACCACCATAAAACAAAACAGTTAAACATGTCAGTATGTTGTTAAATAGCTAAACACTTTCCAGATCAGATGTCTTTCACTGGTCATCATGGTGGCAACATCCCAGTGTAATGGTATCATCAAGAAAATCAACTTTGAAGTAAAGTGTAAAATAGATGTGTAAAATCATGGAAGCAGAGAGTTAAGATCTAAACTTAAGTTTTACTTACCTAAGAAATCCCCTTCACAGTGAATGCTGGCGCTGCATCCAGGGAAATCACTTGCCAGCTCCCCCAAAGTTTGAAGCATGATGTCAAACATATCTGATGGAACATTTTGAGGTCGGGAGAACTTGACTTCAGTCCTAAACTCTTCACTACCGAGACTTTATAGAACCATTTCACAACTCACTGGATTGACTGGATCATAATCTGAGATAATCCAATGAAGGGGAGAATATGTAGCACACCCAATAAAATTGACTTTATTCTTCTTATATTTAAGCCTTAAGAATTATATTCACCATGAGTAAGTCTTAGGAACAAGCTGAAACGCGTAGGTGGCTTACCTACATTCACACCGTATGTCCTTTTTAATGTAAGAAGAATAAAGTCTATTTTATTGGATGTGCTACATATTCTCCCCTTCATTGGATAACCTTGGATAATTGAGCCAGTTTTTTCTTTCTTTTTCTCTCTCTATATATATGGATTATAATCTGGATTATACCACCACACAGGATCATGAAAGAGATAGGATGTGGAAGGTGTTAATCTGCTTGACAACCAAACAGTAGTGGTTGATTAGGTTAATTTCTGCAGACATATTCTAATTAAAAAAAACTCTACCATGATAAGAATAACTTGATCATTTTAACCTATGGAATAATTCTACCTTGTTTATTCCATAATGTAGATCATTAAAATAATGAGGGAAATCAGGTAATCTGTGTTTACAGAATTCTCTGCTTCATACGTAATAATAAAGGTTGGCTTTTGAATGGCTTTGCTATTTAGAGCAAACACATAGATATTAATATAATCAATGCTAAATACATCAGCTGATAAAATACACAATACAAAATCATTCTAATTGCCTTTGCCGTTATTTGTCACACTCTGTTCTGTAATAGGCCTCACTTATATAACGGCATGCATGGGTTCTGCATCATTTGACAAATGCCCACTGAGGGTATTGCTTCCATTATATGTGGAATGCCTATGAAAATAATGAACACAGTATAATGGTTCTATTAAGCCTCTGTGAAATTTATACTACATTCACTCTAAACATATATTTAGCCCAGAAGCCATCACACTGCTGGGAATTTGTCTTTTCAGTTAAGATAAATCACATAGTTTAATCACATTTGAGAGCATCCAGCCTTTTTTCATGAGCTTCACAAATATATCGCTTTAAAATATGCAGCTTCCCTATTCTTAGATAATGTGCAGTTTTATAATATGTGATATGCAGAAGCTTATTTACAACTGCAGATATGCTGATCTAGAAATCAGCAGAGTGTTTTGTATAATTTATGAATCATGTTAATGAAAATTTTGAATTGTGAAATGCCAACATAATGATAGAATCTTCTATTTTAATATTAACAGCATTAAAAAGGGTTAAAGGAAAGGACTTTTTACAGAATTACCAATTTACCTTAAACTAGTTTTTATGTTAAACCTAATTTTTAGGAATGTTTGATAATTTTTTTTTAATAATTCAGGTCACCATCTATATTAAATTACAATATGAATACAAATAAATATCATGAAATAATCAATAGTTAATTGACTATGGGTTCTCATGCAGGAGTCTTCTCATTAACATTATATCACCTCTACAGAAAATATGATCTTTGTTTTCACTACCAACGGTAGATGATGTCACAGATTATCTAGACCTCCAATCTGTACAGAACAGATCCTCATAGACCATAATGAGTCAGCTCCAAACTATTGCTATCGATGACAATGAAACTGTTGTAAAGTATATTAATTAATGCTATAATCAGAGCGTAGGCAACATGGTAGCTCCCGTAATTGTGGACAGAAAATATTTACCGTATATTCCGGCGTATAAGACGACTTTTGAAGACAGAAAAATCTTCTGTCTTGTCTGGGGTCGTCTTATACGCCGGTATTCACGGCGGCGGTCGGGTCGCACTGCATGGAGAGGGCTCACGGGCTGAGCCCTCTCCATAGCCGGTAAGTCTTTGCTGCATATTGATCACTTTTATGTCTATTTTTGGAGGCCCTCATAGGTTCCTGCATATGGACTCCACTTTGGAGAATTTTTTTCTCCACTATGGGATAATTGGCCTTATTGTTTTTTTGCCATTCTTTTGATTTAAATTGTAGGTTGATCTTCATGGACCCATACTCTTACCATAACTGGTGATTAGATTGTGAGCCCCATCCGGGACATCCGGCTGATTTTGCAAGCTCTGTGCAGAGCTGCGTAGTCTGTGTGCATTTTATAAATGAATAATTATTATTATTCAATGTTATGTTATGTAGATAAAACATGATCACCGCAAGTACATGTTGTAACCAACTTGAACTTTATTGTTTCTCTGATACAAATAAACTTAGCCATATCCTAAAGTAGGTTCTGTTTTACAAACTTAACATTTTCAATTGATAAAATCAGAGAAGTTTTTCTTTATTATACAAACTACATTTTTATATTGAGTAATGAACCAAATTGAACGCTTACTATTATTCATAATTAATATCTGGGTATTATCTTGTAGTAACTCCTGTCTTGGAATATTATTTATTTATTTTGTTACAATGTATACTATATTATTTTGTATAACTAATTTTGTACTCCTACTTTGTCCTTCAAATTTAAAACCATCTGAGCAGTTCCTTTTATTTCTTATAAGCTCACCAACCTGGATATTTTTGATAACATGGAGTGGGTGGCATCATGTTGCTTCAAGTACACTATTAGTAGCTATTGTTTCATATAATGTGATAAACAGACTTTTGTGGTCCCTTCCACAGTAATATCCAGAAATTCCTACCAACGCACATTTTTGGTTTTGTGTTTAATTTTTTTTTCAATCTGTATTGCACCATTGCAAAATGGTGATGCCATGGTGATTCAGTCATTTAGGGGTTATTTTCCATTACAGGGTTCAGTTTTATATTTTAATAGCTCTAGATAACGACATTTGGGACATGATGATCCCTAAAATGCTTATGATTTTTTGCTTATATGCTTATATATTTTTGTCAGTTCTAGGGAAATGGGAGTGATTATTTTCTGTGAAATAATAAAGAAGTCTGACTGTTCCTACCATATATTGCACTAAACATTTTGTTTATGAACTGTTACATTATTCCACCAGCACACTGTAACAGATCTCCAGAAATGACAATCCCTGGAGTCTTAATAGTCTCTCGGCTTTCATGGTGACAGATAATGTCAAAGGGTAATGACAATCCAAGCATTTCATGTATATGCCCTCAGCCCTCTCCATACGCCATTAACAACAGCATGTCACATGTCATTAAGGGGTTTAAATATTTAAGAAAATAGTGAGGGCAGGGCCAACTAAGGCAAAATTATCTACAGAGCATATTATATTTTGTGTTACTTATAGGAAGAGGTCATATTGAATGTGGGCTACTGGCATTTAAAAAAAAATTGTCAAATGGCAAAATAGACTATATGAAACTATACCTAAAATACATTGCTGTCAATTTGTTCATTAAATGGAGTCCAAGCCAAAAACTGTATTTATCCATATAGTACGTACACAATAAAATTAATTATGTAAAATACTATTCAAATTACTATCCATTACAATTCTTGCTCTTTGGTAATAAGTACAGTGTGGTAGATTTATGAAAAAGTTCCAAAAAAATGGATTGAACCAAATGCAACCAAGCGGCTGTGACAACGAGCCATATTTTGTATGTACCACAAATAATTAACTGAATAAAGTTTTACTTGTATATATTTATTTTCTTTGGCTATTCAAAATAAGCTCCAAAATCTTTTTTGTTTTAAATAGATTTTCTATGATTTAAAATATTTGGCCTTTCTGCATTTTTCTTGCATGATGGAGGTGGGTGATGAATGGAAGATGTATGATACATATGTTGTCACAATATAGGAAAAATAATGGTAATGAATATTGAACAGCAGCCTTTCTAATATATCAAACATGCCAGTGAAAGTAAGATCTAATATTTTAGAACTACAGTTATCTTCTATAGTATCTACATTTTATACATTGCTGTTCCATATATATTGATTTTCTCCGGCAGTGTTACAGTAGTAACCAATAATGATGTTTTGTTACAGTACTTACTCACATAGCCAAACTGCTGCTGTCATATGAACAAACAGGGTGAAAAGCAAACATTTTTCTTCTGACTGTAATCATGATGACATTGAGTCACTAGCACAGTAGAGTCACAGCAGAAGAGCCTGACTGTAGAGGATGGCATGGCATCTTTTGTACAGAAGCTTTTATTTTAAAATGGGTGTTATGTATAAATAGATAGGGAGGAGCTGTATAGAAAGAGGAAACTGTTTTTAAATTCATTGTGAGGGGACAAAAATAGTTCAAAGCCCTACTTTTAAATTACTCTAAGGTTCTAAAAACTAGAAAAATGTTGCACAATCATTGTTTCTCAGAAATACAAAACCTTTTCATATACAGACAGTCCCCTACTTAAGAACACCTGACTTACAGACAACCCCTTGTTACAAACGGACCTCTGGATGTTGATACTTAACTGTACTTTAGCCCAAGGATACATAAACAGTTATAATAGTTATTAAAGGTGTCTGCAATTTTAAGCTTTATTGTTAATCCTGGTTCTTATGACAATCCAACATTTTTTAAATTCAATTGTCACAGAGACAAATTGGCTCTGGGGTTACAATAATAAAATATACAGTTACGACTTGCATACAAATTGAACTTAAGCACAAACCTACGGAACCTATCTTGTATGTAACCTGGGACTGCCTGTACCTTGCTCGCACAGGAGTCATATAGAGGGAGCTCTAACATGGACCTTCCTTTATGAGTCACAAAAGAAAACAGCTCTTTGCAAGATCCTCTGTTCTTGTGGACTTGAAATAACCATGTAATATTGTCCTCTGTATATTAGAGGTACTAGTTGAAGGAAATGGGAGAAACATAGACTATATCTGAGGGCTACATCCTGAAAGAGGTTGTTTAAACTAAAGCACTATATATGATGCTTATTATGGTAGTACCCTTATAAACTAATTCAGTATTCTTTGCTGGCACATAATTCAAAGCTTTATTAGTTTGGAAGGATTTTTAAGGGGGGATTGTACTTTAAATAAGTGTTATATAGAGTACCACTGTAATGCCACTATTACATTTTTGCTCCTCCTTCCAAAAAATTAATGAACAATTTTCCCAAGTTTTGTATAGGAAAATGACAGGCCCTCAGCTTTGTTAAGTTATTAGAACATGTATTATATCATTTTGTAAGTGCATGCTAGTAACACAGGACGTACCTTCACAATAAGTCTATGGTTCAATTGAAAAAAACCTTTACTATAAAAACTAAGTAAATTTACAGAACCCAAAATAAGCACCATTGTTCATACTGAGCTCATGAAATTGTAACAGAACAATGCTAATGAAACATTATGTAAAATCTACATAAAAATCTCAATTCCCATACAAAATAATCAGATTTTAAATATGAAAAAATCTATAGAAAAATTATTTTCAACAATTAATGATTCATTAAGAGTACTGAAAACCTCCACTAGTGAAATATAACTCCTAGTACTTACTATTAAGACTTCATGTTAGCAAAGTCCTGGTAACACATCATAAATACCCCGATGTACGCTTCGCACCCTGCTTCGTATTATTTAGGAGCAAAGTCAAGGGGACACTTTACTGTAAGTGACTGTTGAATTTTTCAGTTTTCAACAGTTTTCAAGTTTATATACCTTATTTTTTCCATAACAGAAATATTTGTGGCGGTGAAAATAAAAAATGCAGCGTTACAGGAAAATGAAATCAGAGGTTTGAATACATTGTTACCATCTACTGTAAATAGAGTATTCTGAAATCAATTCATTGTTATTGTGAATAATGAGAGTGTTTTAGCAGAAATAAAGAACTTGAAAATTGGATAATATGTAAAAATCCAAAACTAAAATAAAATTTCTTTCCTCAAACATCTTCAAGTATATTCAGTACATATTGTACTAGCTGCTCAGTCTTGCAAGCTACACATTCAGGTTTGACAGCTGAATAGCAAGGTCAGAATTATCTGCAATTTGCAGCCTGATGGTTTAAAGTTGAGGAAGGATTTACAACATTTGCTAGTTGTTATGTGAGAAAAGTGTCAGAAGAAGCATGTTACTGACTTATAATGTACAGCTATTACAGGCGGTCTACTGTCGATAGCTTAAACCATGCTATCGGCACAAAGCATTTTCCTTCTGTATTTTGTATGTTTGTATAACTAAAGCTTTACCTTCAGCATACTGCACTATGCTTTTAAAGGGAACTACATTTTAAAGGGAACTTGTCACCAGGAATGTGATTTTCAGCTGATGACAGGTTCCAATAGACTATGCTATGCTGATTTTTAAAATGCCTTTGTCAGCATTTTGAATAATTTCAAAATATATCTTATTACCAATATGATATGTTACCTGTACAGGCGGTCCCCTACTTAAGGACACCCGACTTGCAGACAACCCATAGTTAGACAGACCCCTCTGACCTCTGGTGAAGCTATCTGAAAGCTTTACCCAGGCTGCAATAATCAGCTGTAAGGTGTCTGTAATGAAGCTTTCTGAATGCTTTACTATAGCCACAGGCTGCAATAATCAGCTGTAAGGTGTCTGTAATGAAGCTTTATTGATAATCCTTGGTCCAATTACAGCAAAAAATGTTTAAACTCCAAATGTCACTGGGGACAAAAAATTTTTTGTCTGGATCTACAATTATAAAATATACAGTTTCAACTTTTATACAAATTCAACTTAAGAACAAACCTCCGGACCCTATCTTGTATGTAACCCGAGGGCCGCCTGTACTCTGTACCTGTTCTGGATATGGTTTATGGAACAATTGGAATTTTGCAGATAAAGTCTGAAGTCATAACATTTTAAATAACTGGAGCATTTTGGTTCTGGATCAATCTGATATTTTGATGCACAACTTACTCTGGTTACAGGAGGGATCTACAGCACAAACTGCAACAGTAAATGCCCCCAAAATACTGGTGGGCTAGACCTTTGTTGCAAAATATTTATGTGCATTAAGCAGACAAGGAAAAGAGTGGGATGGTGTAGAGAAGAGAAATAATGCATGAGGAGACACTGGTACACATGTGCTGCAGCTGACCCCTCCCCAGGAACTGGCAGGGAGCCAATTAATGTAAATTAAACTTATATAAACATTTCTAATTATTCAACGTCATTTTTAAAATCAGCATAGCTTAGGCTATGGGAACCTATAACCATCTAAAATATCATATTCAAGGTTTTATTTAAGGCATTTGCACATTCCTAGAGAGTTTGGGCTTCATCATTTAAATTTATAATTTTTATGACCAGTTAAAAGATCTGTAGACACCACAAGTTATTAAATTATTAGGTATTTCTAGGCTAATTAAATTAGAATTACTTACAGTATAGTTCAGTTCAAAAACATACAGAGCCAAATAATTCCTTATTAATAATTATCTAAAGAAATGAAACGTAATTTCCAAAATTCTGTTTTATATTAGTAAAATTATGGAATGCGTAATTATGTTTGTATGTACTTTAAAGATGGTGGCTCTGTGTAAATCAATGCCAATTTTCAAGAAGCTGAAAGCATTGTCAACAATTTTGTTTCTTTTCATTCTGGAAGAGACTTAGTGGCTTGGCAATTATCCAATGTCCAATATAACAAGGTTACCTGACCAATAAGCATTGAAGTATAGGGCCTTCTGTAAGGCAACACTAGAAGGATATTGCCTATCTTTTCCTATCCTTGAAAACTTATTTGCATATTCCTTACCCAGAATACTCAGCTAAACATGCATGTCCTGCAAATACAGTGTCATAATTGAATGCAATGGTTTGTCTCTTATGTAAAATCATTTCAGACAGAGCTTTTATTTATTTAAATGCTACCGCTTAAAGATGAAATTCTGAGAGAATGTTAAATGATTTTGTTTATTTGTTAGCTATGAGGTTATTAATTTTTCTTTGGACATGAATATATATGTTAAATTAAAACATTTTCAGTGTTTAAGAATAAAGATGAAGATGAAATAAAGATGAAATATCTTCATAAAACACATATATTTTACATAAAGCACAAGTGTTTTGGTTCATTACTAGGAAAAAGAGAAGAATGAAATGGAAACAAAAGCTACAATTTCTAATAAAGTATTTGTATGGATATATTGACATATGCTGTACTAGTATATAGTGTATACGGATATTTTAATGTATGGTAAAAATGTACGAAAAATGTACGTGAACATATTTGTTGAACCAATAAATTGTATAGTTATTCTAATCTTAGCTATCTTAGGGAATCTTTTGTTTACTTGGTGGTGTATGAACAAAAAAACAAGCAGCAATCCAATCATTATTTGGCTGCATGTATAGTAAAAAGAAATCCGTGAATATGGTCATAGTACACAATGAATGAGGTGATCTGTTTTAATATTATTTCATGGTTTGTTTAAAAACCTATTCAAGTATGACATTGTATCATTAGGTATGATACAGCTATTGCATGGCTGACTCCTGAAACTAGAACTCATTTTCTATAGCAAGTTGCTACATAAGATGAATACAAAACCTCCTAACACACACAAGGTTAGAAAAAACAGTACACAGAAGCACAAGCAACATATTAATCAATGGGCTGGCATGGGAACTGAAAGAATATTGCATATTTTACTATGTTGAAATGCGTCAGTGAGTAAATATATCATTATAGCAGATGTTCATGGTTAGAGAGTTCTATTAACTGGATGATGGTCTAGTGGGAAGCCATGTTCCTCACACACAATGAAGTATATTTAATATTGTGATGCTTCCCAAACAAGATCGCACTACTCTTTCTGCTTTAGAAGACTCTTGTCTTCAAGGACCGGTAGAAAAATCAAGGAAAATCACTATCTATCTATATTGATAGTGTTGGGGTAAATGTTACTTTTTGATCACTTTTATCCTGTTTTTATGGGGTTAAATGTGAAAATATTCGAATTTTTGAATGTTTTAAAAAAAGTTTTTACAGCATTTTCCAGACATGGTGATAGTGAATAACTAGTGTTTTTGTGGTTATTTTCAATTTTTTAAATGAGAAATGTTATTTTTATACCTGATGGGCATATAGGGGAGCTTTATTCTTTTTTTATTTACCCTTTTTAAACTTTTTTTTTAAACTTTTTTTTTCTCCTAGTATGGTACATGAACAAGTGATCATTTGGCCCAGAGGACCTCCGTGGAAGTGGCTGGCACTGGCTCCGATTGGCCAGGTAAGTACCTGGTACAGCCCTGCAGTCACCATAGGACTGTGGCTTCTATAAGGTTAAACAGCCGGGATAACTAATAGCCGTTAATGCGGTAGCCCAGGTTGCCACACACAGCTGAGCTCTCACAGTGATCACACAAGCTTTGCTTCTGAACCCAGGCGATTGCTAGAACGAACATGCAAGGCAGATGCGGATATGGAATGCATTTACCAATGTACATGTAAGTCCAAATGTTTTGGGGCTAACTGCCTGTAGTAATGACCAAGAACAGTACCAAAAACATTGACAACCAAATGGTTGTCTTTGCAATGTGATGCATGGGTCAGGCAGTAACAGTTCACCTTATGCAGGCAGGTAGAGACTTATAGCCATTAATAAGCTAAACTAGGGTATTCTGGGAAATATGCCAATATGTTTTCCTAGATAGCACAAAGACTACCACACCTCTTTTGCTACCTCTTAAGGCAGCCCTATTACCATCAAGCATGACTTTCAGGAAACTTAATGATATGATGTGGCATTAAAGATAAACCAGTATATCTATTCCAGAAAGAGCAGATCCCCAACTGTAGACAGTGCTGTTTCCATATGGTTGCAACTTTTAAGTACAGTGTAGGGAACTTGTTTAGCTGAATAAGAGGCTTTTGAGTAATGTTAGGGAGTAAGAGTTCTCTTTACTGAGAGATTGCCAATTAAGGCCACCTTGCAGGCATGTGGAGGCTTATAGCCATTGATGCTCCACAAAAGGTTTATAGAAAATAAGAAAATAAATATTCCTAGATGGGACAAGCAAAACCATAACTCATTTGCTATTTTTTGAAATATATTCCAAATGTTTTGCTCAATGAAAACTGATTCTTTAAAAATTTTGAAAGTAATTTCGGATGCCAAGTCAGCAGTCCTTCAGTTAAGATGCCAAAAAGCAATAACAAAGTCTTAGAAATGAACCAAAGGGCACTCCCAAATCTCCAGAGAAAGAAAATTTGTTTGACAAGACTATTTTGATGCCAACACTTTTCTAAAGCTCCTAATTCTTCCGGAATCCAGATTTCAGTTACCTATCAATATTTAAGCTTGCATTTTGCTACTTTTACCACTTTTATCACAATGGTTTGCTGTACCAAGCATTTCTTAAAGTCAGTAATTTCTATATAGATCTAATAGGTGTGCAAACAATAGTAGAAACACTTTCTTACAGTACCATGAAATACTACTATTAACCTTTGTCAATCTGTGAGAACTGACAAAGCACAGAAGGGGATTATGGGTAAAATGATCTCTGCTCCTAGCTGTCAGGTACATAATATATATCACTTGTAAAACAGGAAATGAATCCAGCGCTTGACCCAGGTAAATAGTAAAACTTCTTCTTTTATTGAAATAATGCTTGTGGCAATACAGCTTAAAATGCACGAACCGCCTGTATCTTGAGTCATCAGCGAGCTATGACAGATGGTGGTAACCTGGCTTCGCCTACGCGTTTCTAGTGTCCGCAGACACTCTTATTCTAGTGTCACGGACGCCAAGGAGGCAATAAATGCAAGTGGACCAGAAACCTCTCTCTGAGACAACAGAGAGAGAAAGAAAATCTGGCATGGATTCCTTGTAAAGAAAGAGAAAATCCGGCATGGATTCCTTGGCATGCGTGGTGCTAAATATTGTCCGATTTGTATGGTTCTAAAAATGAAAGCACCTATAATTAAGTGTGATGTCATATATAAACTATTCTTTGGCGGGTGCGTGCAGGAAACAGACAATTAAAAACAAGTGCAGGTTACTATGTTTTCTAAACGGCACCGCTTCGGTGCTATTCGTTTTTAAACAGGGAGACATTACCTCTATAACTTGTGTTCTACTTATTTTCAACTCCGTTTGGGTAAGTTTATTCTATGGTCCAGCACAATGTGGTGATGGTTATTAATCAGTTCTAATCTATTATATTGGCTTTAACTATCATTCGAACGACCCAAGATGAGAATATCTTCATGTGGGGTTACATGCTATGATTATGGGAGGGCAAGGAGGGCGTTTATATAATATTAGGGTCTAAGGTATTATACTGTAAACGTTTTGTAAACATTCATGTAAACATCCGTGTAAACATTCTTGTAAACATTCTTGTAAACATTATTGTAAACATTCTTGTAAACATTTATGGTGCACGAAGAAACTTAAAGGAGGGGAGTAAAACGCAATTTTAAGGGGAGTTGTTATTTATTCTATTATGTTGTCCCCATTATGTTCCTAATAGTGGAACATCAATTCGTTTCTGTAATTTAAACCCTGAGGGTATCTGGTTTGTAAATGGAACATCCAAAACGCCTCTCTGTCAAATAGGCGCCTTTGTATGTCGCCTCCTCTTTTTCCTAATGTTATCTTTTCTATTCCATATACCCTACAATTTTGTGTTTGTCCACCATGGAATTGATTAAAGTGTTTTGATGCCCCTGATATTATTTGTTTTTGTTGCGTAGTATTTCCCATATCTCTTAGGTGTTCCAGGAATCTCACTTTTAGTTTCCTTGTTGTGACTCAAACATATTCCTTATTGCATTGTGTACATTCGATGATGTAAATTAGGCCCTCACTGTTACAATTCATGTATGACATTATGTTGTGCTATTGTGTATTGTCTTGATTATAGAATGTTTTTGTGGGTAGCACGTAATTGCATGTCTTACATGGATTAGTGCCACATTTAAAAAAGCCCTTATGATGTAGCCAATTCTTCTTGTTATCGCTTTTGGGGAAACTGGGGGCTATGAGGTTACCTATGGACGTGGCCTTACGAGATACTATGTTACATCCACTTTTCAAAATTTCAGCCACCTTGCTATCTTGGAACAAAATTGGGAGACAGTTATTAACAATCTTTTTGATTTGATCAAATTGTGGACTAAATCTTAGTACCAACGTGGGCTTGTTGTCCCTCTTGGGGTTAGCTTTTTTAAATTTGGTATTATGTAGCAATACATTTCTATCTTTGTTCCTTGTGATTAGTTCTGCCCTTTTCAATTGCCATGTGGTATAGCCTCTTTTGTGTAACCTATTTTTGATGTAATTGATTTCCCTATTGTATTCGTCTTGTGAACTACAGTTCCTTTTTGCACGGGTGAATTCTCCTACTGGTATCGCTTTTTTTGTATGATTTGGATGTGAACTGTTGGCGCGTAGGATGGTGTTTCCTGAGATCGGTTTGCGGTACGTCTTAGTTTGTATTTGATTGTTAGTGACATATATATTTAGGTCTAGGAACACCATATATGAATTATGATAAGAGTGGGTGAACTGTATGTTGAATTGATTATTATTCATGTAACCCACGAATTCTGGTATGGCAGACACATCGCCCGACCATATAAACAGCAGGTCGTCGATGTATCTGCCATACCAGAAAACCGAGTCAAGAAATGGATTGCTGTCGTCATACAAATGACATTCCTCCCAGTATGCCATAACTAAGTTCGCCAAGGAGGGAGAATATTTGGCTCCCATCGGGACTCCTGTGAGTTGAAGGTAAAATGTGTTGTCAAAGAGAAAAAAAATTGTGCGTCATAAGATACCATAGTGCTTCTCTCATGAAGTTTTGCAAATTTTGACTGAAAGCACTGTGTTTCTTTATATGATGGTCAATGGCCTCTACAGCTATATGGTGTGGAATAGATGTATATAATGCTGTGACATCACAGCTAAGCCACGTGTACGTGTTATCCCATGTGATGTTTTGTAGGGCTTTAATGACGTCTCCCGTGTCTTTGAGATACCCAGGGGTTGTATATCCATATCCACATGTTGTATTGTTGTGTTTCCATTACTACTATGGATCCCCCCTTATCAGCCCTTTTTATCGTTAGATTTTGATTATTTTTCAATTCCTTTAATGCTTTATTATGTTTGTAAGAGATGTTTCTAGGCTTGAGGTTCCTACTTTGGTCTGCTAGCTGCTTCAACTCCCTTTCCATGACTTCCTGAAAGGTAGTCATAGAATCGGTTCTGGATTTTATGGGATAAAACCCTGGGTTTTTTTATCCTTAGGTTGGATGTTTCCATGTCTACATTTAAAGTTTGTTCTGTGTCCAGTTCCAACATATTAATTGATGTCCTTTGTTCCATAAAGTTGAATCCCTGGAAAATGTTTTTCTCTGTTTCTTCGTTTGGTGCTTGTATTTCATGTTCTTCTTGTGTCATGAAGTGTCTTCTCAGTGTGAGACCCCGTATAAATTTGTTTATATCCAACAGAGTCGAAAATAAATCAAACGTTTTTTCTGGCACGAAATTAAGTCCTAATTTTAAAACCTCTATTTGTTCTGATGTCAATGGTTGGTCGGATAGATTAAGGACATCTATATCATCATTTGCCAACTTGGTTGGAATTACTTCTGCTTGCTATATATATATACTGAATACCCAGACTCGTATAAACCTATAAAAATATAGGTTTTACCAGGTTTTTGTGGTAAAATTAGGGGCCTCGGCTTATACTTGGGTCAGCTTATTCTCAAGTATATACGGTATATATTCTATTACATGAAAGATACATGACATAAAAGGAAGATATTTGTAGTTGAATGATTTACCTTATGTATTTTTGTTTTTTTCCACTATACTTTAAACATTGACTAGTTGGCAACAAGAATAATTGGTCTCTATAGCAGTTAAAACCATAGTTCTGGTATCATATCATATCAAGAAGAATATATCATCTTTGAAATCACATATATAGGGAAGCTTACAGTACCACAAGCCTGATGATATTTGAAAGTGAAAATTATCAGAAAAAAAACTGATACAAGAACCCAAGATATTGACGTTTAACGGGAAACTCCACTTCCTAACTCACATGTTTTCTATTCATTTTTATGACCTTGGAAAAGATTATTTTGTAGTTAAAGGGGAGATGTTGGCCAAAGGCAATTCTAAAATGTATATATTTTACCCTACCTGAGATTATTGATAGTTTACTGGGGTAAAGATTCAGCTAAAAGGTTTGAGAGTGCATTTATTTCTCAAAAAAGATCTCAGAAAAAAAGATAAGAGAAATGATACGGGGCCACTTATGTAAATTCTGGATAGATTGCTTGCACTTATTTAAATGGCAACTTTGCTCAGCTTGTTTGGTTGTACAATCAGTACAACCCGTTTTTAGGTTTCAGCAGTAGTCAGAGCGGTTTAGGCAGCCTCTCCTGAATTTCCTGACAGTATTTGTCAGGGAAATGATAAGCAGTGGATAAAGCCTTTATGGCTTTATGTAACTGATAAAGAGTCCAGACCGTGCTTGAAACTCATTTTACTGAGCAAACCAATAAAGAGGTTTAATTGATACAAACTTGCTACTTTGAGTTATTGGTGCCAAGAACATCCTGGGAACCCCCATCTACTGCTTTTCAAAAAAGATCAAACATTCTAGATTTATATGAAGTGGTGGTAAATGTTGAAATTATTTCTTTTATTTTGCTTTATCAAGATTATCTTTTATGGGAGGAAGGCAAAGATTAAAATTTGAGTGGTTTGCTCAATTGCCTTCCAATCATCTTATTAGTACCTATAAAACTATCCTACTGACAGGATTTCTCTGCCATTAGTTTTGGTTGTTTCCAACACTTTTCTGCATTTGTTCCCTAGACTGAACTATTTTTACATTAACTATTGTATCCTGGCCAACCTTTTGTTCCTTACATCTTCTAATGTTTTGACCTTTGCTCATACTTCTAATTATTGTCTTTGATGTAACCACTTGGTTTGATTCAGCTTGCTGACCTTTCATGTGTTTTGTTTTTCCTTCTCCCTACCTCTCACATTATTTAGTATAGGGAACATCAACCAGTGGGGGCTGTCACCTAAGGTCATTATCACGTAGGCAGGGCAAGTGAGGGGCTTTATATCAAGGCTCATTCTCCATTTTCTCCAGTTTGTGGATTGCCTTCATGTGAGATTTATTAAAGTGGACTGTAGGTCATGTGATAACTATAAAGGGTCATGTTCTTGCAATATTAACAGCAGGATAGAGTTATTTGCCTGCAATAACAATGTACTCAGCATCTGCATCATATTTATAATATTATTTATCATATTTAAGTATCAGTGAACAACCAATGTATCCAAAAAGCATCTGACATCAATCTTCATTAAATCAGCTAATGACTTTCAATAGCGTATGCCTGAAATAAACATAGCCGTAAAACTTGGAACTTAGCTAAACTCATTGTGGGTGGGTTGGACTCATCAGACATGCATTTTGGTTTTAGGTGACATCCAAAGCAGATTTTTGCCTAACTGCCAAATCGACTTTGTCAGAATTACTTGGGCAGTGGAAATATTATTCAAGCCATGGACTAAATTATCAACAATGAGGAAAAGAAGCAAATTACAGAACTTTTTAGTTATTCTAATAAAAAAGCCTCCTTGTCAAAAGTATTCAAAGTGCAGCTAAACATTTGAAGCAAGTTGTTTTGATGGAGGCTTATTTTTTCCAATAGTATATTATGAATTTTACTAATATCGTCATCTGCATCTGTATTGATTTATGCAATTTTATTCAAAGTTTTGTTGCACTTTAAATTATTTGTAGTAAGTACTTTAGTAATTAGTAGTAAGTAATTTTTTTCATTCTGATTCTTTTATTGTGTTATAGTTTCACTTCATTTTTCCAAATGAATTTCATACATTTTGCAATAGCAAGTGATTTGTATCACTCTTAATTTCATCTTCACTGACAGAAGCTCATAGATGTGCCAGATTACAAGTTAATTCTACGGAGAAGGAGGAAGTAGGACCAGAGGAGTAAGCAGAGGAGTATGTATGATATTTCACAAACTGTTGCCAACTAGTAGCAACCATTGTTTCAAGACCTATTATCTTCCAGCATAATTTACAAAGATCATTCCTGGAGTTTCTGCTTTCAATGCTCTGCTATAAGGCAGAAATAAATTTGCTGGTAGCTGCAAAGGAATTCAAAATGTAAAGACTTCATGTTAGTGTACAGTTATGATTTAAGTTCACTTTTATTCTAATGGTTAGTGGTGTAGTCTTGCTTCTAATGATAGTGAAAAACAATTAACATTTGGTTTATAAAAGGTGTATAAAAATCCATCATGCATGCTTACAACCTACCTTTGAAGAAACAGTCTTTACTGTGAACAACGTAAATTTTCCTCCCATGTAAGCAGGAAGCCCGATGAAGTTCACAATGGTTTTCATAAAATTTGCCATCAGATCCACAAACTGGCATGTACCTAGGTTTGCATTTATCTACACATACACATTCCGGATGTCCAGACTCCAGACTAACAATGCATCTTCTTCCTTGTCCACAGTATTTCATTTTACATGGAGAGGAAATTTTCTCTTCGTTATCATTCACTAAGAACATAAAAAGAGACAAAAGTATTATAACCATCATTATCTACTTAGTTTTTCATTTTCATTAGGATCACAATGTTATTTTTTAAATAAAACACAACCAATAATTTGTGCACTAAATTTTTTTTTTTTTTTAAAAGCATTATTAATGTAGGTTAATAAAACAGTTATCAGATGGAGTTACATAGCAATGTTAACAAATAATGCCCTTTTGAAATATTTTCGCAAATCGTCATATAAAAGAAATGTACACAATTTTACACACAGAAATTCATATGTATCAAAAAAACATTCATATGACCATAAAGCGGCTTGCAAAAAGTTATAGCCTGCTGAGATTGTGAAAGGCTAAGTTCTTTTTAAAAGTATAGAAATGTTGCATAGCCGCTTGTTTGTAATAAGGTCACTTTCATAATACAGTTAGTAAATGATCATAATAGAACTGGTCAAGATACTTGTGCCCTTGAACCGAAATCTTCATACAGTTAGTAGTGATAAGCATAATTCGTTAAAATTTGGTTTTGGCCGAGTTCGGCCAAACATAAATTAAAAAATTTTTTGGGGTCTGGGTAACAGCACTGATCACAGTAGTTAACAGCAGAACCCAGGCCTGAACTTCTAACTTTCCGATTTGGATCTGCTCAACTCTAACAGTTAGAAAGGGATAATTATTATATAGAATACATGTTTATTAGAGATGAGCGAGCACTAAAATGCTCGGGTACTCGTTATTCGAGACGAACTTTTCCCGATGCTCGAGCGCTCGTCTCGAATAACGAGCCCCATTGAAGTCAATGGGAGACTCGAGCATTTTTCAAGGGGACCAAGGCTCTGCACAGGGAAGCTTGGCCAAACACCTGGGAACCTCAGAAAAGGATGGAAACACCACGGAAATGGACAGGAAACAGCAGGGGCAGCATGCATGGATGCCTCTGAGGCTGCTTAATCGCACCATTATGCCAAAATTATGGGCAACAGCATGGCCATGACAGAGTGACAGAATGAAGCTAGATAGCATCTAAAACATCCAATAATTGACCCTGACACTATAGGGGACGGCATGCAGAGGCAGCGGCAGAAGGCTAGAGAGTGTCATGGCGACATACCCTAAATGGACTCAGGCTTCAAATCAATGGGTGGCAGAGAGGAACCAAAGGAGGTGAGCAAGAAGCGCTCAAATAATATCGGTACATGATAAAAGTTTGCCAGTATATTTTGTGGATTACACAGCAGGGTGGCGACAAAGTTAACATGGAAGCCATGAAAACAACCCAAAATTCTGCCTGACACAGCTCGTTTGATAAGGGGACCATGTATGGAGGCAGTGAACTAGTAGTAGATTAAAGGTGCTGCAGTTAAAACTATGTTAGTTGGATCTTGGCATGGAGCTGGCGCTCCGCTGCCAGGCGAGCTTTCGCCAATCCAAGCCCCTGTCTCTAGGCTACTCCCCAAACAGCACTTCTAAGAACCTTTTGTATAAGATCAAGTGTAGTAGCGTTCTTATAAGTTTGGGATATGGCGGGTGAGGGGAATGTAAACAGATGCGCAAGAAGCGCTGAAATAATATTGGTAAATGATAAAAGTTTATTAGTATATTTTGTGGATAACACAGCTGGGTGGCGACAAAGTTAACAACTTTCATGTGGAATCCATGAAAACAACCCAAATTTCTGCCTGACACACCTTGTTTGATAAAGGGACGATGTATGGAGGCAGCTATATGGACGACTTTTGGAGGTAGCAATGGAGACAACGTGTGGAGGCTGCTATGGAGACAATTTAATTTGGATAGTGCCTGTATGTGGCAGCCCCAAAAAGTTTTCAAACCAGAGGAGCAGGTAGGTGGCCCTCCAGAAAAATTGAATAGATTGAGTGCCTGTATGTGGCAGTCCCAAAAAGTTTTCAAACCAGAGGAGCAGGTAGGTGGCCCTCCAGAAAAATAGAATAGATTGAGTGCCTGTATGTGGCAGTCCCAAAAAGTTTTCAAACCAGAGGAGCAGATAGGTGGCCCTCCAGAAAAATAGAATAGATTGAGTGCCTGTATGTGGCACTCCCAAAAATTGTTTAAAACAGAGGACCGGGTCGGTGGCCCTCCAGAAAAATTAAATGCATAAAGTACTATAGCAAGAGCCAGTGGGCCCTGTCAAAAAATAGCCAGTTTCCTCTGCTTTACTGTACAAAGAGGAGGAGAAGGAGGAAAATGAGGAGGAGGAGGAGTGGATCAATTATTCAGGTTGAGCTTCCTTCACCTGGTGGAGATTGGAAATTATGAGAAATCCAGGCTTTATTCATCTTAATAAGCGTCAGCCTGTCAGCGCTGTCAGTCGACAGGCGTGTACGCTTATCGGTGATGATGCCACCAGCTGCACTGAAAACCCGCTCGGACAAGACGCTAGCGGCAGGGCAGGCAAGAACCTCCAAGGCGTACAGCGCCAGTTCGTGCCACATGTCCAGCTTTGAAACCCAGTAGTTGTAGGGAGCTGTGTGATCATTTAGGACGATGGTATGGTCAGCTACGTACTCCCTCACCATCTTTCTGTAAAGATCAGCCCTACTCTGCCGAGACTGGGGACAGGTGACAGTGTCTTGCTGGGGTGACATAAAGCTGGCAAAAGCCTTGTAAAGCGTACCCTTGCCAGTGCTGGACAAGCTGCCTGCTCGCCTACTCTCCCTCGCTACTTGTCCCGCAGAACTACGCACTCTGCCGCTAGCGCTGTCAGAAGGGAAATACTGTTTCAGCTTGTGCACCAGGGCCTGCTGGTATTCATGCATTCTCACACTCCTTTCCTCTGCAGGGATGAGAGTGGAAAGATTTTGCTTGTACCGTGGGTCCAGGAGAGTGAACACCCAGTAATCGGTGCTGGAATAAATTCTTTGAACGCGAGGGTCACGGGATAGGCAGCCTAGCATGAAATCTGCCATATGCGCCAGAGTACCAACGCGTAAGAATTCACTCCCCTCACTGGCCTGACGCTGAACAGTAAAGGACTCAACAATGGTCCCCTCTTGTGTCTCGCCAACATTCTCCTCCTCTTCCTCCTCATCCTCCTCCACCTCCACCTCCTCCGATATGCGCTGAGAAACAGACCTAAGGGTGCTTTGGCTATCAACAAGGGAATCTTCTTCCCCCGTCTCTTGTGACGAGCGCAAAGCTTCCGACTTCATGCTGATCAGAGAGTTTTTCAACAGGCCAAGCAGCGGGATGGTGAGGCTGATGATGGCGGCATCGCCACTGACCATCTGTGTTGACTCCTCAAAGTTACTCAGCACCTGACAGATATCAGACATCCACGTCCACTCCTCATTGTAGACTTGAGGAAGCTGACTGACCTGACTACCAGTTCTGGTGGAAGTTGACATCTGGCAGTCTACAATGGCTCGGCGCTGCTGGTAAACTCTGGATAACATGGTCAGTGTTGAATTCCACCTCGTGGGCACGTCGCACAACAGTCGGTGAGCGGGCAGTTGGAGGCGGCGCTGCGCTGCCCTGAGAGTGGCAGCATCTGTGCTGGACTTCCTGAAATGCGCACAGATGCGGCGCACCTTCGTGAGCAAATCAGACAGATTGGGGTATGTCTTGAGGAAACGCTGAACTATCAGATTTAACACATGGGCCAGGCATGGCACATGTGTCAGTCTGCCGAGTTGCAGAGCCGCCACCAGGTTACGGCCGTTGTCACACACAACCATGCCTGGCTTCAGGTTCAGCGGTGCCAGCCACAGATCAGTCTGCGCCGTGATGCCCTGTAATAGCTCTTGGGCGGTGTGCCTTTTATCGCCTAGGCTCAGCAGTTTGAGCACCGCCTGCTGTCGCTTAGCGACGGCACTGCTGCTGTGCCTAGAGCTACCGACTGATGGCGCCGTGCCCACGGATGGTAGTTCGGAGGAGGAGGTGGAGGAGGGGTGGGAGGAGGAGGAGGCATAGTAGGCCCGAAACACCTGGACCGAGGTAGGCCCCGCAATCCTCGGCGTCGGCAGTATATGACCAGCCCCAGGGTCAGACTCGGTCCCAGCCTCCACCAAGTTAACCCAATGTGCCGTCAGCGATATATAGTGGCCCTGCCCGGCAGCACTCGTCCACGTGTCCGTGGTCAGGTGGACCTTGTCAGAAACGGCGTTGGTCAGGGCACGGGTGATGTTGTCTGACACGTGATGGTGCAGGGCTGGGACGGCACACCGGGAAAAGTAGTGGCGGCTGGGGACCGAATACCGAGGGGCGGCCGCCGCCATGAGGTTGCGAAAGGCCTCGGTCTCTACTAGCCTATAGGGCAGCATCTCCAGGCTAAGCAATCTGGAGATGTGGACATTAAGGGCTTGGGCGTGCGGGTGGGTTGCACTATATTTGCGTTTCCGCTCCAGCGTCTGGGGTATGGAGAGCTGAACGCTGGTGGATGCTGTGGAGGATCGTGGAGGCGACGATGGGGTTTTTGTGGCAGGGTCCTGGGCAGGGGGCTGACTATCAGCTGACACAGGGGAAGGAGCAGTGGTGTGCACGGCCGGAGGTGAACGGGCTTGTTGCCACTGAGTGGGGTGTTTAGCATTCATATGCCTGCGCATACTGGTGGTAGTTAAGCTAGTAGTGGTGGAACCCCTGCTGATCCTGGTTTGGCAAATGTTGCACACCACAGTCCGTCGGTCATCCGGTGTTTCCTTAAAGAACTTCCAGACTTCTGAAAATCTAGCCCTCGCCGCAAGAGCCCTCGCCACGGGAGCTTCACTAGTTGACACATTTGGTGCTGATGCACCAGCTCTGGCCCTGCCTCTCCGTCTGGCCCCACCACTGCCTCTTCCAACCTGTTCTGGTCGAGGACTCTCCTCCGTCTCAGAAGCACTGTGTTCACCCGGCCTATCAACCCAGCTTGGGTCTGTCACCTCATCATCCTCCGATCCCTCAGTCTGCTCCCCCCTCGGACTTCCTGCCCTGACAACAACTTCCCCACTGTCTGACAACCGTGTCTCCTCATCGTCGGACACCTCTTTACACACTTCCACTACGTCAAGAAGGTCATCATCACCCACAGACTGTGACTGGTGGAAAACCTGGGCATCGGAAAATTGCTCAGCAGCAACCGGACAAGTGGTTTGTGACTGTGGGAAGGGTCCAGAAAACAATTCTTCAGAGTATGCCGGTTCAAATGCCAAATTTTCCTGGGAGGGGGCAGACTGGGGGTGAGGAGGCTGAGGTGCAGGAGCTGGAGGAGTGGCGATTTCGGTGACATGGGTGGACTGCGTGGAAGACTGACTGGTGGACAAATTGCTCGAAGCATTGTCGGCAATCCACGACATCACCTGTTCGCACTGTTGTGGCCTCAACAGTGCTCTACCACGAGTCCCAGTAACTTCAGACATGAACCTAGGGAGTGTAGCTCTGCGGCGTTCCCCTGCTCCCTCATAAGCAGGTAGTGTCTCACCCCGGCCAGGACCACGGCCTCTGACCCCTGCAGTAGTTGGACGCCCACGTCCCCGCTCTCGTCCTCTACCCCTAGCCCTCGGGTTAAACATTTTTAAAATGAGAGTTATAACTTTAATTTTTTTTTAACTTTTTTTTGTGTTTTTTGTTTTTTTTTGTGTTTTTGAGTTTTTAAAACCAAACGATGCTATCCTATTGCTATGGCTATTTTCTAGCCAAGTATGAAAGCACACTACTATGCCAGATGAGATGACGCAGAGTTATGAAACAAAATAAACGTAAAATAAAAAAGGAAAAATGGCAGACTGTGCCTAATTGAAATCCAACCCCTACTAAATTTTCCCACTTCGGTCTTTGCAATGGATATGTGCGTCACTAAGCGCAAAACACACCGGTCGCAAGTCTCACTACAAATTGCTCACAATTGGCTAGTAGATGCACTGCAGCAAGTACAGCCACCAGCAGATCAACCAGAAATCAAATATATATAACGCTACTGTAGGCGTAAGTAAGCCGTTTAGATTCTCCTATGGCTATTTTCTAGCCAAGTATGAAAGCACACTACTATGCCAGATGAGATGACGCAGAGTTATGAAACAAAATAAACGTAAAATAAAAAAGGAAAAATGGCAGACTGTGCCTAATTGAAATCCAACCCCTACTAAATTTTCCCACTTCGGTCTTTGCAATGGATATGTGCGTCACTAAGCGCAAAACACACCGGTCGCAAGTCTCACTACAAATTGCTCACAATTGGCTAGTAGATGCACTGCAGCAAGTACAGCCACCAGCAGATCAACCAGAAATCAAATATATATAACGCTACTGTAGGCATAAGTAAGCCGTTTAGATTCTCCTATGGCTATTTTCTAGCCAAGTATGAAAGCACACTACTATGCCAGATGAGATGACACTGAGTTATTAAAAAAATAAACGTAAAATAAAAAGTAAATGGCAGACTGTGCCTAATTGAAATCAAACCCCTAATAAATATTCCCACTTCGGTGTTTGAGGTGGATATGTGTGTCACTAAGAGCTAAACACAACGGTAGCAAGTCCCCCTGCAAATTCCTCACAATATGGTACTAGCTGCAAATAAAAAAAAAAATTAGAACGTTATTGTAGCCCTAAGAAGGGCTGTTGGGTTCTTGGAGAATCACTCCTGCCTAACAGTAAGCTAATAGAACACCCTAACGCTTTCCCTGACCAGCAGCAGCTCTCTCCCTAGCGGCATCCAGACACAGAATGATCCGAGCAGCGCGGGCAGCGGCTAGTCTATCCCAGGGTCACCTGATCTGGCCAGCCAACCACTGCTATCGACGTGTAAGGGTACCACGTCATGCTGGGTGGAGTGCAGAGTCTCCTGGCTTGTGATTGGCTGTTTCTGGCCACCAAAAAAGCAAAACGGCGGGAGCTGCCATTTTCTCGAGCGGGCGAAGTATTCGTCCGAGCAACGAGCAGTTTCGAGCACGCTAATGCTCGACCGAGCATCAAGCTCGGACGAGCATGTTCGCTCATCTCTAATGTTTATATTTCATGTAGTCTTCTAAAATACTTTGGAGAAAATAAGAAAATTAAACTATTAGGACTTTCTGTACTTTTAGGAATGTGCATCAGAAATCAATTCTTTGCACGATTAGCAAGTTTAATGCACATTGTAAGGGAAGATCATCTGTGCCCAAAGTTATAATATAGAACTAACAATGACAAGAATATAATTAACATTGTCTTATAAGTTGAGTTTCCCTGTACTTAACTATAGGTAAATGAAGCATTACACATGAATATGACTTTTATGCTTTTTATGTTTTTCGATTCACACATGCTTTAATTCCTTAATAATAAAATTCCTGGATGTTCATCTAGTCATTTAGTAGTTCTGCTACTAACTTTAGTGCTGTCAGCACACTCTCAGTGTCCCCTCTCACCATTAGCTCAGACAAAAGGATTGAGAAGAACTTGAAGAAGTTCTGTATATATACAATGGGGAAGCATGGTGATAACAGTGAAAGGCAGAAATTCTCAAAGGAGGCAAAGACACAGGTACATATATATATATATATATATATATATATATATATATATATATATATATATATATATATATATATACACACTCACCGGCCACTTTATTAGGTACACCTGTCCAAATGCTCGTTAACACTTAATTTCTAATCAGCCAATCACATGGCGGCAACTCAGTGCATTTAGGCATGTAGACATGGTCAAGACAATCTCCTGCAGTTCAAACCGAGCATCAGTATGGGGAAGAAAGGTGATTTGAGTGCCTTTGAACGTGGCATGGTTGTTGGTGCCAGAACGGCTGGTCTGAGTATTTCAGAAACTGCTGATCTACTGGGATTTTCACGCACAACCATCTTTAGGGTTTACAGAGAATGGTTCGAAATAGAAAAAACATCCAGTGAGCGGCAGTTCTGTGGGCGGAAATGCCTTGTTGATGCCAGAGGTCAGAGGAGAATGGGCAGACTGGTTCGAGCTGATAGAAAGGCAACAGTGACTCAAATCACCGCCCGTTACAACCAAGGTAGGCAGAAGAGCATATCTGAACACACAGTTCGTCGAACTTTGAGGCAGATGGGCTACAGCAGCAGAAGACCACACTGGGTGCCACTCCTTTCAGCTAAGAACAGGAAACTGAGGCTACAATTTGCACAAGCTCATCGAAATTGGACAGTAGAAGATTGGAAAAACGTTGCCTGGTCTGATGAGTCTCGATTTCTGCTGCGACATTCGGATGGTAAGGTCAGAATTTGGCGTCAACAACATGAAAGCATGGATCCATCCTGCCTTGTATCAACGGTTCAGGCTGGTGGTGGTGGTGTCATGGTGTGGGGAATATTTTCTTGGCATTCTTTGGGCCCCTTGGTACCAATTGAGCATCGTTGCAATGCCACAGCCTACCTGAGTATTGTTGCTGACCATGTCCATCCCTTTATGACCACAATGTACCCAACATCTGATGGCTACTTTCAGCAGGATAATGTCATAAAGCTGGGATCATCTCAGACTGGTTTCTTGAACATGACAATGAGTTCACTGTACTCAAATGGCCTCCACTGTCACCAGATCTCAATCCAATAGAGCATCTTTGGGATGTGGTGGAAAGGGAGATTCATATCATGGATGTGCAGCCGACAAATCTGCGGCAACTGTGTGATGCCATCATGTCAATATGGACCAAAATCTCTGAGGAATGCTTCCAGCACCTTGTTGAATCTATGCCACGAAGAATTGAGGCAGTTCTGAAGGCAAAAGGGGGTCCAACCCGTTACTAGCATGGTGTACCTAATAAAGTGGCCGGTGAGTCTATATATATATTGTGGGAGATTTGGCTCAGTAGAGACCGTGGTAGCGGGGTGCTGTGATGCAGTTCACGACAGTGACACCAAAGTACAGTCCAAAACAGGTCTCGCCTGTGTTTATTTCAGCAGGAACAAAATAACAGCCTTCACATTCAGGCATCAAAACCAAAATAATATCCTACCCGTCAGGGTGCTAACTAAACAATGGTTCTCTGACTCACCACTAACAAAAACACTTTCGCTGTTCCAGGCACAGAGGTCAAGGCTACGTACTCTCCAGCCTCCTTCCAGAGAGACAACACTCTCAACTCTGCTGAGCGGCTTTATGAGGCTAATTGGGCTGTTCCCACCACCTGTGTCCAAGGTGCTGGACACCCAACCTCAGCACTAAGGCCTTGCATAATAGCAAAACCTAGGGGAAACATACCGCCCATCCACAGTTAACCCCTTCAGTGTCTCACATACCCTCCCCCTCTGTTTGACCCTGTGGGGCGAACACTTTTGGCCATCAGACAGTGGGTACGAGACAGGGCATCGGCATTCCCATGCAGCTTTCCTGCTCGATGTTCTACCGTGAATTTAAAATTCTGCAACATTAGGAACCACCTTGTGACCCTGGCGTTCCTCTCTTTAGCCTGACTCATCCAGGTGAGGGGAGAGTGATCGGTTACTAGTGTAAACTGTCGCCCTACCAAGTAATACCTCAGGGATTCCAGAGCCCATTTTATCGCCAAGCACTCCCTCTCAACTATACTATAGTTCTTCTCAGGAGGTGTGAGCTTGCGGCTCAGGAATGGCACGGGATGTTCCTCACCCTCCACTACTTGGGACAGGACAGCCCCTAAACCCACGTCAGAAGCGTCAGTCTGCACAATAAAGGTCTTGGTGAAGTTAGGGGTGATCAGTACCGGTCCCTCGCACAAAACCGTCTTAAGTCGCTGAAACTCCCCCTAAGCCTCTTCAATCCACTTTACCATCACCGCCCTGCTACCCTTGGTCAGGTCAGTCAGGGGTGCCGCTATGGTAGCAAAGTCGGGGATAAATCGGCGATAATAGCCCACTATGCCTAGGAAAGCCCTCACTTGCTTCTTGCTCATAGGTCGTGGCCACTGCTGGATCACCTCCACTTTATTTACTTGGGGTTTGATGACACCTCGCCCAATACGGTACCCTAGGTAACGGGCCTCTTCCAGACCCAGTGCACATTTTTGGGGGTTCGCTGTCAACCCTGCTGCCCTCAGGGAGTCTACCACTGCTTGAACCTTGGCCAGATGACTCTCCCAATCGTTACTATAGACTATGATGTCATCCAGGTAGGCCGAGGCATATCTCCGGTGAGGTTTTACCACGAGATCCATTAATCTCTGGAATGTGGCGGGAGCCCCATGTAGCCCAAAGGGAAGTACCACATACTGAAAAAGCCCGTCAGGAGTAACAAAAGCGGTCTTCTCTTTGGCCCTGTCAGTAAGGGGTACCTGCCAATACCCTTTCGTCAGGTCAAGGGTGGAGAAGAACCTAGCCTGTCCAAGTCGTTCTATCAACTCGTCAACCCTGGGCATGGGATAAGAATCAAATTTGGACACCTCGAACAACTTCCTAAAGTCATTGCAGAACCGTAGGGAACCATCAGGTTTGGGAATCAACACAATAGGACTCGACCAGTAACTTTTAGACTCCTCGATAACCCCCAGGTCTAACATCTGCCTGACTTCTTCGGATATGGCAAGCCGGCGCGCTTCAGGGACCCGGTAGGGTTTTTGGTGTACCCGGATGTGGGGTTCGGTTATGATGTCATGCTTGATGACTGAAGTACGTCCCAGTAACTTAGAGAACACATCCACATTTCAGAGCACAAACTCCTTCGCTTCCTGAACCTGGGCCCTGGAGAGGGACTCCGAGATCCGTACTTCAGGCACTGTGGGTTTACACAGTCAAGTTTCAATATTTGCAGATGATACTAAGCTGTGTAAAGTAATAAATACTGAGGTCGATAGTTTAGCATTACAGAGGGATTTGTGGAAGCTTGAGGGATGGGCAGAGAAATGGTTGATGAGGTTTAATGTAGATAAATGTAAAGTTATGCACTTGGGCCATGGAAACAAAAAGTATAATTATGTTCTAAACGGTCAATTACTTAGTAAAACTGAAGCTGAAAAGGACTTGGGCGTATTGGTGGATGGTAAACTTAATTTTAGTGACCAGAGCCAGGCGGCTGCTGCTAAAGCAAATAAAATAATGGGATGTATCAAGAGAGGAATAGATTCTCATGATAAAGACATAGTTTTGCCCTTATACAAATCCCTGGTCAGACCACACATGGAATATTGTGTACAGTTTTGGGCACCAGTGTATAAAAAGGATATAGTAGAGCTGGAACGGGTGCAAAGGAGAGCAACCAGGATTATTAGGGGAATGGGGGGATTAGAATACACTGACAGATTACAAAATTTGGGATTATTCAGTTTAGAAAAAAGACGACTGAGGGGAGACCTCATTACAATGTACAAATACCTGAACGGACAGTACAAGGATCTCTCCAAAGATCTTTTTATACCTAGGCCTGTGACCAGGACAAGGGGACATCCTCTACGCCTAGAGGAGAGGCGATTCTACCATCACCATAGACAAAGGTTCTTTACTGTAAGAGCAGTGAGACTATGGAACTCTCTGCCGCAGGAGGTTGTTATGGCGGACTCTATGTACATGTTCAAGAGAGGCCTGGATGCCTTTCTGGAGAGAAAAAATATCACGGGTTATGGGGATAAAACATTTATTTAATTCTTGAAGGTTGGACTTGATGGACTTGCGTCTCCTTCCAGCCTTATATACTATGATACTATGATACTATGATCTGTGCTGGGGTGCAGTCCTCTGGTTGTAGCCACTTCCGGACAAGATGGATCAGGTCATGCATTTGGGAGCGTGGGGGTAGTTTTTCTGAGTAAGCCCACTGGTGGACCCGGCTGGAGCGAACTTGAACGGTGACCCCAAGACGAGCCAGAATCTCCGCCTTTAGCTGGGGATACTCACGGGCCTCCGTTTCACTCAGGTCGTAGTAAGCCTTCTGCGACTCGTCTGTCAGGAACGGTGCCAGGACATCTGCCCACTGCTCAGCTGGTAACTCCTCTCGCTCAGCTACTCGCTCGAACACAGTGAGATACGCCTCCACGTCGTCGGTCGCCGTCATCTTTTGTAAAGCCTTCTGCACTGCAGCCCGTGCGGAACACTGGACAACCGGGTACCCTTGCAAACCAGTATGGACCCCTCAGTAGTCGTCGCTTGCGGTGCTGCCATAACGCCAGAAAACTTTTCCATCATCAGCTGGAACATGGCTCTGGACTCTTCCCGCTGCTGCTGGAGCATGGCTTGCTGCAGCTGCCGATCAGCCCGGGACTCTTCCTGCTGCTGGCGGGACCTCTCCTCCTGTTGCTGAAACATGGCTTGCTGCTGGCGGGACCTCTCCTCCTGCTGCTGGCGGGACCTCTCCTCCTGCTGCTGGAACATGGCTTGCTGCAACTGTCGATTAGCCTGGGACTCCTCCTGCTGCTGGCGGAACCTCTCCTCCTGCTGCTGGAGCATGGCCTTAATAAAGTCCTCCATCTTAGCTTTATCCTGCAATTTGCCTGCTGCTTTCACCCAGGCCATGCAATGTTGCAGGATGTAGCGAGCCTTTCAGGTGTGTGTCTTTTGAACTGCCCGCAATCCAAAGCACCATATGTGGGAGATTTGGCCCAGTAGAGACCGTGGTAGCGGGGTGCTGTGATGCAGTTCACGACAGTGACACCAAAGTACAGTCCAAAACAGATCTCGCCTGTGTTTATTTCAGCAGGAACAAAATAACAGCCTTCACATTCAGGCATCAAAAACAAAATAATATCCTACCCGTCAGGGTGCTAACTAAACAATGGTTCTCTGACTCACCACTAACAAAAACACTTTCGCTGTTCCAGGCACAGAGGTCAAGGCTGCGTACTCTCCAGCCTCCTTCCAGAGAGACAACACTCTCAACTCTGCTGAGCGGCTTTATGAGGCTAATTGGGCTGTTCCCACCACCTGTGTCCAAGGTGCTGGACACCCAACCTCAGCACTAAGGCCTTGCATAATAGCAAAACCTAGGGGAAACATACCGCCCATCCACAGTTAACCCCTTCAGTGTCTCACTATATATATATATATATATATATATATATATATATATATATATATATATATATATATATATACATATATACACACATACAGAGCTGTTGGAACCGATTTATTGAAAAGTGGCCAACCCTTTAACTCAGAATAATATAGCAGGCTATTTAACCCCTTCAAGGCCAAGTTTTTTAGTTTTTTGGTGTTTTGATTTTTCACAAAAATCGCGAAAACCCCCCACATATTTGCCGCATCCTTAACAATCCGTACAATAACTCAGAAACATTATTGGGCCCGCTCGGTGAACGCCGTAAAGACAAAAGACAAAAAAATCACCACAAATGTAAATTTTTCATAAAATCTATTCACAAAAATGTTCTAAAAAGTGATAAAAAAAAGTTGTGTGCCAATATGGTACCACTTGAAAGGACAACTCAACACGTAAAAAATAAACCCTAACTAGCTCTGTCTACCAAAAAATATTAAAGTTATGTCTCCAAAAAGATGGCAATGCAAAAATGAATGAGGTTTCCTCTATATTAGTTTTTTCCAGTAAAATTGTAAAAATAAATGAAAAACTATATAAATGAGGTATCACTACAATCATAGTGATCTTTAAAATACAGATAATATAGTATTTTTAGTGTACGGTGTACGACCCCCAAAACATACAAAAAGAGTTAATAAAATCTCATCAATAAGCTAATGACCGACTAAAATGAAATATTAGTAAAGTGCATCTCATGTCTCAAAAAATAAGCCATTATATGTCCAAATTGTCAAAAAAATAAAGATTGTACTGCAATAAAAAGTGACAATGCATAATCTGCTCTGAATGGCGCAGCTTCGCTTCGATGCCCTGGCATGTGCCCATACAGCAGGTTACCATCACATATGGGGTATTGTTATACGTGGGAGGGATTGGGTATCAAATTTTGTGGAGCGTTTTGGTATTTTATCCACTGAGAATTTTTTACATTTTTTGAAAAATACATTAATTTAGCCAAAAAAAAAATTTACTTTCAAAATTGCATCCCGTTTTGTTTTAACCCCTGTAAAACAATTAAAGCGTTAACAAACTTCATAAAAGTTGTTTTACGTACGTTGAGGGGTGTAGTTTCTATAATGGGGTAATTTATGGGGTTTTACTTTTATTTAGGCCTCTCAAAGTGACTTGAAACCTGAGCAGGTCCCTCAATAGCAGGATTTTGCGTTTTTTATGAAAATGTGAAAAATCTCACCTAACGTTCAAAGACCCATAACATCCTACAAAAATAAGAGTATGCATAAAAAACCATGTCCACATAAAGTAGACATTCGGTGAATGTTAGTTATTAAGTTTTTTTGCGGTTATGACTATGTGTGGAAAAAGTGGAACAATTTGAAGTTCGAAAAGCAAGAATTTTTCCAAAATTTCACCAAATATCTGATTTTCTCATAAATAAATGCAAAACATACCACTAAAATTTTTCAACTAACATGTAACACAATGTGTCATGAGAAAACAATATTAAAATCACTTGGATATGTTAAAGCGTTTCAAAGTTATAACCATTTATAGTGACACAGGGCAGATTTGAAAAAATGGGCAGTGTCAGGAAGGTGAAAAGTGGCTTTGGCGTTGAGGGGTTAATAGCAGTTATTTACTGCCTCTAGAGAGATTCATATCACTAGGTTTTAGTTTTATAGTTCCTCTCCTTTGTAAACAATGAACAAATTTAGACTATTTAGAAACAAAATAATGACAATTTTCATGTGGAAATTTTCCTTTTATCAGGTAATATTCACACTTGATGCCTATAAATATCAATATAAATGTGGAAAAAAATTTGTTTCCATGTAAAATTGGGTCTGAGAATAATATGAAGCTATAGATCTATTTTTAATACAAAAAATGTTTTCAGACATTAGAGGACAGATACTGCAATACATCTCATCATACCCACACAATGCATTTCTGCTTTGTAACAACCTGCATGATTTGCTTCTTATCATTAACTCCAGGTATCCTTCAAACATCTGCTCATCAATAAAGTTAAATATGCTCAATCTGGGCTCTTATGAGTTGCCGTTTATTTAATATCTGTATTTACAGCTCATGTTAAATTGCTGTCATACTTCAAACTAATAAACAAAGCTTCCCAAATTGGAAACATATGTGGTGGATATATCTGAAAGGATTCTAAAGACTGTTATGTTATAAAAAGAAAACTACTGAATTGGACAGAAAACAGCTTGATGAGATGCAGTTATAAAAATACAGATGATAGAGTATTTCGAACACTTCATTTTTTTGTAATGTGTGGTATGTGCCAGCTCAACATGACACTGTTTTAAATAGGAATTGCCAGTTCTTCTATCAGGTCTTGTATTACACATAAAGCAATTGTTCTGGAACATTTCTCCTTTTGAACTTAGAAAAAGTCCTTTGCCACAGTTCCAAAGTTTACTGGAAGCTCAATGCTATCGTTACAGCACTGGGACTTCAGCAGAAACAAGAATACAGTCAATGAGATCTATCAAGATCATTGGAAACTTGTAGAAAGTGACAAATGACACAGATGAAAAGCAAAAACCCATAATAATTTGCAAATAAAATGTTATCATTACTACAGTGTAATGATAATAAAAGTAGCATGTATGTATTTTTGGAGGGGGATTTGCCAAGTGTTGGCATATCTTTACTGATGTTTGATGTTCCATTGCCCTTTGCTAGTGCAAAGATCAGGAACTAGAACTAGATCAGGAGGCTCTAGTTCAATATCAACGAACTGGTGCAGGCTATAGCTAGTGAGGCTCACTAGCACCGTTCTGCCCAGTTTGGTGTTGAGCTGACATTAAATGTGAAATAGTAATTCCTGGGCCTGCATATATTCCTGCCATAAATCCCACCTACGCACTATAGAATTAGAAGGGCAAAATTTAGAAAAGTAGAGATTTAAAATCTTTCGTTTATATACACAGAAACATTTGGCAACTTCTGTATGTTGTACCTCTTACTCAAATGTGGATGGTAAAGTGGGAATGGTTAGCCTCTCAAACTGATATATAACCAGATATTTTAAAAGCTGAGCTGCTCTCTCCCTCTAGCCCCAACCATTGCCTTCCAGATCAAGCACACACACAAACACACACACATACACAGACTTCATGTCGGTGCGTGAGGAGAGTAAAGCTACAAGCTACTGGCAGATAATATCTTTATCCAGGGGAGAGGGAGGGAAGTACATCAGATCTGACAGTATGTTATGGCTGTGATAGGAGAGGGGAGAATGTCAGGTGTAATATGCATCTCATAGATGTCATCATCATCTCATCTTTGATCTGTCTCATCTCTCTTTCCAAGTGTCAGATACTTGTAGAATGTTCGGTACCTAAATGAAAGTGTACATAAACCTTGTACCCTGATAATTTAACCACATTGTCAGTATCCAGAACAAGAGAAATCATGCAGTGTTGGGTTAGAGTCCCCACCCACACTTTTACGTTGATCAAAGTGATAGAAGCTAAAACAGCAATAAAACAGTAAAATTGTGTAAACATCACTAGGCTAGAGAAATTTGTAAATTTTCTTTCTCAACCCCTTATCGCTCTGCGCTGTAGCTCTACTGCGCAGAGGTATGAGGAGTGCATGAAGAGGGCTCACGGGCTGAGTCCTCTTCATACAAAGGTGGGGGGACTATCTGGCATCTACAGATTCGTTACAATGAGCCAGTGTCTCATTGTAATGAATGTGCTGCAAAAATGCCATATATTGCAATACAGAAGTATTGCAGTATATGGTAGCAGAGATCTGACCATCTAGGGTTAATGTACCCTAGAAGGTCTAAAAAATAGAAAAAAAAAAGAAAAAAAAAAAGTTTAAAAAATAAAAAAAATTAATAAAATATTAAAAATTCAAATCACCCCCCTTTCCCTAGAACTGATATAAAACATAATAAACAGTAAAAATCACAAACATATTAGGTATCGCCGCGTCCCAAAATGCCCGATCTATCAAAATATAAAAACGGTTACGGCCGGCGGTGACCTGCGAGACGGGAAATGGCGCCCAAATGTCCAAAATGCGACTTTTACACCTTTTTACATCACATAAAAAATGGAATAAAAAATTATCAATATGTTGCACAGACCTCAAAATGGTAGCAATGAAAACATCAGCTCATTTCACAAAAAATGACACCTCATACAGCTCCGTGCGCCAAAGTATTAAAAAGTTATTAGCTTCAGAAGATGGCAAAAACATTTTTTTCTTTTTTGTACACATTCGTTTAATTTTTGAAAATGTATTAATACTAGAGATGAGCGAGGTGTGCTCGTTATTCGAGACTAACTTTTCCAGATGCTCGAGTGCTCGTCTCGAATAACGAGCCCCACTGAAGTCAATGGGAGACCCAAGCATTTTTTAAATAAAACTGAACAGTAAAAGAACAGTGCAAAAAAAAAATTCCAGATGTTTGCAGATGTTTTACTTGTAAGAACACATTGAAATAACACTATTCTTCACTTTGCAGGTGTTCGCGCGTGTCTCCCGCTAAGTTAGGAGATGTGCACGAACATCTGGAATGTGAAGAATAGTGTTCTTTCAATGTGTTCTGCACTTAAATGCTCCTGTGTTCACTGTTTTTAATGTTTTAATTCTATTCTTCACATTGCAGGTGCGCGCGCGTGTCTCCCGATAGGTTCGGAGATACGCGCGCACAGCTGCAAAGTGAAGAATAGAATTAAAACATTAAAAACGGTGAATAAAGGACCATTTCAGTGCAGAACACATTGAAAGAACACTATTCTTCACATTCCAGATGTTCCGAACATCTCCGAACCTAGCGGGAGACACACGCGAACATCTGGAAAGTGAAGAATAGTGTTATTTCAATGTGTTCTTACAAGTAAAACATCTGCAAACATGTGTAATATTTTTTTTTTACAATAAAAATACTTTTATTCAATTTATTTTATTAATTTACTGCTCGATCTCGAGCCGGCGAGATACTCGTCCGAGTAACGAGCCGGTCCGAGTATGCTAATATTCGACCGAGCAGTATACTCGGACGAGTATACTCGCTCATCTCTAATTAATACACAATAAAACCTATATAAATTTGGTATTACCGCGATCGCACCAAACCAAAGAATAAATATGAGGTATTATTTTGAGTGCACAGTCAAAGTCGTAAAAACTGAGCCCACAAGAACGTGACGCACATGCATTTTTTTTTTCAATTTTTCCACATTTGGAATTTTTTTTCAGCTTTGCAGTACATGGCATGTTAAAATAAATAACATTACGGGAAATTAAAATTTGTTACGCACAAAATAAGCCCTCACACAGGTCTGTACACGTAAAAATGAAAAAGTTATGGATTTTTGAAGGTGGAGAGCGAGAAATGAGCGAAAAAAAACCTGCATCCTTAAGGGGTTAAACTAAATTATCAAAACTGCTGACAGAGTCTCAGTGGTTCAGGTTCTGGGCTAGCACTTCGTACTTTACTTTTAGAATATGTACTTGAGAAGAGCAAAAGTCAGCTTGAGAATTTTTCTGCACAGTTCTCATTTTGTATGTGGTTATCAGCAGTGAAATTATTGCTTCTATTGTTTACAATTGGAGTTCCATGCAGATCTTAGCTGAAGAAAGGTATTGTATTGGAGTTTTTAGGGGAATTATCTGCTAGTGGAAAAAATCAACAAATGCAGATTTGCAGTGTAAACTGATACTAACAGTTTGGCGCATGACAGGTGTGTCCTTTTTACTGATGATATTTATTTACAAAGTTACTCTTTGCATACTATGGTAGATTGTACTATACATGAAATCAAAACTTTTATTTTTCATTTCTTTATAGTAAGGTACAATCTGGGGAGAAAATAATATGAGGAAAACATAAACACATTAAATATATATATATCAATGTACTATATGAAACATTATGAAAAAAAATCACCTAATAACCAGTAATAAACTTTAGCTAAAAGTGGATATAAATTGTAAAACTACTGGTGTTATAATTGTAAGGTAAATGTCAAAACGTGCCAAATGATATAAGATCTTGGCTTTGGAGAAACCTGATGTCAACAGATATGAGCCAAATTAATGACACTGCCAAAACAGGTGCAAGGCAGAGTAATCTCAGAGACAGAGGTGAGGGATGAATCTGGCAAAGAAATACCTTAAATCGGATAATCGCCAAAGCCACA
Organism: Engystomops pustulosus; assembly: GCF_040894005.1. NCBI lineage: Eukaryota > Metazoa > Chordata > Amphibia > Anura > Leptodactylidae > Engystomops > Engystomops pustulosus. The sequence continues at coordinate 46,252,008 of NC_092414.1, forward strand.
GCAGGAAAGCAGCAAGTGTAAAATGGTTTCACTTGGGGTCGACAGAGATGGAAATGAATCTTGGTACAGCAGAGCTATTGGCTCTGGGATTGGAACAATGTGTATGGCTCATTGGTCTGCGCTGCTTCTAAATCCATTAGCATATTTTAGGCCTATTTGGTTTGGCTTTGTTAAATATATAATAACTCAAGGGAAGACTTTTGTTTCTTACCTTCTGCCTAGTTCACAGGTGTTCTGCTGACTCTGATCTGTGACTTAGTGTAGAGATGGCATGTATTCCATTCTCTTAAAATTACTACATTAATAAGTATTAATATGACAATTCCAAATATTTTAAGTCCAATATTCCAAATATGCATTTTTTTTATTTTCACCTTATTTTCTTATGGCATTGTTGACATGGCTTTGCAAATATGTACATTTACGCATCCAAATTTATGCTACGAATGCAAGCTTAACAACATATTTATTAAAGTATTCTTGATCGTTTCTAGTTTCTCAAATTCCTTAGACAAAACAGAGCTTTGTAGTTGCATCAAAAGTGTATGAGTAGATTATGTCAGATAGAATCTACATGCTGAAATAATTTTTCCACAAGTCAACTAGAGGAACAACTTGGATGAAGCATCTTGCAAATTAAAAAACTGGAACAAATTGGGACAAGTTGTAACCATTTAATATTCTGTTCCTTGTACTGAGAAGAAGAAAAAAAACACAGTTGCGTTATTTTTGATGGGCTTTGTTTTTATAACTTTCACTGTGCAGTCGAGATGACACATTCCCTTTATACCAGAATCAACCAAGGCATTTAGCTGTGTGACACACCTGAACTCGCCGCGTATGGAGAGGACTCAGCCCGCGAACCCTCTCCATAGTCCCTTAAGAACTACTAGCCGGTGAATTAAGGCTGCTTTCACACTTGCGTTTTTCATGCATCTGGTTTGTACATGTTTTTGATGCGCAGAACTTGCATTACACTGAGAACACTTTTTTTTTAACACACATTAAAATCTCAGCATTCTCTACGTGAGTGAAAATCGCACAATACAAGTCTATGGAGACGCACCAAAAACGCATTTTACTCTGAGACGCATGCAAGTGCAATGCGTTTTTCACTGATTAATTGCCATAGACAGACAGACCACGGTTATGAGTCTTTTTCATGCGTGTTGTCTGTGCATAAAAATGCATTGAAAACACAAAAAAAGTGTGTGAAAAAAATTGAGACATTGAACAAACTCTGTCTGAAAACTGATTAAACTTTGATGAAAAATGCTAGTTTTTCACTGACCGCACCCTGATCAGACTGTGACGTGATATGCAACACAAGTGTAAAAGGGGCCTAACATGGACTGGCTGTCAAGGGGTTAATAAATGAAAGACTATGTTTGGGCTTTACAATCTAACGGACTACACATAAATATGAGCTTCTTAGAAATTTGGTTGCTTCTCTGTCCTTAATTGGATTTAAAGGGAACTGGAAATCTTAACTGTAGCATGTTCTTATTTTATTGCACTTACAGCTCTTTCTATGCTCATGAGCCCATTAGGTCTGGTTATTGGACTCATAAACATGGCTGTCCAGGAACCAGAGCTGTCACCATACACATTATGCCATCGACAATTTAGTAGTTGTTGTGCCCCTGCTGATTTGTTTTTTTTATTAATCTGCATATCTATTTAAGTCATATGGTGTCCAAAAGTTAAAGGGGTATTCCCATTTCGGCAAATTAATGTTTTTGTTTGTATGATGAAAAATAACACAGAAAGTATATTGGAAAATTGTATCAATTCTTCACGGTTTTCTAGATCTCTGCTTGCTGTCATACTATAGAAAGCTTCATTGTTTACTTCCACATAGGTGCACGGCTCATTATATCACAGAAAGTAATCAGAGCTGTGTGTTATAATGAGCCGTGCATCTGTGTGACCATGGTCAGATTTATGTCCTCTGGAAGTAAACAATGAAGCTTTCTATAGAATGACAGTAAGCAGAGATCTGCGAGAAAACAGCATGAAATTGTTGTAGAAAGTATATTGGAAAATTGTATAACTTTTCATTATTCAAACAATATCCATGACTTGCTTAAATGAGAATACCACTTTAAGTTATGAATTAACTCAGAGTTGCCAAGATTGCCATCACATTGACTTGTATGAGCCAAATTATACATAAGATTCTGGGAGCCATATCTTTTATATACTGTAGATGGTTGAATTTAGTAAAAACACTAAATAAATAAAAAGACTAAATTGCTTGTGGTCAGAGTTGTGTCATTTGGCATTTTGTACTTGGTGACATTTCTTGTTTAAATAAATGAAATCCAAGTTTTACTGACTCATTTCAACCACTGTATATTTTTATCACTTAACTCTTTAATGCTCACTTTAATGCTTAATTTGCTCTCCACAGAAAGGAAAAACATGTTCATGTACAACGTGACAACTTTGCTTCTGAATTGGAAGTTGCTGGATTTAAAAACCTAATACGATTCCATGAAAAAAAAAAACTTTGTTTTAGAAATTTGTTATGAGTGCAATTCATGTGTATCAAATGTAAAAATTAGTTGAGTAAGGGGCAAAATATCCTTGGAAGAGCTTTCACATTAAAATCACTGGGTCATTTTTAGCTCCCAAGATTAAGAACAGAACTGGGATATATCTCACTAATTAAATGATCCCCTTGTCAACATTTGCTTCATGTTATTAAAACTAAATGAATTCTCCACTCCTACAAGGATTATAAAAAAACGGTAATGAAAGAGGTAATCAAGTGTAACAAGCAGCTAAGCGTTTGCAGTATTTATGAGGCCAACTATACTACATGAAAAAGATATAATGCATTTAATTTAATAGTCATAAAGGAAGTCATTTAGCCAGGTTAAAAACTGATCATCAAGCCATTTTTTGGTACAAATGAATTTTACAGAACAAGGCCACAACCTGTTATTTTAATGTAATGACTATAACAATGGATATATAACAAGGGATATATTTGTCTTATTGGATAATGTCTTTAAGCAAGAACAAATTTATAAAAATTTATCAAATTTATAAAAATGTAAACAATGGGAATTAAAGGGATCACATCAAATAAAAAATGCAGAATTATGTGCAGAAAGCAGGGGAACCAAGTACCATATTTTTATAGTTCAACATCAATCTTTATTGATTGTTGCATAACATTACAGCATATGGTAAATCATTATCTATTTTGCAACATTCAGATATGTGTATACACTCAGAATATCAGAATATATGTATAAATCATGAAGTGGTATACATCACAATTGGAAAAAGAAGTAGATTTTGTAACAGTAACAAATAGCAAAATGACAGTATGACCGGTTGGCTGAAAAAACTTGTGGTTTACAGACATAAGACAAGACAGGACACGGAAGGGTAGTGGGGTTTTGAAAGGAGTGGGGGAGGGTAAGGAGGAGTGAGAGGCGGGGGGTGAACAACGCACCTACACTCGTGATTCATGTTGGCCGCCGCCTACGGTCAGCCAATCACATAGGGCGGGGGTATTTCGGTGATCAATCCAAGCAGACCATATGTTATTAAATTGTTCATATCTGCCCTCATCGCTTGCATTTAATTCCTCCATGTGCCTGATTGAGTCTAGCGCCTCTATCCACTGCAATCTGGTAGGTGCCTCAGTCGATCTCCAGAGTCTGGGAATTATTTGTCCCGCAGCCATAAGAAAGTGGTGCAGTAGATATTTTTTGTATTTTGAAATGGGTCCAGAAGCCATGGGTAGAAACCAAGCACCATATTTTTAGGACTATAAGACGTACCATACTATAAGATGCACCCCAGATTTGTGTATATATATATATATATATATATATATATATATATATATATATATATATATATATGTGTGTATATATATATATATATATATGACACAATCTCTGTAATAGCAACAAATCACACAGAGACAGCTCTGCTAAATTCGCTCACAGAGACAGCTCTGCTACATACGCTAACAGGAAGCTTTATTACAATAGGACAGACAACTCTGCTACAACCACACAGGCAGCCCTGCTACATACACATCTTTGTTACATCACATCCACACACAACACTGCTACATTAAACATCCCCACACACACACCATAAGCTCTCAACCACCTAGAATTACTAAGCCCCTAAAATACCCTCAGCTCCCCATCTCCTCGGTTTAACCCCCACCTTCCCACACATTAACACATACACACTCACAAATATATACAAGCATGTCATAAGTTCTGAACCCTTTATAATTAATAACTCCCCCATCAGCTCTTTATCCTCTCTGTAATACATCCCCCCAGCAGCTTTTCATAGTCTCTATGCTCTGTTGTTGAAAAGCGCAAACAGCTCCTCCTATGTAATCAGAGTCTTCTGCTCTGCATCATGTGTCATGAAACTGTCATATTACCAAAAGAGGTCACTCATAGACTGGGTGAAATGCTTCACCCTCTCTCCAGTACAGTGGTCAGGAGATTTGGCAGAACTTGGGCCTGCTGACCATTCGACAATAAGACACAGGCACTTTTTAGCAAGACCTTTTCATTATTTCCCAATTTTTTGTACTTTAAGACACACTTTTTTGTGTGTCTTAAAGTACAAAAAATTGGGAAATAATGAAGTACAACACGTTGTTTGTGCATTTATTTCTGTGTTATTTCTCTGCAAAGGGGATGACATACAGAAAAAACTGTAAACCACTAATAGGACCAGCCTTGGGATTACATGGCTCATTCAAGGCATAGAATTGAAAAGGCATGAAAAGACAATGAAAGTACACACCCTGCCTGCTGGTGGTCTTATCTGCTTTATGTTCTTGTAATAAATCTGGAGCTTTCAAATAATGAATTTTGATCATTTTAAGATTGCAAAACAAAATAGCTTCTCTGGAAAAAAAAAAGTTTTAAGTGCTACTTATGGGCACAACATTGTCAGGGTAAATACTCCCTCAATAAGTGGCCATCAACTAAGTTGGGCAGTACGGGTTTCAGCTGCATTTGCAGACTAGTGGTTGAGATTTATTCATTATCAAAAGTTATGGGAGCAAAACATTAATTTGATGTTGATTCAGGGTAGTATTTATGACTGCCATATGGAGTTTGGGAATTCATTTTTGCCTTATTTAGGAAAATTGGAATCAGCACTGTAGAGTTTTCTTATTTTTTTTTTTTTTTTTGCCTTCCTCTGGATCAACACTTTCATGATTTCTAGGTTGGACTTGATGAACCTGCATCTTTTGCTAACCTTATCTACCACTAAACTAAGAAACTATAAATTCCATAAACATGCAGTGATAACAAATAAACATGCTGAACACTATTTTAATTGCAGATTATAGGCGTTAATATCCTTCATTTTTGGAATTACTGCAGTATGTGTTTCAGATCTATAGGAGAATTTTTATGTAATGATCCAGAAAATCATGATATTTGGCTGACATTGTTGAAACGCATCCAATATATGTTCTGCGCCATAATCTAGTAGATATTCCTTTTACTGCTTTACCTTATTAAGGATGTCTTAATTAAGAATTAATTGTACAACACATTGCTTATTAGTGAGGCTTCCTATGAGCTGGCAGAACACTCTATAATAAGATGTTTTGGATGCCTCTTTGTTTAGCTTCACAATAAAATATTTTGCAGCTAGGTTAAATGTTTGCCAAGATAACATGAAAGAATAGAGACAAAGTGTTCCTGTTCTGAAGCACATGGCAGTTAAGGACTGTTCTACTTTCACTATGAGGTTTTATTGTGTACAGAAAAGAACACTATATGATTACCTTTCTAGTTTTTGCTTTTTTTTTGTTCTAGTTTGATGTAATTTTTTCATAATTAATTTAATTCTTAACATTGTATTGTTGAATAAACCCAAATTCTATCACTATGAAAAAAGGTTCATTGTGCTAATATTCTATCACTCAGCATCATTATTAGTACATGATTCCAAATGACAAACAGGTAATTATTATAATTTACAAAATGTTTTCCCCAAACTTTCTTTCCTTTAGTGCAAAGTCATAGGTTGGTGTTTCAATTGCTGGTGGCAGATCAACAGAAAGTTAAACATAATGCCTAGTAGATATCATAATATCTGTAATGATAATGTTTGGGAACAGATAATAAGATGAAAAGGGAAAAGACACTGAGCACTAAAGCTAGACCCAGTTACCTAAATGGTAGGTGGTTGATGTATTATGCCTGCACCAAATTAAAAGCAGAGCAAAAACAGGACAAACACACACAAAAGAATGGTTGTACAAAATGGGTTAAAACAAAAAGGACAATAAGGTACAGAATCAAGAGACAAAGAGATTGTTAGTAGACAATATAAGGTCAGAAGGTCAAAAATACAGAAATTCTAAAAAATTCTAGCAAGTTCCCAAAAAAATCTTATAGCAAGCAATGAGAAGTGGGAAGAAAATCATCCCATGACATATCAGAGTTTTTGTCAAAAAAGTGATTGGACCAGTGCCCTGACATCCAGACACACGATATTAGAATTGGAGGAGGTGTTATGTCCATCAGGGTTAACTTAGCTGTCTGCAACCCAAAACATAGTCAACAGTATGTGTGTAGTAGAAGGAAATTCACCAGGAGGGAAATAAAACAGTGTTCAAACTAGTGCAAAATCACAGTCAGCAGCGTATCTTCTGACATACGTTACATGCAGAGGATGGCACTGATGCCTAAGCTGACACAGATTTTACAAACCCCTTGAGGTGATCATATAACCTAAGCATAAATAATGCATTGCTATGGTCAAATCAGAGGTGACAGCATTACTTTTAATTTAACATATTACCTATTACCTATATATCTATTTCTTTTTTTCAATATTAGAAGATACTCACAGGCAGATTTTCATTTTAAAAGAAACCCCTAAAACATACTCTTCTCTCTGAAGGACTCAAGGATCATGTGGCTGCTCTCTGGAGGACAGAGTGTGTTACTGTACGCTATACATAGAAGACTTTTTAAAACTAGTTGTAATGGAAGCATGCAAAGTCTAACAAACTTGCAAAACTGTTAAGTGTCAGCAAGTCATTGCCTATGTTGGCTACTACAAGAAAGGTAGAAAGCAAAAGCTTCATAACTCTGACTGATAGCAAAATCGAAATATCTATAGAATCTAAGGTTGGCTTCATGTGCACTAACATTCAATACAAGACACCAACACATTGATAGGTTTGATACCTTTTCTGTCAAAAAATCTGTCTGTCAAACTTTTGCCATTATAAAATTCTGTGGAAGCATGTTCCATTCAATTAGACTGTAGACCATAAACTTATATTTCTAAACTATGTAATGAAATTGCACTTCCTTTAATATTAATTATTTGGTTCTCAGATGGAACGCAGAACCTGGACCAACTGCCTACAATTTTAGGACAGCTGCACATGAACATGCAGACTGCACACACTGCACAGAACGGGAGTCAGTAATATAATGCACCCTACAAGAACTGATACAGTGCCAGAATCAAATGCACGTCATTCTCTGCTTCATAGGAGAAACTAAGAATTTATTGCAAGTAGTTATAGCAAGATTTTCTCATAATTAATAATTCGTAGAAAAAAAAATAAGAAAAAAACAAAAACATAGGGGCTCATTTACTAAGGGTCGCGGATCACACTTTCGCTGGACTGTTCGCCTTTTTCGCGGATTGCAAGGCTTGGACAGGTATTTAACAGGTGTCTGCACTGGGATTGTGTCACATGCAATCATTTTTTGGCGCAGTTGCACTGGCTCCATGCGACATAAATCGGGTGGAGTGCCGTTGGACAATACGACTGATTGGTACTGAGTGCAGGATTTAACTTTCAAATAGTGTCACAAGACAAAACACTTACATACACAAATAAAAATATGGTGAACTCTGTGGGACCTGAGTGGGGAAGTGACACATGTATAATATTGTGCACACAATCTTGGTGAATCGGGGCACAGTGCGTTATCGTTGGACAATGTACTTTCAGTGAACTACAGGGGGAATGTAAGTAAATGAGCACCATAATATTTGGTCATCTCTAAAGTTAGGGATGAAACTAAAAATAAGACTTAAAACTTTGCAAAGTTAACCCTTTAGGCTCATTAGCATACTTTTATGTTGATTTTTAAAGTAAGGAGGCCATAGATTACAAATATAAGAAGATTACCCCATTTATGATACCTGGATCTATAAATAAGTGTCCCAGGTTTATCCATGCTTGATTTTGAAGGTAGATTTACTCTAAGATGTCTTCTTTATCAGCAAATTCACTGTTTATACACAGAACAGTAATGATAGTACTGTGCAATATGCATTCAAATACGTGTCATTCTGTTCAATAAATCAATACCCTTATGCTAGACAGCTTGTTTGTGTCTGCACTATATATTTATATGCTGTTTCTTGCTCTAAGTTGTAAGCAATTGAAATACCTTGAGTATAAGCCCTTTAAGAAGCCAGACAAGTACCATTGAGTGTGCATGACTAAGTCTATTTTGAGACTGCTTAATAAAGCATTAAATAAGCCCCATTGCTGCCTATTATTTTATAACTCACAAAATATACACAGACCATAACATTTCAAGAATTTATTTTTGAACTATGTAGCAACATAATTTGTGTTGCAGTTGGCAATAAATTGTTTTGGGGAGTGATTGTTGAATTTAATAGCCTAATTAGGCTGGAATGTTCATGTGTGCAGAGGCCTCAAATGAATTGTTCTGCTCATGTTTTACTATCTACTACAACCATTATTTATTAAATAAGACAATTTTTTTTGTACTTTACTCAAAATCTTTGTCTGAAAGTCCTGTAACTGAAAGGGTCACGTTGGTATAATCCGTAGATGCTAGAAATTTGTAAGATTAAAAGGAAACCAACCGTCAGCGATCTACTTAAAGGGGTAATCCCACAATACAAGATTCTTAAATAAACTCAGGATAACAAAATAACACATTTTCTAATTCACTGTTATTAACCAATATTTCACACATGTAATGCCAACCTGTCTCTATCAGTCCTGATGTATTCAATATTGGTTGCCCCGGGATCCAATTGTAAACCTTCTATCTTTTATTGTTGGGCAGGGCAGATTCTTCTCATGAATAGCTTCTCTTGTCTGCACATTGCAGTGTGATCTCTGCCCAGCAGCGTGCACAGACTTTATCTCCAAGCTACAAGCAAGATGAAGTCTTTATAGCAGGGGAATAGCAGAGTTGAAAGTGTGTATTAAAGCAGGGTAAGCAGGGGTCATAGTGTGTTATATTCATCACATGGATCTCATCATCTCTGATCGGTCTCATCTCTCTTTTTCTATGTGTCAAATACTTGTAAATGTTCAGTAGCTGAATGAAAGTGTACCCAAACTCTAGAATCTTACACTGACCATCACTGAGTTATAGGAGCTAAAAAATCAACAAAACTGAGTAAAATTGTAAAGTAAGGGGATTAAAAATTATCTTTAATGTGTAAAAATCCCTAGGGGGTTATAAATTGAGAACTTTCTCTCATGGGCAAACCCCTTTAATAAGGTAGATTCCATGGCAGGTAAATACAATCTAACTTATCCCCATGCAGTCCTTGTCTAATTTAAGGTATTTTTTGTAGAAGCTTAGAAACACCTATCCTTTACTTATGCATATTATCATCCACGGCCACCGAGGCGTGGAGTAGTTGCAGAATAGCATGTGCTGAAGCCAGAATACCATGACACTACTATTTCACATTTGACCCATCCATATAAAGACCATAAACCTTTTTTGTTTTTGCATTTTTAACTCCCCATCTTCAAAAATCTCTACCTTTTTTATTTTTCAAAATAAATAGCTGAGTGAGGGCATGGGTTCTAAGTAACAAATTACACTTCATAGTGATGGTTGTCAGGATCAGTGGATCCTCTGGACCACCACGGGAGATGGAACTAGCCGACACCTGGAACCGGAATCCAAGTGGCACCTGGTTTTCACCAGAGCCCGCCGCAAAGCGAGTTGGACTTGCTGCGGCAGGATACCACCAGGTCGTTCCCAGGCGTGACCAGCCCGCGGTGGCAGCCGAGGTCGAGGTACCTTAGCAGAAGACAGTCTCGTAGTCAGGTCCAGGCTCGGGGTCAGGGCAGGCAGCAGAGATGCGAGGTCAAATCCAAATCCGAGGTCAGCAACGGGAGGTCCAGGCAGGTGGGAGCGGGAACACAGACACACGGAACACAGCAACACAGAGGAATTCGGGTAACACGGGAACACAGGACTCGGGAGCGTAGACACACAGGAACGCAGGAATACACAGGAACGCAGGAATACACAGGAACGCAGATAATCACCAGGAAGCTTTCTCTTAGGCTGTGAGGCACAAAGATCTGTCAGGGAACACAGGAAGAGGCAGTATTCTTAAAGGAAACCTACCATTTAGAATGGCAGGGGTAATCTGTAAGTACCGAGCACCAGCTCAGGGTGAGCTGGTGCCGGTACTTACTTTCGTTAGTGTTATAAACCGCGGTATCGCGGTTTTAACACTTTTTAAACTGTAGACCAGAACAGGCTTCGGCGCTGCGTGCGCACGATCGTGCGCGCGCCTACATAGGAAATAGCAGAGATGTTGCGCGCGCACGGTCGCGCGCAGCGCCGAAGCCTCTCCTGCTCTAAAGTTTAAAAAGTGTTAAAACCGCGATACCGCGGTTTATAACACTAACAAAAGTAAGTACCTGCACCAGCTCACCCTGAGCTGGTGCTTGGTACTTACAGCTTACCCCTACCATTCTAAATGGTAGGTTTCCTTTAAAGGTGAGGTGTTCAGCCAGTGCACCAATTAGCGGTGCGCTGGCCCTTTAAATTTTCGGAAGGAGCCGCGCGCGCGCCCTAGGAGGCGGGAACGCGCGCGCACGGCAGTCCGGGCAAGAGCAGGAGCCGGGAGAGGTGAGTGAGACCAGGCAGCAGCGGGGGCACACGGAGGAGCACGGATGCGCCCGCGATCTGAGACAGGGATCGCGGGAGCACCTGTGACAATGGTATTTTAATATTCCATGTCCAGTACTGGGAAGCTGGAAAAATTTCCAAAAGCAGTGATATTGATGAAACAATATTGATGAAAAAACCAAGCCCACAAGAAAATGGTGCAAATGCACCATTTTCTTGTGGGCTTGGTTTTTACAGCTTTTACTGTGTATCTGAAATTACATGGCTTCTTTATTCTCTGGGTCTGTGTGATCACAGGGGTACTAAATTTTTATAGGTTTTAAAATGTTTTTATGCATATACAAAAAAAATGTAGGCTGTCACTTTTTTGCAAGATGAGATGATATTTTAATGCTACCAATTTTATTTACATTTTTGTATATGCTGCAAAATGGCAAAAAAATTTAATTTTCAACTTTGGGTGTTATTTAGCATTTGGGGGGGGGGGGGGGGTCAAGCCCCGAGAGTAACTGTAATTATATTTTAATAGATTGGACATTTCAGGACATGGCAATACCTAACATATTTATGATTTTTACTGTTTATTTTAATATCGGGAAAATGGGATGGGTGATTTGAATTTTTATAGCTCTTTATTTTGTAACTTTTTTTATTATTATTTTTTCCATTTTTCAGACCCCCCCCTTTAGTAGTTTAACCCTAGGTTGTCTAATTGATCCTACCTTATGGTATGGCAGTATATAGGGATTTTATTGATCATGTATTACAATGTGCCAGTGGCACATTGTAACAAATGATCAGAAGCTATACAGCTTTGGGTCTAACAAAGCCCCCAAGGTTCTCACAGCACCAGATTGTCGCTCCCCAATGATGTCACAGCGAGCAACGATGGAAGCTAAAATGGCGCCGCTGGCTTTTTACCATCACCGGCATCTTTGCCTGCGGAGACCACAATGGGGCACTAAGCACTAAGGGTCCGCAAGGCGCATTTTCGTCAGTTTACCCGACTATTTCCGATTTGAGCCGCATTTAAGTGGGGGTTTTGCCACCACATGATCGGATTTTGGTGCAATCGCGCCAATTTGCATGCAACACAAATCGCGTGCATGGCAGATCGACAACCCGACTGATTCGGACTAAGCGAGGGACTTACAATTCAAATTGTGTCACAAGACAATGCACTCACATACACCGGGAAGAAGAAGGTGAACTCCGGCGGACCTCAGCGGGGACGCACGATCTTGAAGAATCGCGTCGGACTTCATCCTCGTCGGAGAACGCACCTCAGGGATCGCGGCAGGACCGGGTATGTAAATTTGCCCCAATATGTAGCAAACACTCACCATTTATAAAGAGGGATCAGCCCGTGAGCCCTGTCCATACACCCACAGCCATTGTGTGACATATATGTAAGGGGTTAAAAAAAGTTTGGAATAATACAGTACAGTGTGTGTGCTCTGTTCGGAGAAGGAATGATGTGGAAGCATCATCCATTCTGTTAGGCTGTGTATGAAGTTAGATGGTGAGATTGTTTACAGTACCTGATACCAAATGCACCATTTTCTTGTGGGCTTGGTTTTTACAGCTTTTACTGTGTATCTGAAATTACATGGCTTCTTTATTCTCTGGGTCTGTGTGATCACAGGGGTACTACATTTTTATAGGTTTTAAAATGTTTTTATGCATATACAAAAAAAATGTAGGCTGTCACTTTTTTGCAAGATGAGATGATATTTTAATGCTACCAATTTTATTTACATTTTTGTATATGCTGCAAAATGGCAAAAAAATTTAATTTTCAACTTTGGGTGTTATTTAGCATTTGGGGGGGGGGGGGGGTCAAGCCCCGAGAGTAACTGTAATTATATTTTAATAGATTGGACATTTCAGGACATGGCAATACCTAACATATTTATGATTTTTACTGTTTATTTTAATATCGGGAAAATGGGATGGGTGATTTGAATTTTTATAGCTCTTTATTTTGTAACTTTTTTTATTATTATTTTTTCCATTTTTAAGACCCCCCCCTTTAGTAGTTTAACCCTAGGTTGTCTAATTGATCCTACCTTATGGTATGGCAGTATATAGGGATTTTATTGATCATGTATTACAATGTGCCAGTGGCACATTGTAACAAATGATCAGAAGCTATACAGCTTTGGGTCTAACAAAGCCCCCAAGGTTCTCACAGCACCAGATTGTCGCTCCCCAATGATGTCACAGCGAGCAACGATGGAAGCTAAAATGGCGCCGCTGGCTTTTTACCATCACCGGCATCTTTGCCTGCGGAGACCACAATGGGGCACTAAGCACTAAGGGTCCGCAAGGCGCATTTTCGTCAGTTTACCCGACTATTTCCGATTTGAGCCGCATTTAAGTGGGGGTTTTGCCACCACATGATCGGATTTTGGTGCAATCGCGCCGATTTGCATGCAACACAAATCGCGTGCATGGCAGATCGACAACCCGACTGATTCGGACTAAGCGAGGGACTTACAATTCAAATTGTGTCACAAGACAATGCACTCACATACACCGGGAAGAAGAAGGTGAACTCCGGCGGACCTCAGCGGGGACGCACGATCTTGAAGAATCGCGTCGGACTTCATCCTCGTCGGAGAACGCACCTCAGGGATCGCGGCAGGACCGGGTATGTAAATTTGCCCCAATATGTAGCAAACACTCACCATTTATAAAGAGGGATCAGCCCGTGAGCCCTGTCCATACACCCACAGCCATTGTGTGACATATATGTAAGGGGTTAAAAAAAGTTTGGAATAATACAGTACAGTGTGTGTGCTCTGTTCGGAGAAGGAATGATGTGGAAGCATCATCCATTCTGTTAGGCTGTGTATGAAGTTAGATGGTGAGATTGTTTACAGTACCTGATACACAAAAAAAAAATAGATATTAAATTAAAATCTTGTACAGTATACCTTTTGTCAAGTTCCATACCATTCCAAAGATGTTCCAATCAATCGTTTATCATTTGGAAACAAGAATTGGTGACAAGAGCCGTCTGTGAGTAGCTTTGCTAGATTTTTTCACCCACTGTTTTCAAGTACATTTTAATTTCCTTAACATGCAGTAAATATATGAACTTTGTGGTGACCATCAGATCAATGAATATGTCATGTTCCCTTGTGAACCAAAAGATTTAGTGTTACGCTGATGCACAGCATTAAGTCCTAGTAAGTAGTAAGTATTGAGCTGTTCATAAAGGTCATTATAACAGTAAATATTATCATTTTTGGTTACAAGATTTCTAAATATTCTGTCTCGAGTCACCCTACATATGAGTGTAGCTTCAATTTTGGGTGCTATTTGTACAACAATAGACATCAGAATCCATTGCTTAATGCCTTGAGAATTTTCACAGCTTATTTGGACTACTGTGATTAAATTGTCATGCCACCTACAAAAGACTCTTGTATTGTAATGAATGTAGCTACATGCCACTCCCATTAATTTGGTCAAGTGTGTTCATAAATTACAGTTAAAACTGAGGGACAGCATTCCCGGTATACCCCCCTCCCCCTCTTCTTTCTTGCTCTCTTGGTTAAGCTGTAAAACAATTGGATGGGACTAAAGGACAAGAATTAGCAATTCATGTCCTTTGTCTAAACCAAGCCCCTGACATCAAAGATGAACTGTAAAAGATTACTCCTGGGTATTGATGAGCAGACTTGAACGACATTGTTCTGGTTCATACCAAAGATTGTGGGTCTGCAGAACACAAACCTGGACTTCATGTTATCTATTTATTCATGTTCCCAAGGATAGTCACCCCCTGTGTCATCAGAAGGAGTGAAAAGATAGCTGCCAAATTGGTGGCAGCAATTACATGCTGCAGGTGGCTTTGCCCACAGCATATAGAGGATCACCCCTGCAATTGGTGACAGCAATGATCGTGGATGTTACCTGTGAGCGAGCTAACCCATTTGAATGGTTAGGCTGAATCTGCCTGAATACTAATCGGTCTACTCATCACTACTCCTGGGTTATATTAATGATGTCATGAAAATTATGTTAGGATCATGAAAAACTTTTCGATCAAAAGTAATGGCATTATATTTGTTGTTTTAATCATTCATTTCAAGTCTAATGTTCCTTTAAAGATTGTAGTCTATACTGACCATACCAGAGAACAAAACAGAATCCTGTTTTATTCAAAAATTTTTTGCTGCTAAGAACTGCTGACCTATGAGAATTCTGATTGTTGGACCCCCAGCGAAATGATACTGGGGATCTATTCTGAATGTACTTATTTATATGTGTGTATAATCATTTAATACAAGCAAAAGTAGAATTAAAAAAAAAAAAAATCACTGGATTCTCTGCATTACCTTATAATAATTTTAGAGAAAAGGTTAATAGTGTCCTTGTTTTAATTGTTATCTTTATTCATACTATTTTTATTGTACGTGTTTCTATGCATGTTTGCAAACTTTGTCTTTATCTATGTCTAATAAATCTTGATTGAACCATAATTTGAGAGAAATAATCCTGTAGGCAAATTAGAAAAACTAAATACATCACTGTATAATTCTGTAAAAAGTAAAGAATTTGGTATTTGTGTGTGTGTTACAATCTTCACTCCACATGTGTCATTCATACAAAAAACTTACTGTATTATGTTTAATATTATACTCATCTGTTTATATCAGTCTTATAAATTACACTTTACATATGTCTGCTCCAGATGGCACTTCACATTGAATCAGGGAGATGTTTCATTTTCCTACTAATTTTCTCCGTTTCAACAACATTAAAATCTCCAGAGAATTGGAAGCTATGAACATCAGCACTTTTAGTTGTTGAGTTTGAGATTTTTCTTGTGTTTTTCTATTGAAACAGTAGAAGAAAGTGATTGTGTTTAACTTGCATTTATTAGTTCTACAGAAAAATAGTTCATATGGTTAATTCATTCACTGAAAATTTGTTGCCCCGATTTCAGCTATATATTGTGGCTGTAATATGGTCAATATTTGGAAAAGCAATATTATAGCCAGATCAAAGAGACATTAAGGGTTATGTACGAAAGGTCTGCAGATGCACTCTCCAAGTTTTCGGGTTTTGCATGGCCTTGACAGGTATTCAACTGGGGATTGTGTCGCACACAATCGAATTGTGACACGGCTGCCCTGCTTTCATGCAACAGAAATCGGGCAGCGTGACGTCAGACGATCTGACTGATTCGGACTGTCTGCTGGATTTAACATTTAAATTGTGTCACAAGATCAAGCACTTACATGCACCAGGAAGAAGAAGGTGAACTCTGGTGGAACTGAGCGGGGAAGCAACACATGCAGGATATTGGGCGCACAATCTTAGTGAATCGCGTTCCGGTCAGACAATACATTTTAAGGGAACACGTCAGGATGGGTAAGTAAATGTGCCCCATTATGTACCATTTCAAACAAAAAAGTCATAACTTCTTAGTAATGGTTTATATATATAAAATATATCCAAAATATAAAATATATCCATAGTCCATCTGTAACATTAGTAGAAGAGTGGTGGCACATGCTTGTGCCTGCCATCTAGTGATATTTGTACAATTATGTTCTTTATTATTCGCCATAAGATGTTATTAGAGTTTAATATTTACTTTATAATGGACAATTAGTTTTTCCCTCTAATTTCTAATCACAATTACAAAGCAGTACATGTACAGGTTATGAAAAAGCTACAAAAATTCTATTTAATGAAAAGAAAACAAACAAATTACTAAAACCATTACGTACCCTACATTATGTACCCTAACTTTTTGTGGTCTACTTGTCGTTTTTAATTTTTTTTAAATCTTAATCGGAAGAGTGTTAGCCAGCATCTCTGACATATGGTTATGCAGCTAAAAGTTACTTTAAGTGAATAGCATAAGTGCATTGTGAAAAGCAGCGCAGTCGGAACATTTTCTTTTGCCTTTCCATTGCTACTGCAGCCAGAAGCCATCAGAAGGCTCCCAGGCCTGACAATCAAACTCCCTCCCCCAGAACTATCACTCTGAATGCCATGATCAGTGTTGTTCCTTTATAGCGCAAGCCTATGATCACAGTGGCAGTGTTCATTATGTATGCTCCTTTCTCACTTAAAAATCATCAATATATGAAATAAACTTGGCAAAGTGCACATGATGTCTAATATATGAGAAACATGTAAGATAGAATTGAGGTACTGATGGGAGATTGCATGCTATGTACAGCACAATGAGCACTGACTGCTCTAGAGTTTCCCCAGAAGTAGAACATCAAGTCATCTTTGCCAGCTGTATAACATGATGCTTGCTGAAAAGCCTGTATGCTTAAAGGGAACCAGTCATCAAGAAGGTCAGTTTAACCTGATGAAGGATTTCAATAGCTTTAGTCATGTTGATTTCAAAAGTCCCCATCTGCTTGATGCCTCTTCCCCTCCTCCTCACTCATCCTTCTCACTCTCCCTCCCTCAGCCTCTCCCATGCTCCGTACCCCAGCTCATCACCACAAGTAATTCTTGCCCTTGTAGGGCGAGCTATCTCTATTTGTCATGTGCACTCAGCAGCGAAGACAGTAGCACCGTCTCCACTCTGAATGTGTACGTTGAAATCACCATGGCAAAAAGCTATTGGAATATGTCATCAATTAAAATGGCTTTCCTGATAACAGGTTCCCTTTAACATGATAGCTCTCCCTTAAATGTGTTAGACACTTAATGAATAACTAAATGTTTGACAAAATGTTATAAATCAAAAACACAGATGATAATACTAAACTTTTTAATATATACTTAATAAAGATTCTTTCTGCCTTTTTTTTAGCATTGTGTCCAAATCATCTTTATTCTCCTGTACTACATGGAGAGCATATCGATAAGGAGAAGCTGATAAAGTTTCAAATGACAACTGAATCAAGTGTTCTAGGTATGTGAAGAGTTCTTTATCATCCTGACTATCTGCAGTGTACAGACCTGACAACTATTTCAGAAACACTGCTGACTAAAGGTGAAAATGGACAGAGAAGTATAATATACTATATTACAAAGTTTAATATTATGACATCCGCTATTCATGCCTGAAATAAAAGGAAAGCTTTAATCATGACTACACTACCTCTGGAATAAAAAGCAATGTTTTAATTAAAATATAGATTTTAAAATGGACTTTGCTAAACTATATGGAAGCAAATGTTCATAAATGTCTGTAAAAATAATTCCAGGTTACTCTGGAAACTGATCATATGATCATATATAATCACAGGACATTATATTTATTCACATCACTGCTTTTAAGCCTCTTGACAATTGAATGTTGATGATGAAAAATATTAACTTGGTTAGACATTTCCAGTCTCTTGAAATATTATTTTCCAGCTACACCATACAATTTTTCTGTGCTTGTAAATTACAGTGATAAAATGGATTTAAACATTTTTAGTTTCCATCAATTTTATGTTGCACTTAAGAATATTCAACTATTCTCTCCACAGCTTCTATAGAGACAGCTTCCATTAAGATAACAAACTGGGACAGTCAAAACATGAACATGAACTTCAACCAATTTTATAAATACTAGAAATATTCTGATTTCCTGTGTCCTTCCAAATTTAGCTTCTTTTTACAGGCTCTAGAGAAAAAAATCTCCGAACTCTCCAAATTAGCGATCAATTGAAATACTCATCAGGAAATCTATCAGGAAAAAAAAGCACAATATTTATTTCAGTCTAACTCTTTATCTCTTTACTTAGTATCTATCAATGTATCTCACAATTATCTGTTTATCTATCTCATAAGTATCTAAATATACTAAGAAATACTAAAACCTTGAGGTTAAACATAAGATTTCACTACTTAGAATAGAAGATAGAAATAGATTTGACTTCTATTTAGTGCTAGAAAATGTAACCCTAGGATGGGATGAAAAATTAATAAACTCACACAAGATTCTAGGTGAAAACTAGGTGTTTCTGGATATACTAGTCAACACGTCACATTCCATTGAGCCAGTAATGCAGAGTGAGATAATTTGACATGACTGCTGCAACCTGCTGTGCTTTAGATCAACACACACAAAAACAATGTCGGAGTAAAAAAAATGAGCCTTAAAATGTAAACAGAAAACAAGATCAAATCCCTGAGGGGATGACCAGTGCATCACCATGCCTTGGAGACATCAGACTAAGAGGTCACGAACATTCTCTCCTGTCTTCATCCATAGTGTCCTTACCCATATGGTCAGGGTGACACTTACTGAATTACATTTTATGATAGATTTGCTTTTCATTGCCTCATATCCCAAGTGTTACGAGTATGTAAATGCATATCTTACCTTCAAAATATTTATATTTAGCTACTGCTTATCATGTATCATAAATGAACAAAGGATAAAGGAAACAAGGAAAACTTATCTGAATTGTGAAATGAAAAAAGTCAAAGTACTCATATCGGCATTTTAAGAACAAAGCTGTATATAATACATAATGTAGTTTGAAGTATAAACTATGGATTATTTTAAACTATACATTTATACCCACTGTATTTTAATATTTAACTTACAAATTACAAATCAAATGACCAACCACAGTTATTCCCTCCCATGCTCCTGACTCAACACCTTCCCCAAAGTCTCACCCCCTCCCCCAATTTAAAGAACTAAAAAAAAGCATTTCAGTCCATTTCTCTAATCTAATTCCTTTGTTGCTTCTGGGAGATTTCCCTTTCAAGTATACTTATTATTTTTTCCCAATACCTAAATATCCTGGTACCTGTGAAAGTATAACATTGTCTTAGATTACCAGATTACTCATGGAATTATAAACTGTGCCTTATTCTTCAATGAATAAGTATTGACATGGTAACCTGCCTTACCCCAAAATACTAAATACTCTACCTAGAATGCCAAGAAATACAACCCAAAATTTGTTAAATCAAGCAGTTTTTTCTTTTTTTACTTGGCATCCGTCCTCCCCATAACAATGAATTAATTAGGACTTCCCAAGAGTCGCTCCAATTCTCTGGAATGCCCTCCCCCGGACTCTCAGACTAATACCCACCCTCCAAAGTTTCAAATGTGCTCTTAAAACCCTCTTTAGGCAGATCTATCACACTCGTTAACTGCATGAAACATCAACTCTCTCTTTACTAATCCATCCTATGTCCTATCTCCCATATGTTATCTGGCAAACAGCAGTTATATACCAAGCTCCAAGCTTCTCTGCAGTCTTTTTCACCTAGGACCCTGTAAATAAGATGGTTCAAGCAGCAGAATTTTTATTTATTAAATAATTTTTTATTGTTCCCTTATAAAGAATGACTGGACCATTATACAATCTCTTACACCTCTTGTGTCAACATCCTCATAGTCTATAAGCTCTTGTGAGCAGGGTCCTCACTCCTATTGTTCCATATGACTGTTTGTTCTGTGTAATGTAATATTATATTTGTATATGTCCCTTATGAGTTGTAAAGCTCTACGGAATTTGATGGCGCTATATAAATAAAGATTATTATTATTATAATTATAGATTCTAATTTTTTATAGGAATCCATGTAGGTGTTGTAGAGTTTAACAATAACATTTTTACAAGTGCTTCTGTATCTATCATCTTTTGATGCTTGAAGGAATTTAATTTATGACTATTAGAGGCATCAGTGACTCTGAGGGACTCTGTGGGGCACATGTATCATAGTTTGGTCTCTCTGAGGTGAATTTTAGAGACTTTTGGCGGATAGTTTTTGCACCTTATGTATGATCCTGTCTTTTTACTTGTGATACATGTTCAGTTTTTCCTATCCGGGCAGGCGCAAATTTTGGCTTCTTTTTGAGACTTTTTGTTGCAAATGTCTCAAATCCGCATCCAAAATGCATAGTAAACCAATGTTAACACATGCGCTAACGCAGTGTTTATATTGCGTTTTGTAAACACCCCTCCTAAGCTGTTGCAATTAGTTTCAAAATGCATTAAAAACGCAATTAAACCGCTATGTTTGAGCTCACCCTTAGAAGTAACCAATAAAAAAAGGAAAAAAATTAAGAATTTTGACAAAAGAGGTTACTGTGCACAATGTTAAACATTTAAAGCATGTGAAATAATTCCAATTTCCATGAAAAAAAGCTTCCTTTGTACCTCCCCTGGACCAGGTGCAGACTGGCGCCTAAAAAGTCGCAAAAATAAGCAAAAAAGTGATACATAAGTGAAAAGTCGCACGGAACATCTGGGAAACTAAGATACATAAGACACACTGCACAAGGTGCAGACCAAGGCGTACTTGAAAAACGACAGGTGAAAAGTCGCAAAAAAGTTGCAAATATGACAAAAGTAGCAAAAATTAGGCAATTTGACTAGCAGAAATAATGATACATGTCCCCCTTAGGAATAATTCTGTGATGTCACCTTCACAATTTTTATATCCATTGAATTTGTGAGTTTCTTCTTAAATTTCTTTGCATGATGTTAGAATAGCCTCCCAGAGCTGCTGTTTTAATGTGACCTGCCTCCCACCCTCATAGATCTTTTGCTTGATGATACTCTAAAGGTTCTCTGTAGGGTTGAGGTCAGGGGAGGTTGGTGGCCACACCATGAGATTCTCTCATTTTACACCCTTAGAACCCAATGACATTGAATTATTCTAACTCCAAATTAGACCAATATTACCACCAATGGATATGATAGAGACCCAAGATCAGAACTATAATGCCACCTGTGGAGACCCATGAACAAATCAATAATACTACTACTAATTGAGATCTCAGATCCGACCAATAATGTCAATTAAAACCCTCAGATCAGAGCATTAATACCAATGGAGACTGCAGTTCAGACCAATAATACCATCGATAGAGGCCCTGGATTGGACCAATAATACCAATGAAGGCCCTAGAATAAACCAATTCCACCAATAGAGACCCCCAATAAGACTGATACAACAAATGGTGACCAAAGATCAGACAATTTCCACCAATGAAAAGCCCAGATCAGTCCAAAAATACAAATTGAGAATCCAAATCCAATTTTTCGGACTATAGGGTGCACCGGATTATAAGGCACAATTGATTATAAGGATGAATGACCAGCAGGTGCAGACCTGTGCACAGTTCAAGGCAGCTGCAGTTCCAGGCAAATGTATCTTCAGTGTAAAGAGCTCAGATCTCAGAGTTATGGGCTGTTATAGGGGTTAATGTTGCAAGGGTGATGCTGCAGGAGTTAAGCTGTGTCCCTTTGCCCCCTTTCTTTCCCTCCTCGGGCAGGGTGTTAGTCCTGTGGGGTTCCTAGTGGCTCCCTCTCTTTCCCCTGTTACAGGGCTGGCAGGTATAGAGGTAAAATTGCTTACTCAGGCGGCCGATGAGGATTGCTGCATGGCTGGCACTATGGTGCTGGTGGTCCTGTCAGCCTTGCCAGTGTGGGGTTTTGTGCCTGGTGTACAGTGTGGGCTGGTGCAGGATATTGCTGGCGCAGAGTTCTTAGACATTCTTTTTTTTTTTTAAATCAACTCTCTATTGGTGCATTTACCACAGAATAAAGTACAGTTTCATATCATAATAATATTACAATCAAATACTTCTTAGACACTCTTAAAATGTTATACAGTACGTGTTGTCTGTCAGTATGGTTCATATACACTCACCGGCCACTTTATTAGGTACACCTGTCCAACTGCTCGTTAACACTTAATTTCTAATGAGCCAATCACATGGCGGCAACTCAGTGCATTTAGGCATGTACACTTGGTCAAGACAATCTCCTGCAGTTCAAACCGAGCATCAGTATGGGGAAGAAAGGGGATTTGAGTGCCTTTAAATGTGGCATGGTTGTTGGTGCCAGAAGGGCTGGTCTGAGTATTTCAGAAACTGTTGATCTACTGGGATTTTCACGCACAACCATCTCTAGGGTTTTCAGAGAATGGTCCAAAAAAGAAAAAACATCCAGTGAGCGGCAGTTCTGAGGTCAGAGGAGAATGGGCAGACTGGTTTGAGCTGATAGAAAGGCAACAGTGACTCAAATCGCCACCCGTTACAACCAAGGTAGGCAGAAGAGCATCTCTGAATGCACAGTACGTCGAACTTTGAGGCAGATGGGCTACAGCAGCAGAAGACCACACCGGGTGCCACTCCTTTCAGCTAAGAACAGGAAACTGAGGCTACAATTTGCACAAGCTCATCGAAATTGGACAGTAGAAGATTGGAAAAACGTTGCCTGGTCGGATGAGTCTCGATTTCTGCTGCAACATTCGGATGGTAGGGTCAGAATTTGGCGTCAACAACATGAAAGCATGAATCCATCCTGCCTTGTATCAACGGTTCAGGCTGGTGGTGGTGGTGTCATGGTGTGGGGAATATTTTCTTGGCACTCTTTGGGCCCCTTGGTACCAATTGAGCATCGTTGCAACGCCACAGCCTACCTGAGTATTGTTGCTGACCATGTCCATCCCTTTATGACCACAATGTACCCAACATCTGATGGCTACTTTCAGCAGGATAATGCGCCATGTCATAAAGGTGGAATCATCTCAGACTGGTTTCTTGAACATGACAATGAGTTCACTGTACTCAAATGGCCTCCACAGTCACCAGATCTCAATCCAATAGAGCATCTTTGGGATGTGGTGGAACGGGAGATTCGCATCATGGATGTGCAGCTGACAAATCTGCGGCAACTGTGTGATGCCATCATGTCAATATGGACCAAAATCTCTGAGGAATGCTTCCAGCACCTTGTTGAATCTATGCCACAAAGAATTGAGGCAGTTCTGAAGGCAAAAGGGGGTCCAACCCGTTACTAGCATGGTGTACCTAATAAATTGGCTGGTGAGTGCATAAGGCACACCTTTGATTTCTGAGAAAATCAAATGGATTTTTTATGCACTTTATAGTCCGAAAAATACGGTAATAAAAATGGAGAATCCAGTTAAGACCAAGGTAGAGCACTGCCCATATTAGGTTTTCTCCTGCTCTTCATGGGTCCTGATTCTGCCACATACACAGAAGTGGTGAGTACTTGTTAAAGATACTCACTGCTACCTGCCTCCTGCAACAATGAGTACTTCCATCAGTTATGGACGGCTCATTGATCTCTGCCTGGCAGCAGGATGACAAATGCAATTAGAAGCTCTGCTCACCACAGAGGCACTACTAACAATTGAGAAACAGTTTTTTCATCTCCCCAAGAGATAAAGCATTTGGAACATATCTT
This sequence comes from Engystomops pustulosus, assembly GCF_040894005.1. NCBI lineage: Eukaryota > Metazoa > Chordata > Amphibia > Anura > Leptodactylidae > Engystomops > Engystomops pustulosus. The sequence continues at coordinate 46,276,090 of NC_092414.1, forward strand.
GTCCCCCTGAGGTCTATTCTATAAATCAGGAGGTGAGTTGTCACCCCATGTTACAAGTATTCAATGATTTTTAAGATGTTTTAAAGAAGTACTGAGTGACACTTGAGTTGCACTTCATGTAAGTGGTAAATTTCAAAATTTGAAAATTTTCAAAATTCTAAATGAACCGTTATTTCCCATTTGTCAGCTTTACGTTTTCAGAATTTTTAAAATGTTTTTATATTTTATTACAATGCCACATGACAAATCAAACACTGATTTTCTGAATTGCCAATCATAAAGACACCCCACATGTGGATGTTGCTTATTGTATGGGCGCACTGCAAAGCACAGAAGGGAAGGAGGGCCATATAGCAGACTGTTTTGCCCTACAGGATCAAGTGGTTATTTTTTTTTTTTAATGTGGCACTTATATAAACTATAAAATATTTGTTTATCAGTTAATGTGGTCATGTGAGGGCTTATTTTTATGGTAGGAGATACAATTTCTAGAGATATCATTTTTGGGAGTGTCTGCCTTAAGGATGTAATTTATTTTTACATATTTTGTTTTGTTGTTCACCATAACATTTAAAATGTTAACTTAATTCTACGGGTTAGTACAATTATGACAACACTGTATTTAGGTATTTTTTCTTATGCTACACAAAATGTATAGAATAAAACCTAATATGGGGAAAATAGTATAGTTTTTGCTTCCTCTTATATCTTCCAAGAGGTGTAACACGTTTCTTTCTCTTGTCTACGGAGCTGGTTGAGGACTTGTTTTTTGTGGGACATGTTATACTTTACACAAGTACCATTCATGAGTGCATACATTTTTATAACATTTTTTTTTTGTGGGGACAAAATAGATAAAAAAAATATTTTTTAGTGAATTTGTAGAATATTTTTTATAACGTTTTAACTTTATAACTTTTTTTAACTTTAATTTGTAACAAGGCATTGGGGCATTTTTATTCAATTGGGTTTTTTTTAAAAACTTTTTTATTTACTTTTTTTAACTAGTTTCTCTATGAAACATGAACAAACAATAATTTGATTGCTTGTTCATTATAATACCCTGTATATTTATGTTATATTAGGTTATTGTCAATGTCAGACTAGGCTTAAGGTCCCCAGGGTTGGCAGGGCAATGATCGCCACTCCCCGAGTACACTGCAGGGTGTGCCGATTGTTGGGGGGGGCTGTTTATATCCATTCAATTCTAATAGCAGCAATAATAGTAACAAAATAACACATAAAAGGGGATGTCCCTTGTATGACATAACACTAGAGACTGAGTAACACGTTAAGCTCATTATAGTGTAAGTGTTACAATTGTCAGTCAACGGATTCATTTTCAAGATTTATTTGCTCTGCAGAATTTCTTTCCCTTGCCTGAGCTGGTTTTGTGTTCTGTTGAAAGCTTACTGGTTTTATCTTGGAGCCTTTTTTGTTTATCAAATGTGGATTTAGTGATGGAGAGACAAACCAATCACCTGCTGGGGAGGCATGCAGCAATACCCCATATACCTGCTCCTCCCTTCATCTAGTCTCTTGATAATTTTGGTCCCACCTTCTCAGTTCAGCCATTGCAAGTCTGTACTTTGCTGCCATCTTGGTTTTGACTTGGTAATTCTGACTCTCCCTTTGTCCTTCTTTCTTACTCTGTTTGCTTGTCTTCTATTCTGTGCAGTACAGACAAGTAAGGGGGGACAGGGGTGGTGAGTTAGCTTAGGGCTCGCACCTTTTTCTCTGCCTTGACAAGGTTAAAGTGTTTGGTAAAATATCCAACAAGCATTAATATGACTTCTCCATGTTATAACATGCCATAACCAAACAGAAGTATGATGTTAGTATGAATAGGTGCCATTTTTCTGCATTAAATACAAGCAGGAGCTTCATTTACTGTTCATGGTTTGATAGCACTTTACTTTTCTAAAGGGTCATTGTGTTCTGCTTCAGTAAAATTAGAACTTAATGCATCTCGACGTAAGCCGGTAACCATTTTTCCAAATGTTAGAGAGTAACACCTGAGAACTTGGTAGAAGGCATGTTTCATAACTTCTTGCAAGAGCTATGATTATTCATGCTTAAACTTATCTGATCCTTAAGCAGATAAAAAATATAACTTCATTTGGTATCGAATTAATGTTAAAAACATATGCAAACTTTAAAGTACATGTATGCAATTTTTCTATTTTTTGCTCTTTTATAATTAAAATTTAGAGCCCTGGCTCTTTGAAATTGCTATTTTACTTTATGTTCAGGACAAAACATACACAAATCCTTCTGAGGCAAAGCGGCATGAGATATATCTATTTTATTTTCAAATTAGGATACAGAGCAAGATACCGTTCAATCTACCTTAAATCACTGGCTGCAACACCGACCGGCTTTTATGTAATAATTGAAGCAGGGAGTGGAGGCACATATCTTAACCAGATAAAGTGAAAATGCATAAAGAAACATAGTTGAGCACATTGACAGATGTATGAGGTAATCTATTGGGACCAGACCTGTGAATGGGCAGTCACTGCCTGGAAATCATTTAACAATGCTACATTAATGTTTTAAATAATGCAGCAAAGCCATAAATTTCTCCTGCAACACTCGGTAGACAAAATAGATGGGCATATTTGTATGAGTCAGCCTAGTCATCTCTACAAACAAATATAGCAAGCAAAGAAATCTATGACATCTAATAAATGCACACATTCAAAAAGTCTATTTCACTAAATGAAATTTTTCTATACTTTTTGTGACATACTATTTTGCATACTATTAATGGTAGTCCGGCCTACATTTCACATTAAATTTAATAGAGTTCTTGAAGTCAGATTCATAGTTGGAGTCCTGTTCAAACCTTAATGCACAAATTTGATTTGTTAAACTCACTCCACACAGGAATCTTCTCTTACCATAGGCAAAATTATATCTCTTTTCCAGACAAAAACATTTAAGGATTTTTAATATAGATTTTAAAATATTTTATTAAATAAGTAATTTAATTGTAAGAATCTAATTCTTCTTCTTCTTGGTTATTATAGGGGGTGGCCACTCTTTTACATAAGTTGTCTATGTGCCTTAAGTGCCTTAATAATAATCCCTGAATGTTCATAAAGTGATTCAGCACTCCCAACTTACTTTTGAAACAATAGTGTTACAAAAAAAGAAAGAGATGGCAAAAGCACTTGTATGGTAAAAACTTATTTCAAAAGGGTGATTGGTTTCAGATTCAAGTTTAAACTCACCTTTTAAGGTTGAACAAATTGTACAACTCTGTATCAGGTTGCGGTTCAGTATGTGATGGTACAGCTGCACATGCAAAGGTTTCTTGACATGTCAATGATTCAATCAGATGATCAATTGTGATTAATGCAGTTCTCTCCTTCTTTAATCGGTGCCAATCCCTCATTACAATTTAAAATACCCTCCTTTTATTTTTTTAGTAAAATTATTAAAATACTGGTAAAAAGCATTTCAGGCCTATACCTTGATTGTTACTTTTGTTCTGTGTGCAGACTCTCTATGATTCTTTGTTTACATGCCTGGGTACTGGTGAATATGAAGGGCCTGCAGCAGCAGATATGACTCATCCTGCTCCCTCCCAACTTCATGTATGTGTGAGAGAGAGGGACACAATGGTTGATGCCATAGGAATGGACTGGAGCAGTGAGAATCAGGAAGTTATGTATATATGCAGAGAGCAGCATGCTGAGAATAGGGAAAAGCTATAAGGAAGACTATAAATAATATACAATTATATACACAGAACTTGACATTTTTATTCCATCATGCATGCGTGTCTCTTTCTATTTTTTGTCTACTTGGAGTGAAGGGAAAGCTTATCAAAGACATTTTTGAAGGTTGTACAAATTCTAGGAGAAAGTATGCTGTTGAGCTCTCCTTGATTAAATCAATTAAAACTGCTCCTTTAGCAACCCTAACCCTATTATAGCACATTTAAAAGTCATTGTCCTGTTCTTTAAGATGTCTTCAAAGGTGTCTAGCTAAGTCATGCTTAATACCTCTTTCCATAGTGGGCATTTGTAGTCTTTTTGTGAAAATAAATAACAGTACTACACACAAAATTTTTCCCGATGTGGTTCAATATTTTGAGGATTTTATAAATAGTAATTAATTGCACCTTTAAACAATTGCCATCATATAAGATAAAATGAATTGTACTCCTCTGTTATTATCAATAGAACTATCCTGCTATTTTATTTTAATATAACTTAAAGTTTTTATAAGCTGATCCTACTCAAAGAGGGATCTGCCAAGATTTTTGTTCGCTGGGAGTAGAATATGTCAAAAAGAAAAGATGGCTCTGAACTTCTACAGAACATAGTCCACAGAGAACACACATAAAGGTTCATTGAAGGGACAAAACAGAATGCATTAAACCTCAATTAGATCAGAGTACATAACAAAGTGGAACCATTGCGTTCATCAGCAAAGTAGCAGATTCTTGTAGAGCATAGCTTTCTGTTATGTCTACATGACTTAAGATCCAAAATATTATGATTTCCAGTCTGACAACCTTGAGATAATTTATGGTATATCTAATATAATAAGATTATATAAACATTGAAACATTGTTAAAAGAGGGTGCTCAGTGTAAGCATGATCTAAATGTGATCTAAAAAGGCTCAAAAATTTATAGAAGAAAAAAGACTGTGATAAATCTCCACATGACTCTTTCTTATCTAAAATGAAATGTTCTTCAACACAAATTTCTTTCATTGAACTAGCCCATCTCACAATGATCATAAACAAAATATATTTTTACTGTACACCATAAAAACTGCAACATTTTGGTTTCTTGTGCGTTGGTCTCCAAAAGTTTATAAAGAAGAAATCATGATTGATTGTGATGTGTTCACCTTGGCCTTAAATGAAAGGGGCAAAGATGTATCCCACTGTATGCATATGAAAGCAGGTAGAGGGGTGTTAAGGGTGTTTCCCCAAGAGATGTCACTGTTTTTATATGGACAGTGACATCACTGGGGGACTAACATAGTAAATAAGGCCGGAAAAAGACACAAGTTCAACCTTTAAGAATTAAATAAATGTTTTATCCCCATAACCCGTGATATTTTTTCTCTCCAGAAAGGCATCCAGGCCTCTCTTGAACATGTACATAGAGTCCGCCATAACAACTTCCTGTGGCAGAGAGTTCCATAGTCTCCCTGCTCTTACAGTAAAGGACCTTTGCCTATGTTGATGGTAGAATCACCTCTCCTCTAGGCATAGAGGATTCCCCCTTGTCCTGGTCACAGGCCTAGGTATAAAAAGATCTTTGGAGAGATCCTTGTACTGTCCATTCAGGTATTTGTACATTGTAATGAGGTCTCCCCTCAGTCGTCTTTTTTCTAAACTGAATAATCACAAATTTTGTAATCTGTCATTGTATTCCAGTGCCCCCATTTCCCCTAATAATCTTGGTTGCTCTCCTCTGAACCCGTTCTACATTGTCCTTTTTATCATAAGAAGCAATTCCTCTCTTAATACATCCCATGACTTTATTTGCTTTAGTAGCAGTCGTCTGGCTCTGGTCACTAAAATTAAGTTTACCCCAAATTCCTTTTCAGCTCCAGTTTTACTCAAGTAATTGACTGTATAGAACATAATGATACTTTTTGTTTCCATGGCCAAAGTGCATAACTTTACATTTATCTACATTAAATCTCATTATCCATTTTTCTGCCCACTCCTCAAGCTTCCACAAAATTCCTCTGTAATGCTAAACTATCTACCCCAGTATTTATTACTTTACACAACTTAGTATCATTTGCAAATATTGAAACTTGACTGTGTAAACCCACTACAAGGTCATTAATAAAAATATTAAAAAGAAGTGGCCTCGATTGACCCCTGCAGCACTCCACTGGTAACGTCAACCCAATCTGAGAATGTGCCATAAATGACGACCCTCTGTTTTCTATCACTAAACCAATTACTTACCCAAATACATAGATTTTTGTCTAGTCCCAGACAGTATGCTCTTTGGAGGCCAGGGGATAGAGGTAATAAATATCATCTGTCTCCCATTGTCTGCAATGGCCTCCACTGAACATATAGTATGTAGCTCAGCAGGAGTGAGCAGGATGGAAAGATGCAGCTTGTTGCATCTTTCTATCCTGTGTTTTCAACAGTTTATGACTCATACTGTCCAGACCATGGCAAAAAGGATGCCTCCTTCTGCCAGCATAAGTCTATGTATACACCTAGCATATATGTCACAAGCTTTCCTGGTGTATATACTGCGTATTAAAAAAAACTGTGATGTGAACCTTGCCTTACTATAACTTGTACTATAACATTTGTCACAGGTCACGTTTTGCCCTTTGTGTTGCAAGGCAAAGATATTATTATTTTTTTTATTTTAGGCATATCTTCTTTGAAATTGTGTATTTTACATGTAAAGATTATTGCATTCGGCAGATACTTCACAACGGAAAAGCATGATGAAAAAAGCAGTTCTTCCTTATCTATAAATACATTTCTGTGTGGGATTTTAGAGAAGCAAATGCAGGATCTTGGAGCAACTTCACAGAGAATATACATAAATATAAATTTTGCAAAATATGTAGAATTGAGATAATAGGCAGCACATAAAATACTATGACTATGGCCAGAAATACTGTAATAAGATCATTTTCTGTGTAGCAGGATAATCCCATAAGGGCAGAAGAGCAACAAATAGACATCATATGAGAATTTTTCTATATTTCTCTTGTTCTCAGCAAGTAGTTAAAATAACAGTAAAACTTGCAGTGTCAATTGTATTACCTGAAAGACGGTATTAACAGCTGTAATAAAATGGCCATAGCTATCCATACAGCTCACAAAGAATACAAAATAAAATGCTAATGTGAACATTGTCCTCAAATGTTCTCTGTGGAGATGTAAGAATCAAGTTTATTTTACAGGTCAATGAACAGAACAGACCTGTGCATCCATACAAAACATAAGGTGAATTCAAAATAATGCATTGTATTGTAGAGTATTTTCTGATACACCTGATTGGTTACCTGGCAGTAAATCCCTATGAAAGGTACTGATATACATGCATGGAAGACTCGGGTTTGTACTTAAAGGGAACCCGTCAGGCACATCCAACCCACCAAACCAAATATCCTACCTAATTTTCTTTAGTGAGTTGCTCTGCATGATGATATTGATGATATAGAAATGAGTCAGTGGCCCCAGTGAATTATAAAATGAATCCTCTACTTTACATTGTAATCCTGTAAATTGAGTCAGGTGGGTGTTCTTGAGCTGTCCTGAGTCAGGCTTCAACACCCCCTCCCTCCTCTGTCCTCCTGTACACACCCACTTCACGCCTCCTGCACATATAATTCATACCCTTTCTATGCTACAGGAGGCACCCGGGGGAAGGGGGGGGCATGTTTACAATAACTCTATAAATAAATACCATATGCTTGCCAACTAATGTATGTTCCAGGGTGATCTAACATAGAAATCAATCATGCATTTTTCCTTGCTCCTTTTAAAATAGGCTATGCAAATTCTACTAACATTTATTTTTTAAAGTGGTTTTCCAACAAAACATGAAATTCAGAGCCCCTTTCCTATTCAGTGACAGGTTGATAAATTCCACAAAGCTTTGTGGAAGAAGAAGCAAATTCACAGATTTTTCCTGATCCGCAGTTGTGCTTGGGCACAAGACCACAAGCACTTTATCCTCATGCATTAGATTCCCATGTACTGAAATTTCTCTACTGAAGGGTCCTAATTAGAGATGAGCGAGTATACTCGTCCGAGCTTGATGCTCGTTCGAGTATTAAGGTACTCAAAACGGCTCATTGCTTGGACGAGTATTTCCCCTGCTCGAGATCGAGCATTTAATTAAAAAAACACAGTGAAGAACAATGAAGAATAGAATAAAAACAGTGAACACAGTGAACACAGGATCATTTAAGTGAAAAACACAGTGAATAATAGTTTACAGATGTTCGGCACATCTGCTTACTTGTCGGAAGATACACACGAAACGGTGCAAACAAAATAGTAGGTGAAGAACAATATATATGTGTGAAGAACACATTGAAGAACACGGGGAGCAGGACAGAGACACCGGGGAGCAGGACAGAGACACCGGGGAGCAGCACAGAGACATTGGGGCAGCGGCAGCATGGAGACATCGGGGCAGCGGCAGCACGGAGACATCGGGGCAGCGGCAGCACGGAGACATCGGGGCAGCACGGGGACATCGGGGCAGCGGCAGAGAGATCGGGGAGACTTCAGTGGAAGAAGAGGAGCGGATCCCGGGACAGCGTATCTCCCGATAAGTAAGCAGATGTGCCGAACATCTGCAATCTATTCTTCACTGTGTTTTTCACAGCGTTTTTCACTTAAATGATCCTGTGTTCACTGTGTTCACAGTGTTTACTGTTTTTATTCTATTCTTCACTGTTCTTCACATCTGCTAACTTGTCGGGAGATAATATACGCGCGGAACAGTGAAGAATAGATTGCAGATGTTTGCATACATCTGCTAACTTATGAGAAGACATTCTTTTTCAATTAAATAACACATATTATTCCCGAACCATGGTCCCTTTGAAAAATGATGACTTCAATGGGGCTCGTTATTCGAGACGAGCACTCGAGCATCTGGAAAAGTTTGTCTCGAATAACGAGCACTCAAGCATCTTAGTGCTTGCTCATCTCTAGTCCTAATATATTATATTAAAAAACCCCAAAACAACAGCATTCTCAAAATGACAATGATGTCAATGATGTTCAGTATCTCAATCTTTAAAGGGCTATTCCCACGAAGACAAGTTTCTTAGGATAACAAAAGAACATATTCTTTAATTCACTGTTATTAACAAAAATACAGCATTTCACAGATATAAGTCCAACCTGTCTCTATCAGTCCTGGTGTACACAATTTCATTTGCTCCTAGACAGAAGCCTGTAACTTTCGATTTAGGGTTGGGGAAGCCATCTTGGTATTCTGGCTGACAGTCATGGAGCTAAAATTTCTGTCTCTCTCTCTGCTCCCTGCACTCTAGCCCCTCCCCTTGCATTCCGGGACAGAGCTCGCACTGGTAGACATACACCGACTTCCTGCCGGCAGCCATTTGAGGAGTGTAAAGCTACTGACAGATAAGTTCTTTATCTGGGGAGGGGAAGGCACAGCAGGTATAGAAGTGTGTTGTGGAATAGCAGAGACGTAGGAGAGCTAACTGCATCTCATGGATCTCATTATCTCTGATCTGTCTCATCTCTCCTTCTGTGTTGTCAGATAAAAGTACAATGTTCAGAAGCTAAATGAAAGTGTATATAAGCCTTGAACCCTAATAATCCAACCACATTTTCAGCTCATAGAACTAGATGGATCATATTGGGGCACATTTACTATGAAAGCGGGAAACTTCACTAAAAGTGCTCTAATTCTGGGTGCGACCTATTCATTAAGAAAACTTGGATCTGTCACTTACCTGCACTGGCCCCAAAGAGTTCACCAACTTTTTTGTGGTGCACCTTTAACAAAGGGTGTGCAACAGACTTTGCATGTTAAATATGGCACTCGGTCCGATTGAGCTCCAGAACGCCCCCTAATTTGTGTTGCATGTAGGCTAGCACAGCAGAACCACAAAAACATTGCGTGTAACATAAAAGTGGTGTGGACACTTCATAAATACCTGTGCAAGCTGTTTTCACCTAAAAGAGCATCTTTCAGAAAACTGAATGTGCTCCAATGTGTATTTTTAGAGAGCCCCAGCGGACACCCTGGAATTTTGCACTCACCATCACTGATAGAAAGGAGCTAAAACAGCTATAAAACTGAGTAAAATTGCAAAGTAAAGGTTTAAAAATTATCTTTATTGTGTAAACATCACTAGGGGATAGAAATTAGCAAATTTTCTTTCATGGGAAAACCCTTTTAAGGTGTTGAGAATTGTTCCACAATGTTAGTACATACATTCTGGGACTACGGGGAAAATATGTGTATTTGGGTCACCTAAAGATGTAACAATGAAAAGTTGCAGGGATATTATTAGTATATCCTCAAATTAGGCAAACGTGACTAGTGGGGTATCATAGTAGTTTGGTAGTGAATGAAAAAGTAAAAAAAAAACACAAACAAAGACTTAGAGCAATTTGTGAACAGTAAACTTTGCTTTACCAGCCATTGCCAGTCAGATGCACCCAAGGTAATACAACGATGTGATATATTTAAAGAGGTATTGTTGAGAACTTAAAGGTCATTGTTTTGCTTTTATAAAAATCATTAGTCACTTCACATTAACATGTGTGTATAAACTTACACTATGCAGTAAAAGTACTAAATTAAAATAAATTTAAGATAATAATTATAGAAGGTCAACAACTTCACTTCCATTTGTGTCCAAATAATATAGACACTACTGACAAGTACTTCTTAGCTTAAAACAACATCATATTGTTGAAAACTCATTTTATATTCTACCCCAGGGATGAAGATACATAGCCTTGTGTTGTGACTATGACAACTTGACATTAGATGTCACCAGGGATAGCAATGGCTATCATAGTGAGGAAGAATAATTTGTACGCAATATTGGAGGAAAGTAACATTGATTTCAAATGATTAGGAATTGTTTTGTGTTTTTGTCATAAATATACTTATTAATATATTAATATGATTAATATAAGCAGTTTTTTTAGGAAATCCATACTATATGTCTGTGGCGTTAAGAACTATCAACTTTCTCTTGTGTGTTTACCTGTTTATCAGAACTATTTGTTTTTATTATTCTCTATATTTTATTTGTTACACAATGCTTATCTTGATACTACCTAAAAGGGATGTGCATCTTACCAGCATTTCACGTACATACAGTACTGTATATGCTATTTGTCATAACCTGACAAAGAGACTCCTAGATGATGTAAAATGCATTTTTATGCTTTCAAACTTATTTTAAACAAAAGAAAGTATCCTTTGCTGGCAAGCAGAGATCTAGAAAAAACTTCAGAAATTGATACAGAAAGTATAAGGGAAAATACTATAACTTTTCATTACACAAACCATATCATACATTTGTTGAACATGGACACTGCTTTAAGCTTTTTAAAACAAAATGGCGGGTCTATTTGGAATGTTGAAATTTCTCTCAAGTATGGCCATCCCCCAAATGTGGATGTTACCTGTTTTATGGGCCAGGAAAGCAGGAAAGAGGTGTCACTGAGATTTTGGAGAGCAGATTTTAATATTTCTCAGGTGCCTTGCCATATATGAAAAGTTCCTGAGTTACCAGAACAGTCAAAACCTCCTCCAATGACACTATTTTGGAAGCTAAACATCTCATAGAATCAAAAGATACAGTGAATCAAGAGATACAGTGAGTATTCTAACACTACAGGTTTTTCATGGAACGTAATTAACTTTGGAATTTAATTTCACAAATTCTTATAAGTGAAAAATGTATTTTTTTCCAGAGAATATGGCATTAGCCCAAAAATATTTATTTTTGCCCACGGTTTAAGAAGAAAATACAATATGAAGTTTGTTACATTATTTATTCTAAATACAGAAAAAGACTAATATGTGGTTGTAAACTGCTGTATAGGTGTACAATGGGGCTAAGAATGGATGGAGCGCCAGTTGGCTTTTGGAGTTTCCTGGAATGGATTTCAAGTGTTTTGACACATTTGCAAAACCTCAGATTCTAAAACAGTAGGAACCCTCAAGGACAGACATTTTGGAAATGTAATCCCTCTAGGAATTTATCAATGGGTATGGTGAGCATTTTTGGTCACAAATGTGGAATTAATTTATTCTCTATAGATAAGGATGGTAAGGGGAAGATCTATAGGTTGTGCAGCGTACATTGAGTGCACCAAATCCTGGATTTCCTTCTACTAACCTCTAGGTTGGCTGGGGGTGCAATTTGGGAAAGTCAAATATCTGTATCCCCATAAATGCTAAACCTGTGGCCTATAGCCATACTAATACTATCTGTATGCGTAATACATTTTCCTTTTTTCCTGGTTTCCTTTTACAGAACATCTACAACAACTATTCACAGCCATGAAAGTTATAATGAATCTGTTTTCAACATTTATTCATTGAATCTTGATGGATTCTTCCATTTACCTAAATATCATCATGAAAAGTGTTGCCATCTATGCTTATTTAGCATAACACAGTAACTCAAACTCAACAGAACATGAAAAACATCAATGTGAACAAAGCCATATAATATAATATTGGAGCAAATCTGCTAAATAATTAGTACCTATATTCTTAGGAAGCTTCATATTATTTTTATAAGCATGATTCTGAATGGCTAGGCTTTATGAATTATATCTTTAGTCATTTGTTTAATATCATGTTGCCTCATTTTAACTTAACCCTGTCCCAAGTCCTAACAAATACATTACCAAAGATAACCTTTTATTTGCTCTTGTCATGACGCAGCATTATATCATTGTAAATATTGGCCTTGAAGTTAGTTGAGCACATCTAGCGTGAACTTGTCAGTCCTACATCCAATGGAGCAGCCAAGCTTAACAAAAAATAGCCTGGAGTCTTTGAAGCACAAGCTCCTTAATGGTTCAGATACAAGTTATATGGTCATAGCCTACATTATATTATGCATCCCTTGACTGCACACACTGAGATTATGACTCTTCACTGCACTCAGTGCACAGATGGGCACAGGGGAACACTAAAAGCAAATTCTGTCCCTGTGTATCATTCATAATTCAATAGAAATCAGGGTTAAAAAAAGTGCATGAGCAATTGACATAATTTATATGCTGCTTTTGGGAGAGTCGGCAGTCTCTTGCATCATAAAGTTTAAATAACGGTAGTTTAACACCAGATGTACCCGCAGCTGTCCTGAATGTAATACCATTAGCTCCATTACTGCACAAAGTAATACTTTCCCTACTCCAGTGTCTTCAGGAACACATCACACCTGTCAGAGTCACTTCACTAACAGCTGACTTAATGCAAGATTTTACCAATGGCTTTTCAAAACTCATCAGTCAAATGGCTGGAACATGAAGGGAAAACAGGGAAAATTTTATGGAACAATTGACCAGAAAGATGTTGCATGTAAAATTAAACAGTTATCAAGGAGATGTGGGAATGGAATGGAATAGAGATAATAGACATGTTATTCAGAGGCTCCACTAGAAATACATCAAAAGGTTTCATATCCTTGTGACACAATTTTTCATTCTATCATCTGATGATTCATGTGTCCTATTTTTCATGAACTTCTATTCAATTTAAACACTGTAAATACTGTAAATATCATATCCATTAACTATTATCTGTACTACAAACACATGGCTATATTATCATATTTATTGTTCCTTGAATTTGAGGATGATGCACAAATATTTTGTGACTATTAGTTTATCAGACAGTTGAGGCAGTTGCAGGTGAAAAAAAAACTGTAATTACAGCCTATTTAGGGTTAACAATACAGACATTCAAAAAACTAACCTCTGTTTCTTGTCAGTCTAGTTTCTTTTTTGCCTTGTTTAAGTGACTCATTTATCTTAGCTGTTTTTGTGTTGTTAATTAGATTATGTTCTTGTTAGGCTAGGTTCACATCCTCATCAGTAAGAGCATGTTAGCTTTTTCTTGCACACCCCTAGACTTCTATGGGCTTCCATGATCTGCACTTGTTAAAAAAATAGGTCAGGTTTAATAATTTTTTCTGTGGACAATGGATCAGTGAGAAAACAAGCCAATGTGAAAACAACCATTGAAAACATTGGGGCACATTTACTTATCCAGCTGACGGAGTTCAGCCAAAGTGCATTGTCAGACTGGAATGCACTCTGCCGCAATTCACTGCGATCGTGAGCCCGATATCCTGCATGTGCTGCTTCCCCGCTCAGGTCCGACATAGTTCACCTTCTTCTTCCCGGTGCATGTAAGTGCTTGATCTTGAAACACAATTTAAATGTTAAATCCAGCGCTCAGTCGGAATCCGTCGGATCTTCTGATGCCCCCCCCCCCATTTCTGCTGTATGACGTCAAAATCCAATTGTGTGTGACACAATCCCCTGTTAAATACATGTCCCAGAGGCTCAAATCCCGAAAATGTCAGGAAGTCTGACAAAAATTTGATCCACTGTCCCTTAGTAAATAAGCCCCATGGGCTTTGTGAGGCATCAATGAAAATCACTGAACTATGGATTTGAAAAACAAAGCCAATATGAAAGAGCCCTCCCTCTGTTGGCATCCAAAAGAATGTCACCAAATATTAGGATTAAAAAAAATCACACTTAAACAATGCAAAATACAAGTCAAAAAACAAACAGTAATGCTAATAGGTTTTTTTTTTAAATTTAAAACATAGAAAATAACAGTAAGAGGTAGTAATATACCCTAAAGGGGTTATCCGGGAATATGATTTTCTTCTAATATATGGCTGGGTGAGGGTGGAGAAGACTGCGTCCACTGCATGAGTGTCATTGCAGTAGAAGTGCAGCTGTGGCCACCAGCCGCTACATACAAACAGAAGCCGGCACTGACAAGTGGTGTCGTGGGAGAATGGGAGCTGGAAGAAAGGTAATGAAAAGTTATTTTTTCCTTTTAAAACCCTCACTTATTCCCAGTCAACCCCTTTAAGATTAAGGAGTTGGTTGTTTTCTTAATTTAACATTATTCATGCATGTTTTATATTGTTATGATTCTCAAGCTATTTCACAATTTAAAAAAAAATCTATATATCACATATTGTCAACAGAAGCACTTTCAAAATCAAGAATACAGTATACACAAATGAATATTTTTTTTCTTTTTTTATTATAATGTAATCACATATTTATTTTTGGATTTATATAGTAATATTTTTTAAAAGAGTTCAATAAAACATTGTTCCATTTAAAACAAAACCTGTAGCATTGTAGGTTAAAACAAAGGATCTTTTAACCATAGGCAGCAACATTCAATGTCCTGTAAATGTTAAACAATGTTAACTGTAAAATTATTATGGGATGTGGCCTTAGAGGAAGTGTTATCCTGTTGTCTGTGACCTCCAGAACCTACAAAGACAAGACAGAGGTGATGCTGGAAGCAGGAGCCGAAGCAGGGTAAGCACAACTTTTTTTTTTTTTTTTTTGGGGGGGGGGGAGGCATTTTTTATGATCTTGAATTTAGAGAGCAACTCATAAAACTAATTTTTTATTTTTTGATAAATGAGGCACAGAGCTCTTTATTTATAAAATGAGTCCTACACCAACATTGTTGGGTACTGGCAAAAATTCAGCCAATAGCTATATGAGTTGTCAAGTAGAAGCTGTCCCCAAAATGTCCCCAGTATGTTCATGCATAGGCTGTTTCTTGGCAACATCTACAGTATGTTACATGCATGGATACATATTGTTATAGGCAATTCCTACCTTTAAATGAACAGTGTATTGGCAATCCTGCCAAATAAGAATGTGTACAGTATATATGCGAACATTCATTTTTCAAACTGTAAATATATTAAGATAAAAAGCATGCTGAATATAGTTATGCTTGAGCTGTATTAGCTTTGCCACCTATGGCCTCACACCTTTATTATTTTAATAGTTAGTGGAGTCCTGACTCATAGAACAACATAACATCTCACGGACATGTCTTTACATTGTATCCATTTTACCAAAATTGTTTGGTAAGTGTTTTAAAATCAATGGCGCCTTAATGAGATTTTACATCATGTGCAAAACAAGAAAAAACATGTTTGACACTAAAAGACTGATCCAAGCAGTCTTAGATGCAAAATAACTAAAATATGCCTGGTTTACACATGGCACTTATGCATTAACTTATCTGTGTTATGTCTTCAGTTATTTCCTTCAGCTATTTTGAGCCAGGGGTGGTCAAACAAACAGAGCAGGTTCAAGTCTTTCCATTATATCCTACCTATAAAGAGTTACCGAAAAAGTTTTGCACCGGTTCTGTGTAAAAACACAGACAAAGCTATCCTGGTTTTGGCTCACAACATCTTAAAATAACTGATGGAAATGTAACCTTGGCCTAATTCAGATACAAAGCTTATTGATAAATATATCCTCATGATCCAAATGTCAGTCAATAAAGGACGATAGTATATGTAGATGCTTAGATTTTATGATTTGTTAATAGAAATGAAAGAAAACACCCTTATATGTGAAGGGCTATACATGAGAGAGGTGTGGTGGGGGTAATTATTGCAGAGAATATTTAAAGTGCATAGAAAAACACATTTGAATGGATATGTTTCTATGTCATACACAACCCAGAAACAACAATGGTGACATATCTGAAAAAACTGATATTATATATAATAGAAATATAATGACAGCCTTGATAGGAGCTTATTGCACTCAACTACAGGCAAGCTGTTGTCAGCACTGTCTATGGAGAAACTGATGAGTGAAGCATAGATCCATTGTCAGTTTCTTACCAGGATTATCCTTACATGTAAAAATATAAGAAAGGCAGTTAAATTGAAAGCACTAAAGTGGCACTTTTATTTTCAACAAAAATTATTTTTTATTCTAGTGCTTCAAAACATGCATTGGAAACAGAAAAATCAGGGCATAAAAGCTGAGTTGTAACCCATAGACTACTAAGGCTGGAACACTGCCCACGTACTGTAGGTTAACAAGTAACCAGCAGGGCACAGAGGAAAATGTATTCTTAAAAGAGAGAGATGGGAATACCCCTTTCATTACTTTTTCAACATGGATGACTTTTGGGGAAAAAAAAACTGAAAACCCACTTCATAAAACAACATAGTGTAAGAGCAAATTTTAAAAAGAGCTCTAATAGTTTGACATCTTCAAACCATTCAGTTCTTTTCAATTTCATAGTGGTATTCAGAAATAGAGGTAAGGGTGAACAATAAAACTGCATTGTGGGTGAACAAATATCTTCCTGCACCTATGAAAAGGTAAGGTAGTAAATCTAAGCATGTGCTATAAGAGATCAAAAATACTGCTTGACTTTGGTTCTCTCCTTTACAGCCTGAACAGGCAATTACATATCAAGACGGATTTATAGTACTGGGAAGGCTGTAATCATTGAGACCATTTTCCTTCTTCTGCTTTCTTCATAGCTGAATATAGTGAAAGCAATGCACTTTTGTTGTCTAATTCAGACTTATTGAGTAAAAAACTTATATATGATGGCAGTACAGGCTAACTCTGCCAGGTACCATTCATGGCTCAAATTTATCATTGAGTAATTTAATGCTTTAATATACATAGGAGCAAACACGAAGCTGGAAATACATTAAGATCTAAACAAAATATGAAATACCCTCTTGTAATAGCATCAAAAGAAATTACTCCTATGGTCGAGTATTATGTCGATAACAGTATATTTTGTTCCATAAAATATTAACTTTCCTGCTGTGGTCCTTTTACAGTTCTTTTCATTTTTTTCTGAGACCCTGCTGTCGAACTTTATCCACATCTGTTCCTACAGTAACATTTTTGGTAGGTAACGTTGTCCTCCACCCTTACAGGTTTATAGGTTAATGCATATTGATGTATCTCCAGGTTTCCCAGGTCCACCAGTTGGAGGCCATGCTTTTCATCGATGGGACAGTATATGTCTTCTGTACATGTCTACGAAGTTACTCACCTCAGTAATTGTGTATGTGCACCTATTCGACCTGTATAGTTTTGTATAATAGTGTGTTTCTACATACTAGCACGCATTAGTAAGTGCATTATCTTTCTGTTTTCTATTTTCAAAATTTTCTTTAAATAAAAGTAAGTTTAGCTTCTTGTTAACTTGTGCTCCTCTCATACATAAAGATGAAAGAACATCCTTATTAGTTGTGTCAGTTTGTTTAGATTAAATTGTTTCCCAATTCCAATATGGCATTCAGAATAATTTCTTGGATCAAAATGAAATTAAAATGTTTTGTTCCCAAAATATGATATTTTCTTTTCTCCAGAAAGACATCTAGTCCTCTCTATGAACATGTACAAAGTGTCTGCCATTTTGAAAATCAAAATCTTAAAGGTTAATAGTTAGTTATTAATGATTAAATATTAGCAGTGAATGTCTACTGTATAAAGCATCCATCACTAAGTTGAGAGTAAGCAGCAACATTTGACCCAACTAGTGTAAGGATTAGAGAAAGTACTACACTGAGACCAAAGTAACATGTATTGTGAGTATCACATATCTTTGAGGCTGGTAGCAAAACTGACTGTATTGTAACCTGAAAGCACTTTCATCCTGCTTAACCCTTTAACAGCCTGGCCTTTTTTGTTTTTTCATTTCCATTTTTCACTCCCCACCTTCAAAAATCTATAACTTTTTTATTTTTTAAAAGTAAAGAGCTCTGTGATGGCTTATTTTCTGTGTAACAAATTTTATTTCATAGAGATGGTATTGAATATTACATGGCGTGTACTGGGAAGCAGGAAAAAAGCTTCAAATGTAGTGAAAATGTTGAAAAAACGCATTTGCACCGTTTTCTTGTGGGCTTGGAATTTACAGCTTTCACTGTGTGCCCCAAATGACATGTCTACTTTACTCTTTGGGTCAGTACAATTACGGGGATACCAAATTTGTATAGGTTTTCATACATTTACAAAAATGAAAACCTCCTGTACAATTTTTTTTTATTGTGTCATCTTCTGACGCCAATAATTTTATCATACTTTAGTTTACGGAGCTGTGGGTAGTGCAATTTTTTGTGACTTTTGATGATGTTTTCATTGCTGTCATTTTTAGGACTATACGACCTTTTGATCACTTTTTATAGATTTTTTTATATTTTTCAAAGTGGCAAAAAAGTGTCAATTTTAACTTTGGGAGCTATATGCTATTTGCATCTGAGGTCAGAGAGTGATATGCAGGGGGAAGTCTCCCAACAACATCACACTCCCTTTGACGATGACATATGCACAAAAGCCATTATCTGTCTATCTAGTAGACAGATAGTAGTCTATTAAGTACTATCTACTACTTGAGTGGCCGATACTGGGCTGCATCGAGTACTATTATGAGCAGGGGCTTCTAATGGGTTACAGAGACCCCTAGCTATGGCGCCATGTCGGCGCAGGAGTCGGGCCCATTGTTGAATCCATGGAACATAACACTTACAGGATTGAACATTATGGTCGCTTAACACTTAACCACTTTTCAGCTTATAAATTCCTAATTTACTTAGAGCATAGGTAACTTGAAAATGGCACCAAGAAGCGGCTGAAACATTATATGATTTTTTACTGTTGGTGGATAAATCAATTACACTTTATTGAAGTGCTGCTTCCTTAGATTTTTCATTAACCAAAATATAGTTATATGATTTACATACATCCAACATAAAAAGCAACACATAAACAGTCCCTCACCTCGCACGCAAAATGAGGGGAAAAGAATAAATAAAAATAGCAGAAATATGCAATTAGTTATAATTTTATTTTTGGGTGTAAAGGAAACCTACCACTTCAAGTGGTAGGTGTAAGATGGAAATACCGAGCACCAGTTTGGAGTGAGCTAGTGCTGGAGCTTATTTTTGTTAGTGTTTTAAACCGCTGTATCGCGGTTTAAAACACTTTTTAAATTTTATAGGTGAAGCTGCTTCGCCGCACCATGTGCGCGACCGTGTGCGCGGTTCTCCTTCACTTCCTATGTAGTCGCGCGCATGGTCGCGCGCATGGTGCGCCGAAGCAGCTTCGGCTATAAAGTTTAAAAAGTGTTTTTAAAACCACCATACAGCGGTTTAAAACACTAACAAAAATAAGCTCCGGCACCAGCTCACCCAAAGCTGGTGCTCTGTATTTCCATCTTACACCTACCACTTCAAGTGGTAGGTTTCCTTTAACACTATATATTAATTTGTGAAATTATATTTATTGAGCCTTGTATGCATAATGCTGCCATACAGTAAATCTAGATGATCCGTTTCTCTATAACTTTTGTAATATAACTTATTTACTGAGCAAGCTGGCCATTGCTTTTTGTAATACACACATTTTTTTAAATTTGATATTTTAGGTTCAATATTAATTCTATATTATATTTGGAATTTTAGAAACTTTATTAATATCTGCACAATATTTAAATATTTTAGGGCATTTACATATAAAGTGGACACATTTAAAGTCAAGTTTATATAAATAACAAACTTTATACAAATACAAACTTTCTGAACTTTACCATTTCTGATAACTTTTCTAACTTTTTAATTACATTACATTATCAGAATTTTTCACTAAATACATTCATTTATGACAATAATGTGTAAGTTTTGTGTTATGAAAACGAACCTACTCACCAACCTACTGTTCAACCTACTAATTGCTTTCCAGGATTAGATTCTAAATCAATGTGTTTCATAAAAAATGCTAGATGTGAAATGTAGCAGCCATTTTAAATCATCTATTATCTGTGTATCTCTATTTTGTTTCACATAAAATAAATTTGCATATATAATTAATACATGTAGTGAAACTATTTTACATACAACCTACAACAATGGAACTTTTTAATGAGTTTTGCACTGTAAAACAAACCATTATTATACTTAAAATAACACTGTAACCTACAAGAGGAGCTGTGACAATGCTCTATAATTATCATTATACAGGGTAATACTGACCTGATTTAATGGAGTGGTGTAGATAAAAAATTGAAAGGTATTCATTAGAGATTTTCAATTATTAATGGTCTTAATAGAATTCAGAGAATGTACTATATTTATTTCATTAAATTTAAAAAAAGTACTCGGGGCTGGGAATAGGAACCTAGTATATACTGAGTAATATTTTATTAAATTAACCAATTAATGAAATATGAATCTGGGAATAATTATACCACTTTTGTAAATTGCATACAGCAAGGGAACATTTTAATGATTTCTTTTCCTTGAACATTGCTGCCCCAGAAACTTAGGTTTTCAATTAGAAGAATCCATATTTATCTTTCATGATTTACCACTGTCATTATTTGATTAAAAATTTTTACAAACTATAAAATCTAGACCAGCTGAGTAGACAACACATCCTGACAATGCATACTTCTATTAGCGTATGTATCTTCTGAAACAAGAAGAACCAGAGGAACAGGTGTTTCCAAGCTCAGATAAAGAGATAAAGTCCTTGCTGTCTCCAGTCTCCCAACTTACCCACAACTAAATACAACAACTAACACACAGCATTGTGTAACAAAGTTTTCCATATACTTTTTATATACCGTTTTATGCTATTATGTTTGCAGATGCACCAGCTTTCTTCTTTCTAAAACTACTTTATTTGCAAAATCAGTTAATCTTTGTTCTAGTGGATGCTGGAAAAGATTTAAAAAGGTGTACCAACCACCCCTCCCCCTGGTGCACCCAGAAGTTTATCTATATAAAGATAACTGAATTGAACTTCCTTTAAAACTACAGATCTTTAGGATGCAGAAAAGAATCTGGAAAGAATCTAAATTAATAAAATACGATGAAGCAGCACTCCACAAGCAATGTCTTTTTTATTCCACCACTGTTTAGAACCTTTCACCTTCTCAAAGAAGGTTGATAATGCCTTCATTAAGAAGCGGAATTGTCCGTCTAAATACTGGTGCAATAAAAAACACATTGGTTGAGGAGTGCGGCTTCTTTGTGTTTTATTGATCTGGATGACAAGATGGTTTGGTCAAACCGTTATATGCCCTGCACCCATTGTTTGCTGCAAGTGCTTCTCTAAATTATTTGTCATTTTTTTGCAGTTGTAATTTAGAAGCACTCTAAACAATGCCATATTTACATGTGGTTGAGTTGGGAGGCTGTAGATTCCCCTTAACTAATGCTAGAAACAATCTGGGTAAGAAAATTCATGCAAAAAATATAAATAATTAAAGAGGTGTACCAACTGCCACGGCCCTGCCCCAATGAACATAGAAGTTCATCTGTGTAAAGATAACTGAATTAACTTTCTTTAAAATTAAAGATGTCTGGAAATCAGAGAAGGTCTTGAAAGAATTTCAAAACACTCAATACAATGCTATAGTTACATGTGGGAGTTGGGAGGCTGTATACTCCGCTTGAAGGGAACCAGTCACCAGGGGCCACATTCTCATTAAAGGCAGGTCCATAAAGCCCATTACATCTGCATTCCAAAGATGCCTTTGTCCCTTTTTTCATGTTTTACCTCATGTACACAACCATGTGCATTTTCTGGGCCGCAGATGTCCATAGGAAATGATTGGTGGCACTGCAAATCCAGGTAGGCAAGGGAGTTGCTTTATATTTTGCCGTGCACTGTGAACATGAATATTTTACACAACAAAAAAGGGTGGGAAGTTTGTATGAATTATATTGTTGTTTTAAGCTAAACTAGATTAATGATGCTGATGATAGTTTAAATGCATATGCTCCTATATAATGACTGCAATATTCTAACAATAACCTTAAGATGATAAACTATAAAAGCTGAGGCAGAGGCACTTAATTTTACCAAGAAAAACTGGGAAAACTCATTGACTCTAGTAAAAGCCTAGAGTAGGAAACGCTTTGGTCACAGCCTCCCCTCACTAATGAAATGCCCAGCAGCCTCCCCACTAATGAAATGTCCAGAAACTTTCCCCACTAGTGAAATGTCCAGCAACTTTCCCCACTAGTTAAATGTCCAGCAACTTTCCCCACTAATGAAATGTCCAGCAACCTCCCCCATTAGGAAATGTCCAGCAGCTTACCCACTAATGAAATGTCCATCAATCTTCCCAACTAATGAAATGCCCACCAACCTTCTCCAGTAAGGAAATGTCCAGCAGCAGCCCCCTGTTATATAAAAATAGACTTGGTACTTAGTACTAGAGACAGGTTCATGGGTTATGTCCTATCTTTACCTGCTACACTGGATGCCCTGAGGTAAGAGAAGCAGCAGGGAGCAACGGAGGTAACTACTAAGTTAATTTTTTTTAATATACTTGAGTCTAAGCCCAGTGGGAGGTTTTCGCCACAAAAATTGTGCAGAAAAACTTGGCTTATACCCAAGTATATACAGTAGATCAAAACATTCTTAAAACTTTAAATGCCACTAATGATAAAATGCAACCCATTGTGCTCGGAGCTAATCTCCATACTCCTGTATTATTATTCTGTACACATGAATAAAAAAGAAAAGATTATTGGTCTGCTTCTTCTTTTTTAGAAAAAATGTTTGATATTATAATGATTCTGCTTTGTGTTCTCATGTGATCACACATAAAATGTAAATGGGAAAGTAGGTTTTATAGGTGTTAAAAGAATTCGGAAAAAAAAATAATTAGGTTTATTTTCTTGCTTATAATTTTGATACTATGAATCTCAGAAACATTAAACTATTTTTTGCAGCACAGAACTGTATTCTATTCAAAGCAAATGGATTACTGCTCCCATTAGCACAAAAAAGGGATTATACAAAACAAGAGATGAAAAAGAGGAGAATCTGATTATTACTGTGTATCATAAAACTTATCAGGCTATTAAGCAGCATTATTTTGATTTCATTTTCATGAAATATCTTTTCTTAAAGGATCATTTCTTGTGAAAGGAATACAAATTTTTTGATGTCATTCCCCCATGGACAGGAAGCCCTTAAACTATAAAAATAGAAAGGTATGCTGTTGACTATGGCCTGGAATAAGTTGCTAGTCACTTGTCCTCTTGGTAGTGGCTACAGTGTTGCAACTGGGAGTCTGGATAATGGGTTCAAATATTTTACCCTCATACATTAAATTTTGTTGCTTCAACACTAGAGTCCCCCTTATGAAACCGACCAAGAAGGAAGTGCATCAATGGAGGTGTGTGTGTTGGGGGAATTTTTGAATAGGGTCAGTCATGGGGATCCTCTTGGAACGGAGGGGAATTGTTGGGGACTCTGAGGGACAGCATCTACACTCCATAGATCCTCTGCTCCAGCCTTTATTGACTTACTGGTAATCCAGCATGGTTGTTTAACCAAAGGCATTATTAGGCATATTTAAACTGGCTTCCATTGTTGCGGTAATTTTTTTTCTGCCCTGGGGCACTCCAACTCACAAGATTTTTTTGGTGCCGTTTTTAGTTATTATGATTAAACAAAAAAATGTGCAAAAACGTTTTCCAGGATGGGAAAATGAAAATCAGGCCTCTTTTTTAAAATTACACTGCAAAATTACACTACATCCTCCATTCCCTCCATCTTTTCACATAGCAAAACTTATTACAATGTTCTAACTGTGATTAGCCTTCAAATAAGATGCTGTTTTAGCCTTAAAGAGTAACCCTTAGGTTCTGCAAAATTCCTCTATATTTCACAAAAAATACATTTTTTGACATTTTTATGATATTCTGAAGTGTGTGTCTCCAATTTGCATAGTTATGTAAATGCCATCAGTTGCTATCAATCGAGGCAATGACCTGCATCAAAAATCATTGATATTTCCAAAACCACAATGTGAAGGCGCTAATAAAAAGAACATAATGAGGATTAATATCTTAGAATTGCAAAAGTTCATTGTGAACTGTTGAACCTCACAAATTCTTGAACTTGTGCCAAGGTTAAACTTATTCAGCATTCACTTCCACATTTAACACTCTTATCTTTTGTACTTTCTAGTTAAAACTGCATCACAGAACACAGAAACTATTTCAGGCAGAAGGATAAAACTTTCCTGAGCTTCAATTAAAAGGAAGAACATATGATACAATTCACTGGTTGGACAGATATTCAAAGAACCTGGGGCACAGTCATTCTGGTATAAGAGATGGGTTTCCCTACATTGTTGCCTCAAAATTGTCATTATAACAATACTCTTAGGTTAAAGGGGTATTTTCATTTCGGCATAGACATTACATTTTATTCACCTGCTAAATTGGCCAAATTCAATTCTTCAATTGAATTTTTATTAAAGAATGTACCTGTGTTAAGATAATTTCTCATAAATGTAGCCATGTTGTCTCTTAGAAACAAGATTGTTGTCCTTGATACAACCACCTTTGTTGGAGTGGTTGCACAAAGAAATACATTGGGGCACATTTACTAAGGGTCCACGGACCGCAATTCCGCCAGGTTTTCCCGAATATTTCAGTTTTGCGCTGAATTGCCCCGGGTTTTTGGCGCACACGATCGGATTGTGGCGCATCAGCACCGGCTTGCGGAAAAACCATGGGATTTAAAAAATGAATTGTGTCGCAAGATAACGCACTTACATGCACCAGGACGAAGAAGGTGAACTCCGGCGGACCTTGGCGCAGCAGCGACACTTGCAGGAACTCGGCGCACAATCTTAGTGAATCGCGCCGGACCTGAATCCTCGTCAGACAACGCACCACAGGATCGTGACAGGACCAGGTAAGTAAATGTGCCCCATTGTTTTGGTATATGTAATGGCCGGGAGTGACTGCATGTCCCACAGCCTTCCTGTGGTAATGCGAGCTGAAACCAGGTGGTCAGTCAGGGCTCAATAGTGCGTCCCTGGCCATCACTGCCATGGTGCAGGGGTGGTCATATCTTGTATTTGAGAACAACATGGCTCTATTTATGGGAAATGATCTTCACACAGGAATTTTTAAATACAATCCAATTGAAAAAATGGTCATATGTGGCAGATGGATTACATTAAATGTTAATGCCCATGATGGGAATACCCCTTTAACTTAATAGGAAATAAAGGTCCTAACTCAAACTATAATAAACAGCCATAACCCCCACCACCTTCAGATTATACAGTAGCACTAGTTAGTACAAATTTTTCTATTTTAATATTATATAATTGAGATTTATCGGACAGCCAGTAGTGAGTGGAGAGTTTTCACTTCATTAAACATTTATTGATTAATCTACACCCCATCAATGAGAGCCTACTATAACCTGTTTTGCATCTTATCTTTACCTGTAGCAAACACGGACCCCAACCAGTAACACCCGTGATTGGTAGCATTAACCCTGGGGTTTAGCTGAACCTCGTTTGTGGTTTGTGTCCCCTTATCATTATTCATATTCAGATATATGGTTGTTTGTGACTTTAGTGAAAGATCAGTTGGAATATATACTGTCTTGGAAAGGGCACATATACTGTCTTGGGTTAACTGTCAGTATCTTTATATCTTTATTTACTCCTTAAGGACGCAGGCAGTATATAGCTTAAGGCTCCATTTTTTGTATTCTGACATGCATCGCTTTATGTGGTTAAACTTTTGAACACTGTTACTTATCAAAGCAATTCTGAGATAGTTTTTTACTCACATGTTGAACTTCATTTTAGTGGTAAATGTTGGATGATAAGTTTTTGTTAGCGTTGGGTAACACAGAAGACAGGGGATAGTGTGCCCTGAGCTTGCCCCAACCTCTGTCCCTTCCTATATCCCCCCACGCTAAACTGTGCGGCGACTACTTAAAGACTCGAAATACACTGGATAAGTGTGGGAAGGGAAAACACAAACAGACTGACAAACATAAAACACAAAAGAGTGGTAAAATAGCCGGAGTCACAACGAGAGGGTACGTCAAAAACAAAATCAGTAAGCAAAGAGTCAAAGTCAAAAACTAGCTGAGATTACAACAATTCAGACACAGAGTAAATCAAACCAAATGCAGAGAGCAAGCGAAGAAAGGGATTTCAAACACTGGCACAGGTGACTAGTGAAGCTGCAATTTATGCAGCCAAAACCCCACCTCCAGAACATGATAGGAGCTGGACAACTTCTGGGAATTAACCCTTAATGGTGCAGAATAACCAAGCACAATAGCAGGCACCATGCATGTACCACAAGTCTCAGCAGTTCAGAACACAACTCCTAGACAGCCCGAGGTTTTAGCAGCCGTTGCCCGGGACGCACGCCAGAGACCGCTGGTAGCAGACTAGAGGTGGAGTCTGCGCGGATATGCGCCGGAGGTCGGAGAACGCTGCTAGCACCACCAGAAGAACCAGAAGTCCCATTATTCTCCCCAGCGAACCTGACAGTTGCCTTAATTTTAATTTTCTAAATCATTGCGTTTTCAGGCAGATAGATTTACCACCTAAATAAATTGCTGAATAACATTTCCCACATGTCTACTTTACATTTTCATAATTTTTGAAATGTTTGGATAATTTATTTTGATGTAACGCGGCTTACAAATCGAATATCAATTTTCCGTATTTTCAGAATTGACTAAATGTTTTAAATGAAATTTTACATGTGTAACAGCAAAACCCCCTAAATAATCAACCCATTTTCTGCACCCTCAGAAACAGCTTTTAGGAAGATTGTTAACCCCTTGAGATCTTCAGAGGAATCAAATCAAAATGGGGGTGCAATTAGCAATGGTCAAATTTTGTTTGTTATACGTTTATTTAGCCCTAAAATATATACATTTCCAAAAGATAAAAAAAGAAAACACATCTTAAAATTTGTTATACAATTTCTCCCGAGTACAGAGACCCTGCACATGTGGGCACTACTTGTTTTATTTGTATTTTTTCCTTTTGTTTTTGTGTTCACCGTTTAGCCTAATAATCATGTTATCTTTATTCCATGGGTACAATTAAAATACATGAATATTTTTTCTTATGTTATATTAAATTTACCAAATAAAACCTTAATGTGGAGAAAAATCTATCATTTTTGCATTGCCGTCTTCCAAGTGGCATAACACTTTTACTTTTTTGGCTACAGAGCTAGTTGATGGCTTGTTTTTTTGCGGATGCGGTGATACCATATATGTGGGGTTTGTGTTATGATTTAGACTTTTTTGTTTTTGTTTGGGCATTTTTATTGATTTATTAACCCCTTAACGCTGAAGCCACTTTTCACCTTCCTGACACGGCCCATTTTTTCATATCTGCCCTGTGTCACTATAAATGGTTATAACTTTGAAACACTTTAACATACCCAAGTGATTTTGAAATTGTTTTCTCATGACACTTTTGTTGAAAAATTTTGGTGGTAGGTTTTGCATTTATCAGAAAATCAGATATTTGGTGAAAATTTTCGAACTTCAAAATGTTCTACTTTTTCCACACAGTCACAACTGCAAAAAAACGTAATAACTAACATTCAGCGAATGTCTTCTTTATGTTAATATGTTTTTTTTCTGCATACTCTCATTTTTCTAGGAGGTTATGGGGCTTTGAACATTAGGTGCGATTTTTCACATTTTCATAAAAAAATGCAAAATCCTGCTATTGAGGGTCCTGCTCAGGTTTCAAGTCACTTTGAGAGGCCTAAATAAAAAGAAAAAACCCATAAATTGCCCCTTTATAGAAACTACACCCCTCAACGTACATAAAAAAACTTTTATAAAGTTAGTTAAGCCTTTAATTGTTTTACAGGGGTTAAAAAAAAATCGGATGCAATTTTGAAAGTAAAATTTTTTTGGCTGAATGAATGTGTTTTTGAAAAAATGTACAAATTCTCAGGGGATAAAATACCAAAATACTCCACAAAATTTGATACCCAATCTCTCCCGTGCATAACAATACCCCATATGTGGTGGTAACCTGCTGTATGGGCACACGCCAGGGCATCGGAGGGTAGCTGTGCCATTCAGAGCAGATTATGCATTGTCACTTTTTATTGCTGTATAATCTTTATTTTTTTGGCAATTTGGACATATAAGGGCTTATTTTTTGTGACATGAGACGCACTTTCATTTTAGTGGGTCATTAGCTTATTGATGAGATTTTATTAAATTAATGTACGGTTGGTTTGGTTTCCTTTCTTTTAGTATCTTTTTGGAGTCATACACCGTACACAAAAAATTCTATATTATCTTTATTCTATAGATCACTACGATTACAGTGATACCTCATTTATATAGTTTTTCATTTATTTTTACAATTTTACTGGAAAAAAAACCTATAAGAGGAAATCTCATTTGTTTTTGCATCGCCAAAGACGCCATCTTAATGGCACTGCCTTCAAGCAGCCCTGGGGTCCCAATTGGACAATATGGCTGCCATAGCAATGATCGGCGGCCCCCAAAGACAGTATCATTGGGGAAAGCCCCCCCCAAAGGCACGTTAAATGCTGCGGTCGCGCTGACCATGGCATTTAACAGGTCAGACACCCGCGATCAGAGCCCACTCCGACTGCGGGTGTTACTTGGTCATGTCAGTGGTAGATTACCACTGACACCCCGTGACTCTCCATGCTGGTTCGGCTCGAACCGACATCGGCTCAGCACCATACTAGTACTGCGCTAAGCGCTAATTGTGGGTGCCTGCACCATACTAGTACTGTGCTAAGCGCTAATTGTGGGAGCCTGCACCATACTAGTATGCCGCTGAGCACTAAGGGGTTAAACACAATGAGAGCTGTATTAAAACTACATAAATTGACCGATAAATGTCCTTGCACGAGGAGCAGATGCATATGGCAAATTTATAACTGAAAATCCAAAGGAAATCTTATCCACCAAAACAACGAGGGGGAGGAGACAGTTTGTTACTGACTAGCTGCCATTGCACCATACGCAGGGGAGACCAATGGCTGAAAGACTACAGGGCATGCACACAAAGTGACACCTTGACGCACATTTTTATTCAGTGACTCCTGATAAAGCTTTCTGATCAAAACACATGTTGAGGTTTCTCTGTGCCCCTGAAGAAACACATCTGCAATTACATATTACCAACTACCTGTGCAATCAAGCCGTGGTAAGAAGGATCAGCCAAAAATAATCCTTCATAAGCAAGATTCTTCACAATACAAGAAGGTTGAGAAGGTTGTTCTCATTTAAAGACACTTTTTTTTCTTACTTCAGATACAGTAACTTACACATTCGAAATGAATGGTTAGTGTAAGCACCAACCAGCCATTACAAAACAGATGGCCAATATCTAAGGAGGCTCTGTGTCAAGGTTGGCATACAAATGTTTTCATAGTCAATCCAAATGCATTTGTCTAAGGTTTCTTTGTCTGCACAATATAAGTCCCTTTACTTGTTCAGCAATGATGGCCATACACTTAACTGCTAGAAGGCAACATTGTGCAATGAAGTAATGTGAGGAATAAATGTAACCTCATCTAAGAAAGCTTCATAAGGCTTTTGTGGTCATAAGCAAATTGAATGGAATATATTTTTCTGGCATAATTTAGTAGTTAAATTAATTTTCAAAGACAATTTGCCTTCAAGTTTTAAAAACACTAAGCCGACTTATTATCATAGTATCATAGTATAGAAGGCTGGAAAAAGATGCAAGTCCTTAACCCCTTAACGCTGAAGCCACTTTTCACCTTCCTAACACGGCCCATTTTTTAAAATCTGACATGTGTCTATTTAAGTGGTTATAACTTTGGAACGCTTTAACATATCCAGTTGATTTTGAGATTGTTTTTTCTGACACATTGTACTTCATGCTGGTTGAGAAATTTAATCAATATATTTAGTATTTATTTATGAAATAAATGGAAATTTGGCAAAAAATGTTTAAAAAACAATGTTTTCCAAATTCTAAATTTTCTACTTTTTGGAAAGTTGGTCATATCACTAAAATAACTTGATAACTAACATTTTCCATATGTCTGCTTTAACTTGGCATCATTTTTCAAACATCTTTTCCTTTATTTAGGATGTTAGGAGGCTTATAACTTTAGGTGCAATTTTTCAGATTTCCACGAAAATCATCAAAACCTACTTTTGGAGGGTCAATTTAGTTAGAAGTGACTTTATAAGGCCTACATGACAGAAAACCCCCCACAAATGACACCATTTTAGAAACTACACCCCTCAAAATATTCAAAACAACCTTTGGGAATTTTGTTAACCCTTTGAGCATTTCATGAGCGTGAAAGATAAATGAAAGTGAAATTAGAGAAATGTAATTTTATCTTACTACAGATTCATTGAACACTAAAATTTGCACCTTCACAATGGGTTAAAAAGGAAAATGCATTTTACAATGTTTAGGGCAATTCCTCCTGAGCATGCCAATACCCATTTTGTCACTGTACCCTGCTGTACGGGCACATGGGGGCACTTGGAATGGAAAGAGCGTTGTTTCGTTTTTGCAGGGCAAATATGGCTGAAAAAGTTTTCATGTGTCAGGATGCATTTGGAGAGCCATAATGGTACCAAAACAGAGGAAAGCCCCAACATGAGACACCATTTTGGAAAGTACACCCCTTGGAGAGTTTAGCAACGTGTAAATTGTGTATTTTCCCCAACAGGTGTTTGATTCAATTAGGCCCCAAAAGGGAAAAAAGGTGAAAATTTTCTCAAAAAAGGTCACTTTTACCCCAAATTTTTGTAAGCCACAAGGGATAAAAGATGAAACAACCCCATAAATGTGTAAAACTATTTCTCCTAAGCACAGAACTGCACCACTTTTGCATATAAAGTGTTGTATGGGTGCACAGTAGGGCTCAGAAGGGAAAGAGGGGCTTTGGCCTTTTAGAAGCCAGATTTGACAATCATCCTTTACATGTGTCAGGATGCATTTGGAGAGCCCTAGTGGTACCAAAACAGAGGGGAACCCCAACAAGTGTCACCATTTTGGAAAGTGCACCCTTTGGAGAATTCAGCAAGGTGTAATATGTGTATTTTCCCCTACAGATGTTTGCTTCAATTAGGTCCCTAAAAGGAAAAAGGTGAACATTTTCCCAAAAAAGTCACTTTTACGGCTAATTTTTGTATCCCATAAGGCATTAAAGATGAAACAACCCCAAAAAATGTGTACTAGCATTTCTCCCGAGTATAAAATTGCCCCACACATGCAAATAAAATGTTGTATGGGTATGCAGTGAAGCTCAGAAGGGAAAGAGGGGCGTTGGCCTTTTAGAATCCAAATTTGACAGACATCCTTTACATATGTCAGGATGCATTTAGAGAGCCATAGCGGTACCAAAACAGAGGGGAACCCCAACAACTGTCACCATTTTGGAAACCACACCCCTTAGAGAATTTAGCAAGGTGTAATATGTGTATTTGTCTGTAAAGATGTTTGATTTAATTAGGACTTAAATAGATAAAAGGTGAAACTTTTCTTATAAAGGTCATTTTACTCCTAATTTTATATAGCCACAAGGGATAAAAAAAAATGTAATAACCCCTCAAAATGTGTAAACCTATTTTTCTCAAGTGTAGAAGTACCCCACATGTGTATATAAAATGTTGTATGGGTGCACAGTAAAAGGAAAGGGGGATGTTTGCCTTTTAGAAGCCAAATTTGACAGAAATGTTTGACATGCATTTGGAGAACCCTAGTGGTATAAAACAGATAAGAATCCGAAAAGTGACCCTAATCTTTGAATGCACACCCCTTAGAGAATTTTGCAATGTGTAATATATGTATTTGCCCCTACAGGTGAATGATCCAATTAGGCCCGAATCATTAAAAAGGTGAAAATTTTCCTATAAATGTCACTTTACCCCTAATTTATGTAAGCCACAAGGGATAATATATTAAATAACCCCAAAAAAGGTGTAAAACTATTTCTCCCGAGTGTAGAAGTACCCCACATGTGCACATAAAATGCTTTATGGGCGCACAGTAGAGGAAAAGAGGGATGTTTGTCTTTTAGAGGCCAAATTTGTAAGAAATCCTTCACGTGTCAGGATACATTTGGAGAGCCGTAGTGGTACCAAAACAGAGGAAAACCCAAAAAGTGACCCTAATTGTTGAATGTACACCCCTTGGGGAATATAGCAAGGTGTAATATGTGGTGTAGTGTAATACACGTGGTGAAATGAGCATTTTGAACATATAGGTGGTTTCCAAATATGATGTGCAATGGAGTCCAAGATGGAAATTTCAATTATTTCTGGAAAGTTCAGTGCCCGTTATGTGGCGCCCCTTATGAAATAATGGAGGGGTATAGGGAGCAACGGGACATAACAGTTGTTACAATTATTCATTTTACCGAAATTAATTCACAATAGGTTGGGCGTGAATTGTGAATGTCTAGTGTATAAGGAGGTAGTATATATCAAGGGACCAACTAAACTTTTGTCACTCTGGAGGTGTCGCAGGTATCTTAGTAGTATGTAGTGTCCATCCTAACTTCTCTTTTGGAACAGACTCTTTATTGAGTCCTACCTTTAGAAGCAGCAGAATTCACCGGGAAAATGTTGTCCTGGCAAAACACAGGAACATCTAAATCAGAGGTACTGGGGCCCCATCCTTCTTGTACCAATATTAGTTTCCTAATATCTTCCTCTTGAAAACGGAGAAATGATATGGCAGGACATGCACATTGTACAGCATCATCTGAACAATGTGCACAGCCAGCACTTTTGTACCATATCTTCGTTTTAGTAGGGAAATTATCGCCAAGTGTTGCTCTTATTCACCCTAGCGATGCCCATTGTGACGAATATGCTTTTGGCTGGAGCAAATCGACCAGCCAATAGCTGCAAACATGGACAGAGGGGGACAACAAAACCCCTCTGGACCACAAGGCAAAATTGGTGGCTGTCAGGAACAGCCGCCACCCTGCCCCGATCACCGTGTCTACAGACATGGTGACCGGTATTACTGACGTCATAAGTAAATTCGCTGCTATTGGCTCGTCTGAATTGATGAGCCAATAGCAGCGATAATAAACTGGGTGTGTGTGGGGGGGACGTAACCCTTCTGGTCCATGGGGCAGGATGGATGGCTGTGAGGAACAGCCGCCGTCTTACCCCGATCAGTGAACAGCCGCCGTCTTACCCTGACCGGTGTTGGAAAGTCACTACCCGCCGCACCGTTCTATAACAACGCTCGTTGGGAATAGGCTATACAATCTTTATTTATTTTTTAAGCAATTTAGACAAATAAGGGCTTATTTTTTGCGAGACGAGATGCACTGTAAAAAAAACTTCATTTTAGTGGGTTTTTAGTTTATTGAAGCAATTTTATTAACTTTTTACGTGTGGAGGAAAATAAAATCATCAATTTTTGTTTTGGATTTTTAGCATTTTTGGGGGGGGGGGTGTTCACTGTAGCATAACAATAATATATTATCTTTATTCTTCGGATCACTACGATTACGGTGATACCTCATTTATATATTTTTATGTTTATTTGTCCAATTTTATTGAAGGAAAACTAGAATAGAAAAAATTGCATTTGTTTTAGTATTGCCATTTTTATAGCGGCATAATTATAGTATTTTTTGATTTACGGAGCTGGTTGTAAGCTTATTTTTTACGTGACAAGTTGCTCTTTTTATTGTTATCATTTTGGTGCTTGTAACTTTTTCGGATCACTTTTTAGAACATTTTTTGTAAAGCAATTTGATAAAAAGTTTCAGTTTTTGGCAAGTTTTTGGTTTTTTTTTTTTACCACGTTCACCGAGCGGGTCCAATTATGATTAGGATTTATTGTACAGATTGCGGCGATACCAAATAAGTGGGGTTTTTTCGTGATTTAGTGTTTTTTATACTTTATTACTTGTGTAAAGGGAAATGTGGTGTTTGGGGGGACTTTCACTTTCTTTTATTATTTATTTTTATTGTAAAAAACCTTTATTTATTTTTCCTTTTTTTACAGTAACTGACATCTAAGCTTGAACAAGTGATCTTCTGATCACTTGTTCAAGCTTTTTTACAGGTTACACAGTGCAATACAGATGCTGCGCATGCCCAGTGTCTTACAGCCGGGTCCTGCCAGAAGGCAAAGACCCGGCACTGGCAGTCCCGGGGCTGCGATCGGAGCAGCGGACCCCCCCCCCCCCCCGGTAAGCGCCGCGGGGGGGTCCGATTCAGCTTTAAATATCTTTAAATGCCTCTAACACACCGCGGTCAGCACGACCGCGGCGTGTTAGCGGTTAACACCCGCGATCGGAGAAATCTCCGATCGCGGGTGTTAGAGGCGGGTGTCAGCTATAACATATAGCCGACACCCGCAGCTTCTGGCGCCGGCGCCAGAAGCTTGACGTAATAGTACTGCATTTTGCGGGAACGCACCTCCCGCGATGCAGTACTATTACGTCAAATGTCGGGAAGGGGTTAAAATCCAAAAGATGCAAATCCATTAAACAAGTGCTTTTTCCCCTTGACCCCTGATATTTTTGGTTTGCAGAAGGGCATTCAGGACTCGCTTGAACATGTACAAATGTACAACCTCCTGCAGCAGTGAGTTCCACAATCTTACAGTAAAGAATCCTTGTCTATGGCGATGGTGGAACAGCCACTAGGCGTCCCCTTGTCCCTACCACAGGTATAGGTATAAAAAGATCTTTGGAGAGATCCTTGTACTGTCCATTCAGGTATTTATACATTGTAATGCGGTCTTCTCTCATCGTCTTTTGTCCAAACGGAATAAGCCCAAGTTTAGTGATCTATCATTGTATTCTAGTCCCCCATTCCCCTTATAATCTTGGTTGCTCTCCTCTGCATCAGTTCTACTATTTCCTTTTTATACACTAGTGCCCAAAACTGTACGCAATATTCCATGTGTTTTCTGACCTGTGATTTCTATAAGGGCAAAATGACATCTTTATCATTAGAATCTATTCCTCCCTTGATACATCTCATAATTTTATATGCTTTATTAGCAGTTGCTTGGCTCTGATCACTAAAATTAAGTTTACCCTTCACCAATACCCCGTCTTTTTCAGCTGCAGTTTTGCCAAGTAATTTCCATGGCCCAAGTGCATAACTTTACATTTATCTACATTAAACCTTATCAACCATTTATCCACCCATTCCTCCAGCTTCCACAAATCCCCCCATAATGTTATACTATCGGCCTCAGTATTAATTACTTTACACAACTTGGTTTCATCTGCAAATATTGAAACTTGACTGTGTAAACCCACTATAAGGTCATTAACAAAATTATTAAAAAGAAGGGGGCCCAATACTGACCCCTGTGGCACTCCACTGGTAACATCAACCCAATCTGAGAATGTGCAATTCATGACAACCCACTGTTTTTTATCACTTAGCCAATTGCTTACCCAAATAAACAGATTTTCCCCTATGGCTTCCCAATGCCTTGGAAAAGTCCAGATATACAACATCCACAGCCTTCCCCAGGTCCAGTATGGAACTCAACTCCTCAAAGAAGCTAATAAGATTAGTTTGACAGGATCGATCCCTGATAAACCGATGCTGATGCTGGGTTATAAGGTTATGTATAGAGAAATGGATAAAATCTCTAACAAACCCCTCAAGTATTTTCCCCAGAACAGAAGTCAGACTCGCCGGTCTGTAGTTTCCAGGATCGCTTTTTGATTCTTTTTTGTATATTGGTACTACACTTTCAATGTGCCAGTCCTGTGGAACAGAACCTGTCCTTAAGGAATCTTCAGTATTAAAACTAATAGTTTGTGTATAATGGTATATAGTTCATGCAGTAAGTTGATAATTCATGCTGCCTTTATCTATTTTTTTACAGTTTATTTTTTTAAATAATCCTTTAATGCCACATGTTTTAGCACCTTAAACACCTTATCCAGGGCCGGATCCAGGTTTCAGTAGGCCTCTGGCAACAGAGCCTCAGTGGGTCCCTTATAGTTATATATAAATATAGCAACTATAAATAGCAACTGTCCCCATGACAGAGAGTAAAGGGTGTAACACCCTTTGCACTCCATAACATACTATTATGTAATAGAATGCTAGTGTTAGTGCAAACAGTCCCCATGCTGGACTAAAACTGCAAGCATGTTATAAAGGAAAGGAGGTGTGCAGGGGGGGCTGGAGGGTTACAACTCCCAGCATTTCCTGGAAGCAAGGACTGTTTTCTGCAGGACTACAATTCTCAGCAAGTCCTCCATAAGAGCGAGAGTTGTGACTCCCTCTCAATACCTGTTATCTGGGGGCCACTGTAGCCCCCTTAATCCCGATACTGTCTCCCTTGGCCACTCCTGAAGACAGTAGCCTGGACTATCACTCCAGATATGTGACAGGATCACTAGCCAATCACAGGGAAATATTAGAGTTGTGGGTGTTTGCAGGCACCAATCACAGTGAGAGTTTGGCTAGCCAATAGCTGTGCAGATGGGTGTGTCTGATGGTTGTTTTATGTCAGCATGAGAGAAGCAGGCTGATGTGAGGCAGAGGGGATGGGCATAAGTGATGTCACAGGCAGAAGAGGAGTAGCCGCATGGTCCCAAGTGAGCAACATGTGAAATGTACATTAGATCCCAGCCCGGCGCCAAAAAATACAGAAACAAGGAATAAAATTAAAGATAAATGACCCACTAAGAGTTTCAGTTCCTCCATTTTGTTTGTGAGGCTTTTGGCATTAGAGTACATACTGTACACTTTATATGGGTTTCCCTTTCCCTATTCCTTGGGTTCTCACTCCCTGATCCCTTCCACCCTCCATGCACTATGATTCTTACCAGCTCTCTATTTACACTGTCTTGCTCTGCACAAGTGTAGTTGCCCTCCCCCAGGTCTCTAGTTTAAAAACTCCTTCAACCTCCTGGCCATTTTTTCCCCAGAAACAGCTGCACCTTCCCTGTTGATTTGCAGTCCATCCCTCCTGTAGAGCCTGTAGCCAACAGTAAAGTCAGCCCAGTTCTCCATGAACCCAAACCCCTCTTTCCTGCACCAACTTATGTGCTGCTTATTAGGCTCCCTAATCTCCCACTGCCTTTCTGGTGTGGCACGTGGTACAGGTATTTCATAGAAAACTGCATTTGAGGTCCTAGCCCTGAGTTTATGGCCTAAGTCCCTGAATTCATTTTAAGGACCTTCCACCTACTTCTTACTTTGTCATTGCTGCTAATGTGGACGATGACTACTGGTTCCTCACAACCCCCTCACCAGCCCCTCCCTTGTTTGTTCCCCTTATAATGGAATCTTCAACTGCCAGTACCTGTCTGACCTTGCCTGTGCTCCCATTCCCCTTCTTACTGGAGCAGACAGTCCCCTGGTTGCTAGAGGCCATGTCTTGCTGCAGCATCGCTACCCCTGTTCTCACATCCTCCTCATCCGCCAGCTTGGCAAACTTATTTTTAGCTGTTATTGTAGTATGATAATATAGTTCTTTGTGATATTTCAACTGTCTTTAGTCAAATTCCATAAGGGGTCATCTGTAATTGTTTTAATAACTCCCCAGGGTTGCATTTTCCATCCATATAATTGGGTTCTATTTATGAGAAAATCTATATTAGAAGAGCAGATTGTAACCTATTTCATCATTACATGTCAGAATAAGGCAATTATCTCTGTTGTAGAGGAGACAAGTTGATTGTGTCAATTGAAATCTGTACTGAAGAGCAATGATTTCAGGTGATGCATACAGTCATTCCGGCATCATGTATATACAATATGGAATGTTAACTGAATTGGACAACACAAGTCCTATTTTAGATGAATAATTTATGTTGAATTCCCTAGTGAGGTCTAGAGGGCTAAAATGATTGTAATTGCTTTGCAAATTAGCTTAGTAGTTATTGATAAGTATCACGATGGATCAGTAAACCTACTCTGACATGAATAATGAGCATTATCAGTTCACAAAATATATACGTAAGCAATATTACACATTCAGCCTAGTTAACAGAGAAATCAAAAATCTAACAGTAGAAAAAATGCAATCCTTGTTTAACCATATAAATGTTTTCTTATATACAGATAATGATGAACAGAAATCTGGAAACAGGAAATCAAAAGACCAACAATAGCTGCTTAAGGATAATTATTGGAAATACTTTTATATTATGACAAACAATAAGTTTTATTCCTGTGCAGTGTATAGTGCAAGTAGATGCATTTACTATCTGTCGTACATGTCTTTTCTGGTGCAAATTTTTTTTCATGCACTATTTATTACGTGTTTGTCGACACTCAAAAAAGTTTTTTTTCTTTGTTACTAAATTTGGAATCAGTTTTTTTTATCCTGTTTTATCAAGTTTCTCAACACCTTTTTTACGCAATTTGTGGTGCAAAATAAGAATACTGTGAATCCTTGGGGAATTTGGGAATCCATATTGCCCAACCCAGGACAGTTGCAGCAGCCATCAGGTCTTTTTACCACCCATTGTACTCCTACCCCATGTGAACATATTTCCTACAGAATGTTCCCCAATTCAGATTTTATGCATTCTATATAGTTTATGAATAAGACAGAGTAAAGCAATACATCAAATAATGGAGAACAAATGGGACAGGGAAATTGGAACATAACAATGATACTTCAAATATAAGGTACTAGTACAGCACATGTCCTACCTGCCCTGTATTCCAACAGTCTACTAGTTATCATAATTTTTTTTTTAATTTTAGTATTGAATATTGTCTTCCATAATTTTTCTATTTCTTGTGATATCATCAGTTATAATTCCAATGAACCAAAAATGTGTTGTATTGAAACCTTCATTATATTGAATGACAATTGTCATATAGTGCAAACAGTGAAAAGAAAAAAAACAGAAAAACAGAGGACGGCGCCTCGAGTGATATCTTCCAGCAAAGAAGAGGAGTAAACCCAACCCCTATGTGGGGTGCTCACCTGTCGGAAGTCTTGTTTCAGGCAAAATGCCCCAATGTTGGGGTCCTGGAGGTGGATGGTGTTCCTCTTGTCTATACAAGTTGGATCCCAGAGTGGAGGAAAGCAGCCACTAGCCAAAGATAGGTTTCCCAAAGGTCCCAAAAATAGGGAGCTCGGGATAAATTGCACAGAAACGTAGAAAAAATATATTGGCAGAAATTGTGGCGCTAATTGTCCGGGATATTTACCAACTCTCAAAAACGGGGATGATAGTAATTATAACAATTTTATTTTTATACACGGTAGACCAAATAGTTAAAACATAAATGAATAGATTGAAGTCCTTACTGACGCGTTTCGGGCAGAGCCCTTTCTCAAAGTGTAGGACAAGAGTAAGTAGAGACAGCATACACCATTGCTATATATGCAAAAAGGGCCAATTGAGGCAAAACAACCAATATAGAGAGAGCTTGACAATGGGCCAATCACAAACAGTTGTGACTAATCACTAACAAATAAGAAATAACCTAACAATAGACCAATCACAAGTAGTCACATATTAACCATTATCTGATGTAAATAATGCCAGGAATGTATGGAATCAAAATATGAAAATATTAAATGGTGAAATATTTGGGATATGACTTACAACTTACAGTAGTAGATCCTGTTGAGGCCTGTTGAGGCGCGCTTACGCGCGTTACGGCGTTCAGGGCACCTAGGGTGGGAGAAGCCGGGGTGAAGGCGCGCAGCAGGCCAATATGGCCGCTTGCGCATGCGCAGTGGGTAAAAAGAAGTAGTGGATTGGAAGTTTAAACATGGCCGCCAATAGAACCTATTGTAAATATAATGGATGATACAGAGATGTTTTGTTTATATGGTAATGGAGGTTTTACAAGCTGTAGTAAGTAGAATAACGTTTTTCTGCTGGAATGTACTTTGGTTTCTTAGAAATGTAAAATATCAGTACATCACATTACAAACTTCCACAGTATAGTACAGAACAGCAAGATAATATTTATCACTGGTGATAAGGTTGTGATCTTGCAGAACCTAATTCCCTACACAGTGGAGATGTCACCAGGCACTACAAAATCCCCTTCTGCTTCTCATTCTGTTTCCTATATGTAAGAAGTTCTGGAGGGGAATTAAACTCCGCAGGACAATCACTACATCTCAGCCACAGAAAGCGCACAGTACAAATCAGTTTGACAGTGGCATGCCCGCAACGGAAGATGTCACTATATGTTTCCTGTGCTCTTTTCTCATATGTGTATTATATGTGTTATTTACAGTATTCCAACCTTAAGGTAATACATAATTAAATCGGAATACTCATTCTGAAGCAAATAATGTACATCATGCTTGGTAGAGCATTGGGTTTTCTTCTGCAGGTTGAAGGTGACTATAAAGTTGTAATTACAGGATATGGAATTTACAAAAGTAACAACATATGAATTACCAACTAGAGCATGACAAGACAAACAATTTACAATTTTCATGCTTCCATGCTAAAATTATTGTGACCAGAGATGTATAGTTTATGTGGTAATGCCTTGTCTTGCATATAAATTAAGAGAATGAGATAATATTTAAAGACTATAAATCATAAAACTTTCTCTCTATCCATTATACTGGAAGTTTTAGAGATCTGTCAAGCTCTGTGCAGCGCTGCGTAATCTGTGTGCACTATATAAATAAAGGAATTTATTATTATTGTTGTTATTATTAATCCAAATATTGTAGAAAGCCTGTAGGAAAACACGGAGAGCCGGTTATTGACTGCTGAGAAGCCAATCAATCAGCTTTCAGCCACATGGCAGCCAATGTCATGGCCAGGATGATCATGACTGTGATTGGCCAGGCGGGACATGTCACTCTGGGTTATAAGAGCACAGTCACAAGTCCCAGCACCATCATAGCCAGAGAGACTGCAGCTGGAGGGACAGTGAGGGAAAGAATAGACTACTGCTTCATGATCATCAAAATAGAGAAATAGCAGCACACTTACTGGAACACTAAATCCTAAACTGCAGAGTCTATTTCCATACATATGAATAAAAACAGAACTACTTTACACTTCACTAAGGCCAACTATGCAAAATTTCCAGCTACCCCTCAATGTCATTCTAGTTGCCTTTTCTCCCATAAACAGTGTGTTAGGTCCACTGATCACTTCCCATACTGTCCTTCATCAAAGTGACATTACAGCAATTTTTTAAATTATTTTTGAAAATTATAATTATTTCTTTGTTCTTTACATTTTTATGTTATATTATTAATTTAGGTACTTTAACTAGACCATTTTTATTCCCATTTTGCAGGCATTTTTGTTTCAATTGGTTTGGTGTTCGGTTTCAAGTCATGGATCAACCCTGTGGCCTGAATCATGCAAGGCTACACACAGCTTTGTGATCCATGCTATTTTAGAATTTGCAATATGAAAAATAAAATGCAGTAACCTACATTTATCAAAACTATTTGTAGTTTTCATGTGGAGTGTGCACAATGTGCCAGATTAATCAAAACTGGTGCATGGTCTTCATTAATTTGGTGCCCCCTGCACTGTGTGTGCATGCTTGTATGCATTGTTGTGGGGGGGGGGATTCTGTGGGTTTTGTGGGTACTGTATTTAGCATTATATACTTTTAGTTTGTTAATACAGATTTATGTTATCAGCATTGAGTGTGGGTAGTGTACAACACAGGGCAATTAGAAACAGAAGAGATAGAATATTGTAAACAGTACAGAAAGGAAGTAAGTGATATTAGATATTATACTGCATAATAACCGATAACAATATAGAGTGCTATTACACCTAAACTCCTTTTAAGGGAGCACTTCAAAGGATTTGCACCCCTCAATTATTTAGTTATATTTGGAGTTAATTATCTGAATGCAGAAGCCCACAGTAGTGTCTAGGGGATTGAAATTTGAGAATTTTCTTTCATGGGCAAACCCCTTTAATTTCCTTAATTTGCTGATATTTTCTTTAAATATGATTTCTTGACACATGCAATAGGATGTAATGAATTTAAATGAATATGTTGCATCTGACTCCAGTTTCATTCTATGAAACCCCAGGCTCAGTAAATTCCTTGTTATCTGTACTTATTTATTCTAGAAACATTAACATGAACTCATT
This sequence comes from Engystomops pustulosus, assembly GCF_040894005.1. Lineage (NCBI taxonomy): Eukaryota > Metazoa > Chordata > Amphibia > Anura > Leptodactylidae > Engystomops > Engystomops pustulosus. Next base: position 46,318,506 of record NC_092414.1, read on the forward strand.
AGAAAGCTTTAAAATAATTTAACATTTTGATAGTAATTCAGGGATATATCTGTCATCTTTTACTTCCTTCCAAAAATGAATTTCCTCATGTATAGTTATTTTTACCGCAGTCACAAGCAAGCTTTTTTATGTATTTGTATGAGCCAGCATTAAAAATGCCAAAAAAAACTAGTGAAAAATGTGCTGTACTTATATCAAGTCAAATAGGATAGTAATATATTTGTGTAAGTAAGAAAAATTGTCATTATATTTCTCACTTAGGAAATATTCCTGTGATGCAGTCTTTGGCCTGCTGTGTAATTTCTATGTACATTAGCCACAGTATCTTCTTTATTTATATTGGAGACTCATATCACAGCTGCAGGTCCCCTATGCTATGATTCTTACATAGCTCTTTAACAATTTGATTTTCTAGAAGCTGATTTTTTTCTACACACACTGGATATTTCAAAGAATAATCCCCTGATGCTCATGCAAGCAAATCACTTTCTAAAAAACAGATGATCTGTAAGGATTATGTAAGATGTACTTCTGGTTTTTGATGCAATGGATATTTGCCTTGAATTAAGAAAGAAAAACGGTACAGAAAAAAATATCATGTTACCAAAGAAATAAAGCAACACTGAAAATCAATAATAAGGTTCTTTAGCCTTACAGCGCTGCAAGTACCCAGTTAGAACAATGGATTATGATCACCAATATTTCAGAATAGGGTGAAGTGCTTAGACATTCTCTTTTCTCATATCCTTTAGGCATTGTACATGCAGTGTTGTACATGAAATTCTAGAGGGATGGGACCTTTTCTGTTACCTAAATACTCCCAGCAGAGAGCATCTCCAATAACATGGCATCAATGAGTGAGGTTAGAAATGTTTGAGATGTAATTAAAAAGTATGAGAAAATTGTTAAGATTTACTTCTGATATGAAGGTGATATACTAATGGAGAATAATAAAGCAATTTATATCATTTTAATCAACTTTAGGTCTAATATTGCTATACCCAATTGTGAAATCACAATGTGATTTTTTCGTGTTTTTCAGAATTCCTTGCAAAGTTATAGAACTGTATTTAGCACATACTACTTAAATTTGTTAAATAATTACTAACATTGACATTGTCTAGTGATCTTAATTAAGGAATGATGTCATCCTACATTTGGACTCATTTTGACTATTGTACAGAACTAGATATGTCGATCTTAAATTCTACTGTGACTGCTGAACTGTTTCTATCACCTGGCAAGACAATATTGTTATATCAGGAGAGAAATAGCAGCAGTTCGTACATGTCAGTAATAAACCTCCATTTTATGAGACCCTTTGGAGACTTTACTTGTATTACATTGCACAGATCTGTTATCTCCAGTACACCTGGAACATTGGAGACATTGAAAATGTACAGAAAAGAGTAACCACTGTCACATAAACAGATGAAGTGTCAAGTTGAAGTCATCAGATGTTCTAGATAATGTTGCCTCAGTATGGATAGGACACAAAAGAGCGAGTCAGCAACCTATTTATTGCCCCATTGTTTTAACAATCACTCAGCTTGATACCAATACATATCTTGTTGTTAATATTTTCGTCTTGTGAATATTTTTCTAATAGACTTTACTAAGAAATCCTGCTTACTTTGTAAAGAAACACTCATACGCAATTTAAAAGATTTATATGATTCATATTGTTATAAGAGATTAGCTTGAATAAAGACCCAGGTCCAACCTACAATTCAACAGAACTGATACAGACCCAAGGATAAAGAGCAAAAAAATAGAAGCTACTGAAAATTAGCCATAAGTACATCAGACTCAGATACAAATTATCCCTGAATCAACTTCCTATTCCCAATATAGGCAGTCCCCAACATAAAAATGTGCAATTTACAAATGTCACAAATGTTACCAGATACAAATGGACACTTTTACATCTTTTCGCCTTTTGTGACCTCTAGTGAAGCTCTCTGACCACATTGACCTCTAGTAAAGCCCACTGGATGAAAAGAATTTACTGTACTTTATTCCCAGGCTGCAGTGATTGGTTGGCCCCAATGGAACATGTGATACTGTCTATGACGATGATGAACTCCTTTCTTTAGCTATATAGGAGGTCCTTTTAACTTCTCACATCAAGGAGGAAGCAAAAATCTAAAGTATTTCAATGCGACCATAGTATAGAGATGAATGCAGATAACATCACAAAGCAATTTAAAGTAGATGTAAAATTAAGTATGTAGCAGTGTCAATATAGAAAAATATAGTTTTCCAGAATTTTTCAGAATTTATTTGGAATATTTTTTGCCAGCTTCTTCATGATTATAGAAGAATCCTGCAATATTACATACTGCTACATAAAATATTCTAGCAACAGAGTTTTTAGGACTGACATCTGGAGATGAAAATTCAAAACTAATTCCTCTGAATGCATTACCTTTTATGACCATCTTCCTGTTCAGTCTTGAAGCAGCTAAAATTAAACTGTACTTCCAAAAATATTGTATAAAAATCTATGCAAAAAAATATTTGCCCTCTCACTTCCCACCACAAGATTATTAAACAGATTTGTAGTGTTGAGAATGACGTGTACAGTTGTGGACAATAAAAGGCTTATGATAAACACTTTCTTTAACATGAGGAGAAAAGATGTCAAACCATATAAGTAAGGTAGATTTATTTTTAAACAATATTAAAAAGAAGAAGCTGAAGGATTGGTCGCCCTTGAAAACATATCAGAGGTCATTGGTAAATGGAACAATGCATTCCTTAAATGTGTTAAGCATGAGCAGACTTAAGCTGGGCATTATGCATACATGTTGTTTTTTCAATTATCTTCTTCCTCACCATATTTATAGCTCCTAGTAAAAGAAATTTTAATCTTGTATACTAATGGGAAGCAGACGTGTCTGCCTCTGCTTGTGAATTCATTCCACAGCCTTAACCTTAAATCTTTAATTTAATTAAACTATTTACTACAATATCTTCAATCTGTAACATTTTTTTAGTTAAAATGCAAGAAGAAGATTGAGCAAATTACGGAATAAGAAATGTAGATAAGAAAAATACAATTAAACAATTCTTGGGGATTTCTATTTGCTTTATGAGACCACAATATTGTGACATAGACGTTCAGGAATATTATGGTAAATTTTGATTGTGATTATGAGCTACTTATTCTATGCTGTGGATGCTTGGGGATATTTTGTTTCTGCAAATGAGGCCAATTAATATTGTAAAGTGATAAGAAAGACAAGGACTATGTGTATCTCTAGATCATGGACCATAGTCCTGTATTTATAGGAGTGAACACAATCCAATGAACACTATTCTATGGGCACAGCATAGTAAGCTTAGTGGGCGATTTATCCAGCTCAGGTGCTAAACTGAAAAAATCAGAAAGTTATATGCTTTCTACATGAGATTCTCGGAAAATATGCAACGTTTTCCAGGATGGGACAAGGAAAACCACACCTCCCTTGACACCAAATATGACCAAATGTGCTATATGACAAAGCATAGCATTAATAGCATTAATGATATAGCATTAAAGCCAAACCAGTATATCTATTCCAGAAGGAACAGACTGTAGTCTGTAGAACTGACTAGAGATGAGCGAACATACTCGTCCGAGCTTGATGCTCGTTCGAGCATTAGCGTACTCGTAACTGCTCGTTGCTCGGACGAGTATTTCGCCCGCTCGAGAAAATGGCAGCTCCCGCCGTTTTGCTTTTTGGCGGCCAGAAACAGAGCCAATCACAAGCCAGGAGACTCTGCACTCCACCCAGCATGACGTGGTACCCTTACACGTCGATAGCAGTGGTTGGCTGGCCAGATCAGGTGACCCTGGGATAGACTAGCCGCTGCCCGCGCTGCTCGGATCATTCTCTGTCTGGATGCCGCTAGGGAGAGAGCTGCTGCTGGTCAGGGAAAGCGTTAGGGTGTTCTATTAGCTTACTGTTAGGCAGGAGTGATTCTACAAGAACCCAACAGCCCTTCTTAGGGCTACAATAACGTTATCCTTTTTTTTTTATTTGCTTGTGGCTGGGCTTGCTGGCACTAGTAGTGTGGTAGTAGTACCATATTGTGAGGAATTAGCAGGGGGACTTGCTACCGTTGTGTTTAGCTCTTAGTGACACACATATCCACCTCAAACACCAAAGTGGGAAAATTTATTAGGGGTTTGATTTCAATTAGGCACAGTCTGCCAGTTTCTTTTTATTTTACGTTTATTTTTTTCATAACTCAGCGTCATCTCATCTGGCATAGTAGTGTGCTTTAATACTTGGCTAGAAAATAGCCATAGGAGAATCCAAACGGCTTACTTACGCCTACAGTAGCGTTATATATATTTGATTTCTGGTTGATCTGCTGGTGGCTGTAGTTGTTGCAGTGCATCTACTAGCAAATTGTGAGCAATTTGGAGTGAGACTTGCGACCACTGTGTTTTGCGCTTAGTGACGCACATATCCATCGCAAAGACCGAAGTGGGAAAATTTATTAGGGCCCGGGGTTGGATTTCAATTAGGCACAGTCTGCCATTTCCTTTTTTATTTTACGTTTATTTTTTTCATAACTCAGCGTCATCTCATCTGGCATAGCAGTGTGCTTTCATACTTAGCTAGAAAATAGCCATAGCAATAGGATAGCATCGTTTGGTTTTAAAAACTAAAAAACACAAAAAAAAGGTAAAAAAAAAATTAAAGTTATAACTCTCATTTTCAAAATGTTTAACCCGAGGGCTAGGGGTAGAGGACGAGGGCGGGGACGTGGGCGTCCAACTACTGCAGGGGTCAGAGGCCGTGGTCCTGGGCGGGGTGAGACACCACCTGCTGATGAGGGAGCAGGGGAACGCCGCAGAGCTACACTCCCTAGGTTCATGTCTCAAGTTACTGGGACTCGTGGTAGAGCACTGTTGAGGCCAGAACAGTGCGAACAGGTGATGTCGTGGATTGCCGACAATGCTTCGAGCAATTTGTCCACCAGTCAGTCTTCCACGCAGTCCACCCATGTCACCGAAATCGGCACTCCTCCAGCTCCTGCACCTCAGCCTCCTCCCCCCTAGTCTGCCCCCTCCCAGCAAAATTTGGCATTTGAACCGGCATACTCTGAGGAACTGTTTTCTGGACCCTTCCCACAGTCACAAACCACTTGTCCGGTTGCTGATGAGCAATTTTCCGATGCCCAGGTTTTCCACCAGTCGCAGTCTGTGGGTGATGATGACCTTCTTGACGTAGTGGAAGAAGTGTGTAAAGAGGTGTCCGACGATGAGGAGACACGGTTGTCAGACAGTGGGGAAGTTGTTGTCAGGGCAGGAAGTCCGAGGGGGGAGCAGACTGAGGGATCGGAGGATGATGAGGTGACAGACCCAAGCTGGGTTGAGAGGCCGGGTGAACACAGTGCTTCTGAGACGGAGGAGAGTCCTCGACCAGAACAGGTTGGAAGAGGCAGTGGTGGGGCCAGACGGAGAGGCAGGGCCAGAGCTGGTGCATCAGCGCCAAATGTGTCAACTAGTGAAGCTCCCGTGGCGAGGGCTCCTGCGGCGAGGGCTAGATTTTCAGAAGTCTGGAGGTTCTTTAAGGAAACACCGGATGACCGACGGACTGTGGTGTGCCACATTTGCCAAACCAGGATCAGCAGGGGTTCCACCACTACTAGCTTAACTACCACCAGTATGCGCAGGCATATGAATGCTAAACACCCCACTCAGTGGCAACAAGCGCGTTCACCTCCGGCCGGGCACACCACTGCTCCTTCCCCTGTGTCAGCTGATAGTCAGCCCCCTGCCCAGGACCCTGCCACAAAAACCCCATCGTCGCCTCCACGATCCTCCACAGCATCCACCAGCGTTCAGCTCTCCATACCCCAGACGCTGGAGCGGAAACGCAAATATAGTGCAACCCACCCGCACGCCCAAGCCCTTAATGTGCACATCTCCAGATTGCTAAGCCTGGAGATGCTGCCCTATAGGCTAGTAGAGACCGAGGCCTTTCGCAGCCTCATGGCGGCGGCCGCCCCTCGGTATTCGGTCCCCAGCCGCCACTACTTTTCCCGATGTGCCGTCCCAGCCCTGCACCAGCACGTGTCAGACAACATAATCCGTGCCCTGACCAACGCCGTTTCTGACAAGGTCCACCTGACCACGGACACGTGGACGAGTGCTGCCGGGCAGGGCCACTATATATCGCTGACGGCACATTGGGTTAACTTGGTGGAGGCTGGGACCGAGTCTGACCCTGCGGCTGGTCATATACTGCCGACGCCGAGGATTGCGGGGCCTACCTCGGTCCAGGTGTTTCAGGCCTACTATGCCTCCTCCTCCTCCCACCCCTCCTCCACCTCCTCCTCCGAACGACCATCCGTGGGCATGGCGCCATCAGTCGGTAGCTCTAGGCACAGCAGCAGTGCAGTCGCTAAGCGACAGCAGGCGGTGCTGAAACTGCTGAGCCTAGGCGATAAAAGGCACACCGCCCAAGAACTATTACAGGGCATCACGGCGCAGACTGATCTGTGGCTGGCACCGCTGAACCTGAAGCCAGGCATGGTTGTGTGTGACAACGGCCGTAACCTGGTGGCGGCTCTGCAACTCGGCAGACTGACACATGTGCCATGCCTGGCCCATGTGTTAAATCTGATAGTTCAGCGTTTCCTCAAGACATACCCCAATCTGTCTGATTTGCTCACGAAGGTGCGCCGCATCTGTGCGCATTTCAGGAAGTCCAGCACAGATGCTGCCACTCTCAGGGCAGCGCAGCGCCGCCTCCAACTGCCCGCTCAACGACTGTTGTGCGACGTGCCCACGAGGTGGAATTCAACACTGACCATGTTATCCAGAGTTTACCAGCAGCGCCGAGCGATTGTAGACTGCCAGAACTGGTAGTCAGGTCAGTCAGCTTCCTCAAGTCTACAATGAGGAGTGGACGTGGATGTCTGATATCTGTCAGGTGCTGAGTAACTTTGAGGAGTCAACACAGATGGTCAGTGGCGATGCCGCCATCATCAGCCTCACCATCCCGCTGCTTGGCCTGTTGAAAAACTCTCTGGTCAGCATGAAGTCGGAAGCTTTGCGCTCCTCACAAGAGACGGGGGAAGAAGATTCCCTTGTTGATAGCCAAAGCACCCTTAGGTCTGTTTCTCAGCGCATATCGGAGGAGGTGGAGGAGGATGAGGAGGAAGAGGAGGAGAATGTTGGCGAGACAAGAGGGGACCATTGTTGAGTCCTTCACTGTTGAGCGTGTATGGGCAGAAGAAGAGGAGTTGGAGGAGTTGGAGGAGGAGGAAATGGACAGTCAGGCCAGTGAGGGGAGTGAATTCTTACGCGTTGGTACTCTGGCGCATATGGCAGATTTCATGCTAGGCTGCCTATCCCGTGACCCTCGCGTTCAAAGAATTTATTCCAGCACCGATTACTGGGTGTTCACTCTCCTGGACCCACGGTACAAGCAAAATCTTTCCACTCTCATCCCTGGAGAGGAAAGGAGTGTGAGAATGCATGAATACCAGCAGGCCCTGGTGCACAAGCTGAAACAGTATTTCCCTTCTGACAGCGCTAGCGGCAGAGTGCGTAGTTCTGCGGGACAAGTAGCGAGGGAGAGTAGGCGAGCAGGCAGCTTGTCCAGCACTGGCAAGGGTACGCTTTACAAGGCTTTTGCCAGCTTTATGTCACCCCAGCAAGACACTGTCACCTGTCCCCAGTCTCGGCAGAGTAGGGCTGATCTTTACAGAAAGATGGTGAGGGAGTACGTAGCTGACCGTACCATCGTCCTAAATGATCACACAGCTCCCTACAACTACTGGGTTTCAAAGCTGGACATGTGGCACGAACTGGCGCTGTACGCCTTGGAGGTTCTTGCCTGCCCTGCCGCTAGCGTCTTGTCCGAGCGGGTTTTCAGTGCAGCTGGTGGCATCATCACCGATAAGCGTACACGCCTGTCGACTGACAGCGCTGACAGGCTGACGCTTATCAAGATGAATAAAGCCTGGATTTCTCATAATTTCCAATCTCCACCAGGTGAAGGAAGCTCAACCTGAATAATTTATCCACTCCTCCTCCTCCTCATTTTCCTCCTTCTCCTCCTCTTTGTACAGTAAAGCAGAGGAAACTGGCTATTTTTTTTTACAGGGCCCACTGGCTCTAGCTATAGTACTTTATGCATTTAATTTTTATGGAGGGCCACCGACCCGGTCCTCTGTTTTAAACAATTTTTGGGAGTGCCACATACAGGCACTCAATCTATTCCATTTTTATGGAGGGCCACCTACCTGCTCCTCTGGTTTGAAAACTTTTTTGGACTGCCACATACAGGCACTCAATCTATTCCATTTTTATGGAGGGCCACCTACCTGCTCCTCTGGTTTGAAAACTTTTTTGGACTGCCACATACAGGCACTATCCAAATTAAATTGTCTCCATAGCAGCCTCCACACGTTGTCTCCATTGCTACCTCTAAAAGTCGTCCATATAGCTGCCTCCATACATCGTCCCTTTATCAAACGAGGTGTGTCAGGCCGAAATTTGGGTTGTTTTCATGGATTCCACATCTAAGTTGTTAACTTTGTCGCCACCCTGCTGTGTTATCCACAAAATACACTGGCAAACTTTTACCATTTACGGATATTATTTCAGCGCTTCTTGCGCATCTGTTTACATTCCCCTCACCCGCCATATCCTAAACTTATAAGAACGCTACTACACTTGATCTTATACAAAAGGTTCTTAGAAGTGCTGTTTGGGGAGTAGCCTAGAGACAGGGGCTTGGATTGGCGAAAGCTCGCCTGGCAGCGGAGCGCCAGCTCCATGCCAAGAACCAACTAACATAGTTTTAACTGCAGCACCTTTAATCTACTACTAGTTCACTGCCTCCATACATGGCCGCCTTATCAAACGTGCTGTGTCAGGCAGAATTTTGGGTTGTTTTCATGGCTTCCACAACAAACTTGTTAACTTTGTCGCCACCCTGCTGTGTAATCCTCAAAATATACTGGCAAACTTTTACCATTTACGGATATTATTTTAGCGCTTCTTGCGCATCTGTTTACATTCCCCTCACCCGCCATATTCCAAACTTATAAGAACGCTACTACACTTAACTTGGTGCAGGCTGGGACCGAGTCTGACCCTGGGGCTGGTCATATACTGCCGACGCAGAGGATTGCGGGGCCTACCTCGGTCCAGGTATTTCAGGCCTACTATGCCTCCTCCTCCTCCCACCCCTCCTCCACCTCCTCCTCCTCCGAATTACCATCCGTGGGCATGGCGCCATCAGTCGGTAGCTCTAGGCACAGCAGCAGTGCCGTCGCTAAGCGACAGCAGGCGGTGCTCAAACTGCTGAGCCTAGGTGATAAAAGGCACACCGCCCAAGAGCTATTACAGGGCATTCCACATCAAACTTGTTAACTTTGTCGCCACCGTGCTGTGTAAGCCACAAAATATACTGGAAAACTTTTTTCATTTACGGATATTATTTCAGCGCTTCTTGCGCAGATGTTTACATTCCCCTCACCCGCCATATCCCAAACTTATAAGAACGCTACTACACTTGATCTTATACAAAAGGTTCTTAGAAGTGCTGTTTGGGGAGTAGCCTAGAGACAGGGGCTTGGATTGGCGAAAGCTCGCCTGGCAGCGGAGCGCCAGCTCCATTCCAAGATCCAACTAACATAGTTTTAACTGCAGCACCTTTAATCTACTACTAGTTCACTGCCTCCATACATGGTCCCCTTATCAAACGAGCTGTGTCAGGCAGAATTTTGGGTTGTTTTCATGGCTTCCATGTTAACTTTGTCGCCACCCTGCTGTGTAATCCACAAAATATACTGGCAAACTTTTATCATGTACCGATATTATTTGAGCGCTTCTTGCTCACCTCCTTTGGTTCCTCTCTGCCACCCATTGGTTTGAAGCCTGAGTCCATTTAGGGTATGTCGCCATGCCACTCTCTAGCCTGCCGCTGCTGCCGCTGCCTCTGCATGCCGTCCCCTATAGTGTCAGGGTCAATTATTGGATGTTTTACATGCTATCTAGCTTCATTCTGTCACTCTGTCATGGCCATGCTGTTGCCCATAATTTTGGCATAATGGTGCGATTAAGCAGCCTCAGAGGCATCCATGCATGCTGCCCCTGCTGTTTCCTGTCCATTTCCGTGGTGTTTCCATCCTTTTCTGAGGTTCCCAGGTGTTTGGCCAAGCTTCCCTGTGCAGAGCCTTGGTCCCCTTGAAAAATGCTCGAGTCTCCCATTGACTTCAATGGGGCTCGTTACTCGAAACGAGCACTCGAGCATCGGGAAAAGTTCGTCTCGAATAACGAGTACCCGAGCATTTTAGTGCTCGCTCATCTCTAGAACTGACCCTAGTGAAAAGCACCTCACTCAGGCAAACCAGTTCCCTATGATGTGCTGAAGAGACCCAACCAGGTTGAAACAGTGCTGTCTACAGTTTGGAGTCTGTTCCTTCTGGAATAGATACTATGGTTTGGCTTCCTGAAGGTCATGCTTGATGTCAAGGAAGCTGCCTTACAAGGTAGCTAAAAGAGACCTTGTTTTCCTTATCTCATCCTGGAAAACTTTGCATATTTTCCAAGAATCCCCCTAGTGGATCATCCATGGTTTTAAGACTTCACACTCCTACATAGTGGCCTTAATTGTCAGCCTCTGTAAGAAGGACTTTTACTTAATGACCATACATGAGATTAACATGGTAGGGGACTGAGAATGTTAACGGATCCCATGTCAGTGTCCAGAATGATATATTACCCTTGGTGGGCATAGTTATACAAAATGTCATGTGAATGCTATGTATTTATTACCATGTATGTCTATTATGTGTGTTTTTTTGTATGTGTTTAATGGTGAAGACATACTATTTTCCTCAGCTGAAAATAAATGTTATCTTATCTTATCTTTATGACATTTAGCTGTGTACACAAAAGAATAGCAAAGTGTACCACCTAGTATACAGAAAATCTTAATCAGGAGTTAGGCATTAATCAGGAGTTACCATTGAAAGTAATGGTAACATATATAACCTGTACCACAACAGTAAGGTACAGGATACACAAGCTGTTTTCACAACTTCGTGTAAAAGCGACCTTAGATGTATTCATGCCTTACATTGATCTCTTTCCCAGATTATCATGCTTACAGCTTGAACTTGAATTACCAAATGGATCCACCTCTCTGCCTTATACTACTTATATTGACACTTATCAGTTTGCACTCATTTATATTTATTAATTCCAAAACCTTACAAGCTTTTTGGTAATGTTATACCATTATAATGCTATACGTTTTTATAAACATTAAAACATTTAGCAGTTCATTCATTGAATATTCAGATGTTATATAAATTAAAAGTTCAGTGTGATCTCAATTTAAACAAATTACTGAATTCAGTTGTTAGAACTTTAGTAACAGCAATATTATCCATTTATTGTGCAAAGGTCATAATAACAGGAAATTGGTTTAAGCAATCTCTCTGTATATATAAAAGTAATCTGCCTCTAGCAAACCTTATGAAATTGGATTTTGTGGGTGAATGGTGTAAGCCCAATAATAGGGTGAGCAGACAATTTACTTAAATGGTAATGGACTTGTAATTATAATATAATTATGTTGGTCAACATATGTATAAATATTTCTATGTAATTTTGCCAAGGACATTGTCCTCAAATCAAAATGTGAATCAATAGTTTAAGATATGAGCAACAATTTATATTTCTTCCACAAATATGCAGAGCTTGCAGATATTGCATCAGCAGTTACAAGGCTTAATTATAGTTTTACCCTTATTCTAAAAAACTATGCTAATTTTAAATGCACAGTGTTGTATTGAGTCCAAGAACAAGTAACATCAGACATTAGAGTACCAGTACTCAGACAGCTGCAATAGCTATTACTAACTGTGGTGCAGCACCAGTGTAGCATCCATTCAGCAATAAACTATATTCCGCATGAGGCTCAGCTTCAAAGATGTAATAACGCTCTTGATGATCTTTACTGTGGCTGGAAACTACTGGATATTTGGTGTATGGATAAAATGCAAAACTAAAACCACTAAGATGGTTTTAATTATACTAATTACCATAGGAAGTACATTTGTACAATACCCACAATGCACTTCATGGCTCACTCATTGTGAAGTAGGCTGGTGTTTTGAAGCCTGTCACTTCTGCACACTCTTCATTTTCTTCTATATACTTCAAAGGTATTCTTATTTAATATGAGAATGAGGCCATTACAAGAGTAAAATGTTGCAAAAATCACAAAATCACTCTCATTAGTGTATTAAAAGGTCGAGAGACATGAGATGTCCAATTACTTATTGATAAAGAACTTCATGTTGATTTCTCTCTGTTCACAAAGCTTGAAAGGATATAATCCTCTAAAGCTTAACTAAATGCATTTCTTTGCTGAGAAATAATTGAATAGGTGTAGAATGTTAAAAATAGAATTTTTTATTTATTTATTTTGTATACAAATCGTGTGGAAAATGGAATATAAATCCAACTTCTTCTGTACCTTCTTCTCTAAGTATACATTGCCCATATACAGTAAAATCTAGGCAGCGGTGCCACATTTTTGATGCTTTATAATTGCCACAAATGTGTGTATTAAATGTTACAGTAACACTTGAAAATATATTTATTAGTGTGTCCACTACAGAGTTGCACATTTAGTTGTAAAAGTCAAATAACATTGAGTCTATATATCAGGGCTTCTATGCCAGGAAACTGGCATAGAAGCCCTGCAATAGTGGCAAATGCTAGCGAACTTCCAGAATCTGTGATTATTTAGCCCTTTATACCAGGTATGGGGGGACTTGAAATGGAGCAAAGCAGCCTTGCAGTGCTGGGGACCTGGGTTTAAGTCCCAGGGCCAACATCTGCAAAGAGTCTGTATGTTCTCTCAATGTTTGTGTGGGTTTCCTCCGGGTTCTCTAGTTTCCTCCCACAATTCAAAACCTACTGGTAGGTTGGTTAGATTGTGAGCCCCATTGGGGACAGGGACAGATTTGGCAAGCACTGTGTAGTACTATGGAATCAGTGAGCATGATATATTATTATAAAATATAAAACGGCAGAGTGGGCCGATCCGGGGCTTTCCTTCCACGAACATGCATACAACTTGCAGTGAGCAAACTTTCAGAGGTGAAAATTTGCAGGCTGATGAATATTTCTATGCAGGTAGGATCTGGTGTAGAAATAAGCACTGTCTCTTGATGTATTGGGCTGTGGTGGAGGGGCAGCAACATTATCATATGCCAGCACACGAGTAGTAAAAGTGCACATTTTGTCAATTTCCATGAGCATCCTGCCTTTTTGTTTAACTCAAAATATTAGTGCCAACCTCATAACTGTTTTAACCCCTTAACGAATTGGCCTTTTTTAGTTTTTTCACTTCCATTTTTCACTCACCACCTTCAAAAATCTATAACTTTTTTATTTTTCCATATAAAGAGCTGTGTGAGGGCTTATTCTGTGTAACAAATTGCACTCCATAGTGATGGTATTTAATATTCCATGGCGTGTACTGGGAAGCGGGAAAAAAATTCCAAATGCAGTGAAAATGGTGAAAAAACACATTTGCGATGTTTTCTTGTGGGCTTGGATTTTACAGCTTTCACTGTACGCCCCAAATGGCATGTCTACTTTATTCTTTGGGTCGGTACGATTATGTGGATACCAAATTTGTATAGGTTTTATAATGTTTTCATACATTTAAAAAAATGAAAACCTCCTGTACAAAATTTTTTGGGGGGATTTTGCCATCTTCTGGCACCGATCGCGGGTGTTACCGGTAAGCCTTTGCTGCAATATGCAGCAAAGACCTACCGGCTATGAAGAGGGCTTGGCCCGCGAGCCCTCTCCATGCACCGGGACCCGGGGCGCGGCGTACTAGTATGGCGCTCGTCGGGAAGGGGTTAAACAGGAATATGTTAGGCATGACTTTATACACATGCAAGCCCCTGTCTGTATAATGCAATACAATAGTCTCCTATATCTTGCGCTGACAGCTGAGCATCTTGAGCAGGTTAAGCTAAATATGTCCAGATGTTTTTTGACCAAAAGCTTCTGTATTCCTCTTAACTACCTGTACACAACCAAGCCAGTGCAAGTGTTCTGAAAGGAGCGAGAGGAGAAACCTACTTTATCGTTAAGTACACTTTGCATGCCAGTTGTTAGGAGCTCTTCTGCATCTTAGAGTTAGACTGGCTTAGAATGCGTGATACATCTGGCTTATGAAGTGTTTAGGTCTGCCGTGTATTTGTGATTTTTTTGAACAAAAATCAGCAAAATGACACAAATTTTTGTGCAACCAGTTCCTGTGCTTTTACATCCTGTTCAAGTAATCCCGACCAGTGTGGCAGCTTAGTTCTAAGGATTACCCTGCTGACACACCTTAAAGCCTACATAAACTTATAAGAGTAACAACACAACCTTATCTGGGGAGCTTTATTTCCTTTATGTACCTAACAGAGGTGTTCTATCAGCACTCTTACTTTTAGCCTTTCTATGTATCTACGATGATAAATGCTCCCACATGAATCTATCCAAACAGTAGCGGCTCTTATTCCGGTACACTCAATGGAAGTTTAGCCATGACTAAGGGTGCATTGAGCACCAGAAACGCGTAGGCTTTTGTGACCTTGCTTGCACTAGCGGGGATTATGCTTGCCAATTTTATTGGATTTAACCAGAAATAAAGAGCTTTTTCGATGGAAGACAAATATTTTTAACCAGCACTGTTGCGGAGTTTCGTGTTTTCCTTGGATCTATCCAAATAGTACAATATTCCTGCTTACAGTAAACCCCTTTAAGGAATATAGACTTTACAACTTTACCGCAAATTTATATATAACAAGTATTTGTCTCAAATACTTTTAAACAACTAAGTTTATTAACATTTTTTTTTCGTATTTATAGAGCTCCTTTTTTTGTTACACATTTTTCAGGTGGTGACAACGGTTATAAGTATGAAGCTATGCACACGGCTAATAAACATCCTTTATCACCAAAATTTGTTATCATTTATTTCCATGAAAATGTGGCAGTGTTTTCTGAAAATGCTCCGTGTTCTAGCGTACAGTATTGATCTAGCCGTTACACAGACAAATGTGTTTGGTGAAAGACAACATCTAAAAAGAATTAATAAGAAAGAAAAAAATAATGTTGAGCGAAACAATAGAATATATCACTTTTATGGTGCTTCGTTGTCATAGACATTCCAGTTTAATGCACCTTTCCTCATTCTCGATTATATTTTAACTAAAGCAAACACATAAGTCCTTTCCCCCTTTGGCAACGGCTGCCCACACAGTTTCTGATTCAGAATAATTTTATGTTAATGAAAGAACTTATCTTTCTGTTCTATATACTGAAAATAAAATGCCTGACATTATTAACTATGGAAGGATTGAGACAATGAAAGTTACATTGTCCTTGACAGTGGCCTGCACTGTTCCTCTGGGTATTGAGGCATTTATCACAGCGGACATAGATATGTGTAGGACGACTTCTTCTTTAAAAAAAAAGAAAGTTCAGACAGTGGAAGTTCCTATCTTTCTTTTCTTCCAGTCAAAGCATGTCTTTACAGCATCCCATTCCCATGTAATTAAACATCTCCCAGCACTTTTACTCCCATCAGCCCATATTTAAACATCATTACACACAGTAATGGTCGCATCCATTTATGTATTACTTTGCTCAGTTTTGCATTAGCCCGATGATGCAATCTATTCATATCACAACCTGCTGTCTTGGAAGCGATTTAGACTAATAACTATAGAAATATCAAGCTAAATACACCAACTCCTGAATGTACAAGCTATTGACGCAGCCCCCTGCCTTAATGAGAAATTGTCAGTGTGGTTATTTCATTGCTCAATTTGTAGATAAAACAGTACAATTAAATTCAGAAGGTTCTTAAAGAAAGTCTTAGAAATTTGCCAAATGCACAGGAATCATATTATTTCTATAGTTACAACAGATAAGTTGTGAAATTACACAACTAAGCATTGGGGCATGTATTAAGGCTATAATGAAAGAATACCCAAGGCCCAACCATTTTCCATTTGAAAAATGGCAAGGGCATTAAATAGCCAGTACAATGTGCCTTTTCAACGCCAAAGGCGACTTTTAGAAGTTGTCTGTTTTTGCTGATTTCCCAGTGGAGAGATTTGTTAGCTTAACTATAATAACATATGCAGTGGAGGAATGCTAATGATGCAAACTATTACAAGACAAAACTCTTAAAGGACACTTAAAGAGTTATTCCTATCTCAGTTGTTTACAGCTAGGGTGAAGGACAGCTGTTCATGAAAAACCCAACCAAGTGGTTAGTTAATACCCCTTTAAGTTTTATATATCATTACAGAGGCAAACATAACTAATTTGTACACTTTGTATTTGTAGAGGGGTCTTATTGGTAATGCGACCTGTGTTCACCTTACATGCAAATTTCAAACTTCTGCTTACTAGATTTTACCATATTGTAGGCATACTTACGGGAATAATATGGTAATAGCCATCACTGGCCCTGTGTAGAATCAACCCCCAATATTCTACAGATGTTCCCCGGATTGCAGTCTACAGAATGCACAAGTGCATGTGTGTCAAGTCTACCATCCTGTGGAGCAATATACTCTAACCTTAATAGTTGTTAGACAACAATAGGCCCATATATAATACCTGTTCATGTCCCTCAAATACAAAGGCAACATTAAATAGTAGTGCTTAGTATTCTTCCAAAAATACTAGAAATACAAAAATCACAATTCAATTTCCATAGCTTTGTTAAATACTCTACTATTATAATTATCCATGGTAGCAAATTGTTTTGTTGAAACTGAAACTTCTAACATGGTTAGTTCCATACAGAATGGTTCAAGGGAATTTCCCATTAACAATGATCATCCTCTATCCACAAGAAAGGGAAAAGATTTTGGATCACAGGAGGTCCAACTTGCCCATGACTGATAAGGCTCTGTGGAGAGGGGATAAATGTAATCAACATTAGTAATCACCATTCACATTTTCAAAATTATTTTGAAATCATATGTTTAACCTGGAATTACCTAACCTAAAATATAGTTTCAATAATTTTTGTAAAACTTTTACCGATACAATTTCCATAAAAATACAATAGCATTGACGTGTGTAGAGGAAACCCACACCTTACAAGATTTAAGAATCATTGTGAAGTAAAGCCAGACACAATCTTCCAGAACACCTTAAACTTACTGTATGTCTATTTGCAATAACTGAGTTCCCATTTGTACAGTCACCTCCATTTGTTAGAAGAGCTTAAAGGGGTTGTCAATTAAAATGATTTAGCAGACACTGAGGCAAATCTCAAAGAGGCTATTTTTTTAAGAGTTGGAAGCAAAGTGTTCTATTACCTACATCTATTACCTACCTACATGATCAGCTGTTAACAACATATTTGAACAACCTATCTTATGTTCTAGCTCAATGTGTAGATTTACATGTATTTTAAATTAGATTTCTAGTGATCTCAAAAACATTATTGTACAAAATGTGTATATATTGTATATTCAATTAAAAATATGCTTAAATACTAAACAATTCCTTTCATTTCAAACCTCACCAAGTTCAAAAACAAGATCCTTGCTACTAAACCATGACACAAAATATTCGATTTAACTGTTCAAATATGACTATGTTTGAGCTGAAATAAAACAAATCATCTGGGTAAAAGCACATTTTCTCAGTGTTTGAAGTTTATCATTCCGGGCCTAGTTTTAAACCATTTTGCATTTGGAATCCCACAATCCAATTATTGCTGCAGAAAGAAAATTTTAATAGGAGTTGATCCAAAATTACTGAAAGAGTGAATTGTAGAAAATGCTGTTGGCTTTTCTTTTAAAAGACTATTTCAGCCAAAACTTACATAGGTCTTATCATTAGTAAGTTAAAAACTAACATCTAACCAATATTTTATCCCTAATTCTTTGGTATTTTTAATTACAATAAGTAATCATTAATAATGATTATATGGCAATAAATAAGTAATCTATTGGAATATTATTTTGTCATAATCATTTTAAAAGAGGGCCAATAGTGAACATAATGGGGCACATTTACTTAGCCAGTCACTGGAGTTCACAGAAAGTGCATTGTCTGACTCTAATGTATTGGTGGCTACTAGAGATGAGCGAACACTAAAATGCTCGGGTACTCGTTATTCGAGACGAACTTTTCCCGATGCTCGAGTGCTCGTCTCGAATAACGAACCCCATTGAAGTCAATGGGAGACTCGAGCATTTTTCAAGGGGACCAAGGCTCTGCACAGGGAAGCTTGGCCAAACACCTGGGAACCTCAGAAAAGGATGGAAACACCACGGAAATGGACAGGAAACAGCAGGGGCAGCATGCATGGATGCCTCTGAGGCTGCTTAAACGCACCATTATGCCAAAATTATGGGCAACAGCATGGCCATGACAGAGTGACAGAATGAAGCTAGATAGCATCTAAAACATGCAATAATTGACCCTGACACTATAGGGGACGGCATGCAGAGGCAGCGGCAGCAGGCTAGAGAGTGTCATGGCGACATACCCTAAATGGACTCAGGCTTCAAACCAATGGGTGGCAGAGAGGAACCAAAGGAGGTGAGCAAGAAGTGCTCAAATAATATCGGTACATGATAAAAGTTTGCCAGTATATTTTGTGGATTACACAGCAGGGTGGCGACAAAGTTAACATGGAAGCCATGAAAACAACCCAAAATTCTGCCTGACACAGCTCGTTTGATAAGGGGACCATGTATGGAGGCAGTGAACTAGTAGTAGATTAAAGGTGCTGCAGTTAAAACTATGTTAGTTGGATCTTGGCATGGAGCTGGCGCTCCGCTGCCAGGCGAGCTTTCGCCAATCCAAGCCCCTGTCTCTAGGCTACTCCCCAAACAGCACTTTTGTATAAGATCAAGTGTAGTAGCGTTCTTATAAGTTTAGGATATGCCGGGTGAGGGGAATGTAAACAGATACGCAAGAAGCGCATGATGCGCATGGAGCTGGCGCTCCGCTGCAAGGCGAGCTTTCGCCAATCCAAGCCCCTGTCTCTAGGCTACTCCCCAAACAGCACTTTTGTATAAGATCAAGTGTAGTAGCGTTCTTATAAGTTTAGGATATGCCGGGTGAGGGGAATGTAAACAGATGCGCAAGAAGCGCATGATGCGCATGGAGCTGGCGCTCCGCTGCCAGGCGAGCTTTCGCAAATCCAAGCCCCTGTCTCTAGGCTACTCCCCAAACAGCACTTTTGTATAAGATCAAGTGTAGTAGCGTTCTTATAAGTTTAGGATATGCCGGGTGAGGGGAATGTAAACAGATGCGCAAGAAGCGCATGATGCGCATGGAGCTGGCGCTCCGCTGCCAGGCGAGCTTTCGCAAATCCAAGCCCCTGTCTCTAGGCTACTCCCCAAACAGCACTTTTGTATAAGATCAAGTGTAGTAGCGTTCTTATAAGTTTAGGATATGGCGGGTGAGGGGAATGTAAACAGATGCGCAAGAAGCGCTGAAATAATATCCCTAAATGGTAAAAGTTTGCAAGTATATTTTGTGGATAACACAGCTGGGTGGCGACAAAGTTAACAACTTTGATGTGGAATCCATGAAAACAACCCAAATTTCTGCCTGACACACCTCGTTTGATAAAGGGACGATGTATGGAGGCAGCTATATGGACGACTTTTGGAGGTAGCAATGGAGACAACGTGTGGAGGCTGCTATGGAGACAATTTAATTTGGATAGTGCCTGTATGTGGCAGTCCCAAACATTTTTCAAACCAGAGGAGCAGGTAGGTGGCCCTCCAGTAAAATGGGATAGATTGAGTGCCTGTATGTGGCAGTCCCAAAAATTGTTCAAACCAGAGGAGCAGGTAGGTGGCCCTCCAGTAAAATGGAATAGATTGAGTGCCTGTATGTGGCAGTCCCAAAAATTGTTCAAACCAGAGGAGCAGGTAGGTGGCCCTGCAGTAAAATGGAATAGATTGAGTGCCTGTATGTGGCAGTCCCAAAAATGTTTCAAACCAGAGGAGCAGGTAGGTGGCCCTCCAGTAAAATGGAATAGATTGAGTGCCTGTATGTGGCAGTCCCAAAAATTCTTCAAACCAGAGGAGCAGGTAGGTGGCCCTGCAGTAAAATGGAATAGATTGAGTGCCTGTATGTGGCAGTCCCAAAAATGTTTCAAACCAGAGGAGCAGGTAGGTGGCCCTCCAGTAAAATGGAATAGATTGAGTGCCTGTATGTGGCAGTCCCAAAAATTCTTCAAACCAGAGGAGCAGGTAGGTGGCCCTCCAGTAAAATGGAATAGATTGAGTGCCTGTATGTGGCAGTCCCAAAAATTGTTCAAACCAGAGGACCGGGTAGGTGGCCCTCCAGAAAAATGGAATAGATTGAGTGCCTGTATGTGGCACTCACAAAAATTGTTTCAAACAGAGGACCGGGTAGGTGGCCCTCCAGAAAAATTAAATGCATGAAGTATAGCAAGAGCCAGTGGGCCCTGTCAAAAAATAGCCATTTTCCTCTGCTTTACTGTACAAAGAGGAGGAGAAGGAGGAAAATGAGGAGGAGGAGGAGGAGTGGATCAATTATTCAGGTTGAGCTTCCTTCACCTGGTGGAGATTGGAAATTCTGAGAAATCCAGCCTTTATTCATTTTAATAAGCGTCAGCCTGTCAGCGCTGTCAGTCGACAGGCGTGTACGCTTATCGGTGATGATGCCACCAGCTGCACTGAAAACCCGCTCGGACAAGACGCTAGCGGCAGGGCAGGCAAGAACCTCCAAGGCGTACAGCGCCAGTTCGTGCCACATGTCCAGCTTTGAAACCCAGTAGTTGTAGGGAGCTGTGTGATCATTTAGGACGATGGTATGGTCAGCTACGTACTCCCTCACCATCTTTCTGTAAAGATCAGCCCTACTCTGCCGAGACTGGGGACAGGTGACAGTGTCTTGCTGGGGTGACATAAAGCTGGCAAAAGCCTTGTAAAGCGTACCCTTGCCAGTGCTGGACAAGCTGCCTGCTCGCCTACTCTCCCTCGCTACTTGTCCCGCAGAACTACGCACTCTGCCGCTAGCGCTGTCAGAAGGGAAATACTGTTTCAGCTTGTGCACCAGGGCCTGCTGGTATTCATGCATTCTCACACTCCTTTCCTCTGCAGGGATGAGAGTGGCAAGATTTTGCTTGTACCGTGGGTCCAGGAGAGTGAACACCCAGTAATCGGTGCTGGAATAAATTCTTTGAACGCGAGGGTCACGGGATAGGCAGCCTAGCATGAAATCTGCCATATGCGCCAGAGTACCAACGCGTAAGAATTCACTCCCCTCACTGGCCTGACTGTCCATTTCCTCCTCCTCCAACTCCTCCAACTCCTCTTCTTCTGCCCATACACGCTGAACAGTGAAGGACTCAACAATGGTCCCCTCTTGTGTCTCGCCAACATTCTCCTCCTCTTCCTCCTCATCCTCCTCCACCTCCACCTCCTCCGATATGCGCTGAGAAACAGACCTCAGGGTGCTTTGGCTATCAACAAGGGAATATTCTTCCCCCGTCTCTTGTGACGAGCGCAAAGCTTCCGACTTCATGCTGACCAGAGAGTTTTTCAACAGGCCAAGCAGCGGGATGGTGAGGCTGATGATGGCGGCATCGCCACTGACCATCTGTGTTGACTCCTCAAAGTTACTCAGCACCTGACAGATATCAGACATCCACGTCCACTCCTCATTGTAGACTTGAGGAAGCTGACTGACCTGACTACCAGTTCTGGTGGAAGTTGACATCTGGCAGTCTACAATCGCTCTGCGCTGCTGGTAAACTCTGGATAACATGGTCAGTGTTGAATTCCACCTCGTGGGCACGTCGCACAACAGTCGGTGAGCGGGCAGTTGGAGGCGGCGCTGCGCTGCCCTGAGAGTGGCAGCATCTGGGCTGGACTTCCTGAAATGCGCACAGATGCGGCGCACCTTCGTGAGCAAATCAGACAGATTGGGGTATGTCTTGAGGAAACGCTGCACTATCAGATTTAACACATGGGCCAGGCATGGCACATGTGTCAGTCTGCCGAGTTGCAGAGCCGCCACCAGGTTACGGCCGTTGTCACACACAACCATTCCCGGCTTGAGGTTCAGCGGTGCCAGCCACAGATCAGTCTGCGCCGTGATGCCCTGTAATAGCTCTTGGGCGGTGTGCCTTTTGTCGCCTAGGCTCAGCAGTTTGAGCACCGCCTGCTGTCGCTTAGCGACGGCACTGCTGCTGTGCCTAGAGCTACCGACTGATGGCGCCGTGCCCACGGATGGTAGTTCGGAGGAGGAGGTGGAGGAGGGGTGGGAGGAGGAGGAGGCATAGTAGGCCTGAAACACCTGGACCGAGGTAGGCCCCGCAATCCTCGGCGTCGGCAGTATATGAGCAGCCCCAGGGTCAGTCTCGGTCCCAGCCTCCACCAAGTTAACCCAATGTGCCGTCAGCGATATATAGTGGCCCTGCCCGGCAGCACTCGTCCACGTGTCCGTGGTCAGGTGGACCTTGTCAGAAACGGCGTTGGTCAGGGCACGGATGATGTTGTCTGACACGTGCTGGTGCAGGGCTGGGACGGCACATCGGGAAAAGTAGTGGCGGCTGGGGACCGAATACCGAGGGGCGGCCGCCGCCATGAGGTTGCGAAAGGCCTCGGTCTCTACTAGCCTATAGGGCAGCATCTCCAGGCTAAGCAATCTGGAGATGTGCACATTAAGGGCTTGGGCGTGCGGGTGGGTTGCACTATATTTGCGTTTCCGCTCCAGCGTCTGGGGTATGGAGAGCTGAACGCTGGTGGATGCTGTGGAGGATCGTGGAGGCGACGATGGGGTTTTTGGGCCAGGGTCCTGGGCAGGGGGCTGACTAGCAGCTGACACAGGGGAAGGAGCAGTGGTGTGCACGGCCGGAGGTGAACGGGCTTGTTGCCACTGAGTGGGGTGCTTAGCATTCATATGCCTGCGCATACTGGTGGTAGTTAAGCTAGTAGTGGTGGAACCCCTGCTGAGCCTGGTTTGGCAAATGTTGCACACCACAGTCCGTCGGTCATCCGGTGTTTCCTTAAAGAACCTCCACACTTCTGAAGATCTAGCCCTCGCCGCAAGAGCCCTCACCACGGGAGCTTCACTAGTTGACAGTGGCGCTGATGCACCAGCTCTGGCCCTGCCTCTCCGTCTGGCCCCACCACTGCCTCTTCCAACCTGTTCAGGTCGAGGACTCTCCTCCGTCTCAGAAGCACTGTGTTCACCCGGCCTCTCAACCCAGCTTGGGTCTGTCACCTCATCATCCTCCGATCCCTCAGTCTGCTCCCCCCTCGGACTTCCTGCCCTGACAACAACTTCCCCACTGTCTGACAACCGTGTCTCCTCATCGTCGGACACCTCTTTACACACTTCCACTACGTCAAGAAGGTCATCATCACCCACAGACTGTGACTGGTGGAAAACCTGGGCATCGGAAAATTGCTCAGCAGCAACCGGACAAGTGGTTTGTGACTGTGGGAAGGGTCCAGAAAACAGTTCCTCAGAGTATGCCGGTTCAAATGGCAAATTTTCCTGGGAGGGGGCAGACTGGGGGGGAGGAGGCTGAGGTGCAGGAGCTGGAGGAGTGGGGATTTCGGTGACATGGGTGGACTGCGTGGAAGACTGACTGGTGGTGGACAAATTGCTCGAAGCATTGTCAGCAATCCACGACATCACCTGTTCGCACTGTTCTGGCCTCAACAGTGCTCTACCACGAGTCCCAGTAACTTCAGACATGAACCTAGGGAGTGTAGCTCTGCGGCGTTCCCCTGCTCCCTCATCAGCAGGTGGTGTCTCACCCCGCCCAGGACCACGGCCTCTGACCCCTGCAGTAGTTGGACGCCCACGTCCCCGCCCTCGTCCTCTACCCCTAGCCCTGGGGTTAAACATTTTTAAAATGAGAGTTATAACTTTTTTTTTTTTTTTACTTTTTTTTTTTTTTTTTGTGTGTTTTTTTGTGTTTTTTGTTTTTTTTTGTGTTTTTTGTTTTTTTTTGAGTTTTTAGAACCAAACAATCCTATCCTATTGCTATGGCTATTTTCTAGCCAAGTATCAAAGGAAGCACACTACTATGCCAGATGAGATGACACTGAGTTATTGCCTAATAGAAATCCAACCCCTACTGAATTTTCCCACTTCAGCCTTTGCTATGGATATGTGCGCCACTAAGCGCAGAACACAGCGGTCGCAAGTCTCACTACAAATTGCTCAGAATTGGCAAGTACATGCACTGCAGAAACTACAGCCACCAGCAGATCAACCAGAAATCAAATATATAGAACGCTACTGTAGGCTTCAAGAAGCTATTTGTATTCTCCTATGGCTATTTTCTAGCCAAGTATCAAAGGAAGCACACTACTATGCCAGATGAGATGACACTGAGTTATTGCCTAATAGAAATCCAACCCCTACTGAATTTTGCCACTTCAGCCTTTGCTATGGATATGTGCGCCACTAAGCGCAGAACACAGCGGTCGCAAGTCTCACTACAAATTGCTCAGAATTGGCAAGTACATGCACTGCAGAAACTACAGCCACCAGCAGATCAACCAGAAATCAAATATATAGAACGCTACTGTAGGCTTCAAGAAGCTATTTGTATTCTCCTATGGCTATTTTCTAGCCAAGTATCAAAGGAAGCACACTACTATGCCAGATGAGATGACACTGAGTTATTGCCTAATAGAAATCCAACCCCTACTGAATTTTGCCACTTCAGCCTTTGCTATGGATATGTGCGCCACTAAGCGCAGAACACAGCGGTCGCAAGTCTCACTACAAATTGCTCAGAATTGGCAAGTACATGCACTGCAGAAACTACAGCCACCAGCAGATCAACCAGAAATCAAATATATAGAACGCTACTGTAGGCTTCAAGAAGCTATTTGTATTCTCCTATGGCTATTTTCTAGCCAAGTATCAAAGGAAGCACACTACTATGCCAGATGAGATGACACTGAGTTATTGCCTAATAGAAATCCAACCCCTACTGAATTTTCCCACTTCAGCCTTTGCTATGGATATGTGCGCCACTAAGCGCAGAACACAGCGGTCGCAAGTCTCACTACAAATTGCTCAGAATTGGCAAGTACATGCACTGCAGAAACTAAAGCCACCAGCAGATCAACCAGAAATCAAATATATAGAACGCTACTGTAGGCTTCAAGAAGCTGTTTGTATTCTCCTATGGCTATTTTCTAGCCAAGTATCAAAGGAAGCACACTACTATGCCAGATGAGATGACACTGAGTTATTGCCTAATAGAAATCCAACCCCTACTGAATTTTCCCACTTCAGCCTTTGCTATGGATATGTGCGCCACTAAGCGCAGAACACAGCGGTCGCAAGTCTCACTACAAATTGCTCAGAATTGGCAAGTACATGCACTGCAGAAACTAAAGCCACCAGCAGATCAACCAGAAATCAAATATATAGAACGCTACTGTAGGCTTCAAGAAGCTGTTTGTATTCTCCTATGGCTATTTTCTAGCCAAGTATCAAAGGAAGCACACTACTATGCCAGATGAGATGACACTGAGTTATTGCCTAATAGAAATCCAACCCCTACTGAATTTTCCCACTTCGGTCTTTGCTATGGATATGTGTGCCACTAAGAGCTAAACACAACGGTAGCAAGTCCCCCTGCTAATTCCTCACAAAATGGTAAAAGATGCAAATTAAAATAAAAAAAGTAGAACGTTATTGTAGCCCTAAGAAGGGCTGTTGGGTTCTTTGAGAATCACTCCTGCCTAACAGTAAGCTAATAGAACACCCTAACGCTTTCCCTGACCAGCAGCAGCTCTCTCCCTAGCGGCATCCAGAGACAGAATGATCCGAGCAGCGCGGCCAGCGGCTAGTCTATCCCAGGGTCACCTGATCTGGCCAGCCAACCACTGCTATCGACGTGTAAGGGTACCACGTCATGCTGGGTGGAGTGCAGAGTCTCCTGGCTTGTGATTGGCTCTGTTTCTGGCCGCCAAAAAGCAAAACGGCGGGAGCTGCCATTTTCTCGAGCGGGCAAAGTATTCGTCCGAGCAACGAGCAGTTTCGAGTACCCTAATGCTCGACCGAGCATCAAGCTCGGACGAGCATGTTCGCTCATCTCTAGTGGCTACAGATTGATTAATACAGGTGCCGGTGTGGCCCACCAAGAGAATTTTGGCCATCAGAATTTTGGCATGTGATGTCTGCATCAAGAATTTGGCATTGTATCTTTCTGTTTATAACTTTCATAAACAAACAATGTTAAGGCCCCTCACTTTTTATCCTTAAGATATTATTTAATTCATACTTATTGGACAGCCTTTGCCACTGTATATGCACATGTTAACACTGGCTCCGACTCAATACTGGCTGCGAAAAAATGAGATGTTCATTTGACATGATGGAAAACATTGTGTCACGCAGGTACTAAAATATAAAACTATTCCAAGTCCATTAGCATGAACTGAAAATTGTAGTGCTGCAGGCAGTCATGAGAACTGTTCCAGGCTTATTAAGCCATAACACAAAATGATTTTTTCTAACAAGCAAAACATTGTGCCAGTCGACTATTTACAATTGGACACAAGTGAAGCTTAGTTTGTCTTCAGAATTCTAAATCTATATTAGCAATGTATTGGTGCATTAGAAAAATTCAGTGCGTTTGGAATTAAGTCATCCATCAATTGATATAGAAAATAGCAAAAAAAAATATATATATATTAATATTAAAAATGTAAAGATTTAAATCAAAGGAAATAAATATGTATTACCATCATCTAAATTGCCCTCATTCATTACCTTGGAACATTGAAAAAATAAAAACTGAAACAGAATACTTAAATTATGGTTGTACATTTATGTAAATACCTAGATCTAGCTCTTAAATAATACCAATCGACAGTGACATCAAATGTACATCACATGTCTAATACTGCATAGTATTCCCTCCTACCACTCAAAGAGCTTGGACACATCAAGGCAAGAATTCCACAATATCTACAAAGAACTTTAATGGTATCTGTCATCAAGATGGAGATCATTTACTCTTTGTAAGCTGATAGACTGGCTATAAAATCATACCTGTAGTTCAGGTCTTTATCATATTAAAATCTGAGTAATTAGCACTGTATTTTTTGGACTATAAGGCACACCAAAAAATCCGGTGCGCCTTATAGTTCGGTGCGCCTTATATATAAACCATACTTACAGACATCAGCTGCCTTGCACTGTGCACAGGTCTGCCACCTGCTGGTCATTCATCCTTATAATCAGGTGCACCTTATAATCCTGTACTCCTTATATATGAACCTAGATGTTTAAGCGGGCATTTACTGATGTTGCGCCTTATAATCCGGTGCACCTTATAATGCGAAAAATACGGTAGGTCATATTCACACCAGGAAAAGTTTGGTATTTGATGTTCATCAATTATTTTTGCTGTGTTGCATTGAGCATTTTTTTTTTGCTGTGGAGGTATTGTGGGGATGCAGTAATTGAAAAGTAATTTAAACATGTCATAACCCACATGCTAGAATATAGAACAGTCATGGCACTAATGTGATTCATGTGACTGTGTCAGATGGACCTCTTTCCATGATGGATCTTTATATCTGGTAAAATATGAGAAATATGAACTAATAAGACTGCACAATATAAAAAGTATAAACCCCTTCAGATTAGGTAATAGTATATACAGTATACAAATAAAAAACATGTCCTATGAAGCAGCATAATTTAAACTAAGTTTAAAAAATGTAATTTACACAAGGACCTCAGTATCTACACTTATACAGTATGTACTTCATGTTGATAGCAATACTATAAAAACCTATACAGTAGCAAAATATTAGCAAGCTGCCAATGCTGAGAAGTAAATTAAGAATGACTGCTTACAATATTCAGCAGGGTTAAAGAAGAAATGAGTCAATTATACTTTACATGGAGCCAGCTGGCACAAAGCAATGTTGCTGCAAACATTATTTCTAGTGTCGATGGATTCAATTCAAAAGTGCAACTTCATCTGTGGATTAAAAAAGCTGTTGTTTCACATTCTTAATTTAGAACTTCATTTAGAAGCCCTTAATTCTCCTGGCAGGGCCCGGTAGTAATATAAGGAACAGCACGCAGGACTCTTAAATACATTATTTGTTCATCCAAGTTTGATTTTCAAAGATGATTTTCTTTTTTTAATCACAAGACCCTATATATTATCCTAAAATAGACACAATGGGAACCTTATTTTCCACATGTACAAATTTAGCAGTGTCTAATTTCTTATAACATGTAGCAGAGTTTTATCTTACAAAAAAAGCATGCAGTAATAATGTATTTGTTATTAAAGGTATCTGCAATGACGCTTTATTGTTAATCTTGGTTCTTGTGAGAATCCAAAATTTTTTAAATCCAATTGTGACAGACACCAAAAAAATTTGGTTGTGGCTACAGTTATAAAATTTACATACATAATCAACTTAAGAGCAAACCCACAGAACCAATCGTGTACATAACCAGGAGCTTGTCTGTATATAAATTTATATATAAATGTGTATATGAAATGTGTACAGTCATGGCCAAAAGTTTTGTGATTGATACAAATGTTAATTTTTACTAAGTATACTGCATCAGGTTTTATAATGGCAATTTGCATATACTCCAGAATGTTATAAAGAGTGATCAGCTTAACAGCAATTCATTGCAAAGTCAATATTTCCCAAGAAAATGAACTTTTCCCCCCAAAACACATTTCATCTTCATTGCAGGCCTGCCTTAAAAGGAGCAGCTAACATCATTTCAGTGATTGCTCCATTAACACAGGTGTGGGTGTTGATGAGGACAGGGCTGGAGATGAATCTGTCATGATTAGGTAAGAATCATACCACTGGACACTTTAAAAGGAGGCTGGGTCTTGACATTATTGTTTCTCTTCTGTTAACCATGGTTATCTCTAAAGAAACACTTGCAGTCATCATTGCACTACAAAAAACTGGCTTAACAGGGAAGAGTATCACAGCTAGAAAGATTGCACCTCAGTCAACAATCAACAATGCCTTTTCTAGCATGATATAGCACCTTGCCATAAAGCAAAGGTGATAACTAAATGGCTCAGGGAACAAAACAGATTTTGGGTCAGGATTTGGTCCAGAAGTTGGTTGAGAGCATACCAGGGAGAATTGCAGAGGTCCTGAATAAGAAGGGTCAACACTGCAAATATTGACTTGCAGCATTAACCCATTCTAACTGTTAATAAAAGCTTTTGTTCATAATATGATTGCACTTGTATTTCTGTATGTGATAAAAAGTGATATCAAAACTTACGGCCATGACTGTATATAAAATGTGTATATATATTAACCTTCCTAATCTTTTTTTATTGCCCATGCATATCGAGTTGAGTCACAAAGTGATTGTCCATTCAAAGCGGCAGGATATTGAATTACGACCACAGGATGCTTATCCAATAAAGTTTATGTGTGGACATTTAAGGGTTTTGATAGGAATTGTAGCCTTACATCCAAAACACTGGAATAAAGATAATACTTATATGTTCGGGCAGTATCCAGCAAAGGATGAGCAAAATTTTGATGTGACTTTTAGTGAATTCATCAAACGCTATTAAATTGCTCCCTGTAGTCTATTCCCATGGCAGCCTGGACTTCAAGGCCAATTAATTGGCATGATTAGCCGGTGGGAGGGATCAGACCACATAGGGTTAAAGTACCATAGTACCAAGAGCCTAAAAATAGTTGTAAACAAAAATGACAAAATTATTTAATATGAATACATAAATTATTTTGTATAAATACAAAAAAAAACAAATTTGAATCACCCCCCCCCCTTTCTTAGAACTGATATTAAAATAAATAACTGATGTCAAAATATAAAAATGTTTATTCTGGGCAAACCCTGTAATAGAAAATAGTTCTCAAATTCCAGGGACAGCATCTTTTATCCAACACATAAAAATGCAATTAAAAGTGATCAAAAGGTCATACAAAGTGAACAAAATGATATCAATGAAAACTTCAGCTCATCCAGCAAATAATGACACCTTACACAGCTCCTTGCACTGTAGTATAAAAAATGAAGAATAATGAAAAAAAAATACAGCTCTCATAATAGGGAAAATGAAATAAACTTTTGTACAAAAGGTTTTCATTTTTAAAATCTATTAAAAACCTACATAAATGTATTATCCTCATAATTGCACCATACCAAGGAACACTTTAGAGGTGTCATTTGAATAGCACAATAAAAACAGTGTTCATAGCAACTCCATTTTGAAAATCCAATAATGGTATTATGCCCAAGAGGACAAGCATTAATGTCTTGGTTGCAGTATCCAAAGGTTTTAAGATACAGGCAAAGCTCTTCAGCCTGCATCTTGCTTTCCCATGTCTACAACAATCCCCGAGCTAC
This sequence comes from Engystomops pustulosus, assembly GCF_040894005.1. Classification (NCBI taxonomy): domain Eukaryota; kingdom Metazoa; phylum Chordata; class Amphibia; order Anura; family Leptodactylidae; genus Engystomops; species Engystomops pustulosus. Next base: position 46,348,942 of record NC_092414.1, read on the forward strand.
AGAGATGATTTCAGTGCTAGAGATTTTCAGTAAATCAATGGGACAGCTTGCAGGTTTCTTCATTTTTAGTAAAACAGGTTTGGCTTATGAAATAGTGGTCATACTCCATTGAGGTCTTATCAATCGTACACTGAATATAATCCATCAAAGAAAACAGGCAAAGGCTCAACACACCAACATTTGCATGTGGCGTTTGTAATCTCCAGGAGGGGATGTCAACTTCAAATATTTCAATTTCACATTCCCGGAATTTGAACTTCAAATTTTGACTTTCTGTATTCCAGGAACTTGAAACTTAAAATGTTAACTTTCCACACTACCAGAATTTTAAAATCAGTGGCCAATATTTATTATTTGTTTTGAAAGGTCTGTTTTTTGGCACAAAAAAATATGTGGTTTATTAGACTGTGATTTTTATTGTGTTGCAAAAGTTAAAGGGAACCTGTCACCAGGAGACCCATTTTTAGCACTCTCCCAATCCCCACAGAGCATAGTACATATGTTGCCAAAGTGTTGTATTAAAAATTGGTTTTACAGAAAAAAAGATATGTTATGTTGTACCTTTCATTAGCATGTGCTGTGTGACTAGGCAGTTGCCAAATGGGAGGGGCTGGAAAGGAGCAGTTCCCCCCCACCCTTGGGGAACAGCTACTCCATGTGACCTTTTCAAATATATGAAAACACCCAAAACATAACAACAACAAAACATATGAAATCACTTGGCTTAGCGACGCCCCCTGCTCCTCTACAGCCAATCCCGAGTGTGGGGAGTTATTCATATATTTGAAAAGGTCACATGTTTCCTAAGGGTGGGGGGGGGGAACGGCTCCTTTCCAGCCCCTCCTATTAGGCAACTGCCTAGTCACACAGCACATGCTAATGAAAGGTACAATATAACATATCTTTTTTTCTGTAAAACCAATTTTTTATACAAAAACACTTTGGTAGTGTATGTACTATGCTCTGTGGGGACTGGGGGAGTGCTAAAAATGGGTCTCCTGATGACAGGTTCCCTTTAAATAAATTGGCCCTTGGCTAAAACTGTATGAAATAACTCTTGGGAGACTTGCTTTTGGTTGTTCTCATTTTGCAACAACAATTGCACCAAATTGATGTTGGAGAAACTAGAAGATTCACAAGTTACAAATTGAGGGACAAATAAAAACAGAATGAGTATCAAAATAGAAGCTATTTTGCTTCACTGGCACATAAGAAATAAGTTGCTCATAGTGCAGCAACAAAAAATAAAAAAACGACCGCTAGAAAAGGAAATCTAATGAATTTCCAATTGCCACTTATATCCTTTATGTAAATACTTCTGTATATATTATCCATTTTATTGCAGGGGAGATACTCCTCCTTAATGGGACTCCAAGATAGTCTGGTTCAGTAGATATGAATGTTTAAAGTTTGACACTGTCACAACTGTATATATGTGCTATCTGCATGGGCCATGTGCAAAGATGTAGAAAGTATGTAGCCATATGACAGTCATGAAGGTGTTAAAGCATAGCTAGAAGTTTTACAAAATTATATAAATTAATAGTGCAGTTCATAAAAGTAAACCTTTTTCTTGGAAATCAATTTTCTGTCCTGTACTTTACTGACAGCTTAGAGATAAAGGAACCTGATAATGTTTATAATGACCGAATTCTTAACAGAGAGTTAATTTTTAGCCTCCCTCTATAAACTACCTACTGGACCTGAAAAGTTTTAGAGAAACACAGCTCACTACAGGAGAAAGAAGGAGCAAAAAAAACAGTTTAGGCAAATTAATTATATCGCAAACTTTACCTTTGTTAATGACACTAGAGCAATTTTTAAATTGCTGAAATGAATAAAGGTTAAGGTACACTTTAAGCATATCACTGTATTCCATATTGTTCTTTAAATTGCCTGTTTTTCTATTTGAGTCTAAAAACTTCACTCCTTTTCTTTAATGATAAACTTTGTTACTTGAAACCTCAGTGTCAGATGTGTTGCAGAAAAGTTGGTACCATTTATAATCACTTATTGGTTTTCAAAATGAAATCATTTCTTTCATTTATTGCTTTTTTGTACCTCATCTTTTCCCATTTGTGTTATCAGTTCTCTATATACTCCCTGTATACAAACAGCTTGAATTATATAAAATATCAACGATAAGATGCCTCAATTTTGCTCCTATCAAATGTGCTGAGATATATGCTGTGTTGTAGATAGTAAATAGAAGTGGTTTATTCAAATACAACAGAAACAATCTGATCATAAATTTCTGGGTGGTTGTAACGGAAAGGAAAATACTTTAAAAAGTGCCAAAGAAGAAAGCTATATTTATATTTGCTCTTAATTCTGTTCCTTCAATTAAATGTCAACTTTTAATATCTATTTATAGTTCAACAATTTATTGTAACATTCTTTGCAGATAAATGTCCTAATTTATTGTTAAAATCATTGCACTAAAGCAGTTATAGGATATTATGGAAGAGTGGCCTAGTGTCGCACCATGTGTTGGGTCAAAAAACACGCAAAAAACACACTGCAAAAAAAAGAAATAATGAATATGAAATAATAATCCCAACATTTCTAGTCTTTGAATCTGTCCAATTTAGTTACTGAGCCTCTTGCTTTCTAACTCTAACTCTAAGTTTATTCCTTTTCTTCCACACAACATTTATAAAGAGATGAAAGAATATGGTCCCCAGCAGAGATTTGGGGAACCCCACTGTTGACTTTAGCCCATCTTCAATATGTACCGTGTTTTATTTCTCACCACTAATTCTATCAACTTATGAATTTAATGGCTTAGCTTCAATGGAAAACCTTCTCAATAATGCAGGCACTTGATGTAAATAGATCATTGCATATGAAGAGTATGTAGTTTGGCTGTTAAGGGCAGTCACTTTAGGAACAGATGAACATAGCATTTAAGAATTTACCAGAATAACAAACCTGAGCAGATTTAGTTTATTTTGTGAATAGATTTTCTATTAAATGAATAGATAGTCTAGTATCATTAGTCACAAATAGCTCCTCTATTTGGCTGTGTGCATGATTTACACTAAGCACTCATATATAATCCATTCAATCTGAACAATAAACCCCTATTCATTTATACAAACACTTGCCAATAGTTTAAGTGGTTATTTGGAGAAGATAAAGTGGATACTTGTATTTTCTGTTAACAACAAAGAGAAAACTTCTCAGTTCCTATTCTAATTTTAAAATATATTATGAAGGATTAGCTAAGTAGAGAAAAAGTACATCAGAAACAAATTAATATTTCTGTTTAATGTCATTGTTCTGGATACAAATGCAAAGCAATTTCACATATTCTCTACATTACTATGTAAAGCAAACACAACTGCTTATCATTTTAAAGCTTATGAAAATACATTACACCTTTGTCACGGGATCTTCTTCCAGATAGCAAAGACAATTGATTTTGTTTTGCATTGCACTAGGCTAAAGTAGATGTATTAAGTGTATGAAGCAAGAAAAGAAAAATGAAAAACAACTACATAAATCTGATAAAAACCTGATCCTTAAGCTGACAATACTGACAAAAAATTTTCTCTGGACTCTGTGATTGACTCCAAACTCCAAAAATGTTCTGGAGTAAATGAATAAAGCATTTCATATACTAACACAATTTGAAACAAAAAGTGCTTTATTTGGTAACTTTGCTCCAACTAAACGACAGTGGTATTCTTCCCCCGAAGTATTACTCCTAGGCCTAACTATCTCTGTAGTTTGGGGTCACATAGAAGGACCATACAGTGAAATGTAGTTCTATGATTCTATTTAGCTACTTATCAGCTATAACATTCACCCCTTAAGGACACAGCTCATTTTCCCTATTACGGCATAGCCCTATTTTAAATATACCATGTGCCATATGTCATATGCCATTTTCCCCTTTAGGACATAGCCCTATTTTAAATATGCCATATGTTATGTTGTGCAGTTTTAACTTTAGAAGGCTTAAACTGTATCCCGAAGGATAAAATGAGAAAACACAGCTCAGATTTTGTGGTGTAGTTTCTCACAAGTATGGAAATGCCCCACGTGTGAATGTAACCCACTTTAGGGGCACACAGCAGGGCACAGAACAGAAGGAACACCATTGAGCTTTTAAAGGGCAGATTTTGATAATGTTGTCTTTAGGTTACATTACACATTTGAAAAGTTTCTGAGGTAGCAGAGCAGTAAACCCCCCACATATGATTGTATTTTAGAAACGACACCACTCAGAGAATGTATCGAGGGTTTATCTATAATGCAGTAATATCCCACGCCTGATCACAAACTGCTGTATGGGTGTACAGTACGGCTCAGAAAGGCTTTTGTGTCTATTGGCTTTTGGAGGGCAAATTTTGCTGGAACAGATTTCAGGTGCCATGTCACATTTGCTATGTTTCTAAGATAGTAGGGCAGTAAAAACCTCCAAGGAGTGGACCCTTTCTGAAAACTAGACCCCTCAAGGGATACAGTAATACTATATTTGTGGTCGCAATACACTGTTGTCCGAAATTTTCAGGTCTGTTCCATGGTCTAAGGCAGCATGATACACATTGGATATCGAATTTAGAGGAAAAACACAATTTACTAAATGCCAAGGCCATCAGGCAAACCATTTTTTTTGTTTACAAACTAGGGAAAGACTGAACCTGAAGTATGCAAAGAAGTAAGTGAAAGCTGGTGAAGAAGAGTAATGGTTTGGGGAATGCCAGATTAAATACAAATATGTATCAGAATCTTCTTCAACAACACATGGTTCCTTATTTTCATTGAAAATCTCCCAATCTGTCACCAAAGATTTTACAGAGGTTTTCTATTGGTTTTAAAGTTATGGACAAAAGCCAACAACAGTCACAGAGCCATGGAAGAGACTAGACGAAGAGTGGTCCAAAAATCCCACTAGAGCAGTGTAATACCTAGTGAAGTCTTGTGGTCGAAGATGTACCAGATCAGTGTGAAAGCAGAACAGAGCAGTGGCACACAGGCTGATTCAGCTGTGACCCCAACTCCCCCTCCTTCAGGGAGGACTCACTACACACAGCTGGCAGAGAGCCAGGCAAAGTGAAACAGACTTTATAAACTACTAAAATAATTCAGAATTCTAACAAATGCTATTGGAACCTATCACCAGCTAAAATATATATTTCCTGGTGACAGGTTCTCTTTAAGGCAGCTTTAAATGTCAAGGTTTCCATAAGGTCTCTTTCTATTTCCATGACTTTGTCTCCAGCCTCTCATTTTGGTAAACCAGATCTCTACATTGTACTGACAAGATGTAACCACACAATTGGGAGTCTTTTCCTTATGGAATATATATATTGATTTAGCTATTTTCCTACATTAGGAAAAGAGCCAAGAGGCAATAATTCCCTCACACATCCTGAAAATCCTATTTGCATATGTCCCTGAAATCACTTCTCTTGTCAGTGGTTTTTATGTTATGGCTGATCAATGTATATAGGTAGATATGTTAATAGCATAATTAAATAGCAAAATCTAGCATTGGTAAAAACAAAGCCTGAAAAGATCTAAAACTTAATAATATTTGCCCCTATATGAACCACACTATTAGCCAAAATGACTACATAAGCCTATTAGGTTACATTTTGACAAGGTTCAGGCATATATTCTTTAGCCCAGCTTGAGCATAACAATGGATTATATGTTGTTAAATTAGTATTTTAAAACCGGACATGCTTATTATAATGATTAAAACATAATTTGCAGGACACAATTACTATGCATTGTAAAGAAAGCTAATACTAAATAGTGCAAAGTAATAAAATAAGAAGTCATTTTTATTCATGGATTTTTATAATTCATACAACATTGACTTTAAAAGCCTGATAAAATATTTTCGGAGATTCCAAAAAAAAAAAAAAAGTTTTGTTCTATAAAGTCAAATTATCATGAGCTAGCACAATCATTAGCACCCTCCATGGAGTGCTGCTGTGGAATGAATAGGATAAAGCATATTTCAATTAGCAGCTTGGAGCTGGCATTAATTACTGTGATTTCTGGTGCTGAGGTAATCTCTTCACCTTCCTCTGTATGAAGGGAAAGTTAATAGAATTTGAACAAACAGGGAAATGTCTTTTAATGGTCATTTAATTCCGTAAGTGGCAGTTAGCTTGGTTGAAAAAAAGCCACACCAAAGAGTTAATCATGCACATTATGCGGATAACAAATAGCGGGAGTAAGATTATAACAGATTATAAAGCTATTGCACTGAATAAAATCAAACTGTAGTTGCCACTCAGGATTTAACATATATTTCTGAAACCGAATCTCAGCATTTTTAGAATGAAACTTAACTCCTTTAAGAAGTTGTTTAAGAAAAAATAAAGAGTCTGCTTTTTTATCTTACAACAGATCTACATTTGCCTATGGGCTCTGTGTAGTAGAGCAAAAGTCGGAAAATAGGGATGCTGTCTGTGGGAAAAGGTTGACCTGCTCCTCCAAATTATATTATAATTATAAAAGGTACCGTATTTTTCGGACTATAAGACGCACTGGACCATAAGACGCACCTAGGTTTTAGAGGAGGAAAAATAAGAAAAAATAATTTTTTTCCCCAAATAGTGTGCTAAAATATTTAATAAAGTAACAGTAAAGTAACGGCATCATACAGAGTCGTGCTATGCAGCCAAACGCTCACCACTTCCTCTCCTGGGCACCGACGTGTGCCCGCTGTGAATGTAGCCTAAGGGGGCTGTGTAGGGGATACTTTTATTAGGTGTCATTGTGTGACATATGGTGAAGTTTTAATAGTGTACTGTGTTCAGGGAGAGTTAATGGGGAGACTTTATTAGGGGACATTTTATGGGACACTGTTACCTGGTGCTGAATGATGACTCCCGTGCCGACACTACAAGTGTTCTGTCAGATACAGCACTATACAGAACACTTGGTGGTCAGGGGAGTGTTGTGTCTTTGACCCAACACTGATTGGCTAGGGCTTGGCTAGCAGCAAACTCAGCCAACCAGTGTTGGGGGCAGAATAGTCCAGTCAGCATGCACTGCATGCTGCCTTAAGTTTTCACGAGCTGCGCTTACTGCCAATAGCTTTCACTGGCAGGGCCAGGGCCAGATTAAGGTTGTTGGGGGCCCCCGGGCACAAAATCTCGTGGAGGAACCCACTGAATGTAGCATACATACACATCCTCAATCTACTTTCTGACCAGTAAAACATCCGCATACAGCCGCCAACCCCCCAGTAATACATCCGCATACAGCCGCCAACCCCCCAGTAATACATCCGCATACAGCCGCCAACCCCCCAGTAATATATCCGCATACAGCCGCCAACCCCCCAGTAATACATCCGTATACAGCCGCCAACCCCCCAGTAATACATCCGCATACAGCCGCCAACCCCCCAGTAATACATCCGCATACAGCCGCCAACCCCCCAGTAATACATCCGCATAAAGCCGCCAACCCCCCAGTAATACATCCGCATACAGCCGCCAACCTCCCAGTAATACATCCGCATACAGCCGCCAACCTCCCAGTAATACATCTATATACACTTCAGTCTCCCACCAGCCATGCAGTCCCATGCAGCATAAGCCTCAGCCACATCAGCCATGCAGACGCACAAAACATACATATCTTGTTCCAGTTGAGCTCCCCTGATACTAAGCAATCATTATGTTCTTCTGTCCTGTCAGGCTCTCACCTACACACACATGTATAACGCTGCTCCTGGGAGGTTTCTGTTCTCCACTTGCAGTCACACATGGAAGCTCACTTACTTCCTGCTTTTTCGGGAGGCCACGCCCCTTTCCGTGACATCACGGGGTCAGGTGATCTCCACACACCGAAGGATCTGTGAGAGGTCTGTGTCTCTTGTGTTTATGCTGTGAGCTGAGCATCTCCGATGTGGAGCAATGCTCTGCAGCAGCTCTACAGAGCATTGCTCCAGCCAGAGACACTCACCTCACAGCTGACTGTACAAGACTCAGGGCAGCGCTGTGCAGCCAGCCATCTCACTGCCAGCGACTGTCCCATTCTCAGGGAGCGATGTACACGGCCCCACTACATGGGAGCCGCGGGCTGCACACATACAAGAGAGGAGGAGAGGAGCGCAGCGGCACTTGCTACAGCCCCTGCGCTTTACTCTGAAGGGCTGCGCTCTACCAGCCCTCCTTCCCTCCTGCAGCTACATCCGGACTATAAGACGCACCACTGTTTTTTCCCCATTTTCTGGGGAAAAAAAGTGCATCTTATAGTCCAAAAAATACGGTATACGTCATCAATTTTTGTTTTGCAATTTCATATGTTTTTATATACTGTCAAAATATTTTTACTATTTTTTCTATAATTATAGGGGCTATTGTCTTTCCTGAACAGCATAGTGACATGCTTTATAGCATCCATTAGTGTAGAACTCATTCATTCACTCATTGAGGTATGCTCTGGGCAGATAGGAGGTTGGGAGGATATCCAACGTCACTACTAAATGCAAGTATGGCATTTTCTATTGAAATGCTATTAATTATATTTTTTGTGTAAATAATTTGACTGCAGCATAAAATACTGTACAGAAGTAGCAAGTGATATCCCTATTATTAAGCCTTTTTCCCCAGTGATAATTGCAGTATAAAGTATTGTTGCATCAAAAAAGATAGTGATGTGCATATATTTTTAAAAAATATTAAAAATTCCCTCAGAAGTTTCTAACAAAATGTTTGACAAAATATATGTATTTTCTGGTGACACACTCCCTTTAAGGGCTTTATTTTTAGTATTTGACATCAAGGTTACCCTAAGATTCTACTCAGAGCCGGCTCCGGGTTTTAGTAGGCCCCTGGGCGACAGAGCCTTAGTGGGCCCCTTTGTGGGCCTCGCTCTAGTAGCCACACTTTCCTACCCCACATAGCCACAATATAGCGCCCCTCCCCCTGTAGTCAGACTGGATCCCCCTCCCCCTGTAGTCAGACTGGATCCCTCTACCTCTGTAGTCACACTGGATCCCCCTCTCCTCCTGTAGCCACACGGGATCCCCCCTCCCCCTGTAGCCACACTGGACCCCCCCTCCCCTTGTAGTCACATTGGATCCCCCGCCCCCTGTAGCCACCCTGGATCCCCCCTCCCCCTGTAGCCACACTGGATCCCCCCTCCCCTTGTAGCCACACTGGATCTCCCCTACCCCTGTAGGCATACTGGATCTCCCCTTCCCCTGTAGGCATACTGGATCTCCCCCTACCACTGTAGCCATACTGGATCTCCCCCTACCACTGTAGCCATACTGGATCTCCCCCCTCCCCCTTTAGTCATACTGGATCCCCCCCCCCCCTCACCCTGTAACCATACTGGATCCCCCACCTCCCCCTGTAGCCACAATGTATAAATTTTTGATTATACTGAAAAAAGAAAAACACAACAGTGTGCTGAAAATATACCTATGTCATTAAAATAACTAACAAGATGTTGCATTTATTAATCCCATTGATTGAATTTCCCTCTCAAAAAGACAAATGGAGTAGGATTATGTGCCACCAAATAACATCTGCTCGAGAAAATCAAAATTAATGATAAGCAGAATGACTTCCTTTAATGGCTGATTTTGATACAGCTGTATACAACCATAAAAATGCTATTACGGGCCGCTACCAATTAAAATAGTATTGAAAGGGAAGCAGAGATTGTTCTGGAATTAAACTTTAGTACTTTTGTTTAAAGCTTAAAGCATCTCCTGGCATACAGGGAAAAACACTTTCTAAACAAAGCTATAGAATAAAAAAAAATGAATAAAACTATTTGTAGCAGATAGCTTTCAATATTCAATGAGGAGAAGGTTAGAATAGTGTTCCCTTAAGGTGTTAAAGCTCAATAGACATTTAGGGAATTAAAACCATTTAATTTTATATTTGCTCCCGTTATACTGTATACCTAAACAGTTTAAAGAACTAAAAGAAATTGCATTTTTATTGTGCAGAGAAGTTTGCCAATTGTTATAATACATAATATTTGTAATCCTTGAGTAGTGTTTAAAGGGGTATTCCAGGAATCAGCATAATTCATATACAAGTGGGCAGTCAAAATATAAGCTAATGTGTAATTAGCTGATATTAAAAAATTTGCTCCCCTTAGCAGAAAATGCTGGTGACATAGACTGTAATGAAGAATTAAAATGCTACCGGCCCTTTAATCAGTCCGTTAATTTCCTCCGCGCGGTCCGTCGCAGAAAAGAAGATGGCCGCTGGTCACATGTCCACATCACATGTCCTGTACCTGCCTGGGCAGGGTCATGTGATCACCACTACGTTTGGCTGTAGTCGGTTGGTTGCAGTGCATCCAGTATGGCCAGTGTTGTTGTGAGACGTCATCTCAGTGAGGTAATGTGCACTGATGGCAGTTACACATCATCACTATGGTAACAGAGCAAGAAAACCTGTTACATCATCACTGGAAGCAGAGCAAAAGAGGGAGGAGGAGTTACTGAGAACTAAAGGATCATGGAACTTGTAGTTTCCAGTGGCGGCCATCTTAGTGATAACTCCACCTACTTTAGAGAGGCCATAAATTTTGTAAATCATAAAATTACATTATTTTAGCTCCGTTTTGTGACTAATGACATTGAGTATTGTTGTATTCATTTATTTATATCATCATGGGTTTTTGTGTCAGACGTTCATATTCCCGGAATACCCCTTTAAGTACAACCAGATATAAGGGCTTATTTACTAAGGTCCGCGGCAGCACTTTCATCCGATTTTCAGAGGTTTTCGGGTTTAGCACCGCTGGGACAGGTATTTAACTGGGGATTGTGTTGCACGCAATCAGATTGTAGAACAGCTGCGCTGGCTTTCATGCTACAGAAATAGGGGGCGTGCCTTGTGACGATCCGACTGATTCGGACTGAGCATGGGATTTAACTTTAAAATTGTGTTGCCAGCCCAAGCACTTACATGTACCAAGAAGAAGAAGTTGAACTCTGGCGGACCTGAGCAGGGAAGCGACACATCCAGGATATCGGGTGCACGATCTTAGTGAACCATAGCACAGTGCATGATTGTTGGACTGTGAGCTCCGGAGACCGGGTAAGTATATGTGCCCCATAATCCACAAAGCTGTGGATTCTGATTATTATCAAAACTGCTTTCAATTAAACACAAAAGATACATTTTGACTCCATTTTTTTGGATGAAAGAAATAATGTTCTCAAAAATGTCTTCAAAAATGTAATGTGATACAAAAGATGAGATAAGTCAGGTTTAGATAATTCAGATGAGTATCACTTCAGGGGCTCCTATCTTTGGTTCTATGGCACCTATCTTTGCAGAATCTAGTTAAAGATAAGAATTGCATCTTTCAGATTGCATCAGGATTGTGGTTCTGAGACATATACAATTGGAGACACAGACAGAAAAAAGCTATGTCCTTTTTCATAGTAAGTTTTCCCATTTGTGTTTTTCTTAAAAGTGCAATGTGGCATTTTTGATGAAATCATTGTGTCTGGTATTTTCAATTTCATCAATAGAGAAACTAGCAACACAATACATTTTATAGTGTGCCTAGTGTAATAGCTGCCTGCTACAGCTACTCAACTAAGATGAGATCATTAGTCTCACTATTTCTCCCTATAGCTGTATCTTCTATGTCTGACAATGATTATGTGAACCAACTGATTTGCTATCTCTTTGTGAGTCTTTTTTTTCTCCTACCTCTTCTTGTCTCGTCCATCTCCCAGGGCTGATATTGACATACTAGCTAATTTCATTAGAAGACACAGTGCTCAAATTGACAATTTTTTAGTTAGTTTTGTGTTGAATTCAGAATCCTTCAAATGTATTTTTAAAGTTAGTTTCTCCTGTATGGAATCATCTGTAAGGTTTCCAAGCGACGCTGACCTCAACGGTCACTTACTATTCATCCAGACATGTCTGCTGAGACCAGGAATATGCTCAACAGTCAGTCATTTGCATAATAAATGTGATGTCAGCAATTCCACTTTGACAGGATGAGAAGCACTAGGGACCAATAGTGGCTGCTGGAGCTGCGGGGGCAAAAAGTGCTAAACAATTCCTTCATAAAGGGCTACCAAAAGAATATTACAGGCAGTCCCCGGGTTATGTACAAGATAGGTTCCATAGGTTTGATCTTATGTTGAATTTGTATGTCGAAACTGTAGTTCCAGACAAAATTAGTTTTTGCCCCAATGACAAGTGGAGTTTCAAAATTATTTGCTGAAAATCCTTGATAATCAAGGATTATCAATAAACCTTCATTACAGACAATTTACAGCTGATCATTGCAGTTTGGGTCTATAGTAAAGCATTCAGAGAGCTTCACCAAAGGTCACAGTGGGCAGAGGGGTCTATCTTTAACAAGGGGTCATCTGTAAGTTGGGTGTCCTTAAGTAGGGTCCCCCTGTATTTCTATTAGTAATTCGCATTGGATAATAACCTCCTGATCCACTGTTGCCAAAAAAAAGTTGCTGGACTTTTTCACAGTCTCCTTTTTATATCTTTTGTATAGGAGAAATTGATTTCTTATGACTTGTTTGATTTGATAATGAGAAAAAAATGTTGCTTACATTGGATAAGTGGAATCTGGTCAAGCAAGTTCTTTTCCAAGAGAATGGAAATCACTTGTTCCATAGCCAGCAGTTGAACTGTACAAAAATAGTCTGGAGGAGGAGGGATTTGAACTCATGTCAATATCCCTGATTTATTAAATCCATGATAGGAGATGAAATAACTTTTTCCACAAGTTGAGGAGCTTTTCCAGTCAGACTCCCTGTCTGTCATTTCCTTTTGTTTCTTCTTCTCTAAAGCTTTTTTCTGATTCCATCTCTATGCCAAGCTCATCCCCTTTGCACAGTACTTCCACCAATTAGATTTTAGACCTTGCGTCTTATGACCAGGTTCTCATCAATGTGAAACTCCCTGCTGCAATACATAAAGCATAAGCCCATGCCGATAACTTCATCAGATCCACATCAGATCGAGTTATCTACTCGAAGATTTGTTGGTGATACAGATGATGATACAATGTGGGTTTGCTTCTTCTGGGTTTGCTTCCAATCAAGAAAATATATCACCGGGGACGGCGGTGAAAATAGAAAGAAATAAGGTGTGGAAAAATAAGGTTTCTATGGCAAAAGCACTTTACAAGTACCATAATCACAAGTTATATCATAAAGCACCGGTATGCTTAGAAGTCAATGGGAGCAAGAATCTCTTGCCTGACAATGAAGCTAAATGCAATAAGCGTACAAGGGGTATGAAGTATGCATGAGACGACGACTACATAAAATAAACTGTATTCCCGTAGTACAGTCGCGTGCACACCGAGCACAAGACTTATCTCCTTGATGTCTTGTTATTTCTATTGTCTGTAATTGTACTAATAAATGAATTTTGTTTATTTAATGTGATCCCTTGTACACATCCAACTTTTTCTGTTTTTGGTTGTTGCATTACTTGTTGGGATGCGTGGATATGGTATTAATTTATAGTGTGGTGGTGCCTGCTCTCCCTTTGTTTAGTTGGTAGGTCCTCCATTGCTAAACAACTCCATTGCAGTTGTTTAGCACCTTTAGGGTGTACTTGGCTGACCCAATTCTGAATTTTAGCTGGTAGGGAATGGATGCACTTGTTTATTACAACAAGAAGCAATGTTCCTGTTGAAAATGTAGGCATATGTTGTTGGCTGAACCAGATGGATAGGTGTATAGAGGTTATTGCAGGCATGACTGTTGGGGGTACCAGAACTGACCAGAACTTTCAGGTTTGAGCCTGGTGGAACCTGAACCACTCATCCATTGTAAGAATCCTCGTCTATTACAATGGTTACATTGGGGCATATTTATCAGGCTTATTGCTAGCTTTTACGATTATTTGCCCCGATCCGCCACCTTCACGCCAGTGGGGTGTGATAACAGACACCTCTTGGTCTTTCCTCTTGGTGACAATGATTCTCCTGTCATTGTTGCACTTCTAGATCTAAAAAAATATTAGAAAGATCTCTATATCATTCATTCAAGTATTTGTACATATAAATAGATTGCCTCACATTCCTCTTTTTTTTTAAAGTTAATGACTAAATTGTCATGACAAATCCTCATAAAGCCATGCTGATTCCGTGTTATAGGTTTACTGAAGAACTCCAAAAAAAGCACATTAAACTATTTTTCCATACCAAAGGCTAATAAATTCTGACTCTGTTTTGCATATTTTGGACTTGTAGAACAAAATGTGTATGGTATAGGACAGTGGTGGCGAACCTATGGCACAGGTGTGGACACCCGGCCATCTCCCCAGCACACCAGACTGGACTCAAAGAATTTTCCTGCAGTTCCAAGCAACTTGGATGCAAATATGCTGCTTTCATTGATATTTTAAAGTGAATTACTTGGCTTCTTGGGAATGTAGTAAGAGGGGGAATGTGTAGACAGGCCCTAATTATCTTTGGAGGACCTCCTGCTGGCCCCATGATTCTCTGTGTACAGAATGACACTGGAAAGAAGCTACAATGATGCAAAGTTTCCCTCCTTTCTACTGTGTTGGTGTCCTCAGGAGGCCAGTATGATGGAACATTGTTGGAGAACATGGAGCAATAAGTTACTGCTTTAATTTTTGGTTGGCACCTCGCGAATAATGAGGGTTTAGGATTGCAGTTTGGGCACTCGGTCGCTAAAAGGTTCGCCATCACTGGTATAGGATATTTTGTGATAGTGGTGCAATAAGTTGTTAGGATAGTTATTCATTTCAAATTGTTCTCATATCAATGCATCCTTCATGACTTTTGTGATTTATAGTATAATACGTCTTGTAGACTTTCATTGTACTGCAAAATAGTCTGATTTCAATGAGTTCTGAATAAATCCAGTGTTGCTTCTATTCTATAAAACTTAATAAGATAGCCCTACATGATAGAGCCTTTAGAGTTTTCATCAAAATTGAAAACCATATTGGAAACACAGTGGGGCACATTTACTAAGGGTCCGCAGCCGCGAATCCGTCGGGTTTTTCCCGAATATTTCCGCTTTGCGCTGTATTTCACTGGATTGTGGCGCACGCGATCGATTTTTGGCGCAATCGCGCCGACTTTCGCGAGACAGAAATCGGGGGGCGTGGCCACCGGATAACCCGAAGGATTCGGAATAACCACAGAATTTAAAAAGCCATTTGTGTCGCAAGATCAAGCACTCACATACACCAGAAAAAAGCAGGTGAACTTCGGCGGACCTCGGCGCAGCAGCGACACCTTGTGAATATCGGCGCACGGACCTTAGTGAATCCCGGCAGAACCCGAATCACCGTCGGAGAACCCGCCACTGAATCGCGACTGGACCGGGTAAGTAAATGTGCCCCAGTATGTCTGAATTTGAAGAAAAGTTCTCAGTGTAGAGTAGGAAAGACTGTAGAATATGTCTCTTTTCTTATTAATAGTATTCTACTCCACTCGCAAATATGAAGCAAACCACTAGCAAACCCTATGTGTAGAGTATGAAATCAAGTATTTTAGAAGCCATATCAAGCACTGATTTTCTAGCTACTGTAGCTACTGTACATTGCATGAGAGACCCAAAATAATACAACAGCCTCTATATCAATATATAAAAAGTTACATTTCCCTTACAAACACATACTTTCATTGATTTTTTTCAATGCATGCTGAATCTTAGTTAAAGTATCAAAGACAACAATATTTGTATATGTTTTGCTTACTAGATTATGTAGAGCTTCAAGAAATCAGATTTATCCCCCAGCACTATATGTTCTCTACATAAGCCAACCACATCTTCTGTCCACTCATGAATGGTTAAGTCCTTATTAGAGATGAGCGAACATGCTCGTCCGAGCTTGATGCTCGTTCGAGCATTAGCGTACTCGAAACTGCTCGTTGCTCGGACGAATACTTCGCCCGCTCGAGAAAATGGCAGCTCCCGCCATTTTGCTTTTTGGCGGCCAGAAACAGAGCCAATCACAAGCCAGGAGACTCTGCACTCCACCCAGCATGACGTGGTACCCTTACACGTCGATAGCAGTGGTTGGCTGGCCAGATCAGGTGACCCTGGGATAGACTAGCCGCTGCCCGCGCTGCTCGGATCATTCTGTGTCTGGATGCCGCTAGGGAGAGAGCTGCTGCTGGTCAGGGAAAGCGTTAGGGTGTTCTATTAGCTTACTGTTAGGCAGGAGTGATTCTCCAAGAACCCAACAGCCCTTCTTAGGGCTACAATAACGTTCTACTTTTTTTTTTTTTATTTGCATCTAGTACCATTTTGTGAGGAATTAGCAGGGGGACTTGCTACCGGACTTGGCACACATATCCACCTCAAACACCAAAGTGGGAAAATTTAGTAGGGGTTGGATTTCAATTAGGCACAGTCTGCCATTTTTCCTTTTTTATTTTACGTTTATTTTGTTTAATAACTCAGCGTCATCTCATCTGGCATAGTAGTGTGCTTTCATACTTGGCTAGAAAATAGCCATAGGAGAATCCAAACGGCTTACGCCTACAGTAGCGTTATATATTTGATTTCTGGTTGATCTGCTGGTGGCTGTACTTGCTGCAGTGCATCTACTAGCCAATTGTGAGCAATTTGTAGTGAGACTTGCGACCGCTGTGTTTTGCGCTTAGTGACGCACATATCCATTGCAAAGACCGAAGTGGGAAAATTTAGTAGGGGTTGGATTTCAATTAGGCACAGTCTGCCATTTGTCCTTTTTTATTTTACGTTTATTTTGTTTAATAACTCAGTGTCATCTCATCTGGCATAGTAGTGTGCTTTCATACTTGGCTAGAAAATAGCCATAGCAATAGGATAGCATTGTTTGGTTTTAAAAACTCAAAAACACAAAAAAAAAAAAAAAACACAAAAAAAAGTTAAAAAAAAATTAAAGCTATAACTCTCATTTTAAAAATGTTTAACCCGAGGGCTAGGGGTAGAGGACGAGGGCGGGGACGTGGGCGTCCAACTACTGCAGGGGTCAGAGGCCGTGGTCCTGGCCGGGGTGAGACACCACCTGCTTATGAGGGAGCAGGGGAACGCCGCAGAGCTACACTCCCTAGGTTCATGTCTGAAGTTACTGGGACTCGTGGTAGAGCACTGTTGAGGCCAGAACAGTGCGAACAGGTGATGTCGTGGATTGCTGACAATGCTTCGAGCAATTTGTCCACCAGTCAGTCTTCCACGCAGTCCACCCATGTCACCGAAATCGCCACTCCTCCAGCTCCTGCACCTCAGCCTCCTCCCCCCCAGTCTGCCCCCTCCCAGGAAAATTTGGCATTTGAACCGGCATACTCTGAGGAACTGTTTTCTGGACCCTTCCCACAGTCACAAACCACTTGTCCGGTTGCTGCTGAGCAATTTTCCGATGCCCAGGTTTTCCACCAGTCACAGTCTGTGGGTGATGATGACCTTCTTGACGTAGTGGAAGTGTGTAAAGAGGTGTCCGACGATGAGGAGACACGGTTGTCAGACAGTGGGGAAGTTGTTGTCAGGGCAGGAAGTCCGAGGTGGGAGCAGACTGAGGGATCGGAGGATGATGAGGTGACAGACCCAAGCTGGGTTGAGAGGCCGGGTGAACACAGTGCTTCTGAGACGGAGGAGAGTCCTCGACCAGAACAGGTTGGAAGAGGCAGTGGTGGGGCCAGACGGAGAGGCAGGGCCAGAGCTGGTGCATCAGCGCCAAATGTGTCAACTAGTGAAGCTCCCGTGGCGAGGGCTCTTGCGGCGAGGGCTAGATCTTCAGAAGTCTGGAGGTTCTTTAAGGAAACACCGGATGACCGACGGACTGTGGTGTGCCACATTTGCCAAACCAGGATCAGCAGGGGTTCCACCACTACTAGCTTAACTACCACCAGTATGCGCAGGCATATGAATGCTAAACACCCCACTCAGTGGCAACAAGCCCGTTCACCTCCGGCCGTGCACACCACTGCTCCTTCCCCTGTGTCAGCTGATAGTCAGCCCCCTGCCCAGGACCCTGCCACAAAAACCCCATCGTCGCCTCCACGATCCTCCACAGCATCCACCAGCGTTCAGCTCTCCATACCCCAGACGCTGGAGCGGAAACGCAAATATAGTGCAACCCACCCGCACGCCCAAGCCCTTAATGTGCACATCTCCAGATTGCTTAGCCTGGAGATGCTGCCCTATAGGCTAGTAGAGACCGAGGCCTTTCGCAACCTCATGGCGGCGGCCACCCCTCGGTATTCGGTCCCCAGCCGCCACTACTTTTCCCGATGTGCCGTCCCAGCCCTGCACCAGCACGTGTCAGACAACATCACCCGTGCCCTGACCAACGCCGTTTCTGACAAGGTCCACCTGACCACGGACACGTGGATGAGTGCTGCCGGGCAGGGCCACTATATATCGCTGACGGCACATTGGGTTAACTTGGTGGAGGCTGGGACCGAGTCTGACCCTGGGGCTGGTCATATACTGCCGACGCCGAGGATTGCGGGGCCTACCTCGGTCCAGGTGTTTCAGGCCTACTATGCCTCCTCCTCCTCCCACCCCTCCTCCACCTCCTCCTCCGAACTACCATCCGTGGGCACGGCGCCATCAGTCGGTAGCTCTAGGCACAGCAGCAGTGCCGTTGCTAAGCGACAGCAGGCGGTGCTGAAACTGCTGAGCCTAGGCGATAAAAGGCACACCGCCCAAGAGCTATTACAGGGCATCACGGCGCAGACTGATCTGTGGCTGGCACCGCTGAACCTGAAGCCAGGCATGGTTGTGTGTGACAACGGCCGTAACCTGGTGGCGGCTCTGCAACTCGGCAGACTGACACATGCGCCATGCCTGGCCCATGTGTTAAATCTGATAGTTCAGCGTTTCCTCAAGACATACCCCAATCTGTCAGATTTGCTCACGAAGGTGCGCCGCATCTGTGCGCATTTCAGGAAGTCCAGCAAAGATGCTGCCACTCTCAGGGCAGCGCAGCGCCGCCTCCAACTGCCCGCTCACCGACTGTTGTGCGACGTGCCCACGAGGTGGAATTCAACACTGACCATGTTATCCAGAGTTTACCAGCAGCGCCGAGCCATTGTAGACTGCCAGATGTCAACTTCCACCAGAACTCGTAGTCAGGTCAGTCAGCTTCCTCAAGTCTACAATGAGGAGTGGACGTGGATGTCTGATATCTGTCAGGTGCTGAGTAACTTTGAGGAGTCAACACAGATGGTCAGTGGCGATGCCGCCATCATCAGCCTCACCATCCCGCTGCTTGGCCTGTTGAAAAACTCTCTGATCAGCATGAAGTCGGAAGCTTTGCGCTCGTCACAAGAGACGGGGGAAGAAGATTCCCTTGTTGATAGCCAAAGCACCCTTAGGTCTGTTTCTCAGCGCATATCGGAGGAGGTGGAGGAGGATGAGGAGGAAGAGGAGGAGAATGTTGGCGAGACACAAGAGGGGACCATTGTTGAGTCCTTCACTGTTCAGCGTGTATGGGCAGAAGAAGAGGAGTTGGAGGAGTTGGAGGAGGAGGAAATGGACAGTCAGGCCAGTGAGGGGAGTGAATTCTTACGCGTTGGTACTCTGGCGCATATGGCAGATTTCATGCTAGGCTGCCTATCCCGTGACCCTCGCGTTCAAAGAATTTATTCCAGCACCGATTACTGGGTGTTCACTCTCCTGGACCCACGGTACAAGCAAAATCTTTCCACTCTCATCCCTGCAGAGGAAAGGAGTGTGAGAATGCATGAATACCAGCAGGCCCTGGTTCACAAGCTGAAACAGTATTTCCCTTCTGACAGCGCTAGCGGCAGAGTGCGTAGTTCTGCGGGACAAGTAGCGAGGGAGAGTAGGCGAGCAGGCAGCTTGTCCAGCACTGGCAAGGGTACGCTTTACAAGGCTTTTGCCAGCTTTATGTCACCCCAGCAAGACACTGTCACCTGTCCCCAGTCTCGGCAGAGTAGGGCTGATCTTTACAGAAAGATGGTGAGGGAGTACGTAGCTGACCATACCATCGTCCTAAATGATCACACAGCTCCCTACAACTACTGGGTTTCAAAGCTGGACATGTGGCACGAACTGGCGCTGTACGCCTTGGA
The DNA here is from genome assembly GCF_040894005.1 of Engystomops pustulosus. Classification (NCBI taxonomy): domain Eukaryota; kingdom Metazoa; phylum Chordata; class Amphibia; order Anura; family Leptodactylidae; genus Engystomops; species Engystomops pustulosus. The sequence goes on from NC_092414.1 coordinate 46,368,955, forward strand.
GGTTCTTGCCTGCCCTGCCGCTAGCGTCTTGTCCGAGCGGGTTTTCAGTGCAGCTGGTGGCATCATCACCGATAAGCGTACACGCCTGTCGACTGACAGCGCTGACAGGCTGACGCTTATTAAGATGAATAAAGCCTGGATTTCTCATAATTTCCAATCTCCACCAGGTGAAGGAAGCTCAACCTGAATAATTTATCCACTCCTCCTCCTCCTCATTTTCTTCCTTCTCCTCCTCTTTGTACAGTAAAGCAGAGGAAACTGGCTATTTTTTGACAGGGCCCACTGGCTCTAGCTATAGTACTTTATGCATTTAATTTTTCTGGAGGGCCACCGACCCGGTCCTCTGTTTTAAACAATTTTTGGGAGTGCCACATACAGGCACTCAATCTATTCAATTTTTCTGGAGGGCCACCTACCTGCTCCTCTGGTTTGAAAAATTTTTGGGACTGCCACATACAGGCACTATCCAAATTAAATTGTCTCCATAGCAGCCTCCACACGTTGTCTCCATTGCTACCTCCAAAAGTCGTCCATATAGCTGCCTCCATACATCGTCCCTTTATCAAACGAGGTGTGTCAGGCAGAAATTTGGGTTGTTTTCATGGATTCCACATCAAAGTTGTTAACTTTGTCGCCACCCAGCTGTGTTATCCACAAAATATACTAATAAACTTTTATCATTTACCAATATTATTTCAGCGCTTCTTGCGCATCTGTTTACATTCCCCTCATCCGCCATATCCCAAACTTATAAGAACGCTACTACACTTGATCTTATACAAAAGGTTCTTAGAAGTGCTGTTTGGGGAGTAGCCTAGAGACAGGGGCTTGGATTGGCGAAAGCTCGCCTGGCTGCGGAGCGCCAGCTCCATCCCAAGATCCAACTAACATAGTTTTAACTGCAGCACCTTTAATCTACTACTAGTTCACTGCCTCCATAATAATAATAATAATCTTTATTTATATAGCGCCATCATATTCCGTAGCGCTTTACAAATCATAGGAAACAAATACAAATGTAATGTAACAGAGCACAACATTTGTATGGAACAACAGGAGTGAGGTCCCTGCTCGCCAGAGCTTACGGTTTATGAAGATGATGGGGTAACACGAGGTAAAAGAATATTTAATGGTCAAGCCATTCTTCTTAGGGAATAGAACAAAATATAATAAATGGAATTGCTGTTGCTTGAACCACTCAGCCGTCATCTTATATACCAGGTCCAGGGTGAATGGGACTGTAGAGAAGTCTGGTGCCAGTTGGTTGCTGGATAACAGATGGGAGGACGACACAGGACGGGTTAGTAGAAGAGTTAAAACTTCATGCAGTTAATGAGTGTTATAGGCTTGCCTAAAGAAATGGGTTTTAAGAGCACGTTTGAAACTTTGGAGGTTAGGTATTAGTCTGATAGTCCAGGGCAGAGCATTCCATAGAATTGGTGCAGCTCTAGAGAAGTCTTGGAGACGCGAGTGGGAGGTCCGCACTAGGGTAGAGGTTAATCTAAGATCACTGGCGGATCTAAGAGCACGGGTTGGGCGATAGACTGAGATAAGAGAGGAGAGGTAGGGGGGTGCAGCATTATACAGAGCTTTATGGATGAGGGTTATTATTTTAAACTATTCGAAAGGAGACTGGCAGCCAGTGCAGCTACTGGCATGAACTGTAAGCATACATCGTCCCCTTATCAAACGAGCTGTGTCAGGCAGAATTTTGGGTTGTTTTCATGGCTTCCACAACAAACTTGTTAACTTTGTCGCCACCCTGCTGTGTAATCCACAAAAAATACTGGCAAACTTTTATCATTTACCGATATTATTTCAGCGCTTCTTGCGCATCTGTTTACATTCCCCTCACCCGCCATATCCTAAACTTATAAGAACGCTACTACACTTGATCTTATACAAAAGGTTCTTAGAAGTGCTGTTTGGGGAGTAGCCTAGAGACAGGGGCTTGGATTGGCGAAAGCTCGCCTGGCAGCAGAGCGCCAGCTCCATGCCAAGATCCAACTAACATAGTTTTAACTGCAGCACCTTTAATCTACTACTAGTTCACTGCCTCCATACATGGTCCCCTTATCAAACGAGCTGTGTCAGGCAGAATTTTGTGGTCCCCTTATCAAACGAGCTGTGTCAGGCAGAATTTTGTGTCAGGCATTAACCACAAATAGAAAGAGATGGTCTGCGTCTAGGTACAGGCAAACCCTCACCACCTGCAACAGTGTTTCTGAGACAGAGAGATCTATAAGTTTATTTTATTCACTGAGTTATACTATTTTTTATATGCCTTATCCTGAAACAACACCAGTAAGTATGGGTAATAATCCATCTGAATAACAAGAAAAGGATGACAACACGCTTGGGGAGGAATAATAGAGTAGAAAACTCATTTACCAAGAAAGATCCTGTGCAGAGGATCCAGCCTACAGTGCTAAAAGAAAGTATATGGAGAGGACCAGGTAACAGCTCAGCAGATCTGGTCTACAGAGACCTCTCTGAATTCTGGGCTTTTAACCCTAAACATACCAGGAAGTGTATAAATCACGAGCCAGATCCTTCTGGAAATGGCAGTAGCAGTAGCTTTTCCCTACCCATTTCTATTCGCAAAAAAACCCATCAGTTTACCCATAACACCTTAAGAATTAATACATAGTTCTCTTTCTAATCTCTAATGCAATAAATCTAAGATCATATCAATGTCAGGAGGATCAAGGTCTACATCAGTTTCTTGGTTAAAGTCTTAGAAGGCCTTCCATTCTCTGAAGTTTGCATGAGATATTGCAATGCTCCTGCTCTTGTCTAGGATGGATATTATTACTCTGGATAATCCTTTTTGGCCAGGATCAACCTCTTCAATGGCATGGTTATCACATGGAACACTTCTTTGTTGAGGCACCATTAGTTGCTTCATGCTTAAAAAAATCATCTCTTACACTTTCCTTCCGTGAAATGTGTACCACAGACATAGAAACCATATTTTCTTCATTTAGAATATCTGGAAAGTTATTCTAAGCAGACAAAGTCATGGTGCTGTCCGACATGAAAAGGAGTAATTCAGCTCATTTGGGATATTGAGCTTTGAGATATCCACTGATTAGGTCCTCAATATTTGATTGAGGGGGTGCACACTCCAGGCATCCCAGTTGATGTAAGCTGTTAGCTGATGTTAGTAGCTGTTAGCTCAGCAGCTAATGAATAAAGAAAGGAACAGGAGGCAGATGGCTCTATTCGCTGTGTTTGATGGAATCTAAAGCCCAAATAAGTCACTTTTTAAAAAGTTTAATTATTTGAACTAATGAAAAAAAATGTTGAGAAAAAAAAAGTGTTAAGATGTTGAATTGTAATAAATGGTATAGTATAATATTGATACCATTACAGTTATCTTGATGTTTTAAACATTAAATGGGACAACAAAAGGAAAATTACCCTTTGTATGATCTGTAAAACAATAGATGAGGTCCACAAATATGTAGCTGAATTGCAAAGCGAACAATGGCTTTTCATTACCATGTTACCAATATTTTTTAGCATCCAAAATGCTGTTTCTACCTCAAAGTCTCTTTGCTGTAAGAAACTAAACCTAGGGTTCTATGGTGCCCTAAACTCAATTTAAACCACAGGTATACTCATAATGTACCATTAAAACATGAAATACTTCTAAAAACCAATATACAGGCAATCCCCAACTTAAAGGAAACCTACCACTTGAAGTGGCAGGTATAAGGGGGAACTACCGAGCACCAGCTCAGGGTGAGCTGGTGCCGGAGTTTAGTTTTGTTAGTGTCTCATTCACTTCCTATGTTGCCGTGTGCACGGTCGCGCGCATGGTGCGCCGAGCGCGTACCTCCCTGCGCCGAAGCAGCTTCGGCCATAAAGTTTAAAAAGTGTTTTAAACCGCGATACTGCGGTTTAAAACACTAACAAAACTAAGCTCCGGCACCAGCTCACCCTGAGCTGGTGCTCGGTAGTTCCCCCTTATACCTGCCACTTCAAGTGGTAGGTTTCCTTTAAGAACACCTGACTCACAGACCACTCATGGTTACATAAGAACCTCTCTGCTCATTGTGACTAGTGGTGATGATTTTTGGACGTCTGGTAATTTACTGAACTTGAATTCAAGTCCGCAATAATCAACTGTAAGGGGTCAAAAACTAATTTGGCTGTGGTTATACTTACTAAATATACCTTTACTGGTTAACATACAAATTCAAATTAACTACAAACCCACAGAACCAATCTTGTACATAACCTGGGCACTGTCTGCATATCTACAAAGATATGTATAATAACGTCTTGGAATACTGTGTACCACTACTCTATACATCACAAGCATAGCAGGATTAATATAAAGCAAATCTTTTTCAGTAGAAATGGATTTATAGTCTGCACTTGGAATCCTAGCAATATTTACGAGCTTTTTGAACAGTAATCATTACAAAACAAGCTTTTATGGATAAAAAGTTACAGTCAAAAGAGTTTTGTCAAATTATTGAGAAAAATAGCATTCAAGAAATGTCTCACTTTTCTTTCAATTGCAAAGCTGACATACATGCTAAAGCCACTTTTAGAAGACAAAACAGTGTGTTTTGAAGACCATATTGTTTTTAGCATAAAGTACATAGCATTGCCTACCTTGTCTCCTTGTCAGTTGAAAGTGCCTATGTGCCTGGAGGGTTAAAAGAGAAAAGTAAATTTAGATATATGACAAATCTTTCCAAATGTTAATATTGTAAATGTAACACATTTAAATCATATATCCATGCATTTAAGAAAGGAAGCTTAGAAGGAGAAAACACTCAAACACGAAAGAAAATAAAAGTTACATAGAAACATAACCTACCAAAGGTCATGAAATCAAGGCAATTTGACAAATGTAACAGACTTACCCTGGCAGGGTCACTGAATATTTGATTTCATCTGAGTTTATGTCTACCACTATTGATGTAGTTGTCAATGTTATTGCTAAACTCTCATAACTTTTGATCTGCAGTTAAATGAAACTGCTAATGCAGCTAAAATAATTTTCTTTTTAGACCTTGACACATTATTTTGACAACTTATTGTAAAATCTCACAGTTAAAGTTGTAGGAACTGTGTAAGTTGCCTTCAGCAAGTAGTAATTGTGTCTATCAAGCTTGAACTAATGTAAATCAACAGTCGTTTGAGAGTCAACCGACTGTTAATTAGCAACAGAGATCCAACCATTCATGAGCGACATTGGGGCACATTTACTAAGAACAGTGCAAACTGCACTAAATGCAGACTGCCTGTGTAGTGTGCAGGGTGCGCCAGATTCAGGATTTCTGGTGCACGTTTTTCATGAATCTGGTGCTCATTGACCTACCGCGACAGAGTGTACCAACTTTTTTTTTGTACACCTGTACATAGGGCTTGCAAAACAATTCTGGCAGGATTTGCATGTTTAATCACGGTCCAACTGAGCACTTAAACGCCCCCTAAGACAAGTGCAGCTGTGCCAGGAAAAGGTCGCACGTGAAACAATTGTGCCACAGGCATTTCTTAAATACCTATGCAATACCTATGTTGGTGCACCCTGTCGGGCAGTGCAGGGAGCGCCAGATTAATGATAGATGAGCACCAGAAATCCTGAATCTGGTGCACCCTGCACTATAGTTTAGTGCATTTAGTGCAGTTTGCCCTGTTCTCAGCAGATGTGCCTCAATATTTTTGATGAAATGGCAGGAGGAGACAGTGAGGAGTGTGCAATAGACTGTGAAGCTGTAGCCTGGAGGGGCTCTGGTGACGCCCCCGAGGCACTTCTTGCTCATTTACATAAGTGATGCTGATTTGTGAACACTTTGAGCATAGCATTCCATTCATAGGGAATATATACAATCAAGATAATTTGCCTTTCTAACTGGAATTTACATTGTCTTTTTAAGTTGTGGCTAAGCTACAAGTTACATATATATGAATTATAAGCAACTATCAAGAACCAGCATTGCAAGCATGTTCTGTCAAAGGGCATCTCTACAGACAAATCCATTATCTTTGTTACCTTGAGTTGAAGCTAAAAGAAGGCTTTAATCTACCCCCCTGCTCAGTGGGAACATATTTTGTAGTTGTTGTGAATAGAGCTGTTGCCATACATTGTTGGTCATCATGTATTTATAAGCTTTATTAAATGGGCTGCATCAGGTCTTAAACAATAGTCAATGCAGTTTAATGGCTGCATGTAAATGTATATCACCTGTAAAGTTGTGGTGTTTTTAAAATAATTTATAGGGTTTCAGTAAAACTAAGCATAAAAGCATACACACTGGATAAAAATAGCAGTAATAAAATTTCTCTTTATGCTGAAAACACATAATGAAGAACTTCCATGTGTAAAGGTGCTTTACAAGGACCCACGGGCTTTATATTCCATGTACATGCACTGAGGACAATATGTGAAATGACCTTCAGCTCCATACAACAGCAGAAGGTAACGGTACAAAGCAAGGATACTATTAGGGAAATGTTGTTAGCTTCCTTCTTTTTCTCTTTGTCTCTCGCAACATGATAATGAGGCAGAAAGGGAAAGATATATAGATATAGCATGTGGTCATAAGGCACAGATGCCCATTGCTGACAGTGCTAAAGCTTAACTGCATCATATGGGTATAGCACTTATTACAGCTGTCTAATGTCAGCACAGCAGTATCCCAGCTGCATTACCTGAGAAGAGACAGTGTGCAGCTGTTAAATCATATGTGAACAACAACCACACAGCAGCCTAACCCATATAAAGCAAGGGAGAGACCTGTATGATGCAATTAATATAGGCATGGTGCATTGAAGAGATTGCTTTACTGTATATAACATGGAAATACAAAGGTAGATTTAATTGCAGCTAACAGGTCGAGAGTGGGCACATGATTGTTCATACTAAGCATATTACAGTGGATTTTTCTAAAACCGACTTATACATTAAAATACACCAAGTTTACTATCACCCACATTTGGTAGACTAGTGTGAAATAAGATTATCTTAAAAATTATAATGAAGTATAAAGATCACAATGTCCTCCTGGCCATGCACAGTGCCAAAAAGATCATATGGCATCTTAGAGCTTTTTTTTTATCTAGTTTAAGCTGAAAATTTGGTACAGGCCTCATTTTCCTCATTTGCCTGTTTTTACCACCAATTACCACCAACTTTTCTAAAATATGACAAGAACCTAGTAAGAGGTGGCAAGTGACCAGACAGATTTAAAGTACTTTACCACGGAAACAAGCATAAAATTTACTGCACATCAATGGCTGAAGCAGATCTAATCAAGTAGCTTAAAGACAGAAAAAGATACAATAAGAGCCTGTGCTCTGTGCTCCAAAACTGTTAGGCTACATTCACACGAACGTATGGGGGACGTATATACGGCCGACGTATATACGGCCGATATACGTCCCCCATACACTCCTATGGGCGCACGGCACCCTACGGGAGCGGTACGGTGCCGCACACGTGCGGCACCGTACCGTTCCGTACCCGGGAGAAAGATAGGACCTGTCCTATCTTTCCCCGTAATACGGCGCCGTGCGCCATAGGTTGCTATGGAGAGGGGCGGGGGTGAGCTGCGCTCACCTCCTCCTCCTCTCCCCGTACACTGCCGTTGCCCGCTACGGTACGGTACGGGCGGGCAACGGCAGTGTGAATATAGCCTTAGAGGGTTCTCCACTTTCTGCAACTAATCTGTACTGTTTGTATAAAGAGTTATACAATTTTCCCATATACTTCGTGTGCCTAGTTTTCTAGATCTCTGCTTCCTGTCATTTCACAGGAAGGTTTGATGTTTACTTCCTGCCCATGGTCATGTGATATCACACAGTTGCACAGTTAGAGTAACAGAGAGTAATTAGAGCTGCAAGATATAACAATTGATGCATCTCTGTGACATCACATGACCAGAGACCATTTTCAATCCACAGGAAGTAAACCACAATGTTTCCTATAAAATGAAAGTCAACAAAGGCAATATCAGTTATTTGCTGAAAATGGATAACCCCTTTAATAACCATAGTATAAGACATTTTAGCATGTTTATAACAGAAAATTAATTTCTTGTGCCTTTCTATTTATTTCCCAATGTGACTTATAGCTGCTTTTCAGATCATTTTATATTGCCATTTTTAGTTTTAAAAGTACCACTGTATATAGGATAAGGGTTCCCATACATAGTATGATAACAGATTAGGTAAACACTAGTTCGCTTGTTTCTTTCATTCAAGGAAACAAAGGCTGTGCCTAGATATAACAGGAAATCTACCATAAAAAATCGATTTGGTAAGAGTGCGGTCTGCAACCCTATTGATAGTCTTGAGTCTGGGGATCCAGCCCCACCATTTATTATATGTTAAAGACTTTGCACAACTGGATTGTGATGCAACACAATTTATTGTTTCAGTGTTTAAAGGATGTTTCAGCCCTCTGGGTTGTGGTTGGATCTGGCATCATGGAGGGTGCACAGGAAGGGTCGCTACTAAATGCTAAAACAATACATTTTGTTGCATCAAAACCAAGTTGTGCAAAGTCTTTAACGTATAATACATTCAAAATCAAGCATGATAAACCAGGGGCTCTTACTCATAGATCCAGGCCATGAATGACAAATATACAAAGATAACTGCCCTTGTGATGCCTGGATCTATGAGTAATTCTAATATGATAGAATTATGTAGGACATGGCATTCTCATGTACTGACATTTCACTCTCACCTTCTCTTTTGTATATTTATGTGTATATGTTGTGGAGAATATGTTGAGATAACTACTGACAGTAATCTGATCATTTAACCTTTGTACACAGACATAATTCTTTTCTTGCATCCAGAGTTGATTGGACATCGGGAGGAACTACATTACTACAGCTCACTGACCATAATGAGTAAATGAGTGCTTGGAGAATATGGCAAAGGTGAAAAATGACTTGTCAGCAAAATCATTCCATGCACTGTAGCGTTCTCAATCTCCACCTCCTACACATCTCCAGCCAACAGCAATTACTTAGAAAACACAATTCAATAAATGAAAATATGCAGAGTCATTTTTAAAACTATTTTCCATATGGCTTAGATATCATAATAATTATTAACGTTTAATGCAACAGCTTCAGTAGTGGTTTATAAATAAATTGTTATAGTGGTCAAAGCTTTGTTATATAGAAAAGCATTAAAAATGAATAGACATTTATATAGCTACCTATTTCAATTCTGGGGTCTAAAGTAGTTATATTTGTAATATACATGCCTCTCTACTGCTTTGTCCATGTATTTGGTAGAGTACTAGCTCACTTTCTTTGAATTAGAAATGGAAAAGACAAGACAAAAATGACAAGGGATGCAATTTTTGTCTCTGTGTTTTCTTTTCATTATTATTGAATTACACTTAGTTGTTAAAAAAGTAAATTCACAAAAGGTTTAACTTGGAGAAAGGCTTCAATATCTTTAATTTCTTTTACATACTCTATGCAACACCATGACACATCCTCTGGCACGATCCTAATGTGACTTAACATCCCTGTGAGCGTTTGTCATTCATCGCACAAGAATCTGCACCCTGCTGGAGTGCCGACATGTAATGCTCAAGGAAAAGTGAAGTGATGCATACTAAATATAAAGATTGAAGATAGATTTTTTAAAAATGTTTAGCTAATATGTTAGATGACAATATTAACATATAAGAGAACTGTAGCTTTTTTTACGGTCATTCCCTTCAGTTTGCAAAGACTATATACTGTTTTATACTGTTGTAATGCTCCTTATCACAGACTTAAAAAAGTCTTACAAATATGTCATTAAGACTCCTAATATTGTGTGGTTCCACTTTGTGACAACTTTGACTCATCAGGGCATTTACCCTCTATGGCCCTAAGATGATCTGAGCTATATGACACCAAGACACAAACACAAAATGATTTCAGTACATTCAGTACATCCCAAACATGACAAACATGACAAATCTTAGCTTTCAGGGATCAACTCAACACTCAATGCTCAATACTATCTCATGTTCCTTAATCAATTCCTGAAGAGCTTTTTCAATGTGGCCAGTTGCATGTTCCTCATAAATTAAATCCCTACCATTAGGTTAAAGGGGATCTTTCGTCTAGGTATTTAGGACATAGCCATGCAGAGGGTGTCATGGGGTGGGTCTCACACCTATTTTGAAAATAGATTGATTTTATTGACCCACTCCTGCTTTATTCAAGAAGATCGGAATGAGGAGACCAATTCTCATTATCATTATAGCTGCATGTTCAAGATGTGGGACCTATACCTAGCGGTTGTTTATGACATATCCTTTTCATAAATACAGTACAGTACAGTAGAAGTATGTATCATGAGGTTCTACAGCAGTTTGCTTTATGATGTTATGCAGCAGCTGATGTGTATAATAGCATGTTCAGCAGCTTAAGTATACAGGCAGTCCCCGGGTTACATACAAGATAGGGTCTGTAGGTTTGTTCTTAAGTTGAATTTGTATGTAAGTCGGAACTGTATACTTTATCATTGTAATCCCAGACAGAACTTTTTTGGTCTCTGTGACAATTGGATTTTAAAAATGTTGGGTTGTCATAAGAATCAATATTAATAATAAAGCTTCATTACAGACACCTATGATAACTGTTTATAGCTGATTATTGTAGCCTGGGACTAATGTACAATAAATTACCAAAATCCAGAGGTCCGTTTGTAACTAGGGGTCGTATGTAAGTCGAGTATTCTTAAGTAGGGGACCGCCTGTATATTAAGCATAGTATGTAAATTATTAATATTGTTATCATTATGTGATAGGGGGTCATTTTCTGAAACCCACACAACCTTGGAAGTGCTCTCTTCCCTATCCCAGTGGCTCCGAACATATAGTTTCAATGCAGTGTTCAGAGTTCATCATCTGCTTAGTCTCATAGAATATAGAAAGTCATCATTATAAATCTGTCCCGGCCCTTAATAGGTTAGTGGTTAGTTTGAATGCCTAAACCTTTTTACAGCAGGCTTTTACCAGAGAAATGACTTCAAGTTTGAACAACTACCGTTGTCTATTTACAATTGCTTCATTGGAGTTAAATTTGCATATAAGAAAGCAGTCAAAAATCTCTGGTAAATCTTAATTTTGATAAATTATTTAGTGGCTTTGGTATAAAGTAAAGCAACATTGTAATATATTAGAAATTTCAAGTCTAGTGATAAGAATGTAATGCAATTTTTTTGAATACAGTGTACACGGAATGTAAAATTATCTGTCCAGTGATAAACTGTATATATAATGAAATTGCATCCTCTTGATGATAAGTATGTTCTGGTATACTATTTCTACTGTTTCTACTGCACACACTGCCAGGAACTTGCATTTTACTTCATGTCCTTGTTCTTTTCCTATCACACCTCAAATATGTAATTAATTTCATACTATCACGCCACTGATGTGCTGAAATCATGGCAATGTCCTTTGTAGGTCTCCTCTAAATGAAGAGAAAATGCTTTATCTGTTAAGTATCCCATTCTGTTCTAATTTCCAGCTCTAGAATTATTTACCAATAAATATTATACAGCTCTTATTTTATTTTTATTGATAATAACACAAAGAAGATTTTTTTCAAACAAAATTTTCAATGTTGCCCAAAGCAAACAAGCATAGCACAGAATGAAGAAATCATAGTAGTGCTATAGGGGACGTAAAGCCGGAGGCCAAATGGGCTCTTATAATGCCCTCTAAGTACTTATCCCGCATTTACATAACTGTAAAATCAATTTTAGTGATATATTTAAGTTCAGTGCATTGAAAAAAAATTGTTTTAATTTTCTGTGACTAACTTAAAATAAAAATTGCTGTAAAAATTTTATTTATTAAATAGCAATCATTGTTTTGTAGCCCAACAATCAGTTTGATTAAAGGAAATCTACCATCAGGAATCTTCTTACTTAGTACATCTTGACAGTTGATTCCCCAAATATGCCTCTTGCCTAAACAGTTTTTAATAATACATAAAGCGTCCATAAGTGTGTTTAAATTTTATGCTAAATACCTGTAGGGATGCATGCGCAAGCAGCATGGAGGCACAGGGGAGTGGAGTAACCTTAGCTCCAGAACTCAGAGAGGCTATTCCACACCCAGAGTAGCATCTACAGGTAATTAGAATAATTAAAACCACACAGGGTACATTTTAAAAATGAATAAAACATGTTTAGGGAACATATTTGGGGAATCTACTGTCATGATCTATAAAATCAGTAAATTCCTGACAGTAGATTTCCTTTATTATTATATGAAGGTATTACTTTTTTTCTTACCAATGTATTATTGAAGTTAAGGGACGCATACAGATGTGACTCACACTTATTCCAGATAACATGACAGATTATTTTATAACAAGAGCAAGAAACTCAAGGTCAAGTGTAAAATCTATTTTATTTTATTCCATTTCAACAGATGAAATCATTGAAGTCATTTATTTTTTTTTTCCCCTCCAAATGTGTTTCTACATGTATGCATCACTTCATTGCTCAGCGGGATCATCCTCACTGGTTTATGAAGCATTTAGCAAAGGGAAGAAGACAAGTAAAATACTACTGTATATAAAAGTGGAAAAAGGAGTAAAAATCTTTTACGATTTAATAGAGAAAGCTATTCATTTGTGGCTTAATTTATCCAGCCATTTTTTCTTTTACTTTCCAAAGGTAATGGTGATTCACTCCTGCATGATGATTTCATATGGATGATAAAACTGGGAATCAGTTTTACATGCAATAGAAAAATTCAAGTGTTATACAAAAATGAACTATTAAATTACCAAATTGTAAATATATTAAAGTTCCAGATGCTGTTGGGAATATATGAGTTTTCTATAGTGTGATGAAGTACTGCTTCAACAATAATCCATGAAGTTTAGTCTTGATCATCAATTGCATGTATTATCGATGGAAGAATATAATTTGAACCCATGTATTTTTACCTGTATTTTTTATTGTATTTTATAACAAATACAGTTCTTATTTATGGTCTGATTTGATGATGAAGTATTTCCTTTGTTCTTTTACATCATTTTACATCAACTTACATTTAATTTCAGTGCTTCCCATGTGTTACTAGTCTATAACTCATTTTGACTGCCATGTGCCCCAAATGCCATTCGGCCCTCAGTAAAGAACTGCACAGAAATTAACAGTGTGAGGCACATGACTGCAATTTTTGGCCATGAGCAGCTAGCTCACAGTCCCAATAGTTTTCAGTTGATGCTGTGAGGAGCTGTGCATTTCCCTTTCACTGTTGATGTACAGCAGCCCAAATGGGTTGCAAACACATGGTCCTTTGCATGAGGCCTGAATATACTTTTACCAATTAAGTAAGGATTATTTGAAAAATTCATCCATTGGAAGGTCTCAGTACTAACACAGTACGAGAAGATGTTTTAGTAATCAAATATGTTTTTATTGTGAGAATCTATTCCTTTCTTAATACATCCCATAATTTTATTTGCTTTAGCATCAGATGCTTGTCTTTGGTAACTAAAATTAAGTTTACCATCCACCAATACCCCCAAGTCCTTTTCAGCTGCAGTTTTACTAAGTAAATGACAGTTTAGAACAGAATTGTGCTTGTTTCCATGGCACAAGTGCATAACTTTACATTTATCTACATTAAAACTCATCAACCACTTCTCTGTCCATTCCTCCAGCTTCCACAAATTCCTCTATAACTCCATAGTCTCTACCTCAGTATTAATTAATTTACACAGCTTAATATCATCTGCAAATATTGAAAATTGACTGTGCAAACCCACTACAAGGTCATTATGTTATTGTGCACAAAAAATACTTCATAAAAAAAATTATGGTAAGGAAAAGATGCATCAAGAATTATGTTCTTAAAAATAACTGTACCCAATTTGATTACATTTTCAGTTACTTGGTTGTTCTCTTCCAAAGACATTTCACATTCATAAATGAAACAACTGTTATGCAATTTAAAAGCACCATGATCCACCCGTGTACTAACAGTTGGCAGTCATCAGTGCTGTAAAACACCAATCATTTCCATGTTTATTGCAAACTACCAGTGCTCCATTTAAATTGTTTAAAATTTTCAGAGTATAAAAAGGGTGCATTAGTCTTCAAAAAACAATCAACTGCTGTATACGTGAATCAACAATTCACAGACTAAACAGACTGGGTTAATTGTCCATCTGGTTCTGTCATTGTAGCCTAAACTGCGGGCAAAATGGTTTTTGTTTCAGCATATAAAATTCACAATTGTCCTCAAACTCAATAAATTGGTGAATGTTTAACATGTAACATAAACTTTCTTGTAACAGTCTATCTACTGAGCTGATTATTCAGTGCCCATAAAAGCACTTAATTATAAATTTGTATGCAGCAGCTGACTCCCAAAATTAAAAGAAAACCATAATTATTTTTTTATGAATTGTGCAAGATAAAATGTTGTGTACAATTAAATATAATTGAATTTCACTGAAGCCGTTACCTCTATTCATTGCAACTAAGGAAAAGGACCCGTAAATCAGTTCACTGTAAGTGAAGACAACATTAGAATGGTTTTATTAACTCACAATAAGTTTAAAGATGTAATTTTTCAATTTTCCTGGACTTGAGGCATACCTCTGCTGATCCATTCAAAAATCTCTTAGTATAGGCACCATGATATTCAAACAATATACAAACTTTCTAGCAATGCACAATCCATTTTTTAACAGAATGCGCTGAATAGTTATATTATACGCCCAGGGGTTTATTTAAAATGAAACTTAGGGCCGATTCTAGATGCCGAAGGTGTGCCCTGGAGAATGCGGACTTTCTTCATGTAGCTTTCGGTTGTCAGAAGTTGTGGGACTATTGGAGTGAGATACTGGACTTTATAAATGGTACTTATAATTTGAGACTTACTTTTTCAGCCCGGGTTCTGCTCCTAGGTCTTATAGACTTGGGGAGAGATGAGTCTAGGAAAAGGCTGATAGTCCATAAACTTCTGTTCCTGGCTAGATTGATTATCGCCAGGAAGTGGGGTAGTGCAGTAACCCCGTCTTGCGGAGAATTTATGGCAGAGGTACAAAAATGTAAAAGCTACGAGAAACTTACCGCAGAAAGAGGTGGATTTATAAATAAATGGAAGAAGATCTGGTGTGTGGGTATATAAGACAGGTTTTTTTGTTATTATTACTATCATTATTATTTTTTTTATCTTACTTTTATGTTTTATTCTTTTTATTTACTTTTTATATATATATATTTTTTTTTTTTTCTTTTCCTTTTTTTTTTTTTTTTTTTTTCCTCTTGCTTAGTTCTGGTCTAGATGGTCAGTCTCGAGTCTCCCCATCATCCTTCTGGTAGGGTGGGAGGGGGAGGGGGTGGGAGGGTAGGGGGGGTGTTATGGGCTTCATAAGTTTAGACTGCACTTTGGTACTATGTGCAATATTGTATAACTTATATGGTATTTATTTGTTTGTACATATGTATTTTTGAGGAATGGTATTGTACATGTATATTAGAATATTTTCAATAAAAGAAAAAAAAAGGAAAAAAAAAAAAAAAAAGAGACTATGGAAAAAAAGAAAAAAATGTTGGAATGTAAGAAGGGCAAATAAAATTCTTAAACACCAAAAAAAAAAAAAAAAAAAAAAAAAAAGAATAGGGGGAGACTTGATTTACTTCCAACATGCTTATGTAAACTGCAGACCTTAAGAGTTGCCAGTTGGAAAGGATATGTAAAAATGGCCACTTTACCTCATCATTTTGAAATTTGTAAGTGTAGGGGGCAGGATATAAGGCAATATACATTTATTAAAAGTTCTGCACTGCTCCTCTTCAGCTTCCATTCCTGTCATAGAGGCTCATGTTACTTCTAACTGTCCCTTCCAGGACCTTTTGAGAGTATTCATGAATCCAAGCTCAAGATACTGGAAGAGAGTTTGGTTATAGACATTTAGTATCACATGTCACCCCCCCCCCCCTCCATCTGCAGACATTTTATAGACAGGAATGCCAGCCAATGAGGTAAAAGACATTTTGAACCAGGAGGCTTTATCTTACCTTTCTAGATATCGGTGCAAAACTTTTAATATATTATTGTTCATTTATCTCTCTTTTCTTCAGAGTATAGGGGCTATTGTTATCAAAAGACTTTATTAACTAGAAGTTTTCTCCATACAAAATACAATAGTCCAGTTGTCAAGATCAGTTTTTGACAACTCTTGCACATTTTTCTACGATATTTCCTTATTTACACCAAAACTTGCTGCACAGGTTTAGGATAGATTTGCAATATTTATCTAACAAATCCAGCTTTTAGATTTAAGTTAGTTGTATTGACTTTTACAAAAGTCGTAAAAAATGTGCAAAAGCACGCCTAGTCTCAGCTGCCGAACTTGACAACAAACCAGAGAAACATGTTAGGATAACAAGTACAAGCACTAATTAGCACAAGGAAAAAACACTAAGACATATTAGAAAAAAGCCAAAACAGAAACTAGACTGACTGAATAACTCCAATGAGAAAAGATAAGTCTCCCCCAAACTTTCTAATGCAGAAACAGAATAAGGAATTAATGTTATTGCCTATCACAAATAAACCCAAATTCCAAAATTGCCAGGAAAATGGCAATTAACTCTGAAGGCATACACTTGCACCCAGATGTCAGCATGGCCACCACAATACCACTTTCATAGTAACATTCATTGTGATTTTTAGCAGACTGGAAATAGAAAAAATGTTACTAAGTGATTTATGTATTATTATATTTTTTTAGCATAGCCATAACCAAAGCAGGAATGTGTCCCACCAGAGGGAGAAAATATAACGTTCTCAACAGAAAGCAACTTGTGTGAATGAGCCATGAGCATCATATCTCTAATGTGCTGTAGAATATGCATAAACAATATAATATGTGATCTCAATATAATAAATTATTATTCAGTGATTCAGTTATATACAATTATGAATTTTTCACTGGTGCAAAACCTGGCAGAGCCCATGGTTCCCTATTAGCAGTAAAGTACAATTGTCATTCCCAAGCATAGAAGTACCTTCCTGTTCTTATGTTCTTGGAATGTAATTAAATTAACTTTCAGTTTTTAAGCCCACAGATGTTGCTGTGGTTTATTGCAGGCCGTCTGTTACTAATTGGTAAAAATGAATATTAAGACTGTATAGTATCCCCAATGAGTGCAATTTCTTTTCAGAAGATTGAGTCAGGTTTGTCTTGCATAAAATTAAAGTTTGGGGTTTTAGTAGTTTAGAGAAAGGTTGGATAATCACAATGAATTCTTCAGCATATTTTAGCATTTTCTTTAGGTCTTTCCAGATATTAGTATGGTGAAAGAGAAACTAGATTCTAGCAACTAGAATCAAAGAAATATGTTTGAGAAGCTCTTAACCAGATGCATTTCCAAACAAATTATTGCTGATGATTATCAGTAATTGGCTACTGTGGAGCTGATTTGTTTATGTGGCAAAAGGATTTGACTTAGGGCCGTTCCACACTTGCGAGTGTGATGCGATGAACTCGCATCACACTCGCAACGCGTGCTGCTGGGAACGCACGGCCCGAACGCTGTACACCAGGACTGAACTCAACATGTCAGTTCACTCCCGATGTGCAGCTCTCGGGCCATGCATTCCCGGCAGCATACGTTGCGAGTGTGATGCAAATTCATCGCATCACACTCGCAAGCGTGGAACGGGCCTTACAGTAATACTGGTACAATGTGTCCTGTGTATAGTAACTGGAACAGATGTAAATGTATTGTTGACAATCTGTTTACTATCAGTTTGAGTAATACTATGAAAGAACGTTATCACATTCTTTTTTCCCTTTTTTTTTTTGAAATTCTTCTTGGGCACATTGACTGGATGTTGATGTTTTAAAAAGTTTCAAATTTTTGCATGACGATTGCAAACATGAACAGAGATTAGAATCAGCGACTTTTGTGCCCATTACAAAAAAAGTCACAAAAAACAAATCAACAGATTCATTGAAAACCCCCCAAACTTAACCCCTTATCGACAGGTGACGTAATAGTACATCACATGCCGGGTGCAGGTGCATGGAGAGGGCTCACGGGCTGATCCTTCTCCATAGCCGGTAAGCCTTTGCTGCATATTGCCGATTGCAGGCAAAGCTGGCAGTGGCTTCAAAAAAATGTTGGCGAGGATAGTCGCTCCCCATGACGTCATCGGGGAATGGCAATCCATCGCCATGACAGCCTCAGGTCTTCCGAAGACTCGAGGCGGTCTCGTCTTAACCATTTCATTACAATGTGCGATCAGCACATTGTCATGAATGAGGAGGAAAATCCCCATGTACTGCCATACTGTAGTATGGCAGTAAACGATAGGATTGATCAGACAACCTAGGGTTAAAGTACCCTAGGGAGTCTGAAAAAAATAGTAAAAATAAAAATAAGAAAAAGTTTGAAAAAAAACTCTTAATAAAAAAAACTAAAAATTAAAATCACCCCCTTTTCCCTAGAACTGATATAAATATAAATAAACAGTTAAATTCATAAAGCACATAAAATGGGAAAGCTATTCGATAGGGCAATTGTGCATATATTATGAACTTGGCAGGATGAGTTGCAATACACAGGGAGTTTGAGGGTGGGGATAAAAACTGTGAGCCTGGATCAAAATGTGAGTAGGTGGTTGGATGGAAAGTTTTATGTTCTAAAGGATAATAGTTTCAATAATTTCATTGAGACCCGCAGGGCTCAGAATATTGAGTCTATATATCCAAAATACCTCTCTTTTGCAAAATATTTCATATCTGTTATGGACTTCCTCTGTTATATGATCAATCGGCATCATTGTTTAATAAGTTCTCATTTTTCTCATGTCTCAAGAAAAAATGAAATGAAAATCACTTTCTGATATTGGCTTGGTGTCTGTTGATACATTTATGTAGGGCTTGTGTTGTTCTGCCTATATATTGAAGTCCACAGAGACATTCTAAGAGGTATATTACATATTGCGTCGGGCAATCCATCTGATGTTTAACAGAAAAAAGTTCTGTTGTGGTGTTGGATAGGAAGGTGTTGGTATTATGACAAATATTTAGACAACTTAGGCAGAGCGGTTGTTTGCATTTTCTGAGTAGGTTTCCTTTCTTTTGACCCGATGTTGTTTGATCTGGCTTGGAGCTGAGATGCTTTTAAGGGTGGACACCCTTCTGAAGGTTACCTAGGGGGTTTTGGGGATTATTTCTTTAAGGACTTCCTCAAAAATATGCCAGTGTTTTTTAATGATAGCTTTGATTAGTTTGTGTTTATCATTATATTGTTGTACGTCTGTGCCAAAACATTGCACTATCCGCAGTTGGCAGAATAGGTGACGTTGATTTGTGTGTGAACTGTGGCTTAGATTTAGTAAGCCACACCCTGCTCCTTGCATTTCAGCCCTGACCAGCAAGGGTTACTAGCCTGATTGACAGTTCCTCCAGTGTGCTGCTGGAGGCGTGTCTGGGAACTGCATTTATACGTGCCTACTCCCATCAGACCTTGCTGGTCAAACTGCTATCTTCATGTGTTTCTAGCTTCTCTTGCATTCTCTAGTTCTGGATTCAGATTTCTTGCCTGAGTCTCAACTACTCTATTTGGATTGTGATTTGGTTATTGTTATTCACCTACTGTTGCCGCCTCGGATTGTATACCTCGCCTTATTGTGTTTATTTGTCTGTATTGTTACATGTTCACACATTAACCAGGGAGGGAACGTCGCCCAGTTATTGGCCTCCGTTTAGGGGGGACCCAAAAAGTAGGTAGGGACAGATTGGGGGTCTCAGTGTCAGAGCTCACTGTCCTTGTTTGTGTCCTGCCATTACATTGTGTAATGAAACTTAAAGGGGTTTTCCCACGAAGGCAAGTTAGGATACTAACTTGCTGATCAGTTGGGGTCCCAGTGCTGAGATCCCCACAGATTGCGAAAACTAGGGTTCTGACTGAGCCCTCATTGCTCCTCAGACTAATGGAGCAGATGGCTGCGCATGACCGTTCTGCTCCATTAATCTCTATGTAGCTGACAGAAATTGCCAAGCGCCGCACTCACTCACCTGAAAAATGGATGTGTCAGTGCAGTTTTTCCAGATTCTCCTATATTGACTATAAGGAATATTTTTCTTCCATTTCTTGAGGTGAGAAATTTTTTACATCTTTAAAAAATGTAGAAGTAATAATCAGTCATTTTTGTATTTCCAATTTTGAAATCCAAAAAGGTGATCTGGGAGTGGTTATGATCCATAGTGAAAGTGATTCCCCAAAGATTTTGGTTCAGATGATCCAGGAATAGGTTGGCTGCAGATGAAGAACAGGTCATCTATATGCCTGCGGTATGTGTATATATAATGCTGAAAGGGATGTTCAGATAGAATAAATTGGGATTCAAAGATCCCCATGAATAAGTTGGCATAAGAAAGGGCCACTCGGGTTCCCATCGCCATACTGCGTTTACATATCTATTCAACACCTCATCCATCCCCAGTAGGCTTGAGCACGCCCCCTCATACATATTACAAGTACTTTCTAAATCCGCATCCGCCCACGCACTGTATATGCGTTTGACTAGCGTCCCACATGCGCTCCAGGAACAATTTCTAGTTTCCATTTACCAGCCAATAAATAGATAAGTCTGGACATCACACATCGCTATAATCCACAACTCACGGATGCAACATATTAGTTAAGCCTGTGAGGGTTAAGATAATGATTATATGTCTATGATAATTACATGCTTTATGATTGTATACATGTGCCCTTTGCCCTATATTTTTGTACTCTGTTATGAAATACAGAGCTTTTCCCTTAAACCAGTTTTAATCAGATATATAGCTTTGTCAGCGAAACTCAAGTTTTATAATCAAAAAGCAGATGTTACTTAAGAATAGCACTGGCATCCGGACCATCGTTTTCCAGTAGACAACGATGATTGGAAATTCCCCAGGCATATCAACCAAGGCCTAGTTTTGAGGACCAATCAGAAGGGGTCAGAGGCCAGACATATATGCTTTGCTATCACCAATTGTAATGATTTTAATGTATGTAACCATGCTTCTTTGTATGAATATAAAAAGTTATGTATCAGGAAATAAAGTTCAGTTCTCTTTTCTGCATGGCGAGTTAAGAGCATGAGCTAAGACTAAAACAGAACTTGAGTCTGTCTTTTCTTACTATGAGCACGCATGCTCCACTAATTTGGAGTCTGAGAGAAGAGACCATTGTCGATTTAAGGACCCGACAAGCCCATCTTTATTATAACTCCTGAATTTGTGCTCTTAACTCCTGGACCCGTATCCAATATGCATGAGCTCTACCTCTAGACCAGTGATGGCGAACCTTTTGGCGACAGAGTGCCAAAGCTACGACCAAAATCTACTTGCATGTCACAAAGTGCCAACATGACAATTTAAGCAGTAACTTATTGAACCCTGCTGGATCACAGGTTTTAATCGTATTGGCGTCCTGAGTTCACAAGAGAAAGGATCGGGGGACCTAGAGCAGGAGATCCAAAGACAATCCATCTCTATCCACACCTCCTTGCTCCTCCTGTAGTCCTGGCAGCCAAATAGCGCTGAGCATGGCACATCCTGGACTGTATTGGATCACAGGAGAAAGCCTTGAGTCCTAGCTGGCAAACTCTGTGTTGGGGTGAAAGCTTGGGTGCCCACAGAAACGGCTCCGAGTGCCACCTCTGGCACCCGTGCCATAGGTTCGCCACCACTGCTCTAGACTATATAGCTCCACCTAGAGTTCATTTATAAGAGTTTCATTCACCTTGAGATTCATTGGTGTTATATATCAACTAATTTAGCAATTAAGAAACTTTTTTTTATGTATTGATTAACTTTAGCCAGATGAATTTTAACATTTGAACCTTTTTTATTAATCATCTATTTATATACAAACTATGTCACTGTTATGACATTAATTTTCTCTTTTAAAATAACTCATTTAAGCCTCATTATCATTACTATCTTTTTTCTTTTGCATTGTTTTAGACCTGATAAAGCACCCTTGTAGGTGCGAAACATTTTGTCAAATAAAGGACCAAATAAATAAATAATTATTTATTTATATAGTGCCTACAGATTATGCAGCGCTGCACAAAGCATGCCAAACAACCTACCAGTATGTTTTGTAGCGTGTGAGGAAGCCGGAGGACCCGGAGGAAACCCACGCAAACACGGAGAGAACATACTAACTCTTTGCAGATGTTGACCTGGGTGGGAACCAAACCCAGGACACCAGTGCTGCAAGGCAGAAGTGCTACTCACTCAGCCACCGTATAACCAACAACCGTACAACCAAGTAGGTTCTGGATTATGATTTCTTGCCTGTGTCTCAACTATTCCCCCGCTGTGGTGTTTCATGCACGGCTTGAATAAGTGCAGGAGTGTGTGAAACGGTCCATTGCTTTTACTGAGTGTCCGGCTTTGTATCTCCCTGTCCTATGGCTGAAGTTCAATAAAGAAAATTTTTGTTGTGTGCCGCATATTTTTTGCTTTATTTTTGCTATGAAAAGTCAGAGAAGGACCTGCGCCTTAGCACCCTTAAGCTTGCAGCCAGGAGCAGGATGGTATGGGGTGACCAAGGAATGAAGAAGAGCAGAGCAGGCATCAGGAACAGCGACAGGATAATGATTATGGCAGGTAACACAGAGCAGAGATTGCTGCCATTACAGGAGTTATTAATCTATTTCTAGTTTTGGCTTTAAAAGTTACATTTATGAAACGTGCAAATGTGACAGGACATGAGTTTATTTAGGTTTTATTGAAACCAATAAGCTACACACTGCTTTGTTTTTCTTCCGTGTAAATTAATTTATTACATTTATATGTTAATCACAAGTGGTAACCTTAACTAGTGTTCTGTCCAGTGGCTTACTGTGAAATCACATTTTCATCACTATTGACTCAGATCCCCAATGGATCTGATTGGATTAAGTTTACCATTCTGAATCATTCTTTCTTCTTTCCTCCTAAGGGTAAAAATATAAGAAGCCTTAGGGGTCTTTGAGATGTTCTTACAGAACAGTGAGAAATAGCATGAAATGACATTGATAAGAATCAAATGTTTCTAACAGAATTATTGTTTGCTTGAAGAATTTTGGAAAATAAACATATTAAACACCTAAGGCTACATACGGCTGTAATAAATATACATATAGAAATGTAGCTCTGCTTTTTATAAATCGAGACAGTATGTTAAACTTGAAAATAAGATACCAGCTTCAGGCAAGTTTACTGAACACTATTGCTTTCCATTGTTCTCTTATGTTATTGAACAGAAGAACGGAAAGTTTATACTGAAATTAAATTGAAGACCAGCAGATTAGTATCAGTTACAATAATTAGTAAATTAATTTCAGATGGACTAAACAAGATGCAGCAAAATTATTAATAAATGAGCCCTATATGTACAGCCAATATCTCTTGGCTGGAACACTCACAATTAAAATCCTTTGTCAGAACCAGGGGGCTAGATGCGTCCTTCGAGAAGACCCTCACGGCATTCGAGGGCTTGTTCTGTTCTGCTACTCCCCCTGAACATGTGATATTACAGATATACTCCCTACTGATCCAGGAATCAGACACCTTGGCCTTGCCCTTTGTAGCGGGATGGGAGCGGGACATGGAAACTTTGACAACACCCTGTAGACTGGGGTAAGGTAATCACATACACACATAAAGTCTTAATTGCCTGCTCTGCCCAGGAGCGGAATTATAAGATCTTATCACTATGGTATAGGTATGGGTTGCACAAATTCTATCCATCCGTTCCAGACACCTGTTGGCGTTATGAAGGCCCCGGGGCAACATGCCTAACATTTGGTGAAGTTGTACTAGAATTCATCTTTCTGGGATCAGGTCTTCAAAGCCTATCACACTGTTGCAGGTGCACCGGCTGACAGCTCCCCTGAGATAGTATTACTATCTATCCTTCCAGGTTCTATTGGCTCTAAAAACAGAGCCTGTAGATATTTTGTCTAATAGCTGTGAGATATATGATTCCGCAACACTGGCGTTCTCCTACAGTTCCCTCTATAATGGAGTGGGCACAGGAAATGATGCTTCTTCATCGCATAGAGGAGCTGTCGGCTGAGAGCTCCTCCATGAGGTTGGAGGGTCGTGAGAATAGAGCTGGAAGCCACACTGAGGCACATCAATCTCTCCCAGGCCCCCTACCCCCTACCCTCTCTTTAAGGTACTGTTCTTCTATACATGTCTCCCCCCTCTCTCTCTCTCCCCCTCCCCTTTTCCTTATCAAGCTCGTTTTTCTACTTTTTTAGTGACTGTGATCCATAATATTTGAATTGTATGCAATATACAACAAATTAAACATAGGTACAGTGAACATCAGCTTTCCCACATAGGTACAGTGAACATCAGCTTTCCCACTTCAATTAGGCTCTAGTGTAATTCGATTCAAATTATGGACATGTATGGTTTGGAGCAGTTTGTTTATGCTGCAATAATTAATGTGGCCCTAACTCTCACTAAGCACTAATATGCCACTTTAGGTGCACATTGTTTCTGTCTTTTCAGACACAGTAGAGTCACCACAAACTTTATAAACACATGTGCAAGCAGTTTGCATGTTCTATGCAAAGTTGGTCAGAAAACTGGTGCAAACACTTTAATAAATGTGGGACAATGTTTTCAGTTATTGCACCTGCCCAAGCTACAACCAAGACCCACTTATTTATCGCAAAGTGTCAACACAAATGTAATTAGTGATTTACACTCCCTGCTCTGTCACAGTTTTCATTCATATCAGCACCCTGAGGACACCAATAAAGCAGAAAATAGAAGAAATTTGGATGATCATTGTAGCTTCCCTCCAGGGTCCCATAAACAGGAAGAATTGTCAGGGCTGGAGCAGGACCTACAATGAAAATCCAGATCTGTCCACACCTTCCCACTCCTCCAGTAGTCCCAGATAGCACTGTCACTTTAAAATAGCTATGTACACAGCAAGTCCTGGGCTGTCTGGCACTGCAGAAAGATACCTGGAGTCCTCTCTGGTGATGGCCTGGGTGCCCACAGAGAGGGCTCTGAGTGGCACCTCTTGGCACCCACGCCATAGGTTCTCCACCACTGTCCTAGACAGGGCATTAAATTCAGCAAATGGGACATTGTGAGCTTGACTGGATAGTGCTAAACCCTCTGCCACAGTGACTTTATACAATCAGGAATTATGTTGCTTGTTAACACACTGGTTTACTGGCAATGGTTTATTAGGTCAATTTCTGCTGAGAGTTTCCTTTAAGAATTTTATAATTAATCCTGTTTAATGTAATATTGTTCTAAGTAAGCAGCATTCTGTAATTTGCTGAAGCTTTTGAGTCTAAGCCAAAAATGGGTTTCTGTTATTCTTCTCTATAATGGAAATCAAATAATGATGGTAAAAGGAAGCCTTCATTTTATCATTGGTTACAATAGACTACATGCATACCTTGTTGTTTTAATATAATAATAATTCTTTTCTTTATATAGCACACACAGATTACGCAGCACTACACAGAGTTTGCCAAATCGGTCCCTGTCCCCAATGGGGTTCACAATCTAATCAACCTACCAGTATTTTCTGGAGTGTGGGAGGAAACTGGTGGACCCAGAGGAAACCCACATAAACACGGAGAGAACATACAAATAAGGCAATATCACAAAATGCAGTCTAGTCTTTTGAGACAGCAATTTAATTTGATGCCACTTAAAACTGTAGTTACCTAGTGAAAATGCTTAGCATCTTACATGATGCCATAGCCAGATATAGCGATACAATTTCTCCTAGGCTGAAGAGCCAGAAAAGTCTTGAATAAAAGCATTTTTATTGGGTCTAAAACTAGTAAACATGCTCTTTAGTCAACTTATTGACATTTCGATGTCATAGCAAATTAACAGTTTATGGTAGACAGCACAAAAGGAAAGCACATAAGGCTATTGGTGTCATATCAAATCTATTAAAACATAGCAATAAAAGCACTGATGTGGAATTTTGTTGCTTTATCAATGTCTCCTGTCAAAAAAATGCCAATGGATGTTTACAGATTATGATGACTGACCTTTGGAAGGAACCTGAGGATACTGAGTCATTATCTATGGGTGAAAAAGCCACAAGTATTTAAGCGAATATGATAACATATTATGCAATTATGGACAATAAAAAAACAGTAACATGATAACTACTAAGTAGCAGATCTATCACTATAAAGGGAACCTAAGTTCCACCTAAAAGGAGAAAACTAATATTACAGATAATACATTATAACAATTGTACACATTTTACATTCTTCCGGTGTGTTGCGTTCCAGCAATCATAATGTCTGACGATCATATCCCAAGTATACCACAATGAAGAACCAACAGGATCATATAAAAATGAACTATGTCACCATGCGTACATATACCTATGTCTGTAAGTGTATTCTCTGTAAATGTAATTATAATTATACACTCACCGGCCACTTTATTAGGTACACCTGTCCAACTGCTCGTTAACACTTAATTTCTAATCAGCCAATCACATGGCGGCAACTCAGTGCATTTAGGCATGTAGACATGGTCAAGACAATCTCCTGCAGTTCAAACCGAGCATCAGTATTGGGAAGAAAGGTGACTTGAGTGCCTTTGAACGTGGCATGGTTGTTGGTGCCAGAAGGGCTGGTCTGAGTATTTCAGAAACTGCTGATCTACTGGGATTTTCACGCACAACCATCTCTAGGGTTTACAGAGAATGGTCCAAAGAAGAAAAAACATCCAGTGAGCGGCAGTTCTGTGGGCGGAAATGCCTTGTTGGTGCCAGAGGTCAGAGGAGAATGGGCAGACTGGTTCGAGCTGATAGAAAGGCAACAGTGACTCAAATCACCACCCATTACAACCAAGGTAGGCAAAAGAGCATCTCTGAACGCACAGTATGTCGAACTTTGAGGCAGATGGGCTACAGCAGCAGAAGACCACACCGGGTGCCACTCCTTTCAGCTAAGAACAGGAAACTGAGGCTACAATTTGCACAAGCTCATCGAAATTGGACAGTAGAAGATTGGAAAAATGTTGCCTGGTCTGATGAGTCTCGATTTCTGCTGCGACATTCGGATGGTAGGGTCAGAATTTGGCGTCAACAACATGAAATTATGGATCCATCCTGCCTTGTATCAACGGTTCAGGCTGGTGGTGGTGGTGTCATAGTGTGGGGAATATTTTCTTGGCACTCTTTGGGCCCCTTGGTACCAATTGAGCATCGTTGCAACGCCACAGCCTACCTGAGTATTGTTGCTGACCATGTCCATCCCTTTATGACCACAATGTACCCAACATTTGATGGCTACTTTCAGCAGGATAATGCGCCATGTCATAAAGCTGGAATCATCTCAAACTGGTTTCTTGAACATGACAATGAGTTCACTGTACTCAAATGGCCTCCACAGTCACCAGATCTCAATCCAATAGAGCATCTTTGGGGTGTGGTGGAACGGGAGATTCGCATCATGGATGTGCAGCCAACAAATCTGCGGCAACTGTGTGATGCCATCATGTCAATATGGACCAAAATCTCTGAGGAATGCTTCCAGCACCTTGTTGAATCTAGAGGCAGTTGAATTGAGGCAGTTCTGAAGGCAAAAGGGGGTCCAACCCGTTACTAGCATGATGTACCTAATAAAGTGGCCGGTGAGTGTAAATGTATTTATACACATAGCGTTCACTCACACAAAGATCTAATATGTATGAGGAGATGGAGCCATGTTCATGTTCTGGACTGTAAAATACACCTATATGGAAGTCTGGCTTTATGTGTCTAACTTGTTGGAACTTAATAGAGCAGTAAAAGCATAATTTGATGTATGAATATTAAAGCACAGAAGAAAATGAGAAACCTCCATAAAAATTAACTTTGAGGTGAATTACTGTGTGTCACCTAGGCTTTATGGGTTCTTTCTCCGTGTGCTGCCATGTTCAACATTGTGCATTTTTCTTCTTTCATATTTTCATGACGTAATTTATGACTGTCTTCTACATGGGCTATTAGATAAGTGGATCATTTTAATCTAAAACTTTCATGTAAAATTGAATTCTGTTATCAATGCTGAACATCTGGTGCTAGAGTGATGCTGGTTTGGTTTCCTCTCAAGATCCTTGCTTAATATATTAGCATGGATTATGAATAAATCATAAATATAGTGTGCCCTTCGTGGAGCGTTACAACTAAAGACTGTTGTATAGCTGGAGGCAAAGATGTTGTTTAGAAGAAATGTATTATTGGACAGATAACAGTTTAACCTAGACATATAACATTTGTCTATAACATGCTTTTATATGGCTTGTAATGCAGTTATATAAAGATGTTTTATTTTTAGTTTTTAATTGATTTTTCAGTTTTTCTGGTAAAGACTAACATAACATTTACACAAACTGAAAATCCATCAAAATAATACTACTAATGTTATATAGCTCTTCTACTTGCTTCTAAAACATGCCTAAACCATCTAGACATCTGTAAATGTTTGCTTATCTACCACCAGGATAAAGGATTGTAAATCTAGCACACTTACATGCTTGTGTGTTCCCCCCTCTGGTCCCCCCTCTATTATTTTAGCTTTTTATGCACAGTTTTTCTAAAGAGGTTTTTAAAATAATGAAAATAAGCCTGAGGGACTCTGGGTTCCAAAGATGTTAATAGAGCCTGGAACGTTTACCATTTTATTAGTTATAGAGCAAACTATGTGGTATATGTATTTGTTTGCAACCAATTTTATATTGGTAAGGCCACTACATGAGGTTCCCCTCATCTCAGACAACGCATACACACTGATCATGCATGTATCCCTAATGTTTTCACATTTTCTGGTATCGAGAGAGTTCCCCCCGGAGAAAAGGAGTAGATAGAGATAGGGAGTTGCTCCATTGCAAAGCAAGGTGGATTTTAAGGACAGAAACAGAAGAAACAACAGGGCTCAATGATAAGAAAGATATGGCAGTATTTTTATAGATTGAATAGGTTTTGCATAATATTTCCCTATGATAATTAAATAGGTTAATTTCATTTGTTAATAACTAGAGATGAGCGAGCACTAAAATGCTCGGGTACTCGTTATTCGAGACGAACTTTTCCCGATGCTCGAGTGCTCGTCTCGAATAACGAGCCCCATTGAAGTCAATGGGAGACTCGAGCATTTTTCAAGGGGACCAAGGCTCTGCACAGGGAAGCTTGGCCAAACACCTGGGAACCTCAGAAAAGGATGGAAACACCACGGAAATGGACAGGAAACAGCAGGGGCAGCATGCATGGATGCCTCTGAGGCTGCTTAATCGCACCATTATGCCAAAATTATGGGCAACAGCATTGCCATGACAGAGTGACAGAATGAAGCTAGATAGCATCTAAAACATCCAATAATTGACCCTGACACTATAGAGGACGGCATGCAGAGGCAGCGGCAGCAGCGGCAGGCTAGAGAGTGGCATGGCGACATACCCTAAATGGAGTCAGGCTTCAAACCAATGGGTGGCAGAGTGGAACCAAAGGAGGTGAGCAAGAAGCGCTCAAATAATATCGGTACATGATAAAAGTTTGCCAGTATATTTTGTGGATTACACAGCAGGGTGGCGACAAAGTTAACATGGAAGCCATGAAAACAACCCAAAATTCTGCCTGACACAGCTCGTTTGATAAGGGGACCATGTATGGAGGCAGTGAACTAGTAGTAGATTAAAGGTGCTGCAGTTAAAACTATGTTAGTTGGATCTTGGCATGGAGCTGGCGCTCCGCTGCCAGGCGAGCTTTCGCCAATCCAAGCACCTGTCTCTAGGCTACTCCCCAAACAGCACTTCTAAGAACCTTTTGTATAAGATCAAGTGTAGTAGCGTTCTTATAAGTTTAGGATATGGCGGGTGAGGGGGAATGTAAACAGAAGCGCAAGAAGCGCTGAAATAATATTGGTAAATGATAAAAGTTTGCCAGTATATTTTGTGGATAACACAGCTGGGTGGCGACAAAGTTAACAACTTTGATGTGGAATCCATGAAAACAACCCAAATTTCTGCCTGACACACCTCGTTTGATAAAGGGACGATGTATGGAGGCAGCTATATGGACGACTTTTGGAGGTAGCAATGGAGACAACGTGTGGAGGCTGCTATGGAGACAATTTAATTTGGATAGTGCCTGTATGTGGCAGTCCAAAAAAGTTTTCAAACCAGAGGAGCAGGTAGGTGGCCCTCCAGAAAAATGGAATAGATTGAGTGCCTGTATGTGGCAGTCCAAAAAAGTTTTCAAACCAGAGGAGCAGGTAGGTGGCCCTCCAGAAAATGGAATAGATTGAGTGCCTGTATGTGGCAGTCCAAAAAAGTTTTCAAACCAGAGGAGCAGGTAGGTGGCCCTCCAGAAAAATTGAATAGATTGAGTGCCTGTATGTGGCACTCCCAAAAATTGTTTAAAACAGAGGACCGGGTCGGTGGCCCTCCAGAAAAATTAAATGCATAAAGTACTATAGCTAGAGCCAGTGGGCCCTGTCAAAAAATAGCCAGTTTCCTCTGCTTTACTGTACAAAGAGGAGGAGAAGGAAGAAAATGAGGAGGAGGAGGAGTGGATAAATTATTCAGGTTGAGCTTCTTTCACCTGGTGGAGATTGGAAATTATGAGAAATCCAGGCTTTATTCATCTTAATAAGGGTCAGCCTGTCAGCGCTGTCAGTCGACAGGCGTGTACGCTTATCGGTGATGATGCCACCAGCTGCACTGAAAACCCGCTCGGACAAGACGCTAGCGGCAGGGCAGGCAAGAACCTCCAAGGCGTACAGCGCCAGTTCGTGCCACATGTCCAGCTTTGAAACCCAGTAGTTGTAGGGAGCTGTGTGATCATTTAGGACGATGGTATGGTCAGCTACGTACTCCCTCACCATCTTTCTGTAAAGATCAGCCCTACTCTGCCGAGACTGGGGACAGGTGACAGTGTCTTGCTGGGGTGACATAAAGCTGGCAAAAGCCTTGTAAAGCGTACCCTTGCCAGTGCTGGACAAGCTGCCTGCTGATTGGAAGAAGGCAATGTTCTCTAGGGAAGCCTTCTGGATACTTAACCTAGAAACACGCTCGCCAAAAGGGCTAAATTTTAAACAGGATCTCATGTATTTCTATTAATTTACTAGAATTACTTAAAATTACCTATGTTTATGCACTTGATTATTGTTTGCATATTTTTTCTTGTATATTTCTTTGCATGTATTTCCCCATTTGGCCTTTTCCCTGTATGTAATTATCCTTGTCCAGCTGACATAGGGGGTGGGACCCATGACCTCACCGGAAACCTGACCGGGGTTACCATTTGGTTATACTTAAAACCCTGTTTCAGGCCATTTGAGCCAGGTATGAGTAAGGACTAGGATCTGATAGTCCGAAACGCGTTACCGCAAGCTCTGTCGTCTGTTTTTGTGTCATGTCTTCAATGTATCCATGGTCATTCCTTTTGCACATGAATTTTTTAACGTGGAACCAATAAATGTTTTTTGATATACCTTTTAGCCATTTGGAATACACTGCATCTATTTTTCTTCTGCTGGAGCCCTACCACCACTTTCTCTTGTTTTTGGATCATAGCCTTCTTGGCGGGACTGATACCGGATCGGACCCTTGGACTCCGTGCACACTGTCGCTGTGAGGTTTTGCAGTTCTGCTTTGGGGTGAGCTGTTTTTTACCATTTATCCCCTTTTTTTGTTTGTTGCCTGCTCGCCTACTCTCCCTCGCTACTTGTCCCGCAGAACTACGCACTCTGCCGCTAGCGCTGTCAGAAGGGAAATACTGTTTCAGCTTGTGCACCAGGGCCTGCTGGTATTCATGCATTCTCACACTCCTTTCCTCTCCAGGGATGAGAGTGGAAAGATTTTGCTTGTACCGTGGGTCCAGGAGAGTGAACACCCAGTAATCGGTGCTGGAATAAATTCTTTGAACGCGAGGGTCACGGGATAGGCAGCCTAGCATGAAATCTGCCATATGCGCCAGAGTACCAACGCGTAAGAATTCACTCCCCTCACTGGCCTGACTGTCCATTTCCTCCTCCTCCAACTCCTCTTCTTCTGCCCATACACGCTCAACAGTGAAGGACTCAACAATGGTCCCCTCTTGTGTCTCGCCAACATTCTCCTCCTCTTCCTCCTCATCCTCCTCCACCTCCTCCGATTTGCGCTGAGAAACAGACCTAAGGGTGCTTTGGCTATCAACAAGGGAATCTTCTTCCCCCGTCTCTTGTGATGAGCGCAAAGCTTCCGACTTCATGCTGATCAGAGAGTTTTTCAACAGGCCAAGCAGCGGGATGGTGAGGCTGATGATGGCGGCATCGCCACTGACCATCTGTGTTGACTCCTCAAAGTTACTCAGCACCTGACAGATATCAGACATCCACGTCCACTCCTCATTGTAGACTTGAGGAAGCTGACTGACCTGACTACCAGTTCTGGTGGAAGTTGACATCTGGCAGTCTACAATGGCTCGGCGCTGCTGGTAAACTCTGGATAACATGGTCAGT
This sequence comes from Engystomops pustulosus, assembly GCF_040894005.1. Lineage (NCBI taxonomy): Eukaryota > Metazoa > Chordata > Amphibia > Anura > Leptodactylidae > Engystomops > Engystomops pustulosus. The sequence goes on from NC_092414.1 coordinate 46,401,467, forward strand.
GTTGAATTCCACCTCGTGGGCACGTCGCACAACAGTCGGTGAGCGGGCAGTTGGAGGCGGCGCTGCGCTGCCCTGAGAGTGGCAGCATCTGTGCTGGACTTCCTGAAATGCGCACAGATGCGGCGCACCTTCGTGAGCAAATCAGACAGATTGGGGTACGTCTTGAGGAAACGCTGAACTATCAGATTTAACACATGGGCCAGGCATGGCACATGTGTCAGTCTGCCGAGTTGCAGAGCCGCCACCAGGTTACGGCCGTTGTCACAACCATGCCTGGCTTCAGGTTCAGCAGTGCCAGCCACAGATCAGTCTGCGCCGTGATGCCCTGTAATAGCTCTTGGGCGGTGTGCCTTTTATCGCCTAGGCTCAGCAGTTTGAGCACCGCCTGCTGTCGCTTAGCGACCGGACTGCTGCTGTGCCTAGAGCTACCGACTGATGGCGCCATGCCCACGGATGGTAGTTCGGAGGAGGAGGTGGAGGAGGGGTGGGAGGAGGAGGAGGCATAGTAGGCCTGAAACACCTGGACCGAGGTAGGCCCCGCAATCCTCGGCGTCGGCAGTATATGACCAGCCGCAGGGTCAGACTCGGTCCCAGCCTCCACCAAGTTAACCCAATGTGCCGTCAGCGATATATAGTGGCCCTGCCCGGCAGCACTCGTCCACGTGTCCGTGGTCAGGTGGACCTTGTCAGAAACGGCGTTGGTCAGGGCACGGATGATGTTGTCTGACACGTGCTGGTGCAGGGCTGGGACGGCACATTGGGAAAAGTAGTGGCGGCTGGGGACCGAATAACGAGGGGCGGCCGCCGCCATGAGGTTGCGAAAGGCCTCGGTCTCTACTAGCCTATAGGGCAGCATCTCCAGGCTAAGCAATCTGGAGATGTGGACATTAAGGGCTTGGGCGTGCGGGTGGGTTGCACTATATTTGCGTTTCCGCTCCAGCGTCTGGGGTATGGAGAGCTGAACGCTGGTGGATGCTGTGGAGAATCGTGGAAGCGACGATGGGGTTTTTGTGGCAGGGTCCTGGGCAGGGGGCTGACTATCAGCTGACACAGGGGAAGGAGCAGTGGTGTGCACGGCCGGAGGTGAACGGGCTTGTTGCCACTGAGTGGGGTGTTTAGCATTCATATGCCTGCGCATACTGGTGGTAGTTAAGCTAGTAGTGGTGGAACCCCTGCTGAGCCTGGTTTGGCAAATGTTGCACACCACAGTCCGTCGGTCATCCGGTGTTTCCTTAAAGAACCTCCAGACTTCTGAAAATCTAGCCCTCGCCGCAAGAGCCCTCGCCACGGGAGCTTCACTAGTTGACACATTTGGCGCTGATGCACCAGCTCTGGCCCTGCCTCTCCGTCTGGCCCCACCACTGCCTCTTCCAACCTGTTCTGGTCGAGGACTCTCCTCCGTCTCAGAAGCACTGTGTTCACCCGGCCTATCAACCCAGCTTGGGTCTGTCACCTCATCATCCTCCAATCCCTCAGTCTGCTCCCCCCTCGGACTTCGTGCCCTGACAACAACTTCCCCACTGTCTGACAACCGTGTCTCCTCATCGTCGGACACCTCTTTACACACTTCTTCCACTACGTCAAGAAGGTCATCATCACCCACAGACTGTGACTGGTGGAAAACCTGGGCATCGGAAAATTGCTCAGCAGCAACCGGACAAGTGGTTTGTGAGTGTGGCAAGGGTCCAGAAAACAGTTCCTCAGAGTATGCCGGTTCAAAGGCCAAATTTTCCTGGGAGGGGGCAGACTGGGGGGGAGGAGGCTGAGGTGCAGGAGCTGGAGGAGTGCCGATTTCGGTGACATGGGTGGACTGCGTGGAAGACTGACTGGTGGACAAATTGCTCGAAGCATTGTTGGCAATCCACGACATCACCTGTTCGCACTGTTCTGGCCTCAACAGTGCTCTACCACGAGTCCCAGTAACTTCAGACATGAACCTAGGGAGTGTAGCTCTGCGGCGTTCCCCTGCTCCCTCATAAGCAGGTGGTGTCTCACCCCGCCCAGGACCACGGCCTCTGACCCCTGCAGTAGTTGGACGCCCACGTCCCCGCCCTCGTCCTCTACCCCTAGCCCTCGGGTTAAACATTTTGAAAATGAGAGTTATAACTTTAATTTTTTTTTTACCTTTTTTTTGTGTTTTTTGTTTTTCTTTTGTGTTTTTTAGTTTTTAAAACCAAACGATGCTATCCTATTGCTATGGCTATTTTCTAGCCAAGTATGAAAGCACACTACTATGCCAGATGAGATGACGCTGAGTTATTAAAAAAATAAACGTAAAATAAAAAAGGAAATGGCAGACTGTGCCTAATTGAAATCCAACCCCTAATAAATTTTCCCACTTCGGTCTTTGCGATGGATATGTGCGTCACTAAGCGCAAAACACAGCGGTCGCAAGTCTCACTACAAATTGCTCACAATTTGCTAGTAGATGCACTGCAGCAAGTACAGCCACCAGCAGATCAACCAGAAATCAAATATATATAACGCTACTGTAGACGTAAGTAAGCCGTTTGGATTCTCCTATGGCTATTTTCTAGCCAAGTATGAAAGCACACTACTATGCCAGATGAGATGACGCTGAGTTATTAAAAAAATAAACGTAAAATAAAAAAGGAAATGGCAGACTGTGCCTAATTGAAATCCAACCCTTAATAAATTTTCCCACTTCGGTCTTTGCAATGGATATGTGCGTCACTAAGCGCAAAACACAGCGGTCGCAAGTCTCACTACAAATTGCTCACAATTTGCTAGTAGATGCACTGCAGCAAGTACAGCCACCAGCAGATCAACCAGAAATCAAATATATATAACGCTACTGTAGGCGTAAGTAAGCCGTTTGGATTCTCCTATGGCTATTTTCTAGCCAAGTATGAAAGCACACCACTATGCCAGATGAGATGACGCTGAGTTATTAAACAAAATAAACGTAAAATAAATAAAGGAAATGGCAGACTGTGCCTAATTGAAATCCAACCCCTAATAAATTTTCCCACTTTGGTGTTTGAGGTGGATAAGTGTGTCACTAAGAGCTAAACACAACGGTAGCAAGTCCCCCTGCAAATTCCTCACAATATGGTACTAGCTGCAAATAAAAAAAAAAAAAAAGTATAACGTTATTGTAGCCCTAAGAAGGGCTGTTGGGTTCTTGGAGAATCACTCCTGCCTAACAGTAAGCTAATAGAACACCCTAACGCTTTCCCTGACCAGCAGCAGCTCTCTCCCTAGCGGCATCCAGACACAGAATGATCCGAGCAGCGCGGGCAGCGGCTAGTCTATCCCAGGGTCACCTGATCTGGCCAGCCAACCACTGCTATCGACTTGTAAGGGTACCACGTCATGCTGGGTGGAGTGCTTGTGATTGGCTCTGTTTCTGGCCGCCAAAAAGCAAAACGGCGGGAGCTGCAATTTTCTCGAGCGGGCGAAGTATTCGTCCGAGCAACGAGCAGTTTCGAGTACGCTAATGCTCGAACGAGCATCAAGCTCGGACGAGTATGTTCGCTCATCTCTATTAATAACATTAATAATAACACTAAGAAACGATATGCGTTATGGTTTCCATTGTTCATTTCCATTCTGGAAACCAATCTAAGATCAGCTTTTATTTTTTTATTGTAGATTATAAAGTGAAAGCTGAGTGCTGATTGGTTGCCCTGAGCAAACAGAACAGTTTTGATTAATGAGGCCCAAAGTCAACAGTCTTAAAGTGTGCTAGAATTTATCAAAATGATGAATCTGGCATAGCAAAAGACTTATGTGGTCTAACTTTGTCAGAGTATCCAACACATGGAAAAATTATTGTTTTAACCCCTTAATGCCGCAGCCGTTAATTTTTGTGTTTTCATTTTTCACTCCCCACCTTCAAAAATCTGTAACTTTTTTATTATTTCCATGTACAGAGCTGTGTGACGGCTTATTTTCTGCACAACAAATTATACTTCAAAATGGTGGTATTTAATATTCCATGCCGTGGAATTTTTTGGGGGGATTTTGCCATCTTCTGGGGCTAATAACTTTTTTATACTTTGGTGTATGGAGCTGTGGGTGGTGTTGTTTTTTGCGAATTTTGATGATGTTTACAATGTTATCATTTTTAGGACTGTGCGACCTTTTGATCACTTTTTATAGAATTTTTTTTTTTTAATGGCAAAAAAGTGCCATTTTCTGTTACGGGGTTAAACGCAGTCAAAAACCGTTATCATATTTTGATAAATCGGGCATTTTCGGATGCGTCGATACCTAATGTGTTTATGATTGATACTGTTTATTTATATTTATATCAGTTCTAGGGAAAGGGGGGTGATTTGAGTTTTTAGTTTTTTTTATTATATATTTTTTTAATTTTTATTTTTACTATATTTCAGACTCCCAAGGGTACATTAACCCTAGGTTGTCTGTAAGATCCTATCATATACTGCTATACTACTGTATAGCAGTATATGGGGATTTTACTCCTCATACATTACAATGTGCTGATAGCACATTGTAATGAATGAGTTAAAACGAAGTATCCTGGGGTCTTCGTGAGAACCGAGGCTACCTTGGCGACGGATCGACGTCACGGGGAAAGACGATGACGTCATGGGGAAAGACGATCCTCAGATCGCTTTGCCGGTGGCAATCAGCCCGAAAACACCCGCGATCGGTGCTGGCACCGGTCGCGGGTGTTACCGGTAAGTCTTTGCTGCAACATGCAGCAAAGACTTACCGGCAATGGAGAGGGCTCAGCCCGTGAGCCCTCTCCATGCATCGGGACCCGGCATGTGAGGTAATACTACGTCACATGTCGGTAAGGGGTTAAAATGTCTATGTCCCCTTGGGTGATCACTGGAGATCTCCAGTACCTGATATACTGCATGTTATTTCCCATTTGTTCCTGCTTTGTGTGCCAAATTCATGGGTTTGAAACCATTTTCTCTCTTTTTAGTGATGCATTTTCTGATCTTCAGAACTCCTTACACTGGTAGAGGTGTCCTGTAATGGCCATTCGTATAAGGAGAATAATTTCCATCCTGATGTAGCCTGGGCATAATGAGGTAGTTTCAGGGTGTTATTCATTATAGTATTTTAATTCCTGTTTTTTTCAGTATTTTTGGAGACTTTCTTCGGCGCACTGCAATTTTTGTCCCTTTTTGATTAATTTTGAAATGTCAGACATCTCATTCCCGGAGGTTATGCCACCCCCACCCCAGAATGGTATATTTTTGTTTTTATACTTGTGACCTTTTTTGGAGAATTTGCCCATATGTGACAATTTTTCTACTTTTCCACTCATCTAACAATGTTCGCTGTGACAGAGTTCTTCAGTGTTGTACGTGTCTATCTCTTTAGAATCTAGGTGTGGATGCATAAAAAAGTTGCAACTTTGGTGCAAAAAATGCCACGCCAGAGCAGGTGTAGGAAAAAGTTTAGAAGGGGTAGCAGAAGAATTTGCAACTTTTGAGTGACTTTTTAAAAAATGTTACAACCACCCACGGATTAATCTACCTGGTAAATTTGGTTTAAAAACCAATGTCTTACATTGTATTTCAATATATTTTTTATTGTAGCTTCACAAAAAAGACAAGGCAAAGCCCAGGAACATGGTAAATTTCCAACATCAATAAGGTAAAATTACCTTCAAATCACTGTGAATGGAATCATTAGTGTAAGATCCCTGACATCAATTTTGTCTGTCAGATTTTCTATAGGAAATTGCAGTTTATTCTTTAACTCATCAATGTTTTCTCCTTTAATGGCATAACAATGACAGAGATGACAGACTGTAAGAAGTGAACCATATATTTCACACGCAAACAAAATATGTACTATAGCAAGATTTGTCTTCCATGAAAGAAAGCGACCATAAAAGCAACATCTGTAATATTATAGGCACTCAAACATTGTCATACTAGGTGGAAGTGCTACTAGTTTTATATTCAAATCACCAAACATTTATCTGTCTTGGCCACAAAATGGCATAGGTTAGAAACAATGTTACAACCCAAGACTGAAGTGACTAAACTAAGGCCAAGATTGTTTAGTAATTCAAACAAGTATTCACCCAAGTGTTCATTGAAGCATTACTATTGCTATTTTAAGGTATACAAGGTGTTAAGCTGTTAAAGGGGCATTCTGATGAAGACAAGTTTCTTATATGTACTCAGGATAACAAAATAAAACTTTCCCTAATTCATTGTTATTAACAAAAATGCAGCATTTCACAGATGTAAGTCCAACCTGTCTCTATCAGTCCTGCTGTACACAATTTCAGTTACCCCTTGACACGACCCAGTAACTTCGAAATTAGGGTCAGGCGTTATCTTGGATTTCTATGTGAGATTGTGCAGATTACATTTCTGTCTCTCTGCTCTGTGCCTGTAGCCATGCCCCCTGCAGGAAGCTCAGAGACATTCACTGATTAATTCCTGCCAGGAGATCTTGAGCTGACTACAAGGAGATAAGTGATCTGGGGGATGGGGAATGCAGGCACATATCTGTGAGATGTAGCAGGCTCACAGTGTAAAAGTCTGGCAGCCTCTGTCTGTCAACCTTGTGTAATCTGATTCATCTGACCAAAAATACAATATACATGCTCCGTCTTTTCTGCTTAGTGTTCACACAGGTCTGATACACAAAGCTCTCAGTACCCAGTTATTCCATAGCAATCAAAACATTATTCAGACCATCCAAGTGTTTAATTCTTATTTTATATATAAATGTGTTACATCACCAATCTTCGGCTTGATATGCCAAAGTCCATGGGTAAGTCCACACTAAACATCCATGGCTTCCACTGAGACGCCGAACACACCGGGCATTCGGCGTCTCAGTGGAAGCCATGGATGTTTAGTGTGGACTTACACACGGCATATCAAGCCGAAGATTGGGGATGTACTTTTGCCTTTATGTCTTTGAACGAATTTATATATAAAATAAGAATTAAACACATGGATGGTCTGAATAATGTTTTGATTAACCCCTAGGCGCACCAGGACGTTATAGTACGTCCCCGGGGCTAGATGCTTAGCGCACGGGGACGTTCTATAACGTCCTGCTTCTGGCACCGGCTCACGAACGGAGCCGGTACCAGAAGCAGCGGCTGTCAGCTGTCTAGTACAGCTGACAGCCTGCGCTAACACCCGCGATCGGAGCCGGCTCCGATCGCGGGTGTTAACCCCTTACACGCCGCGGTCAAACATGACCGCGGCGTGTAAGGGTGCTTGCGCTGTGGATCGGATCCCCCGTGCCGCTTACCGGGGGATCCGATCCACTTCTGGGCAGCTCCGAGGACTGGCATGTGCCCCGGAGCTGCCCGGTCTCCATGGCAGTCAGACCCCTTCCGGGTCTGACTGTAAACTGTCTGAGCATGCGCAAGCTTGCTCAGACAGTTAACACTGCTCTACAATAAAATAGTATTGTAGAGCAGTGTATTGGACTTAAACCAGAGATCAGAGCATCACTGGTTTAAGTTCAAGTATGTAGAAGTAAAATTATGCAAAAACAGTTAACACTACACATTATAATAAATAAAAAATAAATACATAAAAATATAAGCCCCTAAAATGTCACTTTCCCATAAAAACACTTAATAAAGTATAAAAAACACAAAAAACCCCGCATATTTGGTATTGCCGCGTCCGTAACAATCTGTATAATAAAACAGAATCGTTACTGGACCCGCACGGTACACGCCGTAGAAAAAAAACGCAAAAACGTTCCGAAAAAAGATAATTTTTAATTAATACCCTATAAAAAAATGCTCTAAAAAGTAATTTAAAAAATGTTATGCACTCCAAAATAATCCCACTAAAAAGAACAACTCTTCTCGCAAAAAATAAGCCCCTAACTAGATTTGTCAGCCGAAAAATAAAAAAGTTATGCATATGAAAAGATGATGATGCTAAAATGAACAAGATTTTCTCCAAATTGGTTTTTATTCAGTACAATTGAATAAAATACACAAAACCCCCACATATTTGGTATCCCTGCGTCCGTAATAATCTGCATAATAAAACAGAATCGTTATTAGATCCGCAAAGTGAACCCCGTAAAAAACAAAACAAAAAAAAGCTCCAGAAAAAAGATCATTTTCAATTAATACCCTATAAAAATGCTCTAAAAAGGGATTTAAAAAATGTTACGCACTCTAAAATAAGACCACTAAAATCCTTCTCGCAAAAAATAAGCCCTTAAACAGATTTGTGAGGCGAAAAATAAAAAAGTTATGCATATGAAAGACGGTGATGCTAAAAGTAACAACATTTTTGCCAAATTACTTTTTATGCACTAAAAATGGGAAAAAAATAAAAAATCTATATAAATGAGGTCTTTTTGTAATCGTGGTGACCCATAGAATAAAAATAATATACTATTTTTATGGTATGGTAAACAGCCAAAAAAAAAAAACCCATAAAAATCTTCCTGAAAAGTGATGATTTTCATTTCCTCCACCAACAAAGAGTTAATAAAATCTCACCAATTAGCCTATAGATTCCCCCAAATTACATACCAGAAAAGTGCATCTCATGTGGCAAAAGAAATAAGCCCTTATAGGTCCACATTAAAAAAAGAAAAAAATTATATCCTGTATAATGTGACATAGCAAATCTGATCTGGATGGCGCCTCTTTCCCTTCTATGCCCGGCCGTGCGCCCATACAGCAGGTTACCACCACATATAGAGTATCCGTGTACTCGGGAGAAATTGGGTAACAAACTTTGTGGAGCCTTTATTCATTTAATCCATTGTAAATGTTTAATTTTCCACCCAAAATGAGTGTATTGTGAAAAAATATTACAATTTGCAGACTGCACCTCCATTTTGTTTTAACCCCTATAAAACACGTAAAGCGTTAACAAACTTCTTAAAAGTGGTTTTCCATACGTTGAGGTGTGTAGTTTCCACAATGGGGTATTTTACGAGTCTCACTATTATTTAGGCCTCTCAGTGTCAATTAGAAGTAGAGCAGGTCCATCTAAATACAGGTTTTGGTGATTTTACAAAAAATTTGAAAAATGATACCTAAATTCTGAGCCTCATAACATTCTAGTAAAATATGTGGAATCTTAAAAAACCATGCCAACATAAAGCAGACATTTGGGAAATGTAAGTTATGAATTTATTTGGGAGCTATGACTATCTGCATCAAAAGAAGAGAATTTAGAACGTTGAAAATAAAGAATTTTTCCAAATTTTTGCCAAATTTAGTTTTTTTTCATAACTAAACACAAAAGATATCATCCAAATTTTTAAACTAATTTGAAGTACAATGTGTCACGAGAAAACAATCTCAAAATCCCCTGGATATCTCATAGCGTTCCAAAACTATAACCACTTATAGTGACACAGGTCAGATTTGAAGAATGGGGCCGCGTCCTTAAGGCCAAAATAGGCTGTGTCCCCTAGGGGTTAATCTCATTCATCTCTCATCTCTGATCCGTCTCATCTCTCTCTATGCATCAGTGTGTTAGTACAATGTCAGATGAAATTGTATTTACACCTGTACTCTGATAATCTAACCACATTGTCACCCCACAGAACTAGATGGATAATACAGTAATGTGTCTGCTTACAGAGTCCCCGCCCACAGCCTGGGATTTTTCCCTGAGTAGTATAGAGAGTGTTAGGAGTAAAATTGTAAAATAAAGTTTTAAAAGGATCTTTATTGTGTTAAAATCATTAAGGGATATAAATGTAAGAATTTTCTTTTTTGGGAAAACCCCTTTATAATGTAACCGTGTAATTCTGCTTCAGGTGTCCCCGGGAATCTTCCTCAAAGTATTTTGCCTCTCGGTCCTCATTTAGTCCCTTGTTTGACCCAAAAAAACTACAATCAGCAAGATGGAGGAGCGTGACCTGCCTCCTGTCACCGCATCACAAGCACCTGCTGCTGACCTCTATCTATCTATCAATAAATAAATTAAACAAGATTATTGGAAAAATCGAAATATACATTTAAGATACAGGAAAATATTAAAAAACCACCTAAAAATACACCCATATGGTGTAAATAACTACCAAGTGTAACAAATGGATCCTATTCCCCCAGCTACAATCTGCCGTGAGCACCAAAAATAAGTAATCACTAGTATGTGATGGTTATGAACACCAAAACTAATCAACACATTTAGCAAAGTATAAATCCAATAAATGTCTGCCTACAGCCATGGCCTCATGAAACAATACCAAAAACATGTTCCGTGCAATGGTGGAAAGGCCTGGAGGCATAAGCAGAGATGGGGGGAAATGGGTACTTTACTGATCTCACATTACAATGTGCCATAGGTAGGGTCTGTATTTTTCTGATATGTTAAAACCTTCAGGAATGATGATGATATTGGGCCTCAATTGTTAAAGAGCACCAATCAGAGGTCAGCTTTCATTTTATAAATTGCTGTAGAGGAGAATCAGAACTGAGCTCTGACTACTTGCCCCCCCCACAGAATACTTTCTACAAACAAAATACTTACGTCGATTGTGACAGCTTATGTGACATCATTGTACAAGTTTGGTCAGTTCGGTCACTGAACATTCAAATCAGTTTTCTGATTTTCACTTGCATGTATCTCAGAGTTCATGCAATTTTGATGTGTCCCTTTAGACTTGTATGGGGAATTTTACATGCGTAAAATTAACATGATTTGCATACATGTTAAAAACAAAAACTACATGTGTGCACTAAAAATATGCATGTCTGACAAAACCCTTTAAATTTTACGGGTCAGAGTCCAAAAGCCTGATGCAAGTGGTAGATTTTCAAGATAAGGATGACTTTTTAGATACATAGAAATATGACATTAAAGACCTTTCTTAATATATCCCATGAGACAAAATTAATCTGATTTTGCTCTAAAATATTCTGAAAAAGAACTCCTAAATTTACATGTGATTCTTCTTGCAATCAGAGGGAGGAATGCAGCTATTCACGAGTATCTATTCAATGCAAAGCAGAGAAAAGCTTAGAATTGTTCAGGCTTGTTATTTTACAATAATTTACACCACAATACATACATTTTAACCAATCAAGTGGAAGTCATAGCCAACCACCATCATGAAATATAGATTTAATTCATTAAATTAATATATACATTCTGAAACAAACTGACAAATACTACCGCTATAAACTCTGAGCAATACTTTTATTCATACTTCATTCACATTATATTTCTAAAGACAGCTTCTACATGTTATCAATATCCATGTCATTGCCACTCAAAGAAGCCAAATAGTTCAGTAGTTAATCTCTTTCTATTACAGATTATTATCTCTCATCCATGTACTTTTGATATATTGTGTAAAGTATTCATCATGAAAGGATGAAAAAAGATGATATACAATTTAAAAGTGTACACTGTGCACATGAGCAACACTATTCCTGACCATTATATCAGAAACAGTCTGCATTTTTTGGAATTTCTCTGAATAGAAAATCTCTTTGTTCCCTACAAGTAGAGGACTATTGGAGTGTACTACTCTATTCCTCAGGTTATATATATGCACATATACCAGTGGGTAAGACAATCACTGTAGACTCCACTGTGCATACCTTGAGCTCCTTTTCCCCCTATTTTTTAGCTCTGTTTTTATTTATTATTTTTATTAAGTGATAAGTACAATGCTTTAAAATCATAATTTTTAATTGAATATTTATTTTTGGTGGGTTAATTTAAATGGCAGGGAATGGTTCTTCATTGTGTATAATTATTTATTAGATCTACTGCAGGTCTAATCAAAACAAAGACATTCACAAGACAAAACCACTGCTCATTCCACTGCTGCATAAAAGTAAACTAAAAAGTCAATTGTTATTTTCCTGCACACCCCTGCTGCCGATCATATTCAATCTGACGCCACATTTTTACCTGTTGTTTTTGTATGTGATTCCCATATTAATGACACTGTTCACACTTCTGCCATATTAAGATCCAGGTGCATCATATGATGGGTACCAATGACGCGCAATGACAGAAACTGTTATTTTGATAAAAATCATACTGATGATATTTGTGTGCTATCCATTTTTTTTGTGGACCAATTGTCTTTTATGGAAGTCTGTTGTCCATATGACAATTTATTTCTCACATTATTTCACAAATGTCTGAGAAAGCCCATAGAAAAGAATGAGTCAGAATGCTGATAAGCATATATAGTTAAAAATATGTATAATAATAGGTAATGTATGTAGAAATAATTGTAAAACCTAAAAACTAGCAGTTACTGGAATTTTAATTTTTATTTCTGCTATGGTTGCTTCCAGTTTAATAATGGGGATGAAAAAATAATTTGTAACAGTCAGATAAAGGTCTTCTGTAGAAAGCCTTTTTTCCCTCAGGGTTTGTTTCAGACTTCAATGTCATTTGCCGAAGAAGAAGCTAAAATTGCTGTCAAGCTAACCATTTTTGCACAATTTCTTATTTACAATTATTTCAATTGCTTGTCTCTGTGGCCCCTATACAGAATGCTCAGAAAAAAATGGTCTTATCTAGGAAATACTAAATTGTGTTCAAGTGCATGAGCTTTGAGTTCTTCTTCAGCACATCAATATGAGAGTTGGCTCCCTATCCAGATATAGGGTTTCTATATATCATGTTCAGGTCAGTTCCCCACTCACTGAAAGTTTCTGATTGCAAGACTGATGTAGTGACCGCATTTATGTGATTTGTTTGTATGAAACATATTTTGCAGCATATAGTATAATATGATGTATGGTATATAAATAATATATTACAATAAGGGTAAAAACACTAAAGGGTAAAAATATCAATGCATAAAGTCTACCTGTCCATTCACTGTACTGTAGGCGCTTTGCTATATTTTTAAGGCCATCTCCACAAAATAATTGCTAGAGGGTCATTATTTCATCTTACAGTCAGTGTGAATTCACTGCATGCCAATTGTTGCTGCAGATCTAGAGTAATGAATTCAACATATGTAAAGAAACAGTTGAGCCACACCCCCTGCCACACCTTATCATGGCTAAACTGGGCCAAGCAAGAAAAAAATATGAATTTTAATACAGGTGATATAACATTTAACTCCTGTACACACAATGGCACATATATATGGCAATATGCCTTTAAGGGTCTGTGGAGAGGGCTTACAATATACAGCAATACAGTTGTACTTCTGGGGTCTGAAATATAAGTAACAAAATGTATTAATAATCAAAATTATTAACATGTTAGGTATCCTTACACCCAAAAATGCCAAGTATATACAAATATAATACTTATCCCATATGATTAATGCTTTAACCATCCAAATATCCAAATCTTTTTTGTTATTTTTAGATTGTGCCATTCCCAAGATGTAAGGAGATTTGTATTTGTAAGGAGATATTCAGACATAACAAATTTATATACATTTTCTTCCAGCTCTACAGTACACTGCACAATCATAGAGGGCAAATGGTAAATGTAGAGCAAAAACTGAAGTTGACATAGTCTTAAAAGAATTACACACTGATAAAGCTTAATTCAAATATTATAGAAATACTACTGTATCCCGTATCAATACAGGTTACCATCATGGAGTTCTGAAACAGGCCTTACAGTAAAGATACATGTACTGCTTTTGTGAAAAGGTTTTTAAAGCCACCCTAATATGTAGTTAGGCTTTCTGAAAGTCATGCTTAATGGTAAAGGGCTGTCTTATAGGATAGCAAAAGAGTTGTAGTTTTCCTTGACCCATCTAGGTAAACCTATTTGCATATCACCTAGTTTGTTCAGAGGTTCAGTCCCCTGACACTTGTTGTCCATATCTCTTGCTTTTGCTATTCTGTGTATCCCACCACTGCTACATGTATCTCTTGCCTCTGAAATGTGTACCTTGAAGCCATTTAGGATTTGATTTGATTCTGTTCTTGCCGACTTTGCTTGATTGTCCACACTATGGGGCTTATTTATTAAGGGTCCGCGGATTGCACTTTCGTCGTATTTTAAAAATTTTCGGGATTTGCGCCCCTGTGACAGGTATTTAACTGGGGATTGTGTCAAACGCAATCAGATTGTGGTGCATCTGTGCTGACTTTCATGCGACGGAAATCGGGGGGCGGCCCATTGGACAATCCAACTGATTTGGACTGAGCGCAGGATTTAAGATTCCATTTATGTCGCAAGATAATGCACTTACATGCACCAGGAAGAAGAAGTTGAACTCCGGTGGACCTGAGCGGGGAAGCGACACATGCACGATATCAGGCGCACGATCTTAGTGAATCGCGGCAGATGTGCATTCTGGTCGGACAACGCGCAGGACGGGTAAGTAAATGTGCTCCATTATGTTTTGTCATCTTTACTGTGCACCCATTGAGTATAATGATTGTCAACTAGAAGTCACTGACCATTAGGGTTTGCAAGGCTTTGCAAAGTTTAGGGCCTGTACCCCATTCACTACCTTGCCACCTTTTGTTATTTATCCTCTGTCCTTTATCACTGTGTTATTCCCCTTTATGAAGATGAAGTGAATGTATGTCTGTTTTTATCCTAAAAATCTTTTCTGGGAATAAACATTGGTATCCTTAGAACCCAGACTATGCCTAGAATAGTAATACTGATACCATTGCCCATTCCAATTCAAGAGTCCCATTGCTGGAAACAGTCCACTGAGGGCAGTGCCTTTGCCACAAATTACTGCACTTAGGCATCTTCATTCTGCCTCTCAATTGATATTCTAATTCTAGCCATAATAGGGTAATATTTAATTTTTTGCAGTTAAACTTAAAGCATTTTTAAACAGTACTACCAGACTAAGTCTACTAAATTTGTAAATGGAAAAAATTGTATAAATTCTTTTTAGTACTGTATATACTCGAGTATAAGCCGACCCGAATATAAGCCGAGACCCCTAATTTTACCACCAAAAACTGGAAAAACCTATTGACTTGAGTATAAGCCGAGGGTGGGAAATGCATTGGTCACAAACCCCCCCCCCCCCCCAGTATATAGCCAGCCTATGAAGCAAATATAACAAGAAAGTTCCTGCTCACCTCCTTTCTTCACTGTTTCCCAGCGCGTGATACATCTGATAAGCCCCACGGATCAAAGGCAGAAAGTCCAGAAACAAAAGAAATGATGTCCGCGCTCCAGGGAAATTCAGATAAAATTCATTCTTTTATTGTAGAAATAGCATTAAAATCCATAGGCATGGTTGGCAATCAAATGGTTACCCAGGTCAGTGACCAACGCGTTTCGCCCTCTCTCAGGGCTTAGTCATGGTCTAGTTGACTTACAAAACATATACTGACAAATTTATAAGACCCGCTCCGGTGTTAGCGTGTGACGTCATGATCACGTGACACAAGATCATGCGATCAGACAATCACACGCCCACCAGAATGTAACAAGGTATCGTATAACAATAAGAACTCAATTCTCATAAAAACAGACACAGTAAAAGGTGTCAGGAAGGAAATAAATTGTAGCGGAATGTGAAAGATAATGGAAGCATGTGTCTGGTATGTTGGACAGGAGAACCGGAAGGACTGATTGCATACAATATGTAAGATTATAAAAGACTAATCAAATCCCAAAAGGAGCAAATGGTAAGAAAATGACATTAATAGCACAACAACAAATCCTGTCTAAGATTCATCCCTTGAGGCTGAGTAGTTCTAAGCACAAACATCCAGTATGTTTCCCTGTTCATGATTTTCTTCTTTAAATCTCCTCCCCTCCTAGGTTTCTTAACTTTTTCAATCCCTTGCCACTTAAAACTTTCACTATTTCCATTATGGGTGTCTCTAAAATGCCTGGAGGCTGCTGACATATTGATGAGATTGATATTTTTTATGTCAGACAGATGTTTCCTGATGCGTGTCTTGAGGGAATTGGTGGTATACCCCACATATTGAATATTGCATGCAATACAAGTTATCAAATATATTGTAAAAGTTGTGTTGCAATTTAAATATGACTTGATTTTGTATGTATTATTAGTGACAGAAGAACAAAAACTGTTAGTGGTAATGAGATGTTCACAAGTAATGCATTTTTGATGACCGCATTTATGGTTGCCTGGATAATGTAACCAAGTGTATTTTTTCTCCCCATCCCCTAAGGTATTACTTGTGAAGTCACTGGGAGAAACTATGGAACCTATGGTGGGTGCTCTTTTGGAGATGAACCTCACCCCCTCTGATAGACATTCCTTAAGTTCCTTGCTTTGCTCCAAAATAGGTAAATATTTCATGATGACTCTTTTCACTGCATTAAATTGATGACTATAGGTAGTGACAAATGTGACAGGCTTAGGGCCGGACATGCGTTGTCTGTTAGTGCCTGGCTTATTGATTAGAAGCATGTCCCTATTTGTACCTTCTATTCTTTTTCGTGCTGTGGACAGAATTTCTGGTCTGTAATTTCTAGCCTTGAATCTTCTCTCCCATTCAGGCAACTGAGTGTCAAAGACTTGGTTAGAAGAACTATTCCGACGTAGGCGAATAAGTTCGCCATAGGGAATATTGTCCACGACATGCCTGGGATGGCATGAAGTTGACAATAACAAGCTATTCCCGGCTGTAGGTTTACGAAATGGGGATACGATAATATTATTTCCCTTGCCCTGTAAAGACACATCTAAATAATCGATGCTGTCTCCACCAAAATGATGGGTAAAGCGTAGATTCATGTTATTCACATTAAGATACTCTACAAATCGATCAAATTCAGTTCTAGTTCCTGACCAAATCCATAATAGGTCGTCGATAAAACGGCCAAACCATTGTATGGACGACCTGTACGGATTGGAGTCAGCAAAAATGTATTTGATTTCCCACTGTATCATGAAAATGTTAGCAAGGGAGGGGGAAAACTTGGCCCCCATTGGGGCCCCCTCCACTTGCAAATAAAATGCAGAATCAAACATAAAAAAATTGTTTTGGAGCAAAAATTGAGTAGTCATAATAATAAATTCCTTCAGTTGTGGGGAATAAGCACTAAACTCCTCTAAATGTTTGGAAAGGTACAACAAAGCTAAATCATGGGGAATAGAGGAATAAAGAGCGACTACGTCGCACGAACACCAGTTTAGATCTACCCTCCAATTCATCTTTTCAACAATTTGGAGTAGGTGTTTGGTATCTCTGAGAAAGGTAGGCGTGATGGTTGTGAGTGGTTGCAAAAAATTGTCTAGCCATTCTCCCAGACGCTCCCCAAGACTGCCTATACCCGCGACAATGGGTCGACAGGGAGGAGGGAATACCCCTTTGTGCAGCTTGGGGAGAGAATGGAAGACTGGCATAACTGGATATTGATTAAACAAAAACTCTTTCATTTTTTGATCTAACACCCCCATAGTTGAACCTTCTTCCAGAAGTTTGATTAGATTCTTTTGGCAGCTGGAAGTAGGATCTGAAGAAAGCTTGCGGTAGGTGAGCGGGTTATTCAACATATCCTCGTTAATCTTTTTGTATAAGGAAGCATTTAGTAGTACCACAGCTCCTCCCTTATCCGCACTTCTAATTACTAAGTCAGGGTTGTTTTTTAAAACCTGTAAAGCTTTCCTTTCTAGATGTGTGATGTTCGATCTAGAATGGGTACTATTGCATTGTGACTTCAAGGTAGTTAACTCTCTTTCCACTAAATCCTGGAATTTATCCATACAGTCCCTTCTGGACATGATAGGATAAAATGTAGGATTAAGGGTTCGCAAACCCTTCAAGGGTCTATCATCAACTGTTTGAGACTCCACCTCCAAGCTTCTGAGACTGAGAGTCCCCATCTGATCCAAAAAATTGGTACAGAAAGATTCTTGTGGAATGGGATCAGGTGGTGAACCCTCATTATCAGATGCTGGAACATCAAGTGAAAATTGCTCTGTTTGGTTTCTAAAGTGTAAATTGACTGTAAGATTTCTAACAAATTTATTGACGTCCAATAATGTTCTATATAAATCAAAACCTGTAGAAGGCGAAAAATTAAGTCCTTTGTTCAAAACTCTTAATTGATGATTAGAAATTATGAAACTGGATAAGTTAACAACTGAAGAATCTAGTTCTTCTTCTTGACTGCTCCCTGTCGGGTTTTCATTTTCTCCTTTGTCTGTTCTTTCTCGTTTCTTGTGTTTCTTGCCCCCCCTCCTCCTCCCTCGTTTTTTGAGGAATTTCTATTGGAGGATGTTGAATAATCAGAAGCATCATCCGAAGGGCAAGATGAGGAGCTGTTACGGGAATCCTCTGTGTCTGAAAAACTGACATGTTATGTCAGCCTATGGTATACAGCCTGCCCAGCCTGCCCCCAGTAGTATACAGCCTGCCCCCAGTAGTATACAGCCACCCCAGCTTGCCCCCAGTAGTATACAGCCAGCCCAGCCTGCCCCCAGTAGTATACAGCCAGCCCAGCCTGCCCCCAGTAGTATACAGCCACCCCAGCTTGTCCCCAGTAGTATACAGCCACCCCAGCTTGCCCCCAGTAGTATACAGCCTGCCCCCAGTAGTATACAGCCTGCCCTGCTTGCCCCCAGTAGTTTACAGCCTGCCCAGCTTTCCCCATCAGTATACAGCATGTCCACAGTAGTATACAGCCTGCCTCCAGTAGTATACAGCCTGCCTCCAGTAGTATACAGCCTGCCTCCAGTAGTATACAGCCTGCCTCCAGTAGTATACAGCCTGCCCCCAGTAGTATACAGCCTGCCCCCAGTAGTATACAGCCTGCCCAGCTTGCCCCCAGTAGTATACAGCCTGCCCCCAGTAGTATACAGCCTGCCCTGCTTGCCCCCAGTAGTTTACAGCCTGCCCAGCTTTCCCCCATCAGTATACAGCATGCCCCAGTAGTATACAGCCTGCCTCCAGTAGTATACAGCCTGCCTCCAGTAGTATACAGCCTGCCTCCAGTAGTATACAGCCTGCCCAGCTTGCCCCCAGTAGTATACAGCCAGCCCAGCTTGCCCCCAGTAGTATACAGCCTGCCCCCAGTAGTATACAGCCACTTCAGCCTGCCCCCAGTAGTATACAGCCAGCCCAGAATTTTAAAAAAAAATATATATACTCACCCTCCGGTGGCCCAGATGTGCAGCGCTGCTCCCCCGATGTCCGCACGGGTCCTCTTCTGGCTTCCACGCCCATCTTCTGTCTTCTTTAACATCGTGTTGGGCGCTGCCACGATGTTACAGAAGACAGAAGACGGGCGCTGAAGCAAGAAGAGGAGCCAGAAAGCCAGAAGACGAGCCGCGATGACATCGGGGGAGCAGCGCTGTGCATCCGGGCCACCGGAGGGTGAGTATATAAGTTTATTATTTTTTAAGTCCATTGACTATCGCTATTGACTCGTGTATAAGCCAAGGGGAAGTTTTTCAGCACATTTTTTGTGCTGAAAAACTCGGCTTATACATGAGTATATACGGTAGTTCAGCCCTGAATGCAATTAACACAGTTTTTTTAGAAATTTGTAAATAAAGTATATATTAAACAGTAATTTTCTACTGTGTGGAATAATTTAATTTCATTACCAGCCAGTGTCATTACTTGTCAATTAGATGCAAGTGCCATCAAAGTACAACACTCTGAAATAAATGAACATAGTTAATTAATTGTAGGGTTACCATCATAGTGTCAGCACCCGTCCAGCAAACGGACAACCACAACCAGACTTGGCGCTAGCTGTCAGACTACGTAAGTGTTGGTGAACTCGCCCTGCGACGTCCCTGCGGGCTAAGGCCCTGCCTAAAGCAGATAAACCGCCCTGATAAGGGCGATCCCACTATCAGGAACCTAACTGACGGTCCCTGAATGACCCTACAACAGGACAGGGGACACTTACTTCGTCTGGCAGCTGCTGGATGGTGGAGCGGACAGGTAACGGAAATACAGGTATAGACCAGTGTTCACACTGGCGCACAGAAACCAACACAAGACTGAACTGGTAACCGGAATGCAGGAATAGACCAGTGTTCACACTGGTGCACAGAATACAAACACAGGACTAAGACAGGGACAGATATATACAGGTCTTCAGGCAGATAATCACAGGTCAGGTCAAGATCAAACAGGTTATATACAGGTCAGGTCAAGATCAAGCGGGTAATATACAGATCAGGTACAGATACAGGTAAAACTGAACTAGAAACACAGGGAAAACAAGACTCAAATTAACCAGCAAGCCTGAAGGATACAGGTACAGGCGGGATATCCCACCTGTACTTGTATCCTTCAGGTTTGCTGGTTAACAGGTCAAGTCACGATCAAGATCAAGCAAGATATACACAGGTCAGACTCAAAATAACCAGCAAGGTAAGATGGGAGCAGGCAGGTATATAAAGCCGATCCCGGACATGCCCCCACTAGCACACTGGAGGAACTGTCCATCAAGCTAGTAACCCTTGCTGGGCAGGACAGAAATGAAAGGAGCAGGGTGTGGCTCAGTTAATCCAAACACAAGAATAAGCCACAGTTCACACACAAATAAACACCATATATTCCGCCAACTGCGGATAGAGTGATGTTCAGGCATGGACGTTACACATAGCTAAGAAAATCACTCTAGAACCCTACAGAGTTTTTTCATATAACAACATTTTCAAAGATGTCTAGAGTGGTATTATTAACAATAATCAAGGCATAAGTGGTTCTATTCATGCATATATCTACTCTGTATGTATAAAATGTTATAAAGAGCTAATATATTGTAGTATGCATGAACAAATATTATAAGTGTCTTAACCCCTTAATGACCGCCCTATCGGGTTTTTACGGCGGTCATTAAGGGTACTTCTTCTGATGCGACGCCTTTCTACGGCGGCGCATCAGAAGAAGTTTTCGGGACACCGGGTCTCGCTGGTGCCGGTGTCGGGCTGTGATATCACAGCCCAGACCCGGCACTAACACCCGGGATCGGAAAAACTCCGATCCCAGGTGTTTAACCCCTTGCACGCCGCGGTCAAGCATGACCGCGGCGTGCAAGTGTGTCCCCCGTGGATCGGACCCCCCCTGCCGCTGCCCCGGGTTCCGACGAGTGACCCGGGGTTGTCGGCTCCTCTTCTCACCGGGTCCTGCCTTCCTGGCAGGACCCGGCTGTAAGTAACTGAGCATGCTCAGCATGCTCAGTTACTTTCACTATACACTGCAATACAAGTGTATTGCAGTGTAAAGGCTTGAATAAGCGATCGGATGATCGCTTATTCAAGCCAAGAAGTAGAAAATGTAAAAAAGTTTAAAAAAAAAAATTAAATCTTTTTATAATATAATTAAATAAATAAATAAAATAAAAGTCCCATAATCTCCCCAGTAACACATAAAATGCAAATAAAGTATATAAAACACAAAACACGTACATATTTGGTATCACCGCGTCCGTATTAATCTGTACAATAAATCTAAATCAATATTGAACCCGCTCGGTGAACTACGTAAAAAAAAAACTCGAAAAACTTCCCATAATATACAATTTTTCATCAAACACCATCACAAAAAATCTTCTAAAAAGTGATCAAAAAAAGTTACGGTACCTAATATGATACGACTGAAAAGAACAACTGTTTTCGCAAAAAATAAGCCCTCAACCAGATCTGACAACAGAAAAATACAGAAGTTATGGCCCTGAAAAGTTGTCAATAGTAAAAACAATGCGATTTTCTCCAATATTGGTTTTGCTCAGGAAAATTGAGCAAAATAAGAAAAACTATATAAATGAGGTATCACCGCAATCGTAGTGAACCAGAGAATAAATATAAAATATTATTTTTACGTTACGGTGAGCGGGGGGGGGGGGGAAATGCTCACAATCCAAAATAAAAATTTATGATTTTGTTTGTGTCCCCCTTGAAATAGTTAATAAAATCTCATGAATAAGCTTTAGACTCCCAAAATAAATTATTTATACATTGTATCTCATCCCATAAAAAATAAGCCCTCATATGATCGCATTACCAAAAAAAATAAAAATTTATAGGTCGTACAATGTGACAATACAAATCTGCTGTGAATGGCGCCTCCATTCATTCTATGCTCGGCCGTGCGCCCGTACAGCAGTTTACCACCACATATGTGGTATCAGTACACTCGGGAGGAATTGGGCATCAAGCGTTGCAGTGCGTTTCATCATTTAATTTATTCTGAAAATGTCAGTTTTGGCCTAAATGAATGTATTTCCAAAAAAATTCCATAGTTTCTAAATCGCAGGTCCATATTTTTTAACCGATGTGAAACACTTAAAGGGTTAATAGACTTAATAGAAGTTGTTTTACATATGTTGAGGGGTGAACTTTCTATAGTGGGGTAATTTATGGGGTTTTACTATTATTTAGGCCTCTCAAAGTCACTTGAAAGCTGAGTTGTCCCTCAAAATGTGAGTTATGGCAATTTTCATGAAAATAAGAAAAATCGCACCTAAAGTTCTGCACCTCATAACATCCTAGAAAAATGACCGGAAGCATAAAATATCATCCCAACATAAAGCAGATATTCTGTAAATGTTAATTATCAAACTTTTTGGGTAGTTTTACTTCCTGTCTGGAAACCAGAACATTTCAAACTTGGAAAATGAAGAATTTTTACAAACTTTTGCCAAATTTTCACTTTTTTTCAGAACGAAACGCAAAACTTATCACTTAAATTTTATAACTAACATGAAGTACAATGTGTCACGAGAAAACATTCTCAAAATCACCAGGATATGTTAAAGCGTTCCGAAGTTATAACCAATTATCGTGAGACATGTCAGATTTGAAAAATCGAGTCTGGTCATTGAGCTGAAAACTAGTGTCGGTGATAAGGGGTTAATTATGATCACATTGACCCGCTACCATACCTACAGTAAAGCTATCTCCTATCATTGAAGGTCATTTATCTTAGAATGTTTTTTTTTTCCCGTATATTTGGGACTTTTTGGGCATTTGCAAATTGCTCCATAATTTGAAACTCTTCCACTCGACTTGCAAAGTCATGTCAGAAAGTCTAGCCATGCCAGAATATTTTTATTGTTTATAGCCCAATATATCTTTAAAATCCATATGTGGATATATGAAACAGTCACAGCTTTTGTGCAAATGTATTCCAGTACCAATCAGGCTTAGGAAAAAGTTTAGAAGGGGTTGTAGAAGAGTTTAAAATTAAAATTCATCATATATCTTTTATTTTATGTTGACTATATACTGTAAAAACCAAAAGTAATATCTATCACAAATGATAACTAAATTATATCCATTGAAAAGAAAAACAGATATGCTACATTTGTATAAATGTATAAATTCTTTTTGTTATTCCCTATCATCTAGGGCTGTATATGACTAAATTACCAAAGGAATACTAAATTAATAACATAAAATCCCCACCTTACACAATAAGCCAATAAAATTTGGCAATTACACTTTCAGAAGCGAACCCAATAAAGATGCATATCACAGTTCAATTGGAAATGACAAAGCCAAATAATAACCAATAAAATTTACCGTATCACCATGTGGAGCACCCTCTTTATATTATTTGGTGACTAGTATCCATTTATTTTGAAGACCATTTCCCCTTAGAAAAACTAGTCTGAAAATTATAAAAACAAGGTCTAAAGTCCGTGAATGTGGCGCAAGGCATTTTAGTGGCTATTTTTGTGGAACAATTCGTATGGGCTGATATATTATTAGGGTCCCTTTTTAAACAATTCTCCTACACTATTAATCTTACTAAAAAGTGCCTGCGTCTTATAGTGGCAATATCAGGAGGATCCAGCATTGCCAGACCTGCCTGAACGCTGTACCTGAGATTGGGTAAAGTGCTGACAAAGCATTTCTGACAAGACTGTGCTCTGAAGCTGCAGTGCATATAGATTTGGAGGGACTGCAGGAGAAGGGAAGGGCAGTTATTCTGGGGTCATGTTTTACAGAAGGGATAAAGATCTGATGGGGGAATTATTAATTAAAATAGGTCAAGAGCTTCTGCTATATATGTGTGTGGGTGGGTCAGTTGGGGAGTAAACTGAGAGGTGTATGTAGGGGTTTAATAACTATAAGTGGGGGGTGGTTAATGTAGCAGAGCTATGTGTGGGAAATGTAACAGAACTGTCTGTATGTGAGTGTAGAAAAGCTGTTTGTGTGGGAGATGTTTTTGTGAAAACAAAGTATCAAAAATAGGCGTCAGTAAGGTGCTTCTTAAAGTCCAAGAAATGAAGGGTTTAATTCTGGTTAATACATTTTGCGATAATTTATTGGCTATACAATATTCCCAGAAAGGTACTATTAAAAGAAAATTGGATTCACAACTGCATGCTACTACTCCATTTTTCCTGTTTGGTTTTCAGTCTGGCAAGTGGTAGAGTAAAGGGCATAGCAT
This sequence comes from Engystomops pustulosus, assembly GCF_040894005.1. Lineage (NCBI taxonomy): Eukaryota > Metazoa > Chordata > Amphibia > Anura > Leptodactylidae > Engystomops > Engystomops pustulosus. The sequence continues at coordinate 46,425,699 of NC_092414.1, forward strand.
CCCTCCCCTGCCTCCCTCCAAAAATCATATTGTGATTTCTGTGAATGATATCAGACCACACATGTTAGTCTAGAATAGAGGTAGATCATGAAGCGTCTCAGGCCAAATAAAAAATCTATAACAGACCACCAACTATAATGTACTGTTTACAGTACCAAACCCCTTCCCAGCAATTCTCTTTTCAGAATATAATCATTAGATCACTTCTACAGTGCATTTGCTTATTCAGTAAATCAATATATTATAATCTATTGTGACTGACAGGCAGCCTTCTAGGATATGCCCCTTATATGCAGTTAGTTATGGTAATTCTGGGGCTTGGTTGCTTTTATAATAATCTGTATATCTTAAACACATTGAAGTGTGCCATTGCCAGGCTCCTGCAGTGAGAGTAACCAACACAGTTTGTCTGTCTACATGGGTGTAACTGTAAATCCATATGCAGCAACTACCTGCCTATTGGAAATACAGGTACATCCTTACAGCAAGGGTTTATTTTATGTTTCCATGGTGCAAGCTTGTGAATGTATTCTATGTCCATTTTGTTAATGGAAGAGATATATATACAGGCGGTCCCCTACATAAGAACACTCAACTTACATACGACCCATAGTTACAAACGGACCACTGGATATTGATAATTTATTATACTTTAGTCCTAGGCTACAATAAACAGCTGTAACAGTTATTAGAGGTATCTGTAATTAAGCTTTATTGTTAATCCTGATTCTAATGACAACCCAACATTTTTAAAATCCAATTGTCACAGAGACCAAAAATGTTCTGGCTGGGATTACAATGATAAAATATACAGTTCCGACTTACATACAAATTCAACTTAAGAACAAATCTACAGACCCTATCTTGTATGTAACCCGGGCACCGCCTGTATATATATATATATATATATATACACCGTATATTCTGGCGTATAAGACAGGGGTCGTCTTATACGCCGGTAATCGTGACTGCCCACCGTGTATTCACGGCGGCGGTCGGGTCACGCTGCATGGAGAGGGCTCACGGGCTGAGCCCTCTCCATAGCCGGTAAGTCTTTGCTGCATATTGCAGCAAAGGCTTACTGGTAACACCCGCGATCGGTGCTAGCCGGGAAAGCTGCCGGCAGCCTCAAAAAGATAGCGGCGCATGGGTGCCACCATCTTACCTGGGATCGCCGCTCCCAGTGACGTCATCGTCAGTTAAAAAAAATAAAAATTATAATAAAAAAAGCTAAAATTTCAAATCACCCCCCTTTCCCTAGAACTGACATAAATATAAATAAACAGTAAAAATCATAAACACATCAGGTATCGACGCGTCCAAAAATGCCCGATCTATCAAAATATGATAACGGTTTTTCAATGCGTTTAACCTCGTAACGGAAAATAGCGCCCAAAGTCAAAAATGGCACTTTTTTGCCATTTTGAAAAATATAAAAAAATCTATAAAAAGTGATCAAAAAGTCGTACAGTCCTAAAAATGATATCATTGAAAATATTATCAAATTTCGCAAAAAATGACACCACCCACTGCTCTGTACACCAAAGTATAAAAAAGTTATTAGCGCCAGAAGTTGGCAAAATCAAAAAAATAATTTTTGTACAGGAGGTTTTCATTTTTGTAAATGTATGAAAACATTATAAAACCTATACAAATTTGGTATCCCCTTAATCGTACCAACCCAAAGAATAAAGTAGGGCGCTCAGTGAAAGACGTAATATCCAAGCCCACAAGAAAATGGCGCAAATGCGTTTTTTCACCATTTTCATTGCATTTGGAATTTTTTTCCCGCTTCTGAGTACATGGCATGGAATATTTAATAAAGTAAAAATTTAAGGTACAGTATCGTAACATTTACAGTAAAATGAACGATGGTAATGTTGTTGTTGTATGCCTTATGTTTATGAGCGACAGTTTTCCTGCTATATACCTTCATGTCATAAGAATTTAAATAAAAAAAATGACCATGTTAATTTTAAATCTGTTTTTTTTGTATGCGTTGGAAAAGGGGTAGTCTTATTCGGCGAATATATCTTAAACTCTATATTTTAACAGGAACGTAGGGGGGTCGTCTTATACACCAGGTCGTCTTATACGCCGGAATATACGGTAAATAATTCTCTATTTAAAAGAATTGTATTGAAAACTATTGTAGTGGGCAGTATTATAATGTACCACACAGAAAGAATATATTGCACTTGTCAGAGAATAAAAGTAGAGTGACTGGGTTTTTGTCTTTCATCTGCTACATTTGGCACTGAAGAGAGCTTTCTCCATGGTACAATATATCTGTGCAGTGCCATAGATTTACAGATAGATTTATCTTTATATGGATTTTTTGATCTCCTCCACAAACACTTTAATGTTTCCAGGCAAAGGTCAAACTGAGAACTGACCTTAATACCACCGAGATGGATTAGCCAGAGTATGCTGAACAATTTATTTTAAGGAAAGGCCATATTTAACCTGTGCCTTAACCTTTCTTTATAATTGTTCTCTAATGGGCATTCATTTAAATATATATGTAATATTATCCAGACATTTCCAGATATAAAAAAATCATTCCATAAACCAGATGTCTGAAGTAGCTATAGCCTAAAATATATGATTATGTACTGATTTGTCTTTATTCACATAGTGGGACTATCCAATGTGTCATTGACAATTACAGTCATTAACCCATTCAAGACCAATCTTCCTTTGTTCTTTTCCAAATCTGTTTTTCACTCCGCTCCTTCCACATGCAATATATTTTGAATTTTTCATTTACAGAGTTATATTAGGGGTTGTTATCTGTGATACAAATTGTACTATCTAGTGGCACCATTTAATATTTAGTTCCATATACTGGGAGACTGGAAAAAAGATTCCAAATGTGCTAGAATCGAACAAAAACGCAGTTGTGTCATATTCTCATGGGATCTATTTTTACAGATATCAATCTGGGGTTGAGATGACACCGCTTCGGCGCGACCCGAATCAAAATATAAGCAATGGGTTTGCCATTTTTATTGTAAACATTAAAACAAATAAATAAATGAGAAGGCTAATAGTTACTTGTCCTCAAAACATTGCAATACCTATAAATACACTCACCGGCCACTTTATTAGGTACACCATGCTAGTAACGGGTTGAACCCCCTTTTGCCTTCAGAACTGCCTCAATTCTTCGTGGCATAGATTCAACAAGGTGCTGGAAGCATTCCTCAGAGATTTTGGTTTATATTGACATGATGGCATCACACAGTTACCGCAGATTTGTGGGCTGCACATCCATGATGCGAATCTCCCGTTCCACCACATCCCAAAGATGCTCTATTGGATTGAGATCTGGTGACTGTGGAGGCCATTTGAGTACAGTGAACTCATTGTCATGTTCAAGAAACCAGTCTGAGATGATTCCAGCTTTATGACATGGCGCATTATCCTGCTGAAAGTAGCCATCAGATGTTGGGTACATTGTGGTCATAAAGGGATGGACATGGTCAGCAACAATACTCAGGTAGGCTGTGGCGTTGCAACGATGCTCAATTGGTACCAAGGGGCCCAAAGAGTGCCAAGAAAATATTCCCCACACCATGACACCACCACCACCAGCCTGAACCGTTGATACAAGGCAGGATGGATCCATGCTGTTGATGCCAAATTCTGACCCTACCATCTGAACCATGTGATTGGCTGATTAGAAATTAAGTGTTAACGAGCAGTTGGACAGGTGTACCTAATAAAGTGGCCGGTGAGTGTATAATTATAATTACATTTACAGAGAATACACTTACAGATATAGGTATATGTACTCATGGTGACATAGTTCATTTTTATATGATCCTGTTGGTTCTTCATTGTGGTATACTTAAGATATGATCGTCAGACATTATGATTGCTGGAACGCAACACATCGGAAGATGTCGGAGTTGGTGACACGCACGGATAGTGAACCCGTGAGTACCCGGTGAGTAGAAACCACGGTGCCATACTGGGACATATGCACTTATTAGTTAATTTTCTGTTACCTTTGTCGGAGGGCAAAGTTGGGGATTATTATATATATCTAATATCCAATTATTAATATATGTTATAAAGTCCAAAAAATATATATTATATTATTATATATTATATTATTCATTATTATATTTACTTCTGGGGATAGAGCAATGGTTAAAGGGGCTGTTCATGATTTAGAACAACATGGTTTAAACACATTTTGATTTACAGCCCCGAGGTAGCTTCGGCGCTGCGCCTCCATAGGAAGTGCCAGAGGCGTCACACGCGCACGGCCGTGCGCATGGCCGCGCGCAGCGCCGAATCTACCTCAGGGCTGTAAATCAAAATGTGTTTAAACTGCGATATAGCGGTTTAAAACACTAGCTAAGGTAAGCTCCGGCACCGGCTCACCCTGAGCTGATGCCCGGTATTTACATCTCATACCTACCTTCAGAAGTGGTAGGTTTCCTTTAATAATAGAAAACGGATTCAGTATAAAAGCCCCACAAAAAGAGATAATTGCACATACACATCTTTGCATGCAATTGGTGAGTTTATTGATTGTTCTCTGTGGAATCTTTTGCTACATCAAATGCATATAATCAATCGGGCAGCTATCTTTTCAATTGCTACCAAATAACATTCCAGGTGTATTTGTGAAAAGACATGCTGCTAGCCATGGTAGGGTATTGAGTTAAGAACAAGCAACTTGTGGCCTGGCATCGTTGGGTCTCAGAAACTTTCTGCCTACTTGTGTGAGACATCCCTGGTATTTAAACACTTGACCTCCTTTTCGTGAAAATAATCTTTATTATCTGTTTTAATTGCCCAATGTAGTCACCAATTTTAAGAGGCCAATTTTAGTGGCAATTTTTGTGACAATTTGAGGCCAATTTTAGTGACAATTAGTGACGTACCCATAGGGATCGGTAGTGGTCCGACACTCAAGCAACACATAATCATAATAATAAGCCTGTAGCAGAAGGCTTGGTACATGATTATATAACGATTATGCTGCACTGTTGAATCTTGGTTTCAATTCATATGTATGGGAGCTGAACAGTGATAGTAGAGTTAGGTCCATACACTGTACAACACCCCGTCTACTGCAAGGTCTGCAATAAAGGTGTGAGAATCTCACTAGTTCCAATGTGATTTGCTAAAGATAATTATTAACCTATCAGTGGGGCCTAACACCTCCAACATTAGCAGTGTACATGCACAAGGTCACTGACCTGAAGAGCTTACTACTTTTGCAGTGTGTAATGTCTACAATTTCTTTTGTACTCTAGGCTTTACTATTTGTACTGGTATGGCAATTTAATTAGAGTCGGAATCTTGGGACTGGGAGAGAACACGGTGTGACACTACATTTGTCAACATAATTAATTTTATCTGGAGTATGGTATGGTAGGCAATATCAAATCTTTTTTAATCATAAGAAAAAATTCCTGGCTCACAATCTCAGGTTTTAAACCTGTAGGGAGGAGTAGTGGACTCATATCTATTCCTCTGGGATTTAGTAACTGCTCTAGTCATCGTGCTGATAAAATGATCAAATAAATAGGTCAAAAGAGAGATGAAAATCTGCTTATAGGAGAAGCACAAATTCAGAGAGCAGATAAAACTGAAGAAGAACAGCTATGTCAATAATAAATGTAGATGTGGGCTCACGTATCAAAGAACATAATGCTAAAGGTGAAAAGATGAATACTCAAGGCACTTCAGCATAAAATAATACATGGAGTGATCAGACTTTTAAAAACTGGACTTGTATTATCCAGTCGTACCCTGTTCAAATACCCATGTGCACAAACACAAAGGAAAGTCTCAGCCCACATGTGCTTATATGGTGAGATATTGAGTTAAGTAAGGTGTAATGTAATACATGTTCCCTGCAGAAACCCAGTCTGTGGGTTACATGGAATGTGCCAAGGACACACAAAGTGAACAAAATATAATTGGTTTAAGTGGCTGTCAATCGTTTTTCTTATCCATATCATAAGTGTTGTGATTTAGGGTGTGTAATAGGGGCATTAGAACAATTGTGCCTTTAGCTACTCACTATTGTTATCTTTTGTGATAAAAAGAAAGAAAAACTCTCATTAAAATGTCCCTTATTTAACAGTGGGTAATCACTGGGCAACCCCTCAGGATCCAAGGGGCTAAGAGTGAAGGAGCATGATAATGTGAAAAAGACAATTTAAGTGAAGTTACAAACACACGGTGGAATAGCACTCCAAAATTTGTAAATTGGCCACTCAACTTATGATAGTGAGCCTTGAATTGTTACATAGGTGGACCACAGATTCCCAGGAGAGAGGTCCTATTAGAATACTTGGAGGGAAACACTTTATCCAGAAAGGTTCATTCTTTTGGATAAATCCAAAAGTTGCATTCCAAGCACCCCTTACTTAAAAATGGCTACAAAACAGCTAGTTTACAATTTGGAACACCATGGCAAAAAATGATCCAAAAACTGCTTTTCTTTCCTTTGGTAGCTTCTATAGTAATTTGAATTCCTTGTTAACAATAAAGCAAAAAATTGAGGCACAAATTGTATTGTTCTTAAATTCTTAGTGGTATTCTAGATAATCAGAAATTGTTATAATTCCTCTTTATTCATTCTACTGCATGAACATATGGGTGACTAATCCTAAGATTTTGTTTAAGATTTTTACTGGCACATTTGTGTCTTTTCCATTTGCCTAGCAAAGTTAGATGTGTGATGTATAAAAAAAAGTAGCAATTTTGTTAATTTATCAGCCCAGTACATGACTAGAAGCAAGTGAATGTGAGCAAGGAAAGTGGTAAGATAAGATGTTTATTATTTTTAAAGCTCCCCCAGCCATATAAAAGACCCAAACAACTGCTTTAACGTAATCTCTTACAAAGTGTATATTTTCTGGCCCTTTGGAAAAGTATAGGGTGACTTATCAGCACATCTAATATGCAGAGATTCTTATTATGGTTCATACAGATTGAATCCAGTGACTTTAGCTTTGTGTTCTATTGACAGCTCATAAAACATACAAAATAAAACTTGCCTTTGATCCAATTTGGTAGCTTTTAAGATGACCATGATTTAGAAAAAGAAAGGCTCCATCTCCGAGTATTTGCTGCAATATTCAAATATGTAACTTTCATTTCTGAAATAAAATTGTGACCAGGGACTTTTGACTCATGCCCTGCATGTAATGTAAATGGCAGTAAAAGTAATTTTGAACAAATAAACATGTGTGCATCATCTTTTCCTTCAGCAACTTAACTGTGTCCATCCAGCAATAACTTCAACTTGGAAAATAGGGTGAAATTTATCAAGAGATGGGACATCATGCATTGTACTTGATCTTCCCAACATTGGCTCACATTGTGCTGGATATACCAAAAGGTTACAGCCTATCACAGGCTATATTAAATGTGCTGCGGTATCCCCACATCCCATTATGTCAACTTGACATGTGGGTATTGTTAGGGGGTAGGGAGTCACAATTTCTTCCTGCATGCCAGGAATAGGGATCTTTCCATGGTTCATATGGCAGTAAACAGGCTTACAAGACATAAAGAATCCCTTAACTGTCTTATGTTTGGGCAGGAAGTCAGTTAATTTCTCTCTTCATTCTAATGAGATCCTCAAAGAGAGTCTCATAAGAAAGAATCAAGTAACTGTCTTCTTCTCCAGACACAATCTTCATTTTGATGTTTCCTTTTTTTCAACTTCATTTGATGAAAAGTACTTTTCTAAATCACTTTTATATTTCTTTATGAAAAAAAAAATTTAATGTTCCTGAACTTTGAAGTAAACCTTGGCATTATAACCCATTCTTATTAAAAGAAAAGTAATCTTTACCCTGCTAAGAGCATCTGTTTTCCCCAAATAAATGACTATGTTTATTTTATTTGCTAAGAATTTTTAGAATTATATCCAATATATACAGAGAAATCGGTCGTTTTCTTGAATTTACCAAATGCTATTATAGACACATAGGGAATTGTGCTTTTATTGCTCATTTCAAGCATTTAAAATCCATGTTTGCTAAGTATTCTACATTGCCTAAAACTCCTTTTTGATGTGGTTCAAAATGTTTAATGTAGCTTACAATCTCTTGGGGCCCCTTATAAGTTCAGAGAAGCTTTGCTCTTGCAGTAAAAAGCACATTAAGTTTTTAGCGAGATTTTGATAATGACACTAGTTTACAATTAAATATATTGTATATAAGAGCCAATGAAGTCAAACTTGGTCATTAATTCACAAATATTGGAAATATCAAATGTCTTAAATTGTTTTCTATTATTCTACATGTGCATAATTGTTATGGAATATGACAATATGATTAAGACTTAAACTTCAGGTTAACTAGCATCAACATTTTTGCTTTGACATTCATGAATCTCACCCGACCTCTGCTCTTAGTGTTGCAGATTATGCATAGCTTCCCAAAGGTTGCAGCAGTATACACAAACTAGAAATGACCCAGCACTTCAGTTGTGGAACTCTTCAATACTCCATTTATTTTAAAATCGGCTTATAAATAATGGATAAAAACACACAGAGTGATCAATGCATTTAGGCCAAAGTAATCTTTCCATGGTTTCAGGTGGCAGGGAGCAGCACAGACTTGATCATGTATTCTCCTATGAGGTGTCTTGTCATGTGCCCAGTATTTTGAAGTATAAGGCATAAAAAGTCATAATTCCCCCAAATCAATGTAATTATCAGCATATACTTTAAATAAAGCGGTTTTTGAAACAAAAAATGTGTGGTGCATGGGACCCCTTTTCAGCAATTCATTCCCTTAGATGCTGTGTAGATGGTCATCTAAGTGTTTTTTGCCCCATTGCTCCCATGAAACTAATGTAGTGTTCCAATGGTATCTGTTGACAGGGCTAACAATGAACTCCAGGTTTGACAAGTACAGTAGCCATTAAAGTCCTACTAAAAAGGTTTCTGCCACTACAATAATAATAGAAAATAAACAAAGTTTTTATCTCATAAGAACCACATCTAATTTTTTTTTAAAAACAAACCCTGACACTGTTTCTAAAAAAGAGTGTCTTGCAATGTTGCAATGTTTTCATCGTGTTAAAATAATAAAATTAAAAAACTGTAACTAACACCACACCATAATTTTCTTTTACTGCCCATCCTACCTTCATGTAGTGCCAATCAAGATGCCAACTTTCCTTGCAAAATTAAGCCCTCCTTCCAGTGGCGTAACAGTGGCCAGCCTGCCGCCACAGTATACAGCCAACCTGCCCCCTGAGTATACAGCCAGCCAGCCTGCCCCCTAAGTATACAGCCAACCAGCCTTCACCCTGAGTATAAAGCCAGCAAGCATGCCCCCCAGTATGCATCCAGCCAGCCTCCCCCCAGTATACAGCCAGTGGGCCCCCAATATACAGCCAGCTTTCCTCCCAGTATACAGCCAGCCTGCCCCCCCAAGCATATAAAAATAATAAACATTGAACTCACCTTTCCGGCGCTCCCCCAAAGCTCTGCTACTTGATGCTGTCAGTCTGGCCGGCAGTGACAGCTGCGTGCACGCCGGCGGCTCAAAAACTATGACGTCAGCCGCTTGCTGACGTCTTAGTCTGTGTGCCCGCCGGCACAAACGGAGCAGTCACCGCCAGCCGTACTGCATCAGCAGAGCTTCGGGGGAGTGTTGGAAGGGTGGGTACATGTTTTTTTATTTTTCTACCGGCCACAGTCCCACCCATCGTGATCGCCGGCCCACAACACCCGCCCACCGAACCCGCCCACCTCGATCGCCGGCCCCCAACCTCTGAACCACATCTTCGGTCCGCCCACCACATCTCCGGCCTGCAACACCCGAACCGAGATCGCTGGCCCACAAAACCAGAACACCCTACAACCGCCGCCCCCACCCACCAGTATACTCCCTGCAGGAGGGCCGGGCCACAACCGTCACTGGTATATATACTGCCGCATGCTAGGCAGATGTGACTGCCAAGGCCCGGGCCCTTCTCTTCCAGGGACCTGGTCGCACTTGCACCCCCTGTGACCGTGGTCGATATGCCCCTGCTTCTTTCAGTTCAGCTCAGAGTTTATGAAAGAAGCAACAGTAAATGACTTACTTGATGACAAAAATAAAACTAAAAATAAATATCGGAATAAATGTAATCATTTAGAACAAGTGAATACATTTATCCCGTTATTTATACTAAACATTAAATGGCAAAAAAAAAACTAAATACTGCCTTTTGTAATACAACTCTACACCCCCTGCAAAAAGCCCTACTGTAGCATTGTTGAAAAATATAAATGCATGAAGTTATATCCTAGTTAAATACTTAATGATGCATATTAACAGTAGGAGAGGGCATTATTACCTGAAAAGCATATCATTCAGAGGTTTAGGCATGCAGATGATTAAAAAAAAACATATTACATGTCCTTGCTGAAATATGTATAATATCCATCTGTATCTGCCTTAGAAATTACATTTGCATGTTGTTTTTTTCTGCAAAATGATTAACAAAGCAGTGTGGTGGTAAAATTTCTGTATTATATTCAATAATATGAAAATATACATATATTTTTAGTAATAGCTCTCTGCTACTGTAAATAATTTTCTTACATCAAAGCCCAGATAATCACTAGACTCACTGAAAGATTACCCTGGTATTCTTAATTTGTAAAGATTTTCATTTTCTGTTCCACAGAGAGGGTTCGGTTTAATTTTCTTCTTTACAAATAATGATGATCCTATGATGGTGTCATTATTGTAAAAATGTTTAAATTTTCATAACAATATATAACTTATATACTAATACTAATACTATATTACTAATAATATTTAATTCTTAAGAAAAAAACATCTACATGGCTTTAAAACCACCTTTGCAAATGTTTATTATACCGTATAATATCATTTTTAAATTTTTAGTGTACAGTACTGTAAAATATCATTTCTAATTTGGTAGGACCTATAGTTCATAATAGTTACATTTTCAAATATGAAGTTTTTTCTTGAAGAGGTTGTCTTCATGGTTGCAGAGGCAGGCAGGCAGACAGGGCTATTAGGGGGGTTGGAATTTAGGGCTCACTATCCTCCCCATTACACTCTGTTTAATTGGTAAGCTTGGATAACAAAACTCACGTTTAGGAAGACACAATTCCTGACACAATTGAAACCATTTTGGAACACAATAGAACCTTCAAATGCCCATACGGATGTTAAAGCCAGATAAGAGAACACAGAATGCTGTATTTATTGTTGAAGAGTTACACCATGCATCACAACTGTTGACCAGAATGCCAAAAATGTCCCCAATGTCGACCTTTTAGCCATCAGTTTCCCTTTGCTGTTTCTGATAAACACTTGAGGGAAATTGATAAAGTGGCTGCAGGTCGGTGAACTTGGCCTCAAAAGAAAAACATTGGCATGAATTTCATCAGATTTGTTATAATTGAAATGCCTCAAAAATGTGGAGAATTCTATGGTAAGAAGCCATTTTTTGATTCTTGATAGCAACTATAAACTAGTTGAATGCACTTTTACCATGGTATACAGCAATACAATTGTATTGTAGTATGTTGCATTAGTGATAAGACCACTAGGGTTCAAGTAAAAATAGTATAATAGTAAATAGTAGAGATGGGCTAATCGATTCTAATGATTCTAACTTCGGTTAGAATTTCAGAAAAAATTTGATTCGTCACGAAGCCGAAGTTTATGCTGTTTCGCGGGAACAAAGTTGTTTTTCCCCTCATGTTTCTGCTAAATGGGCGCGAGAACAACGTGTTACATGGGGCAGCGAACTCTGGGATGGAGAAAGGAACACCCCCGATGACATCTGCAGACCTGTAAGCCAATCAGCGACCGGCAGGCTTATGTGATGTCACACAGCCCTATAAAAACCAGTCATTTTCTATCTCAGCATGTCACCCTTCATGTTGTAGCATCCAGCTGCTGCTATTGTACTGTGCGATTCTTGCTCCAATCCCTCGCTGTTCTCTAAGGGGGTTCTATATACCCCAAATAGCAGTTCTATTTAGTGACAAAATCGAATAGGAAGAAATCTGTTTGACATTCATGCATCTGCAGTAGTGAGCTGGCAGTTGTGGGTTATCTGTATAAAGCACATTGCCATACCTTTTGGGGGCTTCAGTTTACAGCCAGATTCACGTGTCAAATCCACGTAGTTTATACAGTGAAATGAGTCGGGGTTCTAACTACCTGCCTTAGCTACTATTCTGATGCTGCCACCTGCCTGATGTCACACATCTGTTGCTAGTTGCACCATCTGCCTCCTACCATCTTTACCAGGGACTGGAATTGTCCGCCACCTCCACACTACACTAACCGGCCACTTTATTAGGTACACCTGTCCAACTGCTCGTTAACACTTAATTTCTAAGCAGCCAATCACATGGCGGCAACTCAGTGCATTTAGGCATGTAGACATGGTCAAGACAATCTCCTGCAGTTCAAACCGAGCATCAGGTGATTTGAGTGCCTTTGAACGTGGCATGGTTGTTGGTGCCAGAAGGGCTGGTCTGAGTATTTCAGAAACTGCTGATCTACTGGGATTTTCACGCACAACCATCTCTAGGGTTTACAGAGAATGGTCCGAAAAAGAAAAAACATCCAGTGAGCGGCAGTTCTGTGGGCGGAAATGCCTTGTTGATGCCAGAGGTCAGAGGAGAATGGGCAGACTGGTTCGAGCTGATAGAAAGGCAACAGTGACTCAAATCGCCACCCGTTACAACCAAGGTAGGCAGAAGAGCATCTCTGAACGCACAGTACGTCGAACTTTGAGGCAGATGGGCTACAGCAGCAGAAGACCACACCTGCTGCCACTCCTTTCAGCTAAGAACAGGAAACTGAGGCTACAATTTGCACAAGCTCATCGAAATTGGACAGTAGAAGATTGGAAAAACGTTGCTTGGTCTGATGAGTCTCGATTTCTGCTGCGACATTCGGATGGTAGGGTCAGAATTTGGCGTCAACAACATGAAAGCATGGATCCATCCTGCCTTGTATCAACGGTTCAGGCTGGTGGTGGTGGTGTCATGGTGTGGAGAATATTTTCTTGGCACTCTTTGGGCCCCTTGGTACCAATTGAGCATCATTGCAACGCCACAGCCTACCTGAGTATTGTTGCTGACCATGTCCATCCCTTTATGACCACAATGTACCCAACATCTGATGGCTACTTTCAGCAGGATAATGCGCCATGTCATAAAGCTGGAATCATCTCTGACTGGTTTCTTGAACATGACAATGAGTTCACTGTACTCAAATGGCCTCCACAGTCACCAGATCTCAATCCAATAGAGCATCTTTGGGATGTGGTGGAACGGGAGATTCGCATCATGGATGTGCAGCCGACAAATCTGTGGCAACTGTGTGATGCCATCATGTCAATATGGACCAAAATCTGCTTCCAGCACCTTGTTGAATCTATGCCACGAAGAATTGAGGCAGTTCTGAAGGCAAAAGGGAGTCCAACCCGTTACTAGCATGGTGTACCTAATAAAGTGGTCGGTGATTGTATATCATGGTGCCTCTCTGCAGGCTCCTGCTGCTTCTGATGCCAACTTCACACTATAGCATTGTGCCACTCCGCGGGCCCCTGCTGCTGCTGCTTCTGATGCCACCTTCACACTATATCATTGTGCCACTCTGCGGGCTCCTGCTGCTTCTGATGCCTACTTCACACTATATGATTGTGCCACTCTGCGGGCTCCTGCTGCTGCTGCTGCTTTTGATGCCACCAACACACTATATCATTGTGCCAATCTGCCGCTCTTGCTGCTTTTGATGCCACCTTCACACTATATCTTTGTGCCAATCTGCGGGCTCCTGCTGCTTCTGATGCCCCCAACACACTATATCATTGTGCCACTCTGTGGGCTCCTCCTGCTGCTACTGATGCCACCTTCACACTTTATAATTGTGCCACTCTGCGGGCTCCTGCTGCTGCTACTGATGCCACCAACGCACTATATCATTGTGCCACTCTGTGGGCTCCTCCTGCTGCTGCTGCCGCCTTCACACTATATCATTGTGTCACTCTGCGGGCTCCTGCTGCTGCTGCTTTTGATGCCACCAACACTATATTATTGTGCCACTCTGCCGCTCTTGCTGCTTCTGATGCCACCTTCACACTATATCATTGTGCCACTCTGCGGGCTCCTGCTGCTTCTGATGCCACCAACACACTATATCATTGTGCCACTCTGTGGGCTCCTCCTGCTGCTGCTGCTACTGATGCCACCTTCACACTTTATCATTGTGCCACTCTGCGGGCTCCTGCTGCTGCTACTGATGCCACCAACGCACTATATCATTGTGCCACTCTGCCGCTCTTGCTGCTTCTGATGCCGCCTTCACACTATATCATTGTGCCACTGTGTGGCTTTCCCTGTTGCTGCCACCATGTTGCTGACACCTGTGGACTGCTGCTGCTTCTTCTGTCGCCACCTCCACACTCTAATCATTGTGCCACTTTGTGGCCTCCTGTTGCTGATGCCACCTCCACACTATATCATTGTGCCACTATGTGGCTTTCCTTGTTACTGCCACCATGTTGCTGCCACCTCTGGGATCCTGCTGCTGATGCCACCTCCACACTAAATCATTGTGCCACTTTGTGGCCTACCATGTTTCCGCCACCTCCATAATTTGTCATTGTGCCACTCTACAGCCTACTCATGCTGCTGCCAACTGACCGCTGTCTCCCTGGAACACCCTGTGATTTCCATAATGCTGTTTTCACCCTCCATCACTCTATGACGTTGCCACTATGTTTGGTTTTCCCCTTCATTTCATCTGTCAGAAGGATGAAAAGCTTCAGGATTGATAGCCAAAAGCAGGAGTGGATACAGAACACAGAGGACATGCAAGTATCCCATTTGCTGCTCATCTCTATTCTGGATCAACTCCTGTTTGTTTTTGGCTTTAGCAATACTGATGGAATATTGACCGATTGAAAGAGGAAACTGATGCGTGACGTCAATGCAAAATTACTGCCGACATCCTCTGCACTCTTTTGGGGAGCTTTCCACATGTATCCGCGTTTAACAGAACAGGTTCTGTCGTAATCTATGGAATCATCTGATGTCAGTGTAAAAAGAGTGCACTCTTTGATGTTATAGTGGGATCTTGGCCCTCAGCTCAGTCCTTTCGAGTTGGCACAGACGTTACCTTGTCAGGCTGCATTCCCGCTTCGCTTATTTGGGGAAGTTGGCCTATGTAAGTGCACATGGAAGTGAAGAGTAAAGCGATTCTAAGAGCCGTGGCTGTCATGTGCATGTCATACTAAAAGACAGCATTTTTTGAAGACCAAACCACGCTCCCTATGCATATTTAAGCATGGCACAACATTCTATAACACCCTACAGGCTCTCTGCAGCCAGGAAATGCCTGTTTTTTAACGTGATTCGTTTTGATTCCATTCGGGTCGAATCAAATTTTTTCAAAAAATTCTGCGAATCGGAACGAAACGAATTTTAACAAATTCGCCCATCTCTAGTAAATAGTAAAAAAATTAAACAAAAAATGTTTTAAAAAAACATGAAAGAAATTCAAATCACTACCCTTTTATGTTAGGTTCAGTGAAGAGGCAGCACTCCTTGTAGTGGTGAAAGGGGTGAAGCTTTATACCATAAAAAGCGACGTTTCGGTGTACCGTTACACCTTTATCTTTTATGTTAGATATTACCGCGTCCATCAAATGTCCATCAAAATGGTATCAATGAAAACATCATCCCATATCACAAACAATGACAGCTTACATAGCTCCGTGCACTGAAGTATGAAAAAGCTATGGGTGCCAGAATATGGTGACGCAATGTATTTTTTTTTTTTATACAAGGATTTGAATTTTTTTTTAAAGTTATTTACAGGTATTTTTTTCATGACTAAATTATATAAATTTGGTATCTGTGATCATACTGATCTATAGAATAAAGGAGAGGTGTTATTTCAAACGCACATTGAAAGCCCTAAAAATAAAGCCCATCTGAATATGGCACAACTGTGTTTTTTTTTTTTTTTTGCTAATTTAACCACCTAGCTAATGTTACCACTCGAAAGTACAATTTGTAAAGCATATAACAAGCCCATATATAGCTTTGAAAACAAAAAAATTCACGGCTTGTGAAATGAGAGAAGTGAAAACACGGAAACGATAAAGAACGAAAAAACTTGGTCTCTTAGGTTTTAATATATCAGCCCACTTTTTATGTGTAAGATGGGAGAGTGCAGCATATATATTTTTCCTAGATGTATAGGTTTGGGTGTTCTTTTTATCTTAGATTTTTTTCTTGGAAAACAAATGATGGTTTGATTTGTGGCACATTCAAGGACACTGTTGTATCTGATTCTACAGCATTATCCTATTTCCGTGACTATGTAATACAGCCACGAGGCTCGATTATTAAGTGGATTTATGTGGGAGTTTTTTTTAACCCATGTGATTCACTGTTAACTTTGGCTCATAAAGTTGAATGAAGAGCAAGAAGAGCAAAAACAGCAAATTATAAAATCCCAACCTTAATCACATTGTGCAGATAAACTCTTCATTTTTAAAATCTAAAAATGTATCAGCACTGCATTTTTTATAAAATAAACTAAGTTTATTATTATTTATTAGAACATATGGTTTCCTGTAATTGAATTATTTGCTTACACTTTGCCTTCTGTGCACACTGTAAAACAATGACTCGATGCTCGTACACACAGCTATAATTTCTTTCTTAACCTCCATCTTCCCCTTAAACATACTTGTGTTTTTGTGATGTCTGAAACCTTTCTAAAGTGATCTTTTGCCTCTGTCTGAAAGCATTACAAGCTTGACTATCAGAGTAGATAGCTTGACATTTAGCAGCCATCCCCTGTCATTTTAATTAAGCAGAATAATTTCACTATAGCACGGACCAGTGATCTCCTTGTGGTGTTTTAACCATTTTAAATGTTAATTGAATATTCCCATTTGTTAGTAAACTACTGCTGAGAACATGTGCTGTGAAGTGTGCGCTTTTCCCGCTATCCTACTCATACTATGGAGAAGCTACAATAATATTAAAATGTTTGTATGTATTCAGTGATTCCCTTAGTGGGGGAGGGGGATTATACAGTCTATATGAAAATGGATCAACAGAAAAGAATAAAACATTACATGATGCTATCAGATTCTCACCACTCTGTGTTAGAAAGCTGATTACGTGTTTTCAGTTCAGGGTCTTATTCCTTATTTCACATACTAAACAGTTTAAACACTTGACAGCAGATTTGTGCAAATAAAAGCAATCTTCTGCCTATCTTCAGTGAATTATAGCTGATGTGACCTGAATCAACAAACACGTTATCAGAACTATTTGATTTACCATTCAACCAATGTCATTTTCATCTTTCCTCGAAATAACTATTTATAAACATGACCCTGTCTGCATAATTACATCTGAGTTTCATGTAAATAATACAGAAGGAAAGTGAATAACACTGGCTCGTACATTCTTATTTACTAAAGTACAGTAACATAAAAGCAGTGAAATTTTTTTTTTTTTTCACGATTTCTGCTTTTCTCCAGAAACAACACCACTTCAATCATTGTGTTATGTCTTGCATTGTAGCTCAGCTCTGCTAAAACACATAGAATACAATTTCAAGCAGAACTTGTAACAGAGCTGGCACTGTTTAGAAAAATTTTAAATTATGAAGGTTTTTAAAATTATGCCTAAAAGCTAGATTGACTCTGGGGCGCGTTAATGTAGTCCCTCTGTCCTCTGGCTTCACAGGCTGCCTTCTGCGGCATCTTATGGCAGCAGTGAGTTTTAGCACACAGTGGGAGGGGGGCAGTGCTCCTGCAGAGTTCAACAGCCTGTGAAGCTATAGCACGTAGGGGACTCTTTTAACACCCCCCAGAACACTTCTGACTTGTTAGCATAATGGTATAAGTTGCTTTTAGAAGGAAGGAGGCCATTGGATACAAATAAAATATTTCCACAGTCTTAGTGCCTGGATCTATCAGTAAGTGACATGCTTGATTTTGATGGTAGATTACCATTACCATGTAACATGGTAAACAGCCCACCATTTGTAATTAAAAAGAAAAGTGTCAGAATGCCTTTTTGTAACCAATAGAGAGTTAGTAAATGTTGTTTATAATGTTAAATTAACCGCAATAAGAGCACTTTGAAAAATACAACTCAATCTGTTGAATCTAAGCCTCGTTTGCATATATTGACAAAGAAAGAAGTTATGTCATACAGACAGCCTGCTGTCTTGGGGTTGTTTTGGACTCTGCACTCTCCATTGCACCACATATTTAATCTCTTTAATCTCCAGAATCTGCCCATTATTAACAATTGAAATCTCTAAATTGCTAATTGTCACTCTGATTCACTCTTGATTACTATAACTCCCTACTAATCGACCTTCCACTCACTAAACTCAATCTATTATTTTTTTGTTTAAATAAAATTTCTTAAAAACTTAATTAAAATTAACACATAGCCAAAAATTACAATCTCAAGTACAATCATGCAATGCCTTATTGCGTACATTAGACTCTTCTTATACAATGAATATTCTACAAGATGCTTATACAACCTATATCCTTGAGTCCTGTACATTTGCAGTAACCGTGAACATGCATATATTCTCTTTATGAAGGGGCATATAAGGAAAGGTAGTGGGGAAGGAACAATCATAAGGAGGTGGGGAGGGGTTGGGTGAGGGGGTAGTGACTGCTGGATAAAGAGAGGTAGGAGAGGAGGATGGGCTAGATAGGTACGGAGAGGTTCATTTAGGTAAGATTGCAATACAGCTATATTACTACATAACGTAACTAATCTTTAAACCATGAAAAAGAACAATTCACATAGCAGTTCACAGTAGGTAGTTTGTTTGGACCCAGGAACACAAATTCCACAATAAGATTGCCTGTCTACAAATAATATATAAGTGTGAATGTCTGCATTTCAATTCATGAAGCAGATTTATACTGTGGAATCTGTGAAACTGCTTAATAGTTAGGTCCAAATGATGTTTTTTTTTTTTTGGCTTGAGAAGCAATGGTAACCACTTACATGGCATTGATGGTGGGGGAGTATTGAGGAGAGTTTGTGAACTTTTGACCGAGTGCAGCACTTGTAACACCCCATTAGTGAGCGGATTATAGCAAGGTGATGGTGTATCTATAACCCACAGCTTGGCTACAGAGTTGTGCGAAAAAGATGCTAGTTCCATTTCACAACCCAAGTGGGAGAAAGCTGGATTAAGCATTTGGACCCGTCTCTTTAGGTTTATTACTTTATAGTAAGTGCTTTATAAAGCCCATCCCCCCGTGTATTTAAGTCTATCATAAGACAATCTTGCCCTCTTCCTGTTCCACAGGAATGAAATAAACAATTCCTTAACTTTGAAGAACAGCGTGGGTATAGCTATTGGTACCATCTGCAGAAGATATAGGAATTTAGGAACAATAAAAGGTTTTTAATAAATTCTTCCTCCCCATCCATGAAATATAAGGTAACGCTAATGTTGTTAGCTGTGGGTTAACCTTGTTGCGGACTCGTGTATAGTTTTCCTTGAATAAGTCCTTTGGGTTTGCAGTCACCTGATTCCCTAGGTAAGTTATAGAGTAAGTTTGCCATTTAAAAGATGTAGAGCTTTTTAACTCAGCTAATGCATGTTGGGGGGCTGACACGTTCATAGCCTCAGATTTATTATAATAAATTTTGAAATTTGATAACCTGCCAAATTCCTCTTGTAAAGCCATAATGTGCTTAAAGGCTTGTGCAAGGTTTGTGATTATTATCAGAAGCATCAAATGCCGCACTGAGATGTGTACGTCCTCCTATTGTTAATCCCTGGATATCTGGGTGTTTTCTAAGGGCTTATAGCAAAGTTTCCATAGTGAGAATAAAGAGGGAAGGTGAAAGGAGACATCCATGGCGAGTGCCGTTTCGTATTTGAAACACGCTCGATAGGGTGCCGTTGATCCTCATTCTGGCATTTGGTTTGGCATACAAGGTCATAATTGCTGGGATGAAAGCTACCTCCAATTAATTCTATCAAATGCCTTCTCAGCATCTGTGCCGAGAAGGACCAATGTTATGTTACGTTCTTTAGCTGTGCACATTGCCTGAACGACTCTCGTGGAGTTATGGTTCCCCTCCCTTCCTGGGACAAACCCTGTCTGCTCTTTACTTATTAGCTTGGGCAAGTATGTGCTTTTTGTTCTGGCTAGGAGCTTAGCTCAAATCTTTGCATCTACATTTAGTGGCGATATTGGGCAAAAGTTTCCACAGCAATCTGTTTTTTAACCCGGTTTAGGTAGGACCACTATAGTGGCAGAATGTTCTTGCGAAGGTGGGCTCACTCCCACCAGAAGGGCATTGCACCACTTCACCATGTGTCGTAGAAGAGTCTTAGCAATTTTTTTAGAATAACTAACTGGGAGCTCATTTCCTTTTCCCCAATGGAAATGACTGGTTTTTAAAGGCTCTGGCCTTCTTCTCTAGATTTACCTAAACTTGTCAGACTCTCCAATCTATTCTTAATCCTGCAGCCAGGCTTGTCTTTCTGAACAAGTGCTAGAATGGAAATGAAAAGTTTGCACAGCTAAACAGCGACATGCTCTCCATGGCTAACACTGTAAAAATCTACACTACTGACCAAATGCTACACAGATGCCTCCAGTTTTTGTCTGTCTCTGCACTGGTTCCCATTCTCCCACATCCAATTTAAAATAATAACCTTTATCTACAAAGCTCTGCATAATGCTGCACCTCCCTACCTCTCTTCTCACATCTTCTCAGTCTATCACCAACCTGTGGATTTCAGTCTGCCAGTGATATAAGATCGATCTTGATCTTGAAACTGGAACCTCTCATGCACGTATACTTCTCCTGAGTTACAACAATTGAATGCCTTTCAGACTAATACTCAACCTCCAAAGTTTCAAATGTTCTCTTAAAACCCATCACTTTATGCAAGCCTATCTGCATGAAATTTAGACTCTCTTTTTAGTAGCCCATCATGTGTCCTCCTCCTGTCTGTTATCCAGCAAACACCATATTTCCAAACTCCAGGCTTCTCTGCAGTCCCATTGAGTTTGCACTTTATATATAAGATGGTCGACTGATTGCTGGTTCAAGCAGCATTTTATTCATTAAATTATTTTATTTTGTTACCTTATAAAAATGGCTGGACCATTATATAAGCTCTTAAACCGCTTGTGTCACCGCCTCATTCTCATAGACTGTAAGCTCTTGTGAGCAGGGCCCTCACTGCTATTGTTACATATAACTGTTTGGAGTATTGTACTTGCTCAACGGAATAAAATGCTGCTATACAAATAAAGATTATTATTACTATTATTGAGACTGCACTGCCTTGTTGACTGTCACCTGAGCACTTGACACTTTGTATCAGGAAAAATTACTGCAAGGTAGATTTTTGATGTTAGTGTCCTAAGAGCAGCTGAAGGCATCATGTTCAAGTCTTCGTGAGTGTTTTCAGTTAATTTGCACTTTTTCTTTTCACCATGTTTTTTTGTGACCCAGCTGACTGCTATTAAGAGAGGATTTGGTTGTGTGATATTCACACCTCATTTGGTGGCAATTTCAAGTGTTTCTTCCTTTAGAGAAGCATTTTTGCAGTGTCAACGTGATAGCTTGTTTTGCCTACATAAGCTCATAATAGAACAAGATAAAGATTTTGCTTTACCAGTACTGTGTACATAATATTTATAGAGAGAACAGGTTGTGGTTACACTTTGTAATATGTTACATCTGACTCCGATATAGATGTCGGTCAGACACACAGTTTTCCGACAGATATTTTTCTGACCTTCTCCTAAACCTATTCATCTTATCCAAGCATACATATTTACTTCAATGTCAGAGGAGACATCATTGATAGTGGATTATTCCCAGCTGGATGATAGGTTTCTCATGTCTGCCAATATCTGCCCTCGGAAAGTACAGAGATATCATTAAGATTATTGAGAGGTTCTGCTGACATGAAAGAAGTTTTCTCTGTATAGAGTCACATTCCCAGAAGAAGACAAATGTCTGTCTATCAAGTCAGTTGATATTACTGAGATTGTTTATAATAAGCAATGTAATTTACATAAATAAACATCTAGATGGTTAGTAAATAAATTGTCCAACCATTTGCCATTACTAAAGCTTTTCTAGAATATACATGTGATGTCTAAAATGACTTTCCTCCACTAGTATAGAATGTCATCTGCTCCATTGTTCTGGAATAAGAATATATGCATCACATTTAATGACTGAATGCATATATTCTAATGACTTGTCTCAGTCAATTGACTCTGTAGGTAAGATCCTGTAATCAACAAGATATGTATTTTGCAAAAAAAATTGCAAACAAATTACATATGTATTGAATTGAAGACATAAAATACTGAATTATACTGTAAAAATAAATTTGCAGAGACTTCTTGCCAGTAACTTAGCAGAAGCGATGGACCACATCAAACAGATCTACAAACACTGAATATGTAAGAACAGTCTACTGACTGAGGCTATAGAGATTAACAATACCCTAGCTAGGCTATTCAGTCCATTGATTAGAATGGACATAAAACGGAGATTAAATAAAACATCTGATGTTTTCAAGCCGGTAGGTAAAACATTACAAGACTGTCGCAAGAAAATGGAGCATTTCTATTTAATGGCACCACTGTGACCTTTTTGCAGTCTTTGCTGGAACATCAAAACAGAACAAATGTTACTGCAATTGTAGTTTTAAAAGGAGCCACATATTGCCATGGAGACACTACAAATTAGACACATCAATCAAAACTCTTCCAGCACTTCACTTGTCTTTAACTGTTTCTTGAATCTAATGGTAATCTGCTACTAGATAAAGCTGTGCTCCTTACAAGCCACACTTGAGAATAGCACACAAGTGAAAGTAATTGTGTTTTCACCAGTGGAACTTATTTTTGACTGTAAATCTAAACGCACATGTCATGTAATTTCTGCTGAAAGCCTTGAAAAGTTACTCTAATTATTACCTTAGGTTATACAGTAGAGTTTAGAAAAAACACACTTACATCTACTTCACCCAGATAAGGCAAGGGTTAGGAAAAGTTGTGCTTAGGTTGTCCACCTATCTACTCAAGATTTATGAAAAGCTATGTTACTTTACATTTTATTCCTGTGTATTCTGGGGCAAAACTAGGAGAGGCAGACTTTAGAGTGGGACCCCCCTTCTAGCTTAAAAATATGCATTTTACACTCATATATGCACACGCTTTTCTATACCTATATACATAAACATACAGTTCTTAACATGTACACACAAATTTGTACACACATACGCACATAAATAGAGCATATGCACATTACATATACACACATACACTGCCATAGACAGACATACAGCAAATATACACACTGACAGTATTATATACACCATAAACCATATACACATACAGCATATACACATCACAGATGCCCACACATATACATAATATACACATCACAAATGCCCACACATATACATCATATATATGTTATATACATATTATGATCTACGATGTGCACCACTATATGTATATAATGGTGCACATCCTCCATTCTTTAGTGTCAGGTCACATGATGAGGCCCCCTGACAGCATTGTAGTTACGCCCCTGTATGTGTTAGTGATGACTGCTGACTGCCTCCAGTGTACACAGCACAAGTTTAAAATTGATCTCTACAACCCATTAAGGCTAAAAGCATGTTTAGGGCTCATGTCCACAACAGTGAAAGTTGGCTATCTGACATATATTAAGATAATGGGCGGCACATGGCTGCACTAAATGCAATACTTTTTAATGGATCAGTGCCCACAAGGTTGCTGGAGGCCCTGTGTGCAATCTGGTGTGGACCATTCTCACAGCACCTCAGAAATAACAAGTTTCTCTAGAGATCCCAGTTAACAATATTGCCCCTTAACTGATACTGAATAAAAATCCCAACTTATTGACAACATAACCTCATAATTCACACCACAGCTGCTGCGGAATCTTATAATACACATGACAGCTTCAGCAGAATCTCATAATACCAAACTTCATCTGCTGCAGAACCTCATAATACACAATCATGGTACACACTTCAGCTGCTGCAGAATCACAAAATACACATATCAGCTGCTGTATAAAATCATACACACGTCAGCTGCAGAATCTCAAAATACACACTTCACTGCTGCAGAACATCATGATACACTCATTAGCTGCTGCAGAATCACAAAATACACATATCAGTTGCTGCAGAACATCATGATACACACATCAGCTGCTGCTGAACATCATACTACACACATCAGCTGCTGCTGAATCTCAATATACACACCAGCTGCTGCAGAACATCATGATACACACACCAGCTGCTGCTGAATCTTAATATACACACATCAGCTGCTGCAGAACATCATGATACACACATCAGCTGCAGAATCTCAAAATATACACATCAGCTGCTGAATAATATCATGAAACACATATCAGCTGCTGTATAATCTCAATATACACACATCAGCAGCTGGAGAACATAATGGGGCAGATTTATCAAGCTGTCTGAAAGTCAGAATATTTCTAGTTGTCCATGGCAACCAATCACAGCTCGCCTTTAAAATATTTATGGGTAGTGGTAAAATGAAAGCTGAGGTGTGATTGGTTGCCACGGGCAACTAGAAATGTTCTGACTTTCAGACAGCTTGATAAATCTGCCCCAATGATGCACATCTAAGCTGCTGCAGAATCTCATAATACAAACTGCAGCTACTGCAGAACCTCATATGTGAATCACGGTTGCTGAATAACCTCATAATACACCAAACACGGATATAAAACCTCCTAATAGACATGTAAGCTGGTACAGAACCTCATGGTACATACCACAGCTGTTCCAGAATCTCATAATAAAAACCTCAGCCACTGAACAGCTTCATAATACACAGCAAAGCTGCTGCAGAGCCTCATGAAACACACAACAGCTGCTGCAGAACCTTATAAGATACATTCCACTGCTGAAAAACTTCACAATCCATACTAAAACTGCTAAAGAGCCACACAGTGACACAATGACAAAAATCACATTACATTACAATACTAAAGTCAGTAACAAACCTTGTGCCACAATTTAATAAATTCTACTCCCACCCATGTATTCTTACTAACTACTTTGTGGCACATTACCTATAAAACAGCATCAGATAAGTGAGTGTGTGAGCTTGGTGGCGAGTGTGCATTGATCCGAAATGTGTGCAGAGTCCTAAGGACTTAAGTTTGAGGGACTTTAGCAGGTAACTGCTGTATTTTGTGTTACTTTGACTGTAAATTCTTCTTTCTGTGCATATTTCTATTGTAATCCCCATTAGATAAATGGACTCCATAAGTGGCATTGCAACACATTGTACATCCTGTGCCATGTAAGCTTTCCTTGAACAGCCGTTTGAGGGGGAATACTGCTGTGTGGGATGTGTGAAAATTGCTCATCTGGAAGCCCAGATTCTGGATCTAAATTAGCAAGTTTCAAGGCTGCGGGCAATTGACAATATGGAGCGAAGTTTGCTGCTCCTGGAGCACAAACTCTCTGGGGAAGATTGGTGTGGGGAGGGAAGTATGGAGGTGCAGAGAATTAGGGCAGCTAGTTAGGTAACATGTAGAAGGCGGGGTAGAGGGAAGAGTTGTAGGGAGTCTAGTCCTGATCTGGTGCACCCCAATAAGTTTGCCAGGCTGGCGGATGAGGGGGATATCAGCTCTGGGGTAGCAATGCTGCAGCAAGACATGGCCTCTAGCAACCAGGGGACTGTCTGCTCCAGTAAGAAGGGTAATGGGAGCACAGGCAAGGTCAGACAGGTGCTGGTAGTGGGAGATTCGATTATTAGGGGAACACACAGGGCAATCTGTCACAAAGACCGTGCATACCGAACAGTGTGTTGTTTGCCGGGTGCTCGGGTTCGGCATGTTGCGGATCAGGTTGACAGATTACTGGGAGGGGCTGGGGAGGAACCAGCGGTCATGGTCCACATTGGCACTAATGACAAAGTAACAGGTAGGTGGAAGGTCCTTAAAAATGATTCCAGGGATTTAGGCCATAAGCTCAGGGCAAGGACCTCAAAGGTAGTTTTCTCCGAAATACTGCCTGTACCACGTGCCACACCAGAAAGGCAGCGGGAGATCAGGGAGGTAAATAAGTGGCTCAAAAGTTGGTGTAGGAAGGAGGGTTTTGGGTTCATGGAGAACTGGGCTGACTTTTCTACAGGCTCTACAGTAGGGATGGGCTGCACCTCAATGGGGAGGGTGCAGCTGTTTTGGGGGAAAAAATGGCTTGAAGGTTGGAGGAGTGTTTAAACTAGAGACCTGGGGGGAGGGCAACTACACTTGTGCAAGGCAAATAGACAGTGTAGATAGAGAGCTGGGAAGAGTCATAGTCCATGGGGGAGGAAGGGGGGCTGGAATGAGATTGGGGAACAAGAACAAAATGAATACGGACAGGGAAAACCATATAAAGTGTATGTACACAAATGCCAGAAGCCTCACAAACAAAATGGAGGAACTGGAACTCTTGATGTTGGAGCGGAAATATGATATATTGGGTATCAGCGAGACATGGCTGGACAGTAGCTATGACTGGGCTGTTACTATAGATGGTTATAGTCTTTTTAGAAAGGATCGTATAAATAAAAAAGGGGAAGGGGTTTGTTTATAGGTGAATTCTTGCCTCAAGCCTGTCTTGCGAGATGACATCAGTAACGCAAATGCAAATGTGGAGTCCCTATGGGTGGAGATAAGGGGAGGGAAAAAGAATAACAAAATATTACTAGGGGTTTGTTATGAGGCTCCAAATATAATGTACAAACCACGAGCAAAAACCGGTGTGTCACACGGCAAAGTACAAGAAATAAACAATCTTTATTGGATTACCACATATGAATTACAAGACAAACTCACAATTAAAATCAATTAAAACGTACAAAGTACATACAAAAATGCCACGTTGGTTACACAGGTAAGTATATACCAACCACCCCCCTCACATATTGAATGTAATATTCCTGAGGATAACTAGTAAACACCCGACTGTGTGCCAGCTAGTCCCATCAGTGGACCAAAGAATAAGTCAAATTAAAGTGCATGATATGCAAAGGTAACTGAGTTCTGAATGAGGCCTAAATACATTATGCTGCACATGGAACTGGTAATGTTCCAATAGGTGAGGTTGCTGAGTGAGGTCTCGGAATGAGGTGGGGGGGGGGGGGAGGCATATAAGGGAGTTTGGCATTCTAGGGGGCACTTCTACCCCTGAGGAAGTCTCCTAGCAGGAGACGAAACGCGTGGGGAGCCCTCTCCCCCCCCCCCACCTCATTCCGAGACCTCACTCAGCAACCTCACCTATTGGAACATTACCAGTTCCATGTGCAGCGTAATGTATTTAGGCCTCATGCAGAACTCAGTTACCTTTGCATATCATGCACTTTAATTTGACTTATTCTTTGGTCCACTGATGGGACTAGCTGGCACACAGTCGGGTGTTTACTAGTTATCCTCAGGAATATTACATTCAATATGTGAGGGGGGTGGTTGGTATATACTTACCTGTGTAACCAACGTGGCATTTTTGTATGTACTTTGTACGTTTTAATTGATTTTAATTGTGAGTTTGTCTTGTAATTCATATGTGGTAATCCAATAAAGATTGTTTATTTCTTGTACTTTGCCGTGTGACACACCGGTTTTTGCTCGTGGTTTGTACATTCATATTTATGGTGTGTCGGCAGTGGTGTAATTTGACTAGGCTAAGCTAGGTCATCCTTGCTCCAAATATAATGGAGGCAACAGAGGAGATGCTGATAAGTGAAATGGATGCGGCTTCAAAGCATGGTGAAGCACTTATCATGGGGGACTTCAATTACCCAGATATTGACTGGGGGCAGAAAAATGCAGATCCTTCAAAGGTAGCAGGTTCTTGTCAACAACAAAAGACAATTACCTGTCGCAAATAGTCCTGGAGCCAACAAGAGGGAGGGCACTGCTGGACCTTATCCTAACCAACAGACCTGATAGGGTATCAAAACTACAGGTTGGGGGGAACCTGGGGAATAGTGATCATAATATCATTGATTTTGTACTACGGCTTACTAAGAACGTTAGGGAAGAGGCAACCAACACTCTAAACTTCAGGAGGGCAAATTTTCAGCAACTAAGGGAAAACCTTAAAGGCATAGACTGGGATAATGTTCTCAAAGACAAAAGCCCCCCCCCCCCAAAAATGGGAATTTTTCTCATATATTCTGAAAAAGTCCTGTAAGAAACACATACGGTACCTTATGGGAAAAAGCATAAGAGGAACAAGAAAAAGCCTATGTGGCTAACTAGTCTTGTAAGGAAAGCAATAAGCGAGAAAGATAAGGCGTTTAAGGTTCTAAAACGTGAAGGTAGCGATGAGTCATTACTGGATTATAGAGAGAAAAATAAATCCTGTAAAAAGCAGATAAAGGCTGCAAAAATAGAGACTGAGAGAAAAATTGCCAGAGAGAGCAAAAATAATCCCAAATTATTTTTCAAGTATATAAATGATAAGAAACTAAAAACAGAGAGGAGAGTGTGGGTCCCCTTAGAAATAACATGGGGGTCATGGTGGAAGGAGATGAGGATAGGGCCAGTCTACTGAATCTCGCCTTCTCAACTGTCTTTACCCAGGAAAATCCCCTGGTGGAAGACACAATGAGGAATAATGTAAATTCTTTTTGGAATGTCAACAGTTTAACCCAGGAAGAGGTACGGCGCCGCCTCGCAAGCACTAAGATAGATAAATCACCGGGGCCAGATGGCATACACCCCCGGGTTCTGCATGAACTATGTACCGTGATAGACAGACCGTTATTTTTAATATTTGAAGATTCACTGAGGACTGGTTATGTTCCACAGGACTGGCACATAGCAAATGTGGTACCAATATACAAAAAAGGATCAAATAGCGATCCTGGAAACTACAGACCCGTGAGTCTAACTGCTGTGGTGGGGAAAATATTTGAGGGGTTTGTTAGAGATGCTATCCTGGAGTATCTCACTGTGCACAACCTTATAACCCAGCGTCAGCATGGGTTTATGAGAGATCGGTCCTGTCAGACTAATCTGATTGGTTTCTACGAGGAGGTAAGTTCAAAACTGGATCTGGGGGATGCTGTGGATGTTATATATCTGGACTTTTCAAAGGCATTTGACACCGTGCCACATAAAAGGTTGCTATATAAAATGAGACTGCTGGGAATAGGAGAAAATCTGTGTATTTGGGTAAGTAACTGGCTTAGTGATAGAAAACAGAGGGTCGTCATTAATGGCAGATTCTCAGATTGGGTTGAGGTTACTAGTGGAGTGCCACAGGGGTCAGTATTGGGGCCACTTCTTTTTAATATTTTTATTAATGACCTTATAGTGGGTTTACACAGTCAAGTTTCAATATTTGCAGATAATACTAAGCTGTGTAAAGTAATAAATACTGAGGTCGATAGTTTAGCATTACAGAGGGATTTGTGGAAGCTTGAGGAGTGGGCAGGGAAATGGCTGATGAGATTTAATGTAGATAAATGTAAAGTTATGCACTTGGGCCATGGAAACAAAAAGTATAATTATGTTCTAAACGGTCAATTACTTGGTAAAACTGGCGCTGAAAAGGACTTGGGGGTATTGGTGGATGGTAAACTTAATTTGAGTGACCAGAGCCAGGCAGCTGCTGCCAAAGCAAATAAAATTATGGGATGTATCAAGAGAGGAATAGATTCTCATGATAAAGACATAGTTTTGCCCTTATACAAATCTCTGGTCTGACCACACATGGAATATTGTGTACAGTTTTGGGAACCAGTGTATAAAAAGGATATAGTAGAGCTGGAACGGGTGCAGAGGAGAGCAACCAGGATTATTAGGGGAATGGGGGGATTAGAATACAATGACAGATTACAAAATTTGGGATTATTCAGTTTAGAAAAAAGATGACTGAGGGGAGACCTCATTACAATGTACAAATACCTGAAAGGACAGTACAAGGATCTCTCCAAAGATCTTTTTATACCTAGGCCTGTGACCAGGACAAGGGGCATCCTCTGCACCTACAGGAGAGGTGATTCTACCATCAACATAGACAAAGGTTCTCTGCCGCAGGAGGTTGTTATGGCGGACTCTATGTACATGTTCAAGAGAGGCCTGGATGCCTTTCTGGAGAGCAAAAATATCACGGGTTATGGGGATAAAACATTTATTTAATTCTTAAAGGTTGGACTTGATGGACTTGCGTCTTTTTCCAGCCTTATA
Source organism: Engystomops pustulosus (assembly GCF_040894005.1). Classification (NCBI taxonomy): domain Eukaryota; kingdom Metazoa; phylum Chordata; class Amphibia; order Anura; family Leptodactylidae; genus Engystomops; species Engystomops pustulosus. The sequence goes on from NC_092414.1 coordinate 46,456,000, forward strand.
TACTATGATACTTACTGAGGTATTCTGATAGTATATTCCTTTATCTCTTGTCTTTATCTAATCTTCTCCCCCTAACTAAATAAAAACTTTGTCTTTGGTTTATGTACATTGAGGTTACTGGGGCATGGGTCAGAAGGTCCAAGCGCCGGGAGCCAAGGCTATGCCATGCTTTGCCTGTAGCCACTAAAGTCTCACCTTCCGGGACGTCCCAGCAGCGCTCTTTGACCCTTAGCCCCTGCCCAGGCTTGTGCAATATCTTCCAGATAATCTCTGGAGCTCCAGCAGTGAGCTGGAAGTTATCTCACTATATGGGAGATTTGGGCCAGTAGAGTCTGAGGTAGCGGGGTTTTGTGATGCAGTCCAAGACAGTGACACCAAGGTACAGTCCAAAACAGGTCTTGCCTGCATTTATTTCCACAGCAGGAACAAAATAAAACAGCCTTCACATTCAGGCATCAAAACAAACAATATCCTACCCGTCTGGGTGCTAACTAAACAGAGTTTCTCTAACTCACCACTGAAACATAAAAGATGTCGCTGCTCCAGGCACAGGGGTCAGGGCTGAGTGCTCTCCAGCCTCCTTTCAGAGAGACAATGCTCTCAGCACTACTCAGCAGCTTTATGCAGCCTGATTAGGCTGCTACCTCCACAAACTCAGCACTCAGCATAGTAGGAAAACCCAGAGGAAACATACCGCCCATCCACGGTTAACCCCTTCAGTGTCTCACAACATGTATGGGCTCTGACCCAAAGAGCACTGTGGCTACTTCATGCCTCAGTAGTCCTTGGAGTTTATTTACACAAATGAAAAATGAATTTTTTATTTAGTTAGTGGGGACGGAAAGATTATATAAAGACATTGTATGGCTTAAAAGAGAGAAAGGAATCTAACCTCAGCTAGTGTATTCCTGATGATAGGTTTCCTTTAAATACCTGAACCCGTTTACCAGATGCTTTGTTCTGGAAAACAAAACATTGTTCTCATTTTGGAAATACCTCTCTAATATTTTACAATACAATATGAATTGTACCCCTATCAGTTTTTGTCAACTTCTGCTATGTTTTTCAAGCAAACACTAAATCATCTCCATGAGCAGGTGCATAAAGTATTTAACGAAGCAATCTACATATATAAATAATCATCCCTTTGCATGTATTCTTTATCCAAAACACAATTTATTTTGAATTTATTTAGCCTAATTTTAATCTCAATGTATTAAAAATGCAAATCACAAATTATTAATAAATATGTTTACCTCCTGTAAAATGGTCTGCCATATCAGTTTTGATAAGGTCATTTAGGTTTAACCAATTGATGATCATTGATGTGCAAGTACTACACGCGTAGTAGTACATGTATGTCACAAAGCTGATGTCAGTTCAGCTCATCATTGAAGCTGAACCGGCATCAGGGAACAGCTACAACTCACAGGTGACATCCTTGTGTAACACCCATGTTAACCCGTTAAATGTGTCAATGACAGAGCAACATTTAGATGCCTGCATGGGGATTCCCTCCACGATGGGCACCCCTGCATTGTGAAGGGGTCCTGATTGTGTGGAGAATCCCCATACAGGCATTTAAATGCTTGTAAGGTCCTTTCAGGCAAATAGAACTGATTTTCTCTAACTGGTGACACTATATTTACCCAATGGGCTGGAGAAGAGGGCTGTGTGGGTACTCAGTGTAACAGGATTAAGGTCTTAGCAGCAAGACCCAATTGAAGTCAAAGAGGTTTATTGTATCTTTTAGTTCCCTGTGGAGGAACAATATTGAAAAGAAGGATCATCTGAATCATTGGGGGCAATTTATGACATTCTTTTGGCGCAGTTATGCTACAAATGCTGTTTTGCGACTTTCTATTATGCCAAATGAGCATAGGACAGAACAAAGTCATTACCTACTTGTGCCAAATTCATTATTTGCGTAGACAAGTTTTTTGCGATTTGGTGCAAATGTTTGTTTAGGTGCATGTTTTGGTGCAAAATGACTCCAGTCACCTTCTGACATAGAAATAGGACAAAAACCACTAGCAAATTTATCAAGACATCAAGGGACATGTGTGCCAAAAAAAAAAGAACATTTTGCGACAAACGCATAAAAACCAGTATTATTAGACAAAAAACAAATACAACAACATACAAAGACTCACTTGATGAATTCAGATAAAACAAAAATGAAATTGAACATAGACAAACAAGTCAAAGACAAATTGTAATGATAAATTCCCCCCATAGCCTCTATTGTAAACCAGAATGTGTGAATCTGCTTAATGTCTGATTCAGAATTCAAGTTTAATTTCTTATCCTTGTATACAGTCTCTCACCAGCAGTGTATGTCCTGTTTATTCTCCCTGTCTTAAGGCTGTTGCACTGAATAAAGAAGAAAAATTGTGTGGCCCTTCTATTAAATTTTGTGGCCCAATAGTCTAATTGACCTCTAATTGCACCTCATATCCAACTACCCCAATGCGAGACCCAAAGTCCTACATATATTATTTTGTAGGAAGTACGGTAAAAGTATTTACACGAAAAGTGGAAGTAAAATGTCTGTGGTAGTGGTAACCAGTCTTTTAAAGTGAAAATACCTTTTTGTATCTGCTTATTTATGGTAATTAGATTTCATGTTTTTTTGCACCTTATTGTAAAGCATAACTTTCAAAGCTATTTTTCCATTTTTGCATGAGCTGTATGAAGACTTGTTCTTGACGAGAACAATGGTTCCCTGTAATATTATGTACAATATATTGTAATGGTGGAAATAAAATTCCAAATGTGGTAAAATTTTTGTTGCCCCATTTATGTATTGTTGTTATGCCATTCATTTTAGAGCAAAAACGACACATAACCTTTATTCCTAATTAGAAGAATTACAGAGATACCTAATTTATACAGTTTTTGTTTTGTGTAAACATGTGAAGAATAAAATATTTTTGTATCCCAGTATTCTGAAAGTAATAGCTTTTTATATTTCCAAAGTTTGGAAACATTGATGGTTATGTTATATAGAATTGTTTCCCCTAAATCCCTTCCTCATCCAATCCCTTCCCTTCCTTGGTTGAACTTGATGGACAAGTGTCTTTTTTCAACCGTAGAAACTATGAAACTATGAAACAGGTAATTTTTATCAAGTCAATCTCGATTATTAAAAATTTTATTTGGGTGGTAAAATCTAGTATATTATTATTTCTTTGTTTGTAATGGTGCTTACCTTATGGTATAATTATTTTAAATTTAATAGCAACCATACAGGGAAAGCTTTATTTTAATTGCTAGATAAAAGTAGGTTAAATTGTATGGTTATATTTTTTAAAAACTTAATTTTTATTATTTTAACTCTTTTTTTTTTTACTCATAGCTTAATGTAACCTCATGTAAGGAATACATACAAATTTTCAGGTGGTAAGGTGGATTGAGCTCCTAAATGATAACAAACCCTTCATGATTTGTATAAAATGTCTTTAGATTAGATTATAAGACCACATCTCCTTATGAAAAATTGTCTATGTTTCTTGATCACCAAGGTTTAATTACAAATTATTTTCAATTTTTGTTTGGTTAAAAAGACCGGAGATACAGCTAGAATAAATGATATGGTATGGAACTGTGTCATAGAACTTTAATGTGTAAGTAATCTACATTCATTAGAAATTACAGTAATCAGATGTCTTTTACATTATTTCATACAGAGTATTACACTCAGAACATCTTTATTCATGTGATGGTAATTATATCAAAGCGTTTCAGGAGTCTCAGCTGTGCTCAGCATATCAGTGCTCTCAAGATCAAAAGGTTCACGCGACTAACTGCAGCAGTATTAGATGCTGTGGATGCCATTTAACAACTGTTTTAATTCATGTCTTAAAATATTATGTAGACATCATTCAAAATATGCTTTAACTAATTATAATATGCATTCAATGTTATTCTGCTTAATAGGGCAGGGAACCTCCAGCCTGTACTGCAGTTTCCTCAATCTCTTGGTTTTATATAGATAAGGAAAGGTTGTCACAATCATCACTTGTATATTATGATGAACTCAAACTCAGAAATCACATCAAAAATGTGAAATCCAACTGTGGCTGAAATATTTGAAACAATGATTTCACCCCATACCTCCCCATGACTATTTTTGACAATGTATTGAAATTTAGGCCACCAATAAAAGATTAAGTTTCTGCAGACAAAAGGGGTTCAGGGGGTAGGGTTACATGAAGGCCTATAAGCTTTAAAGACCCAAAAGGTTTCTCACATACAAAGAGACCTGTCCAATAAATGATACATTATAGCTGGGGCTTACTACAAATTTTTCACTGAGGCTTCAATTTATTCCTCTGTCCTTGGGATCATAATTCATGAGGTGAGGAATACAATGTGTGAGATTATTAGTGTAAGAACATTGGAGAACATTTACTAAGGGCTTTACACCTCTTTATGGGGCATGCCGTTGGACAGTCCGTCTGATTCGGACCGCATTTTACTTTCAAATCGTGTTGCATGCCCTATGTTAAAGATACACCACAAAAAAGATGGTGAACTCTGACGGACCTGAGCGAGGAAGTGACACATTTGTGATTTCTCGTTTCTTTGGAAATAGTGGGGTGACAATACTCAAAGATAAGAGGGTTTCATCACACATCTAGAAAATATTAGAATCATGTGAGAGAAAAACGAGATGCGTATAGATGACACAATATAAACTTTATTAGTATAACATTTAAAACATACTTAAAAACCCAAAAACAAAGGGATTGGGTGCATATCACAAAAGCTCCCCAGAGCAACCTCATGCATAAACTGTATACAAACCGTAAAGAATACAATACATAAGCAAAAAGTTGTAAAAAGTGCACACAGATGTAAACTAGGACCAAGGAAAATAGTTGGAAATATCAAAAAATATATATCAAAAAATATATATTATACAATCAGTGTATACCAAGGTCCAATAGCAGCAAATAAATACATAAAGTGCAAAGTTACATTACCAATTATAAAGGTGCGATCTGGGGAGAGAGGGATGCCCCACGCGTATCGCCCGACTCGGCGGGCTTCGTCAGGGGATGTCAGCACTGAGCAAGTGATATGCTTATGTACCCTGAACACTCCGCCGCGGCACAGCCCACTTCCGCCCTATCGTAACGTCACATCCGGTGACGCGCCTTCCGGATTATGCCTCCCGAACCGGAAAGAAGGTAATGCGTTCCAAAAGGCCGGAAATGGCCAGTGTAGCAGGTAAGATCTGCGTTTCACCATCTCTAACGGCGCAGGAATAATGCGAGGGTCTCAAAAAAGGGGGATCACCATCAAATTAGAATGTAGCATCTACATGAGTTAGTATATTTTGGTATCCTAATACAGAGTAGAGCAAAAAATGAAAAATAATAAAAAGTAGATAACAAATAACAAAGCGGCGATAATCATGGTTTGGTCTAAAGCGAAATATATAAAGGTTATCCAACGAGTATGTACATCAGACATTATAGATAAATGAACCAAGCTCCAGCCGACGAAGAGCGTTATTATATACATAAGTGAATAAGTGAAAAAAGTGTAACTAACATTATAACCGATGCCTAAATGAAAATCCTACTGGTAAGAAATATCACAGATATCGACGAGAAAGGAAGAAAAAGGAAAAAATATATATAGCTGCAGGGCTATAATCCTGGTAAGTGTCACATTTGTGATTTCTGGCAGAGGATCTTAGTGAATCGCCGAACGCTGCATTACAGACAAACAATGCACTTTCAGTCAACTCGAGTGACCTGGTAAGTAAATGTTCCCCATTATCTTTAGTGCACTGACTAATACTGTTTAAACTCTATGGGGTAGATTAATCATATGGAGGCCAGCGTATGATTAAGCCCAGTCCCTCACCACCACAGAGAATACATCATTTGGCTTAGACCTTAAGATGTATACACCAGCCTTTCTGTGCTGAGTTTGATCTGGTGGCTGTACCCCTTTGCCTTCCCTTTAGTCCCACATTCAGTAAAGGTAGCTTAGTTGCCGGAATAATCACAATTTCTTGCACTATGCAAGAAATTTCGGCTATTTCAGTACTTCTGATAAAAAGCCCCAATAAATCTCCCACTACACATTTAGGTCAACCAACTTGACCTGAAAAATTGGTCACCTCTACAGACAGTTTTATCATAGAATTATTAACATAGAATTTATTGATTTGTCTTAGTGTACCCCAATAATTTCTTACAAAATTTTGATGCCCATGTGCCATATATTTCTATGACAACCATACCCCTTTCCATTGAGCCTCACCCTATAGTAAATGTGGTTAATGGGAATATTTGTACAATATTTTTCTGACATTGACATTTCTCCCAATGTCTTGTTTTTTTTATCACTTACAGATTACTGTAGTAGTCACTTGGGAAAGACTGGTTGGTCTCATAAAAAAAGACTTATACAGAATAATTAATTACTGCTGAGCGGCTGGAGAGATACAATTACAAGTTCAGATACAAGGGTCATGCTACTGCTTGACTTGTGAGGAAATAGTGCAAGACTTTCATGTTGTCTCTAATGTAATTTGGACTAAATATTTTAGAAATAATTGCAGATAGCATTCCCTTATTTTTTATTGTCAGTACAGTTTATCCTGAATGGACTCATCATTGGATTCTCTACGGGAAGAGAAAAATATTGATAACACACAGTTAAGGGGGATGTTTACTACAACATTTGTTTGCAATTACACCGGCCTGTTTAAAGATCAAGCTGTGTTTCATTACTGATGAAAAACTAGCAAAAGTCGCTGTAATATGTAGGGCAAACATACAGCTGGCAAAATGCTGTATCCAACAGCCAGGGACTCAGCCACCAGCAGTCATTTTTCATTTTAGCATTAGCTACTGACTCAACATTTATGCATTGTTTATTTTTGCCTCATTCTGAATATATTTAAAAAGCTTTAAATTCACCACAGTTTTCAAAGCAATTCCATCAGGATTCTTATTTTAGAGCACTTCCGCTGTGCATGTATAAATTCTTAAGGCAGAAAACATATTTCAGAAATTATTAGTTACAATAAAATACAGCTTTCCAAAGAAACGTAATAAATCTTTTTACTATATTTTTTCATCATTTTCATGAATAAAGATCAGCATTGTCTGGGCTATAGCTTTTTAAGTGGTACTTAGCATAAAACAAGAGGATAATGATGAAATTTTACTTGGTTGGGGGCCATTCAGCTATTTCTGCTGATAGACACTAAAAGTTAAATGGCACCCTACCATTCCAACATTATCAAATGAAAGTAGTTCTCATCTGTTCTACATTTCAAGTCATTTGCTTGCTGTCTGTGAATAGAAATGGCATTTATCACATTTTGCCTCAAAATGTTTGGTTCCCTGTAGTAAAGATCGTGATGGTTTAATTGATTATCTGTGCTAATAACAGATTCATTTAACATATTCCATTGATTTTCCATATCAGAATGGTGGGAGACAAAAACACAGCACCCCCACAGATCAGCTGTTTTCATCTGCTGATTAAAGAAGAATGACATAGAAATAGATATCTCTGTTACCAGGTCACAAGAGGTTACCACAGATCAAGACTATTCATCTGAATAAAAGCTACAAAGCTGCATTGACTATTTCTAGCCACTACACAAAGCCTGGAGCTCTATGTTCCTATGTTCCTATGTCACTCTATGTTTACCAGCTGCTGAGCACAGCTTATCTATATTAATGCTGGCTCTTAGACCACTGCCTATGCGATATTGAGAATTATCATAAAGCCCCTCTGCAGTCAGATTAAATAGAAGAACCTTAAAAGGGTGTTCCCATTTTGGCAAATTAATCTTATTGTTTGTATTGTGAAAAGTTATACAATTTTCAATATACTTTCTGTATCAATTCCTCACGGTTTTCTAGATCTCTGCTTGCTGTCATTCTATAGAAATCTTCTATGTTTACTTCCAGTAGACAGAAATCTGACCATGATCACACAGGTGCACAGCTTGTTAGTATCATAGAGAGTAATCAGAGCTGTGTGATATAACGAGCTGTGCACCTGTGTGACCATGGTCAGATTTCTGTCTGCTGGAAGTAAACAATAAAGCTTCCTATAAAATGACAGCGGCAGAGATCTAGAAAACAACGAGGAATTGACACAGAAAGTATATTGCAAAATTGTACAATTTTCCTTAATTCAAACATTAACATTTATTTGCTGAAATGGGAACACCCCTTTAAGCACACATCGCCTTTTCCACAGTGATTGATCCCTGCAGCTTCTCCCAGACGGTTGCAGTGCATAAGAACCATATAAACAGCAACTTTACTGAAGGATGGAGCAGGAGTGGAGTGAGTTCGGGAACAGAAGTGGGGTAGTGATAGAAGGAGAGTTGTGGCACTCCTGTTACCGACTCCAGAATATGGGGCAATGTTCATCTCGTGATGAGGTCCATGGGGTTGGGGGGGCTTTTGTCTGGAGGGTAGAAACAGGGTGTTACTCAGCTTATCATGTGAGACTCATTTCCTCTTTATAAACTTAGGCTCCATAATGAATTTATGCCCCCTGAAGAAGCGGGTATGCAAAACATGCGTTGGGGTGCCTCAGCATCACCAAGGGAGCTATGTACAATTTAGGTAAGATGATAAGATATAACATTGTTGTGAGAACTATACTCATTGATATACTTCACCCAGATGGCATGTGAGGCCTTATGTATATTTTCAGGAACAAAGCCAAAATTGCTAAATAATGTTACTTTTCTGTATATTCTACCATAAGCAAAAATAACAAAATGATGAAATAGTGGATGCTTGTGTAATTATGCATGTTTATCCCCCTAAAGCCCATGATGAAATATATGTCATAGCATTGTCAACAGGGTATCGAGAGGGGCCAGAGGCTGAATAGAAGCTGGTGTACGCTCAAGCAAACTCCTGTAACTAACACCCGGTTAAATATTTAAATGCCACATTCAAATGTGATTGGTGCCCCTATGACGGAAGCTGGGTCTTTTATAAATCCTATGAATTTCCACTATACAGTAATGCAGTAATAGTTTATTGGATCAGGGATCAGGCCCCCTGAAGAAATAAAGAAGTGTTAAAAAACTTTAAAATATGTTTAAAAACAAATGTTTAAATCATACCCCTTTCTCCAGAAAGCAAGTCATAACAATTATTAACATGTCGTATCTCCACATCCTAAATGTCCAATCAATCAGAATAAAGCAATTTTTCTGTGTTGAATCCCCGTACTACATGTTAAAATTTTTCCATGATTATACCAATTCAAAGAATAAAAGAGATGTGTCATTTGAAGAGCACATTGAAAGCCATGAATGCAAAAAGTTCCTAAGAAAATGGTAAAACTTAATTTTTTTGTTAATTGTGCCATATTTGGAAAATATTTACAGTTTCTTGGTAGAATTGCATGGAGAACAATTTGTCCCACAGATAACAAGACATCATACAGTGCTGTATGCAGAAAAATAAAAAAGAAACCCAAAAACTAAAAAAGGTCAGCTGAAAGTTTCACCATTGAAATCTCTGGATAACCTTTCCAAAAATAGAATTTTTAATATAATTCTGTATGTATAAATGGTCATGTACTTGAAATACAGTATGACAATTAGTTGTGAAATATATTGAAAAACATTTTTCCATTAAATGTGTTCTTTTTTCTAACTTCAATCTAAGGTTAGATGATTATCTCATCAGTCTATGACAATGCACCTTTACGGCAACATTTCTTACAGTACATCCATATTATGGCAATTGTAAGTCTCTCACTTTGCACTGAATTATACATGTCTATTACCAGAAGCTGCAATCTAAGCAGATAAGCAGACAGGTAAACTGTAACTCTAATATTGCAATTGGCTGGCACTTCACATTTCTGGCGCTATTAAAATGTATGTCACATAATTTAGTGTCTCACTTCACACATAGACAAATACACAGATTATTTCTGAGATATCCCAGTTTTGCCTTTACATCAGTTAATATTCTAACAGGTTCAACAAGATTAGACATGACCTTTCTGCAGCCTTGTAGTTTATTCCCAGCTCATTTATTAGAAATTGTCAGCCTATACATCACCCAATTTCTATAGAAAATAATTTAATATGGAATTTAGCATATAAAATCTGCAAAACAGAAAATAACATTACCGTATGTAAATTTAAATATACACATATCAAAGAATTCCTTCAATAGAAGGTGTATATAAATTATAGATAACAATATAGAATCCATATAAATACTGTATATCTGAGGTGACTATTTGACTACTTATTTCATGCAATTTGATATTGCAGGTAACATTAAATACATTGTAAATTGTTACTGTTCTGCGTTTCTATTGTTTGCTTCTGTCCTTTATGGGGGCTTGTTTTCTGTGTAGCAAATTGTACTTCCTAGTGGCATTTGTACCAGTTTCTTGAGGGGACAGTTTTCATGGCTTTCATTGTGCACTCTAAATTACATCTCCCCTTTATATAGGTTTTAATAGATTTTAAAAAAAATGTAAACCTTTTGTAAAAACTTTTTTTTTTACTGTATTTTCGACTCCCCTAGGGTTCTTTAACCTTTGGGGATATGTACATTCCTACCATAGACTGCAATACAGCTTCAGAAATGACAAAAACTGGAGTCTCATACAGTCTCAGGATTGGCAGTCCCAGATGACAACACAGGAAGTGATAACGCCTCCAAAATGACAGTGGAACTCACAACATTTAACAGGTTACCATCAGCGTTCAAGGCCAGCAGTGATTTCTGGTATTTCTGGTGGGTGTTTGCTGCATAATGCAACAAACACCCAGCATGTTTCAAGAGGGCTAAGCCATGAGACACTTTTTAGATATATTTCACAGCACTGTGGCATACTAGTATGTCACATGTTGTTAAGGTGTTAAGATAAAGGCCACAAGTTACAGTACTTTTGTCACACGTATAGACAAGTATGTCAGATTAAACTTGCCTTTGTTCAAGGACCCTAAAGGTTTTAAAGTTATGAAAGTTCCACTAGTTCTTCAGCCCAATACTCCATGCAAGCATTAAAAAACAGAAGGAGAACTGTTACTGCAACACTTGCTGTAATGTGCACAGCTAACTCTTTTGTTTCTGATCACAGCCTAGCAGCTTAGCAACAACAAATCTTCATCCACAAAACAGTTAAGTGCATACTCATTAGTTATGCATTGTAAAGTCATGACTCGGAGTTAAAAAGCAGTCATATTATTCTGAAACTAGGCAAGCCAACCCAGAGGGTAATGTGTATGAGGCCCTATTTAGATATCAATCTCTGCAGACTTCTTTGCCCTTCTGTGCCACCCATTCTTCCTCATAGACTGAAAGCTCTTAAGAGCAGATATCTCATTCCTATCATCTTACCTGATGACTACTGTATTTCACTGCAATGTCTTGTCTGGAAATGTATTCCCTTTTATTACATCAACTTTGTGGTTGGACAAAGCTCCCTTAAATTGTTTTTCCCAGTGGGAAAAAAAGCGTCAACTATGCCCACTCAACTTAACGTCTTCAAAAAATTTGCATGGCACCAGTGAGGACTGCACTTGATGTAATTTCACATAATAGTGATATCAACCACAAAAACATGATGATGATAATATAAATAATATTGACATTATATTGCAATGTAATTTAAGGTTTAATCTATTTCAAGTTTGCTCTTTTTCCTTGCTCTTTTGGTAAATAACCTCAATGTTATTCTCTGTCAGGTAAATGTCACTACAGTTTTGTCAAGTATCACAAATTCTTTTCTAAACATGATCCGCTGTCAACATGAATTAATCAAGTGTCTGCCTGACAAATATCTTTCAAAAAGTCAAGTTTGCTTCACAGAGAGAAAAACAGCACTTCAGTTAACAGAAAATAAAAGAAGGCGCATTATATGAGCCCGGGGTGAAGTGCATTTCAATAGATGATTTACCTCCAGTTGCAACCTCCCCGTAGCGGAATTTAACCTTCTGCTCCCATCTGAATCCATCCATCCCCATGTGGCCGACAGAAAGACCCAGAGCAGCAGCATAAACAGCCACAAGCTTCTTGACTTCATTACAGGCAATCTGCTGAGAACAAATATAGAATCATAAGACCTTATCATTTTAAGAGCACTAAACAGATCATGCACCACATGCTCAGGCTGCCTCCCTTCTGCAGGTCATCTGTAACACCTCGCAGCTATATGTGCATTTTGATAGGCTTGATGGTTCATTCTAAAGTATGTTCTGAAGACACGCTCTAAGGAAATGGAACTGGTACCAAGTCATAGGCTCTTTAATTATTGGACTTTATTGGCCTATGACTTTTTCACCACTTAAAGCCTGAGGCAAAGCATACGAAGAAAACAAATGTGACCCTTAATTCTTTTCTTTTCAAATCTCTTTTTGATAGTTTTTGAGTTTTTAACAGTAACAAATATATCAAACCAGCAGTATGACCCTGACTTCTATTCTTGACAAGAACACTATTAAAAACTATGAAAATATTACTATATTTTTTTCTGATCAAACAGATGTTTAACACTTTATTCAAGAAAAAAACCTTAGAAAGTTGAAAAAAAAGAGCTAAAATATCTTTGTACTTTATAGTTAGTATGCAAGTATAAATATCAGTAAAGTCCAAGTCTGCACAGCATAAAGGGTGCAGTGCCCCCATAGATCCTGGCAGGGACTTCAAGCAAGTAGAAGTTGTAAAAAGCGGGCAGAACTCCAATGGCCCAAAATTCAAAAAGATGTGATCTTTATAGAAATTGTGTCTATCACATTCCTCAAGCATAGTCTATAAGTATAGTTATCAATAATATAATACGCATCAATTGACATTTTTATAGCTGATATGACAAGTAGTAATGAGCTGACCCATAGAAATTTGGGTTGGGGTTCCGACCTGAATCTGGGCCCGAACCCCACGCTCAGATCAATGCCATCACAATTCTATTCCTGTATATAATGGTGTACCATTATTAACAGGAATAGAATAACACAGTGCTACTCCTTTTATCCTGTATATCAGTAGTATTTCTTTGTTACATAAATGGACAAAGTATTGCTTCCCCTTTCCTAAATATGTGGGCACAGAACAACATGGTTACTCTTATTCTGCATGTATCAGCACAGTTCTACTATTCCTATTTTGTATGTATGGGCACAGAAGAATACGTCTACTAATCTTACACTCTCAATAGGACTCTAGGGCCTACTTTTGTATTATTTACACTAGAACCACCAATATTCTAAAATAGACCTGATTATACAGTTTTATGTTCCAGCTGCTAAAAACCACTTGCAGAAATACACTTACCAAATTGTACAGGCATTAATTTTGAAAATAAATAGTTAGCTATTACTATGTAGTATGCATGAGAGTTAACTCTACTTAAAGGAAGTCCAGCACTTGGACATACAATGGTGGTTCTGTGGCACATTTTATGACATGTACAGGCGGTCCCCTACTTAAGAACACTCGACTTACATACGACCCCTAGTTACAAACGGACCACTGGATATTGGTAATTTATTGTACTTTAGTCCTAGGCTACAATAAACAACTATAACAGTTATCAAAGGTATCTGTAACGAAGCTTTATTGTTAATCTTGATTCTTATGACAACTAGTACTGATAGCGCAGCTACATACATAAATATGAAGTGGGAGAGGGGGCTAGTGCAATGACATATAACTTCAATATGTATATATTTGAAGTCCCCACTTCTAGTGTTAGCTCAATTAAAATGTGGTTGGCTTGAATGAATGCAAAAACCTACCAGAAAAAAGCCATTCCAACCAAAAAGTACAAAATATATAATTGAATCTTTATTAGAAATTCACATGGTACACTGATTAAAAACAGAAAGACAAGCTGATCACAAGAAAGGGGGAGGACAAGGACACTACATATAATCAGACAAATATTGCAGGGTGATGGGTAAGGATAGGTGCTGCCCTCCTAAGAATTGATTTTAGGGGGATGACCTATGAGTCCAGGGACAGCGGTGTCTATAAAATATATAACTTCCACAGCATAGTGCTTACACATCAACTGGACATATCTTGGACACATAGATCGAAACATTTATCATCAAAATTACATGATAGTAATATTGCACATACCCATTGTAAGAGATTCTCTGCCGTCTGACACAAATTGCCCCGACGCGCGTTTCGGCGCTAGCCTTCGTCTGGGGGTAATGTGTGGCAAAAATACCCGGGTTTTTAAAAGAAGCAGTAACCAATGGTGAAGAGGCCAAAACGCCTCCATACCTGTCAAAAGATGTCATTTCCGGTCCACGTTATTGAGCGCACTCCATCCGGGAGGGACAGCTCCCCCACCCGCATCCCGCCCAGAACACGTGACCCGCTGCGTGATGGTGACGTCACGGCAGGACACGTGATGCGGGCGCTGGATCAGGTGATCGGGGGCGTCCACCACCGAGCGTGTGCGCTGCCGATCGGAATTTTGACAGGTATGGTGATCACCATACTACTAGAAAAGGATCCAATGTATTTACACAAGGGGGGAGAAAAGGGTAGTGACGCTTTACTTTTGAACATATATGCCTATCCTTCTAATCTTAATATAAATAAATATTTCTTATTTTTACCAATAAATTCAATCGAGGGAAATGCCCAAGTTGTCTTAATTCATACGAAATCCATGACATTTCTTTTAAGAGATATAAAGTGCATGATGTTATCCAAAAGTGCATATACTGCATGATATAAAAATATGAATGTGATAAGGTGCAACAGTGACTATGACACACATGTGTATATATTAAATACACCGAATTTAATGTGAGAAAGTGCAGCCCATTGCTCTGCTACTCAGAGCAATGTGCTACACAGAGGTAAGTGTCAGAGAAGGATATATATTACATCATAATGCATATAATCCATGTTGCTGCAAAAAATTAAGAAGTAGTGACACAAATAAAGCAAAAATGGTGAAATAAAACTTATAAAACAATTTATAAAACAAAGTGTACAGAGGCTTATTTTATATGGTGTCTTAAGGTGATGTGAATGTGAGGAATATCCACCAAAATAGTGGATCTTATAAGAAGTCATGTTTACAGTAAGAGGTGAAAAGAAAAAGGGATATATGTGAGGAATATCCACCAAAATAGTGGATTTTGTAAGAAGTCATGTTTACCGTAAGAAGTAAAAAGAAAGAAGACAAAAAGAGAAAAATATCAAAGTGTATGGGATGACCAACAGGGAGAGGAACGATAAAAATATCTAGGGCATTTTTAGACCCAAAATTGGGTCAAGGAAGTTTCTTCCCCTATCCGATGATCGCTGGTCCATATGTCCTTGTTGGAAATTGAGGGTAGAAAATGGTATAATTAATTTCCTTTGGATCCAAACACTCCTATTTTCATAGTATGGTCTCACAATGAACCTGCTAGTGACGGAAAACAATAACATGAAATTAGTGACATACCATTCAACATAGACGTTTAAAAAGAGTTCTTTATATACAATTTAAAAACCCAGTGTGGACCGGGTCGGGGGTCAGAGGAAGGGTGCATAGCTCAGGGTCTCATTCAGGCCAAATGGACTTAAAGTTTTCAAGGTCCAGATCCATCTGGTTTCACATTGCGCCAGTTTTTGCGCTACCGGGCCACCTCTGATATTATTTTTGACATGATCAATGCCACAAACACGGAGGTGTTTTGGATTACACCCATGTTTCTCTCTAAAGTGTTTTGCTATCGGGAGTCCGTCCGTACAAAAATCAGGGTCCTTTGCTGCTGTGATATCACGTACATGTTCCCGAACTCTTACTTTAAGTTCTCTAGTGGTCAGACCCACATAGATTAAATCGCACGGGCATGAGGCATGGTAAATTACAGTTTTGGTATTGCAGGTGATTGTGTGCGTGATCTTAAATGTGCGAGATCCATTTGAATTTTTGAAAGAATCGGTTTGTATAATATTGGGGCATGCCACACACCGACCACATGGTTTGCACCCCCATTTGGGGCCCTTGGTGTTCAGAAAGGTGTGTCCATTCCTTTTTACATAATGGCTTTTAACTAGCAGATCTTTAAGATTTTTAGATCTACGTGCTGCTATGCCCGGATGTTCTGGGATATATTTCTGCAGGACAGGGTCGGATCTCAAAAGGGGCCAAAACCGTTCCAATACTTCTTTCATTTGTTTCCATTGTGAGTGATAATCAGTAATGAATCTTACCTTGCAGTCCTCCTTCTGTTTCTTTTCTGGGTATAGTAATTCCATTCTTGAAGTCTGTTTAGCTCTGTTGTAGGCTTTCCTTAGCGTTCTCTGGCTGTATCCGCGATCTCTAAATCTGCGTCTCAATTCCTGCGCCTGAAGTTCAAAAGATTCGTCAGTCGAGCAAATTCTCCTCATGCGCAGATATTGTCCAGTGGGAACTGCCGTGATGGGATGATGAAGCATGCAGCAAAGCGTTCACTGCCGTTTCCTTTCTATATACATCAGAGTGGAGGTATCCAAATTCGTCCTTTTCTAGAAGAACATCCAAAAAGTCCACTTTATTCATGTCATATTTGTAAGTGAGTTTGATGTTCATCTTATTATCATTTAGTTGGTGAATAAATGCATCCAACTCCTGGGCGGTGCCCCTCCAGATGACCAGGATGTCGTCAATGTACCGTGCCCAAAAAACGACACGGTCCATTCCGACATCCCGGTCACCCATGAGGAGATCCCTCTCCCACAGCCCCAGGAACAAATTGGCATACGAGGGGGCGCAAGCCGCCCCCATAGCCGTTCCCTGGAGCTGTAGGAAGAAGGAGTCCCCAAAGACAAATGCATTGTGACGAAGGACGAATTCTGTCAACCCACCCGGACGCCCAATTATTTCAGGCAACGGGGGGCTGACAGAAAAAATTGGTAAATTTGTTGACTACTACTTAAAAGACATAGTAGAATGTCTACCTTCCTATGTCCGAGACACTTCAGATTTATTACAAAGGATTGAAGGTATCCATATGGATGAGGATATGATCCTTGTAACTTTAGATGTAGAGTCGCTGTACACAAGTATAAAACACTCTGATGGCCTAAAAGCCGTACAATTCTTTCTTGACACCACAATTTTAGATGGAGGTATGAAGGAACTCATCCTGTGTTTGTTGGAATTCGTCCTTCGTCACAATGCATTTGTCTTTGGGGACATCCTGGTCATCTGGAGGGGCACCGCCCAGGAGTTGGATGCATTTATTCACCAACTAAATGATAATAAGATGAACATCAAACTCACTTACAAATATGACATGAATAAAGTGGACTTTTTGGATGTTCTTCTAGAAAAGGACGAATTTGGATACCTCCACTCTGATGTATATAGAAAGGAAACGGCAGTGAACGCTTTGCTGCATGCTTCATCATCCCACCCACCACAAACCATCACGGCAGTTCCCACTGGACAATATCTGCGCATGAGGAGAATTTGCTCGACTGACGAATCTTTTGAACTTCAGGCGCAGGAATTGAGACGCAGATTTAGAGATCGCGGATACAGCCAGAGAACGCTAAGGAAAGCCTACAACAGAGCTAAACAGACTTCAAGAATGGAATTACTATACCCAGAAAAGAAACAGAAGGAGGACTGCAAGGTAAGATTCATTACTGATTATCACTCACAATGGAAACAAATGAAAGAAGTATTGGAACGGTTTTGGCCCCTTTTGAGATCCGACCCTGTCCTGCAGAAATATATCCCAGAACATCCGGGCATAGCAGCACGTAGATCTAAAAATCTTAAAGATCTGCTAGTTAAAAGCCATTATGTAAAAAGGAATGGACACACCTTTCTGAACACCAAGGGCCCCAAATGGGGGTGCAAACCATGTGGTCGGTGTGTGGCATGCCCCAATATTATACAAACCGATTCTTTCAAAAATTCAAATGGATCTCGCACATTTAAGATCACGCACACAATCACCTGCAATACCAAAACTGTAATTTACCATGCCTCATGCCCGTGCGATTTAATCTATGTGGGTCTGACCACTAGAGAACTTAAAGTAAGAGTTCGGGAACATGTACGTGATATCACAGCAGCAAAGGACCCTGATTTTTGTACGGACGGACTCCCGATAGCAAAACACTTTAGAGAGAAACATGGGTGTAATCCAAAACACCTCCGTGTTTGTGGCATTGATCATGTCAAAAATAATATCAGAGGTGGCCCGGTAGCGCAAAAACTGGCGCAATGTGAAACCAGATGGATCTGGACCTTGAAAACTTTAAGTCCATTTGGCCTGAATGAGACCCTGAGCTATGCACCCTTCCTCTGACCCCCGACCCGGTCCACACTGGGTTTTTAAATTGTATATAAAGAACTCTTTTTAAACGTCTATGTTGAATGGTATGTCACTAATTTCATGTTATTGTTTTCCGTCACTAGCAGGTTCATTGTGAGACCATACTATGAAAATAGGAGTGTTTGGATCCAAAGGAAATTAATTATACCATTTTCTACCCTCAATTTCCAACAAGGACATATGGACCAGCGATCATCAGATAGGGGAAGAAACTTCCTTGACCCAATTTTGGGTCTAAAAATGCCCTAGATATTT
The DNA here is from genome assembly GCF_040894005.1 of Engystomops pustulosus. NCBI lineage: Eukaryota > Metazoa > Chordata > Amphibia > Anura > Leptodactylidae > Engystomops > Engystomops pustulosus. The sequence goes on from NC_092414.1 coordinate 46,474,580, forward strand.
TTATCGTTCCTCTCCCTGTTGGTCATCCCATACACTTTGATATTTTTCTCTTTTTGTCTTCTTTCTTTTTACTTCTTACGGTAAACATGACTTCTTACAAAATCCACTATTTTGGTGGATATTCCTCACATATATCCCTTTTTCTTTTCACCTCTTACTGTAAACATGACTTCTTATAAGATCCACTATTTTGGTGGATATTCCTCACATTCACATCACCTTAAGACACCATATAAAATAAGCCTCTGTACACTTTGTTTTATAAATTGTTTTATAAGTTTTATTTCACCATTTTTGCTTTATTTGTGTCACTACTTCTTAATTTTTTGCAGCAACATGGATTATATGCATTATGATGTAATATATATCCTTCTCTGACACTTACCTCTGTGTAGCACATTGCTCTGAGTAGCAGAGCAATGGGCTGCACTTTCTCACATTAAATTCGGTGTATTTAATATATACACATGTGTGTCATAGTCACTGTTGCACCTTATCACATTCATATTTTTATATCATGCAGTATATGCACTTTTGGATAACATCATGCACTTTATATCTCTTAAAAGAAATGTCATGGATTTCGTATGAATTAAGACAACTTGGGCATTTCCCTCGATTGAATTTATTGGTAAAAATAAGAAATATTTATTTATATTAAGATTAGAAGGATAGGCATATATGTTCAAAAGTAAAGCGTCACTACCCTTTTCTCCCCCCTTGTGTAAATACATTGGATCCTTTTCTAGTAGTATGGTGATCACCATACCTGTCAAAATTCCGATCGGCAGCGCACACGCTCGGTGGTGGACGCCCCCGATCACCTGATCCAGCGCCCGCATCACGTGTCCTGCCGTGACGTCACCATCACGCAGCGGGTCACGTGTTCTGGGCGGGATGCGGGTGGGGGAGCTGTCCCTCCCGGATGGAGTGCGCTCAATAACGTGGACCGGAAATGACATCTTTTGACAGGTATGGAGGCGTTTTGGCCTCTTCACCATTGGTTACTGCTTCTTTTAAAAACCCGGGTATTTTTGCCACACATTACCCCCAGACGAAGGCTAGCGCCGAAACGCGCGTCGGGGCAATTTGTGTCAGACGGCAGAGAATCTCTTACAATGGGTATGTGCAATATTACTATCATGTAATTTTGATGATAAATGTTTCGATCTATGTGTCCAAGATATGTCCAGTTGATGTGTAAGCACTATGCTGTGGAAGTTATATATTTTATAGACACCGCTGTCCCTGGACTCATAGGTCATCCCCCTAAAATCAATTCTTAGGAGGGCAGCACCTATCCTTACCCATCACCCTGCAATATTTGTCTGATTATATGTAGTGTCCTTGTCCTCCCCCTTTCTTGTGATCAGCTTGTCTTTCTGTTTTTAATCAGTGTACCATGTGAATTTCTAATAAAGATTCAATTATATATTTTGTACTTTTTGGTTGGAATGGCTTTTTTCTGGTAGATTCTTATGACAACCCGACATTTTTAAAAACCAATTGTCACAGAGACCAAAAAAGTTCTGGCTGGGATTACAATAATAAAATATACAGTTCCGACTTACATACAAATTCAACTTAAGAACAAACCTACAGACCCTATCTTGTACGTAACCCGGGGACTGCCTGTATAAGGAAAACTATTCGAGAGGACTTCAGACTATAAATTCTTAGAAGATCAGGTATTACCTTAGCTGCGCATAACTTTCATATGCAACTCCTCTGTGAATAGTATTGTTCCTAGAATTCACAGTAGGAATGATATTATCCTATTTATATAGTTATTCTACTAAAATTGTTCAGAGACAGGATTTTATTCAGCAAAATACTGTTCAATTCAAGCTAGATGGCTACATTTAACCCCTTCCCAACGCCCGCCCTAATAATATGTCTCAGCAAGAAGGTACTTAACGATGCACGCTGTACTATTTCGGCATACGGTATATGCCAGCTCATGGACTGAGGCGGCACCATAACGAATAGATGTCAGCTGGATATTGCAGCTGATACCCAGCTGTAAATCCTTGACCGCGGCGTGTAAGGGTTTTCTGAAGTGGATCAGACCCCCCTGTGCCACTTACTGGGTGGTGTAAGATCCTCCGCTGGCAGGACCCGACTGTAACTACCAGCTAGGACACTTACAAAGTGCTGAACTTTTTATATATTTTAAAGCTTTGATCTCCCCCTAAATTAGACAAGGAGTTTGAAGAGAATCCTAATATCTGTCGTGTGCTCTTTCTTCTCAGAATCTCTCTTCACTTCCCCATCCCAATTCATAATTTACAGTATATTTATTTATGTCAAAACCTGGAATCATTTTGGCTTTCTCTATCTGCAATTCTAGGTTTTATTCCAGTTAATACCAACTTCCTTCAACTTCCTTGCATATGTGCATGTACACATCCTCCCTACACATGAACTTTGAATATAGTTACTATACTATTACTAATACAATACTATTTAATATCTGTAAACCATTCTAGAATTGTTGATCTTAAGAAACATGCAGTACTGTATCAAAATATGTCCAGTTAGGAGGAAAGGTAAATCCTGAAAACCTGAATAGCCTCTTAAAGGGACCCTGTTTCTAGGACCATATTTTTGTATCATATTAACTTCTTAACAACCGGGCCCTTTTTGGTTTTCACGTTTTCATTTTTCACTCTCAACCTTCATAAATCCATAAACTTTTTTATTTTACCACGTAAGGAACAAATTGCAATTCATAGTGAGGGAATATTTAATATTCCATGCCGTGTACTGGGAAACTGAAAAAATTCCAAATGTAGTGAAATTTTGCGCCATTTTTTTGTGGGCTTGGAATGTATGACTTTCACTGAGTGCCCCAAATGACATGTCTATGTCATTATTTGGGTGGGTACGGTCTTCATACATTTACAAGAATTAAAACCTGTACAAAAAAAATTCTTAATTTTGCCATGTTCTGGTGCTAATAACTTTTTCATACTTTGTTGTATGGAGCTGTTTGTGGGATCAGTTCTTGCAACTTTTTTTTAAATTTGTTATATTTTTCAAAATGGCAAAAAAGTGATTTTGGGTGGTATTTTCTGTTACGGGTTGAAACGCCGGGAAAAGATGTCAGTATAATTTTACAGATTGAACATTTTGGGACACCTAACATGTTTTTTTACTGATATATATATCAGTTCTAGGGAAAGAGGGGGATTTAAATTTATGGTTTTTTTAATCATTTTTTTTTACTATTTTTCATACCCCTTAGGGTACTTTAAGCTTAGGTTGTCTGACTACAGTATAGCAGTATATGGGGATTTTACACCTCATGTATTACAATATGCAAATCGCACATTGTAATACATAGTGGAAAGAGACAGCCTCAGGTCATTGTGTTACCCGAGGCTATCATAGCAACAGATTGCCAGCAGCATTAAAGAGCATGGCATCATCGAGGAGCACCATCGATGGGTTAACATAATATGCAGAAAACACTTGCTGGCTATGGAGAGCCCTCTCCATGTACCTGGAGCAGACGCGTGACGTACAGATACGGTAAGGGGTTAAAGACAATCTTTCAAACCAGGCTTGTGGTTGTTTGAGCTACAGATTTAGAGATGTAGGAAGATACAAGCAGTAATTCTTTACAATAAAACTTTTCTGCATTAATTATTCAATTATTTGCTGTCATGGGAACAAGGACTATCAATAGAGCTTCATTACAGACACTTTACTGGTGATCCTCGCAGGCTGGGAACTAAAGTAAAGCACTCAGAGATCAGTTCTGCAGGGTGGCGATTGGTTACAGAGGGAGGCCTAAACACCTGGGATCAGAGTTTGCATTTGCCGTGTATAAGTTTCCCTGCTGCACTGTGATAACACAGCCCACCATCAGTTGACCCCGGAACGCCATATCCTGAAATCTTCATTTGATGCACATAAGATACCATGTGCATTAGAAGAACTGCCTTCAATGGCCACCATAAAATCCTATTACGGGGGTTATTAAGGGAGTTGAAGACATTTTTGGAAATGCAAGCTGCAGATAAAAATCCAGTTGATACCAATTTCTTTAATAAAAAAGTAGACATCTGTAACAGGTGAGGTAAGGAAGGATCAAACTGAATGCCTTTATGATGGATTCTTCCAGACACTTAATATAAATCTAATAGGGAGAAAATGAATGTATTGATGAATATTGGAGTAGCATGTTGAACATATTATGAATGACTGACTTACTAACAATAGTCACCACTCTACTACAGAGAAAAGTGTCCATGAACAATGTCAGAAACAATCTCCATTACTGTTGCCTTAATTGCTGTAGCATTATAGATAGCATACAATGAGTCCGTAAAACACATGCTGCTATTAACAGCTATTTAAAGTCATATCAGAGGCTATCTTTTCAGACATGAGGATATCTACACATGGTTCAATAGTGGAAAGATAACCATTTATATACGGACAAATTGATTAACTTATTTCCTTGTGCTTTGCAGTATTGGGTCGGGGGATGTGGCAGGTGGTTGTTTTTTAATGAATGAGATTTCCTGTAGATAACTGTACATACTTGTATTCTCATGTCACACATAAGAATGGTTCAATATACACATTGGACTAAATGGGCTGCATGTGGAAAGTGATATACCACGTCACAAAGACATTTACGTATAGTAGAGATTCTATAATTTGTTAGGAGATATTTTGGAAAGAATAAGACTAGAGTACCCCCAGCCCAATATTATACTATATTTATGATTGTATGTGTGTGCCAATTTGATATTTATGACCCATTTTTTCCAACACCACTGAATGACTTCCATGCAGTACATACAATAATATATAAGAAATTGGTTATAATTATATTGACTATTAGCTTACTGATGAAAAGGGTCATAGCAGTTTCATCATTAATGGCACATTCTCAAACTGGGCCACAGTTACCAGTGTTGAGTCACAGCAGTATTGGGCCTTCTTATTTTTAATAGTTTTACTAATGACCCAATAGAAAATTTACAGAGCATAATTTTAAAATTTGCAGGTATTAAGCTCTGTAAAGGAATCAACACAATTATTGATGTGTACATTGTTGACGTAAACATTTGATTCATAACTCGTGCTTATATGGATTATCCTTCTATATGATAATTTTTTACACAGTTGATAACCCTCATTAATCTTTACGCCTTTCACATCTCTTTCTTGCATACCTTATAACAGTGCCCTCCCTTCTCATGGCTGTGTGTAGCCCTGAGTTGTGACTACAACTGATTAAAATAAAACCTACTGTATAGTAGGTTCAAAACAACAGCCCCAGCATAAAAATTGCTTCCTGATCCCAGCTAAACTGACATGCTCATATGAGAATAGTGAAATGTCACTACCTATGTAAAGTATACAAACACCTTTACGGTTTATTGAAATACAATGCCTCAAATGTGGGCTCTGGAAATGCTCATTACAAATCCCTATGATAACCATTCGATAATGAATATGGAGTGATGTGCATCAGTGGTTAATGGCAGCCATTATCAATAATAATCTGCCCTTTGATGATGAACCTTAATGATAATCATTATTTCTATGGTATTGAAGCCATCATCTTTCTTGGTTAGGACATTTATTCGATCTGGTATAAATTTGTTTTGCTGAAGAGGACAATGATAAACAAATGATTGAAGCCTTCCGAAATTCGAACAATTTACTACATGAAAAAATATTTTCAATTGATTCACACGTATGAATTAATACACATTTACCAATGGCATTTCATGGACTGGAAATTGGGCAAATTATGGTCAGAGACTCAGCATTTTGCATTGTTACATAAATAGTTAATTACCTTCAATGCATTTTTACTATAATCTCTATAACCTTTTGTGATGTATATTCACTTTCAAGATATTTAATGACAGGCTATAGAACTATATTCCTGTTTGTGTGTCCCAATGAAAATACTTATATTTATACTGTTCTGTTGAATTGAAATATCATCTTTTTTTCTTTATCTTTATAAATGTTAAGTCACTGCATGAAACATGGAAAGGATAAGAACTATAGTGATGTAATGCACTGCCTAATGTAATGCTGCAAGCTGAGAGGTCACTGTATAGAAATGTAAAGGAGAAGAGTAGTTGTGTTGTAGTACACTCCTCAATGTAAATGCTACAAACACAGAGGTCACTTTAAAAAAAAAAAGAAAAATACAAAAACCTTATGCAACACAGAACCTTACGTAACATACGGCTCAATTTAATTGCTGTAGTCTTTGGGGTATGATAAATAAGAACCTTAATAATATAAGAATCTTATTAAAGTAATACATGTAAACGCTAAAAGTAAAAAGGGCACTGTATGAAAAATGCAAAAGATAAAAACTCTTGTGATGTAATATGCTGCCAAATGTAAATGCTACAAATACAGAGGTCACTGTCTGAAAATGTAAAGTATAAATACCATAGTGATGTGCTGTACTGCCCTTCCTATTGTAAAAGCTGCACGCACAAAGGTCAAAGAATAAAAAATGTCAAGTATAAGAAATGTTGTGATATAGCACTTGTCCAGGAATTGTTCAGTTCTAACATCCCTTCCAATGTTACTTCAAGCAGTGAGATCAAGGAAGCAAAGATGCAAAATAAAAGAACCAGTGCATTGCTGACATGCACACACAGGTCACATGGAGAAGGTTGCAAAGTATACGAATCATTTTAGATTACAGCATATACCGTAATAGATATTTGTATGACAAATGCAAAGTAAAAAAAAACAACTTTATTATGTAATATACTGCGATTTTTAATGTTAAAGCTAGGTCACTATATAAAAAATGCAAAGTTGTAAAATATTAAAGAATAATAACATTGTCCAGTCTGAATGCTACAAAAAAAAAATGAGAAGTGCAGATATCCACATGATACAATGGACAGTTGAGAAGCACAGAGCAATATAAAGAATAAAATGTGCAAGAATTTATGTTACGTATCTGCCGAATATATAAATGGTACTATAGACATAAAGGTCACTGCATGAAGAATATGGTACAGGGACCCTTGGGACCAAAAATAATTCCCAAGAAACTGCTACAAATACAGAAAATGAGTAAAATGACCAGAGAAAGAACCCTAATGATGCCATATACTGCCCAATATTAATGCTACAGAACAATAAAGTACTAGAATAGTGTAGTGTAGAGTGAAACCTTACGACATTAGACAATGCTCTTCAAACAATGTCGGGCGAGACAGTATAACAGCCTGTGGAGCTAGTGGACAGAGGGGCCCTGGTAACACCTCCAGAGCCCATTTGGCTCATTGGCATCATTTTAATAGTTGATTTTAATTCATAACAAATATAAGAAGATGACCACAGTCATGGTGCCTGGATCTATGAGTAAGTGTCCTGGTTTATCATGCTTGTTTTAAATGGTAAATTTCTTTTGAAGTCTTTTGGGAATATGAAGGTTCCAATGTGGCAAAGCATTCAAAGTCCAATAGACAGATGCATAAATAGCTACACATAAGATACCTGACTGTGACCTTGAAATTTACTTCTTCTACATTCTTCTCCGCATAATTACCTTTACCCGTTGCTGTGTACATCGTTGGATGTGTCTCATTAAATACTATTGTCTGCTACAAAGCTATTAGTACAATGGTCAATATGAACTATAATTGGAAATATCATACTTAAAAAACAAACACTATATATAAAGTATTATTTTACAAATCTCAATAGCCATCACAGGCAGATTATTGAGATTATTTTACCCATCAGTGACTTTCTACCACAATGATTTATTAAAGGATATATATATATATATATATATATCTTATGTTCACAAAGGAATATATCTTTAAAGCTGCAGCGCACAAATAATGCATTGGATCACAGGTTGCTAGTGTCTCATGAATATGCAGTAAGAGGCTTTTCATGAAGACATATGGAAGCTCTGCATTCCTCCCTGTCATTCTCGTCTTTAATTAGAGCTGTTATCCATTTATTTTTTATTTCTATCTGACAGCTGTATACTGCTGTTCTGTTTCTAGTCTTTGTAAAGTGATTCTGCTTATTTAACACTACAGAGCACTGATCCCTTGAAGTGTGACAGCAGAAGAAAAGCGAAAACTATTTCAGTCCTTTATCTGCCTTTGATGAACTTTTTTAAAGTTTTATTTGTGGCATCATAAGGAGCACAGGAGTGAAAAAAAAAACTAGAATCACACTTGAGGCGACACCTAGAGGTCACTTTTAGAATGCACGCTGATTAAGGATGCCATCAGCACCTTAGACAGTTCCAACATTAGAGGTGTGTGGATCCAGGGTCCTTGTTTACTGTATGATGTAATGACATGTTCTAAGTTACTGCATAAATAAACTACTTTTACACATGTAAGTGATTAGAAATAGGGAATCCAAGCACTGTATTTAACAGTTTTCCATGTAAAATGAAAACTATAGCATATAAGAAGGTGTATATAGGCCAGTAGACTACAGAATCCTTGTAAAGGGTAATTATATAGATGCAACAAATTCCGAGCAGATGTCACCATCATGAAACAGGTAAGTGCAGGTACGATAAAACAAGCAGATATTTCCATTTCTAACGCCAGGTAATAATTTCCCTGTCTGAGGTACATCATCTGAGCTCTGTAATCCACACTTCCATGATATTCCCACTCTTTTCCCTATGTTATTGATGAGGGATGTTAAATTCTTTATTTATTGGACTGCTTCATTGTTAGTATATGCCATCAAAGAGACAGTGATAGATCAATGCTGATCAATGCAACTGATCAGCCATCATTGTCTCTTTTATTAAACTGCAGAATAAGGCTTTTGAGTAAATGATCTTAAACTTTAGGGATTAAGCAATTAATGCAGGATCTATTACTGAATTTATTACTGATTTATTTAACAAAGGATATTTACCTTTCCTAATATTGGGGAACATTTTGCAATCCTTTACGGAAGTTGTATTAATAGCTTCTTTGAACTATTTAAAAATATTGTAAAATGTATCAAGTTGCATAACTTTATAGTGGACATTGAAAGTAGATTAGCAATGTGGCTAAAAGTGGAATTAATACTGATTATTGATCCTGAAATGTCCAAGTCCCTTTTTGAATTCAATCATAGATCAGAATCAGACAACTATTTACTGAGACTTGCAATGTGTATACTCACACACACACACACATCATACAGCACCACAGATTATATTCTAAGCACATGACATACTATTTATTTTATACCGATGACATAACATGTACACTGACATACCATCTATAGTACTTATAGTACTTTATACATAGGAACTGAACCTACAACTAAATATTCTACGCCATTTATTGCATAAATGTGACAAACTGCACCATATACAGTAAATGACAAATATACTTTGCACTCTAACTGTAATATTATATATATATAAAATTAAAGTTAGAGTATATTATATATATTATTAAAGAGTATAAAGTATATTTCTCATATATATATATATATATATATATATATATATATATGTGTGTGATATACTCTATACTATTCACATTTCATACTATTACATTACATAAATGATATACCTTATACTCACTTATACTTACTATATACTATACTATATACTATACACATGACAGCAATATTACCTATGCATATTACATACTATATACTATATATACAAGAAATAGTCTACACCATATTCCCTTTACACAATATATTCTCAGCCCTATACCATACACATGACATACTTCTATAATGAGATCTTTTAATTCCTTAGGGTATCCATCACAAACCATGTGATAATGTTATTTCCATCGTGCCAATGTGTGAAGAATGTCCTCCAGCCCTTTACTTCCTAATAAATGCAATATTTGCAAACCCAGTGAGAAAACCCACATTGCACTTATCCAGAGATCTGCAGCATCTCCAGAACTACAATACTTGAAATGAATTAGAAAAGGCTTTCTGTCCTAACTTAGAAGAAAGGTGACTATTATCTCATATTGCAAAATACAAACTGCCAGGATCAATAGCATTGCATGCTCCCTGCATTGAACTAGAAAGTCGGTGCTCTGAGCATCCACATAGGGATTCAGCTGGACGCTGCGGATTCTGGTCCAGGGAGAGAGACAGCTGGAGATCTCATTCATTTCTCCTCTGTTCTAGGCAGCCAGAGAGCACACATCCTCATGATCATATCCCTTACCCTGCATTTCACAGCATCCCTAGTTCCCCAGTTCAAGCTAACCCTCTGCAATTGCTGACTTTCACATTCCCCCCTTCTCCCATACTGTACATGCATGCTGTACCTTTCTATAGCAATAGCTGAGAAGGTAGCACTTCATTTGGAGATATTGAGATGGAACTTACCTGTGCTGTGCCACAGAGAACCAGTGAGAATATCAGGAGTAAAACCACTGCAAGGAGAACTATTTACTTTGTTGGAATGAAATCTCCCAGGAAGAGAAGGAAAATCTGCTGGATGTGGGAAATGTACTTATGTATCTCCCAGCTGATGGGGAGCAGATTGTGCCAAGAAGAAAGGATCTTAGGAGAGTCACAATCCAAAGCAGAAGAGCTCTAAGAGCTGCTTGCTGTTGCCTGCCCTATTTCTGCTGTCAGGATCTGAGCTCCTGCACGTCACAGTGCGATCTGCATATTCCACCCAATAGCTGCTACCTGTGTGTTCAATGCAGGATGAGTACAAGGATGCAGCATGGAGTGCAGGGCAGGGGGACCAGTGCTGCAGATGACATGTTACTGGGAAAGACTCGAGCAGAGCTTCCTGATCACAGGAGACAATGGATGCTTACTGCACATTAATCCTTGCTGATAGATTACTGTGATACCCACCCATCCCCCACTATATAATGTCACCAAACAAGCAGTGGTTCATTAGATATTTCTCAGGAATAAGGTGTAAAGATATTTTAATTCACATTAAAGTGAAGCTTTATATGTGAATTATATCATAGTCAAGTTATTAACCATGCGTTCCACAGATGGAATTAAAGTAAATCACTTCTATATCCTGTATCCAGTATGTGGGGAAAGTTTTTACATAGCCCCCCTCTGTATAGCCAACCTATATAATGTTATTGGGTACTGCATAGCATATGCAATGCATCCTACATGGATTCATATAAAAATTACACATCATTTTGAAAAATGAAATTTACTCCATTCACAATATTAATGTTATAGTCATACTGACCCGGCACTGTAAGCATTTGTGTTCTGTGGAGCTATGATGTCAGCATAAACATCATCAAGCTGGAACAAAGCATCAAGTATCAGGGACTAAATAACATCTAGATTTGATGGCAAGTGGGCATTTTTCAGGCACTGAATTAAATCTGAATATTTTCTGATCTTTTAAAATGAAGGCTAGTTACTGTTGTCATTCATAACAGAGGTTAGGGAGGGGCGGCCATACAAGGTAAATGAATAAATTCATAGAAAATTACCAAAACAAAAAAGGAGCTTTCCATGGAAAAACTGGTACATAAGCCCCTAATCCACTAATCACAATTTCCAGGACAATTGGGACATCATTGGTTCAGACTGAATAGATTTTATTCCAAAACATTCTATTTTTTAAATTCAACAAAGCTTCTGCAAATCTAATCTTCTATCAAATATCTCTTTTTCCAAAGGAAGCATAAAGGAGGTGTATCAAGAAATTACCTTAAAACCATTTCCTATGATTAAGCCGCTGTTCACATCTGCATTCTTAGCCCAGCATTTACAGATTTGGTTAGAGTTTATTTCATGTGCACTGAAACAATATTCTTTCTTTGGGAGCCTTGATTAAACCCTCCAAGGGCTCAAGTTTAAGTCCATATGGCAGTGATGGTGAACCTTTTAGAAACCGAATGCCCAAACTATAACCAAAATCCACTTATTTACCATGAAGTGCCAACATTACATTTTAAGCAGTAACTTATTGCTACCTGCCGTTGAGGCCACTCATACAGTTAAAAGAAGGAGGGCAAATTCAGACTCTCATTGTAGCTTCTCACCAGGGTCTCTCTGTACAGTAAGAATGTAGGGTCCAGTTGGATGACCTACAAAGATACTGCAGTTCTATCAATACTTTCTCACTTTTACCGCAGTTCCAAACAGGCAATGAAGTGTCGTTTTAAAATAGCACTGAGAGCAACATCTCTTAAATTGCCTGGCTCTGCAGGAAGATTTGGTGAATTTGACCCCAAGACAAAGCTCACCAAACAGGACCAAAGGCCTGAGTGCCCACAGAAATGGCTCCAAGTGCCACCTCTGGCACCCGTGCCATAGGTTCGCCACCAATGCCATATGGCATACCAGATCATGGCAATCAATCAGTGCCATCTCAGCTGATGTGAACCTAAAAAGGATCTTCACTAGAAATGGGCGAATCAATTCTAACGAAGTGGAGAACAAGAATTCACAGTGATTCTTGGGAACAAATTTTTTTCCCCTTCATAAGCAAAATGGCTGCAAGCACAATGTGTTACATAGGGCAGAGAACTCTGGGAAGAAGAAAGGAACACCCTCGATCACATGTGTGGACATGTAAGCCAATCAGCGACCAGAAGGCTTATGTGATGTCTGTCATTGTGCCACGCTGTGGCCTACCATGTTGCTGCCACCACCAGAATTTGTCATTGTGCCACACTTTGGCCTCATGCTGCTGCTACTTCTGCCGCCTACCTACACACACACTGTGAATGTGCCACTTTCTGACCTCCTGCTTCTACCGCCACCTCCACACTTTGTCATTGTGCCACTCTGTGGCCTATCATGTTGCTGCCACCTCCAGAATTTGTCAATGTGCCTCTCTCTGACCTTCTGCTTTTGCCACCACCTCCACATTTGTCATTGTGCCACACTGTGTCCTCCCTCCCCCCACTGATGTCAGCTCACCAGGCTGTGAGCTCTGTGAAGAAGCAGGAGGAAGGAGCTGTACAGGAGCACAAAGGTGGGGGCTAAGATCTGAGGAGTTAGTAACACAGACAAGTCATATGTTGTTTTTTGAAATGCATCCAAACCAAAGCCCAGCCCTTGTGACTACACCAGGATTTTGTCAGGGTGCAAGGTAAGTTATAACACACAATTATATTGTAATGCAAATGCTTATAAAGAGCAGAGAGGCATTTTTGCACTGCAGGTGTGACGGGCTTCTGCAACCTGTCTTTAGTGAAAATGAGGTCCCTGGTGAGAGGTTCTCTTTAAGCTGGATATGTTATATAATGCAGTTTATTTATGAAGGGTTACAAGGGTTATAATATAATGTGATGTGCTCCCTCCAGCCCCTAAAAGTCCCTCAATTCAGACGAAAAGTTAATTTGCATCTCATTTGCATGCACATTTGGGTGGAATTTTTAATTTAAGGTAAGCATGTGAGTTTTAATATAAAAGAGGGATTGAGTAACCACTTCCCGCCAATGCCCTTTTTGGGGTTTGGTTCTCCATTTTTTACTCCCCTCCTTTAAAAATGCATATCTTTTTTTTTTGTATGGAGCTTTATGAGGGCTTGTTTTCTTTTTAACAAATTATATTTCCTAGAGGCGATATGAAATGTTCCATAGTGTGTCAGTACCATAGTGTTCCATAGTGTTCCATAGTGTTCCATAGTGTGTCAGTCAGGAAGCTGTAAAAAAATATCCATGATTTGTAAAATTGACGAAAAAGCTTATGCAGCAGTTTCTTGTGGGTGCTGTGTTTAAGGCTTTCATTGTACACTCTGATTGACACCTCTTCCTTATTATATGGGTTGGTACGATCACAGGATAACACATCTATATAGGTTTTTCTCGAAATCAACGTTTTGGAAAGAAAAAATTCCCTGACGTTTTCACACGTATGCATACAGAGATGTGAAAAGTGTAATTTTTTTGCAGACTGTACAAAAAAATGGAAAATGTCGAATAACTGTTTTCAATACCTAACATGTTTATGATACTTTTGTTGATTATTTATATCAGTTCTAGGGAAAGTAATGTGATTTCAACTTTTAGGTACAGTCAGTACCTGGGTTAGGTACAAGATAGGTTCTTTAGGTTTGTTCCATAGCTGAATTTGTATGTAAGTCGGAATTGTATATTTTATAACTGTAGTTCCAGACAAAATTTTTCTTTGTTCCAGTGACAACTGGATTTTCAAAATTGTTTGCTGTAATGGGACTAAGGATTATCAATAAAACCTCATTACAGAAACCTTACAGCTGATCATTGCAGCCTGGGACTAAAGAAAAGCCTCCAGAGAACTTCACCAGAGGTCACAGGGGGCAGAGGGGGTCGTCTATAACTAGAGGTTGTCTCTAAATCGTTGTCCTTAATTAGGGGACCACCTGTATTTTTATTTATTTTTCCTGTATTTGCAGACCTCCTAGGTACTTTAACTTGGGGGATCTGCTCATTCCTACAATACACTGCATTTTTGCTAAACATGTGTTAAAATGAGCAATTTGTGACAGAACTTCAGAGATTACAAAACCTACAGACTCTAGGCTGTCATAGAAATTGATTGTCACACCCCAATGACGTCACAGGGAGTGACAATCTCTTTAAGATGGCAGAACCCTAGTTGAAATTAACAGGTTGACACCAGCGATAAGTGCCTTCTAATTTCATTTTTTTCTAACATTCACAACACCCACTGTAATATGGTGACTCTTGAAGTGTGGTGCTGATTGTGCTCCGTAAGGCAGACTACATCATAAACCATGCTTATGACTGCGATGTATCACTGCAGAATTCTACCTCATATACACCATACAGAGAATTGGTACATATAGACTGTGGCTCATGTCTTGACTCTTCACGGTTTCAGCGGGTTGGGTACAACCAGGGGCGGACTGGCCATTGTACCCACCGGGAATTTTCCCGGTGGGCCGGTCAGTCCTGGGCCGGTCCGGAGCTGATTCGGGGCCGGTCCGCACTCCCTAAAACTTTTAACATAATCTATAGTACCTGCATCTTACGATGCAGGTACTATTGATTAGTACACAGACACAGCGCAGCACCGCTGCTCCTGCGGCTGTGTATACACTCAGCTACACAGGTCGCGCAACTGACGTCTTGCGCGACCTGTGTAGCGTGGAGGAGTGCTGACACTTACCAGACGTCAGCTGTCCAGCCCTCCATGTAGCTCCGCGACTTGGTGTAAGAGGCGCGGAGCAGTGACGTGACTATCCCGCGCCTCTACACCAAGCTACGGAAGACCGAGGGAAGACCGGAAGAAACCTGCGCCAAAGAGGTGAGTATTATGTTGTTGTTTTTTTTATTATTACAGAACAGGGGGGGGGGATTATTTATATGTCTGGGGGGGCATTATTCTATATCTGGGAATGTCAGGCATGAATTATATGTCTGGGGTGAGGGGGGGATTATTGTATATATGGGGCTGGCAGTGGGCATAAATTGTATGTCTGGGGTGGGGGAGGGCATTATTCTATATCTAGGGCTGGCAGGGGGCATTAATTATATGCCTGGGGTGGGGGTGAGGGGGATTATTGTATATCTGGGACAGGCAGAAGGCATTAATTCTATGTCGGGGCGGGGGGGGGGGCATTAATTATATGTCTGGGGCGGGGGGCATTATTCTATATCTGGGGCTGGCAGGGGGCATTAATTATATGTCTGGGGTGGGCTGGAGGCATTATTCTATATCTGGGGCTGGCAGGGGGCATTAATTATATGTCTGGGGTGGGGGGTATTTTTCTATATATAGGGCTGGCAGAGGGTATTAATTATATGTCTGGGGCAGGCAGGGGGCATTAGTTATATGTCTGGGGCGGGCTGGGCACATTATTCTATTTCTGGGGCAGGCAGGGGGCATTAATTATATGTCTGGGGCAGGGATGGGGCATTAATTATATGTCTGGGGCAGGCAGGGGGCATTAATTATATGTCTGGGGCAGGCATGGGGCATTTATTATATGTCTGGGGCAGGCTGGGCACATTATTCTATGTCTAGGGCAGGCAGGGAGCATTTATTATATGTCTGGGTAGAGGCTGGGGCCATTATTTTTATGCCTGGGTCATAGTAGGAGCTCTATCAATACTGGGGTGGGGTTTAAGGGGGTTAATGGAGAGAAAGAAGAAATAAATTATCCTTACCATTTCAGTATGTTACATTATGGGGCACTATTTGTGTGGTGCTAATATTTCAGGGGGCTCTTTTACAGTATTTGGGGCACAGTATTGGTGGTAGCAGAAGAAGGGACAGTGGGAAAGTGCAAAACATAAGACGTCTTTGTGGTAAACTCTGCAGGAATGCCGTGTACCGGGAGGAAGAGACAAGGTGATGGTGGAACTAATGGAGAAGATGAGGAACGAGTACAATCAGAGGAGACGTCACTGGATGCAATAGGTATGGATCTCATGTGTTTTCTGTAGCTGTATATGATAAATACAGATTTTTTTTCATGTTCGCTTCTGTGTATATATGTCGTATTATAGTAGTTATATTCTTGTACATAGGGGGCAGTATTATAGTAGATATATTCTTGTACATAGGGGGCAGTATTAGAGTAGTTATATTCTTGTACATAGGGGACAGTATTATAGTAGTTATGCAAAAGGGTGGGATAGAACAAAAGTGTAAGCTCACCTGTAGAAAATGAGTGGGTCGCTCCGAGTAGATGCTGCTGTGCTCGCCGGGACTAACAAGCCTGGTCCAGTCCCAGGTAGGGTATGCAAGAATAAACAAGAGGAGAAAAACGTCCTTTGGCACCAGCTTGAGTAAAAATCTTGAAAGTTTATTAGTATCAAAAAAGAGTGATTAAAATCGAAAACATAGTGAAAAAATAACAAAACATGATAAAAACATGTTTGTACAAACAGGACTGGGTGATGCGTTTCGGACCTTTACATTTTTAGCGGTCCTTGCTCATACCTAGCAAGCTTATAGACTGACCGACATTTAAAGCCCAGATCACATGTGAAAGACCTGCCTCCATATCATGTGACAGGAGGAAACGCCCAGAGGTCATGTGACTAGTGAGTGCAAAGAGAGACATGAATAATATGAATGTGTAGGTAAATTACTAGATTGGGATGTGTTAGGGCGACACTGATAGAAAGGAAGTATAGATAAGGAAAAGAGGTAGAAATATAAACGAAAATAGAGATGTGGAGCATGAAGTTTGGCCCCGCTTCCTATGTTGAGACAGAAGGAAAAACGCCCGTCAGTCATGTGACTGTTTAGGGCTTAAGACTTGGCTATATCTTCTGTTTCTAGGTTAGGAGGGAACGCCCATAAGTAATGTGGCCCTTAAGAAGGGGAGTAACAGTTGCCATGATGATGTAAGCTGTAAACATACAAATGTTTACAATATGTTGTAAACTTAGAAAAAGTGGAATGAGGTAAAAGAGTTCAAATGGGCAGGCAAAAAACAGTAGATATATGTGTTAATATACACATGTAAGAGTAGCAATTGCTATAGTGATGTAAACTATAAACATAGAGATGTTTACTATATGTAGTAAAATTAGAAAAAGTGGAATGAGGAAAAAGAGTTATAATGGGCAGGTAATAAACAGTAGATATATGTGTTAGTATACATATGTAAGAATAACAATTGCTGTAGAGACCACGCTTGTTAGTCCTGGCGAGCAGAGCAGCATCTACTCGGAGCGACCCACTCATTTTCTACAGGTGAGCTTACACTTTTGTTCTATCCCACCCTTTTGCATTATCGTATTTTTCTCCGGTATCTTTGTGTATAGCTCCCTGTTGCAACCTATAAACACAAATACTTTTTCTACCATTTGGGTCGCCCGTTATATACGCCTTATCTGACAGTGTGAACTGAACGTAAATTTTTTTTTTTTCAATAACATAAAATCCAAAAGGCTTTGGACTCCTTTTTTGCAAGCACGTACTCTCTTTTCCGACATTATGGAACAATCCCAGCGTGAACAAACTACTGATCTTTATGATGATGACCAACGTCTACACAAAGCCAAATCCATTTTTTCTCAATCAGAGGCAACACCAGAGGCCGACACTCAAACTTGGGGCATAAAAAGGGAAATCGAAAAAGCAATGTCGACAAGACTTAAACTATGGTGGGATTCCACCACTCTGACTAATTACTTAGAATCTCTCTCAGAGTGCTCTTTCCAGCTGATGTCTCTAATTATAGAACAAGAACAGAAGAATATTCAAAATATACAAACCAATATTGAAACTCTAAGTACACAGCTGAAACAACAGATCACTGCTGATTCCTATGATTCCTTCCTACAACAGACTAAAACCCGCTTAGACCAACAAGAGAAACAAATTATGGAAGTGAAGAAAACCAAGTTTAATCGGGATAATGTTGATTACTTAACAGACAGAGTCTATGTGAGGGAATCTAGAACACCTCGCTCAATTCTAAGAAAACGCTATCAGAGGAGACGTTCATCCAGCAAAGTCTCCTTCTCATCGTCCGAATATGAGTCGGACTTAAATATGGAGCAATCAGACTCGGAAAGATCCACTACAAGCCAGCCAAAAAACGGTGTATCTCCCTCTCCACATATTCCTCCAAAAAAACACGGCGAGCAGGGAGAAACTTCCAAAGGAGAAAGTCAATATACAACACGCCAGACCAACAAAAAGAAACAAGAAACAACAAGAAAAATTAATATATGGCAACAGTGTGATCAACCTGTCTGCATGCGTTTTATCTCAACATCAACTATCCCTATTATCTAAAGGTCTAAGCTATGCATCTAAGAAGAACATGGATCTATTCACCACCATGTGTGATGTAAACAAATTTGTTCGAGCTCTTACAGTCAAAAAACATTTTCACACTCCACTACAATCATGTACGGAAGCTCCAACTACAGCGCCCCTAGATACCATGAATATCATGGACGCTTCAACTACAATGCCCCCAAACATAGGGGACACAAGGAACAATCTTGAGATGCGTTTTTTAGACTTGTATACCCTTTTTCAACTTTCAGAACTCCAAAATCCCAAACCCAGACAGACAATAGAAAATGTAGATACATCTACTCTAGTACAGAGGAGCAATCCAAATTTCTATCCTATCAACTCAAGAGTCCCAGAAATGGATCTCTTCCAAGAGGCAGTAGAAAGAGACCTCACTCAACTACATATGACAACCTCACTATCTATGGATCATAATCTGACTAGAGGCGAACAACTCGCCATCAAAGAAATCAAAGATAACCCGTACATTATGGTACGACCCTCGGATAAGGGGGGTACCATAGTGGTTCTGGATAAAGAATTATATCGTAGATCTGTTCTACAACTACTGGACGATGGTGTCACATACAAAAAGCTATCAAAGGACCCCACACCATCTGTTACCCAAACATTGACGAAGCTTTTACAAGAAGGTTCGCATCTACAGTTGTTCGATACAAACACCATGGACTTCCTTCTACCCTCTCATCCGATATGTACTCATTTTTACGCAGTACCAAAGACGCACAAAGGCAGCTTTCCTTATTCATATCGCCCCATCGTGTCGGGAAACAACTCACTCCTGGAAAGACTGGGCTCGTGGTTAGACACCCTTCTGCAGCCCCTTGTCAAGCAACTTCCCGCTTACATCAGAGACAGTAAAGCATTCCTCGCAGCAATGGACAAATTTACTTGGTCACAAAACTACACATGGCTATCATGTGATGTTACAGCACTGTATACTTCAATCCCCCATGGCTTAGCTTGCAGTGCAATAGCATATCATCTTGCTAAATACAGTCTGTATCCTGAGACTTTGCAGGACTACATTGTTTCCGTTTTACATTTCTTATTGTCCAATAACTTTTTTACCTTTGACAACCAGTTTTTTCTCCAACAGGTGGGGTGTCCCATTGGGGCCCGTTTTTCCCCCTCCCTGGCAAATCTTTTTGTCGCCATGTGGGAGGAACGAGTCTTATACCACGAATCTAATCCGTTTTTGTCTGATATTCAATGGTATGGGCGTTACATCGACGACTGTCTCCTGGTGTGGTCTGGGCACCGGGAGACAGTCGTCGATTTTGTGGCGTACCTCAACAATAACGAATTTAATTTGAAATTTACTTATGATTTTCAGGAATCCACTATTGCTTTCTTGGATGTCCGTCTGTCCGGGCACCCAGACACTAATACAGTGACTACAGAACTTTACAGAAAGCCAACATCAGGCAACACATTACTCAGGGAAGACAGCAATCACATTAAACACACTATAAGGAATCTACCTATAGGTGAATATATTCGAGCGAAAAGGGCTTCCTCCTCTCAACAAAGTTACTAGAAAACATGCAAAGAGATTGAAGCTTGTTTAAAAGTAAGAGGATACAGTAGAGCACTATGTAGAAGAGCGCAAAGGATAGCTGATGCACAACCGCGATCGCATTACCTTAAAGACAAAACCCCTGACACTTCCAATAACCAAACAAAAATATACTTCAGTACTCGTTACAGTAATCAATACGAGCAAATAATTTCTATTATCAAAAAGTATCTACCCATTTTGCACCATAACGACGCTCTTAAAAACATCTTAGACAATGGCATAAACTTTGTCCCCACCAGAGCTGTTACTTTGGGCAATTTACTTTCACCCAATGTCTTTGTATCCAAAGAATTACAAACTCCTTGGCTCACCCATTAAGGCAGTTTCTGTTGTGGCGGTACAAGTTGTAACATATGCAAACTCATGCCCAAAACACATACCTTCAAATCTTACAGCAGTGAAAAAAGTTTTTCCATTCACAGCTACATAAACTGCAAAACCAGTTGGGTCATCTATGTCATTGAATGTACACAGTGCTGTCTCCAGTATGTAGGATGCACAGCAAGAAAACTTAAAGATCGCATCTCAGAGCACATCACAGGCGCTAACCCAAAGACATTAGCCAGCACCCGGAGCATCACGGGCGCATCCAAACACTTTCGAGACCTACATGCAGGGAACACACAATACATGAGAGTGACAGGAATAGATTGAGTTTTTCCCAATAAAAGAGGAGGTGATAGAAACAAACTGTTGTATCTCAAAGAAGCAAAATGGATACTCACCTTAGGCACACGCCATCCACAGGGCTTAAACTATAGAAACGATCTTACATATGTATACTAACACATATATTTACTGTCTATCACCTGCTCATCTGAACTCTTTTTCCTCATCCCACTTTTTCTAAGTTAACAACATCTTGTAAACATTTCCATGTTTACAGTTTACATCTCTACAGCAATTGTTATTCTTACATATGTATACTAACACATATATCTACTGTTTATTACCTGCCCATTATAACTCTTTTTCCTCATTCCACTTTTTCTAATTTTACTACATATAGTAAACATCTCTATGTTTATAGTTTACATCACTATAGCAATTGCTACTCTTACATATGTATATTAACACATATATCTACTGTTTTTTGCCTGCCCATTCGAACTCTTTTTCCTCATTCCACTTTTTCTAAGTTTACAACATATTGTAAACATTTGTATGTTTACAGTTTACATCACCAGGGCAACTGTTACTCTTATATATGTATACTAAAACACATATATTTACTGTTTATCATCTGCCTATTTGAACTCTTTTTCTTCATTCCACTTTTTCTAACTTTACAACATATTGTAAACATTTATATGTTTACAGCTTACATCATCATGGCAACTGTTACTCCCCTTCTTAAGGGCCACATTACTTATGGGCGTTCCCTCCTAACCTAGGAACAGAAGATATAGCCAAGTCTTAAGCCCTAAACAGTCACATGACTGACGGGCGTTTTTCCTTCTGTCACAACTTAGGAGGCGGGGCCAAACTTCATGCTCCACATCTCTATTTTCGTTTATATTTCTACCTCTTTTCCTTATCTATACTTCCTTTCTATCAGTGTCACCCTAACGCATCCCAATCTAGTAATTTACCTACACATTCATATTATTCATGTCTCTCATTGCACTCACTAGTCACATGACCTCTGGGCATTTCCTCCTGTCACATGATATGGAGGCAGGTCTTTCACATGTGATCTGGGCTTTAAATGTCGGTCAGTCTATAAGCTTGCTAGGTATGAGTAAGGACCGCTAAAAATGTAAAGGTCCGAAACGCGTCACCCAGTCCTGTTTGTACAAACATGTTTTTATCATGTTTTGTTATTTTTTCACTATGTTTTCGATTTTAATCACTCTTTTTTGATACTAATAAACTTTCAAGATTTTTACTCCTCTTGATTATAGTAGTTATATTCTTGTACATAGGGGGCAGTATTAGAGTAGTTATATTCTTGTACATAGGGGATAGTATTATAGTAGTTATATTCTTGTACATAGGGGGCAGTATTATAGTAGTTATATTCTTGTACATAGGGGGCAGTATTATGGTAGTTATATTCTTGTACATAGGGGGCAGTATTATAGTAGTTATATTCTCGTACATAGGGGGCAGTATTATAGTAGTTATATTCTTGTACATAGGGGCAGTATTATAGTAGTTATATTCTTGTACGTAGGGACCAGTATTATAGTAGTTATATACTTGTACGTAGGGGGCAGTATTATAGTAATTATATTCTTGTACATAGGGGTAGTATTATAGTAGTTATATTCTTGAACACGGGGGGCAGTATTATAGTAGTTATATTCTTGTACATAGGGGGCAGTATTATAGTAGTTATATCCCTGTACATAGGGGGCAGTATTATAGTAGTTATATTCTTGTACATAGGGGGCAGTATTACAGTAGTTATATCCTTGTACATAGGGGGCAGTATTATAATAGTTGGCTTGTATATGGGAGAAAGTATTGTAGTAGTTTTATATATATATATTTATTTTGTATACAGAAGGCTGGATTGAATGTGTTATCCTAAATGTGTCATTGTAGCATTATTCCTGTACATAGGAGGCAGTATCAATATATTCTTTCTCTGAATTGTACATGTATGGCGCAGGGGAAAGGTATTTAAGGCTTACCGGGTCGTGTGTTTGCATCATTTACTGATCGACAGGTTACATTCTTTGCACATTAGATTCACTTACTAGCAAAAGATGTTCTTGTTTTGCATTAAGGCCATCTACCAACAATTTGTCTGTTATAAATCCACCCACATTATCTGACCACACCCACTTGTTTTGACTCCACCCATAAAATGGGGCCACTTTTATATTTTTTTCCAGGGCCATTTTAAATTCCCATTCTGCCCCTGGGTACAACTCATCTTCAGAAAACTAAATATGGGGGGCTTATACACCTGAAACCTGGCATAAAAGCCTTGAAATAGGCTCAATTCTTGGTCGTGTTATTTCTACCTATGCCACATCCACGCCAAGTGGACATGGAGGGGCATGAAAGAAGACCTTGAAAAGAACTGTCCCGCCGGTACAATTTAGCGCTGTTGCCTGCTGGATTTATCAGGAAGCCGGAGGTAAGGATAATGTAATATGCTGGCGGACATAACTATCCCATAAACTTCACTGTTTGAAATATGGAGCTGAATGGAAAGGAGAAATGTACATGAACTTCAATAACTTAAATTGTTCTTTTTTAATTTTCATGATAAAAACACACATAAAATACCCTTTTCTTCATCTGTCCTATTGGTTTCATTAAAACAGGAACAGATGACAGTAAAAATACTTGTATGTGTCTGTATGGAGCCTAGAGTATTCACAATTTAGCAAAGACATCCCGGCTGTTTGTGGGTTGGTAACCAAGAGGTATTGAATGTCCCAATCATGTAAAATAATGCAAAGATCTACCGTTCGTTACAAGGAAGCCATCAATGATAAATGATTGCCAGTTAGGTCACCAGCTGTCACATAAGATGTAACAAGGCAAGAGAAAACACATGTCTAAGTAGTTACAAACTGGGACTTAGAACAAAGAATGTTATTATGAAGAGCATGTAATAATGTGATTACATAATATAAAGTCAATCATGATAGATAAATAGGAAGAACGAAGATTTATTATATATTCTGAGAATTATAAATGCTTATTATTTTTATAAAAATATTCAAATTAAAAGTTAAAAATTAAATTGCTGATAATAGGATAATAATGATACTTCAAAGTGTGCACTAAACCTACAAGGAGCAGCAAAGAAATAATTAATGTATAAGTAAAAAGCTAATGACAAAGGTCTAGACAAGGCCTACAAGAGGTTGCCTAGGCAGGTCACAGAAAATCAAAAGCCAATGAGAAATACAAGTAATATAAAATATCTGGATCAGTCAAAGCCAAATCTAATATCAAAATATATTACTGTAAGTAAAAAAATATAATTCTCAATATGTGGCTTTTTGGGCGGATGTAAGTGCTACAGTGGGAAAATGCATAGTTTGCCAGGCTTAATTTATTGACAAGAACTTTCAGGAAAAATGAAGATCATTCAGCACTATGTTTAAAGTTTCCAAGTTTAATTCTTCAAATATTAAAAGTCTTTTTCAAATTGAATTAGCATGTTTATCTGGCGTGTTACAAGCCTTCACATGACTCTTAGTCCTAGGATGCTACCCCATTACACACAAGATACAGCTAGGGAGAGCTTGCTGCTTGTCAAAGGGTCAGTAGGCTAGACAAGAGCTTATGAAAACAACAATTGTTCTTGACAGGTGTATAGAAAAGGCTCTTCTTAGGGACAGGTGGAAAGCTGAAATAATTGCCCTTAAAAGGGCATTCTAAAACATCAATGCAGGGATATTATTACTGATTATAGAGAATAATACAGAAGTACTTATTAGCATTTACTGCATCAGACAGAAAGATCTTGAAAGTCCTGACTATGTATAGTATTCAGCTCCAGAAAAATCATCATCATTAATCATATCTTACTTACAAAGTTGCTCCTGTCAGTAAAGAGTGCACACTATAACATGAATAGTTCATAGTTGCATAATTACATACTATTACGTGCTTCAGAAAAGTGTTGTTGTAGAAGAAAAGAGCATACTGTTACATGCATTGTAAAAGTGTTAAGTGATATCTTCATCGTAATTTTATTCTTTCCTGACCAATAATATGCATTAAGTCATGCAATATACACTCACCGGCCACTTTATTAGGTACACCATGCTAGTAACGGGTTGGACCCCCTTTTGCCTTCAGAACTGCCTCAATTCTTCGTGGCATAGATTCAACAAGGTGCTGGAAGCATTCCTCAGAGATTTTGGTCCACATTGACATGATGGCATCACACAGTTGCCGCAGATTTGTCGGCTGCACATCCATGATGCAAATCTCCCGTTCCACCACATCCCAAAGATGCTCTATTGGATTGAGATCTGGTGACTGTGGAGGCCATTTGAGTACAGTGAACTCATTGTCATGTTCAAGAAACCAGTCTGAGATGATTCCAGCTTTATGACATGGTGTATTATCCTGCTGAAAGTAGCCATCAGATGTTGGGTACATTGTGGTCATAATGGGAGGGACATGGTCAGCAACAATACTCAGGTAGGCTGTGGCGTTGCAACGATGCTCAATTGGTACCAAGGGGCCCAAAGAGTGCCAAGAAAATATTCCCCCCACCATGACACCACCACCACCAGCCTGAACCGTTAATACAAGGCAGGATGGATCCATGCTTTCATGTTGTTGACGCCAAATTCTGACCCTACCATCCGAATGTCGCAGCAGAAATCGAGACTCATCAGACCAGGCAACGTTTTTCCAATCTTCTACTGTCCAATTTCGATGAGCTTGTGCAAATTATAGCCTCAGTTTCCTGTTCTTAGCTGAAAGGAGTGGCACCCGGTGTGGTCTTCTGCTGCTGTAGCCCATCTGCCTCAAAGTTCAACGTACTGTGCATTCAGAGATGCTCTTCTGCCTACCTTGGTTGTAACGGGTGGCGATTTGAGTCACTGGTGCCTTTCTATCATTTCGAACCAGTCTGCCCATTCTCCTCTGACCTCTGGCATCAACAAGGGATTTCCGCCCACAGAACTGCCGCTCACTGGATGTTTTTTCTTTTTCGCACCATTCTCTGTAAACCCTAGAGATGGTTGTGCGTGAAAATCCCAGTAGATCAGCAGTTTCTGAAATACTAAGACCAGCCCTTCTGGCACCAACAACCATGCCACGTTCAAAGGCACTCAAATCACCTTTCTTCCCCATACTGATGCTCGGTTTGAACTGCAGGAGATTGTCTTGACCTTGTCTACATGCCTAAATGCACTGAGTTGCCGTCATGTGATTGGCTGCTTAGAAATTAAGTGTTTACGAGCAGTTGGACAGGTTTACCCAATAAAGTGGCTGGTGAGTGTATATCAATTTATCATATGGATCACTTTTGGTTATTAAACAGCCAAACAATCGAGCAGTATCTACAATACAGTAAGGGAGAAGTGTTTTGTAATGATCCTCTTCAGTGTGGAGGGTACGCTACCTTTGAGGTCCCATGAAGGGTTAATACAATGTCAATGAAGACAAGCATAAATGTCTTGATTGTTATATCCAATAGTTTCAAGATACTGGAAAATCTCCTCAGCTCAGGGTGGAGTTTTTCCTTTCTTTGGGTGGTGTTTGGTCTTTTGTCCAGACAGATTAGTTTCAGCATAACCTGCTGTGTTTCCCTATGACTCTACTGAAACTGGTAGTGCTGGTTGATGCTGATTGGCTGAGGAGCTGGAGAAGAGAAAACGGAGGAGGAGGAAAACAGAAACACCACAGCGATTCTCGCCTCAGGCCCTGCCGCCACTATATTAGTACAGCCCCTACCCATGCTTATATGTCCACATATCAGTTGTGCACCTGTCAAGTAATTACATAGTGCACAGGTTGTAGAGATTTTCTCTACAACCCGTTGGTGCTGGGTGGGATGGCTTGCCCAAAAAAGTAGTGGCAGCTGGGACTGACGTATTGTGGGACAACTACCATCATAACATTTTTAAAGCTGTCCGCTGTCGACATTCTCATCTTCAAGTTTTTGGGAGTATTGCAACTGGGGCTGGTGGATGGCCCAGGAAATCCCAGGTATGAGAATTTTCATAGAGCAGTAGTGACTGCTCCATGACCTATAGCTGAGATGTTCTTGCTGTTTTGAATGGGGTTGAGGAGGAGGGTTTGCACAAAAATGCGAAGCGGGTTGAAGACAATCCAATGGAACTTCAGGAACTCTTTGCAATGTAATTGACCAATGCCTTAATGGTACTCGAAACTGCCTTGAAAAACGGCAATTATTTAATATTTCTTGTTGCCTTCTCCCCACAAACAGATGGTTGGATAGTTGGATCCTCTCATTACCATCTTTTAGCGAGTGACATTAGCAACATATTATTACATTTATTTTTTTTATTTTTCAGACAGCCCACTAGCCCTTACTGGCCCCATTTTGAAGGTATTTTGGGTGTTAAAATCTGGGTCCCCTTTGACTTTGATGAGGTTTGTGTTAGGACTCCACAGCTCCTAGCAGGACGTACCCAATCTCTACCCCCTGGTAGGAGGACTTTCAGCCCTGCCTCACTATAGGAGAGGAGATCCAGTGCACCATGTGCCTTCCTCAAAGATTGTGTATCAGGACGAGGACAACCCTGAGTTTCTGGAAGCTTTTGAGACGGTGATCGTGCTGGTGGTGCAACCAATCCGGAGGCCGTCTGCTGTGCACCTGCTGCATTGGTGACTGACTCGTGCCTTCGTCCTAAACACCTACATCAGACCTGGATGGTACCTTCTACCCCTCCCGGCTACCATGCTGGTTCTGAGGAGTCAGGATGCTGCCCCCATTGGAGTACCGCAAAGGGAAGACTCAAGCTCAGCTGTGGCCTCAACTCCATCACCTGCAGAGCCTCTGGGCCCATCGATGCCTTTGACCACTCTCACAAGTGGTGACTTCCGCCCGCTTGTACCCACGCATGCGGCTGAACAATCTCCACCTGCCCCAACAAAATCTCCGGGAGGCCCTCCTGGATCAACGCAGCAGTGAACGAGAGGCCCAGCGCTTCATGGCAGGACTCCACAAAAGGTGCCTGGGTACTGCATAAACGCACCACTGGGCGCCTGGGTCCTGCATAAGCGCACCACTGGGCAGGTCCACTCCTTTGACGAGTGCAGCGAATTTGGATGCAGAGTATTATACGGGCGGGTAGACTTCATTCCCTGACGGCTCCATGAAATGACCCGATCTTACAGAATGGCTTCATAATTTAAAGCCAGGAAAATGGATTGAATTTAATCTCCAAGAGGGTGCCTGCGGGCCTATGGCTGCTGGAGTCACCTGGATTCCTAACCCGGAAGAGCCCTTGACCTCGCCGAAGAGGACTTCTAGCCAGATCCTCCATCTCCTTCTCATGCTGCAGCTCCCCAGGCAGTGTCCCATTGCTGGCCCGGCATGGTCCAGGGGAAAACGCCGGCTGCCTCTCCAACTGCCAGTGGTGTCGGGGTATTCCGTGATGGGAGAGGTGCCAACTTGTATGGAGCAGCCGAAGTACTATAATGTCGATAAGGGGTAAATTAGTTTGACTGTATTACAGCTTAACATCTGTTATGCCTGTGGTTGTGAACACACTTCACAGTATCATACTGACTGCATTCATTTCTGGAATGTAACTTAATGCTCATTGATTTAAAGAGACAGTTTCCTTAAAAGTAGCTGCCTTGATTAATTATTTAATATATCAAATGTTGACAAATATTTTATGCAGTATTCATTTGATTAAAGGGAATCAACCATTTAAAGAAACAAAAAACAATGAAAGGATACTCACCTCAGCTCCTCTTCATTACTATCTCGGCATTGTCCTCTGCTAAGTGTGAAATGCTGGAATCACCTAGAAAAGAAAGTTATAAAAAGCAGCGCGGTGCAGGGGAAAAGATGTCTGGTGTAATTATGCACGCCCCCACTACCTCCCTCTCCCAGCATCACACAAGCGGAGAGAATTCCCCTCACATATATTCTAATATATAAGAGGTCATTTATCATTTTAAATTGTCTCAAATTTGCAATATTTTTGGGCGCAAAAAACTCCAGATTAAACCATACTTAAGGAAAACTTAGAAAATGGAAAGAAGTGACTTAAGACATGTGTGCGACATTTCTGCGACACAAAAATAGATCTGAAAAAAAAAACAAATAACACAAGGAAAAAGTGAGATTGATAAATTACCAAAGAAGCAGACAGAAAAAAAGAATAGCAAAAACAGAGATAGTGTCAATAAAAGTTATTAATATTCTTATTGTATATAAAAGTTATATGTTCTCCCCTATTATATATATTACATATATTGCCCTGATAATTATATATACAGTATATTGTGTAGATTAGATCAGAAACAGCAGCCAAAACTAGTCCAAAAGGCAATCAGATACAGTGACAGAGGTTTTGGTTTATAAACAGGGCTTTGCCTTGGTTTTTTTATTGCAGTAATAAAATCAAAGCAAATAAAACATAAAACTCAAAAATAACATCACCTTGTCTGAAAACTAACTATACAAAGTTTTTCTCTGACTACTCAGATGGCTTACTACCAGCCACCTCAAACAAAAGGAAAAACAAAGTTGTAGGTTTTACCTCATACAAATAATTCCAGTCAATAAACAGGCTCAAAGGCCTCAGAGAGAATTAGACAGGATCTGTCTCTCCCCATGGTCCCCCTTTAATACACTCAGTGCAGAACTTTGTAGCTCAGGGAGGATCTCATCTCCAACCTGCAAGCTATTACGAGAACCTGTGCTGGACAGGAATGACTAGCCCCTCTAACCAGCCTGCAGATTATTCAAAAATACAGGCCTATGTCTTGCTAAAGACGTCCAGCTTTCCTGGACTTTTCTACATCTAACTCAGCTGGGTGAGATTTATACTTCCTGTCTTTCTTCAAAGTAGCCACCTTTGATTACTGCTTTGCACACTCTTGGCATTCTCTTGATATGCTTCCAGAGGTAGTCACTAGAAAAGGTTTTCACTAGAGATGAGCGAACATACTCGTCCGAGCTTGATGCTCGTTCGAGCATTAGCGTATTCAAAACTGCTTGTTGCTCGGACGAGTATTTCGCTAGCTCGAGAAAATGGCATCTCCCGCCGTTGTGATTTTTGGCGGCCAGAAACAGAGCCAATCACAAGCCAGGAGACTCTGCACTCCACCCAGCATGACGTGGTACCCTTACACGTCGATAGCAGTGGTTGGCTGGCCTGATCAGGTGACCCTGGAATAGACTAGCCCCTGTTAGAAAATAGCCATAGGAGAACCCCAACGGCTTATTTAGGCCTACAATAGCGTTATATTTTCCTTTTTTTTGGCTTGCTTGTGGCTGGGCTTGCTGCCACTAGTAGTGCAGCTAGTACCATATTGTGAGTAATTTGCAGGAAGACTTGCGACCGCTGTGTTTAGCTCTTAGTGACACACATATCCACCTCAAACACCGAAGTGGGACAATTTATTAGGGGTCTGATTTGAATTAGGCACAGTCTGATGATTTTTTTTTTTTAACGTTTATTTCTTTTTATAACTCAAAGTCATTAGGCACAGCACAAAATCCAGTTGTGTGCTGTCAGTGTAGGTTAGAAACCAGTCATAGCAATAGGATAGCATCGTTTTGTTTAAAAAAAAAAAACAAAAAAAAAAAATTTAAAGTTTACACTTTAATTTGGAAAATGTTTAACCCGATGGATAGGGGTAGAGGACGTGGGCGTCCAACTACTGCAGGGGTCAGAGGCCATGGTCCTGGGCGGGGTGAGACACCACCTGCTGATGGGGGAGCAGGGAACGCCGCAGAGCTACACTCCCTAGGTTTATCATGTCTCAAGTTACTGGGACTCATGGTAGAGCACTGTTGAGGCCAGAACAGTGCGGAAAGGTGATGTCATGGATTGCGGACGATGCTTCTAGCCATTTGTCCACCAGTCAGTCTTCCACGCAGTCCACCCATGTCACTGAAATCAGCACTCCTCCAGCTACTCCACCTCAGCCTCCTTCCTCCCAGTCTGCTCCCTCCCAGCAAAATTTGGCATTTGAACCAGCATACTCTGAGGAACTGTTTTCTGGACCCTTCCCACAGTCACAAACCACTTGTCCGGTTGCTGCTGAGCTATTTTCCGATGCCCAGGTTTTCCACCGGTCGCAGTCTGTGGGTGATGATGACATTATTGACGTAGTGGAAGAAGTGTGTAAAGAGGTGTCGGACGATGAGGAGACAGGGTTGTCAGACAGTGGTGAAGTTGTTGTCAGGGCAGGAAGTCCGAGGGGGGAGCAGACTGAGGGATTGGAGGATGATGAGATGACAGACCCAAGCTGGGTTGATAGGCCGGGTGAACACAGTGCTTCTGAGACGGAGGCGAGTCCTATACCAGAACAGGTTGGAAGAGGCAGTGGTGGGGCCAGACGGAGAGGCAGGGCCAGAGCTGGTGCATCAGCGCCGAATGTTTCCCGTAGTCAAGCTCCCGTGGCGTGGGCTAGATTTTCAGAAGTCTGGAGGTTCTTCAAAGAAACACCAGATGACTGACGGACTGTGGTGTGCAACCGGTGCCAAACCAGGATCAGCAGGGGTTCCACCACTACTAGCTTAACTACCACCAGTATGCGCAGGCATATGAATGCTAAACACCCCACTCAATGGCACCAAGCCCGTTCACCTCCGGCCGGGCACACCACTGCTCCTTCCCATGTGTCATCTGCTAGTCAGCCCCCTGCCCAGGACCCCGGCCCAAACACCTCCTGTGCGAAAACCCCATCTTCGCCTCCATGATCCTCCACAGCATCCACCAGTGTTCAGCTCTCCATACCCCAGACGCTGGAGCGCAAAAGGAAGTATAGTGCAACCCACCCACACGCCCAAGCCCTCAACGTCCACATCTCCAAACTGCTTAGCCTGGAGATGCTGCCCTATAGGCTGGTAGAGACCGAGGCCTTTCGAAACCTCATGGCGGCGGCCGCCCCTCGGTATTCGGTCCCCAGCCGCCACTACTTTTCCCGATGTGCCGTCCCAGCCCTGCACAAGCACGTGTCAGACAACATCATCCGTGCCCTGAACAACGCCATTTCTGACAAGGTCCACCTGACCACGGACACGTGGACAAGTGCTGCCGGGCAGGGCCACTATATATCGCTGACGGCACATTGGGTTAACTTGGTGGAGGCTGGGACCAAGTCTGACCCTGGGGCTGGTCATATACTGCCGACGCCGAGGATTGCGGGGCCTACCTCGGTCCAGGTCTCAAAGGCCTACTATGCCTCCTCCTCCTCCCACCCCTCCTCCACCTCCTCCTCCGAATTACCATCCGTGGGCATGGCGCCATCAGTCGGTAGCTCTAGGCACAGCAGCAGTGCCGTCACTAAGCGACAGCAGGCGGTGCTCAAACTGCTGAGCCTAGGCGATAAAAAGCACACCGCCCAAGAGCTATTACAGGGCATCACGGTGCAGACTGATCTGTGGCTGGCACTGCTGAACCTGAAGCCAGGCATGGTTGTGTGTGACAACGGCCGTAACCTGGTGGCGACTCTGCAACTCGGCAGACTGACACATGTGCCATGCCTGGCCCATGTGTTAAATCTCAGCGTTTCCTCAAGACATACCCCAATCTGTCTGATTTGCTCACGAAGGTGTGCTGCATCTGTGCGCATTTCAGGAAGTCCAGCACAGATGCTGCCACTCTCAGGACAGCGCAGTGCCGCCTCCAACTGCCCACTCACCGACTGTTGTGCGACGTGCCCACGAGGTGGAATTCAACATTAACCATGTTATCCAGAGTTTACCAGCAGCGCAGAGCGATTGTAGACTGCCAGATGTCAACTTCCACCAGAACTGGTAGTCAGGTCAGTCAGCTTCCTCAAGTCTACAATGAGGAGTGGATGTGGATGTCTGATATCTGTCAGGTGCTGAGTAACTTTGAGGAGTCAACACAGATGGTCAGTGGCGATGCCGCCATCATCAGCCTCACCATCCCGCTGCTTGGCCTGTTGAAAAACTCTCTGGTCAGCATGAAGTCGGAAGCTTTGCGCTCGTCACAAGAGACGGGGGAAGAAGATTCCCTTGTTGATAGCCAAAGCACCCTCAGGTCTGTTTCTCAGCGCATATCGGAGGAGGTGGAGGAGGATGAGGAGGAAGAGGAGGAGAATGTTGGCGAGACAGAAGAGGGGACCATTGTTCAGACCTTCACTGTTCAGCGTGTATGGGCAGAAGAAGAAGAGTTGGAGGAGGAGGAAATGGAGAGTCAGGCCAGTGATGGGAGTGAATTCTTGCGCGTTGGTACTCTGGCGCATATGGCAGATTTCATGCTAGGCTGCCTATCCCGTGACCCTCATGTTCAAAGAATTTATTCCAGCACCGATTACTGGGTATTCACTCTCCTGGACCCACTTTACAAGCAAAATCTTTCCACTCTCATCCCTGGAGAGGAAAGGAGTGTGAGAATGCATGAATACCAGCAGGCCCTGGTGCACAAGCTGAAACAGTATTTCCCTTCTGACAGCGCTAGCGGCAGAGGGCGTACTTCTGCGGGACAAGTAGCGAGGGAGAATAGGCAAGTAGGCAGCTTGTCCAGCACTGGCAGGGGTACGCTTTACAAGGCCTTTGCCAGTTTTATGTCACCCCAGCAAGACACTGTCACCTGTCCCCAGTCTCGGCAGAGTAGGGCTGATCTTTACAGAAAGATGGGGAGGGAGTATGTAGCTGACCATACCATCGTCCTAAATGATCACACAGCTCCCTACAACTACTGGGTTTCAAAGCTGGACGCTGTACGCCTTGGAGGTTCTTGCCTGCCCTGCTGCTAGCGTGTTGTCCGAGCGGGTTTTCAGTGCAGCTGGTGGCATCATCACCGATAAGCGTACACGCCTGTCGACTGACAGCGCTGACAGGCTGATGCTTATCAAGATGAATAAACCCTGGATTTCTCAGGATTTCCATTCTCCACCAGGTGAAAGAAGCTCAACCTGAATAATGTATGCACTCCTCCTCCTCATTGTCCTCCTTCTCCTCCTCTTTGTACACTAAAGCAGAGGAAACTGGCTATTTTTTTCCAGGGCCAACTGGCTATAGCTATAGTACTCTACGTATTTAATTTTTCTGGAGGGCCAACCTACCCGGTCCTCTGTTTTAAACAATTTTTGGGAGTGCCACATACAGGCACTCAATCTATTTAATTTTTCTGGAGGACCACCTACCTGCTCCTCTGGTTTGAAAACGTTTTTGGACTGCCACATACAGGCACTATCCAAATTAAATTGTCTTTATAGCAGCCTCCACACATCGTCTTTTTAGCTGCCTCCACACGTTGTCTCCATTGCTACCTCCACACGTCATTGCCATAGCGGCCTCCAAAAGTTGTCCATATAGCTGCCTCCATACATGGTCTCCTTATCAAACGAGCTGTGTCAGGCAGAATTTTGTGTTGTTTTCATGGCTTCCACATCAAACTTGTCAACTTTGTCGCCACCCTGCTGTGTAATCCACAAAATATACTGGCAAACTTTTATCATTTACCAATATTATTTCAGCGCTTCTTGCGCATCTGTTTACATTCCCCTCACCCGCCATAACCCAAACTTATAAGAACACTACTACACTTGATCTTATACAAAAGGTTCTTAGAGGTGCTGTTTGGGGAGGAGCCGAGAGACAGGGGCTTGGATTGGCGAAAGCTCGCCTGGCAGCGGAGCGCCAGCTCCATCCCAAGATCCAACTAACATAGTTTTAACTGCAGCACCTTTAATCTACTACTAGTTCACTGCCTCCATACATGGTCCCCTTATCAAACGAGCTGTGTCAGGCAGAATTTTCAGGTGTTTCACCAGATACATAGTGGAACTCGGCCCATCTGTCGCCGCCATGCTGGAGACCTGAAGTTGAAGCAGCGCAATATGGATGCCCCATACTGTCGCTCTTAATCATGGAACCATTTCTGAAAAAACAATTAAAAATAGAACCACTATGCTATTCCATTATTCCTAGGTGAAATATTCAAGCGACCCGGCCTGCTTTGAAAATTATAATTTTTCAAAGTAAACGCTTCTGGCCCCCAGGCCCATTTTGGGTGGGGAGGAGCCGAGAGACAGGGGCTTGGACAGGCCAAAGCTCGCCTGGCAGCGGACCGCCAGCTCCATCCCAAGATTAGGCAGCCTCAGAGGCATCCATGCATGCTGCCCCTGCTGTTTCCTGTCCATTATGCCTCCACGATCCTCCACAGCGTCCACCAATGTCTCATTTCAACTCTCTATACCCCAGACGCTGGAGCACGAGAGGATATGCAGCACATCATCCCCTTATCAAACGAGCTGTGTCAGGCAGAATTTTCAGGTGTTTCACCAGATACATAGTGGAACTCAGCCCATCTGTCACCATGCTGGAGACCTGAAGTTTCAATCATAGAAGCAATATGAATGCCCCATACTGTCGCTCTTAATCATGGAAGTCGTCTCCATGGCTGCCTCCACATGTCGTCCCTTTATCAAACGAGCTGTGTCAGGCTCATTTTTCGGGTGTTTCACCAGATACGTTATGGAACTTGGTCACTATGTCGCCACCATGCTGTGTTATCGACTAAATATACAGTCAACCTTTTGTTCACATAGGAAATCATTTCAGCGCTTCTTCCTCACCTCCTTTGGTGAAACCTGAGTCCATTTAGGGTATGTCGCCATGACACTCTCTAGCCTGCCACTGCTGCCGCTGCCTCTACATGCCGTCCCCTATAGTGTCAGGGTCAATTATTGGATGTTTTAGATGCTATGAACCCTTATTCGGTCACACTGTCATGGCCATGCTGTTGCCCATAATTTTGGCATAATGGTGCGATTAAGCAGCCTCAGAGGCATCCATGCATGCTGCCCCTGCTATTTCCTGTCCATTTCCGTGGTGTCCCATCCTTTTCTGAGGTTCCCAGGTGTTTGGCCAAGCTTCCCTGTGCAGAGCCTTGGTCCCCTTGAAAAATGCTCGAGTCTCCCATTGACTTCAATGGGGCTCGTTATTCGAGACGAGCACTCGAGCATCGGGAAAAGTTCATCTCGAATAACGAGTACCCGAGCATTTTAGTGCTCGCTCATCTCTAGTTTTCACATCTAAGCTGTGCCCTGTCAGGTTTTAATAGGTGGGATTTCTTGCCTTATAAATGGGGTTGGGACAATCAGTTGTGTTGTGCAGTTGTGGATATACAGCTGATAGTCCTACTGAATAGACTGTTAGAATTTGTATTATGGCTAGATAAAAGCAGCCAAGTAAAGAAAAACAAGTGGGCATCATTACTACTGGCCAGTTAGTTGGAAAAATTGGGAAAAAATTTAAAGAGTTCCCAGGTAACCTTGCTGTTAAGGAAGCAGCATCAAGAAGGTATTTCCTTAGGAAACTCAGATCATTCAATATATACAACAAGATCCTAAAAATGTAAGAGTAATCTTCTTTGTTGTCACCTTCTGGGTTGGCTCCATCAATAAAAGAGATGAGGGTAGGATCTCCAAAATCATTAAGAAGGCCCAGAACATAGTCATCACACCCCTGTGTCAGTTTGGAGATGTTTGGAAAAAGAGATGCATCCACAAGTTCGACGTAATAACAGACAACAAATCGCATCCCCTGTATCCAAACATAGCAAATCAACTAAGTAGCGTTACCGCCAAGTGCAGTTGCAAAAAAAATCAAAGCTCTGTGTAAGGGCTATTTGACCAAGGAAGAGAGTGACGGATGCTACCCCAGATGACCTGGCCTCCACAGTCACCAGACCTGAACCCAATCAAGATGGTTTTGGGTGAGCTGGACCACAGAGTGAAGGCAAAAGGGCCAACAAGTTAAGCATCTCTGGGAAATCCTACAAGACTGTTTGAAAACCTCTACCTCTACCTCTTGAAGCTCATCAAGAGAATGACAAGTGTGTGCAAAGCAGTAATCACAGCAAAAGGTGGCTACTAGAATGAACCTAGAATAAATGAAATATTTTCAGTTGTTTCACACTTATTTGTTAAGTATATAATTCCACGTGTGTTAATTAGTTGTTTTGATGCCTTCAATGTGAAACTACAATTTTTATAGTCATGAAAACACAGAAAACTCTTTGAATGAAAAGGTGTGTCCAAATGTGAAGAACCAGCTGTGGTGCCCAGCATTGCCTGGTATATTAAATAAATGCTAAGTAAGCAACAATATTTTGAACATAAGACTCACAAACCAAAGCAGAAACATTAACATTGCCTAAGCAATGCAATCAGAATCATATTAACTCACAAATAAGCTGTTTTATAATAAGAATATCTATAGCAACCAATCAAAGTTCTTATTAATGACCTGTAGCAAGATAATAGCTGAGCTGTGATTGGCTGCCATATGCAGCCTGATGAATATCCAGGCTATCTTCCACAAGAGTCAACAGACAATGGCTCCTGTAGTTTGGCAGTTACTAAAAGTATTTTGGAGTTGAAAATTTCCTTTATAAACATGGTCTATGATGTTCTCCTAGTCGTGGGAGGTGTCTGTGCAGAATTTTGTGATTATAAATATGTTGTTGTAGTGCTTTATCGAGCCTTCACAGACTCATGTATACACTCAGATTTGTTAAGGTCATTGTGTAGTCCTATGTAAAGATATCTTAACATGAGTAAAATAGCTTTATTTTAGGCTTATTTCAGAAATTGTATATATTCTAAAGCACAGAATGAAAATGAAAATGAAAAAATTGTAAAAGATCCAAATTAAAAAATGTTTTAGGTAACTGCAATCTATTGGTGTTAATCTGGCACCTGGTGCTAATTTTATTATTTGACTGACAAACCTTATTTAACTAGAAGCCTAACTTTCCAGTACAGACAGACCCCGGGTTACGTACAAGATAGGTTCTGTAGGTTTGTTCTTAAGTTGAATTTGTATGTAAGTCAGAACTGTATATTTCATAATTGTAACCCCAGACAAAATGCTGTTGGTCTTTTGTTATTAGAACCAGGATTAATAATAAAGCTTCATCACAGACACCTTTGATAACAGTTATAGCTGTTATCAAAGCTAAAGTACAGTAAATTATCAACATCCAGAGGGCCGTTTGTAACTAGTGGTTGTCTGTAAGTCGGGTGTTCTTAAGTAGGGGACCGCCTGTATTCAAAATGGTGTGCCCTTCCAAAGTGACTGAAACCTTCCTGAAGCAGGTTGTCCAGATGAAGGCCAAAAGGGTGACCCTGTCAGAAATAGCAAGAGAAGTTGGTTGTGCCAAGTCTGTGATTTCTAGAATATTGCATTATTACATCACAAACTCATTCAAGTCCCCCAAGAAGGATGGTTGCCCCTGAAAGGCAACTGCAACAGAGGAAAGGATAATGCAGAGAATCCATTTTAATTTTGGATGTCGAATTTGTCCATTTTAATTTTGAATCCAGCAAATGTGGAACCTGACCATTTCAATTTTGAATCAAACGAATGTGGAATTTGACAATCTCAGTTTTGAATCGAGTCAATGTGGAACTTGAAAATTTCAATTTAGAATCAAGGTAATGCAGAATTTGACAATTTAAATTTTGAATCCAGCTAACGTGAAATTTAACAATTTCAATTTGACTTAATTGAACTCTCTAATCACTCACACAGGTTCTGGCACAGCCAAGTCACATGAGATGAATGCTTGGTTCATATTAATAAAAGTAAAGATGTCTACGTTGGCTGTGGTAAGGCAGATCATCTTGTTTGCCTAACCACAGAGAAGCATTAGCTGCATTCAAAATTTAAATTCGTAAAATACTACAGTAAATGGATTTTTACCCGAGTGAGAGGAAGGGTTTGTGGTTTTCCCATTGCTTCTTTAACTTTAATTTTACAGCCATTTTTGGGTGTTAAAATTCAGGTCCCCATTGATTTGTGTTCAGTGACTCCATGAACACAGATCTCAACCAACCCGCTCATGAATAATCTTGTCCATTTACCTAAGACAACAAATCAGCTCCAAAATTATGTGAAAATGAGCAGAATATTTTATCATATTTTGCTAGAGAATGAGTAAACTTTAGGGACTATCATTTGGAGCATATAGTAATAGACCTTAACAGAGAAAACAAGAAAATGGCATAAATGCATTTTTTGAATTACTTTTAAGCTGATCACTATGTGGGATATTAAGTAATGACACTGGGGAGTATAATTTGTTACACAAAATACAATTGTACAGTTCTGCAAATGGAAAAATAAAAGTTATGGATTCTAAAAGAAGGGGTGTAAACTGAAAAGAAAAATTAGCAAGTGGTTAAAGATCAATAGACACCATTGTGCAAGGTAAATCAATAAACACAAATGATTCTAGGTTCCCTTTATAAAATAAGATGCACATTCATAATACATAATTTCCAAATTGTAGCTTATTCTCTATCACACTTGGCACTGATCACATTATCTGCTGCCTGTTTGTATTTTACATGCTCTACTCAGCTTCCTATCCCTTTTCCATTCACACTGCATAGCTTCTATGTCTGGTTAATGCCAGGAGATGTTGCTCTTTCTCTTGATATACAGAGACTAAGAAATGTAGAGATGTAACACAAGATCATGTCTTTTATCTATTGACACTGCAGAATAAGAGAGAGGAATGATTGAGCAAGTGAGCAAGTGTCACACATAGAGGGGGAAGAGGTGGCAGGGATGTTCCCTGAAAAGATATAATAAAGTATTTCTAGAAATGTGAGGGGTGTACTCACTTCTGTGAGATAATATCAATCTCCAGCTGAAAAAAAATGAACTTTTTGATAAAAAAAAGACCAAGGATAGTACCTGCTTTTCTAAAATAAACAAGGAAAGCAGAACCCTGAAAAAAAAGAACACAGATCATCCAGAAATATAAAAGAAATAATGGCGGCACTCCAAGATTTCAATGTAAAACAAATAAGTACCTTGCTTACCAAGCGGCCACAATGATGTTTCGGCTTCCAGGTCTCAGGAGCTGAAACTTTGAAACATAATAAAAATGTTCCTATTTTGGGAGATATACATTTTTAACACAACTGTAGGAAATGGAAGCTCTCATTTTAGTAAAAAGGAGCCTGCGAGAATCTGATAATAGGGATTTGGGGTGTGTATACGTTATTACTGATCAAATATGTAGATAGGTTATCAATAGAGATGGGCAATTCGATTCTAACTAAGTTAGAATTTCAGGAAAACTTTGATTCGCCAAGAATCTGAAGTTTACGGTGATTCGTGGGAACAAAGTTTTTTAATTTTCCTCCTTTATTACCAAAATGGGCACGAGCACAGCGTGTTACATGGGGCAGAGAACTCTGGGAAGGAGAAAGGAACACCCTCGATTACATGTGCAGACCTGTTAGCCTATCAGCGACTGGCAGGCTTATATGATGTCACACAGCCCTATAAAAACAGGCAGCCATTTTCAATCTCGGCACTTCACACTGCATCAACTACCTGTAGCATCCAGCTGCTTGTACTGTACTATGCTGTAGTAATTTTTGCTTAAAGGAAACCTACCATTTAGAATGGCAGGGGTAAGCTGTAAGTACCGAGCACCAGCTCAGGGTGAGCTGGTGCCGGTACTTACTTTCGTTAGTGTTATAAACCGCGGTATCGCGGTTTTAACACTTTTTAAACTTTAGAGCAGGAGAGGCTTCGGCGCTCCACGCGACCGTGCGCGCGCAACATCTCCGCTATTTCCTATGTAGGCGCGCGCACGATCGTGCGCACGCAGCGCTGAAGCCTCTCCTGCTCTAAAGTTTAAAAAGTGTTAAAACCGCAATACCGCGGTTTATAACACTAACGAAAGTAAGTACCGGCACCAGCTCACCCTGAGCTGGTGCTCGGTACTTACAGCTTACCCCTGCCATTCTAAATGGTAGGTTTCCTTTAAAGGGTGTCCGTTTTGGGGGACTGTATACCCCAAATAGCAGTCCTTTTTTTGTTGCTGAAGTGAATAGGAAGGAAACAGTGTAAAAGCCACATACTTTCTGTAGTGATTTCTGCTTCAATCCCAGGGTGTCCATTTTGGGGGATCTGTATACCCCAAAGGCAGTTCTATTTTGTTGCTGAAGTGAATAGGAAGAAATCAGTGTAAAATCCACATACTTTCTGTAGTGATTTCTGCTTCAATCCCAGGGTGTCTATTTTGGGGGATCTGTTTACCCCAAATAGCAGATCTTTTTTGTTGCTGAAGTGAATAGGAAGAAATCTGTGTAAAATCCATATACTTTCTATAGTGATTCTGCTTCAATCCCAGGGTGTCCATTTTGGGGGATCTGTATATCCAAATAGCAGATCTTTTTTGTTGCTGAAGTGAATAGGAAGAAATCAGTGTAAAATCCACATACTTTCTGTAGTGATTTCTGCTCGTATCCCAGGGTGTCAATTCTTGTGCTTTTGTATACCCCAAATTTCAAGTTTGGCAGGTGGAGCAGGCACAGGTCGCAGGGCAGGGATGACTCTGTGAGGCCAGAACTGCCGTTGTTATCTAGAGGCAGTGTGTTGATAAACAGTGGGGTTAGTAGTCACTCAATGCAGAGTGTTGGCAGTAAAACACCACCTCGGCGGTGTGGCAGTTTTTTGTTAAGACACCAGAGGAGCCGAGCGTGTGTATATGTAGAATCTGGGGGCAGAAAGTAAAGTGTGGCCAGGGAGCTAACATTGGCAAGACGGCCCTGCGTCAACATATGCAATGTCAACATCCAATGGCCTGGGAGAAATGTGGTACAGATGTGAAGGTCCATCCTGCCACAGCTACAGAAGCAGCACCTAGTGGTACACATGCTATTTCACCCAGTCAAGACTGCAGCACCTCTGCAGAAGGGAGCTCTTTGTCTTTGACATCATCTCCGGGTCCAGATGCTCCTTCTCACAACGCATGGTTGCAGCAGTCGTTGCACGAGGTGATTACAAAGAGACAACTGTATGCGTCCAGGCATCCTGAGGTGCAGAAGCTGACATGCTCCTGTCCAAGTTGTTGGTACTGCAGTCCCTCCCTTTCCAAGTCGTGGACTCTGCACCCTTGAGAGAACTGATGGCTTGTGCTGAACTGAGGTGGAGAGTTCCAAGCCCAAATTTTTTTCCAAAAAGTCAGTGCCAGCCCTTCACAAATATGTAGAACAGAAGGTAGGCCAGTCCTTGAGCTTATCGGTTTCTTCCAAGGTGCACAGCAACACGGATGTGGGGTACATGTCCTTTGCCAGTACATGTCCTTTACGGCCCACTGGGTGAATGTGCTTCCCGCCCAGCCATAACAACAACTTGAACTAGAGACGCCGCTTTCTCATCCATGTTGTCAAACTACTGCTCCTGCGCCAGTGTCTGCCTCCTCCTCCTTCTCCACCACCACCTCAGCCTCCATGAGTGCTGCTCCATCATACCACATGCCTGGTTTGCCTGAGTGAACGAAGTCACACAGGGAAGGAACTACTCCGCGTCATGCAAAAAGAATTCAAACTGTGGCTTTCTCCATGACCACTGCAAATCGGAACCATGTTTGACAATGCAGACAATGGGAGGAACATGGTGTCCGTGCTGCACCGAGGAGGGATGACCCTGGCATGGTGCACATGTTCAGTCTGGTTGTCAACAGGGTCCTCAAGTCTTCCACCCATCTGCAAGACATTCGAAAAATGGCCAGGAAACTCTGCATGCACTTCAGCCAGTCTTACAAAGCCAAGTTAACCCTCCTCGAGTTGCAGCGGCAGAATGGCCTCCCCCAACATAGTCTGATATGCGATATTTACACCTGTTGGAATTCCAACCTCCATATGTTAGACCGCCTGTATGAACAAAGAAAAAACATTAATGATTTTTTGATGATGCAAGTGGACCGGAGTACTCCCCTATGTAACTTTGATGTCAGCCACTGGTAGCTCATGCGTGACACCTGTTGTTCGCTCAGGTTCTTTGAAGAGGCCATGTTATTTGTCAGTTGCCAGGATTCCACTGCTTCATGTCCTGGAACTCGTGCTGCAAAATCTGTCTGGTCAGTGCACTGGAGAGTGGCGACTTCAAGCAGTAGTCTGGTGAATGTGTGGTTTTTCCAATCAGGTGACAAGAGAGGAGGAGCAGGAGCATCCGGAGGAGGGTAGAAGAAGAGAAGCAGATGACCCAGAAGCCCTGTGACAGTATACAGTGAAGATGGAGGCCGGGAGTCAGAGACTGACCTTTGTCAAGATGAATCAGGCTTGGATCAGCCAGGATTTCAACACACCAATGCCTTTTGCATCAGATTAGATCAGCCATGACTCCTCCCCTAAATGTTGAGAAATGAGTCTGGATTCTAACTACCTGCTCCTCCACTAATCTGATGCTGCCACCAGCTTAATGCCACACATCTTCTGCCAGTTGCTCCATCTGCCTCCCACCATCTTTAACAGGTACTGGAATTGTCCGCCACCTCCACAATCTGTCATTGTGCCACTCCTGCTGCTGCTGACGCCACCTCCACACCTCATTGTACCATTCTCTGACCTTATGCTGGGGCTGCTGGTTCCACCTTTCCAGTTCTTTTTTGGCAAAACATGATATTTTCAGGAAAGTTGTAATGTATGATGCATGTGGCGTCTCTAATCTCTCAAATTCAAATTCGAATTTGTTTCAAACTTCAAATTCATTTCGTCATTGTGCCACACTGTGGCCTACCATGTTGCTACCACCTAAAGAATTTGTCATCATGCCACTCTGTAGCTTACCATGTCACCG
This sequence comes from Engystomops pustulosus, assembly GCF_040894005.1. Classification (NCBI taxonomy): domain Eukaryota; kingdom Metazoa; phylum Chordata; class Amphibia; order Anura; family Leptodactylidae; genus Engystomops; species Engystomops pustulosus. The sequence continues at coordinate 46,518,091 of NC_092414.1, forward strand.
CCACCTCCATACTGTGATTGTGCCACTTTGTGGCCTACCGGGTTGCTGCCACATCCAAACTCTGTCATTGTGCCACAATGTGGCCTCCCATGTTGCTGCCAGCTAAAGAATTTATCATCCAACCACTCTATGACCTTATGCTGCCTGTGCTGGTGTCTCCTTTGCAGTTCTTTTTTGGCAAAGATATGATATTTTCAGGAAAATTGTAATGAAGGATGCATGTGGCTTCTGTCATCTTCAAATTCAAATTGAAAATTTCAACTTCAAATTCATTTCAAGCTTTGAAACTAATTTGAAGTTTGAAACAAATTCAAACTTCAAATTAGTTTCAAACTTTGTCATTGTGCCCCTCTGTGTCCTACCAGGTTGCTGCCATCTCCACACTCTGTGATTGTGCCACTTTCCAACCTCCTGCTGCTACCACCACCACACTCTGTTACTCTGTGGCCTACCATGTCTCCGCCATCTCCATAATTTGTCATTGTGCCACTCTGCAGCCTACTCATGCTGCTGCCAACTGTCTGCTGTCTCCCTGGAACGCCCTGTGATTTCCATAATGCTGTTTTCACCCTCCACCACTCTATGACATTGTCACTATGTTTGGTTTTCCCCTTCATATCATTTGTCAGAAGGAATAAAAAGCCTCAAGATTGATAGCCAAAAGCAGGAGTGGATACAGAACACAGAGGACATGCAAATATAGTAAATTGGTTACTGGTCATCTCTGTTCTGGATCAACTCTGTTTGTTTTTGGCTTTAGCAATACTGTTCATGGGTTATTGACCGATTGAAAGCGGACACTGACAAAAGAAGGCCAAAATGATCAGTGATATCAATGCAAAATCACTGCTGAAACCCTCTCCACTCTTTTGGGGGGTTTCTACATGTATTCAGCATTTAACAGAACAGGTTCTGTCATAATCTATGGAATCATCTGATGTCAGTGTAAAAAAAAAGAGTGCTCTCTTTGATGTGATAGTGGGATCTTGGCCCTCAGCTCAGTCCTTTCGAGCTGGCACAGACTTTACCTTGTCAGGCTGCGTTCCCGCTTCACTTATTTGGTGAAGTTGGCCTCTGTAAGTACCCATGGAATTGAAGAGTGAAGCGATTCTAAGAGCCGCGGGTGTCATGTGTGTGTCTTGCTAAATTACAGCATTGTTTGAAGACCAAACCAATGCATATTTGAGTATGGCACAACGTTCTACAACGACCTGCAGGCTCTCTGCGGCCAGGTAATACCTGTTTTTTAACGTTATTTGTCATGATTCGCGTCAAATCAAATTTTTTTAAAAATTTAGCGAATCGGGTCGAACCGAATTTTGACAAATTTGCCTATCTCTACTTGCCTATATCTATAGTATTCCAAGAAAACTCAGTTAACCTTTGCATCACCATTGAATTTTGTCCTTCAGTATTTTTCAATTTTTTAATTTCTTGATATAAAATGTTCAATCTGTAATTTTTTTTATTATTAATATTGTAAACTATTTAGATTCCACTTGAGTTCACGAGGTCCGGAGTGTCCGACACAGTGGCACAGTGGGGCACATTTACTTACCCAAGTAAATGTGCCCCACTGTGTCAAGTGAGTACAAAATGTATTAACCCCTTACCAAAATGTAACATAGTAGTATCTCACCGGTCGGCTGCAGGTGAATGGACAGGGCTCACGGTACAGCCTTTGTAGCATATAAATTAGTAAATCCATCTGTGGGGTGTAGGTAGAAGGAACACAAAGAAGTCAGTGAGGAATTCTGACAATTGTTCCTGTTTGATTGACTCCCTTAGAATCTAACATGTTGTCTAGTGTTGGAACCCTCAGATGTCATGCTAGGAGCAATACTTGTCGACTTGTGTGAAATGACTGAGCAGGCTCATAAGCAGATATATTGCCTGGACTACTAGAGGAGAAGTGAACTGACAGCCGATGATCCAGAAGAGGTGGGAGAGTCAGCTTCTATTCAGGAGCTGACTCCCGTGTTGTGCCGCCGCAATTTTAAGAGTGGAAGGGAAGAACTTAGAGAGTTTAGCTGGCCCTCCCCTCTTGTGGGGTATAGTCTTAGGTAGGATTAGGGTGAGGTAATACAGTTACTCTTGATTATGAGAGCAGGACTGCATTAACCAGAATGATGCATATACAATATCTTCTGACTTTTAGGTACTTAGCTCAATCAGGTTTCACAGTGTATGCATGTATATGGATGGACTGACATGCATATAAATAGATATATAGTATACATCATTCCTTTCACTCATGGTGAAGTGTTTACTATTAATATTTATTTTATTTTATGTAACAAAACATTTACATCAATTAGAAGCTAATGTATTTTGCATGAAAAAGAAAAAAGAAGTTGAGGTTTTAACATGGCATATTATGATTCCATGCTTCAGTATGGGTTGACGGCATTGGCTCCATAAGTGGCTTACATTAAATGGAATGTCTGACCAGATTAATGTGTTCTTCAGTACAATCATAGTGTAAAATGCAGCATGACTGCTGAGGATTGATGCATGTGCTCTGTGGAGAAGTGTGAATTAGCATTTACAGACATGATTGATGTTTGCAGCTAACTACCTGTCAGATTTCCTAATGGTAAAACTTGCCATGTAATTCATACATTACCTCACTTGGTGCCATTGTGTATAAGTATTACCTCCCAAAGACCTGATAAATGTGAGGGAGCATGTTGCAGAATAACCTGCTCAAATATCATCCTACAATGCATTGAACATGGTGCAAGACAGAAAATATTGTATAGCTATGAACTGAAAACCTTCACAGAGTCCATGCAACCCTCAGGTTATCTGAAAAAGTGCATTTAATGGGTTTTGTTCTTTTTCTCCAAGATTAATGACTAAGACACTTACAAATGTGCTGTACGTTAGTATGAGCCTGCACTTTCATAGCTTTCATGTGTCCATGCCTTACAATGTCCTGATCTAACGTCAATCATTCTCTGCTATAATTCAGCTAAGTAAAGTGTTAAAGTGAAGGTCATTTATATATTCCAAATCAAGCGAATTGGAAAGCTGACAAATACTTGGTATTGATTTACTAATAAGAGTATATATTATACACTGTATTTTCAGCTTTACCTTAAGATGAGGAGTTTTGGAGAATGTGTGCATGTCTCCTGGCTTTGTTTGCAATGTCATTGAGGGCAATTTGTCCTAGAAACACATATTGAGAAAATATGTCTTTTGAATTTCTTCATGAATCTGGCGCCCTCTACACATCACAGACAGTGTGCATCAACCTTTTTTTTTTGTGGGGCGCCTTTAACATGGGGTGTGTGACACACTTCTGTCAGACTTTTCTTGTTGAATCTGGCTCATGGTCTGACTGAGAACTGGAACACCCCCTAATTTGTGTTGCATGATGCCTAGTGCAGCCGTGCCACAAAAGGGTGGCATGCAATATAAATGTGGCACAGACACTTATTGAATAGCTGTTCAAGCAGTTTAGACTAAAAAGAATGTGCACTCGAAAGAAAGTGAAAAGTAGGACAGAACACTGGCGCACATGGCAGTCACCCATTTGTCTATTCTGGTCTGTAAAGATGTATGTAGTTGCATCCAGGTATTTCATGTGTTGCAGTAAGTGTTGCATCCAGATCTGGACTACCTGGGACCAGGCAATTCTTCAGCAGTTTCCAAACCTTCTGAAGTATACTATTGGCAGTTTGGATGGCTACATGAGACTGAGTACCCCAGATACCGCTAAACTGCCTACCATCCAACTCCTATTAGAATAAAAATCAATAATATTGTCGACTTCTCTGCATATGTTCTATGTAACAAACAGGTGGTAAAATGACAGCCTGCATCTCTCTACAATGGGAAGCTGGGAGAAGAGACGTTAAAGCTTAACTTTAAAGCTATGATGATCTTACCAAATTATTCCCCCTTTGAAAACAAACAGAACAATGCCTATGTCGTGTTGCTCACCCTTTTCTTTCCAAAGTTATTGCATTTTCTGTTCTGGAAGTGTGAAAAAACTCTCTCTCACTAGTGGTGAAGTGGACGGAGACTGATATCTATCAGTCTATGCCCTCAGGCTGAGGCCAGTTAGCTTGCCCACAGACCCAATTGCAACACCCCTGCTAACGCAAGGCAGAGGAGTTGTTGTGAATAAGCCTGCAGGACACTATACATGTACAGAGGTAATTGTGCAGCGGTATGTCAGGATCAGTGGATCCTCTGGACCACAGTGGGAGATGGAACTAGCCGACACCTGGGACCGGAGTCTAAGTGGCACCTGGTTTTCACCAGAGCCCGCCGCAAAGCGGGTTGGACTTGCTGCGGCAGGAATACACAGGAACGCAGGAATAATCACCAGGAAGCTTTCTCTTAGGCAGTGAGGCACAAAGATGTGGCAGGCGACACAGGAAGAGGCAGGATTCTTAAGGTGTTCAGCCTAGGTGTTCAGCCAGTGCACCAATTAGCTGTGCGCTGGCCGTTTAAATTCTCAGCAGGAGCCACGCACGCGCCCTAGGAGGTGGGGACGCGCGCATGGCAGTCCGGGGAAGAGCAGGATCCAGGAGAGGTGAGTGAACTGGCCGGGCTCCAGCGGGGGCACACGGAGGAGCAAGGATGCGCCCGCGATCCGAGACAGGGATCCCGGGAACACCCGTGATGCATTAGATACTGCCTGAGTGGGCAAGGGTTAATATTGTTTAATGTTATCATCCAATGATGTTCCACTATTCTAACTGGAGTGTGATTGGAGAGTGAGACCATCTGACCAGGGATTAACTAAACTCTTGGTCAGGAGAGGAGTTAACACAGAGAACTCAGTGAACTGAGAGAGAGGTGAAGAGATTGAGTGAGAGAGAAGAGAGTTCCAGAAACTCCTGAGAGCAGGAAGCAGAGCTCTGTGTAGAGAGTACACGTGCTACTAGCCTAGTGTGAGAGACCTGGTATCAGTCCACCTTCAGGGCTGTTACTGAACAATACCCAGGATTAAAGAAGCAGCTTCCAGCATTGGACACAGCTACATCCCACCCTGCCCCTGCATCCAGGCTGGTGACCCAACTCCTGAGTTTACCTCTCCAAGATCACTCCAGTAATCTGCCTTTGTACAGAATTGTTTGGCCTGTTTCTGCTGTTGGTTCGAATAAAGAACTTTAAGTTACTTTTATGCACAACATTGCCTCTGTCTGGTCCCTGCTATGGCTGTATCACCATCAAAGGCGCCCCATTTACCTACCAGGGACACATACCACAGACTCTAAGGGTTGCCCCAGGGAGAACCATTACCACAGCCTCTCCCTCATCTAATTTCTTGCATACACCACCCACTGGAGCCCTGCTAGGCTGTGGGACAGCCCTCCGGTCCCCATACCACGCACCGTGACACTAGCGTGCCTAGGCCGCAACCGCCAGCCACCCTGGTATTCTGGGCCCCAGCTGCCTCCAGGCTCCAAGAAAAGGATGGGCCCCGGTGGGGGATGTTGCAAAATGATGCCTTGTGTTCTCTCTCAAAGTAATTTAGCAATAAATACATATAGTTTCCCATAAGTAAATCCACTGAACACTGCACAGTGTACATACAGGATTTATATAGTAACAGCCTGTCAGCTTCCATCACATGGAGGAGCAGGGAACATGTAATAAGTGGAAGAAATCATAAGTAACCCAGCTACATGAAGTCTATAGCCTGTGTTAAGGTTACTAATATAGTTTATCTGAACAGAATTGATACTACCGATGACAAGGTGGGGGAAGTTAGCAGCATCAGGAGAGGAAAGAGACAGAGAAAGTTCTGTAGTATCACAAACTGGGATGGAGGGACTCATAGGGAGCAGGGAGATCTTGTACCTCACTATTCTGTGGAGGAGACATCTGCATTCACTGTTCTGTACACTTCCAGCTCTGCTACATTCACTGTCACATAACCTCCTTGTATTCAGTGGTAAAGAGCTCAGGAATACACCTTAGAGGTAATTCTGAATAATAAAATAATAATCATCATAATCATCACAATCGTACATAAATATTAATTTCTTTGTAAAAAAATACATAAGATCTAAGAAATAGATTTTATTTAATATTTCATTTAAATGCTTTCCATGGTAGAACAAGTTTCTAGGTAATTTTAAAATGGTAGAATGTAATGACTAAGCTATAAAATATACAGCATCTAAAAAAAACCTCATACTTATTGTCATGTTTTTTTTATTAGCTGTTTTTATGTACTGTTAACATTTTAGATATTTCCATAAAATGGAAATATATTTTTAGAAGTTATATTAAAAAGAATGATCTCTTGAGTTTTATACTATTTGATTTTATTATAGTTTAGCCCTACGGAACAATGAGTTCATGATGCTCTAAAAAGAATGCCGCCTGTCAATAATATTCTGTACAAAACATATGGTAGAGAGAGGCATAAACCTCAGCATTCCAAGTAGTATGGGATTTTTCTGCAGCTTGTAGAAGTTGTCTATTGTATAGAATATCATTGTGTCCGTACAATGTATGGGTAGTGTATATAAAAATATGTAGCAGAGTAATTTTTTCAGTTTGTCTGTCATTGCTTGTTCACAAGACGCCATGTAATAAAAAAAAAAAGATGAAAAGCTAGATCAATTGCAAGTTCATGTTTTGCAAAGTACAGGCGGTCCCCTACTTAAGAACACTCGACTTACATACGACCCCTAGTTACAAACGGACCTCTGGACATTGGTAATTTATTGTGCTTTACTCCCAGGCTACTATAATCAGCTATAACAGTTATTACAGGCGTCTGCACTGAAGCTTTAGTGTTAATCCTGGTTCTTATGACAACGAATCAACAAAGAAAGGAAAAAAATACAGCTCACCGTGACTCTTTGGTTGCGCACGTGCTGGAGATCCACACCTGTGTTGGTGCTACACATAAATCCAAGGAAAACACGAGACTCTGCAACAGTGCTTGGTAAAAATATTCGTCTTCCACTGAAGAACTCTTTATTTTTGGCAAATCCAATAAAACGTGGCAAGCATAATCCCCGCAAGTGCCTATGAGGTCATAAAAGCCTACATGTTTCTGGTGCACAATGCACCCTTAGTCATGGCTAACTTTCCATTGAATGTGTCGGAATAAGAGCCGCTCCCCTGCCCCACCTCCGTCACATGACTAGGTTGTTGCAGAAGAACGGACCGGACTCCGGCACTAGATACCAGTGTATTAGAGGTACAACATATTACCATAATTAAAGGATATAATGGAATTGTTAAAAACAGAAATTCCAGAAAGAACATGTATATATTTTTCATCTACATGTACACAAATGGGTATTTTTGATAATTATGTATCCAATAATGATGGTTGACATATCCTGATATAAAAGATATTCCGGTCCAGAGTTTGGTATATCGCATCGTAATTGTGCTCCAGTAATACTCATATTATGACTTTAGACATGACAAAGTATCAGCGTTCTCAAGACAATCTAATAATGAAACATAATTTCGTGCTTATGATTTAGACCTTTAGGGAACCTTGTATCGAGGCAAAAAATCCAATAGGCCTCTCTATCCCGTAGGACCCTAGCTCTGTCTCCTCCCCTCACCAGGGGTTTTACCTGTTCGATTACAGCCCCATATAGAGATGCTACCTTGCCTTTATGTACATCAATAAAATGTCGTGCTACTCCCGATAAACTCTTCTTTTTTTCACTCTGTTCCAGCGTCTTTAGTTTGTACCAGTTGTTAATATCTCTAAGGTGTTCTAGGAATCTTTGTTTAAATTTACGAGTCGTGCACCCCACATATATCTTACGGCATAAGGTGCAGCCCACCAGATATATTACATGGTCGCTATTACAGCTTACATAGCTATTAATGATGAACCTGTGATCTCCATCCGAATTGAAAAAGTACTTAGTAGGTGACACAAAATTCCACACTTGTAAAAACCCTTCTGTGCCAACCAGGTACGATTACTATGCTCCTTAGATCTAAACAGGCTAGAAGAAACATGGTTGCCTATAGTTTTTGTTTTCCTAGCGACCACTTGGCAACCTCTAGCATCTCTATATGGGGCTGTAATCGAACAGGTAAAACCCCTGGTGAGGGGAGGAGACAGAGCTAGGGTCCTACGGGATAGAGAGGCCTATTGGATTTTTTGCCTCGATACAAGGTTCCCTAAAGGTCTAAATCATAAGCACGAAATTATGTTTCATTATTAGATTGTCTTGAGAACGCTGATACTTTGTCATGTCTAAAGTCATAATATGAGTATTACTGGAGCACAATTACGATGCGATATACCAAACTCTGGACCGGAATATCTTTTATATCAGGATATGTCAACCATCATTATTGGATACATAATTATCAAAAATACCCATTTGTGTACATGTAGATGAAAAATATATACATGTTCTTTCTGGAATTTCTGTTTTTAACAATTCCATTATATCCTTTAATTATGGTAATATGTTGTACCTCTAATACACTGGTATCTAGTGCCGGAGTCCGGTCCGTTCTTCTGCAACAACCTAGTCATGTGACGGAGGTGGGGCAGGGGAGCGGCTCTTATTCCGACACATTCAATGGAAAGTTAGCCATGACTAAGGGTGCATTGTGCACCAGAAACATGTAGGCTTTTATGACCTCATAGGCACTTGCGGGGATTATGCTTGCCACGTTTTATTGGATTTGCCGAAAATAAAGAGTTCTTCAGTGGAAGACGAATATTTTTACCAAGCACTGTTGCGGAGTCTCGTGTTTTCCTTGGATTCTTATGACAACCCAACATTTTTAAAATCCAATTGTCACAGAGACCAAAAAAGTTCTGGCTGGGATTACAATGATAAAATATACAGTTCAGACTTACATACAAATTCAACTTAAGAACAAACCTACAGACCCTATCTTGTATGTAACCCGGGGACTGCCTGTAGTTCATGTCTGAATACTTTTCACATGTGACCAGACAATGAGGCACATTTACTAAAGGCCGTGCGCCAGTTTTCTGTTGGACTTTGCACGTTCTTCCTAGTGTAAACTGCCTGCACAGATATTTAAGAAGTATCTGCATCACGGTTGTGCCTGAATCAAATTCTTGCACTGAAGGGGGCGTTTTGGTGCTCAGTTGGACCGCACAAAGTCCGACAGAAATGTGTCGCATCCCCTTGTTAGAGATGCACCAAAAAAAAGTGGTGCACTCTGTTAGAGCAGTGCAGAGGGAGCTAGATTCATGTAGAATGGGCACCACAAATCCAGAATTTGGCGCCTCCTGTAGACTACACAAGTAAACTGCAGTTTGCACTGTTCTTAGTAAATGTGCCCCAATGTGATGCTTTTTGTGTGCAGTACATTGTTCTAAGCTGGTGGCCGCGCACTCAGAGACTGCATGACTCTGCTAAAGGTCATCTGACATAGACACGTTGGGTGCAATCTTTCGAGGAATCATAGCCTTATATAATCAAAACACTTATTCAGAGTCTCTTTAAGTGCAGAGACTGATTCATTGTAATGCAATAAGTCAAATTTAGCTATAACTTTTCACTATCATTTTACCATTTTGCCTAATTTGTTTACATAATATGGCTTTGATATTTCATATGTTGCATTTTTGATGACCATTAATGTAATATGTAATGTATGGAAAGTCTATAGAAAGGAAACCCATTGAAGTGTAAATTAAAGGGACACATCCAAAATAACAGCAGTACTGCAGTTTAAAATACAATAATTGTGTGTAAAATACAATAATTGTACTGTTAAATGAGACTTTTGGTAAAAATTGTCTCAATGGCATTCTGACAGCAAATTGACCCTATCACTGCTCCCACCTCTCTATCTCTATTCTGCCACCAAATAAATATTTTGGATGTTATTAGTAATAAATAAGCTTGGAAAACTGCTTTAATCATAATGGGTTATGATTATTGTCCCAGCCCCTTTAAATTTTATCCCCAATTTTTATTGTATGGGTTATTGTTGATCAATGAGGGAGCAAAAGCTAAAACACTCTCAGACCATGTAGGGCTCAAACAATTTAGGGTGGTGGTCCTCAACCTTTTTTGAACAAATAATCAGCTGCATGCAAGCAAATTTTCCCAGTGGGGTTGGTAATAAAAGTAAAGAAAAGGTAATCTATATAATTGTGTTTTAACTGTCACTTATAGAAAAAAATAAACCCATAAAAAAAAGGAACAGTAATACAATTTTGTTTCAACTTTCACCACATTGATTTTTCCTTAGCTTCTAAGTAAATTGCAGGCCATATTTAGAGGGACTACATGACCAATTGTATCCCACTAAACTACCAGCATCCTTGGCAGGACCGGTTCTAGACAAAGTGGGGCCCTGGGCAAAACAAAAAGTGGGGCACCAAATTAAAACTATTTTATGACCAGCCACGGTCAGTAAGAGGCTCCTTTTAGTATGGTAAAACAAACTGTAATATGGGAGAATTTTATAGGACAGTGATGGCGAACCTTTTAGTGACCGAGTGCCCAAACTACAACAAAGACCCGCTTATTTATCGCAAAGTGCCAACACAAAAATTTCATTTATGATTTACACTCCTTTCTCTGTCACAGTTTTCATTCATACCAGCCCCCCGAGGACACCAAAAAAGCTGAAAATAGTCCCAGGTAGAGCTGTCACTTTAAAATAGCTCTGTGCACAGCAAGTCCTGGGCTGTCTGAGACTGCAGGAAGATACCTGGTGTCATCTCTGGTGATGGCCTGAGTGCCCACAGAAAGGGCTCCGAGTGCCACCTCTGGCACCAGTGCCATAGGTTAGCCATCACTGTTATAGGAGATAGATGATAGGGAGATTGATGGGCAGCATGGTGGCTCAGTGGTTAGCACTACAGCCTTGCAGAGCTTGTCAACATCTGCAAAGAGTTTGTATGTTCTCTCAGTGTTTGTGTGGGTTTCCTCTGGGTCCTCCAGTTTCCTTGTTTACTCCAAATACTTACTGGTAGGTTGAATAGATTGTGAGCCCCTTTGGGGACACGGACTGATGTGACAAGCTCTGTGCAGTGCTGCTTGATCTGTGTGCACTATATAAAGTAATTATTAATTATAATTATTATGTGAAATAAAAACTTTATTCCAGAACACGTGTTTTTAGTGTTACATATAACTTCATAGATATGTTTTGGGTTGCGTTGTTAATATATAATAGCAACATTAGGCGAAGAGGATCAGTCAATTTTGGCAAAAAAAAAAAAAACTATCACGAAATAAAAGGCAATAAGATAGCAAGTGTGTTCTTAGATAGTTCTATATAGGAGAGGGTTAAAACATGACTATTTCCATTATCTGTGAGGTGCAGCAGCTCCTGTGTGCAGTAAATTCTCCCTGCAGCCTGATGGCTAAGGATCTGGAGATACACTTCAGAGGGCTGTATCTCTGACACATAGAACCTCACTTTTTTCCTATGAAAGAAGAGAGTCTCCTCTTTTATATGAATCTAAATTTGTGTTTCTAAGTGTCAGGAAAACGAAGTGTCAGGAAAATGGAAATATGCCATTGGGAGTGATTTTTATATATTAAAAAATCGCACCTGAAATTCTCATATTAAACCTGAATATCTCTGGATCCATGGCACCTAGAAACACAATTCTAGATTATTTTGAAAGAAGATATTCTCCTCTTTCATGGGGCCTTGGGAAAATTTGTCTACCCATAGTGCTGGCCCTGATCCTTGGGTGTGGTATGAAACATACATAAAGTAGCACTATAGTAGCACTGGAACTATGTTAACTTTATTCCTGAACATTACAGACTGAGTTATCACTGATTTACAACCTCCAAAGTCATATGCAAATGAACTGAGAATAACCATTTTTGCTTGAGATAAGACACTTTTAGAGGCTAGAGGAGGAGCACCTCTTCAGACACCCCTTTATCTTCAGTTCTATAGCACCTAGAGACAATTCAGTGTCATTTTAAAGACCAGTATCTCATCTTTTAGATCATATCAGGCTTTTGTGGTTCTGGGATCTTCGTAAATACTATAAATACAGTAATTTAACCCATTTCCAACATACTATTACAGCACAACGTAGGAAAGTCTATATGGAGAGGGCTCACAGGTAAAGTCTTCTTCCCAAAACTAACACCAGTACCAGTGCTTATGAGAGCTGGGAGTCTATGCTCGACTCCCAGGCTTGGTATTTAGCCTGATCTCAAAGCATCTGTAAGAGGCCAAGAAAAATTTCTAAAGTTTTTTAAAACTTAAAACTTGATGTCAAGTTTTGAGGCCGAGAATGCAAAGGATAGATTATAAGCTGATTGTCTTTCTCAATTCTATTGGAAACTTCAGCTGACATTTTGTTGTTTTCACTGGTTAAAACCCCTGTAAAAAACTATAGCAGAAACGGACATTTGCACTGCCAGCCCTCATATACCATAAAGTCATAATTTGACTATATCTCATTTTAGTTTTTCATAGTATATAAGGCTAGGAAAAGACACAGGTCCATCGAGTCCACCCTTTAAGAATTAAACAAATGTTTTTTCCTATAACCCGTGATATTTTTGCTCTCCAGAAAGTCACCCAGGCCTCTCTTGAACATGTACATATAGTCCACCATAACAACCTCCTATGGCAGAGAGTTCCATAGTCTCACTGCTCTTACATTGTTCCATAGTCTCACTGCTCCGGTTTAAATCCTTTCATCCTGTAGGAGAATTATTAGAGATTTGTTGTTAATTTTATTTATGTTTGGTTTAATTAATATTCCTAGCCTACTAATAACTGTCAAGTGGTTCATCTATATCTAAGCAATCCTCAAGCATTTGACGACATGGAAACCTAGACATAGACAGTTGTTGCCATGACAGCCACGGGTCTTCGGATCAGCACATTGTAATGAATGAGGAGGCAAATCGCCATTCCTGCCATACTGTAGTATGGCAGTATATGATAGGATAGATCAGACAACATAAGGTTAAAGTACCCTAGGGAATCTGAAAAATAGTAAAAATAAAAAAAGTTAAAAGAAATAATAATAAAAAAAAACCTAAAAATTCAGTAAAAATAATAAACACATTAGCTATCACCGCATCTAAAATTTCCAGATCTATCAAAATATTATAACGTTTTTTTCCCTGCGTTTAACCCCGTAACGGAAAATAGCACCCAAATTCGAAAATGGATTTTTATTGCCATTTTAAAAAATATAAAAAAATTCAATAAAAAGTGATCAAAAGGTTGTACAGTCGTTAATATGATAGCAATGAAAAGGTCAACAAAACTCACAAAAATTACACCACCGACAGCTCTGTACACCAAAGTATAAAAAAAGTTATTAGCGCCAGAATATGGCAAAATAATATTCCTACTACCATACAGTGAAGAACACTACCCCCCTACAAAGAGGAACACTACCGCCATGTAGTGAGGAACACTACCCCCATACAGTGAGGAACAATACGCCTATACAGTGCGAGACACTACAGCCACACAGTGAGAAACACAACCGCCATACAGTGAGAAACACTACAACCATACAGTGAGGAATACTACCACCATGTAGTGAGGAACACTACTGCCATGTAGTGAGGAACACTATCCACATACAGTGATGAACTATACCCCTACACAGTGAGGAAAACTATCGCTATACAGTGAGGGACACTACCGCCATATAGTAAGGAATACTACCTCCATACAGTGAGGGACACTACGTCCATACAGTGAGGGACACTACCCCCATACAGTGAGGGACACTACCCCCATAAAGTGAGGAACACTATCGCTATACAGTGAGGGACACTACCGCCATACAGTGAGGGACACTACCACCATACAGTGAGGAACACTACTGCCATAAATGGAAGAATACAGCCATACAGTGAGGGACACTACCACCATACAGTGAGAGACAATACTGCCATACAGTGAAGAATACAGCCATACAGTGAGGGACACTAATGCCATACAGTGGGGAACACTACCGCCATACAGTAAGGAACACTAACACCATAAAGTGAGGGACAGTACCGCCATACAGTGAAGAATACACAGATACTGTGAGGTACACTACCGCCATACAGCGAGGAATACGACTGCCATACAGTGAGGAACACTATCGGCATACATTGAAGAACACTACCGCCATACAGTGAGGAATACTACTGCCATACACTGAGGAACACTACCCCCATACAAGGAGGAACACTATCTTACATTGTAGAATACAACCATACAGTGAGGAACAATACTGACATACAATGAGGAATACTACCCCCATGCAGTGAGGAACACTATCGCTATACAGTGAGAGACACTACCGACATACAGTGAGGGGCACTACCGACATACAGTAAGGAACACTACTGCCATACAGTGAAGAATACAGCCATACAGTGAGGAACACTACCGCCATACAGTTAGGAACACTACCACCATACAGTGAGGAACACTACCACCAAACAGTGAAGACTAAAGCCATACAGTGAGCGATACTACCGCCATACAGTGAGGAACACTATCGCCATACAGTGAGGAACACTACCACCATACAGTGAAGAATACACAGATACTGTGAGGAACACTACTGCCTTACAGTGAGGAACACTGCTGCTATACAGTAAGGGACACAACTGCCATACAGTGAGGAACACTACCACCATACAGTAAAGAACACTACCGCCATACAGTGAGGAATACTACTGCTATACATTGAGGAACACTACACCCATACAGGGAGGAACACTATTCCTTACAGTGAAAAATACAACCATTCAGTGAGGAACACTACCACCATACAATGAGGAATACTACCCCCATAAAGTGAGGAACACTACCACCATACAGTGAGGAACACTACCACCAAACATTGAATAATACAACCATACAGTGAGCGACACTACCACCATACAGTGAAGAACACTATCGCCATACAGTGAGGAACACTACCACCATACAGTGAGGGACACTACCACCATACAGTGAAGAAAACACAGATACTGTGAGGAACACTACCGCCATACAGTGAGGAACACTACCGCTATACAGTGAGGGACACAACTGCCATACAGTGAGGAACACAACCACCATACAGTAAAGAACACTACCGCCATACAGTGAGGAATACTACTTCCATCCATTGAGGAATACTACCCCCATACAGGGAGGAACACTATTCCTTACAGTGAAGAATACAACCATACAGTGAGGAACACTACCACCATACAATGAGGAACACTACCCCCATATAGTGAGGAACACTAGCCCCATACAGTGAGGAACACTATCGCTATACAGTGAGGGACACTACCGCCATACAGTGAGGGCACTACCGCCATACAGTGAGGGGCACTACCGCCATACAGTGAGGGGCACTACCGCCATACAGTGAGGGGCACAACCGCCATACAGTGAGGAACACTACCGCCATACAGTGAAGAACACTACCGCCATATAGTGAGGAATACTACTGCCATACAGTGAGGAATTCTACCCCCATACAGTGAGGAGCACTATTCCTTACAGTGAAGAATACAACCATACAGTGAGGAACACTACTGTCATACAATGAGGAATACTACCCCCATACAGTGAGGAACACTACCGCCATACAGTGAGTGACACTACCGCCACACAGTGAGAAACAATACCGCCAAACAGTGAGGAACACTACTGCCATACAGTGAAGAATACAGCCATACATGGAGGAACACTACCGCCATACAGTGAGGAACACTGCCACCATACAGTACCACCAAACAGTGAAGAATACAGCCATACAGTGAGTGACACTACCGCCATACAGTGAGGAACACTATCGCCATACAGCGAGGAACACTACTTCCATCCATTGAGGAATACTACCCCCATACAGTGAAGAACACACAGATACCGCCATACAGTGAGGAACACTATCGCCATACAGTGAGGAACACTACCACCATACAGTGAGGAACATTACCACCATACAGTGGGAGACACAACTGCCATACAGTGAAGAATACAGCCATACAGGGAGGGACACTAACAACATACAGTGAGGAACACTACCGCTATACAGTAAGGAAAACTACCAACATACAGTGAGGGACAGTACCGCCATACAGTGAAGAATACACAGATACTGTGAGGAACACTACCACCATACAGCGAGGAATACTACTGCCATACAGTGAGGAACACTACCCCCATACAGTGAGGGACACAACCGCCATACAGTGAGGAACACTACCGCCATACAGTGAAGAACACTACCGCCATATAGTGAGGAATACTACTGCCATACAGTGAGGAATTCTACCCCCATACAGTGAGGAGCACTATTCCTTACAGTGAAGAATACAACCATACAGTGAGGAACACTACTGTCATACAATGAGGAATACTACCCCCATACAGTGAGGAACACTACCGCCATACAGTGAGTGACACTACCGCCACACAGTGAGAAACAATACCGCCAAACAGTGAGGAATGCTACCGACATACAGTGAGGAATACTAGCCCCATACAGGGAGGAACACTATCGCTATACAGTGAAGAATACAGCCATACAGTGAGGAACACTACTGTCATACAGTGAGCAACACTACCACCATACAGTGAGGAACAGTACCACCAAACAGTGAAGAATGCAGCCATACAGTGAGCAACACTACCGCCATACAGTGAGGAACACTACCCCCATACAGGGAGGAACTCTATTCCTTCCAGTGAAGAATACAACCATATAGTGAGGAACACTATTGCCATACAATGAGGAATACTACCGCCATACAGTGAGGGACACTACCTCCATAACGTGAGCAACACTACCGCCATACAGCGGGGGGACACTACCACCATACAGTGAGGGACAGTACCACCATACAGTGAAGGACAGTACCACCGTACAGTGAGGGACAGTACCGCCATACAGTGAAGAATACGCAGATACTGTGAGGAACATTACTGCCATTCATTGAGGAACACTACCGCTATACAGTGAGGGACACTTCCCCTATACAGTGAGGGACACAACCGCCATACAGTGAGGAACACTACCACCATACAGTAAAGAACTCTACCGACATACAGTGAGGAATACTACTGCAATACAGTGAGGAACACTACCCCCATACTGTGAGGAACACCATTCCTTACAGTGAAGAATGCAACCATACAGTGAGGAAGACTACTGCCATACAATGAGGAATACTACCGCCACACAGTGAGGGATACCACCACCATACAGTGAGGAACACTACTGCAATACAGTGAGGGACACTACCCCCATACAGTGAGGAACACTACCAACCTAGAGTGAGGATCACTACCGCCATACAGTGAGGAACACTACGGCCATACAGTGAGAAACACTACCCCCATACAGTGATGAATACTACCCCCATACAGTGAGGAACACTACCCCCATACAGTGAGGAACACTACCCCCATACAGTGAGGAACAACTACAGCTATACAGTGAGTGACACTACCACCATATAGTGAGGGATACTACCACCATAGAATGAGGGACATTACCATCATACAGTGAGGAACACTACAGCCATACATTGAGAGACACTACCATTATACAGTGAGGGACGCTACCACCATACAATGAGGGACGCTAACACCATACAGTGTAGTAAACAGCCATGCAGTGAGGAACACTACCCCCATACGGGGAGGAACACTATCACCATACGGTGCGGAGCACTACCCCCATACAGTGAAGAATACAGCCATACAGTGAGGAACACTACTGTCATACACTGAAGAATACTGCCATACAGTGAGGTACAATACAGCCATACAGTGAGGAACACTACCCCCATACAGTGAGGAACATTACCGCCATACAGTGAGGAAATCTACTGCCTTACAGTGAGGAACACTACCCGCATACAGTAAGGAATTTTACTGCCATACAGTGAGGAAAACTACCGCCATACAGTGAGGAACACTATTCCCATACAGTGAGGAACACTACCTCCATGTAGTGAGGAACACTAATCCCATAGAGTGAGGAAGACTACCCCCATACAGTGAGGAACATTACCGCCATACAGTGAGGAAATCTACTGCCATACAGTGAGGAACACTACCCGCATACAGTAAGGAATACTACTGCCATACAGTGAGGAAAACTACCGCCATACAGTGAGGAACACTATTCCCATACAGTGAGGAACACTTCCTCCATATAGTGAGGAACACTAATCCCATAGAGTGAGGAAGACTACCCCCATACAGTGAGGAACACTACCCCCATACAGTGAGGGACACAACCGCCATACAGTGAGGAACACTACCGCCATACAGTGAAGAACACTACCGCCATACAGTGAGGAATACTACTGCCATACAGTGAGGAATTCTACCCCCATACAGTGAGGAGCACTATTCCTTACAGTGAAGAATACAACCATACAGTGAGGAACACTACTGTCATACAATGAGGAATACTACCCCCATACAGGGAGGAACACTACCGCCATACAGTGAGTGACACTACCGCCACACAGTGAGAAACAATACCGCCAAACAGTGAGGAATGCTACCGACATACAGTGAGGAATACTAGCCCCATACAGGGAGGAACACTATCGCTATACAGTGAAGAATACAGCCATACAGTGAGGAACACTACTGTCATACAGTGAGCAACACTACCACCATACAGTGAGGAACAGTACCACCAAACAGTGAAGAATGCAGCCATACAGTGAGCAACACTACCGCCATACAGTGAGGAACACTACCCCCATACAGGGAGGAACTCTATTCCTTCCAGTGAAGAATACAACCATACAGTGAGGAACACTACTGCCATACAATGAGGAATACTACCGCCATACAGTGAGGGACACTACCTCCATAACGTGAGCAACACTACCGCCATACAGCGGGGGACACTACCACCATACAGTGATGGACAGTACCACCATACAGTGAGGGACAGTACCGCCATACAGTGAAGAATATGCAGATACTGTGAGGAACACTACTGCCATTCATTGAGGAACACTACCGCTATACAGTGAGGGACACTTCCCCTATACAGTGAGGGACACAACCGCCATACAGTGAGGAACACTACGACCATACAGTTAAGAACTCTACCGACATACAGTGAGGAATACTACTGCAATACAGAGGGGAACACTACCCCCATACTGTGAGGAACACCATTCCTTACAGTGAAGAATGCAACCATACAGTGAGGGATACCACCACCATACAGTGAGGAACACTACTGCAATACAGTGAGGGACACTACCCCCATACAGTGAGGAACACTACCAACCTAGAGTGAGGATCACTACCGCCATACAGTGAGGAACACTACGGCCATACAGTGAGAAACACTACCCCCATACAGTGATGAATACTACCCCCATACAGTGAGGAACACTACCCCCATACAGTGAGGAACAACTACAGCTATACAGTGAGTGACACTACCACCATATAGTGAGGGATACTACCACCATAGAATGAGGGACACTACCATCATACAGTGAGGAACACTACAGCCATACATTGAGAGACACTACCATTATACAGTGAGGGACGCTACCACCATACAATGAGGGACGCTAACACCATACAGTGTAGTAAACAGCCATGCAGTGAGGAACACTACCCCCATACGGTGAGGAACACTATCACCATACGGTGAGGAGCACTACCCCCTTACTGTGAAGAATACAGCCATACAGTGAGGAACACTACTGTCATACACTGAAGAATACTGCCATACAGTGAGGGACACTACCGCCATACAGTGAGGTACAATACAGCCATACAGTGAGGAACACTACCCCCATACAGTGAAGAACATTACCGCCATACAGTGAGGAAATCTACTGCCATACAGTGAGGAACACTACCCGCATACAGTAAGGAATTTTACTGCCATACAGTGAGGAAAACTACCGCCATACAGTGAGGAACACTATTCCCATACAGTGAGGAACACTTCCTCCATATAGTGAGGAACACTAATCCCATAGAGTGAGGAAGACTACCCCCATACAGTGAGGAACATTACCGCCATACAGTGAGGAAATCTACTGCCATACAGTGAGGAACACTACCCGCAAACAGTAAGGAATACTACTGCCATACAGTGAGGAAAACTACCGCCATACAGTGAGGAACACTATTCCCATACAGTGAGGAACACTTCCTCCATATAGTGAGGAACACTAATCCCATAGAGTGAGGAAGACTACCCCCATACAGTGAGGAACAGTACCTCCATGTTCCTTTCTTCTTCCCAGATTTCTCTGCCCCACGTAACACATTGTGCTCACTGACATTTTGCTAATAAGGGGGGGGGGGGGGGAGTATTTCTTTTTTTTTTTTTTTAATTCGAAATTAGTTCATACGAATCACTGTAAACCTCGGATTCATGACGAATTGAAGTTTTTCCTGAAATTCTAAACAAATTTAGAATCATTAGAATCGATTCGCCCATCTCTACTGATAATGATTGTTTAACACTTTTAGACCAATAGAAAGATCAAACACTTATACATAAATACTCATATTGTAATGGCCGCCTGTAAAATAGATATGCCACTAGAATTGCATTCTAAAAATTATTTTAAAACATACTGTATAACCCTACAAAACCAAAACCCTGATCTAAACGTATGAAAATATTTCAGTGCATTTTTAATACTGTCAAGAACGAATTACATTTTTATTGACTTTTCTAGAAAATCATTTAAGAAATATGACTGGTTACATCAGCTAATATTATTATTATAATTTTTATTATTATTAATATTATTATTATTTTCATTATTAATTTGATAAAAGTTATGTAAATGTAATTCAGTCTTAATGTATCCAAAGGAACTTAATGAAAGTCTTTAATACTGTAGCTACAACATGTGGTGACGGGACTACTGAAATCATAGCAAACATCACGTACCAGATGTCTACATGCTGTTTTTTTTTTGCTCAAATTACCTTTATTGTTGAAAGTTCCGTCTCTGAACAAGGGGATATTTGTGATGATCTGGGACTAAAAAAGTGACAAGAAAAAAATCTTGAGGATTTCAAATTTTGAAAGGGTTAATTTTCACTTTTGGTATAGAACCCCTTGTGGTCATTACATTAGGAAACTAGATAATGCAGTTAAAAGTTAATTACTTTAAACAGCATCTGCCAAAGATGCATTGGCCCTTTAATAAATCTCTCAGCAGTGTCTGCAATTTTTTAGAGAAATTAAAAATAATTGCAAGAAGAGGAAAAATTTGAGCCATGTATACACCAGGGGTGTAGTGGAGTGATTATGTGATTTTTATCATAAATATGGTTTTACATAACAAAACACAACAGTGGTTCTGTGTTTAAAACACTATTTCGGGAAAAGACCCCAAAAAAATCACAAATTTGTTTGCCACTTTTTAACATTCGGTCACACTGTTTCACACAGAGGGGTTAGTTAGTGTTGTTAGTTTGAAATGTCTTCAAAAATGTTGCAAAAATTGCAATGTCCCCAAAAAGTATTAATAAATGACCCCCAATGAGTACAACGGTTTTAGGATTTTTAACTGATCACAGACATTTTTTAGTGGATCACCTCTAATAATTTAATATTTTCTGATTACTTAGGTTTAATTTAAACCTCAACTAAACCTGGATATTATATGCAACAAAAAAACCTGTTGTTAGTTTCTTCAGTTACTTTCATTAGGTTACTGATGTGATCTATGATTTCAAAAGACATTATTCATGGTATGTAAGTTGTCTGTCAGTTTAGATATGTTGTATACCCATGAGGAGTACTCTAGTTACAAGTAAAGTAATCATTGATATGTCTCAGGGTGAACTTCATGTACTATGTATGCTGTTTCAGCATCTCAAGTTCTTAAGGAAATGTAATGACAAATTCCATGTAGTCTACAGAACTTACTTGACAGAGCTTTGTGCAGGTATTGCAATTTAATAGCATATCACAGTGATAATACAGTACAGTCCTGTGTATAACCACAGATGATATAATAAGCATAATTCCAAATAAATACGTTCTGTAGCCCATTGTTCTGTTAAATGTTTCAATGTTAGCTATAACTTAATGCAGGTGGAGACTAAGATAGGCTCATGGGAGCTGAGTATGATATTGGAGTGCTATTGTTTAGCTTCCATCAGCAAATATGTTCCGGAACACATACCGTATAAGATGAATTATGTTACAATGATTCATTTCCACTAATTTTAAACTTGCAGAGAAAATAAAACCTTTGGTAACATTGTGAATTCTACATTTTTAGTACAGCCTTTTATTATAGATTATAGATTTATGTTTTACTTTTGTTTTTAAAACCTCCATTTAACTTTGATAGTTTTATTGTTATCCCGATTGCTAATGACTTTAGTTCTACTTTTTGTTTTGGCTGGTTGTGCCAGAGTAAGTATTTGAAGAAAGTAGCTTTTCAGGACTTTGGTGTTCTCAATATTTTGTCATAAAGTGAAAGGCCATATGTACAGCCACCTAGCAGTCATTTGCAGTATGGCCCAGCTGTTATAAAACTGTTGTGGGGCAAGTAAACAAGGTAACTTTTATGAGTTATATATAGTTGTTATGAGGAGCCCAGTCCATCCTAAATATTATTTTACCCATGGTAACTTTCCACCTTGATGTTCAAGTTAAAAGAGTATTCTTGTCTGGGTATTGACATAATTTAATTCACCTGTTATATATATATACATTGATATATACTTCAATTTTATGCTATTAAAAAAGTGATTGTTGTCATTGGATACAACCACCAGGGCTACAAGAAGAATGATGGGCTGAAATGTGTGTTGGGCAGCCTGATTTTGCTGTTATCCAATCTACCATAGGTAATGGTCCTCTATGGATGTGATTGGAACATAGAGTGACCCTAATGGGATAGGGCAAGTGGTGGAGAAACTATGGCATGGGTGCCAGAGGTGGCACTAGGAGCCCTTCTGTTGGTAGTAAAAGACATGCCATGCTCAGTGCTATTTTAAAGTGACACATCATTGGCTGCCTGGGACTACAGGAGGCCTGAGAAGGTGTGGATAGAGCTGGATTATCATTGGAGCTCCTACTCTTGAGCCTGCAATTTTCCCTGGTAAAGGGACGCAGGATGGAAGCTACAATAATATTCAAATTCCTCCTCCTTCTTTCTATTGTATTGGTGTCCTCAGAATGCCAAAAGCTGTGACAGAGCAGGTTGAAATAAGTTACTTCTGCCATGTTGGCACTTCGCGATCAATAAGAGAAGTTTTGTTGTAGTTTGGGCACTCAGTATCTAAAAGCTTTGCCATCAATGGGATAGGGGATTGCTATGATTTGAACTGTGCTTTTGTATACTTTTGTATTCATCCTCCCCCTACCTCATATAAAATGTTTTAATTTGTACTTCATTTATTGGATAGCTATTTAGTGGACATTAAATGCCGGGTAATATTCTTTTTGTACTATATCTGTCTTTTATCTATGCAAGACAATTAAATAGAATTCTATAATATTTATCATACAGTAGTAGCTTCATTTGTTTAATTAGGGCCATACTTCTGTACAATGTCAATTGACAATTTTCTTTCTAGGATTGGCATTTGACTTCTTGTTTACAGAGTAAAGCTTCTTTAAGGCGAAAATATAAACTCCAAAGACAAGTGAAACTAAAATCTTCAATTTTCTTGCCAACAATATTCACAATAATCAATTTATAACATTCAGCTGTGCACCCTTAAAAGAATAAAATACTTTTATTGCCTTGCTTGTTATTTTCAAAAGGATTCATAGGTTTTCTCTAAACGTAGCAAATTACCAACTACATTTTCTTACTTTAAATTACAGGGACAAGCTTTCAAATGGGTGAAAAATGCAATACAGCAAGAATTGTAATAACAGAAGCTTTAAAAACTATGTTTGGATTCTTTCCCAGAAAAAAGATAACTTCAGTAGCTCAAAATATTGGGGGTCATTTATTAAGGGCCCGATTCGCGTTTTCCCGACGTGTTACCCGAATATTTCCGTTTTGCGCCGCTTGTACTTAAATTGCCCCGGGATTTTGGCGCACGCGATCGGATTGTGGCGCATCGGCGCTGGCATGCGCGCGACGGAAATCGGGGGGCGTGGCCGAACGAAAACCCGACGTATTCGGAAAAACCGCCGCATTTAAAAACCGAAAATGTGTCGCATAAGGACCGCTTACCTTCACCTGGTCCAGCTCGGTGCATTCCGGCGCGATGAGTTTACTTTCAGCGCAGCAGCGCCACCTGGTGGACGGCGGAAGAACTACCTTATTAAATCCCGGCCGGACCCGAATCCAGAGCGGAGAAGCCGCCGCTGGAACGCGAATGGACCGGGTAAGTAAATTTGCCCCATTATGTTTCATTAACTACTTCAGCTATTCAAATGTGCCCCCATCCCAAACAATCTGAAAAAAATAAGTAAATAAATAGATGGGTAAACAGATAAACTTTTCACTCAGTAGGAATAAAGGAAATGTGTGTTAAATAGAATTAAATTGTATATACGTTCAGACCACTACTATGTTTTAGACTCTTAATAAAGGGTTAAAAACTTTCTCAAGCACACAATTGTGTAGCATTTTAAATGTGTTTGAGCTTCAAGATATTAAAAATATATTCTACAGCATTTTGGACCATTTTTAAATTTTTTAACATTGACACATGTCTTTACTAATTTTTTAAGTACAGGTGGTTCCCTACTTAAGGACACCCGACTTACAGACGACCCACAGTTAAAGACGGACCCTTCTGCCCACTGTGTCCTCTGATGAAGCTCTCTGGATGCTTTAGTATAGTCCTAGACTGCACTGATCAGCTGTTAGGTGGGGCAAAAAATTTTTTAGTCTGGATCTACAATTATAAAATATACAGTTTCGACTTACATACAAATTAAACTTAAGAACAAACCTACGGAACCTATCTAGTATGTAACCCAGGGGCTGCCTGTACTTTGAATAAGCCTAAGTGAAAAAGAAAATGTCTGCTATACTGTAGTCTCAGCTGTCCACTTCTGCCCCTCTTGAATGTATAGCACGTTCTGACAATAGTGCTGCAAAAATTGTTTTGTAAGAGATGAGTGACACACAGGCACTAATCTATATACCATTTATATAAACTAGGAAACCCTTATCACCTCGTTCATCACTTATTGTTCAATAAAGATGCTTCAAAGTTCTATATGAGAAGACAGACTAAACAGGTTCGATGACCTATTTAATGGTTGTATTGCACCTCATCTCTATAGAGAGAAGAGCTTTTAGAAGATGGCAGCAATATTTTTCAACCTCTGAACAACCCCTTTAAGCTATTAGTAAAACTAGAGTTTCTTGGTCCCACTAGTAGAAGTTACTGTATTGTGAGAGTTCACTTTTTTTCTTCACAGAATACTCGATTTTACACTGCAGAAAGCTGAACAATGTTTTCGGTTGCTTCATTGTTTTTTTTCAATAGGCATATTAACATATACCTATGGATTTGTGTATTGCAGGGCAAGCTGTAAATTTTGAACACTTCAACATAACCCAAACAGAAGCAATGTTGCTGTTATGGATGAATGTGGAAGTCTCACGAGCTGAGCCCTCTCCAGACAAGACAGATGACTGCTATATTTACCTGTAGATATCTACAGTTAATACTATGCAGCCTTCTTTGCGAGGAAAAGATCATGTGAGGTATTTTGCCAAAGACCTATGAAAATGGCCGTATGCTACCCGTACTGTACCGTTTTTTTTTTCGGGTTACATACGGCCATCATTCCAATGGACAATACCCCCAACCTTTTGTATTGCTGATGTTCTTTTCCTAGCCATATAAAAATATAGAGCATGTCCTTTTTTACCATATTTCTGTGCCATAAATACAGGTTAAATACTTGCTGCATACTGTTGTGCACAGTATGCTGCCGTATATACGTGCTGAATCCAGGGTAACCAGAACCAGTGGAAGAACCTTCCTGTCAGGATTTTTGGCAGAAGTGGACAGGATAGTAGTAGTAGGTGACTGTGCATAATGCCTTTCGTGTCAATGGAACGTCTTCTCGCACTGGTGCAGGCTGATCACATTCTGGAGGATAAGCGCCTGGACACCTACCCTGACTGTGGGGAGAAGGCAAAAGTGTTGGAAGAGGTGACTTCCCAATTGATGGGTGATGAATGGAGCGCAGCAAAAACTGCAAAGCAAAGGTATGCACTTAGTGAGTTTGATTGGCTGCCTGTATCCCTATCAAGTTCCTTAAAGCCATGTGCAGCACCCACTTTCCAGTGACTGTGTCCATTAGATGTTTCCCTTGCTGCCATGTGCATTCTACAAGTGCATGAGTGCATGTGTTTCTTCAAGCTACGTGCATGTGGCCCCTGCAGCAATGTGCATAATAGATGTGACCCCTGCAGCATTGTGCATTATAAATGTGACCCCCTACAGCATTGTGCAATATAGATGTGCCCGCCCCATTTTTATACAGTGTAAATTATAACAAAAGGATGGGTCTTGGCCCGAGACCAGTACCTGAAATAATTGCAAATGCTAGCCTTTTGCTAGAACTTGCAACTATTTAGTAGAGATGGGCAAATCGATTTTAATGATTCTAACTTCGGTTGCAATTTCAGGAAAAATTAGATTCGTCACGAAGCCGAAGTTTTCAGTGATTCATGGGAACAAAGTTTTTTTTCCTCCTTTTTTACCAAAATGGGCGCGATTATGTGTTACTTGGGAAAAAGAACTCTAGGAAGGAGAAAGGAACACCCTCGATCACATGTGCAGACCTGGAAGCCTATCAGCGACTGGCAGGCTTCTGTGATGTCACACAGACTATAAAAGAGGCAGACATTTTCTAATCTCGGCACTTCACACTGCATGTGCTGCCTGTAGCATCCAGCTGCTTCTACTGTACTTTTTGCTCCAAGGGTGTCATTTTGGGGGATCTGTATACCCCAAATAGCAGTTCTTTTTGTTGTTGCTGAAGTGAATAGGAAGAAATAATTATGAAATCCACATACTTCCTGTACTGACACCCAGGGTGTCAGTTCTTGTGCTTCTGTATACCACAAATAGCAGTTCTTTTTTGTTGCTAAAGTAAATAGGAGGAAATCATTGTGAAATCCACATACTTTCTGTACTGATTTCTGCTTCAATCCCAGGGTGCCAGTTCTTGTGCTTCTGTATGATGCCACCTCCACACTATATAATTGTGCCACTCTGTGGGGTCCTGCTGCTACTGACCCCACCTCCACACTATATCATTGTGCCACTTTTTGGGCTCCTGCTGCTGCTGACACAGCCCATTTGCAGTTCTTTTTTTGGCAAAGGCCTGGTATTTTCTGGAAAACTGTAATGTATTATGGATGTGGCATTTCAAATCTTCAAATTTAAATGGAAAATTTCAACTTCAAATTTATTTCAAACTTTGTCATTGCGCCACAATGTGGCCTCCTCTGCTGTGGGCTATGTGGGCTCCTGGTGCTGCTGCCGTCACCTCCATACCTGTGACCTCATGCTGCTGCTGCTAGTGCCACCTTTGCAGTTTTTAAGCATGGCACAGCATTCTACAGCACCCTACAGGCTCTCTGCAGCCAGGAAATACCTGATTTTTAACGTGATTCATCATGATTCACTTCGGGTCGAATCTAATTTTATATTGAAAAATTCGGCGAATCGGGACGAACCGATTTAGCCCAGTGGGGCGTGAAGGGGCATGAAGGGGGGCGCAGCTGGCCAAGCGGAGGGCATTACTGTCCGCGTGCTGGCGCACTCACTGCCACCAGCAACTTTTAAGTCACGAGCGCGAGCGTATGATAAATTTCCCCCAATATCTGCGGTTCTTGGACGCACTCAGAGTATTTTTGGTAAGTTTTCCCAAATGTTGAACATGTCCTATATGTCCAAAGGAGTTTTCTTTCCAACATGCAGAATGATATCCCTCTGCCGAGAATATTAATTCTGCATGGTCGATTGGAATCCCTTGCATATGCATGTCGATATCTAATTTCAATTTTACTTCCAACAGCTGATCACAGCTAAGGAGCATCTCACTGAACTGGTAGTGTCCAAAGATCCAGGAACATAAATCCAACCTGAAGCACCTACTAAACCCCCGCCACCACCATTGCCAAAACCACTAAACAGTAGGCGTCGCAAGCAGCAGCAGCCATGGACGATGGAAAATGTGGCATTACTGGAGGTGGTGGAACAATTGCTTCAGCAGCGTGAAGACATGCCATAGGGCGCTTACGAAGGCCAAGGTGCCTGAATTTAAAAAAGTCCCACCAAAGGACAGAGGAAACTGCAAAGCAGCTACTTTTGTTGTATTGCAAATATTTCAAAACCAAAATAATCCGCCCAGAAATGAGATTTCTCTGTTCCTAGACAAGCACTGGGAGCGAGCTGGTGAAAAACACCCCCTCCCCCCAGCCCTCCTTCGCCTGGCAGATACCATCCTGGATATGAAGGGCATCATACTCCCATGCCCTCACATAGCCAGGCTTTAAAGGGGACCTTTCCACTGAGTTTTTTGAGTTGTACGTTTTTTTTGTTTTTTTACGTTATATAGTTGTCATTTATGAACATAAACATTTCTCAAAAAAACAATAGCTAATGTTATATTTTTATGTTAAAATTTCTGAGAAATGTAGTGAAAATCTAGCTGATCTTTATTTTATATATAAAAACAGCACACAGTGTTGTGTAAATGGCAATAATCCCTCATTCTTCACCCCCCCCCCCACTTAACAAAACACAAGACATAATTTATTTTCCATTTTCAACATCAAATGATGAGGCCTTGGTTAACTCCTTTGATTCATTTTTAATCTTGTTGTGCAGAATCCGGCAAGAATGGGTCAATGAAGTTTTAAGCTTGCAACCCTCAACAATGGGCCTCATCTCTTGCAAGTCCCTTCACCAAACTACCCAAAAAAATAGATAAGAAAATAATATAAATGCTAATCTTATAGTCCAAAGCATCGTAGTCCACTAATAGCATCCATCTGCGAGGGAACTGCAACCCCTGAAGAAACACAGTAGGAGGAAACTGCTCATGTCCTGCTGCTTCAGGTCATCCTTGGAGAGTGTTGTCCAGGGGAATAGACACTGTTGGATGTGTTCCCTCTACTTCACCATCTTAGGCACCATCTTAGATTCAAATGAAGTTGTGAAGAATAACGCAGGCTTGCACTACCTTCTTAACATTGTCCGGGTCCATCTAAATAGAGCTAGGAAGAACCCACCACTTACTGCTAAGAATCCCAAAGCCACATTCCACTTAACATCTCTCATGGGTGAGCCGGTAGTAAAAAATGCACCTCCATTCATCCAAACTATGCCGAGGGAATGGTTGCAACACTTGATAGGAAAGTCCAAAGCCTTCAGGAGCGACAATGCCAAATGGTGCACTGGCAGGGTGAGCTGGTTGGAGCAAAGCTGTTCACCCATTCTGGAAGCCCTGAAGACTTCTGCATCTGCAGAACCTTATATAGGCCCACTATCCATAATTATAAACTTGTAGTCACTGTCAGCCAAAGCCAAAAAGACCACAGAAAAATATTGTTTATAATTAAAAAATTGGGTCCAAGAGTCAGTCGACTTCTTCACGCGAATGTGTTTCCCACCTAGTGAGTTTCTGGTGATATGGTTATCACCAGAAACTCTCTATGAGCATGGGATTTTCTCAGACAGCCCATTGATTTCATTTCACTGCAACTCCATTTTTTGCATATTCCACTATTTTCTCCTGCTCTGGAGTCCCCACGTGTTTTTCAATCTTGGACAAATAATGGACTACAGAAATTGTATCATCTCCCCTTGGACGGAATGTCCATGTTGGAGTCCTTGCAAAACATGCTATCTGAAGTGCATTTCAGGTATCTCCAGCTCGATCACATTATCTGCCTCTTTTTACTAGGAACTCTAATTCTCCACACAATATCACATTATATGAAATGTATTGTTTTAATCTGCATGCACAAGTTCTCATCTTACAGATCTTCTCAGGCCTTGTTCATCCTACAAATAGGATGCAATTGTATTACAACTTTATGAATGATAGGAAACAGATTTGGGCTTAACACTGAAGAACCCATAAGGGGTATAAATATGCAAGTGTTCAGAGGCTTCCCTGTGGTGTGTAACATAGTCCATTTATTTGCTAAGTGCAAAAAAGAAAGAAAAAAGGAGGTATCTACAATGCTGCTTGTAGGTGAGAAAATATTCAGACTTGTGTATTCATATAACTTTTATTGGTTCTATACTATACATTTAAGAGCTATTTATATATAATAGTCCACATATGGTGGTCTTGTCCCAAGGCTTATTTCCTGTCATTAAGCTCTGTAACCTTATTTACACTTTTTTTGGGCACAATCTTCATGAAACCCCCTAGGAGAATGTGCAGATTCATCAGTTACTGATGCCACGGCTTATACATCAGCTTATTTTCTTCTTTTTCTTGGCCACAAAGAAAATTATGGTTATATGCTGTAAAAACCACATATTTAACTTCTCTGAAGTTAAGCAGAGGCTGAACTGATATAAGGTTTATCAAAAGCTTTTCTTTTTGTACGTTTTTGTACGAAATTCCCATTGTATTAAGGGAATACAAATAGACAAAAATTCAGTCAACTCAAAGGGTGTTTATCTATCATTGGTTTTCCTGGGCTTTTTTGATGTAACAAAGTTTCACAAAAGTCACAATTAGGTTACTTTTCACTTTTTACTTTTTACTACTAAAAAGTCTCACAGGATTATTTCCACCTTTTCATTACTCTGGCATAAACCAGAACTACTGCTAGTGCAACACCATTCAAAGACAGATTCATGACTTGAGACTTTTACAAAAAGTCCCATAGAAAGTCTCATTGTCACTCCAGTCCCCTACAGCTGTATTTGCTGGGACTATACATTTTGAGACTTTTTGGAACTTTTTGAAAAAAAAATTAAGACAGAAAGTAGACCATAAAAACATTTATTTAAGGGCCAAAGCCACTTTAATGAATCTGTTGAGCAGCGGAGCTCCAAAAACAGACATAGAACTGTCCCAAGGACCTGGCCTAGTGATAAATATCCCCCAAAAAGTGTATGAACATCCTTACTCATGAATTAATACTGAGAGGTGAATAGGCATATATGCATTCTATATGTGATTATTCATAAAATATAGAAAAATTCAAATCACCCCCCTTTCCCTAGAACTGATATAAAACATAATAAATATTAAAAATCAAGAACACATCAGGTATCGCCGGGTCCCAAAATGCCCGATCTTTCAAAATATAAAAAGGGTTATTGCCGGCGGTGACCTCCATAACGGGAAATGGCACCCAAATGTCCAAAAGGCGACTTTTACACCATTTTACATCACATAAAAATGGAATAAAAAGTGATCAAAATGTTGCACAGACCTCAAAATGATAGCAATGAAAACATTGGCTCATTCCGCAAAAAGTGCTCCGTACATCGGAGTATGAAAAAGTTATTAGCCTCAGAAAATTGCATTTTTTTTTCTTTTATTTACACATTCATTTATTTTTCAAAAATGTATTAAAACACAATAAAACCTGTATAAAGTTGCTATCACCGGATCGTACCAAACCAAAGAATAAGGCAGAGGTGTTATTTGGAGCACACAGTGAAAGTCGTAAAAACTGAGCCCATAAGAACGTGATGCATGTGTGTTATTTTTTAAAATTTTTCCACATTTGGAATTTTTTTCCATTTTTCCAGTACACGGCATGGAATAATAAATAACATTACAGAAAAGTAAAATTGGTTACGCTCAAAATAAGCCCTCACACAGCTCTTTACATGGAAAAATGAAAAAGTATAAAGTATAAAGTCAGATTGGATCTTTGAAAAGTTTTTTAAGACTCCTTCTTCCACTATTCCCATGATGCCTTTAGTGTACAATAACGACAGGTTCAGGTCTTGAAGGAGGTATATGCAGTATTCTAGTTGGACATCGTCATAGTTAATAGAAATTTTCTTTTTGACTTGTACATATTGGGGCACATTTACTTACCCATCCTGAGCAATTCCCGAAAGTGCATTGTCCGAACGGATTGCACATCTGCCATGATTCACAGAATTGACAGAACAACCTTGTTTACTATATTGATCCTAGTTAGCCAATAGAGTATGTATCTTTTAGAATTTTTAGATAATGTTTATTACTATCTAGTAATTCCTTGGAATTTAGCTTTGCTATCAACTGTTTTTTTTAAACTGTATAATTTTTTTTTCATAAGAAGAAATCTATATCTATAGCGCAGCTTTTTGGATGATAAGATACCATTTTATCCAGAAGAACTGTGTATACATCATAAAGTAAAACCAAACTAATACAGATTCATGCCAAATATACTTAATTGATCTAATAAATATAAAAACACAAAAAATGAAAGGAAAGAGATTCACAGTAAAAACCAGACTGACACAAGAATATGATGAAAATCCAAATGTACTCCCACAAATTATTGGGGGGGCTATTAAATATCTCTAAGCTGAAAATAGGCCTGGGGTCCTCAATGAGTACAAAAAATGGTGCATTAATACAAATGTCATGAGGATACCCAGAAGACAAAAAACCTATAATAGCAAAGTGGAAGTTACACTGCAGTATATCACAAAAGAGAAACCTGTGTACAGACCTGACCCCTGCATTGTAAAGATTCTTATATGGCAGCCTCTCTCAAGAGTAACTGTAAGTTCAGCCAACTCAATTTGTCGATGTGTAGCCCATATATTAGTCATAATTGCATTATGTTAAAGGTCCTTAATAAAATTTGGTGGATACCTCTACAGCATAACACTTCCTCATGAATTGGGACAAATTATAGTTGTATAATAAATATAATTATAATAATTATATTTTTTTCTGAGCTGAAAAATTCAAATCAAAACCAAAATGAAAAATAGTTATCTGTCAATTTGAAATGTGTGTGTATGTTTTATTATTCTTGGATGTTTCACTTTAGAAATGCTTAAAGTGCACTAAATTATTAACACATAAATAATTCTGGCAAGCACAATACATAAAATCCTAAAATACAACAGCAATAATCATTTACTTCTGAGCTTGACAGCCTGGGAAATGAGCCGAGAACAGTCATGGGATACCTATGCCCATTCTCAGAACATTAAACCTAGCAGTGCTAGGCATGAGCACAGAACTGTGTCTAACATTCATATCGCATCTTGTAAAATCTGCAAAGGTTTCCAAGGCCAAACGTATTAACAGCCAATTAATATTGATATTAACACACTATGAATCAAGATATTCAGATTTCTTTCCATAAGGCAAGCCACTGAAACTATGATCTGATTTCTCTGAAAATTATTTATGGCATTGTAAATGAACATTATTTTAGACTTCTTCTCCAATAAAATCTTTTTCGAAAATTAAATCTTTATGTAAGTTTACTTTCCATTTAGCATTTTTGATGTTGCAATTTTGAAATCCCTCAAAGTAGTTTCCACATATTTAGAGATCTTCTTTTTATTTTTACAGTTTTAGACTCCAGTTTGGATACTATTCTCTTATTCTATAGTAATAACATGATAAGCACTTATCGTATACACTCGAGTATAAGCCGACCCGAGTATAAGCCAAGGTACCTAATTTTAACACAAAGAACTAGGAAAACATATTGACTCGAGTATAAGCCTAGGGTGGGAAATGCAGTGATTACGGTCTGCACCCAGTCAGCCAGCCAGCACATTCCCCCCAGTATATAGCCAGCAGCCCCTAGCATATATTTCCAGCAGCCCCCTAGTATACAGCAAACCCCTGCCCCTAGTAAATAGCCAGCCCCTGCCGCTAGTATATAGCTATCCCTTGCCCCCTCCTATATAGCCAGCAGCCCCCTAGTATATAGCCAGAACATGCCCCACTGTATATAGCCTGCAGTCTCCTAGTAGATAACTAGTTCCTGCCCCCTTGTATATTGCCAATGCCTGCCCCCTTTTATATAGCCAGTGCCTATACACCAAGTATATAGCCAGTGCCTGACCCCTTGTATATAGCCAGTGCCTGCCCCCCTCCGTAGCCGGAGCTGGAGCTTCAGAAGACAAGAGAAGACCTGCGGGGGGCGTCCAAAAGGTAAGTACAGAAGGCTACAGTATAAGCCAAGTAATGTTTTTTCTGCACATTTTTTGTGCTTAAAAACTCAGCTTAAACCGTATATATGGTATTTGATAATAATAGATAGCCCTAATATAGGTTTGAAGAAATATTATAGTTTAAAACTGCAACATAAGACTAAACTTTGTATGGTGTTTATATCAAACATGTATGATTTAAAATCATGGCAAAGATCTTGTGAATGCAAATAAATTAATAAATTGTAATGAGTTTATGTGAACACAATTATTGCCATGTGAAGGCTGTCTTTGGTCATTGACCTCTGACAAGAATAGACATTGTACAGCTCTTTGAATGACAGCTATAGCTGGACTCTTCAAGACTCATCCTCCTCACTAAAGACTATATTTATATTTAGTTGCACATTCTAGCTTTGTCATCAGCTCTGCTCTCTCTGTATGTCTGTCAGTCTGTCTGTCTCAGTCTCACACCCACAGTTAACTGCTGTTAGCCATTGCAACGACAATCTCATACACATTCTTTACATCAAATTATCCTGTTGTACACTATTTAGTGTACTGAATGCATTGGCTGCTTCAATATGGAGTCAATGATTCATTATAACGGTCACATAACCCTGTAGGGTGACTGTAGGCACTGCAGCACTGAATGGCTCTGGAGAAAAGATGGTGAGCAATATTGTTTATTTTCTTGTTTAACCATGTTTTACCTCCCCAAACTATAAGGTTATGTCCACACAGGCCATTGCTTTTTTGCATAGCTTTGTTTTTTTTCCAGCTGCTTACATGCCAAAACTTCACTTTAAAAATTTGCAAATAAGGCCGAAGTGCTTTTGCAGGCAATTCAGGACTCCCCATGACACTAGGGCCTCAGTTGCATGTTTCTAAAGTTACCTGGAAAATAAAAACAAGGTTTTATGTGGAATGTGTGGGAATAGGCCTATACATTATTAGCAGTCAATGCCATCTTGACACAGTCCTATTTTTTCAAATCTTACATAAACTACACATCTCTAAATATAGATTTTACCCTCCAGAACATTTGTTAATCCTTCCAGTATTTCACAGTGATTAAACATAAATTGAGACGAAA